>NC_089873.1:45445000-46817500 GCF_040182565.1 Anser cygnoides
AGGCTCTCTCTATGGGCAGGCACCTCCAGAATTAAAATCACTTATTACAGAGCAGGTGCCTGAAAGAGATGCGCTGAACCAGCCTTTGGAGATGGCTGTTGTTCCTCCTTGCTCTAGAGAGAGCCTCAGCAAATGAATTAATGGGCCGGGTGCAAACTTCTGAAGAGCACTGAAATTAGGTGAGATACATCCCTGCCTGAAGTTCAAGGAAACAGTTTTTAACTCCTCCTTGACCTTTAGGCCTTTGTGTGTCTGTCATGTTTCTGCGGTGTCAGCTGGGAGATCAACCAGCAGTACATGCAATTCTTTATCTCTCTCCCACCTCATTCAATGTCCCCAAGGCTTGTTAGGTTTATGCTCCAGTTTCAAATGCCTCATCCCACAGAGAGAGCTCTTGGCCGGAGATGGTCCTTGTAACCCATCACCTGGAGTCCTACAGCACCAGTAGGGGATGCCATTTTGGCAGCGTGTGGGAGTCTGCTCTCTCTCTGCAATGCCTTCCCTGTGCACCCCGCCAGCACCCACAGGCCTGGGTTAGGGGTGCAGTGCTACATCCCTCACCATTCCCTTGATGATCAGGGCCCTCTTGCCCACAGATTTACCCAGTACCTTTTGACTCTGCTGATGCCAGCTGCCTTTACCACCTGCTGTGACAGCAAAGCCCAGAAGTTCTTGGTTACTCATGATATAAAGTATTTTGTTTTGTTTGTTTTCAGCTAACATACCAGTTTCATAGAGTGACCCTTGTTCTAGCAGTGTGGGATTTGGGAAAGAAGAGTTCTGCTTTTCCCCTACCCATGGCTTAGGTTATTATGCACTGCGTGGTGTGTGGCACATGGTCCCCCCTCATGCTCGCGAGTGACAAGTTGTTAGTCACATCTTCTGGTTTAGTGGAGGATGTGTACAAGCCAAAAACATACAGAAGAACAGAGGACTTTGCTGAGCTACAACTGGGAATGCCAAGAAAATGTGTAACCTGTAATATCATTGCATCACAGTCCTAATGGCGTCTTCTAGGTCCAGAGAGACTAAGATTCAGATTTAAAAGGCTGAATCTGAACTGAATAAACAATTCAAATCTTTTTTTTTTTTTTCCCCAAGTCAGACTTTTACTTTCAAGTTATATTGGAGTTGAATAGATTCAGGATTAAGACAGTTTCATTCATAGTCAAATCTGGATCAGAACTGCACTGAGAAACAGGTGGGCTTGACTCCTTCCTTAAAGTAAAAAGCACAAGCTCCTCATTGCAATATTAGAAAACAAATTGCAGGGTATACTCTACACTGAAAGAAATCACTAAAAAACAGTTCAAACAATAGGTGCAGTATTGTATATACTCCTGTATATTATATATACTCCTGTATATACTCCTGTGTGTATCTATTGGTCCTTCTGGAGAAGGACACGGAAGGGCACTGCACACAGTTACAGTCAAGATAGCAGAACTCAGATCCTTCTCTATGGACTCTCCTGCCTTTGGGCATTTGGGGCTTTCTCTGGTCTCCACGTACCTTGATTAGTTACAACTATTTTTCACTAAGTATTCCCTGTTCTTCCCCAATGAAGAGCTGCTAGCCTGCAGGGAGAACTGGCCATTCTTACTCCAGCTCTTCTCAGCACAGCTGAAACTGGCTGAAAAACAAAGTAGAAGTCTGATCCCTAGCACATCTTGGGAAGGGAAGGATTCCCCTGTTGCAGTCTTTAGGGCTTGAGTTTCATCCAAAATAATAGGGACGTACTCCTAGTAAGAAACAGTCTCCAGCTGGCACCTATACCACCCAATGAATGCTTGGATGTGCATCCGACAAGGACTTGCCAACCCTGCTGCTGAGGGACCTGCTGCCTGCTGGCAGGCAGGACAGGAACAGGCAGGTCAGAGAAGGTGGGGATGAGAGCGGCAGCTAGCTAAGCTGCCCATGCAGGTGTGCTGGCTTGTGATGCACCACGTCTCCAATTTTCCATTCTCAAAATAAAATACCTCTGAGGTGATTCCTCTTGGTAACACATGAGGACTGGGAACAATAATCAGAAATGTCCTGTCCTATTGCCAGTGTGCTTAGAGAGAGGAAGAAAGGGAAATGCTTCCTTGCTGAAAGCCGGACAGATCTTTTGTATCTTTCTTAGCATTAACATTAAGGCATAATCTTGTGCAAGAACCTCAGAAATTATTACATGTTCCCCAGACCTGATGACAGAGTAGCTGTTGGTGACATAACGTTCTCTGAAGGGAAATCTATGAAGAAAGGGTGTTTAGGATGGCATAAAGGATATCCTGGTACACTCATGAAGCCAAGGACCAAATCTGTTAAAGGGAGATCTGGCAAGAGCAAGTCACCACTCCCATAAGGCCCATGAGGCTGCGTTTCCAGGAGAGGGGAAGGTGCGCTGCTACAGAGCCAGGATGTGATGGGGACTGGCACTTGATGTTTCTCCCAGGCCCTTGGTTCAGATGTGCGCTGTGCCCGAGCACTCTGCTGCCCAGTGTCCCTGAAGCAAATTGTTAATAGCACAGGGGTGGTCAGCAGGTGTTCTTGGCCCAGGAGGATTTGTCCTGATTCCTGATACCCTGGACAAATGATCACAACATGGGAGGGAGGAAAGGAAACCTGGGAAAGAGTGTACTTCCCTGCATATGCAGGTACACCTTGCAAGATTAGCAGAAGTTATAAGGTCAGGGCATGTTTGAGTGACCTCTCGGTGTGCAAACACATGCAATTTTAAAAAATGTTTTCTAAAAATGCCGTCATCCTGTGAGGTACAAAGATTTGGGGGGGGTGGTATACCTCCTAGTAGCATTTGATCAAATGCAGCCTTTCGAAAGATCAGATAGTGCTTCTTGGTTCTTGTTTGGAGAGGCCAGCTGGGTCCTGTTCAAGTCCATTCAGAACCAAAATGGAAGTTCTTATTTTCCTTGCTCTAAAGGAAGATGCTGATATGGTAGACACTTTGGAAGCCTTGAGCAGGTTAGAAAGAAGCTCAAAGGAACAGCTGAGAGGATTAAGTTCTCATAGGTGGGTGGAGATGGCTGAAGTGACCATGCTGGGGAAACAGTGACAAGAAAAAAGGGAAAGAAGGTGCTGGCACTGGTAACAGCATGGAGGGCTAAGGGTAAGAAAGCATCAGACTAAAAGCTGCAGGTGTGTCTGTGCAAGGAATACAGATAAGAACATAAACTCTAGTGGATTGAATATAAAAATATAACTGAGTTGACCAAAAAGGTTAGAAGAGCAGCTAGGTAAAAAAAAAAAAAAAAAATCAAAACTAATACTAGTTCCTCCATCTGTCACAGCAGCAGCAAAAATCCTGCCTGAGAGCCTGTCAGGTCGCAAGACTCCAGATCTGTAAGCCTACTGTCTGTGCCAGACACGCTGGTAGGACTATAACAAGGATAACAACAACCTCCTGGGTAAATACAGCCTTTTCAATAAAGTCAGCAAAGTTTCAGTTTGCAAAAGGAAGTCCTGCCTCACAAACGTCATGAAGGGTTTTTTTTGATGGGGTCATCTGGTACGTGGAGAAAGGTGACCTAGTTGACATGATTGGCTTGGGTTTCCAAAGGCTTTTAACAAATCCTCACTGAAAAGACCCTAAAGAAAAATAATCAACAGCAAGGTAAAAGGGAAAATCTAGCATGGATAGGTAAGTAATAAAAGAATGGAAAAAGCACAGAACTAAATAGAGAAAGGTTATCAGGGATTTCTGCAGGGGTCTGCATTAGGATCTGTGCTACTAAACAGAGCTACTAAATGACCTGGAAAAAGGGGTGAACAGTGAGATGATGGGCTTTGCAGAAAATATGGTAAGTTAAAATGATGATGCAGTTATATGTCTAAAGAAGCTTTTGTTTTAGTGAATACCAACGCAAATACAACATGAGGTTGATGTCCACTAAGTGTAACCGTAATCCATGTCTGCTCTTACAGCTCTGGGGAGGACAGAACAGAACAGAAAAGAGAATAGAGAAAAATAAAATAAAATAAAATAAAATAAAACAAAACAAAACAAAACAAAATAAAATAAAATAAAATAAAATAAAATAGGAAAAGAAAAAGACAAGACAAGAAAAAGACAAGAAAAAGACAAGAAAAAGACAAGAAAAAGACAAGAAAAAGACAAGAAAAAGACAAGGGAAGGGAAGGGAAGGGAAGGGAAGGGAAGGGAAGGGAAGGGAAGGGAAGGGAAGGGAAGGGAAGGGAAGGGAAGGGAAGGCAAGGCAAGGCAAGGCAAGGCAAGGCAAGGCAAGGCAAGGCAAGGCAAGGCAAGGCAAGGCAAGGCAAGGCAAGGCAAGGCAAGGCAAGGCAAGGCAAGGCAAGGCAAGGCAAGGCAAGGCAAGGCAAGGCAAGGAAAGGAAAGGAAAGGAAAGGAAAGGAAAGGAAAGGAAAGGAAAGGAAAGGAAAGGAAAGGAAAGGAAAGGAAAGGAAAGGAAAGGAAAGGAAAGGAAAGGAAAGGAAAGGAAAGGAAAGGAAAGGAAAGGAAAGGAAAGGAAAGGAATTTGAAGCCTTGAAAAAAGTCATCTGGAGCCTCAGTCCAGAAATCACATATCTCAAACTGCAGCCTTTTAGTTGTTGTTAGCAGTCCTAGGCCTCATTTAAGCTCAGAAGCTTTGGCATAAGTTTACATGAGAGGTAGCAAAGCTGCAGTGTGAGGGCACAGCAAAGGAAGATGATAAGGAGTAGAGCAAACTGGAAAAGCAAAAGCAGCCACTAATAAGCACTAGATTCTAACATGCCACGAGGCAAGCAAGCCCCATGACAAGCACAAGAGCCTGCCAAGTAACAGCTAAATTTGTAATCCTGTACATTTGTAATCCTGTAAATTTGTTTTAACACACTCCACACTCCAATCTGCTATCATCTCAAACCTTTTGTTCCCCACACTGGGCACCAAAAGGACTGTTGTGGTTTAACCCTGGCGGGCAGCTCAGCACCACACAGCCACTCGCTCTTTCTTCCCAGGTGGGATGAGGAGAGAATGGGAAAAGTAGAAGTCTGAGAACTCATTGGTTGAGATAAGGACAGTTCAGTGGGTAAAGCAGAAGCCGTGCACAAGCAAAACAAACCAAGGAACACATTCGCTGCTTCCCATCGGCAGGCAGGTGCTCAGCCACTTCCAGGAAAGCAGGGCTCGTCACGCAGAGCGGTTCCTTGGGAAGACAAACGCCATCACTCCCAATGTCTCCCCTTCCTCCTTCTTTACCCCAGCTGTATTGCTGAGCATGACACCACACGGTGTGGGACATCCCTCTGGTCAGCCTGGGCCAGCTGTCCTGGCTGTGTCCCCTCCCAGCTCCTGGTGCACCCCCAGCCCCTTGCTGGCCGGGCAGCGCGAGGAGCAGGAACAGCCTTGGCCCTGTGCAAGCACTGCTCTGCAACAACTGAAACCATCCATGTGTTATCACCACTATTTTCATCACAAATCCAAAACACAGCATCATATATGCCTCTGTATGTACTCCAAGAAGCTTTGGAATAAGTTAACATGAGAGGCAAAGAAATTGCTCTGCCATTTGCTGTTGCTGCTGGGAGCAAGGATGCTTTTGCTTAGGACATCCCCACCTCCAAGAACCCCAGATCTTCCTGGACTGGTGCTGTGTATGGCGGTGATGTCTTCAGATGGATGAGATCTTACTGAAGGTTTCCTAACTCCCAAATATTGCTCATAGAGGTACCACTGCTAGCATCTGTGCTGAGCTTGGTGTTTGGCAGGGGGTATTTGGGGTGTATTGGGGTGGCCTTTAAGTCCACTTTCTGTCTCCCCCTGTGCCTTGCCAGTTGCTGAGCTGGAGACCTTGCACCCTGATACCCCTGAACTGAGAGGGGCTGTTGAGAATGAAGGACATTTGAAAATGTCCTCTTTTACCTCATATCAGATGCAGGTTGGAACCCCACAAGGTGACTAAACCAATGTTGTCCTCCTTGCCTATGGGCACAAGGGCTGTGCAAGCTGTGCTTGTTTCTGTGCATGTTTCTTCAGGTTGGAAATGAGATACAGGGACAAGCCCGGCAGCAGATATGCAAAGCCCTGCAGAAAAGTGCCCATGAGCATTTTTAGTTAACAATCCAGTGTTGCAGCCCAGACATGTTTCGTCTCTTGTGATGTCTGCCTTCCTCCTTCCTGCTGCTGGCTGCAGTGAGACAGCTGAGCCCTGCTCCCAGCCACAGGGCTGTGCTGTCAGCACCCCAGTGCAGCTCTGCGGGAAGCAGAGGTGTGGGGGTGGCACTTCCTTGCTCATCAGGCTTCTCTCTTTCTGAAGGGACTCATATCTGACCACTTTAACTACCCATCAAAACTTATATTTTGTTTTATCAGCTGTTCTGTCTTCTCCCTCTTCAGAGGCCAAATGCTGCTGGCTGCACTGGAGGTTCGTATTTTTGTTTCTCAGGGAGTGCAGATTGCAATACAGATGTAGCAGCTGGTATAGTTGTTTAGCTGGATGTGTATTTATGCTAACACCGTTCAAGAAGGGAAAAATACAGCTTGCTTCCTACATCTCACATGGGCTAGTAAGGTTGGAAGTTTGCAAAGAGATCTGATAAAAGATAAACTGATACAGCTTGTCTAGGAACCAGGACGTGATCCGAGCTGCACCTTATGGGCAGAGAACTTCAGCTGAAGGTGGCTGTCACCAGTGCTTTATGTCAGATATTCTTGAAAGGTGTGATAAAGCCACTGATACTGAGTTTATACATCTCTGGGAGCAGAGATGGTCCCACTAAACTCCCTTGAATCACGATGCCAAATTTGACAAAGCTGCCTTGGAGACTGGTTGTGGACTCTGCCTTTAAGAACAAATCAAATTATTGATGCCTATGTTAGATTTTAATCCAATTCCATGATGTTAAATTTATACATGCTGACATCTCTTGAAGCGTCCTAGGGCTCCCCTCTATTATTCTTTGGGGGGGTATTATTTTATTTTTGCAGCACATGAGAGATTGAGTGACTACACAGATCAGACAGCAACATTTTTTATTGACTGTCGGAGCTCTAGAAAAACTTTTTCACACCTGAAGCAGCTCTGCAGGCTAGAAGTGGAACTGAGAAGCATATGGAGACTGATGCATTTCCTGACGTATACTCAAAAATTGCATCAGTGTGGATGTAGGACCTCTGATATCAATGTGAAGCTACAAGCTGCTCACGCTTCCTAGCTGTTCTGCAGCAATCTTCAACCAGAGAGCTCAATGAACTTTGAAGGTGCCTCTTAGTACAAATCCTCTTGACATGCAGGGAAACAAAGGTAAGGAGAAAGCTGGTGGTTTGCTCTTTGCCTCGTGGGCAGAACCAAATGTTGAACGTAGGTGGCCTCGGTTTCAGGTGACTGCTTGCTGAGGCTACCCTGTGACCCAGCATAGCTTTTGTAGCACTGGTCAGGCCGTGATTTTAAATTCTGTTGTTCTGGGCCCCTTCAGGACTGGAGGGTGAGACTTTCCATTTCTGCGTGTACTTCGTACTTCTGATTCTAGACAGCTGGATGTGAGGAATACTGATTCAGCCTTCAAGGCCACGGCATTCTTTTCTTTACATTTACTGGGAAAGAAAAGGCATCAGTAGGCCAAAAGGAATGTTTCCTGTGTAAAGAAAGGGACAAAATTCCTGTGTCCTCTGGGACAAAATTTCATTTTTGTCTGAATAGGACATCTGTCATAGGAATTTCTCTATTGAATACATGCCAGCAATAAAAAAGGAAAGAATGTTGCTCACATAGGTAAAAGGAACAAGAGGCATGGATGCCTTCAGGGTCCCAGAACTGAGCACTGTACGTAACACGCGCTCCATGTGCTCAAAAGGAAGGTGGCAAAAGAACCCACTAGAAGTATCCCTCCTCCGCCGGCTCTTCTCTGAAGATGTCCGCTTGCCCAGCCCCACGCAGCTCCCCTGGCTGTGCAGGAGCGGTGATGCCAGCAGCTAAAAGCGCTTCAGCGGCTGGACGTCGGCGCCCAGCTGCTCCTTTCCTTTGCAGACTCTGCATCCCAGCGGCCTCCTGGAAAAGTGCAGGGAGCATCAGCCTCAGGCCCTGCCCTCCAGCAGCCCGGGGAGAGGAGCCTCCCCCCCGGGCGGTGGGCATTCGCCCCAGGAGCAAGGCGCCAGCCGGCCCCTCGTCCGCGCAGGGCGCAGCGCATCTCCCCGGCCTCTGCGCAGAGCCGAGGGCTTGCTCTTGGCTTTGGGTACCGTGGGGCACTGGCTGCTGGAAGAAGGGAAGTGAGAAGGGTCAAAGCTATGGGTAAAGAAGGAACAAAGCTGGCCATGAATGGTCTTTCCGTGGAGGCTACAGGGGTGCCTAAACGCAGCGCGTGCTCTTCTCCAAGCAGTTGTGTTATCAAACACTCAAGAGAGCTGAAACGGATTCAAAAGACAGCTATGAAGAATCTAGAGTAATTGGGGGAGAGCTGACAAGCTCGGCTGCTACTAGCAACTAAAGGAAGTTGTCCTCTCCTTGGCAGACCCAGTGACCACCACTGCCTCTGGCTCTTCCCCTCTGGAGAGGCTGGGAGGTGAGGTCCAGGGTGGGTGAGACCCGAGGGGCTTGTACCAGCTGGCAGCGTGAGACCAGCTGCCTTCGAGGAAGCCAGCCCAAGGTGGCTGAGGCAGCCCTGTGGCACGGGGATGTGGCTCCGAGCGGGCTGGGTGCCCACGGGTTCCCACCTCTGGTTACCAGGGAGTTGGTGTGGTCACCCAACCCACAGCCCTGCAGCGGCATTTTCCGCAGACAGCAGCTAAAAGGTGGAAAAAATAGCCCTTGCTACTGATCCCTTTATGGTTTGTGTTTTGCTGGAGGAGATGGAAATGCTGTTATCTAGAAGGACAGGTTGGGAACTGAAGCTGGCTGCTGCTAGCCCACATCCTCTCAAGGTGTTTCCCCATGGGGCCAACCCCACCTGCGGGTTGACATCCCCACTTGGCCTGTGTATGCACAGGAGGGAGCTGAGGTTTGTGACAAATTGGAAGTGAAAATATGCAAACAAATTCATTGCATTTCGACTTTTCCTTTTCCTTCTTTTTCTTTTCTTCTTCTTTTCCCCTATTAAATTAAATGAAAAACTCTGAACTGTTTTCTCCTGACAGGAAATGTTGAGAGTTAACATGTTAACACCAGGAGGGAAGAAAATGTGAAACTGACAAAAGCTTGAGGATCCAAATATGATTCAATTTTTAAGAAATGTGGACAAGTGACTTGCAGTTCTCCCACCTCTAAAGTGGGGGTGGCCTCTACTTGTTTTGGAATGATGTGGAAACACAAAAAGAAAAAACATAGCGTGCTTAAACACTAACGGCACGTGGAAAACTCATAAGGAAGGGCAGGAAGAGGAGCACAAAAAAAGTCAGGAAGAATTATCATGAGTATGTGTAGACAGACAAATGCTAGGTTACTGTAAGGTGATCTCCCTAGGGCCAGTAATGACATTGATGGTGGCCACTATGCTTCATCACCTAGAGCAAGGTGACCATAAAAGGGACATGCAATAAATGGAAAACTACCCTAATATTGCAACAACTTCTTATTGTCTTGCAGGCTTTAAGTGTGGTTTGAATTACTATATTTTTTTAGAGTTAGTAGGCATAAGTTATTTGTTACAACAATCTATATTCTTCACACTGGCTGTGCTCTGTAAAGGCTTTCAGGTCTAGTTTTGCAGTCTAAGCTGGATCACGTTGATAGCACTAGCAGCAATATTCTGGATGATTTGCTGGCAGATTACCCTACCAGACGCTCCATGCCAAGAGCGTCCAGAGACCGACAGCTGTGACGTCCTGTAATTTCTTGATGGTCGCCTCTTCTAATGCGAGGCAGCAAAGCTTGCTGTAAATGCGATGGTAAATGGATGAGAACAGTAAGGGAGGGAGAATCTCTCGTAGCAAGTATCCTCCCTATCTGCTGTTCTTGTGTGTCTGCATTGCAGGAAATTGTGTACTACTTCTGTGTATCCTAATTAAGTCTGATCATGACTAGAGTAATAATCTTGGTGCATAACTTCAGGGTGTTTTTTTCCTTGTGCTGCACACAAGGAATAGCTGTATTTGGGGGAGGAGTGCAAACCACTGTCCCTGTGGTTTCTCATTCACTGATGAATGAAGTGACACTATATTCAGCTCTTCCTGTGTGCCTTAATTTTTCTCTGGTACTTATGCACCCTCTGCCCTCATACGCACTGCTTTGCTGCTTGTTTGTGAGGTGGTCATGAGAATATACTGTCTTCTAAACAAGAATGGAAGGGAACAGTGGAGTAAACACATAAATGGAAAATCAAATAACCAGAAGCAGTTAAAATAATTATAAAAATGGCTTCAATTTGCAAAATTGCCATTTAACATTTGATGAAGATCAATACCTTCAAAAGTGGAGTGAGGGCTACAGCAAGGTGCTGTAGCATTGCTCTGGCACATATTGAGAGGCTTTTTCCCTGGAATTGGTTGGTGTTGTAGTTATCACTGCTATATAAGATTTAGACAGACAGCTGTATTCCATCTGACTACACGTGTGCAAGATTTTTAATACTCAGAGGAAAAGAGTCTTGAGAATATCAAATTACAGACTGGAGAAAAACCTTGCAGAGAATAGGGGAAATTGTTTTATTGTGATGTAGAAAGGTTTCCATCCCAACCCCCAGTCTCAGCACCAGCGATGTGAAAAGAGTTAGTGAGTATTGAGAGATTCAGCCTATAGACATTGCAACAAAATCAGTTTTTAAAGAACATTAAGGGTTTTACCAGACCTAGATGGGATGGGAGAGAGGTAGTCATCCACTTTCAGGAAATGTTAGGAGACATGATACTTATTTCACTAGTCAGTTCTCTAATCCCCCTATTGCTATGTGCAGTAAATCTGGCTTACAGTTAAGTACTCTTGCCCTTGTAAAATTCCTAGGGAATATCACTATATAAACCATCCTGCTTCCAACACTGCTTGGATAGCCCACATCCAGATGTGATGGATTTTCCATCTAATACCCTCCTTTCCTGTGGAATAACTCCTCAGCTAGGAAACCCCAATGACGAAGAGTTAGATAGAAAGCATAAGTGGGAGAGATGAATATTTTTATTTTCCTGAAGTCATTTTTACCATAAGGATTGGAGAAAAGGTCAAAACATGTATACAAATTTTTTTGAGAATGGGACTTTATGAATTAACTGAAGATGATGGGCCACTCAAAAGATTTGAGAGGCTAATTTGCCTGCCCTGTATTGGAATGAGAGGGGTGATCAATTTGTTGAAACAATGAAGTTGAATTTCTGTTCAGCCCCATGTGCAAACTGTACAAGAACAATTTTTATACATTAACGTAAAGGCAGCAATATAATGACAGGGTGCTAAACAGGGTGATGGCTATTAGTGGACAACCTTTGAGATAAATAAATTTGGAAATCCTGTTAGGTTCACACAAATATATACAAAGTTTTAGCTGATAAGGAGGCATGCATGCTAATAGGGTAGTCACCACAGCATGGACAAACAGCTTTGGGTCCCTGTATACTGCAGTTAAAGATTTTGTGTACAGAAATTGCTGTGACTTTATCTGTAATCTGCAGAATGAGCAGTGAGCAAAGATTGTGATTTTTCTTCTTAGTTTGGCATCAAAATACGCACAGAATGGTGTTTTATGTCTCCCGCAGATGTGATCTCTTGTCAATTATTTCCATGTTACTGAATCATACCAACATGTTTTACAGAAATAGCACTATGTGCTTTATTTAGTGTGTGGTTTGTTCCTGTATGCCAGAGACGTACATGAAGCTCAGTGATTCGACACAAACGTTTTCCTATTTGGTCTTTGCGTCCCTGTTCACGCCATTAACATTAAAGAGCCCTGCGCTGCGCGAACAACAGCAAAGAGTTGCAGAGAAAGTTGCCCATCGGGAGGTGGATAAAGTGTACGCTATCTACTGCTTCACACGGACGCTCTGGAAATCGTAGCTGGGAAAGTACGAGGGAAAAAATCACTAATTCGGTGTTTCTCAGGAGCCGGAGGTACAACGCTCGGTGAGAAAAGCAGAGGCACGGCTTCTGGGAGCTTGTGCTACCTCACTCTCTTTGAAACCTTTTCATTTCAAACAGGTAGTTTCTAAACGCTAGCTTTCTTCTCTGACGGGAAGAAGACCCTCTGAAGCTTAGCACTGAGTGTGCTGCCTCACGTTAACATTAAAGGACAATTCCTAATTTACAAAGAAAAACAAAACTTTCGCGCTCTCAAGGACCGCTCGCTTCCAGGACGCGGCATTTCTGCTCCCCTCCCTCCCCAAACTCAACCCTTCCCGGAACGAGACCCCGACGGGCGAAGGCAGACACCCCCACGGTCCCCCAGGGGCAGAAAAGGGGCGACTTGGCGAGGGATAAAATATAAAAAAAACGATTTATTCTCGCCCAAGAAACACAGGCCGAGCCGCCGAGCGCCGGGCGGCGGCGGGGCGGGGCGGGGCGGCCGCACCAATCAGCGCCCGCTGCGCTGCTATAAAGGGGGCGCCGCCGCCGCCAGCACCGCGATCCGCGCCCGTCGCGACATGGCCGAGACCGCGCCCGTCGCAGCGCCCGCTGCTGCCGCCGCCCCGGCCCCCGCCGCCAAGGCCGCCGGCAAGAAGCCGAAGAAGGCGGCGGGCGGCTCCAAGGCGCGCAAGCCCGCGGGCCCCAGCGTCACCGAGCTGATCACCAAGGCCGTGGCCGCCTCCAAGGAGCGCAAGGGGCTCTCCCTCGCCGCGCTCAAGAAGGCGCTGGCCGCCGGCGGCTACGACGTGGAGAAGAACAACAGCCGCATCAAGCTGGGGCTCAAGAGCCTCGTCGGCAAGGGCACCCTGGTGCAGACCAAGGGCACCGGCGCCTCCGGCTCGTTCCGCCTCAGCAAGAAGCCCGGCGAGGTGAAGGAGAAGGCGCCCAAGAAGCGGGCGGCCGCGGCCAAGCCCAAGAAGCCGGCGGCCAAGAAGCCCGCCAGCGCCGCCAAGAAGCCCAAGAAGCCGGCGGTGAAGAAGAGCCCCAAGAAAGCCAAGAAGCCGGCGGCTGCTGCCACCAAGAAGGCTGCCAAGAGCCCCAAGAAGGCGACCAAGGCTGCCAAGCCCAAAAAGGCAGCGGCAGCAAAGAGCCCGGCCAAGGCAAAGGCGGTGAAGCCCAAAGCTGCCAAGCCCAAGGCTGCTAAGCCCAAAGCAGCCAAGGTGAAAAAGGCACCCAAGAAGAAATAAGCCCCTGTGGAAGAAAACCTTCCCCACTTAAACCCAACGGCTCTTTTAAGAGCCACCCAAGCTTTCCTAAAAAGAGCTGAAACGCTGACTGAGATGGCGTTGTTACAGACCACGCGAATGATACTGAGCACAACGTACGTTTTGGTTCGGGACAGGCAGAGCAGGCTCGGAGCAGCCGCTCTACGGACTTCAAATCCCCCCGTCGCTTAAAAGCGGAGCGGCGGGGAAGTTAAAGCTCCGCAGCGGCGCTTTGAAACACCCGCACAGCGCCGGGATTGGCGGCGGGCCGCGGCTGCCGAGCTGCTCCCGCAGCGCTGCGCGACTCCGCCCCTGGACGGGGCGTGGGGAAGGGCGGCGGGGCCGGGAAGGGCTGCGCCCTGCACTGCTAGGGCGCTCAGTACTCCGACTGACTGAAGCTTTGGGAAAAACTGCTGCTTTTACTGACTTTAAACAGTGAGATTCCAGCTCTTTTTCTGGACTTGTTGGTGGCTCTGAAAAGAGCCTTTGGGTTTCGATAGGAAGGACTTCCCAGGCGCCGTTCTCGGTGTTCACTTGGCCTTGGCCTTGTGGCTGTCGGTCTTCTTGGGCAGCAGCACGGCCTGGATGTTGGGCAGCACCCCGCCCTGCGCGATGGTGACCTTGCCCAGCAGCTTGTTGAGCTCCTCGTCGTTGCGGATGGCCAGCTGCAGGTGGCGGGGGATGATGCGCGTCTTCTTGTTGTCGCGGGCCGCGTTGCCCGCCAGCTCCAGGATCTCGGCCGTCAGGTACTCCAGCACGGCCGCCAGGTACACCGGGGCGCCGGCGCCCACCCGCTCCGCGTAGTTGCCCTTGCGCAGCAGCCGGTGCACGCGGCCCACGGGGAACTGCAGCCCGGCCCGCGACGAGCGCGACTTGGCCTTGGCCCGCGCCTTCCCGCCCTGCTTCCCGCGCCCAGACATCGCAGCGACTGAAAAGTCAGCACCAGAAGACGTGAAGAAATGCCGCCCGCCTCCCAGCTCGGCCTTATATCCCTTCCCAGTAAAAGCAGCGTGATTCGATAGGCCGAGAAGGAGATACTGCAAAAGCAGCCAATGGGAAGGCGGATCGAATTCGAACCAATGGAGACGAAAGACGGAGAGCAATGAGAATAAGGAAGCGAGTCAGCCAATGGAAACAGACACTAGAGGATCCCCTAATTTGCATACGGTCACTATATAAGAAGGGAGCACGTAGTCGCCGGAAACACCTCATCAGTTTGAAGAGGGGCAGGAAAGAGCGAGCAATGCCTGAGCCGGCCAAGTCTGCGCCCGCGCCCAAGAAGGGCTCCAAGAAGGCCGTCACCAAGACGCAGAAGAAGGGTGACAAGAAAAGAAAGAGAGCCCGCAAGGAGAGCTACTCCATCTACGTGTACAAGGTGCTGAAGCAGGTGCACCCCGACACGGGCATCTCGTCCAAGGCCATGGGCATCATGAACTCCTTCGTCAACGACATCTTCGAGCGCATCGCCGGCGAGGCGTCGCGCCTGGCGCACTACAACAAGCGCTCGACCATCACCTCGCGGGAGATCCAGACGGCCGTGCGGCTCCTGCTGCCCGGCGAGCTGGCCAAGCACGCCGTCTCCGAGGGCACCAAGGCGGTCACCAAGTACACCAGCTCCAAGTAGAGCGCCGCGGATCCTGTTTTTAACCCAAAGGCTCTTTTAAGAGCCACCCATCTTTTCAATAAGAGAGCTGAGGCAGTAGTGATGGCTTGCCAATCGTTTTTTTTTTCTTTTCAGGCGTTGCCCATTTGCAACACGACTGAAGTTGCATACCCACCAGGGCATGTTTTACACATCACTGAATGTACACAGAAGTCCACTTCCTCTCTTGTTCCTCGTTTGAGACTTTCAAACAATGACCAGGGTTTGTCGGTGTTCCCACGGGTGCCTGAAGTAGAAGAGTTATGGAGAGGGAGCGTTTGCTTCCCCTATGAAGTCCTTATGAGGAGTAAGACCCGTCAAGCACATAGGGTTTAATATTCCCCTGTGTTTATAGCAGGTATAAGGCTCACAGAGCAAACAGCTTTACCGTTAGCGTTGTTGGGGGCAAGCGGGAAAGCAACCCGTTCGATTTCATCGCGCTGATGCTCCCGTGCCGTACAGCATCGCCAGTGCCCCCCGAGCACGGTGTACCCCGCGGCCCGCTCCTGCGCTCCCGGCCATTTCTCTGCACAACCCCCGAAATGGAAATCACCGCGCCGGGGGCACCGGAGGGGCGGGCGGAAGGACGGCGCTGGCGAGCCCCGCCGCAGTCCGACCTGAGTGAGAACTGCGCGGAGCCTCCCGGCAGGCGGCCCCGCCACGGCTCAGGGAGGGGGCGGGGACTGGCGGCGCTCGGCGGCTCGGAGCGCGTCCCCGTTTCCCCGCGAGGGGCAGGGCCTTAAGGCGGGGGGGGGGGGTGCTGTGGGGGGGCAGCAGCCAGGAAGCGTTCGCGGTGGCGGAACGGGGGCCGCGGGCTAAGCCTGGGAGGGTCGTGTCGTGGCCCTGAACCGGCAGCGGTCGGCGAAAAAGCAGAAGCAGCGATCTCTCGGGAGAGACGGAGGCCGGTGCTGCTCCCGGTCCCAGCACCCCCGTCTGCCGGCCTCGCTAGGCTGCACGCCTCCCACGCCGCTACTCGTGGGGGCGGCTCCCGCATTTCTCCTTGGGCAGCACGGCAGCCGGCGCGTAAAAGCTCCGGAGGGCCGGCCCGCCCGCGGAGATGAGCGGAGCGCTCAAGCACGGGGCTGGCTGCGGCGGGCGGGGGCAGGGGCAGGCGCTGCCGGCTCCCGGGGGGCGGGGCAGGCGGGCGGGCTTCCCGGCCCCGAAGCGCGGGCTTTTCGAGCGCGCGCCTCGGCCAATGGCAGCCGGCCTCCCGCGGGCGTCCAATGGGCGGGGGCCCTCGGCTATAAATACCGCCGCCGCCGCCGCGCTCTCGCCACTGCTCGGTGCCGGAGGCTGAGAGAGAGCGGCGGTGAGTGACGGGCGATGGCGCGCACGAAGCAGACGGCGCGTAAGTCGACGGGCGGGAAGGCGCCCCGCAAGCAGCTGGCCACCAAGGCGGCCCGCAAGAGCGCGCCGGCCACGGGCGGCGTGAAGAAGCCGCACCGCTACCGGCCCGGCACGGTGGCGCTGCGCGAGATCCGGCGCTACCAGAAGTCGACGGAGCTGCTGATCCGCAAGCTGCCCTTCCAGCGGCTGGTGCGCGAGATCGCGCAGGACTTCAAGACCGACCTGCGTTTCCAGAGCTCGGCCGTGATGGCGCTGCAGGAGGCGAGCGAGGCCTACCTGGTGGGGCTGTTCGAGGACACCAACCTGTGCGCCATCCACGCCAAGCGCGTCACCATCATGCCCAAGGACATCCAGCTCGCCCGCCGCATCCGCGGGGAGCGCGCCTGAGGCTCCTGCCCAGCCCTTCCCCCCTCTTCTGCTCCGGCAGAGGAGGCTGCACTCAGACCCAAAGGCTCTTTTAAGAGCCACTTCATTCTCAAAAAAGGCTGTTATTACTTACGTTTAATGGGGACGTTATATTAAGTTCTAAATTTCCTGAAAACTCATGAAAAGCTAATTTTTTCACTGAGATTAATTATAGTACACATCCTGGACAATGGAGGCCTACATACCGAAATCTTTCCAAAATCAGACATAAACTAGCTTTATTCTATAGATTATTGTGTGTGATTTGTAGAAAAAAACAGATGTGATAGTTACTATCACATGATGTGAGTTACATGAGTTACTATCACAGATGTGATAGTTACTATCACATCTACTAATACTAACTACTCTATGAACATGGTAATTAGCAGAACCATTACACTGTGCCTGAGGCTCCTGCCCCGCCACCACCAAACCCAAAGGCTCTTTATTTTAAGAGCAACTCCAGGCACAATAAAAAGCTGTTGACACAGGGGCTGATGACGGCGGGGAGGGGGTGGGGGGCAGGAGCCTCAGGCACAGTGTAATGGTTCTGCTAATTACCATGTTCATAGAGTAGTTACTATCACATCTAGTAACATCACATCTATTTGTTCTAGAAATCCCACAATAACCTAGAGCTAGTTTATGCCCGATTATAACTGATTTTAGAAAGCTTTTGGTATGTAAGCTTCTATTATCCATAATATGTACTATAATCAATCCCACTGAGGAAATCAGTTTTTCATGCATTTAGAGAGATTTTACATTTAATATAACGTCCCCGTTAAACGTAAGTAATAACAGCCTTTTTTGAGAATGAAGTGGCTCTTAAAAGAGCCTTTGGGTCTGAGTGCAGCCTCCTCTGCCGGAGCAGAAGAAGGGGGAAGGGCTGGGCAGGAGCCTCAGGCGCGCTCCCCGCGGATGCGGCGGGCGAGCTGGATGTCCTTGGGCATGATGGTGACGCGCTTGGCGTGGATGGCGCACAGGTTGGTGTCCTCGAAGAGCCCCACCAGGTAGGCCTCGCTCGCCTCCTGCAGCGCCATCACGGCCGAGCTCTGGAAGCGCAGGTCGGTCTTGAAGTCCTGCGCGATCTCGCGCACCAGCCGCTGGAAGGGCAGCTTGCGGATCAGCAGCTCCGTCGACTTCTGGTAGCGCCGGATCTCGCGCAGCGCCACCGTGCCGGGCCGGTAGCGGTGCGGCTTCTTCACGCCGCCCGTGGCCGGCGCGCTCTTGCGGGCCGCCTTGGTGGCCAGCTGCTTGCGGGGCGCCTTCCCGCCCGTCGACTTACGCGCCGTCTGCTTCGTGCGCGCCATCGCCCGCCAGGCACCGCCGCCCTCTCTCAACCTCCGGCACCGAGCAGTGGCGAGAGCGCGGCGGCGGCGGCGGTATTTATAGCCGAGGGCCCCCGCCCATTGGACGCCCGCGGGAGGCCGGCTGCCATTGGCCGAGGCGCGCGCTCGAAAAGCCCGCGCTTCGGGGCCGGGAAGCCCGCCCGCCTGCCCCGCCCCCCGGGAGCCGGCAGCGCCTGCCCCTGCCCCCGCCCGCCGCAGCCAGCCCCGTGCTTGAGCGCTCCGCTCATCTCCGCGGGCGGGCCGGCCCTCCGGAGCTTTTACGCGCCGGCTGCCGTGCTGCCCAAGGAGAAATGCGGGAGCCGCCCCCACGAGTAGCGGCGTGGGAGGCGTACAGCCTGGCAAGGCCGGCAAACGCGGATGCTGGGGACGGGAGCAGCACGGCCCCGCCGCCCGCGCCTCCTTCTGTTCCCCACCGCTCCCTTGCGCGGGTCCCTCTCCTCCCTCCCCCCGCCCCGCGCACACATTAGGGCTGCTGGAAAAAAAACTGTGGCTCGGCGGCCTCTGTCTCTCCCGAGAGATCGCTGCTTCTGCTCTTTCACCGACCGCTGCCGGTTCAGGGCCACGACACGACCCTCCCAGGCTTAGCCCGCGGCCCCCGTTCCGCCACCGCGAACGCTTCCTGGCTGCTGCCCCCCCACAGCACTCCCCCCCCCCCGCCTTAAGGCCCTGCCCCTCGCGGGGAAACGGGGACGCGCTCCGAGCCGCCGAGCGCCGCCAGTCCCCGCCCCCTCCCTGAGCCGTGGCGGGGCCGCCTGCCGGGAGGCTCCGCGCAGTTCTCACTCAGGTCGGACTGCGGCGGGGCTCGCCAGCGCCGTCCTTCCGCCCGCCCCTCCGGTGCCCCCGGCGCGGTGATTTCCATTTCGGGGGTTGTGCGGAGAAATGGCCGGGAGCGCAGGAGCGGGCCGCGGGGTACACCGTGCTCGGGGGGCACTGGCGATGCTGTACGGCACGGGAGCATCAGCGCGATGAAATCGAACGGGTTGCTTTCCCGCTTGCCCCCAACAACGCTAACGGTAAAGCTGTTTGCCCTGTGAGCCTTATGCCTGCTATAAACACAGGGGAATATTAAACCCTATGTGCTTGACAGGTCTTACTCCTCATAAGGACTTCATAGGGGAAGCAAACGCTCCCTCTCCATAACTCTTCTACTTCAGGCACCCGTGGGAACACCGACAAACCCTGGTTATTGTTTGAAAGTCTCAAACGAAGAACAAGAGAGGAAGTGGACTTCTGTGTACATTCAGTGATGTGTAAAACATGCCCTGGTGGGTATGCAACTTCAGTCGTGTTGCAAATGGGCAACGCCTGAAAAGAAAAAAAAAACTATTGGCAAGCCATCACTACTGCCTCAGCTCTCTTATTGAAAAGGTGGGTGGCTCTTAAAAGAGCCTTTGGGTTAAAAACAGGATCCGCGGCGCTCTACTTGGAGCTGGTGTACTTGGTGACCGCCTTGGTGCCCTCGGAGACGGCGTGCTTGGCCAGCTCGCCGGGCAGCAGGAGCCGCACGGCCGTCTGGATCTCCCGCGAGGTGATGGTCGAGCGCTTGTTGTAGTGCGCCAGGCGCGACGCCTCGCCGGCGATGCGCTCAAAGATGTCGTTGACGAAGGAGTTCATGATGCCCATGGCCTTGGACGAGATGCCTGTGTCGGGGTGCACCTGCTTCAGCACCTTGTACACGTAGATGGAGTAGCTCTCCTTGCGGGCTCTCTTTCTTTTCTTGTCGCCCTTCTTCTGCGTCTTGGTGACGGCCTTCTTGGAGCCCTTCTTGGGCGCGGGCGCAGACTTGGCAGGCTCAGGCATGGCGATCACGCTCTCTCCACAAACTACACCGCTCTCTTCCCCTCGCAGCAGCGCAGTGCCGCACCCGCCCGCCGCAGCCGCTCTTATAGCGGCGCGATGCAGAGCAGCGGCTCCACCGCTGCGCGCCGCCATTGGCTGGAAGTTTGGCTCTGTGTCGTCACCGAACGCCGGACTTGGACATTGGACGCCTTTGGATTCGCGCTACCATTGGCTGCCAGCGTTCTGCCTCCCCCTCAGCCAATCAGCGCCGCCGCCGGCAGTCCGCCCGAGCTGAATATAAGGCGGCGGGGGCGGCCCCGGGCAGGTCGCTGCGTGCGGTGTTCCCCGGAGTGGCTGCGATGTCTGGGCGCGGGAAGCAGGGCGGGAAGGCGCGGGCCAAGGCCAAGTCGCGCTCGTCGCGGGCCGGGCTGCAGTTCCCCGTGGGCCGCGTGCACCGGCTGCTGCGCAAGGGCAACTACGCGGAGCGGGTGGGCGCCGGCGCCCCGGTGTACCTGGCGGCCGTGCTGGAGTACCTGACGGCCGAGATCCTGGAGCTGGCGGGCAACGCGGCCCGCGACAACAAGAAGACGCGCATCATCCCCCGCCACCTGCAGCTGGCCATCCGCAACGACGAGGAGCTCAACAAGCTGCTGGGCAAGGTCACCATCGCGCAGGGCGGGGTGCTGCCCAACATCCAGGCCGTGCTGCTGCCCAAGAAGACCGACAGCCACAAGGCCAAGGCCAAGTGAACACCGAAAACAGCGCCTGGGAAGTCCTTCCTATTGAAACCCAAAGGCTCTTTTCAGAGCCACCCACAGAATTCGTAAAAGAGCTCGATTGCTTTTTTTTTTCTTTTTTTAAGTGTTATTTACTACTAAAAGAAATACCAATTTCTAATTGAACGTGGAGTTAATGTTCACGTGTAAGAGAAAAATATTTCCTTTACTAGTCTCATTTTTTTCTTGGGTAGGTGCATATGTCGATGAGCAAGGGAAAGCAGTAAGTAATGGCTGCTACCCTATTTTGTAGAAAAAGGTAAGAATTCAGTTTTCTGGAAATAAAAGCAAAAAGCTTTCCCCATAATTGCAGTGAAAATTGGAGGAGTATCAAGAAATGTCCATATTTATCTCAATGGAAAAGTCATATGCATCAGTGTGAGTTGCCTCAGTGTGAGTTATTCAGCAGATTTTACTGCATTTTATTATATTAACGTTGAAGAGAGTATTTCAGCTCCTTTAGAGAATGTGTGGGTGGCTCTTAAAAGAGCCGTTGGGTTTAAGTGCGGATCAAGACTTTTCTTCCATAGGGGCTTACTTCTTTTTGGGTGCCGCCTTCTTCGCCTTGGCTGCTTTGGGCTTGGCAGCCTTGGGCTTGGCAGCTTTGGGCTTCACTGCCTTTGCCTTGGCTGGGCTCTTTGCTGCTGCTGCCTTTTTGGGCTTGGCAGCCTTGGTCGCCTTCTTGGGGCTCTTGGCAGCCTTCTTGGTGGCAGCAGCCGCCGGCTTCTTGGCTTTCTTGGGGCTCTTCTTCACCGCCGGCTTCTTGGGCTTCTTGGCAGCGCTGGCGGGCTTCTTGGCCGCCGGCTTCTTGGGCTTGGCCGCGGCCGCCCGCTTCTTGGGCGCCTTCTCCTTCACCTCGCCGGGCTTCTTGCTGAGGCGGAAGGAGCCGGAGGCGCCGGTGCCCTTGGTCTGCACCAGGGTGCCCTTGCTGACGAGGCTCTTGAGCCCCAGCTTGATGCGGCTGTTGTTCTTCTCCACGTCGTAGCCGCCGGCGGCCAGCGCCTTCTTGAGCGCGGCGAGGGAGAGCCCCTTGCGCTCCTTGGAGGCGGCCACGGCCTTGGTGATCAGCTCGGTGACGCTGGGGCCCGCGGGCTTGCGCGCCTTGGAGCCGCCCGCCGCCTTCTTCGGCTTCTTGCCGGCGGCCTTGGCGGCGGGGGCCGGGGCGGCGGCGGGAGCCGCCTCGGCGGCGGGAGCGGGCGCGGTCTCGGACATGTCGGCGCGGCGCGGAGCGGGGCGCAGCGGCTGGCGGCGGGCGGCGGGGCCCTTATTTATGGGAGCGCAGCGGGCGCTGATTGGTGCACTGCAGAGCCCGCCCCGCCCCGCCGCCCGGCGCTGCCTCTCGGCTTGTGTTTCTTCCTCCTCGAAAAAGTGTGTTTTTCGTAAAAATTCGTCACCGCGGCACCCCGTTTCTTAACGGCGGTGCTGGGGACAGAAGGTAGTTTGGTCTTTTCGCGTTTCTTTCGCCTCAGGGTTAAAATGGTTTTCGTGCGAGGCTGGAATCCTTGAGTTTGGGGATTGCACGCAGAGCCGGACAGTAAGATTTTTATTTTTACTTTTGAATTACAACTCTGCTTCTGACAGCACTGCCATACTGGCAGCGGATTCGTGTTCCTGAGACGGTTTTTCATCAGGGTAGTCTAAAATGGAGGTAATCCCGAGTCATTTTCATCGCTTAAATTAGCTTTGAAAAGAAGCAAGTAACACAAAGTAGCCTCTGAGCTCTGAAACTGGGTTATGAGTTATTTCCCGTAATACGGCTTCATCTCTTAAAAATAATGAAACCTTCGGGCATAGTGCCCTATATAGCTTTACACAGGGCTTATAAAAAGTAAAAGAAAGATGTCTTTCACCAGAAATGTTTACATTAAAACCAGGTCTTTTCAATTAGCTGATATGTTCAACATCTTATAAGAAGATAGAGAAGTTTTTCCTGTTTCCTTTATTTTTCTGCATTCTTGCATTAACCTTTTGCTTAATTATATTTCTGTTTCTTTCTCCAAAAGAGTTCTTTTCATTAAGCAAGATAGGCACATTTGTTCATATTTTTGGATTTTAAGACCAAGTGTCTATTTTTGTGCTTATCTTTGTACTGTACTTCAGGGCATTTCGTCAGCCCAATAGAGCACTTGAGCAAAAAATAATCAAAGTGTGATGTGCATGTTTTCCCTATGAAAAACAAATAATAAAATGTAGCCAGGTTAGACTGCAGGAAGTTCTTTAATATTATGATTTAAATCCAGTGGCTTAATCAATCATCTCCTTAGTACTACTGAGGTAAATTAGAGCAGGGGATTAAAGGAAACCGTAAAGAGGAAATTCTACAATACAACAATAGTTCACTATTTCTCATTAAAATGTCCTTTTTTTTTTTTTTTTAAATTTCAGGTCAAGAATGCTGTTAAATAACCTGTGAGAACTTTATTTTGCATATAAGTGCATCTTTCTAAATTGAATTTCAATATGGCACAGTATTTGCTAAGTTTTGTAAATACGACCAATAGATTTCTCAATTCATATGCATATACTTGCTGTCTCCTCTTCTTCTTAGCATTTCTTTACTCTAGAAGATCATGTGTGGATCTCGAAAGTCATAATTAGTATTATGAGTTTTAATAATGTCCAGGTTATAATGAGAGATATGTTTCTGTTGGCATGTCCTCTATATCATTCTCATTTTAATATACAAGTTATAATTATAATCCTGTATTTCATTTGTCCACGAATACATGGAACACAGCATTAAATATGTAAAGCATAGCTACAAATCTTCCATCTTACAGCACATATTTTTTTCTCTGTATGTAAACATTAAAGCATGGATCAAGATGGCCAGTGCCATAGTCCATGAGACTTGTAGAAATAGGATCCAAACAGGACCCGTCCAGATAGCATCTGTCCAGAGGGTACTGGATGAACCCTCATGAAAACAGAAAATAACCCCCACTTTGCCTTCCAGTTATTAACTGCTGCTGCAGAAGAGATCATAAACAGAACTAAGGTGAGAAGACAGGATGCAGCAGCAGGCTTTTGTCTTGCTATGAGGCCTCACATGAGACGGAATAACATACAACCACAGCACAGATTTTCCTTTTCTCAGCAGTTTTCTCAGCACAAAAAAAGCCAGCAGGTTTTTTTTTTTTTTTTTTTTTTTTTTTTTTTTGTAGGTCATAGAGGAAACTGCTTAAACAAAGAAATGAGGGCATAGCAGCTTTTGGAAAATTCTTCTTTTGGCCTGTCCAGGTTGCGTTCCTATTATCATAAATTTCCCTTCCCCTGTTACAAGGTCAGAGAGTGGCAAAACATGCACACGCACATACATGAAAAGGAGCTCATGTTTTGAACTGGCAGATGAGAAAAAACAGGGTGGCGGGGGTGGTAGGGGGTGCGGTTTCTTTTTCCAAGCCAGGAGTCTGTGATGTGGGATAAACTGAATATGTATAAAATTAATTTCTGAGGATGGGCTGGATAGAGGAGTTACTTGTTCAGAAACATGCAGTACAATGTGGGAAAGAATAGGAGACCTTAGTAAATCATTTGATATTATGAAAATGCAGTCATTTGACTTTCTTCAATTCTTCTTTCAATAATATAATATCACACAGACATTCTTGTAGATTGGGGCAATAGTGGGGACAGTTTAAAGATTGTCAGTGGTGCTAGTACCCGGTGTGAGAAATTGCCAAGAGATGTGGTAGCATTCGAGTGGCTTTTTTCTACAAAAGACAAACAACAGAATGGCATCACATGCAAAAGTATAGCAACAACAGAAGGAGATCAAGTGAATTTGGAGCTAATATCTATACTGATGCTGAATTTCATTAACACTTTTTATATGTGATTCATTTAGATTAATTCTGACTTTTGGGTAGTCCAGATACACCCAGAAAATAAATGAAGTCACAAAGTCACTCAAGGCAATGGAAATCTGTCAGGCTTAGGATGGTTTGTGGTACACTTTTCAGCTATGGATGTGGGATTTTATTTAAAAACTGATTTATCTTGCTGTTATAAATCATAATACATTTTTACATGAAAAAAAAAAAAAAACTTTTGTATCTCGATAGGAAAGGGTTACTATTGCATACTGCTCAGTGTCCGGGACTGATTCTTCCCCATAATAAAAGGATTTTATTATTCATAGAGTTTTAAAATTCTCAGATAGATCGGTATTATCTTTATATAAGAAAATGATAGCCAGAGGCAGAAAGTTTGCCGTTACCTAGTTAAAGAGGTCTATACAACCTTTTCCATTTTTGTTAAAATGAACTCCCTGCAAAATTATTCAGATTTCAAACATTCAGTTTTAGTTTGATGCAAAGCAAAAGAGAAATAGCTCCTTGATCATTCCAGACCACGTATTGAATCATTGAACAGCTTGGTTTGGAAGGGACCTTAAAAATCACCTAGTTCCAACCCCCCTGCAATGGGCGGGGATGCCACCCACTAGATCAGGTTGCCCAGGGCCTCATCCAGCCTGGTCTTCGGCACTTCCAAGGGTGCAGCACCCACAACTTCTCTGGGCAACCTGTTCCAGTGCTTTACCGCTTTCTGAGTGAAGTATTTCCTCCTAACATCTAATCTAAATCTCCCCTCTTTTGGTTTAAAACAATTCCCCCTTGTCCTGTCATTACCCGCCTGAGCAAAAAGTCGCCCTCCATCTTTTTTATAAGCTTCCTTTAAGTACTGAAAGGCTGCAGTGAGGTCACCCTGGAGCCTTCTCATCTTCAGGCTGAACATCCCCAGCACTCTCAGTCTTGTCCAGGTAGTATAACCATGTAACCACAAGATGGTTTGCCCACTTTGTCTAACTAGAAACAAGATTACTAATTTTAAAAAAAAAGAAAGTTTTCAAGCAGGGCTATCAGTCAACCCGCAAAAGATAGAGTTGCTGTTGGCCAATTTCTATCTCACAGCTTCCTTTGAAATTAAAGGGGTGTCAGCATAGCTATCTAACATCAGCCAATTGCTTCTTATAGTTACATATCATTTGATGAATTACTTTCGAAAGAGCCTGAGAAATACACTAGCAAGACACAAAAGATGGAATAGTTGAAGATTTTGCGGCAATTGTTGATTTAACTTTTTTTTTTTTTTTTCCAAAATGGGCATACAACCTATTTTCTCATAATTAATATAAAAGTTGAATTTTATAAAACTTGTTATTAACTATTAAGTAATATATATATATTTTCCAATTGTAAATTCTATTCTACACTCTGAAGTTATCCCTCTTGACTTCATTGGTACCTCCATATAAGCTTGCATTCCAGGTAATTGGTTCTGCACTATCAACATCATTACACTCTCCCTGCCCCCCAAAAAATTACATTTTAAGGAAAGATTAAAAGCAAGTGTGGAAATTGACAGAAGTTGCATGTGGGGAAGATGACTATTAAAAAATCAGCACAAAAGTAGCATGGAACTTGAGCTACTGACAAGGTAAAAATATGAAAATAAAATAAAATAAAATTAGAAATATAGGAAGAAACAATGAAGACTAGAGAAGTAGAGAATAGGCTAACAAGGCAAGTCTGCAAGAATAGGAAGTGAAAGCATTTTATGTTTTCCAAGAAAAAGTAGAATAAATGTGTAGTTTTTGCTAGATTCCAAGCTCCAAATTAAGGCATAATTTCAAGAGTCAGTTCAGCTCAATCAGTCAATATAAAGTTTCGTTTCAATGTGATATAAATACAAAATGAAATATGAAAATGAAATGAAAAAATACAATATGAAAATACTACTGTTCTGGATTACTTTATATGTGTATATCAATGATTTCTAAAAAATTTTAGATTTACTGATCAGAAATGCAGATTCAAGTAGAAAGTAGCCATTCATCTTTTTTCCGTTTACCTTATTCCTTTAATAAGCTGGGCATGTCACAGGAGACACAGCATATGACGTGTCTGGAAAAAGTATGCAGCAGTTTGGAGACCAGAAGGCTGTGCAGAATTGAAACTCTGTGTATCACTGATACTGAATTTGAATATTTCTAGTTGTTCTGGCAAACATTCAGGATCTTTTTGGCAAATGTGAACATGTCAAAAATCACTTCCCAATGCCACGTGAACTTGACTTTCTTTGCTGCAGCACACGTTGCGCATGTCATCCAGCATCTCCCAGTGCTACATGTTTGGACCACTGCTGTCTGTCCTGTCCCTGCTGGAACAGTGGCTCCCTTCCACTGCAGCTTTACTCTGGAGAAGGAGGAGGCATTGTCCTAGGCTGTCCACTCCACAAACAGCCTCAGTAAAAGTGCTGGTTCACCTGGCCAAGTCTTTACTTGCACTTCAAGACTGTGAGAACGAGATGTTAATTTTGACTTCTAACTGGCACCTGCAGGAGTGTGGGTATATGTTTTGTCAGGGTGAAATAATAATTGGCAGATGTGTGACAGTACACCTCGTTGCAGAACTCCAAAGTCCTGCATGGTCTCCTACTTCAGTAGGCAGTGCAGGCAGATGTGGTGTGGTTGAGCTGCTTCTTAATTGCCTGGTGCCTTGGCTCAGGAGAAAATCTTTGATCAGTTCTGGAAAGAAGTACTAAACAGGTGGGAATAGTGCCACCAGCTGCTATACTTCAGGAGGAGGAAGACATCTATGCTACCCTTCCTCCTTGTAGCCTGCGGTATATGAGCAGCAGAGGACTGCAAGATGAGCACTGAGAACACAGATGAGATGCTGAAAAGTTGGTATTCATAGCTCCTTCCCAGACTTTTTGAGGTTGGGAAACCTATGTATTTCAGGAGTTGGTAGTCCTTTCCTTCTTGGTGATACCCAGCGAATTATAGTATTGTGTTGTTATGTGTTGGGTTTTTTTTGTTTGTTTGTTTGTTTTGTGTGTGTGTTTGTTTGTTTGTTTTCCTCCTATAAGCTTTTTAACTTTTTTCCTCCAGTCCCTATCCCCTGTTTCCTCCTTCCCCCTCATAAATAAATAAATAAATAAATAAATAAAAATAAATGTTATGGGCCTTACAGAGCATTCTGGAAACTTCCCTAGCAAGATTTCTCTACATGCAGGCCAGTATTCACAGGATGAGTCTTGGTACCAGCAAAAATCACTGGGATATTCCTGTTTTTGGTGATGCCTTCCTAACATGGCTTGTGGGTCCTTACCCTGGCTACGTCACCAGTCAGTAGGACCACTGCATAGGACTGTGTGGGTGACCAGAAATATCCACTTCCCTGTAGGATGCTGGCAACTATCTCCTGGGCATATGGGCACCTGAGGCAGGTGGTCAGTGCTGCTCAGCTTTGGTTCACAGGTTCCCTGGGGTTCTGGTCTCTCCTTAAACTATTCAACCATTTACATCACTGTGTCACCTCTGCCACTGTCTATCTCCTTTGTCCATTCTTTTCTTGCTGTAGATCCACCCCCGTGTGCTTGACTGCACACAGACAACTGAGGCAGGGTGGGGAGGGTGGTATCTATTCTTTGTTCAGTTGGACAAAGGAATGATAAAAATATCTTCTCTGGTGCTTAATACCTGCTACAAGCTTCACCTGTCTGTCTAGACCGACCACAGTGATGTTCAGCACATTTCTTTGCTGAGTTGCTATAGTTCAAAACCTCAATCCAGGGATACAAAGTGGGCACATTTGATGAGGCAGGGAGGAGGTAGATTTTGCATGTTTTATAATGTCAGGCTTTGCTTGCATGCTGTAGAGAAGAAATGGTTCATCCCTGGGAGAACAAGTGCTGGTGTGTAGCAGATTCCTGGAAATGAGAAAAAATGAACAGGAGGCACCTTCAGATGGGTGAGGTGGATGAGGGAGAAGAGGCGAAAGAAAGAGGAAACAAAGACAGAGCAGGCCGATGGGCAGTACTGTTGACACCTATGATACTTTGCAGTCAATATTCATTCAAACAGCAATCCTGAACTGGGTCGTTCCGAGTAAGCAATAGGTCATCTTTACACAAATCAGGGGGAATCTACCCTGATATTAACCCAGCAGCAGGTATCTTGAGAATCCAAGATATCCTGCCACAAGTTGCCTTCAAGTCTGGCAAATGGAAAGGGGGGAAAAGGACCTAGAAAAACGAAGCATGGTTTCCTTGTGGGAACAGAGTCCTGTCGAGTGCAGAGGCATAAGCAGAACTGGAGTGAAATCTTCCTCTACGCAGTGAACACGGTGTACAAGGCATTTTTGTTCTGTATTGCTGGATAAGGGTTCCCATGGAACCAGAACCCAAAACTCTTCTTCCAAATGTCATTCTGTGCTCAGGGAATCCACTCTTCTGTAAAACTGGAAAACACACAAAAGGCCAGGGGAAGCACAGGCTGGTTGTGTGTCTCTGCGTGCTGTTCCTGTGGGAAAGACAGTGCTTCAAGAGAACAAAAGGGTGCTAAAACCGCGTCTTTAAAATGTGCATATTTCTTTTTTGTCTTAAGTAAATTCCCATTTCCTTTGACATCAGGTTGGTAGACCCATGCCGGAGGAATGATTTCAGCTTCCTCTTTCTCAGCTTTCCATCTAATTTAGCACAATGCGTCTAGCAAGTCATCTAACAGACCTTGGTGACTAATATGTTTTTGTTTTCTTATGCTTGTGATTGCCTGGTGAACTCCCAAAAGAAAACTGGTTTATGCTGCCTGGTGAACCTTCTGTTGCTGATTCCAGATGTTTTTTACCATCTCTTTCCATGGCATTTACCTTTCTCTCCCAGACAATATGTAATACACACCTGTGTCTATTAGGGAGAGTATTTGGCAGGCAATAAGTGGCAGAGAGATGACAATTGCTTGTCTGCAAAATTAAATAATAGGGTTTAAATTTAAAATCTCTTCCTCTTATAAATAATAATAATAGTAATAAATGAGAGTTTCTAAGGGTACGGGTCATATGCAAATCAAAGTGTTAAGCTATTTGGTAAAATATTTGCTCACATCAGTGATGGTAGTCATAGTTCTGAGGAAAGGAGGCACTTTCACACTTTATCTTCGTCTCATGCCAAGATGTTCCTACCGTTGTTAACTATTCATCTATGCTGGGCCCATATGAGTTTGTTCTTGTGTGGCTAATGATAGCACAGAAAATCAATGAATGATAACTATCATGTGTAGCTCATAATTAGGCAGAGGGTGGATTTCCTGCATAATTTGTGCAAATGAGAATGTGTTACTGATGAATGGGAGGTAGGAAGACTCCTGGAATACTTGCCCCTAGTGTGGGCTGAGTGAAGGATATTGGCTGATGAAGGGCACGGTGCTGGGTTGTCCCGAGTGCCACCTATGCATATTGCCCCGTGCCACACAGGGTGAGGGGCCACTTCCTGCTGGGAGCTCTGCTGGAGAACTCCCTTCCCGCGTGGAGATCCCTCCTGCCGGGCTGTCCGTGTGTGGAGCTTGGAGCTGCAGGTGTAGCTGCCATGTGAGGCAATGGAGTGAGTGTGCAGGCCTAAAACTCAAGGGAACTGAGGAGGAAACAGCTGGGGAAAATGGGAAGGAGAGGGAGCAGCGGGGGCTGGTGCTGTGCAAGCAGGTCAGTGCCCTGCTGTGACTCAGTCCTGAGTCTGATTGCTGCAGGCTGTCCTCTCTGATTCTTCATTTGTGGTTATTTGCTGTGAGGGACGGGCTCAGTAATCCAATAAGAAAGGGGTGAACGATGCTGTACGTGAGGTGGACACCACTGCACTGTGTCTTGACGCAGCAGAAGGAAGACCTGATGTCCTTGCCCAAGCGCTCCGGGGTCCCAGCACAGAAGGCTTATTACAGTGAACTTTGAGACTGCCTGGCATTGCTGCATCCCAATTTTCATCGGGAAAACAACCGTACAGCCCCTTAACGGTAACATCCGTGGGTAACAAATACCCTAACATCTCCGGCCATGGGCTAGGGTCCTCCCGCCCATGGTTTTTCTCATGAATGAGTGACGCAGCCCTCGGCAGCGGCGTCCACTGCCATTCCGGCCAACGAGGAGCGACGCTGCACGGGCTTAAATTGCCTCTTTAGACAATTAACCTCCTCCGTTAGGATTTAACCTACCGGCTCCGCGAGTCGTGGGCCGGGGACTCTTCCCGGGTGGCGGCTGTGCCAGCCCAGGCACTGCCCATCACCTTGCGGAAGGTCCAGACAGCCATGCGGCTTGAGCTGGCTGAACACGCTGTCTCTGAGGGCACTAAAGTGGTCACCCATTACACCAGCTCAGGTACATTGCTCCCATATCAATCCTTTGTGACTCTCATGGCTCTTTTCAGAGCCACCCACTTTTTCATTTGAAAGGCTTCTTCAATGCTCTCTGTCCTGTAAACCTAGCTTGCATAATGCCTTTCAAGACCACCTTAAATATATATACTTTTTTCATTCTGCTGTTGCAGTTTTCCCACTGAAGATAAGATCTGTTACTTGACCTTATAAAACATACGGTGCCTAGAAAACTCGGGAGAGCCCGTCAGGGGGCAGTAGAGGCTGGGAAATCACAAAAAGTAACAATGCTAGACCTCATCCATCTGAATACTATTCCCCGCTAAAATAATCCATGGTCTTGCATTAGCAACCTTAGAATAGAGAAATATTATGAAATACCTAATAATCTCCTCTAATGTATGTAAGTATGTAAGTGTAATGTAAGTATAAATGTTTTCTTATTGGATTTGTTAAAGATTTCAAGGGGTTTAAGTATATTTGCTTATGTACGTTACTGCTAAAGTAAAGCTGATACAGGAGCAAGAACAAAGGACTGAGCATCAACACGACTTTCCCTTTCTGCCCTTGCACACACCAGGGATGCTCACTGAGCAGTGTCACACATATGCAAGAACTGCCACAAGTAATTAACAGTGTAGCCCAGAGTAGTGCAGTAAAGGGTGGTGGTAAAGAAGTTACTAAAATCAAGTTATGACTATGGCATAGAAAGCAATAAATTTGTTTGCAACCAAACCGTCAGGACCAGCAGACAAAATTATAGCTATAACACAAGGACTATTTAGTCATCCATATTGAAGATGTACTTAAGTTCAGAGAACATACCCTTGATAATATTTAACGGAAATTAAAGCCCTTTTAATGAAAACATGGGTGGCTCTTAAAAGAGCCTTTGGGTTAAAAACGGGATCCGCGGCGCTCTACTTGGAGCTGGTGTACTTGGTGACCGCCTTGGTGCCCTCGGAGACGGCGTGCTTGGCCAGCTCGCCGGGCAGCAGGAGCCGCACGGCCGTCTGGATCTCCCGCGAGGTGATGGTCGAGCGCTTGTTGTAGTGCGCCAGGCGCGACGCCTCGCCGGCGATGCGCTCGAAGATGTCGTTGACAAAGGAGTTCATGATGCCCATGGCCTTGGACGAGATGCCCGTGTCGGGGTGCACCTGCTTCAGCACCTTGTACACGTAGATGGAGTAGCTCTCCTTGCGGGCTCTCTTTCTCTTCTTGTCGCCCTTCTTCTGCGTCTTGGTGACGGCTTTCTTCGAGCCCTTCTTGGGCGCGGGCGCAGACTTGGCCGGCTCAGGCATGGCGATCACGCTCTCTCCACAAACTACACCTCTCTCTTCCCCTCGCAGCAGCGCAGTGCCGCACCCGCCCGCCGCAGCCGCTCTTATAGCGGCGCGATGCAGAGCAGCGGCTCCACCGCTGCGCGCCGCCATTGGCTGGAAGTTCGGCTTTGTGTCGTCATCGAACGCCGGACTTGGACATTGGACGCCTTTGGATTCGCGCTGCCATTGGCTGCCGGCGTTCTGCCTCCCCCGCAGCCAATCAGCGCCGCCGCCGGCGATCCGCCCGAGCTGAATATAAGGGGGCGGGGGCGGCCCCGGGCAGGTCGCTGCGTGCGGTGTTCCCCGGAGTGGCTGCGATGTCTGGGCGCGGGAAGCAGGGCGGGAAGGCGCGGGCCAAGGCCAAGTCGCGCTCGTCGCGGGCCGGGCTGCAGTTCCCCGTGGGCCGCGTGCACCGGCTGCTGCGCAAGGGCAACTACGCGGAGCGGGTGGGCGCCGGCGCCCCGGTGTACCTGGCGGCCGTGCTGGAGTACCTGACGGCCGAGATCCTGGAGCTGGCGGGCAACGCGGCCCGCGACAACAAGAAGACGCGCATCATCCCCCGCCACCTGCAGCTGGCCATCCGCAACGACGAGGAGCTCAACAAGCTGCTGGGCAAGGTCACCATCGCGCAGGGTGGGGTGCTGCCCAACATCCAGGCCGTGCTGCTGCCCAAGAAGACCGACAGCCACAAGGCCAAGGCCAAGTGAACACATTTACGACAGATCTGGAAACAACCCCAAAAGGCTCTTTTCAGAGCCACCCACAAAATTCATAAAGAGTTGAGTCATACTTTGTAGTTTTGTTTTTTCTAATGAATGCTGATGCAAATGTGTAAGTTGTTTCATGTTTGTGTTTGTCCTAACACTGCCTGTCTGGGTGGTGATAGTTACTTTTGTGACTTTTTTTTTTTTGTTAGGGTTGGATTGGGGTGGGGTGGGAGAACAGATCTTTCAGGGTGTTAAGCTTTTGCAACATATCTTAGCAAATGTACTTTGGTGTTGCTGTAAAGTCTCCATATGGCTGTAACTACAGGGTAATACATAATAAAATCAATGCATTATTCTGTATTATTTTTGCCCTGATTTGCCTGTCAAACGCAGGGCTGAGGCGTTCAGCCTGGGTGTTGCATGAGCTTTACTAGGGTTGTGGTGTTTCCACCGGTCTGGAACCAGGGTCCCACAGCCCTTGATGGCTGCATGTGCGCGGGGTATGGAGCCTCTCGCAAGCAACTTATTTTCAAACAGGGGGAGGGAAGGAAAGCAAACAAAAAACGCTAACAAAATAAAAACATACCAAAAAAATAACATGCAGTCCTAGTTCTTTCCCAGGAGGAAGGATTATCATTCCCTGCCTCAGGCCCCTTAGTGCTTTCCTTTTATATCGGCTCGTTAAAGCTGTTACGTAGCTTGGCGGAGTTGCCCGAGGCTTTCTGGCGGAGGAAGGCTGCCGTCGCCCCGCTGCCCCCGCGCTGCGCTGTTGCTGCCGCTTTCGGTTTCGTTTTTCCATCGCTCCCGGCCGGATGCGCCGCGTCTGGTCCGGAACGCGCGGGGAGCTCCCAGCTCCCGGCCGGCTTCGGGGGCTGCTCGGAGAAGGGCTGTCGGGCTTCCAGCGGGATGCAATGCGCCCTTATGGCAGCTTCAGCGTTTTCTTTTGTGTCGCTCTGTTTGCCTCTGGCGTCTTTCTCCTGGCTTCAGCGAGGATCCTCAGATTTCCCTTCCTCTACCCCCCGGTACTTCCCAAGAAAGATGTGGGCTAACACATCTGTACACCTGGTGCTAATTGACTTTAGTTTTCCTTAAATTGACTTGGGAATGTTTTCCCAGTCCGGGGGAGGAAAGTCTCCACTCCCCATCTGTTTGTTCCACGGTGTGAAACTCTCTTTGTATCGGCCACTGAGGATTGCAGCAGAAATGCAGGAGGGGCCCTTTGAACCCCCCTGGGTACACCTGGATCATCCCGATGTTGTGTGAGAGGACCTTAATTCTAGCTCCTATACTGTAGAGACTTTCAGAAGAACAACCTTTGGGATTTTTTTACCTTATAAATGAGTATTCTGGGATCAAAAGTTCAAATGCAAAGGTATGGAGGATACGATATTCATAATTATTCTTGTAAATGTCCCTCCTAGTTCCCTGTTGCATAATTAATTTTTGCGTTATATATCTGTAGTTTCTAATCATATATTCGGAAAACAGAGCCTTAGAAACAGTAAATAAGCCTATAGGGCTGCGTGAGGTCTGAACCATGAAGGGTCTCAGGCCTCAAATGCATTTTGTACAGCCAGAAACTTCCGTGGAGATGCTTCATAAAAGTGAACTTCCAGAACTGGGTAAGTGGATGGATTTTTGTTTTTATTTTTGAAAACGTTTCTTATAAGGTGAGCGTGAACACTCAGCGTCTCGCCTAAAGGGCCCAGAGAAATTATCGGTCGCTTCCGTACTGTCACCTTGGTTCCTGAAAAGGCATAAAGAAGAGGAAGGATCGAATGCCTGCCACGAGGAGTCAGAGAGGACTCAGCACCCCGGGCGAGCCGGGGCTGCGGGCGGCCTGGGCCCGCTCCGGGGCTGTGAGGACCGGTCCGACCCCGGGGCGGAGGGGGCCGGCGGCCGCCAGGGAAGAGCCGGAGGAGCCAGCAGGGCACGGCTCGGGCCGATGCAAGGCGACAAGCGGGGAGGGACTCGGGGCCCAAGCCTCCGAAAAGCCCGTGGTTGCAAGAGACGCCTGGGAAGTGCAAGAAAAGGGTCGGGGGTTTCCGCGAAGGGCAGATAAAATCTGTAAATAACCCCCCGTTGTTCTGAAGCTTCCCGATGTCCACTGTTCCTTAAGCTCTGAACCATTTCCTCCCCTGACATCCGTTCTGTCATGCAAATGTTCCCAAGTGGAAAATTATGCAAAATTAAAGAGCTGCTGAAGACTCCTCTGCCTTCGTGGTGTTGTCGGAAGGGTTAATCGCTCTGATTGTTTTTATCAGCATTTTAGACCACATCAATGTCTGATTTTTGTCCGTATCAATAAACGTGCAAATGACGGTTTCTATTATAAACCTGCAGTACGACACAAGCTGTTTTTCCATGGGGTTTTGTGACATTTAAGTAGCAGTGTTAAGACTAAAACTGCTCTAGCTTAGGTAACTGGCCTGCTCTTTCCTCCAAGACCTAAATGTGCATTACAACCACGTGACCAGCTCTATTCTTCCATGGGCTTTGTATCAGTGATTTCAAACAGCAGACTTTACGAGTTTCTCTGTGCAGGGAGTGAAACAGATTTGAATAAACTGGCCTTCTTGAGCCAGCTCGATTCAGCCCAGGCAACCGTATTTGCCTGCGGTGCTGTTAGCCTGGTCTTGTGCAGAGCACACCGGGAGCTGACCTATCCAAGGAACTATTCTGATATGTAGAAAGACTAGGGATATCTCATTCCTTTGGTAATGATCAAAAAAAAAAAAAAAAAACACTAATTGCAGAACAGAGAACAAATGGGTTGGCATCGCAGTGGTTGCTACTTGCTGCAAAAGGAAAAGTGAATGCACACAAGAGAGGTATACATTTCTTCATACCTCTGATGCTGCACAAAGGTAGTGCATGTGTTTGTGTTTGTCAAAAATAAGTGGAATTAAATTTTTAGTTAAATTTCAACGTCATTTTTTACAAGGAATATTTTTAAAACCTCTCTGATGGAAGCAGGAGGAGGGGTCATGAAGTACAAGTTACTTGCAGCTACAAAATTATAGTAATAGTAATAAATAGTAATAGTAATAGTAATAAAAACAATAATGCAGCAGATGACTTCCAGAGGTTGTTTTGAACCTATGTAGGCCTCTCTTTCTGTGAACCCTGTCCCCAAGGACAGAGCTGCCCTGCTCTTTATGTTTCTTCTCTCCTTGTATGTATGTAAACAAGGAGCATTCCCAGCTGGATTCCTCTCTACTTCCAGACATTTTATGCAGTAAGATTTGTGTCATGTCTTGAGCTGCCCTGTGTTTGGATACAGCACAACCTGGAGATCACATTTTTGGTGCTGAGGACTCCATATTTTCATTTAAAATCTGAACTAGGCATATTTTTATTACTGATCAAAAACATTACATCAAGGTATAAATAAGATCAAATCTTTTTCCATACTTGTTGCTAATAATTTCTCTCTTAATTCTAATTATTTTGAAATACACTCTTTCTTAATAAAACTGGAAAATAAAGTCTCTGAGAAAGTGGCTAGACTAAAATAGCAATAATCGTCACTATTTTTAATAATAAATAGTCTCTGGCCATTAGGACAAATAACTCGAGTTGATAAGTTAGTGAGTAAATATTGACTTACTCAAAAAAAAAACGAACAACAACAACAACAAAAAATGAAATAGTATAAAATTGTTATAGCAGGCATGTATTTTGTTCAGTTTTTGGATCAGGTCTATGACATCGATCATTTTGTTTATCATTTCTGAAACTTATTCTAATTTAGCACCCCATCAGTTAATCAGAGAAGCATTGTTATTCTAGGTGGTGTATTTAACTTTAGCAAAAAAATAACAGCATGTTTTTGTTCCAATTTTTTTAACCCGTAATGTTTGATAAATATAAAATTTACTGAGGGTATACTGATCTAGAGAAGGTATGTATTTCCAAAAATGGTACAAACTCTACTAGTCTATTGAAAAAAAAAAAATGGCATTTTTTGACTGTTTAGATTGTTCTCTTTACAGATCATTGTGGCTGATAATACACTACAGGCATAAATAACAGCATAACTCTGACCATTTCCTATAGAAGAAGGTACTGATATATATATATATATAAAAAGTATTTTTACATTTGTATAAATATATATATATATACACCCTGTATTTCTGTTGCTGTGAATAGAGAGATATTTTAAAGATAGGCCCAGACAGTAGAAAAAATACAGTATAAATGGCCTGTTTAAAGATCATGGTTTATAGCAATTCCTAGGATGATATATTTGAAGATTATGCCACCCTACAGTTCCTGGGCAATATAATCCGAGAAAAATGTTTCATATAAGACAAAGAAAATTGCTTTGAACTGAATAGTAAATATTAAATGACATGAAAGATGTATGAATGCACTATCATGTGATTTTATAATCACACTATTGTCTTGATTAATTTTCAATGTTCATCTTCCTGTGGAATTAAATTGTTATGTTTGCTATTCTTGCCCAGCCTAAATCCTACTGCTGCTGGTGAAAAAAGCAAGTACACATTTTCCACAGTAGCTGGGTTTCATCTTTACAGTGACTTGGGTCTCAGCACTGGGATACAGAGCAATGGTTGGATTACAAATAGATCTGAGGATGCATGTGTGAAGGTTGAAATGCTTTGTTCACATTATAGCCCAATAATGTTCCTGAGATTTAAATATTGTACTAAGATTGGAGGAAGAAATCAGAACCAATATTTTCTCTGGTGACAAATTTCAGGACTCCAGCAAGAACTGCACATATTGAAAGTCTTATTGTATATACTGAACAGTCTTAAAATAGAGAGACAGAAAGAATGATCACACAAAATTTATGTGAAAGCTACGTAAATGAAGCAGCCAGCATACAAAGACAGGAAAGATTGTAATAATGCTTGTGGATTCCTGAGTTAGGGGGAAGAAATGCACCACTGGGCTCCTGTGATAGGTGCAGTTTAAACTAAGCTTTTTATTTATTTATTTATTTATTTAAGGACAACAGGAATGAATTTGACTTTTACATAACTGATTACTAAGAATAATAGCTTCTGACAAATTGTTCTAATGATCATCACCGCTGTCAAAATATGAGTGCTTTTAGATACTTTCTAGATTCCCTCTCTAGCCACCCACATATTCCATTACATAAGAGCCTAGAGAATGGAACACAGCATATTTTATTCATCCTTTTAAGTACTGGATGCATAGAGAGGCCCAGAAAATGAAAACTATTTCAGAGTTTATACTAAGGCACTTTGAGAGCGGATCTCCAGACACAGTTTGAAACTGCAGAACAGGGAGTGTGGCTCTTACCATCAGATGTCCAAAATCCAATCCAAGACATTCCCCATCAGCCTTCAAGCTGAAATTAATTCCAGTACATTAATGACCAATGTAAGAGACTTAGTGCCTGCCTCTGTACCAGCACTACCAAACAACAGTCAGTCAGTACCAGAAAGCTTGACTTTGGGGTTCGGCAGTCCTTGTATGGGGCCAAGCATGAGGCCATAAGTTAATATTTGGAATTAAGGATTATTCAGATCCATTTGGGGAAGAGGATTTTTATGGCTCAGATCTGCATTTGCAGCAATGTCTAATTACCCAAGAATATATGTGATGGGGAAATTCAGAAAAACAGTGATTTGGGTAATGAAAGACTTCAGGGCTGCTCAGTAACTAAAATAAGCTCATGATACACAGTAGCTAGTTTTGAAGTTCTTAATCGTTTCACTGTAACTGAGATATAAATATAGGAAACATGAAGTACATATGAAATAATATTCATCTTCACTTGGCATTTATGAGGGGAATATTCTCTCCTAAAGAAGATTTAGGGAGAAGCTGTGCAAACTACAGCAAAATTCACACGTACAGAAGAAAATTACTGAAGATAAGTAACTTTTAGAAAAAAACTTGTATTTTATTAACCATTGTATGCTTTTTTAGATGTGGAGGCTGGTAGCTAGTAACAGTGATTAACAGTTTATCAAGAAAGCAATTGTTACTATTTAAGTTTTTACATTACAGTGCACTGTGGGCACCTGCTTCAGTTCAACTCTGAAAATACATACTGACTGAGGCACCCTCAAGCGGTAGACGTCGTTACAGCAGCTACAACACCGTACACAGAGTTTCCGTTAACAATAAAGCAAATTGAATTCTATCTCAAGAGCTAATAATCTACGCAAAGGTTTTCCTTACATTTGCAGCAGATACGTGAAAACCATAGGGAAACTGAAACAGGAAATTGATCAGAATGCATTGTACAATAAATACGCAATTTTTAAAACAAAAGTGAAAAAGTAAACGGTTAAGAATTTCACCTACAGAAAAAAAAAAAGAAAATTATTTCCATTACAATAAAGACATTACTTGCACATACTTTTATATTAAAAAAAAAGTTTTCATTTCCTGGTACACGAAACTAGCTAGGAATTTTTCACTGTAATTAGTTTTAACAGTAACTTCAGATGACTCTATAACGCATGATCACGCTAAATAACATCTTGAATCGTCCCCGCCACCCCTCCTTATGTGACTATGCAGCCCTTTTATTGAAAAGGTGGGTGGCTCTTAAAAGAGCCTTTGGGTCGAGCAGGTCTGGCACGGGCTGCAGAGGCAGCTTACTTGGAGCTGGTGTACTTGGTGACCGCCTTGGTGCCCTCGGAGACGGCGTGCTTGGCCAGCTCGCCGGGCAGCAGGAGCCGCACGGCCGTCTGGATCTCCCGCGAGGTGATGGTCGAGCGCTTGTTGTAGTGCGCCAGGCGCGACGCCTCGCCGGCGATGCGCTCAAAGATGTCGTTGACGAAGGAGTTCATGATGCCCATGGCCTTGGACGAGATGCCCGTGTCGGGGTGCACCTGCTTCAGCACCTTGTACACGTAGATCGAGTAGCTCTCCTTGCGGGCTCTCTTTCTCTTCTTGTCGCCCTTCTTCTGCGTCTTGGTGACGGCTTTCTTGGAGCCCTTCTTGGGCGCGGGCGCGGACTTAGCCGGTTCGGGCATTGCTCGCGGCAGGACCGTCTCACAGAGCGACTTCCACCCAGCTGACAACAGGAAGACGAACGTGGGGGGAAGCGCCCGCGGGCCATTTATTTATAGCTCCCCTATGCAAATGAGCAGCATTCCTTCTGCCTCCTGTCATTGGTCAGTGTGCGGCCTCGCGTCATCCCTCCTCTAGAGCCGTCTTTTATTGGTCCGAATTGGATTCGGCCCCTCATTGGCTGCCCGGCGAAGCCCTACGTGCCAGCCTATCAGCGCGGGGGCTCCGGGCCATAGCGGGGGTGTAGCCAAGGGCCCCTGGCTGCGCGCTGCTTTCTGCCGCTGGCTGCTGAGCGGAGCGGCTCGGAGCGATGTCTGGGCGCGGGAAGCAGGGCGGGAAGGCGCGGGCCAAGGCCAAGTCGCGCTCGTCGCGGGCCGGGCTGCAGTTCCCCGTGGGCCGCGTGCACCGGCTGCTGCGCAAGGGCAACTACGCGGAGCGGGTGGGCGCCGGCGCCCCGGTGTACCTGGCGGCCGTGCTGGAGTACCTGACGGCCGAGATCCTGGAGCTGGCGGGCAACGCGGCCCGCGACAACAAGAAGACGCGCATCATCCCCCGCCACCTGCAGCTGGCCATCCGCAACGACGAGGAGCTCAACAAGCTGCTGGGCAAGGTCACCATCGCGCAGGGCGGGGTGCTGCCCAACATCCAGGCCGTGCTGCTGCCCAAGAAGACCGACAGCCACAAGGCCAAGGCCAAGTGAACGTAACGGAAAAGCTGCACGTTGTAGTGCCTGGAGACGATAATCCAAAGGCTCTTTTCAGAGCCACCCACAAAATCATAAAAGAGCTCAGTAATCCATAATACAGTTATGCAGTTGCATGAATTACTCGACCCGTGCTGTTGTTTTTTTTTCATACGTTTATTATCGGTATTTTTGTTTGGGCCATAGTAGCAACGCTTTCCATGTTTTCGTTAACAAAGTCGTGCCATAACGTTCTCCCGAAACAAGTTCTTCCTGGGACGAGACAGAATACGTTTAGTTCTTAAACCGGAGAAAACGAGAACAACCCATTTCGGTGTCAGGTCCCGCCTCCATCCCGTCCCCCTTCCGCGTTTTCCTTCCTTACGAGCGGCAGCAGCCGCCGCACCAGCCGCGATCTTCTCCGGGGAAGCGCGCGGGGAGGGGGAAGGGGGCAGCGGGCTGGGCTCGGCGCTGGCCAATCCTTGGTCAGGGCGGGCTTTTCCAATACCTAAAGCTGCTTTTCTTTCTCAAAGGGGACAAAAGGAATTGGAGAGCTCAGGGCTGTTTTCGGGGCGGTAAGAAAAGCCTCCCCTCCTCCCCCCGTAGCACACAGAAGCATTTAAGGAGGCATTTTAAGAAATAATACAATACAGTAGACATGGCTCAGTAGTAGCGTGCCTGGCAAATCCATTACTTTTGTTACAAAATATATACTTAAAAAAGTTACATCCGATTTTTATCAAATCATTATAAAACATTTCGTCATGGCAGTCAAACCAATTACTTGGCAAAAGATGCAAAAGTCTACACTTCCCTAAAGCCGCCGCGCTATACCATGCTCATTAGGGTTCACTTCAGAAATCGCAGGGGAAAAAGACAATTGACCTCTGACGACTTACGAATTTCTGGATCCTTGCTGCAGGTGACCGACGACTTCGGTGCCTCAGCTCCTTTAGGGAAAGTGTGGGTGGCTCTTAAAAGAGCCGTTGGATAACAAAATATGTACAGCAGGACTCTTCTAGGATATTTTACTTCTTCTTGGGCGCCGCCTTCTTTGCCTTGGCTGCTTTGGGCTTGGCTGCCTTGGGCTTGGCAGCTTTGGGCTTCACCGCCTTCGCCTTGGCCGGGCTCTTCGCTGCCTTCTTGGGGCGGCCAGCCTTGGCGGCCTTCTTGGGGCTCTTGGCAGCCTTCTTGGTGGCAGCAGCCGCCGGCTTCTTGGCTTTCTTGGGGCTCTTCTTCACCGCCGGCTTCTTGGGCTTCTTGGCGGCGCTGGCAGGCTTCTTGGCCGCCGGCTTCTTGGGCTTGGCCGCGGCCGCCCGCTTCTTGGGCGCCTTCTCCTTCACCTCGCCGGGCTTCTTGCTGAGGCGGAAGGAGCCGGAGGCGCCGGTGCCCTTGGTCTGCACCAGGGTGCCCTTGCCGACGAGGCTCTTGAGCCCCAGCTTGATGCGGCTGTTGTTCTTCTCCACGTCGTAGCCGCCGGCGGCCAGCGCCTTCTTGAGCGCGGCGAGGGAGAGCCCCTTGCGCTCCTTGGAGGCGGCCACAGCCTTGGTGATCAGCTCGGTGACGCTGGGGCCCGCGGGCTTGCGCGCCTTGGAGCCGCCCGCCGCCTTCTTCGGCTTCTTGCCGGCGGCCTTGGCGCCGGGCGCGGGCGCATCGGGAGCGGCGGCGGGAGCGGTCTCGGACATCGCGGCGGCGTCCTCTGCGGAGCAGGCGAACACAATTGGGCTGGCGTGGGTCAGATGCTCGTATTTTTAGAGAGGAGCCGCGCGGTGATTGGTGCGTTGCAGAGCCCGCCCCGCTGCACGGCCGGGGAGCCCTTCGGTGTGCTCGATTTGTGTTTCTTTGGACTAACAAAAGTGTATTTTCCTCGGAATTTCTGCCACCAAATCGCCCCATCTCCCCGGGGAGGGAGGAGAAGACCAGGTACTTGCGTTCGGGAGAGTTTCCAGCCGCGGACACGCGCCCTGAGATAAAGGAGAAGCCAGAAATCCCGTGTGCTGCTGCTGGAGAGACCTCACAAGAGAGAAACTTTTGTTTTTCATTGCAAATTAAAAATTTCCTTTAAACGTAAATGTCACGGCAACGGCTATGTCTGATTCTTTAGAGGGTTTTCTTGTGGTCCAAACCGAAATCTGCCGATTTAAAGCTATTTTGACTGTTTAAATTGATTTTGAAGAGGAGGAAGTAACACAGACTCCTCTTTCAGCTCTGAATATGGATTAAGAACCGGTTCCTTTGACCATGTGTTTTACCTCCTAAAACGCTAAAGTCTATTGAAATAGTGTCTCATACTACCTCCTATTGCACTTATTATACAGCCATAAGCAATTTGTTAATGTTTGGAAATCTATGAACATGTAGTTGTTTTATTTTGTCTTCCTGGAATTTCACTAGAAGGGAGGCAAACTTACCCTGCTGCCTTGTGCTTTTTTTTCCTTTGTTTGTTTTCCATATGAATCTCTGTACTAATTATTAAGTAGATCAAGATTTTTTTTTCATGTTGCATTTCTATTTCAAGTAACTCAATACCCTACGTTACAAAACAGCAGCTTTCTAACAGAAAGCAATCTCCTAAACTTCTGGTTATTTTTACTGATATTACTTTTGTGTCTCTAGTAATTTAAGATGTGGAGGACCTAACGTAGCAGTTATGTAGTTAGGTTCTTACTGCCCAGAAAGCATTATCTTGTTGTGTATTTTCTGTAATAGCTGGAAAATTTAAAACCACGTTACTTTTTTTTTTCTGTACCTCTCACACAGTGTATGCAGACAAAGGTTTCAATAAAGCCAATGCTGAATCTTCTTGCCTCTCAAAAAAAAAAAAAAAGAAAAAAGAAAAGAAAAAAAAAGCCCACCTAATTCTTTCTTATGCATTTTACAGTCATAGAAACGAGGAACTGCTTTCCTGACAAGAACTCATTGTGATAACCTGGGTTTCAATTAGGGGAGTGGTAGGCCATAGTTCACTCCTAAAGAACCAGGAAGAATTCAATCAATATTGATATCTGGTTGAAGATCGTGTAATCTGCTGAAAACAGGATGGAGTTCTGGAATAATACTATTGAATCTGTACCTGATTATAAAGAAGTATATTATCCGTTGCCTTTTAAAAGTTATTTAAGAATCACACAAATATTACACTTTAACCTAGCTTTCTCATTTTCTTTGATATCACCAGATACAGCACATAATGTAAACACAATTTATGCAGATATTGGCAACCAAAATTTCAAATTGTATGAATGCTTAGCTTTAGATAAGTGTAATTCTATTTCCACCTCATTTTGTTTTTAATTTACAGCTGCTGTTTTGTCAATACTAAACATGTATACAACATGAAAACATTAGTTTTCTGTTAAATTGGGTTTCATTGATTACAAAACTGTAAACCAAATACTATAAAGAGAAACAAAGCAACCTGCATCCTAGAAGACAAAACTAGAAGGAAAAAGATTGCAGGAAAAGTGCACCTGAGCTCTGTAATGTTACAAGAGGAAGGTGATAGAAGGAGGTATCTCATTTGGAGCTTTCTGGATCTTGTCGTAAAAATTATGCAGCACAAGATAAGCATATGAGAATGAAATATATCAGAGTGAATGTGGATATTGAAGACATACCTCCATGAGTTACCAAAATTTAAGTAAAATAAGAATTTTTGTTAGCTCATTTTCTACCTGTGCTCATAAACCAATGAATGAGATGTTTCAGAGACTTGATTACATAGGGCAATATCTAGCAGGGCTTGGAGATGACATTTAACAGCCACCAAGAGACTTCACGGCACATCAAGACAGAAGAAAGGTGTAGATCATGTATGACGTGTCCGCAGCATGAAAACTGTTCCTGCCCAATCTTGTTATTTTGAACTCATATGCATTAACTTCAGTAACCTCACTGAAGGAGATTTAAATACTGCACCCCTCAGTTGTGGCTTCACAAGGTGTTGTTTTGTGTTTATTAGGGGCTGAAATTGAAGTGGCTAAGATGGTCACTGTCCCAGTTGTCTGCCTAGCTTTTCTCCCAGCACTTGCTACCCTTTCCCTTTCCCAGCAGGGCCAGCTAATAATATGGGTAGCAGCTTCTGATCTACAACAGTTACAGCTTGCCACCTTAAAAGAAACTGAAGTAACTTCAGAAATTTCATGACACAGGGATAACACTAGGTTCTGCTCTTTCTTTTCTAGTGTCTCTGCAGCAAAGGTGGAAAATAACTTCAGCAACACAGAACTGATGTTTGGAACACATCTTCTCTATGTGAAAGAAATACATGCAGGACCAATATTTTGGAAAGTTATAACGCATTTTGCAGTTTGAAAAAGTGTTTGCTCCACAGTCGGAACAGACAGATAAGAAGGAATGGAGAAAGGTAATCAGGCAATTAAAAAAGGTGGTGAAGGATTCTAAAGAAAACAGGAATCACAGTTTCACCTCTATGTGAGCAAATGAGAAAAAGGAAAAAAAAAATTTATGCATGTTAGGCATTTTAGGCATATTTTGTTATAGAAAGACCTCAACAAGAAGGCCCTACCTGAACTCTTGCCTGCAGTTTGGTTTTCCCAAGAGAGAGTGGAGGGAGGTAGACTCCCTCATTCATTAGAAAAGGAGGAGAATGACATCAGGATCACCAGAGATGCCTTTGAAGAGATCATCACTGTAATATCTGCTATATCTGAATGACTTCAATTCTTCTCACCTCATGGGCAGCCCAGCAGGCCACACTACATCACAAACCTGTACATGATTGCAATCTGAGCACTACAAATCACTTCCCTTCAGATGCCCAGCTCTGTCCAACTTTTGCATTTTTCTATTAAGACCTCTTGGTGTAAGCAAGGAGACACGAACTACAGCCAAGAGATGGTGCAGCACGTGAGAACTATCAGACATTCCCATCTCCAGTTTAGGACCTGCCAGTACTTAGGACCTGCCAGTACTTGTTCCTCAGAAAATGATCTTTGGGTTATATTTAGATATATGTGCAATAATGCAGGGTAACATGGCAGTTGTTCTCAAGGAATTTGGTTAGGAGGCATTAGCATGAGAGCTAGCCATGCAAACATGGTTCATGGGCTACTCTACCAGCTGTAGGAGAGTCCTGTGATGGATCTTTCTTAGACAGCTGGAGAAAGTACAGTGGGTATGCCCGAGCAGCACAGCCCCTTCCTTTCCTCCAAGCAACAATTTCCAGCGATTTAGTTGAGGGTCTTTACGCTGTGCGCTGCACTCCTGTGTACATGTTCCCCAGGAATGAGGTGTAAATACTCCCTGCAACCGTGATTACACTCATATTACAATGTTACACCCATGTCTTACTTGCCCTCAGTGACTTCATCCTTTATCCGAGTTACAAATGTAATAACTCTTGTGATCCAACCAGCCAGCACAGTTTAACAGCTTTTTAACCCTTTGATAAGCAATTTTAAAGTAGTACCTACCAAACTACAAACTCATTGCAGTTCTGCAAGTCTTTGCCTGCATAATACCAATGTTGCTGCTGATGCTGTTGTTAAGACTCCCAGGTGTAATGAGGCCATGCTGGGCTTTTTAAGCCAGCATAGGGCTAAGCATCTGTAGTGGGCAGGACAAGTAGGGTAGGGCAGTGGGTGACTGTCTCTGTAGACTCAGCTTCCTGGAATGTTGCACACTCCTCCCTGTACTCTTGGTTAAGGGATGGGGCACTTATTGAGGCCTCCCTGAATCATTGCTATGCCGTGTCATTTTGGAACTGAAAACCTAGTCCTTAACCTGGATATGGCAATAGAGGAACAGGGAAGGATGCCCTTCTTGGTGTTGTCTGTAGGGGAAGGGAAAATAAGCAACAAAAATTTGGAGGTCAAAACCTTCCCCTGGAGCAAGGGAGAAAAAAGATGCACTTTGCTCCATACCATACAGGAGCCTCCACTGTTGACTGGGTTAAAATATTTTTACTTTTCTCACACTCCAGCAAAGAAAAGGTCCTCATTGTCAGTCAGCTATCAAAGAACAGTATTATTCATGTCTTAAAGAACTTTGGTCTTCCAAAACTAAAGTAAGGCATTTGACAGATGAACTTCTGGACCACCCTGGCATGCTTTGAATGTAGTCACCAGCCAGAGATCAAGAATGTCAGGCCCTGAGGCAATCTATCTGTGATAGGTAAGAAACATTAACAGAAGCTCAACCATCCATGGCTCCCCAAAGAACTCCTTTCCACCCAAATTGATGGTGCTTTTCTTCTACCCTCATTTAATAACAGTGAATGTCACCAAGAAAGTGGGCTACCACATTGTCCTTTCAAAGCAGTGTCTCCATCAGCATGGAGGCCTGACTGCTCAGACCAGTGAGCAGCCCACACAGAGCAATGCTGAGCAGCCTGCTCTTACTCCCCACAACCCCTTGGCAATTCTGCACCCTTTCTGCTCTCCACCCTTTACTACTTGTGTGTCAGTGCTCCCCGTGAATGCTGCTAAGAGCAGCACTGATGCTTGCAGGGAACAATACGGTCAATCTACATGCTCCCCTACCTCTAGTTAGAGCTATGTTTGACATTTCTCAGGGGACAAAGTGACTTTGGGCTGGTACATGCATACAGAGCAGGTCCACAGATCACCATCTCCTTGATGGGTAACACCCCAGGTGCTGATGAGACAAGACTCAAGGTAGATTTGGGTTGAAACCCAACAACCACCCCTTTTTTTTGTCACACAGGCAGTGACAGTGGTACCCAAATACCATGTAGGCTAGGCACATGCCATCACTGAGAGCCAAAGTGTTTTGTCATACACCTTGTGAAGTTGCTCTTGCTAAGGGATGCTGCCTTGCCAGTTTTACTGAGCTGTGGGGGTGAAACAGGTCCTTGCTCCAGATAGGGCTGTTTATGCCATCATTCTAGAGCAGGAGTATCACAAAGTAGCATTAGGTTGGCAGCGATGTAGGCTGGCTGCCTTGCTGTAGAAGACAGCAAAGGAAGTTTTGAAGAGGTATTCAATGTTGTGCTGTAGCTTATGTTTTTTATAGCACATGCTTTGTAGCTGTGCAAGCTAAGTGCTAGTGCCAGAGAGGCACTGTACCCGGTTAGGAGGTCACCCAGACTGCCAGGGACAGTGGTAGGGCTGGCTGGTGCCCCTGTCTTCCCACAACAAACAAGTGAGGGCAGTCACTCAGCACTCCTGCTATCAGACAGCTAGGAAGCCAGGAATTTGGCTTCACAGGCTGATGAGTGAGATATGTGTGTACAGTGTGGGCACATTCAAGAAGTAGTCCTGGCATTTTATTATTTCATGTATTTTGCCTGCAACTTGCCATGTGTATGCTAGTCTGAGGAAGTAGTTAAGTAGTTAAGTGTATTAAAGTCTAAACCTTGGCCTTCCTGATACAGATTTTTTTTTTTTTACATACTGAAAATGTAATGAATCTTTTGTTGATTTTGTACATGAAATAAAGAGCAGAATAACAAGCTTAACTAGTGTGTTGTTTGAATTTAGAAGTCTGTAACACCTTCCATTTAACTATAAGGTTTAAAGACCAGGAACCAAAGCCAGCATTGAGCAGCTATGGGCAGGGATGAGCCTCTGTCCAGCTCTATAGAGTCAGCAAGTAAAGAGAAACCAGGTGGGTTTTGGGGTTTTTGGATTTACCCAAACTGCAATAGGAGGCCCTTACAAGGAAGGAAACTTCATAGGCCCCATAATCCAAGTCTGTTGATAAAAGGGCCTGCTCATTATTTGAGTAATTCTAACACCAAATGTCTAGATTTAATGCATATTCACATAAATAAGCATTTTCTGGTGGGAGGGGAGCAGGAAGAGAGAGAAAGAAAAAATGGAAACAAACAAAAAAAAAAAAACAGTGTAGGATAAACAGTTGTACCAAAACCTAAGTGGAGACAAAGGTGTAATCTCTGCTTGTTCTTTAATTAATTCTTTAGAAGAAAAGAGGCTTTGGCATGCTTGGGTGCATGGAAAGGCTTTCAAGGGTTACTGCTGTCAGCCACATCACTGTACAAGGCCAGAATTATTTGTTTGCTTTTGACACTAAGGAAAAGGTAAAGGATTCTTGTACTTAAAAAATATTACTTTTTAGGTTTTTCTGTTTTTATTTTACAACATGTGCTTATTCTCATAACATAGTGATTCTTGAAAATGATTTTAGCTCTTTTTTGTAACTTCCTTCCCACTAAGGTGACAGGACCACCTGGTTATGGCCTCTTCAGTGATGAGGGAGACATTTGCTCATGCTCAGATAAGGTCAGGGACACATAAGATGTAACTCTGGGAGGGGATAGAGGAGGAATACAAGGTGTAGTAGTAGAACTTGATTCTGCAGTTAGGGAATCCTGGATCCTGAGCAGGGAGAAATGAATGAGCAATATGAATGGGGCAGCCTTGAGATTTCCCTGCCCTTTGTAATGGATTCTAGATAGCGACTTGTTATCATAACACTGCAAGAATTGAGTCATTCACAAAAAACTGTCTTGTGGGCCAATATCCCATCTGTGACAGAGGCCAGTTAAATTAAAAAATGAAAAATAAAAAATAAAAAAGAGTATAAGGACACTATCTTACCAAAATGATCCCTTAGCTCCTAATGATTTGTAGGCCAGAGGCACCCTGAGTCAGAGGGGATGTCTTTGAACTGGAGAGCCCTGAATGGATTTTTTATCCGGTGTTTATTGACTTTCTCTGTATACAGCATCTCTCGTTTCTCTTGCTTTAGGATATGATTTAGCATGACAAATAATAAGAGGCTGAGAAACAGGGACATTGAAAGTGAGTGCGGGAGATGAGGAAACAGTTGATGGACATGTATACTAAGTGGGGTTTATCCATTTCATTGAGGAGAATCTTGTTTATATGCAGTTAAGTGGCTTGTCTGTGTGTGTTTGCAAAAAGCTGGAAAACATACTTTCTATGGTGCAGATGAAGCAGGACAAAGTGGCAACCAGAACAGTGGGAGAGCTGAACACCCTTTCTTGTGGCTGAGGAGAGGTGAAGAGAGTATGTCTATAGGGGAGGGAACGACAAGTAATTTGAAAGGACAGAGGAAAAAATCAGAAGCCTTCAAGGCCAGGCAGAGAGATTCCTGTATAAAATATCTGAGCTGAAAGATGCTGGGAAAGAATGACCTCATTGTTATATTTTTAGATCCCATCACTTGCACAGACCTTCCCTCCTGGAGTCACCAGGACTGAGGCAGAACCAATGCCAATGCCAGCGAGAGAAAGGCTTGTCAGAGTTCCCAGAGCCTTTCATCTTGACAGGCTTTCCTCTGTCTCTGGATAATGAGGTGTGTATCAGGATTGTAGTCACACTCTCCATACTGGAATTATGCAAATCTTACAGCCCCAGAGGGCTTCGAGCTACTGAAAGGAGCCCTACAATTACAGACAGCAGAAACTAAGGTATGGCTTTAACTGTTGTGATGACTGATTTTCAGTCGTGAGGTTGTGTCACAGCAACGAAGACATATTACATGAAAAAAAAAATAAAAATACCTATCCACTCGGAATGATGTCAGATCTTTGCAGTCATGGAGGTACATATGCACATAGCTGAAGTAGCCACTTTTGTTGTGCGTTTGATGTGCATGACTAATTTTCATCCAATTAGTAGCAGTGATCTAGATGGATGTATAATCCTTTTTAAGCGTGACCAGGATATTTGTGACTTAATCTTAAGCAACACTCCAGACACAGGAGAGAAAAAAAGGATCAACTCCAGCTCCGTGCTGATAAAGCCCATCATGGACTCGACAGCGATACCACAGTCTGAGAGTCAGGCATAGCCAGCTTCTACAACAAGGTGTACACTTTTCTCTGACCTGAGGTGAAAGCATAGAAGTGGCTTTCTTAACGCCTTGTAGCACAAAGCAGATGCTAGCATAAGGCCATGGAGGTGACCCATCAGACCTTACATTTAGCAGCCAGTTCTCAGCACTACCATTGAGTTCTTGCAACGTGACCTCAGAAGTACCGAGACATGGTTCACATCTTAGCAACAGCAGTCGTCAGCAACACACACACAAGTTGCTTGTTTCAAAAAGTGGCTAACATGAGTCTTTGACTAATTCATGGTTGTGCAGAGGTGAGCTAAGAATTTCTTTCCCCATCTGGAAATTGCTTCTATCTCTTACTTATGCTTAAGTTAGTTCTCAGGCTCATGTGTATCAAACTGATGTAGCATAGTCACTTATATAAGGAAATGGGTTATCTATGATGAAGGCAAATATCTTGGAATGAATGACAAAAGGCTTTCTTGAACTTACAGCAATGGACTGGGGGAAAATGGCTTTCCTACAGTTGCCTAGTGCAGCATGCAGGGTGTTTTGAATGCAATAATTCAGAGAAGTTATCGCCTGGAGACACAGTGGCCCAGTGGGAGGTGACCTCCCAGCTTCTGCTCTTAAGAGCAGTCCCCAAGAGTCGTGTAAACGTGACCGAAACAAGCCACTGGAAGTGGCCATGATAATTCTAAAGTCATGGGTGCTCCAGGGGATATTGGGAGACATGCTGCGTGCATTATCCCAGCCACAAACCTTATTACATGCTACATTCATTTATGAATTGAGGAGACTGTAGGACTGGATTTAGAGATTTGCAGGGACACCAAAAACAAACTTCCCAGTGAGTAGCATGCATAGTAAGCATGTACCCAAATTAGTGGACAGGTATTTTATGCTAGAAAACTGTATCTGCTTATTATACTTACTAACAAATACATGATCTGTGTAGGTGAAGTTCAAAGTTTTGGTTCCAGGTACATGAAAACAGATTGATTTCACACAATTGATTGCCACTCATGTACTCCTTGGCTTACCAAGTACCCTGTGTGTCAAACAGGCCACTTAACAACAAATAAGAGAAAATTATAATCTATTATACAATTCACAAGGAACAACAGAGGCAGATATTTCCTGAAAAGTTGCTGATCGTGCAACTACAAAATCCTTTAAAGTAAATACTTCATCATTAATTTACCTAGAAAAATTAGTAGTTTTGGCAATATATGACATGGGAAACAACTCCTGGAGATTTCATCAGCGAAGTATGAAATCAGACTTCAAACATAATTTCACACAAAGGTAATATGTCATTGGTTCAAGATTAGATTGCCCCAAAAGTACACTGGGTTGGCCTCTTTATAGCTTCATTTGCATTTTACTTAGAAATGTAAATAATGGGATAAAATATTTACAATAATATTATTACCATAGATCATAACTTGCAAACTCTAAATAAAGGAGTCCCTAGTGAAAAAATAATAATGAGAAAGCTAAAAAATGTTTGAAGATAATCAGATGTCTGAAATAAACTGTGTACTGTATTCCCGTAAACAGTAGCAGAAATCATCTGGATGTTTAGGTAGAAAAAAGGAAAAGGAAAAGGAAAAAAAGAAAGAAAAAGAAAGAAAAACTCTCGATAATATGAAGCCTCTAAACTGATTTCAAAACCTGCTGTTCTCAATGACATGCCCAGACACCACCTTACCGCTAGTGCTTTTATATAGGAAAGCATGAGAAATTAATATCTGCGTTTTGTAAAAGTGTTGGCTGTCTCTAAGTGCCAATGATGACAGCTATCCCCAAACAACAAAAAAAAATACTAATTTATTGAAAAATAAATAAATTAATAAGAATTTAAAATAGTATCGGAGAAATGTATGCAGTCGCGCCCCGCCCCGGAGCGAAAGAAGGCCGGAGCGCCGCCGCCCCGCCCGGAGCCGCCGGGGCTTGGGGGGGCGCGGCCGAGGCGGGGCCGGGGCCGGGGCCGGGGCCGCGGCGGGGCCGGGGAGGTGCCCGAGAGCGGCGGCGGAGGGCGAAGGCCCCGCCCCGCCCGCAGGAGGGGACGCGTCGCCGGCACCGCCCCCGCCTCGCGCCCGCCCCTGCTTCCAACCAGGTCGGACCCCGCGCTATAAAGGGCGCGGCGCGGCAGCGGGCCGCTCACAGCTCGGCTCAGGCAGCAGCGGCAGCGCCATGTCCGGCAGAGGCAAGGGCGGGAAGGGGCTCGGCAAGGGGGGCGCCAAGCGGCACCGCAAGGTGCTGCGCGACAACATCCAGGGCATCACCAAGCCGGCCATCCGGCGCCTGGCGCGGCGCGGCGGCGTCAAGCGCATCTCGGGGCTCATCTACGAGGAGACGCGCGGCGTGCTCAAGGTGTTCCTGGAGAACGTGATCCGCGACGCCGTCACCTACACCGAGCACGCCAAGCGCAAGACGGTCACGGCCATGGACGTGGTCTACGCCCTCAAGCGCCAGGGGCGCACCCTCTACGGCTTCGGCGGCTAAAGCGCGCAGGCAGCTCTCGGACCCTCTCGACACACCCCAAAGGCTCTTTTAAGAGCCGCCCACCTTGTCTTCAGAAAGAGCTGTGTCGCCCTTACTGGCATTTGTGAACCTTTAGCTGTGCAGAATTCTGTTCGATTTTCTTGTCACTCATCCCACCGATGTTTTGGTGCCTAGCACCGGATCGATTTGTCGCGGTGCTTGAGGCTGTTACTTTGCAGTGCTGTTACGTTGTTACCCTTCCCACTTCCCTTGCTGCTCCTTGCTTTTAGCAGCCATTTTCAGGAGACCCCGGCTGGGCCGCTTGTTAGCTGAGAGCGCTGTACGGGCCGGTGGCTCTTCTGAGGGAGGCACCCCCCCGCCCCTACTAAGAACAAGCCTGCAAAGTGCTGGGGGGCGAACTCCAACTCTCCCACGGCTGTAGCCGCGTCCGGAAAAGCCGCGAGCGAAGGGGCCCCGAGCCCCTGGCTCTAGCGACCAAGGTGGGGGGGGGTTGGAGGTATCTGCCTTGTCAAGCGCCCTGAGGGCGCAGGGGAGCCGGTTCTTTCCTCCCATTGACTCTACAGCCCACAGAGGAAAAAGCGCAGCGACCACGCGCGCTGGGCTCGCTTCAGCACGCAGAGTCCGGCAGCCGCGGGGCCGGGCCGTGACTCCCGCAGCGAGTGGGTTGAGCGCCCTCGCCCTTTGCAAAGCCCGCGGGGGGCAGCCACAGGCTCCAGCCCCTCCTGCACCCCGGGCGGCTCAACTCGAGCCCGGCTCGCCGGAGCTGGCGGTGCCTGGGCTCAGAGCGCTGCTCCAGGAGGCAAGTGCGGGGCCCACGAGGAACGGCCGGGGCTGCTCGGCCGCAGACGAGCTCGCCCATGTGGAGCCTGGGCCCGGGTGCAGGGGAAGTGTCCCACACACTTCTAGCCAGAAGAGCGAGTTCCCTCTCCCTCCTCTACCCCTTCAGCTGGAGCGTCTCAAACTCTTTCTCGAGGCTGTGGGTGGCTCTGAAAAGAGCCTTTGGGTTTTACTGGTCTGCTCCGGGCCTGCCTCCGGGACCTCTTCACTTGCTCTTTGCCTTGTGGCTTTCGGTCTTCTTGGGCAGCAGCACGGCCTGGATGTTGGGCAGCACCCCGCCCTGCGCGATGGTGACCTTGCCCAGCAGCTTGTTGAGCTCCTCGTCGTTGCGGATGGCCAGCTGCAGGTGGCGGGGGATGATGCGCGTCTTCTTGTTGTCGCGGGCCGCGTTGCCCGCCAGCTCCAGGATCTCGGCCGTCAGGTACTCCAGCACGGCCGCCAGGTACACCGGGGCGCCGGCGCCCACCCGCTCCGCGTAGTTGCCCTTGCGCAGCAGCCGGTGCACGCGGCCCACGGGGAACTGCAGCCCGGCCCGCGACGAGCGCGACTTGGCCTTGGCCCGCGCCTTCCCGCCCTGCTTCCCGCGCCCAGACATCGCCGATCGCTCCCCGCGCGCTGCACGCACACGCCCGACCAACCGCCCTCTGCGGGTGAATTACCCGCGCCCTGCGGCCCGCCCTTATATCGCTTCCCTTTGCGCGGCCCGCGCCTCCTGATAGGCCGCGGCGCTCCCGGGGAGCGCGCAGCCAATGGCCGAGCGAATCTCGCCCTGACCAATCGCGGTCGGAGCTCGGCCGCTGAGGCGGGGGGGGAAGAAGGGAGGGAAAGGCAGAGCCGGGGGGACTTGGGGGGGAATACGGCTGGGGGGGGGGGGGGGGGGGGGATGGTGTCTGGCAGACGAAACGCGGTAAATTTCAATCGAATCTGACAAAGATTCAATGACTTTAAACAGCGCCTGGTCCTCATTTTCTGACTAAATTTAAAGCGTTGTTACTATATTATCAGAAAAAGAGAGTAGAAATTTTCACTTTAATTCCATTACGCTCTTTTCCATTTTTATGTTCCATCGATACCACTTTTTGCTACCTCCTAATTATTTTCTTACAGTATTTCAAAAAGTTAAAGTAAGGCTTCCTATAAATTAATGATAAACTTAAGCCTTTCTGCATGAAAACATCGATGCCGAAAAAATATATATTTTTTTTATAGGGAAAATAAGGAAATAAAGAAAACTGAAAGTAAAATATATTAAATGCTTTGTAAAGATTCTTGAGATAGTATGGGAATGTAATCCAGAAATGGAAGAATCAGTTGTTACTGTGTATAAGAAACTGTCCGCGTGACTAAATGCATGGAAATAACAAAGACCAAACCAGTGCGTGGTCCGTCCCAAAGGCGGTAAATTTAAAATTAGAATCCACCAATGAGATTAAGCGTTTACGTATCCGCCTATCAGAGCTGGGAACGCTGCTATATATACAGGCAGTGTGCAGGCGCGCTCTTACTTCCCTTGATTGCTTCACTCAGTGTACATCTTCTTGGTGATGGCGCGCACGAAGCAGACGGCGCGTAAGTCGACGGGCGGGAAGGCGCCCCGCAAGCAGCTGGCCACCAAGGCGGCCCGCAAGAGCGCGCCGGCCACGGGCGGCGTGAAGAAGCCGCACCGCTACCGGCCCGGCACGGTGGCGCTGCGCGAGATCCGGCGCTACCAGAAGTCGACGGAGCTGCTGATCCGCAAGCTGCCCTTCCAGCGGCTGGTGCGCGAGATCGCGCAGGACTTCAAGACCGACCTGCGCTTCCAGAGCTCGGCCGTGATGGCGCTGCAGGAGGCGAGCGAGGCCTACCTGGTGGGGCTCTTCGAGGACACCAACCTGTGCGCCATCCACGCCAAGCGCGTCACCATCATGCCCAAGGACATCCAGCTCGCCCGCCGCATCCGCGGGGAGCGTGCATAAGCAGTTTTAAGCCACAAAAACTCACTTGGAGAAGAAATTATCATCATCCCAAAGGCTCTTTTAAGAGCCAATACATAAACAATCAAAAGAGCTGTGGCACTCTATTGGAACTTAATTCAGTACTAAACCTTACTTTAAGGTATAGGTATTGGGTAAAACAGACTACCCTTCTGAAAGTAGTTTATAAATTGGTTATTAATAAGTACAAACACGGAGTAGCACGTTTCCTTTGCCGGATCTCTCCGCACCCGCTGGGAGGCACCCGCCCAGACAGCCCGCCCCGCCCCCATACTGAAGTCCCCCTCCAGGTCTGCCCTCCTCCCCCACCCGCCTCAGCGGCCGAGCTGCCGTAGGACAAAGGAGCGGTGACAAAAGGGACGAGGAGGACGGGGGCGGCGCGGGAGCGGGCAGCGGCGGCCGGCGCCGGGCATTCGCACCGCGATCGGAGCGGAGCCGCCCGCTGCGAACATCGGCGTCATTGGCTGGGCCGAGAAGGAGAGGTGGGGCGGGAAGGGTCGCTGGGCCGTGGCGATTGGTCAGGGCGAGATTCGCTCGGCCATTGGCTGCGCGCTCCCCGGGAGCGCCGCGGCCTATCAGGAGGCGCGGGCCGCGCAAAGGGAAGCGATATAAGGGCGGGCCGCAGGGCGCGGGTAATTCACCCGCAGAGGGCGGTTGGTCGGGCGTGTGCGTGCAGGGAGCGATCGGCGATGTCTGGGCGCGGGAAGCAGGGCGGGAAGGCGCGGGCCAAGGCCAAGTCGCGCTCGTCGCGGGCCGGGCTGCAGTTCCCCGTGGGCCGCGTGCACCGGCTGCTGCGCAAGGGCAACTACGCGGAGCGGGTGGGCGCCGGCGCCCCGGTGTACCTGGCGGCCGTGCTGGAGTACCTGACGGCCGAGATCCTGGAGCTGGCGGGCAACGCGGCCCGCGACAACAAGAAGACGCGCATCATCCCCCGCCACCTGCAGCTGGCCATCCGCAACGACGAGGAGCTCAACAAGCTGCTGGGCAAGGTCACCATCGCGCAGGGCGGGGTGCTGCCCAACATCCAGGCCGTGCTGCTGCCCAAGAAGACCGAAAGCCACAAGGCGAAGAGCAAGTAAAGAGGTCCCGGAGGCAGGCCCGGAGCAGACCAGTAAAACCCAAAGGCTCTTTTCAGAGCCACCCACAGCCTCGAGAAAGAGCTTGAGACGCTCCAGCTGAAGGGGTAGAGGAGGGAGAGGGGGAGAGGGAACTCGCCCTTCTGGCTAGAAGTGTGTGGGACACTTCCCCTGCACCCGGGCCCAGGCTCCACGTGGGCGAGCTCGTCTGCGGCTGAGCAGCCCCGGCCGTTCCTCGTGGGCCCCGCACTTGCCTCCCGGAGCAGCGCTCTGAGCCCAGGCACCACGAGCTCCGGCGAGCCGGGCTCGAGTTGAGCCGCCCGGGGTGCAGGAGGGGCTGGAGCCTGTGGCTGCCCCCCGCGGGCTTTTCAAAGGGCGAGGGCGCTCAACCCACTCGCTGCGGGAGTCACGGCCCGGCCCCGCGGCTGCCAGACTCTGCGTGCTGAAGCGAGCCCAGCGCGCGTGGTCGCTGCGCTTTTTCCTCTGTGGGCTGTAGAGTCAATGGGAGGAAAGAACCGGCTCCCCTGCGCCCTCAGCGCGCTTGACAAGGCAGATACCTCCAACCCCCCCCCCCCCCACCATGGTCGCTAGAGCCAGGGGCTCGGGGCCCCTTCGCTCGCAGCTTTTCCGGACGCGGCTACAGCCGTGGGAGAGTTGGAGTTCGCCCCCCAGCACTTTGCAGGCTTGTTCTTAGTAGGGGCGGGGGGGTGCCTCCCTCAGAAGAGCCACCGGCCCGTACAGCGCTCTCAGTTAACAAGCAGCCCAGCCGGGGTCTCCTGAAAATGGCTGCTAAAAGCAAGGAGCAGCAAGGGAAGTGGGAAGGGTAACAACGTAACAGCACTGCAAAGTAACAGCCTCAAGCACCGCGACAAACCGATCCGGTGCTAGGCACCAAAACATCGGTGGGATGAGTGACAAGAAAATCGAACAGAATTCTACACAGCTGAAGCTTCACAAAAACCGGTAAGGGCGACACAGCTCTTTCTGAAGACAAGGTGGGCGGCTCTTAAAAGAGCCTTTGGGGTGTGTCGAGAGGGTCCGAGAGCTGCCTGCGCGCTTTAGCCGCCGAAGCCGTAGAGAGTGCGCCCCTGGCGCTTGAGGGCGTAGACCACGTCCATGGCCGTGACCGTCTTGCGCTTGGCGTGCTCGGTGTAGGTGACGGCGTCGCGGATCACGTTCTCCAGGAACACCTTGAGCACGCCGCGCGTCTCCTCGTAGATGAGCCCCGAGATGCGCTTGACGCCGCCGCGCCGCGCCAGGCGCCGGATGGCCGGCTTGGTGATGCCCTGGATGTTGTCGCGCAGCACCTTGCGGTGCCGCTTGGCGCCCCCCTTGCCGAGCCCCTTCCCGCCCTTGCCTCTGCCGGACATGGCGCTGCTGCTGCTGCCTGAGCCGAGCTGTGAGCGGCCCGCTGCCGCGCCGCGCCCTTTATAGCGCGGGGTCCGACCTGGTTGGAAGCAGGGGCGGGCGCGAGGCGGGGGCGGTGCCGGCGACGCGTCCCCTCCTGCGGGCGGGGCGGGGCCTTCGCCCTCCTCCGCCGCTCTCGGGCACCTCCCCGGCCCCGCCGCGGCCCCGGCCCCGGCCCCGCCCCGCCTCGGCCGCGCCCCCCCAAGCCCCGGCGGCTCCGGGCGGGGCGGCGGCGCTCCGGCCTTCTTTCGCTCCGGGGCCGAGCGCGCCCCCGATGTCGGCGTGCTGCCTTCTCCGTGCCCCGCCGGACTGCGTCCCAGTACGCCCCTGCGCAGGGAGCCGGTGGCGGTGGCGGCCCCTCGGGGCGATCCGTCGGGCCCCGGGCTCGTCCCAGGACAGCGGCTTCGAGCGGTGCGGGAGCTTCGCTCCTCTGCCTCTGCCTGGCTTGTTGTCTTCTGCCATCTGCTGGGCGTGAGTTCGTTTTCATCAGTAGATTCCGAAACTTTTTAGATTTGATGAGAAAAACAGGTTCTGGAGCATGTATTGATTTTTTTTGGTTCTGCTGATCTTTTTTCGTAGTTATCATGAGTATTTTGTTTATTACTTCATTTGTCTCCAAATCTTCATTTGAAGAAGCATCACAGCTTCTTCATTATTAACATATCTACCCTTGGGTGTAAATTACCCTGTAGCTCTTGAGTAAGTTTTATTTGTAAGACGGATTGCAGATCTTACAGATTTTTGATTTCTTTTCTTCATTTGTGCATTGCAGAAAATCCTTGAACTTTTCATCTATAGTTCTTTTGGTGCTTTTATAGATTACAACTAATATATTTTTTAAATAATTTATAAAAAGAATAGGCCAACTATAGCAAATATCCTTTTAAGTACCTGTGTAAATTCTGGATGCATTTCTTGCATATTTTCTTAATGATCACTGTTCCCTGTTCTCTTAAATTATCTCCATTTTTACTTGTTCTTGCAATACTCTTCTTAGCTTCAACTTCATAAATCATCAACATAGACTATTACTACAGAGACCAGAGAGGTTTTATTAGTGCATTAATACTTTTATGTGAGGGTGAAAATATTATTTATAGGTTGCAAACACAAAGTCAACCTCTTGTGAAGACCAGAGTTGAAGATGTGAAACATGATCATCAGGTGTAAGATGAATGTCAAAAGGTTACACACAGAAGCAATAAACAGTAGAAATCACTTCAAAAGGTCTGCCTTTTCCTTTGTTCTTGTTTATCTGCCTAAATTCTTTCAAATATTGGAGCCTTAGAAAGCAGTACTTCATGCACATCTTATTTCACACCTTTTGAAATATATTTCCACTCACTTATGTATCACCTTGCTACTTTTCCCTACTGTTTCCACTTCAGTATATGCTGAAGTATTCACCTGTCAATCTATTCATAAGTGCAAGGGTTAAAATCTTCACAAAATAGCGAAGCAGTAGGGGGCCTATTTGAGATTACAGAAATCCACTGTCCCCTGAATTTCGGGGTATTATTCATGAATTCCAAGCTTCAAGAACTGGATGGAAGCTCTCTTGAAAGCTTTCTCTGATTCCAATGTCAGGTCTCATAGTTGTGATTACTGGATTTTAAGTAAATAGTTCTTTTATGCAAATGATCATTTAAAGGTTTCATCAGTCATGGTGTTAAAGGAGAAGAGGAGCTTCAAGAATTATAGGACAAATTTCTGTCTCTGTATCTTAGCAGAAGATCCAAATAATATTTTGTGTTAATATAGTAGAAAAATTAGTTCTTGTTAAGTTTTTATGTTGCAATTACATTTATTAATTTGTTTGTTTATTAAATAGTCAAACTAAAGCAGTGAACTAATAGGCATTGAACTAGAGAGGCACTCCTTTTAGTGTAGAAATACGTAGGCTTGGGCTGCAGTAGGCCGCAAAAGAGCTTGACCGATTATACCATAGAAGGAATTAGGCTTACTGGTATCAGTAGTGTTGGGGAACTCCATTTACTGCTTTTGCCACTTCTGGGAAAATAAAAGACATTCCAAGTGCATTAGGATTTTCCCCAAGCATCCTTGGCTTCCCTCACTATTACACTCAAACTTTGCTTGTGTCATAACTGGAGTTTCCAAAGGGCAATAACTGCTAGCTGCCTGTGGGCAAGATGGCCCCATTCACGTCCTAACTCTGCAATTCTGGATGGAGCTCTAATCTGATATTTAGAAAAGTGCTGTAAGTCACCTTATTCTTCAGTCAGCTTTGGGAATTTGAGAACTGAAAAACAATTCTTTCTAGCCAATCCTTATTCCTAGACCTATACTGTTGACTAAGCAAAAATTGTTCCTTCTTATCATTTCCGCTCTTGTGACGCTGTGTCAGCTTCAGCTGCAGACATTTGGTCTAACGCTTTATCAGAAACTGTTCTTGCTCCACACAGGAGAAAGAAAAAAATTAGAAGTTCCAGCCCATTGGAGCAGCTTCTGTTTCCTCAGTACCAATGTATCAGTCCTCCAAGAGTGATAGTGAAAAAGGCTGGAAAACAGGGAAATAGGTTTCATCTGTATTTTAATGGCATTTCTTTGATTTAAAAATAATAAGTTTTCCTGATAATAAGGCAAGTTCTGTTGTATGAAGAACAATGTGATTTTGAAATTTCCTTCAAATGTAGAATACAGGCTCTTTGGAACATTTTCTTGTGCATATCTTGCCATGAACTACAGCCAATAAGCCACAATTTATGGTGAAGTTTATTAAGAATCTTTCAAAGACTGATAAGGATGACAATATTGTTTACTGTACAAGTCCAGAGAATTGACAGAAAGCTGCCATTTAATGTAATAAGTTTGAACAGAAAGACAGCAAGAAAGTGAGCAAAAAGAAAAACACACGTGTGCAAATGTTAATGAACTAGAGAGTTCTTAGCTCCTCTGTCTCTGTGAGGACTTGATATCTACATTCATTGTTACAATGGGGTCACTGCTACTAGTTTAGAAAAATCTTTTCCTCAGAGTGTCAGAACTGCTTGCAAGACGGTCTTCAATAATGTCACTGAGGAACTTAATTCCCTGAATTTTAAGAAATAACCACCAGATAAAATGGGCATAAAAATTATTTTTCAGTTTCTGTGTTCATACGATACTCAATACTGCAGCCTCATACCTAGCATTTCTGTCTTGCTTGTTATCACAGCCAGATCATTCAAAAGACATATTTACCTTTGTTTTACAGGCTGATCTGCATTCTCTGGGACACCTCACATAGCCATGTATTTCTTCATCATTTCACCTCCAAATAGAGAAAAATAAAATAAAAAATACACATATTAAATTACTGAATAATTCAAGTCCATACCATGGTGTAGGGATTCCACATGATTTGCTTCGAGTGACTTTAAGAAAATACAATTATTAAAAAATGTTCAGAGGGGTCATACGATATTCCCATCTTCTTTCATTTAGCAGAAGATACTCTCAGGATATAGTTACTGTTATTTCTTGGGGACATGCAGTTTCACGTAAACATGTGTAAATAGAAAAGAACATGACACTTCCTGAAAGTAACATGGAGACTCAAGACAATGTATTTGTATATTTTCCCAGCCCCGGGCTTCTGGAATTCCATGCCGTACAGTCATTTGATTTACTTGTTACAATTTCTTGTAGGCCTGGATAGATCTGCTCTGCTGTTTTGAGTGGCAGATGATAGCCTACTATCTATTGTGTGAAACAATTTTATCGCAGGCAGGCTGTTAAATGTTTCATATTAAAAAAAAAAATAGGCAACATGCAGTTCTAAAGGAGGGGAAAATTTTGAAGGCTTGAAGGCAGAAACTGAGAAATTTTTTTTTGTTTGTTTGCTTGCTTGGATATGGAGCTGCCACTGTCGAGGAGAAAGAGACCTCTTGAAATGGTGTAAAAAGCTATCTTTCTTCTAAAAAGATCAAAGCGGCAAGTCATCGGATGCTGTCAGCAAAGCAATACACTTAACCATCAACATTCCCTCATTAGAACAGGGAAATCAGTTCTGCATAATAAAGGGCCCTGATCGCACTCTCCAAGGGAAGGATTTGCAGCTTTACCTCACCGCTCAGGTCAAATTTTCACTACGCCCCAGATTCTGCTTTTCAAGGAATGTTAATAATTTGCGATACACAGGACACACTTCTTACGTTTTAAGATTAAAAGGCGGTGTACTGCAATAGCAAGTATGCTGACTCCCGAATTCAGCAGACGGAAGCAGCCCCCCGAAGGCTGTATCGAAAGCACATTCCCAGGAACATCAGCCCTCAGAGAGGCGCAGCGGTGCTTTGCCCCGCTTCACACCCAGGCGGGCGCAATGTAACGCCGGCTTTCCCGCACGCTGCTGGAGCCCCGGCTCCTGCCAGACGCGGGGGCGGCCGGAGGGCCGCTGAGCTCCCGCACCCGCACGGGGGGGCCCCGCTGCGTTACTTCCTCGGCGTTATCCCCGCTCCGCGCGGCGTCCAGCCCTTGGAACCGCTCCGGTGTCGGCCCTGCTCTGGAGGGGACCTCCCAGAGCGCGGGATGCCCCGCGGGCCGGGCCGGCGCGGCGCTGGGCGGGTTTTAACCTAAAAGACAAAGCCAAACTTTCCCTCGCCCTGGGTAGGAACGGCCCCGCGCCGCGGGGCCTCTCGGGTCGCTCGCCTCTCCTCCTTCCAACGGGAAACGCCGGCAGCCGGCGGCACCCGCGCCCCCCTCCCTGCCGGTGAGGAGCACGGGCGGAGACTCCGGGAGGGGAACGCGCCCGGGGGAGGTGGCGGAAAGCGGCGGGGCCGGGCCGGGCCGCACCAATCAGCGCGCGCGGCGCTGCTATAAAGGGGGCGGCGGCAGCGGGCGCGCCATTGCTCCGCCGGCTGCGCAGGAGGCGACATGGCCGAGACCGCTCCCGTCGCTGCGCCCGATGTCGCCGCCGCTCCTCCGGCTCCGGCCAAGGCAACCCCCGCCAAGAAGCCGAAGAAGGCGGCGGGCGGCTCCAAGGCGCGCAAGCCCGCGGGCCCCAGCGTCACCGAGCTGATCACCAAGGCCGTGGCCGCCTCCAAGGAGCGCAAGGGGCTCTCCCTCGCCGCGCTCAAGAAGGCGCTGGCCGCTGGTGGATACGATGTGGAAAAGAGCAACAGCCGCATCAAGCTGGGGCTCAAGAGCCTTGTCAGCAAGGGCACCCTGGTGCAGACCAAGGGCACCGGCGCCTCCGGCTCCTTCCGCCTCAGCAAGAAGCCCGGCGAGGTGAAGGAGAAGGCGCCCAAGAAGCGGACGGCCGCGGCCAAGCCCAAGAAGCCGGCGGCCAAGAAGCCCGCCAGCGCCGCCAAGAAGCCGGCGGTGAAGAAAAGCCCCAAGAAAGCCAAGAAGCCGGCGGCTGCTGCCACCAAGAAGGCTGCCAAGAGCCCCAAGAAGGCGACCAAGGCTGCCAAGCCCAAAAAGGCAGCGGCAGCAAAGAGTCCGGCAAAGGCGGTGAAGCCCAAAGCTGCCAAGCCCAAAGTGGCCAAGCCGAAAGCGGCTAAAGCAAAGAAGGCGGCTCCCAAGAAGAAGTAAACGGTCCTAAAAAACTCCCGTCTGCCTTGCAGACAACCCCCAACGGCTCTTTTAAGAGCCACCCAACTTCTCCGCAAAAGAGCTGAAACACTGTTTCTTACTTTTTTATATGTGGTTGTCGGTGTAACTCCCGTTCTCTGCCGCTACTGTTGCTGGCAGTCCCTCAGATAACGGTGCACACAACTGCTTCCTTCTGCGTCCTTGTTCTCCGCGGGCGGCTCCGGCAGAGCGCGGCACCGCTCGCTGCTGCCCGGCGCTGTGCGAAGAGCCCCAGGGCTGCCGCGGGAAGGCCCCCGGGTACCATCCCGGACACGCTGGGTTTCGGGCAGCGCTCAGCGACCCGGCCGGTGGCGGGAGGCAGCTCTCGCAGCCGCTGCTCCCTCCCTCATCAGCCCGGGCACTGCGCCGGGGGGGGCCGCGCTCGGGGCCGCTCCCGCCCGCGCCCCTGGATCCGTGCCGGTTTCGAAAATCCCGCGCTGCTCGTAGATTGGCTGCGCCTCTCGGGCTTTTCTGGTGCGCGGGAGTTTTCGGGTTAAACAGACGCCCCGTCTCTAATCCGACAGGCGGGGACTTACGTTCTTCCCTCGGAGGAAGAGGTTTATGAGTTTCCTGCTACGAGCCTGCCTCACCGCTGCGGGCTTTTTCACTCCCAGTCTAATTCTGCCCCCCCCCCGGAAGTCGTAGGGTGAGGGGGCTCCGGGCGGCACGGGGGTGTTCCGTGCCGCCCCTTGAGCTGCCCGTACCCCCGAGCTGCCCATATCCCCGCTCTCCGGTTGAGGCTTTTGTCCCTTAGAGCCGCTGGTCTTAGTCCTTGGCCGGGAGCCAGGGGCTCGTTTCGCCAGGGGAGGCGGCTCCGGGCGCTGTCGGAACCCGCGGGGGATCGGAGCGTCCCCCGCCTGTCCCCCAACATCGCCCCCGCTCCCCCTTCTGCAGCCGCCGCCTCTTCCCGGCGATTTGACCGTGCCCTCCTCCCGCCGCCATTACCGCATTCAAGGGATGCTTTCCCTCTCCTTAGCTGCGGCTGGGTGCTTGGTGGCAGGAGAAAGGAAAAGGGATGGGACGGGAAAGCTGTTTCCTCGCTTCTAGTCATGGCTCTGGTATCAGCGTTTCCCCGGAAGAAGGGAGAAGGAAGAATTTCGTAGAATTACCTGCTCAGCTCTCAACAAAAACGGTTGATCTCAAGTCAGTAGCTCGTAAATCCGAAGCGATTACCCCAAAACGGGGTCTCTGCGGTTTAGAGAAGAAATTGAGACCTGATTACCGTGTTGTTGAAAAAAACAATAAGTAAACGTTCTAAGTCCCTGTGCTACAAGGGAGTGAATACAAAACAGACCCTTCCCTATTTGTGGTTGCGGAAGGTGCCTTAAAATAAAGACATTTTCCTGAAACGCTTCTCTTATGCTTCTTCTGTATGTCCACCTAGAATACAGCTGACATTTTGGCCCTTGTTTGAAATTGCCTCTTCCTCTACATAACGTACAAACCTGCATACACATCACATTTTTTTATTTTTTTTTTCTTCCCCTAAGATTTTCGGGCCACGTCCCTGCACCCTGACAGCTCAAATTATTGAGCTGAGATGCATCTGCCTCTGGAGTGGAGGTGTGCCTAACACGCTCTTGTGGTTACCATAAGTGAAGGCTGTCGGCTGTCACACCAACTAATTTTTAGAGTGTTTCACCCTACTGCTGACACTGACCCGATGAGACCGGGTCCGATGCGATTCTCCAGCTGCCTACACCGGGTTAAAAAGGAGTGGAGTTTAGCTGGGTACGGTCAAACAAAAAGCTGTGCAGTGAGAGAGAATGGGGGCAGTGGTGGTGGTAAGAAGCATGTGAAAGCAACGTTTCAAAGGCCGAAAATGTATATTGTTCATAGATTAATGTGATGTGTTACCTTTATGGAAGGATACATTTTATGAAGCCTCTCAGCTTGAAAGGAGGGGGATTTAAAAAAACGTCCATGAGAGGGCAGCAAACACTCAATAATGGAAACATCTATTTCATATGATCCTTTTCAGCTTGAAAGCCAGCTACTTAATGTCGGTCACCGAGATCTTTGTTAAACACTGCTTGCAACAGTAATACCGCAGCAGATTTTCCACCCCAAAAGAAAGCAAAGTAAGAAGCGAATACTTTCCCCCTAAGGGTAAAAACACCTTGCTTTTTAGCTCTTTAATCTTTCAACCTATTATAAAAATGGCTAAATTGGTGTTTAAACTACCATAGGAATGGAAAATATTATGCAAGTATTTGTCTAAAGAAAACATTTCCTCATAAAAAATAATAAAATGCAGTAAATAAAATTAAACTCTCTCGTTTAACATACATTTTTTGTTGTTAGACTTTCATTGAACTAACGTTCAGAAAAGGCAGGAAATAGAGATTAGAAAGAAATTCAAGGAGGAGGAAAAAATTCTTAGAAATGCTATTGGACAGATTTTGCTGCAAGACACTCCATTAAAAAAACCCGAGGAGCAGCTTTTTAAAATACTACATCCATATATATGAATCAATGCTACTGGAAAATTAATCGAAGAGGTTAAATTCCAGTATAAACTACGTACCCATATTTTAAAATAAAAATTATAGCTGAAAGAGAAATTTCAGAGTTGCAGTAACCAGGATACCCTTATATGACAGAGATTTTAGTTTCAACTGAGCGTGACGTAGCAGATTTAGGGGAGGAAAAAAAGAGGAAAAATAAAAACTTCTATAGGTATATCTTACCCGATACCTTTTTAATCTGAAAAAAAAAAAAAAAAAAAGAAAAGAAAAAAAAGACCACACACCAAAAATCCGAACGTAGCGTCAAAGCTTGAGCCCCAGGAAGGACAAGTCTCTCGAACCCCCCATTTTTGTGCTACCGGGCCTCGCTAAAGCCACGGCAGGGAGATTCGGCGGGAGCGAACCCCAGGCCCCGCCCCTTGCCTGCGCAGTCCCCAACCAGGTCGGACCCCGCGCTATAAAGGGCGCGGCGCGGCAGCGGGCCGCTCACAGCTCGGCTCAGGCAGCAGCGGCAGCGCCATGTCCGGCAGAGGCAAGGGCGGGAAGGGGCTCGGCAAGGGGGGCGCCAAGCGGCACCGCAAGGTGCTGCGCGACAACATCCAGGGCATCACCAAGCCGGCCATCCGGCGCCTGGCGCGGCGCGGCGGCGTCAAGCGCATCTCGGGGCTCATCTACGAGGAGACGCGCGGCGTGCTCAAGGTGTTCCTGGAGAACGTGATCCGCGACGCCGTCACCTACACCGAGCACGCCAAGCGCAAGACGGTCACGGCCATGGACGTGGTCTACGCCCTCAAGCGCCAGGGACGCACCCTCTACGGCTTCGGCGGCTAAAGCGCGCAGGCAGCTCTCGGACCCTCTCGACACACCCCAAAGGCTCTTTTAAGAGCCGCCCACCTTGTCTTCAGAAAGAGCTGTGACATTGCGTGTGTTGTTCGAAAGGGCTGTTTGCTGAAGCTTCTGTCTCAATAGCGTCTTTCTATTGTCAGTTACTGTTTCCGAAGAGCTTATGGTAATGGTGGTTTCATGTATTCCCTTCCCAATATTAATTACAAAGTTGCTTGTGCTGCAAAAAATTTTTTTATTCTGTTTTTTAATTCCCCTGTGAATGCTGAGCACGCCGCTAAAACTTAGTGTGCTTTGTGACCAAAACAATGATTTGCTAATCACAAATGTTTCCTTTTCACAGAACTATGCATAATCTGGAATACTATTCAATATATTAATCCTTACAATCTTTTCTTATAGCTGAACATAGCTTATCTACGTTTAGAGAAAAAGGGGAAACATGAAAAAAATGAAAACTTGTCCCATATGAATGTTACCTTTCTGATAATATTTCTAAATAAATTTTCTTAATGTAATCTGGTCTCAGTTCCTTGTGAATTATTTTTAAGTCCCTTTCAAGTGTAGGTATTTAATACAGATTTTTTTTTAAAAAGTACTTTTTAAAAAATATTTTAGTTCAACTTTCTCCCTCATGTATCTGGCAACACATCTTAAAAAATTATCCCTATCCTTTAGTTATTCTATCAGAAGGATATTTGTCCACAGGCTCCTGTCATTATACAGCTCTCCTTCCCAACTGAGATGTCCAGGAAGACTTAATGTTTTATTCTTTTCATCATAGAGGAAGATCAAATGTAAAAAACAGACAAAACTTCTTTTATAGTTATATAAAAATATTGGTTATAAATGTCCACTCACAAATGGGTGTCAGTAGATGCTCATGGTCACTTCTGGGTTTCTTACAAATTAAGCTCTCACCAGAGGAGTAAAGCCAAAACAAATCAGTCTTTATTCCAAAGTGCTTTTCATTACACCAATATGTCCCTTGTCTAAAATTTCTCAGTCAAGATTTTAGCTGACAATGCTTATGATCTCATGTTAACTTTCTTTAGCAACAAGTAAATGATGTAAGATAAGTAACTGAAAAGACTCATCTTGATTGTTACAGCTCGTAGCATAATGCAAATTTATAGCTGTGGCAAGTATAGGATTTCTTATGCGTTTCTCTCTGTTTGGGGAATTAGGGGATTTTTCTTTGAGGCTGTGGGGTTGGTGTGCCTGTTACTGTAAGAGGGGGATGTATAAAATAGTGTTAGTAGTAGTAGTATGATAATGATAATTATTCTGTAATCAGCTTACCAAAATAAACTGTTAAACTAATTTATATAAAACTGCATCTTCTTCGAGCCTCCACACGGCTCTTAATCTGTCAGGAATCTGGGAGAGAGGGAAAGCCAGAGAAGCAAAAGCGACGTGAGCGCTGTGTCTGAAATGCGCCCCCTCCCCCGCCTGCTGCGAACACGGAGGGCGCCGTAACTCGGGGGGAAGGGGGGGCAGGGCAGGCAGCGGAGCATCCGCCTTCCTTGGGCCCGGGCCGGGATTCTCAAGGTACCCAATGGGGTTGGCGCTCCTCTCGTCCAATCAGCGATGGGCCGGCTCTATAAATTGCGGCGCTCCGCAGCCGGCTGCAGTCCCCTGTTCGCAGAGGCTGGTCCATCACTGGTGGGCGATGGCGCGCACGAAGCAGACGGCGCGTAAGTCGACGGGCGGGAAGGCGCCCCGCAAGCAGCTGGCCACCAAGGCGGCCCGCAAGAGCGCGCCGGCCACGGGCGGCGTGAAGAAGCCGCACCGCTACCGGCCCGGCACGGTGGCGCTGCGCGAGATCCGGCGCTACCAGAAGTCGACGGAGCTGCTGATCCGCAAGCTGCCCTTCCAGCGGCTGGTGCGCGAGATCGCGCAGGACTTCAAGACCGACCTGCGCTTCCAGAGCTCGGCCGTGATGGCGCTGCAGGAGGCGAGCGAGGCCTACCTGGTGGGGCTCTTCGAGGACACCAACCTGTGCGCCATCCACGCCAAGCGCGTCACCATCATGCCCAAGGACATCCAGCTCGCCCGCCGCATCCGCGGGGAGCGCGCCTGAGGCTCCTGCCCAGCCCTTCCCCCCTCTTCTGCTCCGGCAGAGGAGGCTGCGCTCAGACCCAAAGGCTCTTTTAAGAGCCACTCCATGCACAATAAAAAGAGCTGTAGCACTGTTCTTAAATAGTTTTCAGAAATAATAACTTTCAATATTTTTTTTTCCAGAGTGCAGCATTAGGTTTGAGGCCCCAGCTCCTCCAGATTCTTGTTCAGTTATTGCCCATATAGATATGTATTTCCCAAGTATTTTGAGGTGCTGAGGATTTGTTTTATTAAGAGGTTTATAAAAATCTTAGAGTGCAGATTGTATATTTTTCCAATAATCAGCATATCTTATCTGCTTGAACTTGCACTTCCATACGTATTAATGAAAAGATAGGTGCTCTTAAAGAGTCAGAAAAAATATTGAGCAGCATTAGAATTCTAGGATTAAATAGCAGGTAGTGGTAGCGTGAAAGTATGTATACATGGCTTTCTCAGTTAAGAACATCTCCGATATAAGGACTTGCCTTTGCTCAAATCTTCACTGACACATACACAGGCCTTGTATTAAGCTTTGGATTTGTAACAGAGAAATAGGAGTTTCTCCTATTAATTTGAAAAACATTTTCCCCTCCTCCCTTGTTTGCGAAAGCTCCCATTCATTACCTGTGGTATGACACTAAACCTGGGATGGCACTGAACATGGGCCAGGAGCAAAGGGTGCTCCCCTGTCAGAGCAGTCACCTGTTGCACTTAGAAGATGCTGAGTGGTATTTGCACACTTTCTCTTAGACATACTTGCTGTGCCTTACAGTCTCAGAGAGAACACTCCAAAGGATGAGAAAAGAAGATGGCAACATACACTGACTGTAGCAATCTGCCCAGAATGAGGTTGTGGATTCTTTCCTTCTTGTGCTTCCCCCCCACCAAAAATAACAAAAGTCCCCCAACACATTTATTATCTTCTTGTCCTTAGTTTGAAGTTAGGTTGTGAATGAAGTAAAGAGATGAAAAATTACCAAACGATAAATGGAATGGACGGAGGAGCTATTCTGTTTTTTGATTTTTACATGTTAGGAACAGAATGTGTGTGTATATATTTATATATATAACATAGATTTCACCCCTATTTATGTGTAAATAATGTAATAACGTTTCTAAAGTCATATTCAGTCAAAGTAAAAGAAACTCAAAGGATACGAAAAAATATATTGGCAGTTTTTGGAATTGAAGCTTTATGGTAAGTCATAACAAACATTTCTCATTATCGTGCCATCATGAAGTGAGAAGAAATATTTAATTTACAATCTGGAAGTGAATAAAAGGTCCATGTTCTCTCAAAATTCAGGTGACAGAAGCATAGCCTGACTTCTTATTTGTATTTCTGTTCTTCTAGAGCATATTTAACATTCACCAGAAGGAAAACAAACAAACAAACAAACAAACAAACATGCTGCACTGTTTTATTTCAAGTTCTGTCCTGCTAACTCATCATACCTACCTAGTCTTTTTGGAGCAATTTTGCCAGATACTGCAGATACATGACCTGGGAACACAGACAACATATTAATTAATCATCAGTCAAGATGAAAAATTTCCACATTTGCTGTAGCAATTAGATTCCATGGACAACTATCAGTGCAGGCTCCACACCGTGCCCAGGCATGGCACTTTACATAGGCAGCAGTGTTTGTTGCAGCAAGGGAATTTTTGTTCACACCATGATCTTCCCCTTTATTTAGATACATACATAATAAGGCTGCCTGTTTTGCCATTTTAACCTTTGCTATCCTCAAAGTGGTACTTCGCTACAAATTTAAGTCATTTCAGCGAAGAATCTCCTGCCAACATGGAACAAGAAGAACAAATGGGATGTAGGCTATTGTCCAAAGTCTTATAGTCAGATACATAGTTCCTTTTAAATTACAATTAATAATAATTCCTTTTAAATTACAATTATGGGCACAGTCTGTATGTTACTCTAGCCCAAGCACTTCCATTTAAGCAAATTTTCACCCCTTATTGTGCAAGTGTTAATGTGCAAAAAGATAGAGTAGATTCTTTCATTTTTTTAATCAATATAGCAGAATAGATCAGAACCTCAAATAGTAAAACCAGATAGGATAATCCAGGTGGTTCTGAGACATAGGGAATTTGGAAAGAGAGAACGGTAGATAGATACTGAGTGAAGGAAAAGCATAAATATATGTATGTGTATGTACATTCATGTCTACATATAAGATACGTATGTCTGTATGTATGTACTGCTACCCTCCACGTGACCTTCACAGAAAATAAAAAAAAATGCTGTTTTCTAGTCTCTATCCCTTTCATATCTACAATAATGTTGAGAATATTTCTTGTATTGGGTGTTTTATGTCCTATGTAGTGTTTCTGAAACATGCCCTGTGAAACTTACCACAGAGTTCCCCAGATGCCATCCTCAAATAGCTAAATTTTCATTTCAGACCAATTTGGATGATAACATTTACAGCAGCGTATTGGATAGGCCGGACTGCGTGATCAAAGGCAGAGGAAAAGATGCCATAAGAATCAAAATCACAGGAATCTGAATGTTTTATTTGTGAATGAAAAGAAATTGTAACTTCTCTGAGATGTTAAATAGAGACTGAAAGACTAGACAAGATAAACTGGGAAATGAAAATGAACTACAGGCCAACTGTAATTTCCTGTCTACAAAAATCTTGTACTAAAACTAACTAAATTATAGTAAATGTTGACCTCACATTGTATTCCTCTTCTGACTCTACCTTCTTTTTAGAATCAAATACAAACTCTTATCCTCAATTCTCAAAGCCGTTTAAAGATGTTTCCTACAGGCCTCTAACAGAGCCCCAAAGGCTTGGCAGCTGCTTCCCCTCCCCTAGCTCTTTTGGTCCGAATGTACCAGAAATATTTCCCCTGTGCCAGCGCTTCCCCTTTGCGAAGGGCAGGGGGGGTGGGGGGGGGGGTGGGAGACGGGCAAGGAGAGGGGCAGGGGGGCAACTACACTTCCCAGGAGCATCCTCCAGCTTCTAGTTTGTCTCTAGCTTGTCTCTAGCTTTCCCAGTCTCGCTGTTTTACAGTACTCCAGCCGGATTTCTCCAAGTCAGGCAAACAACATTTAGAATATAAAGAGCAAATAGATTCATTTGCTTGAATTTCCTATTAACCCTAACATAAGGATTTCTTTAGAAGCGTTTTTTATTCATGTGAAACTTAAGATATCTGACAGTCCTACTTCCTTATTAAAGTCTTAAGTGACCGAGTATATTTGTATCAATTTCTTTAATTTTAAAAAAAATATATGTAATGTTAATCTTCGATATCCTAACACAGATCCTGCCTTCCATGTTCCTTAAAAATAGAAAAGAGTGCAGGGGACAATAAAACTGCCAATCTTTTTACTTTTTTTTTTTTTTAAATGAACAGTATAGTTCTCAACATGTTTAATGAAGATCTCATTTGCTGATTTTCTGTTTCTTCTTCAGTGTAGCCGAACAGATATATTTCCAAGCCCTTCAACTAAAACAGCACATAACGCTGTTTGCTTAAAAACCCAACGGGATACTCCTTAGAAACATTTATAAACGCTTTTCTATCTGGACTGTCGGTAACGAACTGCAGAGTACAGGGTGGGGAAGCTAACTAAAGGGAAGGTTTAGTAGTACATATAAAACAGTCTAAAATTTACGATACCTTCTAAGAACTTAAGGATTTTGTCATATTCAAGTATCACGTAAAGGAGTGTCACAGCTCTCCCGAGTGGCAAAGTGGTGGCTCTTAAAAGAGCCTTTAGGGTGCAGGGATGAAGTTGAGGATCAAGGAGCGGGAGGCTGGCGCAGGAGCCTCAGGCGCGCTCCCCGCGGATGCGGCGGGCGAGCTGGATGTCCTTGGGCATGATGGTGACGCGCTTGGCGTGGATGGCGCACAGGTTGGTGTCCTCGAAGAGCCCCACCAGGTAGGCCTCGCTCGCCTCCTGCAGCGCCATCACGGCCGAGCTCTGGAAGCGCAGGTCGGTCTTGAAGTCCTGCGCGATCTCGCGCACCAGCCGCTGGAAGGGCAGCTTGCGGATCAGCAGCTCCGTCGACTTCTGGTAGCGCCGGATCTCGCGCAGCGCCACCGTGCCGGGCCGGTAGCGGTGCGGCTTCTTCACGCCGCCCGTGGCCGGCGCGCTCTTGCGGGCCGCCTTGGTGGCCAGCTGCTTGCGGGGCGCCTTCCCGCCCGTCGACTTACGCGCCGTCTGCTTCGTGCGCGCCATCGCCCGCCAGGCACCGAGCCGCCGCTGCCAAGGGGAGCCGTGCGACGGGAGCGCTGCGGCTCCGCGGCCGCTCTTATAGCGTGCCCCGCTCCTCGATTGGCTGGCAGGAATGCTCCGGTCCCATTGGGTGCTTTCAAATTCAAAAAGCCCGCCTCGGAAGCGCGCCTCTTCGCCAACCGGCCGGCGGCGCCTGCCCTCCCCCTCCTCGGGCTCGCCGCTGCTGCTTTCAGCTGCGTCTGTTGCTTGCGGAAGGAGATCGCCGCGTTGTATCTCCAAAATGGAGACCTGTAGCGGTCTGCGGGAAAGGAGTTGTTGCGCTTTCTCAAGGGCATGGGAGATTCACGTTCCTTTTCTTTCAATTCACTTGGAACCGAGCTCTGAACATGAAGCGTGCTGCAGATTTTCCCTTGTAACAGATCCTTTCTCACGAAGAGAACTTAATCCTTGGCTGGTATAAATTAATACCGCATCGTGTGTGCTAGATGCCTTCCAACCGATATAAACTGTAATTGAAGATGCTCTAATCCAAGGAATGAGGTTTTGAACACACGGAATTTTTTTAGCATAGAGATTACTATGAAGCTTGCTATAATAATCACGCTTATTTCTGTGCTACGTTCCCCAGCCGGGAGAGATCCTGAAACAGGGAGGGGTTTTCGGGTGGAATGAAGAGCAGTGATGAAAACTGGATGCACGGAATTGCTCAGGCATTGCCTTGAAAGAAGAGACTTTACAAGTTTTAAAACACTGGACATACAGAGCGTTTGGGGATAATTTCTCAAAAATACGTTCGGACACCTGGGGTCATTCCAGTATTTGCAAGTTTATGAGGTGTTCAGGGGACGAGCAGCTGTGGGCATATGTCCCCTCCCCCTCCTCCAGCACCCCTCTGCCCCCGGCACACTTCCATTTGCTGTAAGGCAGCGCAGGGAGCAGGGTGATTTAAATATAAATAGCTGCCTACATCCGCTCTTTGTTTACTCAGCGTTTGAAAACTGCCCTGCACAGGAGGCCTCTGCTAGGCAGCGCAGACCTGCTCCCAGGCTAGTTCAACAGCCTGGAGCAGTAAGTTCAGGGGGCTTCCCTTTGATATTCGATGTATTTTTCAGAAAATAAGCCAATCCTAACCTTAAGATTTCCGTTACACTGATGAAAGGGAAATCAATTACACTATATACTCTCTTTTCCACTTCAGAATTAACTTGCTTATTATGAAAATAACCAATAATTGGGTCCTTAAGAATGCTTTCGCTTAAAGCTCCTTAGCAAATAAATTATGAATTAAAATAGCAACTTTGAACAAAATGTAGATACATGGTACTTTCTTTTACTACCTCTAAAGCAACACAGCTCTTCTCGGAAATAGGTGGGCGGCTCTTAAAAGAGCCTTTGGGGTGTGTCGAGAGGGTCCGAGAGCTGCCTGCGCGCTTTAGCCGCCGAAGCCGTAGAGGGTGCGTCCCTGGCGCTTGAGGGCGTAGACCACGTCCATGGCCGTGACCGTCTTGCGCTTGGCGTGCTCGGTGTAGGTGACGGCGTCGCGGATCACGTTCTCCAGGAACACCTTGAGCACGCCGCGCGTCTCCTCGTAGATGAGCCCCGAGATGCGCTTGACGCCGCCGCGCCGCGCCAGGCGCCGGATGGCCGGCTTGGTAATGCCCTGGATGTTGTCGCGCAGCACCTTGCGGTGCCGCTTGGCGCCCCCCTTGCCGAGCCCCTTCCCGCCCTTGCCTCTGCCGGACATGGCGCTGCCGCTGCTGCCTGAGCCGAGCTGTGAGCGGCCCGCTGCCGCGCCGCGCCCTTTATAGCGCGGGGTCCGACCTGGTTGGGGACTGCGCAGGCAAGGGGCGGGGTTCCCGCCTTTTTTGCTTTCTATTCTCTCTCACTGACTGAGGTTTGTTTAAGTTACTTTGAACTATTAATTTATTCCTGTTGTTCGTTTACTGGTTTCTTTTGTTTATATTTACAGATTGATGAACTTTTCTTCAAAAGTTTTAATGTTTTCATATCTTGCCAGACTGGCTTTGTACTTTGGAGGATTTTTCACAATATTTGTGCTGACAAATTTTCTAATATTGCTTTTGCCTTTTGGTTTCCAGCTCTCGTTTCTAAAAAGGCGACTGTGATATTCTTTCCCCATTTTTACATAAGTAAGTTTGAGTCTATATACACACATTAACCAGAAGACAGAATTGAATCTTTTTATTTATTTATTTATTTATACTTATATTAGGTGATCACCTTTATTTATTTTGCTTATTTGCACTTACTAATTAGAGCACTTTTTTCTTATCTTTTATCATGTTTCCATTATTACTACTAAGTTGAATTTCTTCTTCTTCTTTTTTTCTTTTTTTTTTATCTAACATGCATTACCGCAGGAAAGCAGTATACTAAAAAACAGGGAATTATCTTTGTTTTTCCTGTCTTCCTATGTGAACCACCCCTCACTGAAACCTTCTAATCAACTGCTACACTACACCTAGTAGAAGCATTCACAGTTTTTCTCTAAGGTGTACCAACTGTGCTTGCTGTTCCAGAGGTACCAAGTAATGTTAGATATAGTGGTATAATCTAAATTCCTGTAGATTTGCTGTGGTCTTATTAATACCCTCTTTCTCTACTTGGGAGGACTTAACAGGCAATGTAAGTACAATACTGGGACTTTAAAAAATATTTAAAAAAATAAAAATGTATATATGTATTCATTATCATGATTGCAAGTATTATACTTGCTTCAGTTCCTGTCAAGACACAAAACACTAAACAAGCTTGGGCATTTTCTGCTGTTACTAACCTAAAGGAAGATTCCAGTACCGTGTAAGGTTTTTGTTTGTTTGATAGGTCATACTGTCTTTATTTCATTTAGTAGTGCCTTGCTAGCAACAGAAGACATTTCAGAAGGCTTTCACTTCTGCTCCCCAACATCAGCCAATACTTAGTAGTGACAGTGCTCTTGCAAGAGCATTTAACATTTTTTTAATGTTTTGTACAAATGCATACTAAGGAAAGATTCACAACAAGACAGAATCAAGACCGATTTAATTCTGTGAGACAGAAGCAAATGACTCTGGTGTGCTGGCAACACTTGCTATCTATGCATGTTATAGGTACTCTGGATTTTTTGGTTTCCATTTGTAAGATTTTGACTGCCACACTTATATTCTGTTTGTGTTGTTTTTTTGTTTTTTTTTTTTTTTCACCCTCTAGTTATCTAATGTAGTTTTTCATATGTGTTTCGCACTATTTGATAAGGCTGGAGGGTTTTATGTATGCATTGATAACTTCAGAGTAAGTAATTAGAATACACAGTTTTTAATTTAATCCTGACCTTAAAAATAAAACTAATATCATTAGTGAAATGGAAAAATCATTTCAAGCATCAACTCTTAGATCAATTAGGAAAAGGAAAAAAAAGTTAGACTTCCTATGGTATGAACACATACAAATAAACTTCTAGAAAAGTGTCTATAGTTTTCAAACTAGTAGCTGTGAATGTGTAGTCCCAAAGCTGGAAAACAATCAAACAAGGAAACCTTGAAGAAAATAGGGAGGCCTGTAGCTTGTGACAAACTCAGGGACAAAGGGTAGGGCCAGGACCAGTTATCCAGGCTCTGTTAAGATAGAAAGTGGGACCAGGAGGAGAATCTCTTTTTGTTCATGTTCTGTTTACAACATTGGATTTGTTAAACTGGAAACACTCTGTCGGGCCTTACAGGGAGAATCCAACAGAAATGTGTCAGTTGTTATAAAGTATTATGATTTCTCATAACCCTAACTGGGTGGGTATGCAAGCCCTGTTAAATACATTGTTGACTGTAGAAGAAAAGAGAATAGTTGTAGAAAAAGCTCAGGCAGAAACAAAGAACTTGTACCTGAGAGAGGATGTAGAAGAACTATTACCTGTTACAAAAGATCCTAAGTGGGACCCAAATACTAGCAGGGGTCAGCGATTAATAGAACAATATCGGCAATTAATCCTATATGATCGACAAAGTCTACAAGGTTTATAACAACTGGGATATAACAACTTCCTTACAGCAAGGAAGGGGCTGGAGTCTCTGATAAACAATTTCTTATCTTATGGACTAATCCATGAATGCCAATCTAGCTTCAACACCCCAATACTGCTGGAAAAAATAAATAAATAAATAAATAAAAGGGCAGTGAATACAGATTTGTGCAAGATTTGCGAGCTATAAACAAAATAACCAAAGACATCCACCCTGTAGTTCAAAACCCATATACCCTTCTAACAACACTATCTGAAAAAGATTTTTATTTCACAATATTGGATCTTAAAGATGGCTTCTTTTGTATACGCCTGGAGCCTGATAGCCAGACTACATTTGCTTTTGAATGGGAAAATCCCACAACAGGAAAAATGACTCAAATACGCTGGACAGTACTAACACAAGAATTCAAGAATAGCCCCACGTTATTTGGGACCACCTTAGGGGCAGATTTAAATAATTGGCAAAGCAAGAATGAAGGAACACACTTTGGTGCTGATGCCACGGTAGATAGTCTGAAACTCTTTTCAATTTGGACCAAAAATTCAAATTATAGCAAACCAAAAAATGTCCTGTATGCTGTGCTAACAACCCCAAGATTCAGCCAAAACAACCACCAGTCAAGAAAAAGAATGAAGTCTGGGGTGCAAAAGCTGGGAGAAAACAAGGACACCTTGAAGAAAATGGGGAGACCTGCAGCTTGTGTAGTCTTTCTACAGGTTACGAGCCTTCGGAGGCCCAGGTAGCACTGTTTGTGCTAGAATTACAAAAACACACTTCGTAGGGTGTTTCTCACACACAACGACATAACACCTCTCAGGACTGAAGTTCATGGTCAGACTAGCATGCCTCTGGAGTAGTGAATCTCCTTGTAAGGAGAAGGCTTCCACGGGCCTTGACCCCATCGCACCATACACCAGCTGCAGGCTAGCTGAAATATAGAGGTACCTCTTTCCCCTGTCACTACACTATATAATAGCCTAGTGGGTAGTATTGGTGATAGGAGGACGGTTGGACTAGATGATCTTGTAGGTCATTTCCAACCTTGTGTTTGTATGATTCTATGATTCTACAGTCTTAGGAGACGTCCACTTGTGATTGCAGCCTGGCAATTGCCCCAGGCTACCTAGGCATGGGCTGGTGCTGGCAGGTTAACTGAATAGCTGGTGTAGCTGAATACCTCTATGAAGAAAGGCTGGAGGAGCTCCTCGACCAGTACTGGGGAGTTGGGAAGATATTTGCATACCTAGTTCCTCACATGAAGCTGTTTTAGGAAACAGCAGAGAAGGGACCGGACAATAAGTTGAGACTGGGGACAGGTACAACCTTACCCATCCATGTTGTCCTCCCTGGGCTCGGGGCTTCTTCCAGGAAGAAAACAAAGGATTGAGCCCAGTCATATCTCACCAACAGTTGCTTCAAGTGGTTTTCCAGGAGCAGGGTGGTCGATGGAGGTCAAAGCTCTGGAGCACACCATGCATATCTGTTCCTATATTCAGGTGAGGGGCAGCCAACCACCTGCTCAACAACTCTGCTGATACTTAACTGCTTCTCTCAAATTCTTACTTTGTTTTCTAAGTTGCCGTTTGAAGCAGCACAGGTCTCCTGATATATTGACCATTGTTTAAACTAGAGAAAACTTTCATTAATACATTGTAAGCATGAAGTTTCCTACATAGCAGAGACTTAATTTTTTTCCCTTGCCTGGGATCCTGCAGAGCTGCACTGGGCAGTAAGTTTTCTTGCTGAACTCTGCCAACTCCCATGCAGTTGTAAATATTTAAAAGCAGCTAAAGTACTGTTCAATCCTAGCAGTCATTCTGGGGCACAGTTTTCCAAGAAATGAATCTACTGTAGGCATGCCTGTAGAAATGTCTTGAATTTTGTCTTGGGCTGTCTGTTTTTGGAGGAAGCCAAGTCTGTAAAATGGTGGTATGCATCGTGTCAGTGTCTCCAGACAATACTGCTGTGCTTTTGTCGTTGTCTCTTTAATATTTTGGTTGGAAACCCAGATGTGGGTGGTGGGTGGTTTTTTGTTTTTTTTTTGCCTTTTTTTTTTTTTTTTTGAAACCCCAGCTGCTTACAGAATGTTATTTATTCTTAGGCTCTGGACACAGCAAAAGGCTTCCCTTTAAGCACCCTGTCACCCAGTACTTGGGAAAGATGACCCTAAGCCACAGGTCCTTTGCAGGAGGGCTCAAGCCAGTCATTTCCCAGACCATGCTGATGCAAGTATCTGTTCTGCTTTGCGTTTTTTTTGACAAACTGCATGAAAATTACCTTGGCCCAATCTTCAAGTTTATTAAAGTCCCTTGGAACCAAATATCTTACTTTTGTCTCTCTACCCTCCACCTAACTTAGCGTCTACCACACAAGCTATGGGAACATTCTGTCTTATCATCCAGGTTATTACTGAAAACACCAAATTATACCAAGTATTAAGCCCTGGGAATTTCTTCTGCTTTATGAGTGTCCACAGACATTGAGTTGTTAACTGCAGTGCTTTGACCCCATGCTACAGCCAATTTTCAAACATCTAATGGCCTGCTGATCCTGCCCATACTCCCTCAGATCCCAAATGAAAATGCTGTGGAAGATTGTTCCAAAAATGTTACTAATTGCAAAGTGTAGTGCACTCTTCCCTTGCACACACAGGTTTTCTCTGCTCTGTAATTCTGTGCTAATCACCAATATCTAGACATCAGGATTTATTTGTTGCCCTCCACCCATTATCAACAGTTAATTGTACCCCTTTTATTTCTGACAGTTGCTCAGTGTCAATGATTCTTGGACACTTCACAGTCCTCCCAAGCTACATTTTCCAGTGTGTCACTCTACTCTGTATTAGAAATTATTTCCTTTCATCTAACTTGGTACAGCAAATAACATTGTCTTGTATTTCCTACAATGTACACTCAGCAAAGATAATGCCCCTCCTCTTAATATTTTAGGTGTGCAAGAAGGAATTTCAGGTTTTCAGCCTTCTCTTTGAGACAGGCACCTGCAATTGTATGTGCCTTTGTATAAGAGAATATTTCTTAGACTTCTGATAGTTACTGTTACTTTCTTTTGTGTTTTTTATTATTTTTTTTCCTTATTTTCCATTTCTTATTCCCTGATGTTCTGTACTAAAAGCTAGGCATAAAACACACAATGAGACTATACCAGTCCTGACTACAACGGAAGATCTTCTTCATCTGTGATGCAGATACAATCACTGTATACTCACTACACATATAATCATGTGTTTTATCCTTAATACCTAATAAAATAGTTGGTTCATTGTCAAGTTACAAGTACATAATTTCAGGTTATAGGTATAACCTAAAGATACAGATCTACTCAAGTACTAGTCAACTACTATTGCCCAATATTTATAAAACTGATATATTTTTTTCCAAGTGAATTTCACATTTGGGAAGACAGTGTCTCCAATTTATAAGAATTTTTTCACTTCATAACCTGTACCACATCATTCTAGCATTTTTTAGCTTGTTGACACCCATAACACCTCTAGTTGTGCACTGTAGACTATAATTCAAATCAATAATAAAATTATACCATGCCTAGGATAGACCCTTGCAGGAGTCTTTTTGACACAACATTTTAATTTCATAAATGACAATCCTAAGTATTCAAATATAAATTTGTACCCACTGCATGTACATGTTTGTTTTGTATTAGACAAAGTTGTCCTGATTAGTAGTTTCACTTATAATATTTTTTGTGCTTACAAAAACTTCCAAAATTGGGTAAAATTGAAATGGAGGGAAAATCTGTAATGTATTAGGCAGTGATTGAGAAATATTCCATTCTCTACTGAGAATCTTTCTAAAGTTAATTTTGGAGCAGAGCAGGTTTATATCTTCCTCGAATTTGGCTGACCTGGTAACTAGTACAACTCGATGTCAAAGAGTTATTCCTATCCCAAGGTACGTAGCCTTGCAGCTTAGCTCTTGCCCATGCTCTTTAGGGATCGTAAGAGTAAGAGTGGTCAACTAGGTAAGGAACAGAACTGAGTATTATCACAGGTGAGCTTCCTATTTCCTTTCACTCAGCATGAAAGGTTAAAACTACCTTTGATATCTTAGGAAATGGCACCTAAGAACATGCACAACCTCACTGCCATTGAAAGGGTAAGATTTAGATTTTCTATATTGATGACCTAGTTTCAATTTACATCTCTGACACTGAAATTAGTATTTGCAATGTGACTCACACACAAACACACAAAAAGGCACTGTTTTGTGCATTTGGGAAAATAGCATCAGGCATAGTCTCAGCTACTTTTTTTTTTTTTTCCCCCTTTCCAGGCACTTAATGAGAGCTATGGATAGGGTTACATCTCCACACTTTTGTAGATAGGCCCCTAGTATTTTTTCTTGCCTTTATTTACCTGCTTCATCTTTTTCTTCTACTGAAAACAAAACAAAGTATTAATAGTAATTTTCAGTCTCAGTGAAGGGAAGGTAGAAATAAAACGTGGTTACGTTTCCACATTTCTGTTCCACAGGCTTTCAAAAGTCAGAAAGGACATATTGATGACTTACTGTTGTTTTCCAGGCAGACAAGGAGATTTGGGGCTTTGTTCATGAAAAGATACAACCTTGTTTTATTTTCTGTTTAGCAAATATTCAGCAATGATAGCAGATAGGGGAGTCACCTCTCCCTAGACTGGCTTTGTTGATTTTCTTTTGTCTACTCACATGAAAGATAGAGGTGCTGAGTAGGAGAAAAAAAGGACCTGCACTAGACCCCTCTTAGATATTCCAATCACCTTATTTTTTCTGAGTTATTGCCTTTCTTGTACCAACCTTTTGATCAACTGTGGATGTGGGGCTCTTGTTTTGTTTTGATTTGTATTGTTATCTAATGTGGCAGTTTGCTGAGACTCCAACTAAGCTTAACAAAACCTACAGCCATGGACAACATGACCACAAAGCCAAACCAGAGCAGTAGCTACTTTTATTTCACAACCAGAAGTTAAAAGTGTCAGGAGTATAATTCAGCATTAATCTGCATATAAATTTCACAGCTTAACCTGAATAAGTGCTGTTTGCAAACTAATACTGGGGGAGGTGATCATTTCCCTCCACTCGGCACTGGTGAGACTTGTCTGGAGAGCTGCATCTGGTTCTGGGCTCCCTGGTGCAACAGAGACGTGAACATAACTGGAGTGAGAACATTTGTGAATAGTCACAAATATGAGAAAGAGATAGGAGGAGCATTTGTCATACAAGGAGAGGCTGAAAGAGCTGACTGCTCAGCATGGAGGAGAGATGCTTCAGGGAGATTTTACCCATGTGTAGATACCCGATGTGGAAGTAAAGGAGACAGAAACAAACTCTTCTCAGGCTGCTCAGTGGCAGGATGGGAGGCAATTGGTACAAACTGAAATGCAAGATATTCTACTTAAACAGTAAAAAGATTTATTTATTTATTTATTTATTTATTTTACTATGAAGGTGGTCAAATGTTGGACCAGGCTGCCCAGAGAAGTTATAGTGTCTTCCTGCTCCAGCTGACCATGCTTTGACCTTGGGGTTCGGACTAGATAATCTTCAGAGACACTTTCCAAACTTCGTCTGAACTGTCATTCCACAATCACTGTGGTCTTACAAATCATTGTTGTTATCCTCAAGCGCATCACTGACAGCAATCCTTCTTTGCTGAACCTAAGCAAAGATGAAAACTTCTACTATGGAGATAGCCAGATTCTCCTATGATGGAGAGATTGTGGTAGGAACATTACCTTCATATTCTGACTTTTAAGAACTCAGCCAGATGATGGTCCTCAAAGTTATTTTCCTTTCTGCGTATGAGTTCGCTTTCTTAGAATTTCTTTGTCTTACTTTGAGTGTAGCAGTGGCCAGAATTGTTCCTGAACTCAAGGATTAAAAAATATTGTGGCAATGTACATATGTTGAAGAAAGAAAGTGGCAGTGGCTATCCTACCACTCCACAGCTGCAAAAGAACTTTTTTATATTCACTTTCTTAGAGATGGCTCACAGTGTTTTTCCAAGTGTCTGGACTGGAACATTGACCAAAGGGTCAATTTTTTCTTGTATATCTTTAGAACTGTATTTCTTGGCTTATACCAAATGGAAATTCATTTTTCATAACCTTCTAAGCTGTTATATCAATTCAGGTAGTAAACTAGAAGGCAAGATACTTTTATTAGGACCCATGATGCCCTAACATCCAATGACATACTTTTGTTAGCTTTATTGAGATATATGTAAAGGACTGGTCACTTTATTATTGATAGCTCTTTAACATCTTAACTCTTCCTTAGTATATAAATTTTGCAATTGCTGAAATAGCATGTCAAGAAATTTGCAGAAGCTTGACTAATGTCTCTTGATCTTTTTATGTTTGTTTTTATTATTAATTTTGGGTGCTCACACAAATGTGTGCAAAAACATCCTTTGTCAACAGAATGGGACACTTAAATTAAAAGATTATTATTTCTCTTTGTCTTCACCCTGCTAAGAACAGTAAATATCATTAGTGTAGCCTTTTAGCTATATTTGGCTAATCGTCTTATCCAGATTGCTTCCCTGTAGTCTGTAAATCCAATCTGTCTCTATCTGTTTAATGTCTAACTAATCTGCTTTTCCTCCAATTGGAGCCTCTGTCCTCATAAGGGAAAAAACAAACAAACAAACAAACAAAACTTTCTTTGTTATACAGTTGTAGGAATGACTTCTTATATAGGAATTATTTTTGTTTTGAAGATCCTTACGTTGGACCTCTCTGCATTGGCATTTTGTAGTACCTTCTGTAATCTACATTAATACCTCTACTAATACCTCTACTAGTAGGCAAGGAAGGAAGTCAGCATACATTGCATGATTATGGATGGAATTTAAGTTCTGTTTTCAGGGAGTAAGTCTATGTGATGTAAGGAGACAAAAGAGGTTGGTTAGAGGTGTTGAGCAGGAGAAAAACAAAACCTGCATTTGAACAGGATGCTTGGAAGGGAGAAAGAGAAAAAGCAGAATTTTCAATCTTTGCTGTTTGGTTGAAATTTGGTATAAAATGAGTAACATTTAAATACCTGTTTCTTCACATGGAAACTGTAAAAAAATCATCATCATCAATCATCATCATCAATCACTACCATCAATCATTATCATCATTATCTCACTCAAAAACTTCTGTTTCAAGTAATATTGCTTGGCAGTAAGAAATTTTTCTATGAGTTTGAAAAATTGTTTTCTCTTCCATACCCATTGATTTGCTAAGTTAAGTGCTGAGATGATTATTTTCTTTATCTTTTTCTCTCATCTGTAAAACACCTGGGTCAATAACCATGCTATTTGTGAAGTAGATTTTGATTAGTCTCTAAAAACTGAGAATTGCTATTTTGGTTCAGTGTCGCATTTAACAACTATATCCAGAAAAGCTTGTCAGCTCCAGTAAACTTGTCAGAGCTGCCGACAAATTGGTTTTATCCGATTAACTGAAAATTTTCACATCTACATTCAGGGGAGGGAAAGAAAATTTTAAAAAACAACTCACTTTTTCACACCACCTAAATCTCTAGAGGCCTACCCTTTAAAACTTCAGTAGAAGTAGTTGGTAAGACCAAGAAAATTGTCGGCTCTCAGAAGTAGGCCAGGGATAAGGCTTTGGGCGGAACAGGGCAGGTTTGATGGTTGAGGAGCAGGATAAATTATAAAGGATGTTGACACTTAATGCTGGAGGCCAACTGCCAAGAGTTCACGTGTCTCAAAAAAACAGGGAGCAGCAAAGAACTTGAGAAGTGCAACTCCAAATAGTCAGCACCAGGAGGAGAGAAATAATTTTAAAAAATTAACCCGGACCCACCTAGAACTAAAACCGGGAGAAATCCAAAATTCTGCTCCTTGCAATCCCCAAACCGGGAGCTTCTCCACCATCTTCCCTTACCAAAGCCGAGGCGATCTTGTTCCTTGAGGTCTTGGCTCGGGGCAGGCGCTGCCATCCCGACCCGCCGGCATCCTGCGTGGAGGGAGCCCGGCCAGAGCCGCTCCTTAGGGAGCAAACCCCGGAGCTGCCCTACCGCCTCTCTCCGCCTCCTGTCTCCATCCCTAACCTACAGCCCATTTAAGGGGAGAGGGAGGACATTGTCTTCTGGTGCTCTGAGGACACATTTGCAAAGAGCGAGCTTGGAGGGAAGCGTGCTCCAAGGTGCGGAGGTGAGGGATGGAGCTGGAGCAAGACCCGTACCTGGGGCTGCCCAGCCCCAGCTGCTCCCAGCGTCCTGACCAGTTTGCGTGTACCAAGCCTGACTTGTAGAGATCTAGCCCTAAATCGTCCGAGCTACATATTAAGGTACATTAAGCATCCCCCAGCCTTGTTCCCAGAAGTGTGCATTACATTAAGCAGATCCGAATACCTGACAACCCTGGCTCTGCCTTCTGTGTCACTTACAGCCTGATTCAGCAGCATGGACATCTTCATCCCACCAATCTGGAAAATTATCACAGTGCCTTCATCTTACTACTCGCAACGACCTTTTTGCCTCCATGAAACTTTTTCCTATTATTCATTTAGATTACCAGCCTGAGATCCCAAAAGCTGTGTTTTCTGTGGATTTGCTCTGGTTGCTTCTCTGGGAACGAAGTCACATTCACAAGAAAATAGTGGCAGATTTCACAGCCCAATTCAGGGTGCCATTCAGTCTGGCTTTTACAGTAAGGTACTGAAAAGCCTAATTTTCCCCTTTCTCTGCGTTTACCTCCCTCTCCTCACTTTCAATGTATTTATTAGCTGGCATAGATGCAGACACGGCAGTTAAATACAGAACTAAATCAGAATATGACAAGTGAAGATGACAGTTCATTGCTTTCACTCTAGCTACTCTAATGTATCTCATTTCTCCCTGACGTTGTAATATACCTCATTTCAACCAAAACTACACACTGTTCAGAAAAATTTAATGTTATCTTCAACATTTGATCAAGAAAACTAAATATCAGGGCCTTTTCTAGCATTTTACTTGACTTTTAGAGTCTCAAATTCATAAGTGCTGGAAGAAATGCTTCTCTTCTGAAATAGCGCACTAACGTTTTGCATGGCTTGTATTTACAAAGTATGGGGCAAAACATTAGGTTTGGTCTTAATTTGATCTTTTCAGTGAAGGAGTCTTCTGACTAAATCCAAAAACACTGACAACAATCCGTAGTGCTCCTTAAAAATCATAAATAGTTAAAAAAAAATATTTTCTGCTGTCACTTTGTGAGATTTAATAATTAAATGAAAATAAAAGCTGATTCTTATTTATGGGGATTATCAGGAAAACATTTAACTATTATGAGGATTTGTAAGAAAACTTAAATTGACGATTGTTTGCCTTTAAAGAAGAGAGTGTCAGGTTTTCTGAATACTGTGGAAAAAAAAAAGAGTCTATATGCAAACATTTGTAAGTAAAATATAGTCTAATTCATTCTGCTCACAGAGGCCAGATTTCCATTTTATTGTATTTATTTGGGGATAAGCGAGGCTTCAGCTTGCTCCATTAATGTTTAAGAAGTGTGTGATACTTATTTGTGTATCTATACCTGTTTGACTTTTTTACCCTGCAAATCTGTTTACTTCTGCAAGTTTTAAAGAATAGTAGTATACAGGATGGTAAATGAGACGTTAAGCTATGCGTTTATCCGGAATTTATGTGTATAAACAAGACATTAACAGCTTCGTTTTTATAAACACAAACTGTTTTCTGCCCCAATTAAAAAAATTAAAAAAAATAAAAAAAAAGAAAAATCCTGCCATTCATTTACAGCACACCACAAAAGACATCGAGCCATGACAAGTTCCAGACACTTCTAAGTAGTATATATATTCGTCTGAAGGTCTCTTATCTTCCTCAAACATGAAAATCTGTGGAAATACAGTATCCTTAATAGTTTAAGATGTGGTTAAGGGAGCCGATTCTTTATCCATATTCAAAGCTCAGCCATGAAATTGTGTTACTTCCTTCTCTTTGAAATCAATTTATGACAAAACTATTGAAGCTGCCCCCTCGGTACCTGTCCTAATCTGGAGAAAAGCCCCTAAAGAACACCCCAGCATTACGGGGGAGGTTTTTTAACTAGGGGTTTTATTTTAATTTAGAAGGAAAAACAAAAGTTCGCCTTCCCCGGGGTCTCCCTAGCTGCAGGACGGGAGGTTAAACGCATCTTTTTTCTCTCATCGTGGGTGTCTACAGCGAGAAACTCCCCCGAATGAATCTTCACACTCTTCTCTTTACTCCCCGAAGAAACGGGGGTGGTTTGGCAGCAGGCATTTTTCAAAAAATATGAATTTATAACTCCGAAGAAACACAGACTCGGAGGACGAAAAGCTCTTCCTGGCTAACAGTTAGGCGGGCTCTGCAAAGCACCAATCACAGATCACCGCTTCGCTATAAATTCAGGCATCGGGGTTACTGTAGCCCAATTACTTTCTTTTGATTAGGAAGAAGTCTCGGCAGCGATGTCGGAGACCGCTCCCGCCGCCGCGCCCGCTGTCGCGGCCCCCGCCGCCAAGGCCGCCGGCAAGAAGCCGAAGAAGGCGGCGGGCGGCTCCAAGGCGCGCAAGCCCGCGGGCCCCAGCGTCACCGAGCTGATCACCAAGGCCGTGGCCGCCTCCAAGGAGCGCAAGGGGCTCTCCCTCGCCGCGCTCAAGAAGGCGCTGGCCGCCGGCGGCTACGACGTGGAGAAGAACAACAGCCGCATCAAGCTGGGGCTCAAGAGCCTCGTCGGCAAGGGCACCCTGGTGCAGACCAAGGGCACCGGCGCCTCCGGCTCCTTCCGCCTCAGCAAGAAGCCCGGCGAGGTGAAGGAGAAGGCGCCCAAGAAGCGGGCGGCCGCGGCCAAGCCCAAGAAGCCGGCGGCCAAGAAGCCCGCCAGCGCCGCCAAGAAGCCCAAGAAGCCGGCGGTGAAGAAGAGCCCCAAGAAAGCCAAGAAGCCGGCGGCTGCTGCCACCAAGAAGGCTGCCAAGAGCCCCAAGAAGGCGACCAAGGCTGCCAAGCCCAAAAAGGCAGCGGCAGCAAAGAGCCCGGCCAAAGCAAAGGCAGTGAAGCCCAAAGCTGCCAAGGCCAAGGCGGCGAAGCCGAAAGCAGCCAAGGCGAAGAAGGCGGCGCCCAAAAAGTGAAGTATTGAAGTGGAAATACTTAAAACCAACGGCTCTTTTAAGAGCCACCCACTACTGTCCGAAAAAGGGCTGAAACACTCGGGCATCGTGCTCCGCGCCCGCAGCGGTGCTGACCACACGCCGTTATCCGTGCGGGACGGAGCGTTCGGCTGTGGGAAGGACGGGACGCCGAGCTTCCGGCCGTGGAGACTTGGGAAAAATAAAGTTTGCGATCCCTTGGAAAAATCTTTCTGCAGGCTGGCTTTTTTGAGCACCGCAAGGGGGTGCCTTTGTTAAAGGGACCGGTTAGGGCGGGTGTCGCTGTGGGGCGCGCAGGTTTCTTTCGGTGCTTTAACCAGCACAGCGCGGTTCCTAACAGCAGCTCCTGCCGCACCTTTTAGGGACCGTAGCCGTCGGCACGGCTCCCCCGCGTCCTTGGCAATGACCTTTCCGCTCGGCAGCGCCGTCGGCGGGGCGCCTCCTAATTTCTGCCTGACCTCACAGCACCGCTTCTAGAGCGGGAGCTGCCGGACCGGGAGGCGGGCAGCGCTGCCGCCTGTCCTCCCCGCAGCCCGGGCGCAGGGGCTCTGCCGGGAGCTGTCCGAGCCGCGCCGGGGGACCTGGAGCCGCAGCCCGGGCAGAGCGGCGCGGAGCTCCCCGCGGCTGCGGGGGCTCAGCCTCGGGCCTCTTCTGATTGGCTGAGGGGGGGAGCCGCGGCCGCTGATTGGTCGTCTGGGAGAATTCGAAAAGCCCGCGCTGCTGCCGGCAGGCGGAGCGCGGCCGGCACCAGCTCCGAGAGTTTGTTCCCGGTCCATGCGTCCCCGGAAACCTCATCCTCCGAAAGCCTCCGTCCCGCCTCAGGTCTGTACTCTTTTCTTGGTCTTCAGGCTTAATTGCTGTCTCTCAAAAAGAAAGAAAATAAATAACCCTGGAGAACTCCTAAGACTAATACACAAAAAAAAAGGCTTTTTTTAAAATATCATTCGTCTTTTTTTTTTTTCCCAAGTGGATGTGTTAATGAAGCTCTTAAGTGTTAATTTCTATTTGTAATCAACTGGTGTGCTGCATCAAGTGAAAGTCATTTAATGGTACTACTTGCATTTATTGGAACGAGATTTATTCTGAAGTGATTGTCAACACATCTTAAACTGCTTAAAGGTATTGACCAATAATTCCAGAGACTAATCTTTTCATGTAGTGCAAACATTTATAATTGGATTTAAGAAACCAGTATTTTTTCATCTTCTTTATGTCTTGTTATTTTTCAAGCCGATTAAACACTGAAACACGCTACTGTGTTAAAGCTCTTTCAGGGAAAATGTGGGTGGCTCTTAAAAGAGCCTTTGGGTTAAAAACAGGATCCGCGGCGCTCTACTTGGAGCTGGTGTACTTGGTGACCGCCTTGGTGCCCTCGGAGACGGCGTGCTTGGCCAGCTCGCCGGGCAGCAGGAGCCGCACGGCCGTCTGGATCTCCCGCGAGGTGATGGTCGAGCGCTTGTTGTAGTGCGCCAGGCGCGACGCCTCGCCGGCGATGCGCTCGAAGATGTCGTTGACGAAGGAGTTCATGATGCCCATGGCCTTGGACGAGATGCCCGTGTCGGGGTGCACCTGTTTCAGCACCTTGTACACGTAGATGGAGTAGCTCTCCTTGCGGGCTCTCTTTCTTTTCTTGTCGCCCTTCTTCTGCGTCTTGGTGACGGCTTTCTTGGAGCCCTTCTTGGGCGCGGGCGCAGACTTGGCCGGCTCAGGCATTTTGACAGCGCTTTCCTCTCCTACGGAACAGGAACAGCAGCTAAGATGGCTGCGGCGCCCCGCATTTATAGGGCTGTTATGCAAACACAGCGGCTCTGACTCGTGCCACGCGATTGGACCCCGTTGCGCCGCCGTTCCTTTGTGTCTATTGGCGGCGGCGCGATCCGGTCTCGCATTGGCTCCCCTCGCCGTGCCCGGGTCCAGCCAATCACCGGGGCTGATCCCGCCCATGGAAGGGATAAAAGGGAAGGGCGCAGGTGCTGGGGAGGCTGTCTCGGCGTTCTGTTGGTAGAGGGGTTGGTGCTTGGTTCTGTGCGCTAACAGCAGAGCGATGTCTGGCCGCGGGAAGCAGGGCGGTAAAGTCAGGGCTAAGGCCAAGTCGCGCTCGTCGCGGGCCGGGCTGCAGTTCCCCGTGGGCCGCGTGCACCGGCTGCTGCGGAAAGGTAACTATGCCGAGCGGGTCGGGGCTGGAGCGCCCGTCTACATGGCGGCCGTGCTGGAGTACCTGACGGCCGAGATCCTGGAGCTGGCGGGCAACGCGGCCCGCGACAACAAGAAGACGCGCATCATCCCCCGCCACCTGCAGCTGGCCATCCGCAACGACGAGGAGCTCAACAAGCTGCTGGGCAAGGTCACCATCGCGCAGGGCGGGGTGCTGCCCAACATCCAGGCCGTGCTGCTGCCCAAGAAGACTGAAAGCCATAAGGCTAAGAGCAAATAAGCTCAGCCAACGAAGCTGCTTAGATTTTTTGAAAGTATAATATATAACCCAAAGGCTCTTTTCAGAGCCACCCACGCAGTCATAAAAGAGTTGGGTTGCTTCTTTGTGATAGTGCTTTGGTTTCTAGTGTTTCTTCTATGCTACCTTTGTTTTCATCGAGTTAAATCTATGCTCTGTAACAGTGTCTCAATTTTAGGTTCCTACATAAGATGTCAGATACTTAATTATAACTCATCCTTTTCAACAAAGAAAAGCTGAATATATTTGCAGTTTTGTACTAGATGCTTTTTTTCTTGTACTTGTTTTACTCAATCTGTTCAACATTATTGACCCTCTAAATTGCATGTTACGGTCTTATGCTGTGAAATTAAGGGGGGTGAGAGGTAGCTAAAAGGTGGGGAAAATACTGGTACATTATAAGAAAATAGGTGAATGACCTGACTCCATGTAACTATATCTAACAATGAGGAAAGATTTCCTTAGCAGGCCCTTGGCCTATTTAAAAAAAAAAAAAAAAGTTTAACTGTGGCTGTACTTTGTTATTTAGGTATTGAATTGGGAATGCCTTAGGGGATATAGCTTATTTTGATCTGGACCCTGAAAGAGTCAGACTTGGGCAGTAAATCACCAACTATAGAATCTTTTCATTCAGAAGAAACCGGCAGTGATATGTTCCTGTTTTAAGCAGGATTTTCAGACGTGAAAGTCTTTTTAAATTACATCAGTTAACAGTGGGCAGCATTACTTGAGTAAATCCTATACTTTTCTGGCACAAATGTCACCCAAGAACACAGTGCTAAAGCGCTTTGGATTCTCTGATGTGGATTATTAGAAAGACTGCTGGATTCCTCTTGTGAAGGTGTTCCCAGAAGCTGCCCATGACTGCAGTGAGGCCATAGCTCTCACCTGTGCAGCGGGTCTGTCCCCTCCATCCCCTGAGGAGGAGGAGCAGAGCTCTAGAGGAAGAAAAATACCACCTAGAGCAAGGCAAACACCCCCCAGCTGTAGCAGAGATGGTCTTTAGGTAGGGTTCTCATATCTGAAGTGGGATATTGGGGATAATTTGTGGAGAGAGACAGAATGGAGTAGAGATACCTGGGGCAGAAAAGTGCTCTGACATGGTAGCAGTATCTGTGCTTAATGGTTCTGTTCTGCAATGCTATAAAAAATATGTTCTAACATGCACATTTCTTTTATATTGACTCTCTAGAACAGAGAGTTCTTTGTGTGTCTGTGTGTTTTGAGGATTGTGATAGCTGGATTAAAGCATTGCAATGCCATAAAAAGCCCAGGGGTTGGAGGCATCTGTACCCAGGTGTGGGATCAGATCATGAACGAGGTCCTGGACATGGCAATCAGTTGGAACCATGGGAGAGGGCACCTGCCCTTTGCTGCATGCAGGGGTAAGTCCACTATGGCTCGCAGAATTTTTCTTCTTGTCTGACCAGCAATTCACCATTTTTCTCTACAATCTCACTCTAAGCACTACCTATTTCTCTCAATGCTCTCTTCAAATCTGTAATTTTACCCTCTGTAATACTTATGTCCACTTCGAAGCATTCCCTATTTTTGTTCTTAGCTACTAGTGGTTGTACCAGTTGTGATTCCTGTGCTGCCACCACACTGAGGCTCCAAAGCTACGTGTCCTATAAGTTAGATAATTCTGAGGTAAAATGAGTTATGTGATAAGAGTTCTGGCCAGCCTTCAGTAATTAAAGACCAGTGGCTTTCAGGCAAATTATGCTGGATGAAAAAAAAAAAAAAAAACTCTCCCCCAAACAATGTAGGTTAACTAGATTCATCAGTAACTCAGTAATGCCAGTCTATATATTAAGCCTTAGAATTGCATAGGTTAAAAACAAAATTAAAGATTTGTGCATATTTTTTCACCTTTATTTTCAACATTAAGAATAAAGGCATGCTAAAAAAAAAAAAAAATCCCACATCTCTTTAATTTGCATTATTCCAGGTGTAATAGATATAGACACAGATATAAATTGCCACTTAAGCTTTCAAGAAAATCAAGGGTAACTTTGAAGTCATATATAATTCACTCATGTGATTATTTTTTTTACTTATGATGATGTTTGATCCATGTAACACTTACTTTCCCCAAGCCACAATGAAAGCAACTTTATTAGAAACTTTACTGAGCAACATCTTTTTTTTCTTTCTGCCTCAGGTGTTTTTTGTATAAGAAAAGCTGCTGGTCCATGACAGAGCTGGCAATATCACTAACAGAAACACTTGGGAAACACCTGTCTGTGGCCACTACAGGCAAGGCAGCTACCCAGGAAGTATGATATCGAAGTATTTTAAATATGCTCCACACCTTGGGGAAAGGGGGTTGCGGTAATCAATCTGTAAGCTACTGGTCTCAGCCTCTGCACCACTGTTCTGCCAGAACACTTTGGAAGGTGATTTTTCTGGTGTTTCGGTGCTTATAATGCTAGAGGAGAAAGTGATACAAGGATATTCACCCCGCACTAGGAGTTATGAAGAAATTATAACTCTAAAAGAAGAAAATATTTCCTGTAATTCCTTTAGGATTTGTTAAGTATTCAGGTGGTGGTTTTAAATGTTTTGACACTCTACGGCTTCAGGAAACATGTCTAGACACAGAACTTCAGGTATAAAGAACAAAGCAGACACCATGAAGCCAAATGGTAATTGTTGGTAGCAGCTTGGCAGGTCCACCACGGGCATGCCTTCCAGGTGCTGTGTGAATAACTTGAGTTCTTTCTGTTCAGTCACGAGGTGACAAAATGAAAGCTGCTTTTACCAATTCAGGTTGTATACATTTGATAGGTAATTCTTTCACTTTATTTACAGTGAGTTTGAATTGAAATGAAATTGAAATTGTTGTAATAATCATAGAAAAAAATTGTACTTTCTTGGATACCTGTAAATTAAAACTTGAAAATCTCTATCATATTGTCCCTCCTATTTAATATATTTGGCCAAGAAATATAATGGAGATGTGGCCTAAGTGATGTAAATTATGTTCAGAAATTAAATTATATAAACATCTGTACAAATTTAAAAGGAATTCAATCATTTTAAGAGGTAGAGAGGTTGGACACGCACAAAATGCTAATAGTATAAGAAAATGGCAAGTGTCACTATCAAAGGTTTTATTCTGAGTGTAAAATAAGATTTAAAAATACATTGTAATATGTAGGCTCTTCAGTCTTGGCTAATTCATCTACTTTTGAATACAGCCTGACATATTCTCAGAAGCATACTTGCCAGTGAAGTTCATTAGCAGAGATGTGAAGCAACAAACTTTTTGGCCATGTCAGTTGAAGGAAATATATTTCGTTGTCGTTCTTTTTTTTTCAGTGCCCATTCAGACATGTTCTGGTAATGTTCATAAAGTTTTCTTTCATTTCCTGTCTCCAGCCACGCATTAGCGAGCAATTCCCCATTTCGGGGGCAGCGGGGGGGGGGGGGGGGGGTGAGAAGGAAGGAAAGGAGGTGGGGGGTAGGGACGAGGACCCTCCTGCGCGCCCGAGTTGCGGATTTGCGCCGTAGGAGGCTCAGGGTCGCGCATTTCTCACCCGAGCCCCCCAACGACCGGTCCCCGCGTCGCGTAGCGCCTCGCTCCCCGATCCCCCTCGCACCGAGCTGCGGATGCGGGCACGGAAGCGCCGAACGCTCGCGGCCCGAACTCCGGGGCTGGGCGGACGAGGGGAGCGGCTGCCAGGAGCGGAGCCACCGAGAAGGAGAAGAAGGCGCGGAACGGCCGCGCTGGCACCGAACAAAGGGAGAGCGGCCGCGGAAATGGCCCCCGCTGGGCCCCCGGCGAGCGGAAGCGGGGACGGGCGGCGGGGCGGGGCGGAGTCGTCGCGCAGGGCCCGGGATTGGCCGGATTTTGCCGCAGACCCTCGGGCAGGGCCGGGCCGCGCCGGGGAGCCCCGGGGCTGCTGCGGACCCGACCCCGCGCAGGGGCGCGGCCGGGACCGGCAGGGACCGAGCCCGGGAGCAGCCCGAGCGGGGGCAGCGCGCCCCGGGGAGCGCCGGGCGGCAGCCCCCGAGCGGGCGAGGCCGCGGCTGAGGGCGCGACACGGGGCGGGCGGCGCCGGGGCACAAAGCGGCCGAACGCCCGGCTCGGCTGCCGGCCCGCGGGAGGGGAGCGGGGGGAGCGGAGAGGAGAGGGGCGAGCGAGGGAGGGAGGGAGGGAGGGCGGAGCCTGCGGGCCTGCCCCGCCCCCTCGGCGCCCGCCGCAGTTCTCAACCAGGTCGGACCCCGCCACTTATACCGCGGCCCGGCGGGGCTGGCGGCGCGCAGTGCGGTGTGCAGGCGGTGCGAGCATGTCTGGGAGAGGCAAGGGCGGGAAGGGGCTCGGCAAGGGGGGCGCCAAGCGGCACCGCAAGGTGCTGCGCGACAACATCCAGGGCATCACCAAGCCGGCCATCCGGCGCCTGGCGCGGCGCGGCGGCGTCAAGCGCATCTCGGGGCTCATCTACGAGGAGACGCGCGGCGTGCTCAAGGTGTTCCTGGAGAACGTGATCCGCGACGCCGTCACCTACACCGAGCACGCCAAGCGCAAGACGGTCACGGCCATGGACGTGGTCTACGCCCTCAAGCGCCAGGGACGCACCCTCTACGGCTTCGGCGGCTAAACTCTCTTGTCACACCATACACTGTTAAATACAAAGGCTCTTTTCAGAGCCACCCACGAAATTCACAACGAGAGCTGGTAATTGCTGCCTTCATTTAGGGCAAGTCACTATGCTTATAACGTTCGAGAAATAATAGTTCTTTTACAAACATAAGTACGGTGTTTATAAACACTCCCAGAAAGCACAAACGACAGTTCAAATGTGTAGCATACTATGTGCACACTGAGTTCCGATACTACATTTCGTTAGTAAAAACGCAGTACATATTTAGCTACGTTTTTGAATAAACTTGGCTTAAAACATTACTGACATCACTGTAACGACAAATCTCTGTTCTTCGGACACGTCATAAAAGGCATGATGGCAACAGATCTGAAGTGCTGCTAATTACGTTCCTCTCTTTTGCACCAATAGGAATTGTGCGATTACAATCCTCTAATTTGCATAACGTCCTTATAAATAGGGGAGCAGGCGCCATTTTCAGTGTTGTTGAGGTACAGTGAAGAGCGTGGAAAGAAAGTTTGAGATGCCTGAGCCGGCGAAATCCGCCCCAGCACCTAAGAAAGGCTCGAAGAAAGCCGTCACCAAGACCCAGAAGAAGGGCGACAAGAAAAGAAAGAGAGCACGAAAGGAGAGCTACTCGATCTACGTGTACAAGGTGCTGAAGCAGGTGCACCCCGACACGGGCATCTCATCTAAAGCCATGAGTATCATGAATTCTTTCGTCAACGACATCTTCGAGCGCATCGCCGGCGAGGCGTCGCGCCTGGCGCACTACAACAAGCGCGCGACCATCACCTCGCGGGAGATCCAGACGGCCGTGCGGCTCCTGCTGCCCGGCGAGCTGGCCAAGCACGCCGTCTCTGAGGGCACCAAGGCGGTCACCAAGTACACCAGCTCCAAGTAAATCGGTTTAAACCAAACCAAACGGCTCTTTTAAGAGCCACCCCAAATTTTCTTATAAAGAGCTGTAATTACAAATAAACTGAAAAAGATGTATGGCTCCAGAGTATTTGTATGGCTTTCAGAGTTGTCTCCCCCGAAGTTTCCTTGTAAATGCTATACTTAAAAATAACTGAAGTAATGAACTTGGATACTAAGTCCGGGTAACTTGCAGAAAATGTCATGATATTATGTAACTACTATTTATTAGTAATTACCAGCTCTCATTGTGAATTTCGTGGGTGGCTCTGAAAAGAGCCTTTGTGTTTAACAGTGTATGGTGTCACAAAAGAGTTTAGCCGCCGAAGCCGTAGAGGGTGCGTCCCTGGCGCTTGAGGGCGTAGACCACGTCCATGGCCGTGACCGTCTTGCGCTTGGCGTGCTCGGTGTAGGTGACGGCGTCGCGGATCACGTTCTCCAGGAACACCTTGAGCACGCCGCGCGTCTCCTCGTAGATGAGCCCCGAGATGCGCTTGACGCCGCCGCGCCGCGCCAGGCGCCGGATGGCCGGCTTGGTGATGCCCTGGATGTTGTCGCGCAGCACCTTGCGGTGCCGCTTGGCGCCCCCCTTGCCGAGCCCCTTCCCGCCCTTGCCTCTCCCAGACATGCTCGCACCGCCTGCACACCGCACTGCGCGCCGCCAGCCCCGCCGGGCCGCGGTATAAGTGGCGGGGTCCGACCTGGTTGAGAACTGCGGCGGGCGCCGAGGGGGCGGGGCAGGCCCGCAGGCTCCGCCCTCCCTCCCTCCCTCCCTCCCTCCCTCCCTCCCTCGCCCCTCTCCTCTCCGCTCCCCCCGCTCCCCTCCCGCGGGCCGGCAGCCGAGCCGGGCGTTCGGCCGCTTTGTGCCCCGGCGCCGCCCGCCCCGTGTCGCGCCCTCAGCCGCGGCCTCGCCCGCTCGGGGGCTGCCGCCCGGCGCTCCCCGCGCTCGGGGCTCCCCGCGCGCTGCCCCCGCTCGGGCTGCTCCCGGGCTCGGTCCCTGCCGGTCCCTGCCGCGCCCCTGCGCGGGGTCGGGTCCGCAGCAGCCCCGGGGCTCCCCGGCGCGGCCCGGCCCTGCCCGAGGGTCTGCGGCAAAATCCGGCCAATCCCGGGCCCTGCGCGGCGCCGCCGCCCCGCCCTCGTCCCCCGCCCGCCCACCCCGGTTCCGTTCTGCGTTGGGCGCCCCGGGCGATACTTTTGAAACACACAAATCCGTGCCCGGCTGCTGGAGGCCTTTCTCAGGCAGAGCGAAATAATCTCTGCCTGCCTTTCCCTATCCGACCTCCAGCTTCTTCCTATCACCGTGTCGTGCTTGGTGGGACGGAACTGCTTAACCCTCATGAAATAGCTTTTTCCTTTTAAAATGTTCCGTAGCATTTCCTTCATGTGGATGAGAACACCTTAGGTTCACCAGCGCACACACACGCACATACACGTTTGTCATGCCTTATCCTGTATGGAACCATTGCGAGTAAAGGTGATAGCCTGAAGGATTCTGCCAGAGAAGGGAAACAACATAAGGAAATAGTCAAGCCGTCATGGCTGGGCCGAGCTCTGCTGGGAAGCAGGAGACCCGTGCTTGTGAGGCCCTTTAATATTTAAGGGAAAGCAAAGAGTATTTATAATAGCCTTGCTCTAATCCTTGCTTTATCTCCTTGTTAAATATATGTCAATTAAAATAGTAAAGCAACTTATTTTTTTAATGGTTAACAACAAACTACAGGACTCTGTTCTAATTTTACTTTTATGGGTTAGGGCAGATTTATACAAACTAGTACACTTTATTTCCTGACACAGAAAACATTCATCTAATTTCCACTGAGATTAAACACACTTGTGTGGGGCAAGGGAAGTGTTTTGGGCATAGGTGGGGTTTTCTTTTTTGTCTTTTAGCAGCACAGATTTTCAAAAATTTTTACTACAGCACTAGTAAATATTTTAGTGATTTAAAAGAGCAATAACAAAAAAATAGATATAAGTTTTCAAAAAGTGTGAAAAAATAAATTTGTGTGTGTGTGCATTTTTTTTGTGTCATCTGTTTATTTTTCATTATAATTGGCATTCGTTCTTCATATTTTGAGACTTCTTTCATGATCACTATTTAATGTTATTATTTGGAAAACAGGGGAAATGTTCAGTGGAAACCACAACATGATCCTGAATCTTTCTTATTTATTAATCATAATAGGTCCCACATTTCTGTGCTAACAAGTTCGTCTGTTTCTTTCCCATTCCCACTCCTTCTGCATTCCCAGAAAAATGAACTAGGCACAGGTGCCAGAAGGGAGAAAGAAGAAAAAAATTTCTCACTCTCTTTTACCTTTTCTAAACACAGAGACAAAAAACAGTGTGTGCATTTGTTTGTTTGATTTTGTTGTTTTTTTTATATCTTTGTTGTTAGCTTTTATTCTTTTTCCATTTCTTGTCTCACCAGACACAATCTGGTTCAAGACACTTCAAACGCCTTTTCTGAAATTGTGTAAAGCCGTTGGTGTAATCAATGTTATCATTTAGACAAATGTCTGACTAGGAATTGTGACTACAGCCTTCAGGGAAATGTCATAAACCTTTTGAAATTCTTTTCTTGATATAAGGATATAAGGTCCCGTTGGCTTTCCAGCTTAGTTGTCACCTTAGAAACATCACCAGTCAGCTTTCTATTTGATTCCCACGTTTAAAATGATGAATCTTAACATGAAGGGATAGATTCTTTCACACATTGGAGTCAGCATCAGGTCAGACAGTAAAACACTGCATAAGCCTCTGATATTTACCAAGCAAAACCAACAGCAACTGCACAACCCAAGTCAGAACACTATGAAGAACACATCTATAGGAGCGATGGCCACATGAAGCAATTATGGAAATTTATTCCAAGGAGGAGACAGGATGCAAAATGATCTCCCCTGCAACAGCAAACACCTAAAGGAGCTCCATGAGGGTCTCGGGGAAGCTGGGTGAGGTCCACTTTACCAGTTACTTTACAGTAACCATTAAATACTACTTATAATGCACTTTAAAAGAATATAAGAAAGAGAAAAAGAAAAAGTGAGAAAGAGAGAAAGAAAAGGTGTGTGTGTGTGTCTTCAGAATGCAAGGTACCAGAAACTGGAAGTGCTGTAGTCCTCAAAATGCAATGTATTCTCAAATTTCTCTTCTGTGGCCTCCATGCCATTTTTTCCAGGACCATCCAGCCTCAGAAATTTTGTATCCTTAAGAACTTTCTATTTGGGCAAAGAATAAATATTCCAGAAGTTACAGATATCTAAAAATGTATAATATGTGTATTATGTCCTTACAGCATGTAATCAGTATTGACTACTTCGCATAAAGCTGGCTGTTCATTCTATTTCTATGAAGGCTGCACTTGCTTTGCAACTAAGTCATCACAAACTGCACTCATCTGTCTAAACAACCAGTGAAACAGCAAGACTTGGCCTTACAGTAATGCTGACTGTTAAAAAGGTCAGGTGTTCCATGCACAGTTGTGGTGATACTTTGTCTACTGAAATTTCTGTACTGTATTGTCCTGTATTGAGATTATCAAAGTACCCTCAGATAATAAAACAGTGATATCCGAATCGTTTTCTTTGGTACCTGTATCATCACTGAAACTGGAAAGGTCTAAATCCAGGTAAATGAGCATCATTTCTTTTCTGGAATTGTGGCTTTTCATTTCATTATAAACAGAACAAAAATTCTGTGTCCCACTCAGAAGAGCTGATGAATAGATAAAAGCTCGCATGATGAAGAAAAATAGCATCTGATTTCAGCAAGCAGCATATGTTGATTAGGGGAAAGTAAAAAAATATATATATTTCTTAAATGTTTCATACAATATATATATAACTCAAATTGTGGATAGCATTGTTCTTTGCTCAGAAGTCCTTTAATCTTGGTGTGACAATGATTTTAACACTGAGTTGGTTGATTTGAGCAAAGTAAATAGAAATTCTCAAATACCATGTGTCATTTCATATGTACACTGTGAATCTTATCTTCTCACAAAGTAGCAGTAGTCTGAATTCATTCTAAAAATATTCAGCACTCAACTTATTGCACTGGTGTCTGAAATGCACTGAAAGGCTTGCACTTGATTAGTGGCCCTTCCTGAATGGCTGTTGCACTGAAAAAATCCTTCTGTATTTCATCGCACTTCTTATACTGTCTTACGCTCTGCATCCCTGTGGCAGCACACCTTGGGACTACATTTTTTGTTTAAAATTTGAACACTGAAAATTCTCTCTCGTGTCCTCTGGAACAATTACCTCCCTAGTGGCCTCACAGATTGAAGCTATTGCAGGCCAGAATTTTTAATAGCTTTGCTGGATCAGTGTGCTTGGGATGACGTGCAAAAAATGCAGAGAGAAGATGTCTGTAACCATCTCAAATATTCATAATAGGGCAGGTATGCAAAGAAATGTCAGAACGGTCTTCAGAGATGTAGAGTGATGGATCAGGATAAGCAAGTAAAGAAAGCAGTTGAAGAGGATATACAGCAGACGAACAGCTTTGTGAACATTTTGACTGTACTTCATCTCCACACGTGCATCAGTGTGTTTAGCACAGCTTAGCACAGTACCATCATTGCTGACATATAAACATGGGGTGATCAGGCCAAGACAAACACATTCTTTAATACCCTCTGGTTCCATGCTAGCAACTTGACACAGTTCGTGGGTGTACAACAGTCTCCAAGACAGTTCTGGAACTGAAGCCCTATGCAGTCACTGCATGGTGATGGATAGTTCTACATCTGTTATTAATTATTAAACAGTGTTATGAGAAGAGGGAAAAAAAGGGAAGGAAAAGCACCCAATACCGATGTGTTGTTGCAAAACACAGTGCAAGAACATACAAGGAAGGGAAGGCAATCTTATTTTAAAACAAGTGATCTCACTCACACACCCTAAAACACACAGACACTCCAAACACCAAGCAAGTTTCCAAATGGGCAGGGCAGGCTTGCTTGCAGGGACAGGCAGGACCAGGAATGCTAGCGATGTGCCCTCAACGGGTCCCAGGAGGGGCAGGTCTTGAGCTCACTGCAGCAGGGCTGGTGTCTGAGTGCACCTCTTGTGCAGCTGAAAAGCTACCCGATATTCTGTTATTTTCTCTTTCTGCCACATAAACCCGTTAAAATTCACTCACTGACCAACAGCTGAAAGCCTTATTGCTCCAAGACTGATTGTTATCTTCCTGTCATCTTCTCTCAATTGCTTTATAGTCCATCCCTTGTTTTATGCTGTGCTTTTTTCGAGCAGCCTGGATGTCCCAGAGAAACTACAAGCAGATATTTTGGGATCTTGATTATCTACTGTATAGGTGCAATTGACTACTTCTGTGCTTATAGCTACTTTTCTGCTCAATCTGGTGCTAGCACACACGCTATTTCCAGAGTTCTTGGAATATGTATTTTTTTACATCTCTAAGCAAATGTGAATTCTTTCACATCTATTTCAGCTATTAATGCTGTGTCAGTACTCACAGGAGTTCTGAAGGCCACTGCTTTTCCCAAGAAAACATAAAGCTCCAAAGCTCAGCAGCTGCTGAATGGTGAAGTGGGTGGAGTGCACCCCATGTAGCAGTGCTGCATCCTAACCCTGCAACATCACCCAAGACATTTCTGCACGGAAGTCAAGAGTTTTCTCTCACACTGGTAGAGGGGTGCTTAAGGACTCTGCCACAGTGCAGTCCTAGGAGCAACAGCTGTGCCTGGATAAAGGAGATTAAAGAGGCAAGAAATGTCTCATCTCCTAACTTTCACATTACTAAGAGGGTTCGAAAGGGTACTGCTTACAAGCACAGTTACTTGTATTTGTACTGTGGTATATTGTCCTAACATTTTGAAAAGCGCAGAAATGCTTGTTAGACCTAATTTTAGAACTTCCAGGGCAGTGTCTATTTTTCATATAGTTTCAAAACGCTAATAGAACTATTTGGTAGTTAGAAGAACTTGGGTTTCAAAGCCAAATTATCACATTAAGCTTATAGTTCTCAGCTTCCAGCTGTTCCATCAAATGTTTTTTATTGCATTGATTTATATACTGTGTTCCACAGTAGGTTTTCTTTTTATTATTAGTCATTATGCCTTCAGTAACAGCTTCTCATTTTACTATGGCTTCCTAGGAACTGGGAAAAAGTGCTTCCTAGAGTTTAATGTATGAATAATATGGAAATACAGCAAGTGTTTGCTCTGTGCCTCAACATTTGTGCATCTACAACACTGAATATGCTTATGCTGAGCTGAAGAGACAATGTAACTTTAAAGGCAGAGAGAAGAGAGGGCAGAAAATGCAGCAAGGCAGAACAGCCCAGGGTGGCAGAGCTCATATTCAGGCTTCACTGTTCGTAGTTACTGAAGACTGGAAACAAAAAAGTGACCCATTTATGTGAGGAAGCCCTTAAGAGGGATTTGCAAATGAAGAGAATATGAGCTTTAAAAAGCTCAAAAAAGGCTTTATCTTCCCCTACTGGCTTGCAGGAACTCAACCATACAACCTCCACATAGATTTTACATTACAATGGTCAATGCAAATGAAAGCTTTATCTCATTTTTTCATATGGATAAAGCTTTTGCTTAGATCTTTTTCTGAACTAATAAATGCCTGAGGTAGAGCTGATTCATGTATTTTGGTTTGGGAAAGATATTTTGATCAGTTCTTCTTCTATACATTTCTGATAAATGAGGACTAATTTCACCAGAATCCCAGTGGTTATGGTTTATCTTAACCATTGGACTGATTCATCCAAGCAACGATTTGATCCAAACTGTGCCAATAAAAAGTTGTGGATCACTCACGGTGGATGGAAGAGCAACCAGAAACAGTCTCAGTCATATATCTCACTGAGCAACTAAAGCCGCATGCAAAAGCACTTTACATGTTAACCAACAGTCAGAATGCAAAGCAGCAGCAGTTTGCAAGCCAGCCCTCTGCACACAGCCAGCTTCTACCTGGCAGCATTTGTTAGGTTCAACCCTCTCCTAAAAAACTCACAGAAAAGTTCCCTTCAATTCAGGAAATCTTAGCATTAAGTTACCTGTGTGTGACTTGGTACCATGCAAATGCTAAGTCAAAAGCAACCTATAGCAAATTCTGTTGTTTTATGTTGCTGCTGTGTTTGAAGGCAAACTTCTTGCCGGATTTATTATGTATCAGATTTAACTGATATTCAGGTTTTGAAGTTTGATAGAAATCTATCAATCCCTAAACTAATGTATCTCTGGTCAAAACACCTAAATATTCCTGTTACTAGATCTTATTCATATATTATGAAAGGAACCTCTCTTCTACCTAGATCTGATTTGTTATTTTGTGGTTGCTGTCTCACAGTTAAATGATTTAACATCATATGCAAACTCACAGGATTCCAGACAGAAATTATCAGTTATGTAAGGAGGGAAGAGCAAAGCCTATTTCATAAGCTACAGTCAGTCCACCGTGGTTCCCCATATCACCACTACAACCACCTGCAACTGACATCAAAATTCATTGCTGGTCTCATCCTCTGGGACAAGCTATGACAGATTATTATTGCCTTTCTAAGGTTTAATCGCAAAACTTCTTCAGGACCCAGCATTACAATTCAGAGTTCACATGAGCTCACCTTTCCTGCAAACCCTTTCACTTTTACTTCCCTCTCAACAGATTGTGTGTTATTGTTTATTATCATTTATACAGGTCACTCTCACAATGGGAGAGAAAATAATCCTATATTTATTAAAAGTCCATAGACTTTAAAAAAATAGAAGAAAACTGATAAAACTTAAAATCAATAAAGCCTGCCTCCTTGTCTTCTCAAAATTGTTTATTTTTTGAGCATGCAAAAGAGATTCAGCATTTTTGCCCAAATTGCTATTTTCACTGCTGACTTACATAAGATACTCAATACCCATTACATAGTAAAAATGGGCATTAGTTGACACAGTTTAATCTTATCACTAAGTTTAATGCTAAATATATTTTGACAGAGTTAGGTAAATAGATCCCTTCTCTTGGTATAACAGGCAGCAACAGGAAATGAATTGTATTTCACTAAAACTCATTTCTACAATCACGTCAGAAATTATCTACTGCAAAAATACATTCCAAAAAAGACAAGTCTTATGCCATAAAGTAAGGGCAGGAGAGAGAAATCAATAAAAACCACTGATTATCTTACTTCCCAAAGCAGTCTTCTGAGATTCCTTCCACCCCAACCTCTCCCCCCACCCCACCCCCCCCCCACCCCCGGCTTGCTTTAGTGTGCCAAGAGTGAGTACTAGAAAATGGCTGAAAGCAAGAAAAAGGCAAGGGAAACAAAATGGTGCATCAAGGAATTTGATTGGTCAGATTTTGCTGCAGAGTCCAAGTTCCTGAAACAGAGAAAGGAATCTTTCCTGAGAAGAAACATATCAGCAGCTAGCAATAAATAAAAAGAGCCTAGAAATCTTATGTATGAGGCTTTGGAAAATATTTATTTCCTCTAAGCAATCCTCCCTGCTTTCTTGTTTATCCGCTTAAGTGAAAGCTGAATTGAACTCAATCCAACTGCTTCTTACAGATACAGCTGCTCGAGCACAGCATTGCAAAACCGAGACTTGATTTCCTGCATGAATGGAGGAGAAAGCTCTCTGAATTGCATAAAAGGCCTACTGCATTGAAAAAGAAATAAAACACCATGGAAATCCAGAAGGAGTCCTGGCAATAATTTTTTGGGTGCTGAGTCCAAATCTATTGAGTAGGAGGGCAAGGGTTTGTGCAGGTGAGCACAACAGTCAGGGAGAAATATTTTCCTGGAAGGTCTACAAGAGCCACTGAATACAACAGGTGGGTAAGAGTCTGCATTTAATGATATTCTGGACACGATATCAAGTTATGAATCATTAATATTCCATGGGAAAAATACTTTGTGCGCTGAGTGCAGCAAATATTTGGGGGGAACCTGAACATTCCCAGGAAAAAATTGATCCAGATACACATCCCTAAGCATTCAGACCCAGAACCACAAAGGATGCCTCAAGTGCGTCTCAGAGAAGACATTCTCTAAAAATTTTGGGTAACATTTGGAAACATTACCCAAAACAGGGGTAACGTTTTTCAAAGTTACCCACCCTACGTTCCCACTGCCCTTCACCCAGCTCTGCAGGGAAACATTACATTTATCTCAGGGAGGAAAAAAAAAAGTATTATGTCCTGAGAAGACCGATGTCGCTCATGATAGGCACATTCAGACCGCGAGTGATAAAGAACTGAGAAAATTACTGACAGAACACCCATCATTAAAGGGTGGAAAGGAAACGTTGCTGCTTCAAAAATAAGAGATCTAAAGAGAAAAAGCATTTGGAAAATGAAACACTCTTGCTACTACCAGAATAACTGTTAGTGGTACTACCAGAAGGTACTACTTGCTGTGTAACAAGGTGTGTTTGCAATTTACTAGCCTCATAACACATTGTTACTAACAAAACAAACAAAAAAAAGCTGTAAATACAAAGTTGCATTAGTGCATCCCTGATTGCTTCTAAGAGCAGACAGTAAAGAAAAAAAAAAACTAGTTTCACTTTCAGCCTGTGAAAGCCCGCGAAAAGAACTTCTTCATTAATTGTTCAAAAGCAACTTGACTGATAAAGTCTATGAAAAGAAGCATTCCTTATCAATGGAAATTTATCGAGTAACTACCACAGCAAGAATTCATCTATAGCAGTTTAGTGTCCTCAACACAGAAAAAACGTGTTTTATGTTGTTTGGCACTTACCAAAAATGCAGGAAAGCACATCTTCTACTATACAAGAGTAAGAGTTTACAGCTCTTTTTAATGGTCATGTGGTGGCTCTTAAAAGAGCCTTTGGGTTTTCGATAGTCAAAGATCCTTTTGCTAGAAGCTTAAGCACGCTCCCCGCGGATGCGGCGGGCGAGCTGGATGTCCTTGGGCATGATGGTGACGCGCTTGGCGTGGATGGCGCACAGGTTGGTGTCCTCGAACAGCCCCACCAGGTAGGCCTCGCTCGCCTCCTGCAGCGCCATCACGGCCGAGCTCTGGAAGCGCAGGTCGGTCTTGAAGTCCTGCGCGATCTCGCGCACCAGCCGCTGGAAGGGCAGCTTGCGGATCAGCAGCTCCGTCGACTTCTGGTAGCGCCGGATCTCGCGCAGCGCCACCGTGCCGGGCCGGTAGCGGTGCGGCTTCTTCACGCCGCCCGTGGCCGGCGCGCTCTTGCGGGCCGCCTTGGTGGCCAGCTGCTTGCGGGGCGCCTTCCCGCCCGTCGACTTACGCGCCGTCTGCTTCGTGCGCGCCATCTCCCCGGAGCAGCCTCCCGGCACTGAAGGACAAGGAGCTTTGGAGAAAGCGGCTGCGGGACCCGCTATTTATAGACCCGTCCGCGCTGTGATTGGCTGGCGGGACGGCGCAGATTCCATTGGTCTGCGGCGGGCGTTTGAAAATCCCGCGCTGCGGGGGGAGGTAACGGCCGCTGCCCGCCCGCAGCCCCCCCGCGCGGCCCCGGCTCTCGCCCCCCGCGGCCCGGCCCCGGCCGCCCCTCACCCCGCGTCCCGTTCACCCCGGGCAGCGCGACAGCCGCGGTCATCGCCGCCTCCGCCCCGCGCAGCCCGGATCCCAGCCCCCGCGTTGAGCCCCCCCGACGCATCCTGCGCGAGCCCCACTTCAATACAGCGCTCGCTGTCGTGGTTGCTTTCCTCGGGCGAAGCCCTTTTTTCACTTCTATCGTTCCCATTTAATTTCAAGCGATGATGGTCCCCTTTGTTCTCCAGCATTTTTATTTTATTTTATTATAGAGACGGGAAAACGATCCGCCACGCACTTGGGGTATCCCCGAGGCTCGTTAAAATGATACTTTTTTTCTCTGCGTTTTGTATCTTCAGCTCTCCGTGGCGCGACAACCCCCATGAAACAGCGTTGCCTTGCCGAAGGTCGCGCAAACGCGGCGTAATCCCCGTGGAGTACCCTAAGTAAACAACCCGCTCGGTGGCGTTCGGCCAAGTCGCCTGGGAAGAGCAGCTGATGTTTAAAGGGGGCGGCGGCATTTTATTAGAAATGGTTTTTCATACCGGAGGGACAGAGACTACCGTGTGTATTTCTATAATTACCAAAATCCAGAGTTGAGATAAATACCTTAATGAGAAGACAGGAGGAATATTTAATAGTTTAGAACTTTTCAGTATGATGTTATCTTTATGGATCTACCCTTTCAAGAGCCCAGTTATGTCACGGACAACACAACCACTAGAAATCCGTTTTTCTCACACGCAAAGCGTATTTTTTTTCCCCTATTAATCAGAACATCCTAATCTGGAAAACAAAGTTAATACCAAATAGCAGTGCCACTCACCGAAACGAGCAAGTGTGAACCACTCTTTTACTGAAAACGTGGGTGGCTCTGAAAAGAGCCTTTGGGTTAAAAACAGGATCCGCGGCGCTCTACTTGGAGCTGGTGTACTTGGTGACCGCCTTGGTGCCCTCGGAGACGGCGTGCTTGGCCAGCTCGCCGGGCAGCAGGAGCCGCACGGCCGTCTGGATCTCCCGCGAGGTGATGGTCGAGCGCTTGTTGTAGTGCGCCAGGCGCGACGCCTCGCCGGCGATGCGCTCGAAGATGTCGTTGACGAAGGAGTTCATGATGCCCATGGCCTTGGACGAGATGCCCGTGTCGGGGTGCACCTGCTTCAGCACCTTGTACACGTAGATCGAGTAGCTCTCCTTCCTTGTCTTTCTACGCTTCTTGTCACCCTTCTTCTGCGTCTTGGTGACGGCTTTCTTGGAGCCCTTCTTGGGCGCGGGCGCGGACTTGGCTGGTTCCGGCATTTCACGGGTCTGTCACTACCTGTCTACCGCAGGAACGACGTAAATACAATAGCGGCGGCGCCTCTATTTATAGGGGCGGTATGCAAATGAGGCGGCTCAGGATTGTTCTCTCCCATTGGGCGCTCCGGGTCGGTGATGTCAAAGCCATTCACGGCGAGCAATTGGCCTGTGCTGCATCGCTGCCCCCATTGGCCAACTCCGCAATCGCAGCCTCCGCCAATCACAAGTGCCACGGAACCCCAGCAGGAAGGGATAAAAAGGCCGGGTGGAAGCTTTTGCTCTACTCCTTTGGATTTCGCCGCTTCTCTGTTTTGTTCCGGGGGCTCTGCCGATTTCCGAACTTCAGCCGAAGACATGTCTGGGCGCGGGAAGCAGGGCGGGAAGGCGCGGGCCAAGGCCAAGTCGCGCTCGTCGCGGGCCGGGCTGCAGTTCCCCGTGGGCCGCGTGCACCGGCTGCTGCGCAAGGGCAACTACGCGGAGCGGGTGGGCGCCGGCGCCCCGGTGTACCTGGCGGCCGTGCTGGAGTACCTGACGGCCGAGATCCTGGAGCTGGCGGGCAACGCGGCCCGCGACAACAAGAAGACGCGCATCATCCCCCGCCACCTGCAGCTGGCCATCCGCAACGACGAGGAGCTCAACAAGCTGCTGGGCAAGGTCACCATCGCGCAGGGCGGGGTGCTGCCCAACATCCAGGCCGTGCTGCTGCCCAAGAAGACCGACAGCCACAAGGCCAAGGCCAAGTAAAACCGTGCCAACAAACAACCCAAAGGCTCTTTTCAGAGCCACCCACATCTTCCTAAAAAGAGCAGGAACACCCAAGTATAAGTACTGGGATCGCTTGTTTTTTTACAAACTGATCTTATGTAACTGCAAACTTGCATACATGGGGAGTTCTTCTAAATAGCAATTCTGTATTTAATGAACCAGCTCTGTTCTGCAAATCCCTTCAATTTTATTCTCTAACAAGTTACTTAGTACTACTTCTAAAAATTAATAAAAGTTGGGGGGGGAGAAAAAAACATCCCCGAGCTCTGTCCCTGGGCGCGCTGTAAGGTGAAGCCGAGCCCAGCCCGGGCGGGCGCCGCGTGGTTTCCGAGGGGAAAAGCCCCGCGCAGCCCCGGGGGCGGGAGGGGGCGTGGCCGGGTCCGGCCAATCAGGACGGAGCGCGCGACTTTCGAACCCGTGGCGGGAAGGGGCGCTCTGCCTCCCGGGTCGCGCTGGGTTCTTCCCCTCGGCTTTGGTGTGGGTTTTTTCCTGCTTGGTTTTTTGGCTTGTTTGTTTTCTTTCTGAAATTTATGCTTGCCATGCGCTGCTACTAGGGCTTTCAGGCAACACTGGCAGATCTGTACGTTTCTCACCGGGATGCTATCCCGCAGCTAACACGGGTTTAGCTTCTAAAGGACAGCGTGGGCTGTTTGAGTACATGATATTGGAAATACAATGGAGGATCACGAGTTCATGCAAAATAGACTAAAGGGTACTTTCCCACACCGCATAAATTCCTATGTACGTTGGGGGATTGTTATGTACCTGTCTGGGCTTAAACTGATGTATCAGCTGTTGTGGGTTTGCTCTTTTCTCTCTCTCTTTTTCTTTTCTCTCTCTCTTTTTCTTTTCTCTCTCTCTTTTTCTTTTCTCTCTCTCTTTTTCTTTTCTCTCTCTCTTTTTCTTTTCTCTCTCTCTTTTTCTTTTCTCTCTCTCTTTTTCTTTTCTCTCTCTCTTTTTCTTTTCTCTCTCTCTTTTTCTTTTCTCTCTCTCTTTTTCTTTTCTCTCTCTCTTTTTCTTTTCTCTCTCTCTTTTTCTTTTCTCTCTCTCTTTTTCTTTTCTTTCCCCCTCCGACAGCATGGCTGGCTACTAAAGGTGCTCTTAAGTTTATCTGCACGTTTTCTCTTCTGATATCCTTACGTCTTCTTGGGCCATTTCTTGTCTTGGCTGCTTTGGGCCTTGCTGCCTTGGCCAGATTCTTTGCTGCTACTGCCTTCCGTAGTGGCTTGGCAGCTGTACTCACTTAAGGCTCTTGGCTGCTTTCCTGACGGCGGTGGGCGCGGTCTTGGACTCGCTCAGAGAGAGGATTAAAAATGGGAGAGGAAGATAAACAAGCGAAGTCAGCCAGAGGCTGGTATCCGCAGGGAGGAGCCTCTCCGCCATTCGTGCCTCGGGGATTCTGCCCCGCTGAGGCTCTGTGTTTGTCTGGAACAGATATACATGTATTTTTCTTCCACTGTAATGGACACTGTATGTCCCGCTTTGTCAGGCAGATACAGGCAAAGCAATATATATTTTTTTATACAGTAGTGTTTTATGTGCAAGAAAATAAAGCTGTCCGAAGGAGAGCCTTGGAATGCAAGGTCCGGAAGCTGTGGGAGGCTCTGAGTGAGGCTCCGCTGGGCTGAGTGAGGGCTGGGGGAGGTTTTTCTGTGTTCTCTAAAAGCGCCTCTTGAGAGAGAAAAGGAGGAAAACAGAGTGCTATTCTTTCCAGTGTCCTCCCTCAGGAGGCGGAGGAGCGGGTCACTTGTGGCGATGTGTTAATCTGTGATGCTCTGAAGTGTTGCTTGGAAACATGATGACAACTCCGGGGTTGTTTTGAACCGGTTATTACTTAATTAATGCCCAGTTTTGTTTCGTGATTTTTTTTTTACTATTTTTAAGTCCTGTATTTTTGGAGGAAAAAAAAAGTTAGGTGTGGTTCTCGAAAGTTGGACTTTGAAACCATATTAATTGCAGGACTATAGTTGTGCATAAATTTGAGGTTGGAACTATGTTTAAAACTTTAAAATCTCTGTTTCTCTATATAGTGTATTAAAAAAAAAAACTGGTGGATGCTTAGTATGGGGGTGGGAAGCGATAAGATTGACTTGAAGGAGAGCATTCATTTGTAGAAAGTGCTGATTGGGCCTTTTGGGGAAAAACAAACAAAATTTTGAAACCAAGGCCTCCTAGATTTAGTTTTTACTTAGGAATCATGGTGTGAGGAGGGATCATTTCTCTCTTTTCAGAATCAATGCTCACACTGAAGTGGGTGACAAGAAAGCCTCTGTTCTGCTTGTCTTGGAGGTTTAGAAAGGAAGGATATTTTTCCCCAAAGATATTTAAAACATTCCTTGAAAACAGATGTATTCTGACATTCTGTTTTCAAATGACATTTGACTTGGTTGAAATGTAGTCCAAAATAGAATTTTTCTGTTCTCTTCAGTAAAAAATATTTCCACTTAGTTGTCATACTTCACCAACTAATATTTAGTTCTTTGCCTTACCAGCCATGCTTTTACCTCACGCTGGTGTAAATAAACATCATGGCTTTGTTTCATAATACTTTATGACTAATGTTCTGTTTTATGTGCCACCAAAGCACTATCATGGCATTTTACAATCAATAATTACTTATTTAAGGCATACTCTGATCTATGTATCCTAAATGCCCCTATTCTACAGCTAAAACATAACTGGAATGTTTTTGTACAACTACCAGCTATACTTTCTCTTCCTTGTTTTTCTTGGCAATCCTTATTTAAAATGGAAAGGCAATATGTTCTTCTGCCTCATGTTAACATGCTTGGTTTAGATTAATATAATTTTTACCCTTGTACAATAGTTCCATAAAAGTCATGGATACTTTAAATTAGAAGAGAGAAGTGGATGAGAACAGCTATTTATGTATGGGATGACACTTTAAAAAATAATAAAGAAATAAAAAATATTTAGAAAAAAGTCAATTCATATGCAGAATTTCTATTTTATTTGGATCCCTCCCAAAATGTCTTTCCCAGCTATTCAGCCAGCCTAAAGTATTGAACTATTTCTACATAAAAGAGGAAATCTGTTATTTAAGAATGATTCATCACAGGTGTTGGTAGTCATGGGGAGGAAAAAAAAAAGAAAAAAAAAAAAGACAGCCATAGACATATCTAATCTTTTGACTTTTAAGACATATCTTTATGCTTTAGACAATAAAATATACATAATATACTTTATACATAAGCATGTATAGCATAGCATAGGTGATGCCATCTCTCAGATAGCCTGGCCTCAAAGGGTGTTATTCGATCTGTAGTTACTTTATAGATCCCAGTAGTTACTTCATAGATATTTTTTCCATAAAGATAGTAAGCAAAATGATATCAAAAAAGAAACCATACTCAGTTGCAGAAACATTTACTAGTATGTAGACAAATAAGGAAAACAATGAAGGAATAAAAGAAAATTCACATTTTGGTTAACTTTACCACAGTGACAATAGTGCATGGAAAAATTCCTCAAATATTCTTTCCTTCAGAAAGATTTATTCATGCTTTTCTTAGCATGTATTTTCTTAGCTTGGTTGCTCTGTAACATGCATTCTTTGTGGATGGCAAAAAGATATAATCCAAATTCCCTTGCTTCTAAACAGTCTTCCATAGTTCTAGAGGAAGGTGTGATTTTTTAATATTTTTTTTCCAGCCTTTCACGAGGAGATGTTGCTTTGGGCTATGCTATTTACTAGGTATGTAGGTAAGTTAGAGAATTCCCCCAGTTCTAACAAAAAATAATGGAATGAATTGTCTGTTGTTGAGGGTAAGTCCACGGAATTGTGTAAACCTCATTTAATGCTATAACCAAGTGACAGTTTATACAAAGAATAAATACTCACACATAGATCTTAGAAGATAGATCATAGAATAAATACTCAATACATAGATCTTTTCATAGATTCCTCTCAAACCATTCACTCAGATATTTAGCTCCTTTAGTACCTTTCTGCAACCACACATAGCAAATCAAAATATAATCAGGTAGAAATATCTTACAAATCTGGTATAATGCAGAAACTGTCTGAATAATATCATCAGTACGTTTCTGTTTGTGAGCCCTTGAAAAGCAACCTGCTTCGACAGCAAAGGGGATGAAAACAAATTAATTGATATTACTAATTTCTCTGAGATATATGGTACAGGATTGATTGGTAAACAGGAAAGGAAATCATGTGACTTCATTCACTCAGTGATTTCAGTCAGTGCCTCTGAATTCAGGAAATCTGAATGGGAGGATTGGGGTCTGAAAGCCAATTTGTAGCTGCACAAGCACAGCAGGAAATCTGCCTTTGTAGCTAAAAAATAAACGCTCCGAGTGTATCCAACAGTAACACAAAAGGCAGATCGAGGTAATAAAACGCAGCTAACGCATCGTGCGTCTTTCTGTACGCTTGGCATCGTCGCAGGTTCTCCCTAGGATCGCTGTAGCACTGCCGGGCGAGGGGGGGTCGCGGTGCGGGGACCCTGCCCCGGGAGCGAGGACCCGGCCCCGGCCCGCCCCGCGCTGCAGCAATTTCTCGCCAATCCCGCCCGAGCAGGAGCTGCCCGCCCTCCTCCTCCTCTTCCTCCTCCTTCCCCTCCCTCCTTCCCCTCCTGTTCCTTGCCCCCCCGCCGCTCTCCTCCCCGGGTCGTTCTCATCTCAGTCACCTCCCGGCGGGGAAGGCGAGCGCCGAAGGGCGAGGGGGGGCAGCCCCCTTCCTCGCAGCAAAGGGAGCTGTTAAAAGCAGCCCGTGCTTTGAATGCTTCTCGTGTTTCTGGGATCGAGTGTTGGTCTTATTTAAACTGCATTTTCTTTGTATGGCGGCTGCTGCTCTGGGTAAACAGCCAAGGAGCACTCAGGGTTATCACCTTGCCCTGTTACAAAATATTGGTTTGATTCTGCAGCTGAGAGCAAACAACGCACCAATCTGCTCGATAAACTGCTTCTGTAAGGAGTCTGTCGTTGTTACAGCGTTTTCCCCCATGGTCATTCTGTATTAGAAAACTTGAAGTCTGACTGTACAGTGCAGAAACAACCATACCATAACAGACAGGCCATAGTGGAGAATTCTTTTCCTTTCCGGATGGCATTTCTATTAAGAAATAGTAGGAAGAAAGGCACTTCGTTAAGAATTTGACTTTTCAAGTCTGCACTCTGCATGTGAATGATACTGCTCTTTGATACATGGGGAAGAATTTCAGATAGAAACCAACTCCTTCCCTCCTGCTACAGATGCTGCAGCTTTTCTCTGTTTCTTTTACTTGCCCATGTGGTTTGTGAGAGAAACACAGAAATGCCTGCAAGAACCAGCAGGAAGTGTTCACAGTTATGCAAGCAGCTGCATTCTTCGGTATTTATTTCTGTAGAGGGGAGAGATGGATCCATCCTCAACTTTTCACTCACCACGTTCAGCTCTTCCTTCCTTGGAAAAAGACTAGGGAGACAGGGAGTCCATTTGTTCAAGGAAACCTGCAATGCTTAGATAGCTCTTTAGGCCTCTGTAACCTTTTGCTTGTTAACTAACTTTAGATGATAAAATAGACCTCACTGAAGTTGACAGATTTAACTAATGACATTATAAACAGTAAAGGAGATAAGTAAAACCATCTTCACCCAATAGTAGTCTATGTTCTGAAATTGTCCTAGTCTCAAGTAGGTCCTTGTATGGAAGCCATTTCAGACCCTTAAATCATCTTTATTACATTTCCCAGAACTTTCTTTTCCAATTCCACTACACTTTAAAAAATTATTTTAATTTGATATTGAACAAAAATGTACACAATACCTAAGGTGCATCTATTTTACAAAATGTTACAATGGTACAAAGATACAGTATGCTCTGGTTTGCTCTCTGTTGCTCTTCCAGTGATTCTTGACATTCAGATTATTCTTGTTTTGGTGCTTCTGAGCATTGAACAAATTATTTATTTAGTTACTTGTTAATTGTCTGCAGATGTGACAGGACTTTTTTATTCATCAATAATAAGTGCATGCATATATTTTTTTAAAATATCAAAACTTGTTTCATGCTGTAATAAGTTGTTGCATGCTGTCCCTCCCTATTGCACCTTTACCTTCTGGTTACATGTTACTTCCATGGCAGTAAGCTATCACAAATAAATAAATAAATAAATAAATAAGACAGGCCAGCACAGGTGTTTTTTTTAGCAAGACTTATAAAGCTCTGTCAGAAACGGACCCCATTATTCCTGGGATAGGAGCTGTCATGATCCCCACTGCACAAGGGTTTCTAGTTTCTACGTGGAGGGAAATGACTTTGAACACAGAAGCGGTGGTCTTCAGCACACAGATGCAGGTAGAGCCCAGAGGCAAATTCACACCTGAGAAGAAATGCTGCTCTGCACTTGGATAGGCAGAACCATAGGGAGCTATCAGTCCAGATGCCAGGTCCAACAGGTTAGTCCACCTGAAGGAAAACAGACATGAGGGCTAAGCTGACCAAAACTTAGACAAACCAGCAGTAATCTAGAAGCATATTGAGCTGCCAGGCTCAAACTGCAGGATTCTCCTTTATATTGATGTGTAGTCACCAGCTTTGCCGATAGACCTGTCTTCAGTTTCATGGAAGATGACCTGGGCAGAGACTGACATTTTCAATGCTCCACATTTGTGGGGTGAGCTCCTTTCTAATAACAACTAAACACATTTCCTCAACACCCCAAGGAGAGTAGATATTCGGAAAAAAAAAAATGTTGAAATTCACATTATTTCAGCAGTCTTCCCCTGAAGTGTTGGTTGTCTTTTGGGAAGGTCAGAAGTATTAGTGGGAATGGCAAGGTGTGTGATTGAAAGCTGATGCAGAAGGGAAGAGGAGTGCTATGATCTGCTATGACATACAGGAGCAGAGTTACTGTATCTCTCCTTTCCTGCCCTCTCCCAGCCTGTTTCAACTGTTTTCCCTGGGTGCCTTGCCACATCTGAGAGACAGCTAAAGCCTCTTCCAACTGACGCTGCCTGATCAGGAAGAGGAGAACAGAACTGATTACCCTCCCCATTCTGTGCTGACTAACAGGGAAAGCTGACCTATAAAAATGACGAATAGGTAGTTCATAGCTTAATAACAACTTGTTGGGGTCTATGAGTACCAAACTCCATACGAAAGAACCACCAGAGTGAAGGGTAAACACTGGGCATGGAATACAAGACCAATATGTCACATTAGGAAATATTTAATCCATCCACGAAAGTTTAATACTCCATTTACTGATAGAACTTAATTGGGGAAGATACTAATAATATAAAATAACACTGCTAACTTCTCAAACTTTATGGAAGTCCTGAGAAGAAAGACCCCAGAAAATCTAGGGAATGTGAGAAAAATTATTCAGTCTCATGCTACATGGTTTAACAAAACTGATACAATTTCATTGCTTTTCATAGTACTCTTACACTAGAACAGGAAAATGTGAGAAACACTGAGAAGCCTAGTATTGGCTAATATATGGTTAAGTTCAAGGAAAAGGGATGAAAAAAGACAAAAAGGGAAATACAAATACAGTATCTGAAAGGAAAAGAGTCATGAAATTAACAAGAAAAACAAACAATTTATGATAAAGATTATAGAAGTGGAGACCCTTTAGGGAAAAACACAGTAAATATATAGATACATACCCAAACATGGGATATATGGAGACCTTAATACTGTAACTAACCAGGCCTGACAGAGAATAGTATTGGAAAGAAATAAACGGTATGTTGTCAACGTCCGGAATACAAGTTAATCGATGATTTCTCAAGAACACAGGACAATACCCCTAAATGTATATTCCCAGTAAGTATAGCTAGGAAGATAGAGGGCCAAAGTAACACAGCATGTGTGCGCACTCGGGGCCCGGCGGCTCCGCACCGCCGTGCCCTCAGCCGACGGCGCCGCAGCCGCTGCGTGCTGCCAGGGGACCCCCGAGAGAACCCGCGTCCCCTGCGGCGGGACAGCCCGAAACGCAGCGCTGCCGGAACCTCTCCGGACCCCTCAATGGAGCAGCAACGACGAAGGGAAGAACACCGCAGGCCGAAGCTACATCGAGTCAATAACGGGAATTTTTAACCCGAGCGCGCCCGCAGCTCCCCCCGGTCGGGGCCCTTTGTGTGAGCGCCGCGAAATGGCGGCGGTGGCGGAGCGCGGGCGGGGGGAGCGGCGCCGCCGCCGCCGCCGCCATTGGCTGGAATTTGCTGCAGAGCCGCGGCCGCGGGGCCCGGCTCCCCGCCGGCTGCGGGTAACGCAAGGCGGGCACCGGGAGACTGGGACGGGCCGAGCGGCAGAAGGGTCCCCGCCGCGACCGGGCCGGGCCGGGCCGGGCCGAACCGAGCCGAGGCGGCGGCGGCGGGGCCGTCGCGTCCCGGGGCCGCCGCGCGGCGCCCGCCCCCTCTCGCAGGCGCCCCGGGGCGGAGGCGCGGAGGAGAGCCCGCCCCTGCCCTGCCCCGCCGCAGTCCTCAACCAGGTCGGACCGCCGGCAATATAGGCGAGCGCGGGCGGCCGTTCCCGCCACTCGCTGTTGAGGCAGATCGCGGCGGCAGCATGTCTGGGAGAGGCAAGGGCGGGAAGGGGCTCGGCAAGGGGGGCGCCAAGCGGCACCGCAAGGTGCTGCGCGACAACATCCAGGGCATCACCAAGCCGGCCATCCGGCGCCTGGCGCGGCGCGGCGGCGTCAAGCGCATCTCGGGGCTCATCTACGAGGAGACGCGCGGCGTGCTCAAGGTGTTCCTGGAGAACGTGATCCGCGACGCCGTCACCTACACCGAGCACGCCAAGCGCAAGACGGTCACGGCCATGGACGTGGTCTACGCTCTCAAGCGCCAGGGACGCACCCTCTACGGCTTCGGCGGCTAAACTCGTCGTAGGTTAGGACTCGCTTTTACCAAACACAAAGGCTCTTTTCAGAGCCACCCAAGCTTTCAAGAGAAGGGCGTTAATCACTGCTCTAACATGTATTTTTTGTAGTGTCGTGATAAACTATATCGGGGAGGAAGGGAGAGTAGTTGGGTTTTCCTGTCTTTGTCCGGGACCATCCCCCCCATCGTCAGCGCCACGGCCTTTATCCCCCATCCGTTTTAAGCAGCAGGAAAGCTTGCACTCAGGGATGGGGAGTTGCCTTTCTTAAACTCTCCAGCAACGAATGCGCGGGGAACGGTTGGAAGGCTTCACTCGAGGGAAAAATTCCTCGGCTCCAGCTCTGTTCTCTACCGGCAGCCACTTCCCCTCTCCCAACGGTCCGACATGGGGTGGGGGCGGTGAGGGAAGGAAAACCAGGGTGTGGTGGGGCAAGCTCTAGTGTGAGAGCCGTGTCTCTGCTACCGCCTTCAGAGCAGCAGCCTCAAGCGGGAGGCTCAAGAAATGGCGGGGCTCCGTTTCCTCCCGTTGGGTCAGTCCGTTCTCTAGGCGGGGATGCGGGTGGACAAGAAGCGGCCACCATCTCTTGTGGGGCCCCAGGGACAGGGGAGGAAGGAAGAGGCACGCCCTGCGCGAAAGCAGCTTCGCTTACTGCCCTCCTCCCGCTCGCAGCCTGAAAGGATGCCGCTCTCCGGGCTCGTCTCCCGCTCTCCCTCCCTTCTCCCCCTCCATCCCCCCCCGGGCGGCTTGAAATAAAGAACCAAGGAGCGCCCTCTACCACACAAGGGGGAGGGGCTCGACCTAAACACAGCTTGCTTTTCACATCCCTCCCAGCGCCTTTATTTCCGACCGCCGGCAAAGAGCCCTTGCACACATCATCGCGCGCCTGCCACGAAAACGGAGATTCAGCTCTCTCTGGTGGGCGTGTGGTGGCTCTTAAAAGAGCCTTTGGGTTTGGTGGTCACGGCGCAGGAGCCTCAGGCGCGCTCCCCGCGGATGCGGCGGGCGAGCTGGATGTCCTTGGGCATGATGGTGACGCGCTTGGCGTGGATGGCGCACAGGTTGGTGTCCTCGAAGAGCCCCACCAGGTAGGCCTCGCTCGCCTCCTGCAGCGCCATCACGGCCGAGCTCTGGAAGCGCAGGTCGGTCTTGAAGTCCTGCGCGATCTCGCGCACCAGCCGCTGGAAGGGCAGCTTGCGGATCAGCAGCTCCGTCGACTTCTGGTAGCGCCGGATCTCGCGCAGCGCCACCGTGCCGGGCCGGTAGCGGTGCGGCTTCTTCACGCCGCCCGTGGCCGGCGCGCTCTTGCGGGCCGCCTTGGTGGCCAGCTGCTTGCGGGGCGCCTTCCCGCCCGTCGACTTACGCGCCGTCTGCTTCGTGCGCGCCATCCCGCAGCGTCCTCCTCAGCGCCTGACAAAGCCGCACAAGGCGAGCAGTGAGGTCCGACCCTGCCCGACCCCCTTTTATACCTCTCGCTTCCTCTCCATTGGCTGACGGAAAGGACCGATCTCATTGGGCCATTTTGAAAATCCCGCGTTAACCCTATTGTGTTCCGGCTAATGCTCTTTAATCGTTAAATCCTAGGCTTCGTCTTTTCGTCTTTTGTTCTTTCAGAAACATTTCTCTTAAACTATTTCTCTTTATTATTGGTCACGCTCAAAGTTAGATAATGTTCTAATGTTCCTCATCTAACTTTTGGAAGAAGTCTGCTACCGAAGAGCAGTAAAAATATCCTTACAGAGTAAAGCAGAGGGCGTATATTTATTTATTTACTTATTTAAAATTTTTTTGCTATATTTATATTGCACAAGCCTTTAAGCAGATAAACACGTAACCTAATCCAGGTTTACAAGACAGGAAATCAATGCTTTTTCATTTCTATATTGAAAAATTGAAGTAATAAATACCTTACTGTCTTCCGTTTTGTTGTTACGGCTAAGAAAGTTTTTCCTAACCAATCGAGTTTTATTTGAATTTTAACAACAAATATTTTTATCCTAGTGCATGGTTCTTGCACTAAATGCATTAGATGTTTCCTTGCCATGTACACAAATATACAATAACGACAATTCACACACACAGAAGTAAATATTAGAAAAAGGAAGAAAAAAATCCTTCCTACTAGGCAAGGAAATAGATGTTGAAAAAAGGACGAATGGCTCTGTTTAGAAATGGATGGGACCGAGCGCATCTTCACCGCACCGTGAGGCTTGAGAAATGCTCCGAGTTAACCAATCACATGCATCGCTTGTCGGCCAATCCCAGGCGAGGAGGAGGGGACAGCTGCTATAAATAGGAGCCGGCACGGAGCGCTGTTCCTTTTTCGAAGAAAAGGCTCCAAGATCGGAAATGGCGCGCACGAAGCAGACGGCGCGTAAGTCGACGGGCGGGAAGGCGCCCCGCAAGCAGCTGGCCACCAAGGCGGCCCGCAAGAGCGCGCCGGCCACGGGCGGCGTGAAGAAGCCGCACCGCTACCGGCCCGGCACGGTGGCGCTGCGCGAGATCCGGCGCTACCAGAAGTCGACGGAGCTGCTGATCCGCAAGCTGCCCTTCCAGCGGCTGGTGCGCGAGATCGCGCAGGACTTCAAGACCGACCTGCGCTTCCAGAGCTCGGCCGTGATGGCGCTGCAGGAGGCGAGCGAGGCCTACCTGGTGGGGCTCTTCGAGGACACCAACCTGTGCGCCATCCACGCCAAGCGCGTCACCATCATGCCCAAGGACATCCAGCTCGCCCGCCGCATCCGCGGGGAGCGCGCCTGAGGCTCCTGCGCCGTGACCACCAAACCCAAAGGCTCTTTTAAGAGCCACCACACGCCCACCAGAGAGAGCTGAATCTCCGTTTTCGTGGCAGGCGCGCGATGATGTGTGCAAGGGCTCTTTTCCGGCGGTCGGAAATAAAGGCGCTGGGAGGGATGTGGAAGGCAAGCTGTGTTTAGGTCGAGCCCCTCCCCCTTGTGTGGTAGAGGGCGCTCCTTGGTTCTTTATTTCAAGCCGCCCGGGGGGGGGATGGAGGGGGAGAAGGTAGGGAGAGCGGGAGACGAGCCCGGACAGCGGCATCCTTTCAGGCTGCGAGCGGGAGGAGGGCAGTAAGCGAAGCTGCTTTCGCGCAGGGCGTGCCTCTTCCTTCCTCCCCTGTCCCTGGGGCCCCACAAGAGATGGTGGCCGCTTCTTGTCCACCCGCATCCCCGCCTAGAGAACGGACTGAGCCAACGGGAGGAAACGCAGCCCCGCCATTTCTTGAGCCTCCCGCTTGAGGCTGCTGCTCTGAAGGCGGTAGCAGAGACACGGCTCTCACACTAGAGCTTGCCCCACCACACCCTGGTTTTCCTTCCCTCACCGCCCCCACCCCATGTCGGACCGTTGGGAGAGGGGAAGCGGCTGCCGGTGGAGAACAGAGCTGGAGCCGAGGAATTTTTCCCTCGAGTGAAGCCTTCCAACCGTTCCCCGCGCATTCGTTGCTGTAGAGTTTAAGAAAGGCAACTCCCCATCCCTGAGTGCAAGCTTTCCTGCTGCTTAAAACGGAGGGGGGATAAAGACCGGGGCGTTGATGATGGGGGGGATGGTCCCGGACAAAGACAGGAAAACCCAACTACTCTCTCTTCCTCCCCGATATAGTTTATCACGACACTACAAAAAATACATGTTAGAGCAGTGATTAACGCCCTTCTCTTGAAAGCTTGGGTGGCTCTGAAAAGAGCCTTTGTGTTTGGTAAAAGCGTGTCCTAACCTACGACGAGTTTAGCCGCCGAAGCCGTAGAGGGTGCGTCCCTGGCGCTTGAGGGCGTAGACCACGTCCATGGCCGTGACCGTCTTGCGCTTGGCGTGCTCGGTGTAGGTGACGGCGTCGCGGATCACGTTCTCCAGGAACACCTTGAGCACGCCGCGCGTCTCCTCGTAGATGAGCCCCGAGATGCGCTTGACGCCGCCGCGCCGCGCCAGGCGCCGGATGGCCGGCTTGGTGATGCCCTGGATGTTGTCGCGCAGCACCTTGCGGTGCCGCTTGGCGCCCCCCTTGCCGAGCCCCTTCCCGCCCTTGCCTCTCCCAGACATGCTGCCGCCGCGATCTGCCTCAACAGCGAGTGGCGGGAACGGCCGCCCGCGCTCGCCTATATTGCCGGTGGTCCGACCTGGTTGAGGACTGCGGCGGGGCAGGGCAGGGGCGGGCTCTCCTCCGCGCCTCCGCCCCGGGGCGCCTGCGAGAGGGGGCGGGCGCCGCGTGTCGGCCCCGGGACGCGACGGCCCCGCCGCCGCCGCCTCGGCTCAGTTCGGCCCGGCCCGGCCCGGCCCGGTCGCGGCGGGGACCCTTCTGCCGCTCGGCCCGTTCCAGTCTCCCGGTGCCCGCCTTGCGTTACCCGCAGCCGGCGGGGAGCCGGGCCCCGCGGCCGCGGCTCTGCAGCAAATTCCAGCCAATGGCGGCGGCGGCGGCGCCGCTCCCCCCGCCCGCGCTCCGCCACCGCCGCCATTTCGCGGCGCTCACACAAAGGGCCCCGACCGGGGCTAGAAGGCGGGGGTGTGTGGGGGGGGGAGGTGCGGCCGCTTTCGGGTTAAAACCTCATCGTTTTCTAAGGAGAGTCGCCTTTTCTTATTTTTATTTTCGGGGTGCGTGTACGTTCTTGTGTGCCTGTGTGTCGGGGAGTTATCTGCTTTGTATCTGCCACATCTGTGTATGATGAAACTCGGCTCTTGTTTGCTCTTACGGGACTGTTGTGCTGGTGATGGAACAGGTTTGTGTTTGAAGTTAATGTACCCATGGAAATATATACATTCCTTCGAAATCTTTTAAGAATGTGTCACTCTTTGCTCACTTTCATGGTCATACTCTTGCCAAATAGCTACACACTGTTGATACATAGTATCGCCAAGTATTCCCTTTGCTTTTTTTCTTCATTTTTGTGCTTTCTGAGCAGAAAGCACAATATATTTTTTAACTGCAGTTATACAGCTGCATTGACAGGGAAGCGCACGTGATTTTAAAGACTTGCATCATCTTAATCATTTTTAGAAAACTAAAGTGTTCAAACTTTATTTAACTCTGAAAATGGAGGACAAATTCCCCCTCCCTCTTCACCTTTTCTGTCATCTTATGTCTTTCTCAGTGCAGAAATGCTCTAGAAATATGGCTCATCTATTTACTCATTCTTTAAATAGCTATAAGGTCTTTAGATGATAGTGACAGTCAACAGCTAATAAAGATAGAAAACTTGCAGCTATAGATGACAACATATAAAAAATATAACACATGGTTTATATTTCAATCTGAACATCTAAAACAACCATAGTAACTGTCAATATCCTTAAAAACAGACATCTTAGATGTTGTTCTAAGGTGTTTTGAGCCATTTTGAAATTATATGGAATGTTTGTTCAGAAATGTTTATGAAATGTTGTTCTACTTTTGCTCTTTCAGAACATTGCAACAAAATGTTTTGTGGAGACAAAACCAGAGATTTTAGGGCTACACTGCCACCAGAGTGGCATGTCAGGTTCTGAACTTTCCCCACTTGTTCCTTCTGAGGGGAGTTAGGGGGTGGGAGGGGTGGGCGTTAAAGCTGAGAGCCTGAGCATCACAGAAACAGGTTGAAGCTTCTCTCCTCGCTTCAAAGTTCAGCACAGCAAAACCTCCAGACATCCTGGCTCCCTGTCTTCAGACAGCACTGCTTTGGACATAGGCTGGAAATCTTTGTGCATCCAGAATTCTGCACAGCAGGGTAAAAGGCAAAAAGCAGAACCAGTAACACTCTGGTAAGGTAACAGAATGTTGTGTTGTTGCACCAGAATGTTTCCCGCTATCCTGACAAACCTTGAGAGATGAGTTTTGTTATGATTTTAGCAGTCTAATCCTTTCTAATCTACCCTTAGCTATGCCAGACAGGTTTCTTCTGTAGGTCTATAAATCAATTTGTCTGATACCAAGAAAGTCTAGGCTTTGAATGGCCCTTAAAGGTTCCAAAAAGAAAAAATATATATCATTTTTATGTACTATGTAGCCCTAGTTCCATCCAACCAAAAAATTAATTTAATTTCTTTAAAAGTGGTTTGTAACAGTAATTAACTCATAAATTAATTAAAATTGTAATTTATAATGTTGCTACATTATATTTTAATTTTAAAAATCATAAATACTCCTTTTCTGAATATATAGAGTACTGCTGTAACACCGAACACTTTCTCTATCATAATGCATATATGTCATCAAATTAGGAATCTTAATATCATAAAATAATTCAGTCTGTTTAAACAACTTTATTTTCCTCTTTTGCAGTGAAGTTAACTCAACAAGAAAGCAGCTTGAATTTCTGATTCATGATAAATTTAAAGCTTAATCCTAAATCCAGGTTTCAATTTTATTACTAGGAATACCTTTGGTTTTGAAAGAAATTAGTCCAATATTTATTACAATTCAAAAAAGTCCACGTTCTTTCAATTTACAAATTAAATCAGAGCTTTAATCTCATTTAACATTCTGAAAAATGAGCCATGATGTGAGGGCCACACGTTTCAAACACTACTAACAATGACTATTATTCCAGAGCCTGTATACCTTTTCAGGTTGTATTTAATTTATGGTTGTTAAAAATACAGGTTATTAATGAAATATTCAGGTATACTTCTTTTTGAAGAGGAAAAAAAAAAAAGTAGTGAATAACTTGGAAGATATTTTATTTTATTTTATTTTATTTTATTTTATTTTATTTTATTTTATTTTATTTTACTTTACTTTACTTTACTTTACTTTATTTTACTTTATTTTATTTTATTTTACTTTATTTTACTTTATTTTATTTTTCTCTTCCTGGAGATAACCGATAACCATGGTCTTTGTATGCGCAGACCGACCACTGGGGGCAGCTGGGGGCTGTTCCCAGACGCCCCCCCAGGCGGCGCGCTTCCAGACAGCACAGGACGAGCTCTGCCGTAGAACGATGCGATTGAAAGAGCTGACCGTGATTGGTTGACGGGATTTGAATTATTAACCAATAGCAGCATGGGATTTGCCATGGACCAATTACAAAGGCGTTCGTACGAGGAGAGACGTCATTGGCTCCGTTATCCAATGGAGGCGCTGATAGCTAGAGCCAGCGATTTGCATAGGGCCCCTATAAATAGGAGAGAACTCCCACCAGCCGCCACTCCGAGCTGTGCAGGGACGGGGGAGCATTCACCATGCCTGAGCCGGCCAAGTCCGCGCCCGCGCCCAAGAAGGGCTCCAAGAAAGCCGTCACCAAGACACAGAAGAAGGGCGACAAGAAAAGAAAGAGAGCCCGCAAGGAGAGCTACTCCATCTACGTGTACAAGGTGCTGAAGCAGGTGCACCCTGACACGGGCATCTCGTCCAAGGCCATGGGCATCATGAACTCCTTCGTCAACGACATCTTTGAGCGCATCGCCGGCGAGGCGTCGCGCCTGGCGCACTACAACAAGCGCTCGACCATCACCTCGCGGGAGATCCAGACGGCCGTGCGGCTCCTGCTGCCCGGCGAGCTGGCCAAGCACGCCGTCTCCGAGGGCACCAAGGCGGTCACCAAGTATACCAGCTCCAAGTAGAGCGCCGCGGATCCTGTTTTTAACCCAAAGGCTCTTTTCAGAGCCACCAACTTACTCGAGTAAAAGGGCTGCATTGCTGGTTTTTCTGGGAGGTGCACAATAGGCTTTTGACGTACTTAAGCTCTTAGGGTAGGTGAAGTTAACCACTTAATTTTGAAGAGGTAAAGTTCTGAGTATAGGTAAGGACTAAGCTTCTACTAGACATACTGAATAACATTTGATTAGCTGAAGTAGCTGTACGCTATTGATTTGGGCACCTTATGAAGCAGTTTTCTTGTTTTGCTAGCTCTTCGAACTCAGAGTTCTCAGGGAAGGTCGTAAGTACTTCTTCATTTACATTGTTGCGGTAATTGCTCTACTTTCTAAGGATTTGTACTTTTAAGTGTTACTGCAATTAGGAAATCCTAGTTGATGCTGTAGTTTGCTTTATGTACCCTACAAATGTTCACTCATAAAATAAAAATCCTATTTTTATCTATTTCAGTCACGAATAAGTGTGCAAATCACTTACTGAAACAGGTTTTCCAGCCGTTCCTTTTTACTCCATATGTTACAGCGCGCCCTCCTTACTTCTCCCTCCCCTCTTTACTACCGAAGGGGAGGAATTTTTCATCACCCTTGTTTTACATCCGACAGCGCCCGATCTCGCGCTGCACCTGGCTCGCTCTAAAACAAAGTTCTCGGGGCGAGCTGGGGGCAGGCGGCGCTGCGCGGGACGAGGAGCGCTGCGGGAGGCCAGCCCCGCCCGCCCGCCCCCGGTGCGGTAAGGCCGAGGTTCCCCCCCCCGGGGGGGGGCCGCGGCTCCTCCGCGGGGAGGTGGGGGGGGCTCACGGCGGGGCGGGGCCGGCGGGGGGCAGGACCAGGCGGGGCCAATCCCGCCCCAGCGCGGGACTTTTGAACTCCCCCCGGGCTGCCCGGGAAGCGCCGCGCCCCGCCCGGGGGGACCCGCGGCTGCCGCGCTCCGGCTGCGCCCATCGGGGCGGGGCGGGGGTGGAGGGGGGGGGGAGGCGGGGCCGCGGCGCTGCTGTCGCGGGGCTCCCGAATTAGACGTCAGGAATCGCTTCCTCTTTAAGGGAGCCCTTATCGGCCGCGCAGGTTGGAGCCGATGCGCCCCAATCCGTGCCCTGTCAAGATTTGTTTCTGCTGCTGCGGCTAGCGTAGCGCTCCAGCTCTTTCTGGGAACAAGTGGGTGGCTCTTAAAAGAGCCTTTGGGTTTATTTAAATGAGTAGACTAATTTCTTCTCAGTCGTTTTACTTCTTTTTGGGCGCTGCCTTCTTAGCTTTGGCTGCCTTAGGCTTGGCCGCCTTGGGCTTGGCAGCTTTGGGCTTCACCGCCTTCGCCTTGGCCGGGCTCTTCACTGCCTTCTTGGGGCGGCCAGCCTTGGCGGCCTTCTTGGGGCTCTTGGCAGCCTTCTTGGTGGCAGCAGCCGCCGGCTTCTTGGCTTTCTTGGGGCTCTTCTTAACTGCCGCCGCCTTCTTAGGCTTTTTGGCAGCGCTGGCTGGCTTCTTGGCCGCCGGCTTCTTGGGCTTGGCCGCTGGCTTCTTTTTAGTTGTCTTCTCTTTCACCTCGCCCGGCTTCTTGTTCAGCTTGAAAGACCCGGAGGCGCCGGTGCCCTTGGTCTGCACCAGGGTGCCCTTGCCGACGAGGCTCTTGAGCCCCAGCTTGATGCGGCTGTTGTTCTTCTCCACGTCGTAGCCGCCGGCGGCCAGCGCCTTCTTGAGCGCGGCGAGGGAGAGCCCCTTGCGCTCCTTGGAGGCGGCCACGGCCTTGGTGATCAGCTCGGTGACGCTGGGGCCCGCGGGCTTGCGCGCCTTGGAGCCGCCCGCCGCCTTCTTCGGCTTCTTGCCGGCGGCTTTCGCCCCGGGAGCGGAGACAGCGGGAGCGGCAACAGGCGCGGTCTCCGACATGGTGGCAGCCGTCGTCCACGAATCAGGGGAAACCACTGGGCCTGGAGCAAGTCGGTGGCCTCGTATTTATAGAGAGGAGCCGCGCGGTGATTGGTGCGTTGCAGAGCCCGCCCCGCTGCACGGCAGAAAGGTCCCTTCTCCCCGCTCATTTTGTGTTTCTTAGGAGTCAAAAAAGCGTCTTTTTTCGAGAATTTATGCCACCGAATCGCCCCAGCTCGCAGCGGCGTGGAAAAGAAAGACTGTTGTTCCCCTGGGCAAAGTTTCCCTTCGAAGAGGCAAAGGGTGAGTTAAAAAAGAGCCGATAAACCCTGAGTCCTGGACCTGGACAGACCTCGGGAGACAGAAACTTTTGTTTTTCCTTCCAAATAAAATCTGCGTCGTGGGCAACTAAATCTCCAGAGTAATTAATTATTATTCTTTAAAGGGTCTTCTCTTAATCTGAACTGAAAACTAGGGATTTGAATCGATATTTTCACCGCAAATTGATTTCAAAGAGGAGGAAGTAACACAGACTCATCTTGAGCACTGAATATGGATTAGAAATTAGCTTCTTTGTCCAAAATCCTTTACCCCTTTAAAAATAATTAAAATAAATTAAATTAGTGCATTATGCAACAAGGCGAGAAGCAGATTAAAGTCTCTTGAAGGACTTTCTCTGCCCCAGAAGGAGATGACTTTTTATAGCATAGCAGCTTGTACTGTGTTGCTCTGTGTGCACAATGCAGACATGGTTCCCTATTGCTGCTTTACAGAAATATTTATTCTTAATAAAGTACGTGGCATCAGAACTTCAAACAGCCAGTTGTTATTAACAATTATAACCGATACCCTGACAATTTATAATTCAGTTTTGTTTTCATTTTGATCCAGTTTGATTGGTGAAAATCTGAGTCATCATTGTCTGGGGAGACACTGCTGCAGATGATTTTCCATTCTTCTGAACTGTAAAACTTTCTCAAGTCGTTCTTTACATCTCTCCTTCCAGAGAAGATGGCTAAACATTACATTTTTACTGTACAGTGACTGATTCCTATGCTGGAAGTAATATTAATAACAACATCTGATTGATGCATCTGTTGTTCTAAAGCGAGTGGCTGCTAACAAGAGGGGGAATTCTCCACGTGCACTTTATCAAGACCATAAAATAAACACATTTTATTTCTTATTATCAGAAGATGCTTGTTTTAATTCCCTATGCTCTTTTCATTATTGTCCACAACCCTTTGTTTTTCCAAAGACCGCCCATAAGCTGTTCTTTACCTCTTGCTGTTGTTGTAACTGTCAGTGGTGCTAAAATTTAGCATCGCTTTGATTCATGTAATTTCTTACGTTTTCAAATGGATAAATATTAAAATGTGTTTACTGACCTATGACCACTGATTTTTGTTTGTTTCAATATCTTTATTGTAATGTTCAGTGCTCTGTATAAGGTAGAATCGAAGTTGGCAACAGTCCTTTTAACCTGCCCGGTGATTTTAAATTGTTCTCATTCAGATTCCAGACAGAAAATGGACACGGTAGCTCAGACAAAGCAACGAGAAATATGCATTAAAAATTAATAATTCTGAATGCCTATTGTTAGGGAAAAATGACAGTCTCTAAGTCCGGAAGTGGGTTGGAGGGGGTTAGGGACAGGCTGACAGTTTTGTTTTTTTTTTTTTTTTTTTTGATTGACATCAGTGAGTTAGCTCAACCTGACATAGGACTGAACTGAAAAAAGAGAGACTTGCTGGATGAAGCTTTTGTTGTAGTAACATTCGACTTATGTTTCTCACTTGTTCCAATATTAATGACTTGTTCTAATAAAATGACTCCTTTGATACGGAATCAGGTTTTTTTTCCTACTATGTATATAGGAGCAATTGACAAGTTATTTTATTAGATCGAGTTTTTTACTCTGGTGTGCAGAACACATCAACACTTTGCTGCCTTTCAACAGCAAAGACCACGCAAATGTTTTTTTTTGCTCAGGATCTACAGCTCCTTTTATGAGGAAGTGGGTGGCTCTAAAAAGAGCCTTTGTGTTGCTTTTGAGGTGGGAAGAGTCCCCGGGTTTTTACTTGCTTTTAGCCTTGTGGCTGTCGGTCTTCTTGGGCAGCAGCACGGCCTGGATGTTGGGCAGCACCCCACCCTGCGCGATGGTGACCTTGCCCAGCAGCTTGTTGAGCTCCTCGTCGTTGCGGATGGCCAGCTGCAGGTGGCGGGGGATGATGCGCGTCTTCTTGTTGTCGCGGGCCGCGTTGCCCGCCAGCTCCAGGATCTCGGCCGTCAGGTACTCCAGCACGGCCGCCAGGTACACCGGGGCGCCGGCGCCCACCCGCTCCGCGTAGTTGCCCTTGCGCAGCAGCCGGTGCACGCGGCCCACGGGGAACTGCAGCCCGGCCCGCGACGAGCGCGACTTGGCCTTGGCCCGCGCCTTCCCGCCCTGCTTCCCGCGCCCAGACATGGTTCCGACGCAGCCCCGCCGCCACCCAAGCTGACGTGCAACACGCGTCGCTACGCCCCCCGCCCGACCCCTTTTATAGCCTCCCCGCGCGGCCCGGCTTGCCTTCCGATTGGCTGCGGCGCCCTCTCGCTCGCTCCGACCAATGGCGCTGCGGATCCAAATCCACCCAATGGGGAGCGGGCCCCGGCCCCGGCCCATCCCGCGCGCTGCCCCCGCCCGCCAGCGGCGCTTCCGCGGGGGCGCTCCCGGGGCGGGCCCCGATCGTGCCTCGCCCCCGCTGGCGGCGGGCCCCGGCCGTGCCCCCGGGCCGTGCCCCCGGGCCGTGCCCCAGCCGGGCATCCCGCCGGGAAAAGCGTCCCCGCCTGCCCGAAGAGATCGGAGGGGTGCAGCCGCCTCCCAGGAAGAAGGGGAACATGTGCTAGTGCCGCGGTCGTTTAGAAATGCCCCCGTTTGCAAATGCCGCTACAGGATTACGTTGGTTGTTGTTTAGTTGTTCGTTAAGGTTTAATTTACAAACCGCATTTGCAACCCCACACTACTGATAGGTGTAGAAACCAGCCAGGAACATGAAACAAAGGGAACTTCTCTGAGCAGTCACCTATAAATCTAATCAAACGAGCATAGTGTTTGTTAGGCTGTTCCGCAGAGCATTAGAGGTCAGTCTGGGATGCTTTACTCAGAGAACATCTCAACAATCAACTTCGCCAAGATTCAAGATGTCTGTCTGGTATGGTCTGCTCTCGTTTTATGGACAGATTCATATACATTTTTCCTCTTTCATTGTTCTAATTACTTACGTTTTCTATTTCCTAATATCTTTTTCATTATCTTCCATATATTTCTAGCAAGGGCACACACTATCCTTGTCTAAACCAACGAACAAGCCTGCACCCTGGAATTAGCTGCATCCTTGTGCTATCCCATAGTGCTTGGCAGGCTCCTCCTCCATTTTCCCCACAGCCCGGAATTCTGCTCTCTCCTTTAAATAAATTCCAGTTCTGCCTGGTTGTTTTTCCCACCTTCATTCCGTGATGCTGTTATGCTCTGACCTATCACTCTTCTTTGTAATTCATATCATAGGAGCTGAGATGCATATCACAAAATCATAATGAACTGAACAGAGTGGATACTAGACTACTCTGCTCACCCTGGATACTAGCAGTATGGTGTGACAGGGAAAATCAAAGACCCCACACCCACCAGGCCATCCATGATGCACCTAACCCCTCCCCGCAAAAAAAAAAAAAAAAAAAACAAACCAAAACAAAACAAAAAAACCCACGACATCTCACAGTCTCAGATAAATTCTGCAAGTCAGATTAAGCAAGAATCACATCATTCTTTCCAGAAGGGTACAATAACAGGAATTCTCAACCAAACTGCTAAGACTATGCCAGTCATGGCAAGAGGATTACAAACAAAAATAATAATTTCATAGCATATAATATAGAAATTGCTATTTAAATACTAAAAATCGATTCAGCTCTCCTTCAATAAGTAAACTAACAGCATGATGTGTGTGTTTGCGTCTATTTTATGCACTTCCTTATTCTATCCCTTTTTGACTGGTATCAGGGTAGTGAGCTGCAACACTGTCCCTCGTGTCTATTTTCATATATATTTCCTTAAGAAAGGCACAAAACCCCGTGTAATTCAATGGATTTGAATGCTTTGCCAAAGCAAATTTCATTGATCTGTTCCTATTTAAGGACTCCAGTCACTCAGTGTCATTACCAGAAGCCAAAGACAACACACGCAGATAAAGGGAAAAATTAATCTAGATGCTGTGAGTATTGTCAGTTTAGAAATGAAATTGTTTCACAATCATTTCTGAGTGCTTTCACTGTAACTGGGGAAGAAAAGGTTGGCAGCAATCCTCAGTGCTGGATTTGACCTTCCTGTCATAGCCCGTCACTTGTGTGACTGGTGAAGAACGAAGCGGTTACAGGAGCGAACGGATTGAAGCACGAGCACCCCCAGAACCCACTGCTTTGATAAAAGCAACAAAGAATTTGTCTGTTTGTGCTCTTTCCACTTAGAACTGTGCTAAAGGCAAGGGAAAGAAAAAAAAATATCTCCCGGATTAATTTAGCTGAAGACAAACCAGAGATCAGGTCATTCAGATGAAGTACGAACCAGTTTCTACACGCACAGTCCCAGCCATGTGTGTTTGCAATTTATCCAAAACCACAGAACAATGCGAGAAGCCTCGTGAGCGAGCACCACACAAGAGGAGGTAGGCACCCTGTCCTTGGACTCTTCCCAGAAAACAAACAAAAAAAAAATTGTTTCCTGGAGAATTTGTATAGTCAAATCCAGCTCTCCTGCATGGACTCAAAGCCCATTCAGGAGCACCCTCCTCCTATCTCACCCCTACACCTGTATTTTTTTCCCTCCCCAGGGCATCTTAGAGATCTAGCAGTTGTAGGAACCTACCTCTCTCTTTCCCCCTGCCTTCAACCTGGGCAGGGCGAGGAAGCTTTGTTTCTGACGTTATGCACATTCCTTGTGCATGAAATTTCCCTTTTTGAGACCGCTGACACATTTGGCAAATCCAAATCCTTTTCCATGTCTGAAGAGGATAGTTAGAGCAATAGGCAGACGTTCACTGTTTCTACAGAAGAAAAGAGTTGGCTCACTTATGTGAGAATACGGCAAATGGAACCCTAAACAAAAAGATTAAAAGTAAATAAATAAATCAGATTTAAGTGAAGGAATGGAATGGATCAAATGACTCCAGCAGGCAACTGATGTAATCACAGGCCTGCTAGGGAGATTTTCTGGATCTTGAATGACAGGGACAGAGGTCGTTACCCCAGAACAAATTCCTCTTCTCAGGCTCTTTCCTGGGCTGGATGGATGATTGTATTATTAAGTCCAACATCAGAAGTACCACAATGATACCCCTACCCCCCAAATTACTGCTCATATATTTCACTCTAAAGAATAAAAAAATCCAAGTATTTAAAATAAATAAACAGATTATATCCCATGAATCTTTTCCAGTGATGTTTAAGATGCTGTTGACACAATTGTAACTAACCGCTGAACCGGGAAGAAAACTGTTGCAAAAAAAAGATTGTATCCAGAACTCATGAAAATAAAATCAAAGTGTGAGTTTGGGTCATTAACCATTTTGTCTCCTTAAAATGGATTTAATCTCAAAACACTGAATATTCAGCTAAGTCTGAGATTTATAGCCAATGAAAGGCATTGTTTGAGCCATCTGGTAGTCTGGCAGCCTACGATTATTGTAAATTCTCTGTATTGAAATCTAAGAAAAAAATCACCAGTGTCTGGATATATTTACCTGGAAATTGATTTATTCTTAGAGGACTCATTCTTAAGGCACTAAAGACACCCACTGCAATCCCTTCCACAAGGAAAACAAAGTTCTACTAACCGCTTTTATGCGACATAATACTTTTAAAAGTAACTCTTTGTAGTTGTTGTTTTAAAAGCAGGATAAAGACACCTACATAGTTAATCACTAATCTTGTACTCAAATTCAGTGTTCCAGACAAAATTCATTTGGGAAAGACTTATTGCCCACACAAACTTATTCCACCAGTCTTTTTTACAATGTCTTGTAGACAGTTTTGTCTTCAAGATCCCACAAGATTTTATTCTCATTTGAAATAGACTGCAAATATTTGTTTCTTGCATGTGGTAAGGGTTATTAGAATATTGTCTCTGTCAGCATAAAAAATGAAACAAGATAAATATTTCAATCAAAATCAGAAAAAAAATTAAGATGGAAAATGAAAATGCCCTTTAAAAAAAAAGACCTGCAGCTATAAAAACTTAACTTCACAGAACTTGGAACCAGAGATTTTACACAAGTGAAATTATCTGTCAAGCTCTTAGACTTGTTTACCGATTTTTATTTGAAGTATTCTGTCCAAGACACATCCAGTGGGTATCTGACATTTGATATGAAGTTAGCCTTTCAAATACATAAACTTTTATAATTACTAGTATTAGACTTACCTTTTTTTTTTTAAAAAAAAAATGAGTCCTGATATATTCAAAAGTTTCTAAACCATTTCTTATGGCCTTTGTTGGTAGACGATAGAAGCCTAACTGTATGTATTATTTATAATGTAGCTATTGCTCTTCTTTCCTGAGGTTCAGAATGCCTGTATCGTACCCCAACGCCAGTAAAGAACCTCCTCCCCTTCCATCTGTATGCTACATTTATACATATCGCAAGGAAGCCAGTATTTTGATACACTGAACATTTATTGTCTTTCACAAGACAAAATGAAGTTTCCCCTGCCGATGAAAGCCATCAAGAGGACTGTAAAGGGGACAGGGTGCAAAATTCCAGTGTACAGTATACGCAAATTACCTCCCTGACTACCCCGGAAGAAAGATGATTGATCAATCTCACTGCAACTAAAAAAAAAACAGGATTATAAAATATTTACAGAAAAGAACAGTACAGAAAATAAAAATTGGACAACCATGTGTATGAAATGCTGCTAACACTTGTCTGGCTCCTTAAAAATCGGTTCCACTACCCTCACCAGAGCATTCAGGATGTGAAAGGACTCAAGCAGAGCGGAGGTGCCTCCCACTCCCATGCCCCCCTCCCCAGAGTACCACTCCCTCCCTCTAAGGAAGGGGGAGGGCTCGAGGGAAGCAGCATCGCCTTACTGACTGTAATTTCCTTCCACCAAGTAGACATGCTAGCTCCGAAAGGAGGTGCCTAGCCACACCTCATCCGCAGCAGTCTCTACTCAGAGCATACTGGGCGAGTTGACCTGTGGGTAGGGAACTATTCCCTGTCATGCGAGCCCTTCCATTGCTTGCAGAAGGACCTTTCCTTCTTCCTCCGTGGTGGTCAGATCTGTGTTCAGAGGGCAGGAAAGCTGACTAGGACAGGTCACAGGAGACCTTCCATTTCCTTCATGAAAGCTTCATACACATCATCCTTTGTCTGTACAGAGATAGGGGCAGACGATCCAGCCTTAGGGGCAGCTTTGGTTAATGGGAGCGCAGGCTCATCATCCTGTTTTCTCTGGGAGGCAGCCAGAGCCCCTTTATTCTCCCGGCGCACTCGCAAGGCAGTGGGCACAAAGCGAGTGATTTCTGCCTTGGGGTTAGTGATCTGTGGCTTAGCACTGATAGTAGCCGTAGCCTTCTTCTCGATGGTGGCTGCACTGGTGTCATCCGCCTTGGGGCGCTGAATCAAGCTGGGCGGGGCACTCAGCACCCCGGGATTTGGAATGGGAGCTGGGGGGAAAAGCCCAGGTGGAGCAGGTCCTAACGGAGGCACCAGAGGTGGCCGTAACATGCCTGGGCGAGGAGGAGGGATTCCTGTAAGACAAAGAGAAAGCATGAGCTGGCTCCACGCTTGGGAATTCTAAAGCCTCTGGATAAAAATAATGCAAGGGCTCAGAAAGCCAAGGAACATCAACAGAAGGGAGTAGCACTGTCTTTAGAGAAGGAGGGAGGGGAAATATTTAACCATGCACCAATTGCTAGTTCCCACCAAGAAGGTAGAAGGAAGAAGAATTAGGACAAGAAAAGTGCCCCTCCGACTTTGAGAACTACAGGATCCCATGTATTCCTCTCTTTCAAGTTTCAAAGTAATCTGAAAATTAAGTTTTTTGATGATTTATTCCACTGGAATTTAAAGCAGCATCACAAGCACATGGCCAGCAAAAAAAAAAAACAAACCACGCCCTATCTCCAACTCAGAAACAGGCCAACAGAAGTTTAAACTCTGAAATTCCCTTTTTTTAATGACAGATATCTTGCTACCAAGCTATATGCAGCAGTATGGAATTATTTGTTACTGCACCGTAAAAGAGACGGTGCCAAGGGGCAAACCAGGAAAAACTTACAGGTGTGCTTTCAGCCACACGTACAGGAACAAAGGGAAATCGGTAGCAAGGCATTATTTTAAGTCTAAAGGAATCTGTTTCTTCAATTAGATATACTGGATCGGTCACCACAGCAAAGATTATAAGCAAAATGAGAAAATAAAGCAGGGAGAGACTTGGCTCTGAAGCAAACAGAGTACTTCACCTGGTGGAGCAGGAGGTGGCAGGCGAGGAGGGGGCCCACGTGGAGGAGGGCCTGGGGGCAGACCAGGCGGGGGGCCTGGTGGAGGGCCAGGTGGTCGCCCAGGTGGGGGACCCGGTGGTAGAAGTCGAGGTAAAGGCCCACGCAGACCTGGTAAACCAGGAGGTCTCAGGAAAGGAGGAGCTCCTGAAAGCATACACAGAAGAGAAGAGCAACTTAGTTCATGGATAAAAGAATGATCCCATCAACCAATATGATCCTCAACAGGAGCTTGAAAGGTGTTTGCATACCAACCAGCTGTCAGATTAAATAGACCTAAAAGTCTCAAAAAGAGACAAGAGGTGTAGAGCGAAAGTTTCTTGGTTATAGTCAAATATAAGTGTCTTCTCCAACTTGGGGAAAGACTCTTCCCCATGCATTGAAGTAATAGTTGGGTACAGCTACTGAGCTAGGGTTATCTGAATTTAAACAGCTAGAAATGAAAATACTTTTCAGTCCAGCATTTGACTGTGCTTCTGGCCTGAAAAGTAATAAGTAATTTCTCTCTATTGAAAGTAGCTGTTTTGAGGTTTAAGGTTCCCCCTCTAGCAGATATCAAAACGAAACTGTGGGGGAAGACACTGGGAAGAAAACAATACGCTGACCATAGAAGAGACCACACAGGTCTCAGCAATTACCACGCTAGGCTTCGCTACTTCACGTGCGACATGCTCTGCAGCTCCAAACCTCCCAAACCGATCACTGTCTGTACAACTGAGAGCCTGCAGCCTTCAGAGCAGGTCAAATATTCACCTGGTGGAGGGCCAGGAGGAAGGCCAGTGGGTGGTCCTGGGGGCCTCAGTGGAGGGGCCGGAGGCGGTCCTAGCGGAGGTGGCCCAGGCATAGGAGGTGCCTGTATCTGGTTTGGAGGAACAGACTGTGAGGACTGTTGCTGCTGCTGCGTCGAGGTTGCAGTAGAAGACCCAGTCTCTGCAAGAGCTTCTTCACTGTGTTGCTGCTGTTGTTGTTGTGATGTCTCTTCAGACTCTGAGTCTTCCTCCTCCTCCTCCTCCTCTTCTGAATATTCCTCCACTTCTCTCCCTTCTTCTGGAATTTCCTGACCTGGAAACAGATGTATTTACAAAATTGGTCCACAGGTAATAGCTTTGAACATTGCAAAAAAACTTGATCACACAAAATAAGAAGGGAAAAACAAAAATTAAGAAAATCACCTCAAAGGAAAGAAAACTGATAACGTTTAGTTATTATATTAAAAAAAAAAAGCAAGTGCATTTCTAGATAGCTCTGCTTTCCTGTGGGAGCTGAAACTTCTGCTAACAAACCTGAACTGCAGCTATTTGATCTACAGTTTGTGGGAGTCTGGAGCAGGGGCAGGGAAGGCAGAAGGAACATGGAATAACTTCCTACGATCAGATGAATAGTTCAAAAAAGGAAGGGGGTGGGGAGAGATAGAAATCTATTTTAATTTTAAAAGGTTTATTTAGCCCCCAAAACAGACGTAATTCTCACTTGCAAGAAACTCCAGCCCCCCCCCAAAGATACTGAGGTGTCTTTCTAGAAGAAAAGAAAGTCAATTCCATGGGTTAATATCTTTCCCCAAAATGATATTCTAGATAGATTAATCCTTGTAGATTACAGGCTGAACGCAGTATCACCTTTTTTTCATTAAGAGCTTCATATTTCATTGAACAATTGTTTAAAAATTAAGCAAAGATTTATAAAGGAAGGAAAAATCCCAGTACATATATAAAAAAAGTTGCTATTTTAATTTTAACTCAATGTTAAAAACATACATTACTAAAATAAAAATAATAATCTTAAAAAAAACCACTAATCACAGCTCCACAGCTGACAATCTTAGAAGATCTTAACATTATGACAGTAATGTATTTACATCTATAAAACAGAAATTGCACAAAGCAAGCTCACGAGAGAAACCTTAACCAGAAATCTGACAGTATAATTCCACTTTATCTATATCACCCACCTGCCATACGTAACATCATGGCCTGGAGTGGAGTCAGTTCTTTCATGTTCTTTTTCTTTTTTCGTGACTTCCCAGGCATGTCTGCAAACCGTACACTATGGCCTGGGGAAAGCAAAGCATAAACAAAAAACAGGGTGAAAAGGTGGGGGGAGAGAAAACAAAAATATATACGTAAGAATATTTCAGACACACGGAAGTCTTTTACCTGGTATGGATAATGTATCATGCTAATGTAACAATGCTCCTACATAAGAGTTAAGAGTAATCTTCCCTAGCCTTAAGTTTTTCTAACCTAATATTGTCAAACAATTGCAATCCTTTAAAAAAAATTCAAGAAAAATTAACCACATTTCACACTACCAGTGCTTTTGGATATCTCAAACATTTAAGTCACTGAACAGTGATTATATGTATACTAAGGCTTAATTTTTGTATTTTTTCCAATACTTCAGGTGAAAAATGGCTTACAACCTTACTAAGCTAACTCAACTGTTAATAAACAGCTAAATCTGAGATGTACGTTGCACATCTTCTCCACTTCACTTCTAGATAGTTTCCTTCTGATCCATTTATCAGTAAGATTCTTCTGCTGGAATTTAAGTCAGTTAGAACAGAGTTAATTGGATAAGCCAACTACTTCCCCCCCACCCCATTGTAAGGAAAACAGAAAACCTCTGTTAAGTAAAGTTTCTCTTCTGAAAACTCAAAAGCCCAACCTCGAACTTCCCATCGTACCTGATTTCTTTTCTTCTCCACCTTCTCTCTCCTTGTCGTTATCACGATGAAGAAAGTCCTCACCTTCACTGTCTGCATCTGACCTATCGCTGTCACTGTCATCACTACTCTCATCGTGCTTGTCTTGATCCATATCCTCAGGATAGCCTTCATCCTCACTGGTACTAGACATATCATCATCATGCCCTCGCTGTCCTGCAGGAAGCAAAGTATTAGGAAATGTATGAACTCCAAATATACTGGTGTGAAAGACAGAATATTTATATCTACAGTTTGGAAAATCTTCCTGGCAACCAAGTGAACATATTGTCAATCCTTTACTATTTAGCACATTCTAAAAGAATATTTTAGAGAGTCTATTTGTAAGATTTCCTATTCATAGCTGATTAATTTGCACAGTAAACAAGTAAAGGCAATTCTTATCTACAAGTACATTTCCATCCAACAATTTCCTCCCCTTTGAAATATTTCAATCCTTTCTGCTATGCAATAGGACTAATCTAACCATTCACGGAGTTTTCTATGGCAGATACAGCAATTTTATGAAAAAGGAGAACCTAGGTACACCTAGTCAAAGTATTCCCCTCACTTTTTTTTTTTAAGGGGGTTTTTGTTTGGTTTATGTTTCATTTTTAGAAAAAGGAAGACTTCTCTGAGAATATACATACTATCTCTTTAAAAAAACAACATTTCAGCCTTGTTAAGACTACATGGGAAAATAATCTATGCCACATAATGGAAAAGTATCTGAAAGCTGTAATTAAAAGTCACAGCACTTAAAAATACAGCCAATTTTGTTAAATTGCAGATAGTACAAAATATATCAGAATCACCTCAGAATTGCAAATCACCAAGTTCTTCAAGTAGTGTCAACATCCACATTGCCCAGAGTACACCTTTTCAGAGAGAGATGGAAGAGTCCTTACCTGTTTCAGAACCGTAAGAAATCTCTTCTTCTCGCCTTCGAGGAGCCATCTCTAAGGCGAAACCCACTTTCCGGCCATACATCTGTAGGACTTGAGGTGGGGGTGGCCCCGGAGGAGGCCCAGGGGGCTTCCTGCCAGGAGGTAAACGTGGAATACCGAGACCAGGAGGAGGAAGCATGGAAATGGATCGAACTGGTGGTCTGCAAATAAGACAGGAAATGAAAACCAGAAAAACAAAAACAAGTTGTTTACACAGCAGACTTCCATAAAGAAGCATGACTGTTTTAAAAGTACAGTTGTGCCCCAAGGAGTTTACAACCTCAAAGACATGATTGCTTAAAATCAGACAAAAAGAGAAAGCTTCTCAGAAGGCAACCAAAGAAGACAAATAAAGCAAGTATTGAATCCAACCACAGAAATACAATGAACTAACCAACACACTGGTGAAAATAGAAGACTATTCAGAAAGAAAGAGAATGAACTAGTGTTAGAACGAGAACCAGATACACAAGTAAACTAGGAGTTTAAACTGAATACGCTAGCAAGACAGAAAAATACCTGTATGACAGTTTAAGGGGCATTTATGTTAGAACAAAGCAGCAGGGCTTTAAGTTTCGCTGATAAACAGAAAGACAAGTGCTAGAAGGTACAGTATATTACTCATAAACCAGTTTAAACAAAAACTGTTATAGTAGGGAAATATTAAGGTCTTTCACTAAAAAAAAAAATATTGTTTAAATCACTCCCACAGAATCCCCAGTTTTTGCTGCTTAGTATTACCTCTGTTTCTACCCAGCTCTTCCCCACTAAAACAGGAACCCTTATTATTTCCCCTCCAAGTTTTATTTTTCTTCTTACCCATAGGCTGATGTCTTCTTGAGGATAGAAGGTGGCTGGGCCCCAGGAAGGGGAATGTCCTGTATGAGGATGTTGGAAGGAGCATGTGGCATATCTGGTAACGGGATAGTTTCTACTTCAACATGCTGAGCATTCTGAGGGAAAAAGGAAAAAGAGGGGGGTGGGGAGAAAGAGAGAGAGAGAGAATGAGTTAATTCCACAGAAGCTACTGCACGGCCTCATTACCTTTCAGAGGTCTGCAACACAAGGGAACTGCCATCATTTGCCAAAGGTCCGTTATGACGGCATGCTGCTTTGCAGTAGTCAACAGTAAGTCTTCAATATAAAACCAAACAAGAGATGCAGCCATGAAAGGCTTTAGTCTTTCAGGCAAACCCCAGTTAAATCTCCATCCCCCTTTAGACCTTCTGTCCTCAAAGCAACATGGCTGCAGACAAGTATGCCCGCATCTCTCAAGTATCCTGAAGGCACAAATCACAGGCACTGCATGTTCTAAGGAAAGAAAATCTTAGATACTTGCACCTGTGCAACATTATGTTCTACAATACAGCTGGGAAGAATTTCAAAGAAAGCTCTTTATGCGAATGCCAAAAGATGCTCACTATTTCCAGCACCAGATTTAACAGAAATTCACAGAATTATCTACTGCACACTCACAAGCTCTCCCCCCTTAATACAGAGAACAGATTCTGATATTGTTTTGCAACTTAAGTTTCCCTTTTCCCTGTAATTTATTGTTAAATGAAATCAACACATCAGAAACAAATACAGACTTGACATCCCCCATGCTGTCTTCACTGAAATGCTGTAACTGGAGACACAGCACATTAAACACTTAGTACAAGTGCTTAATATGGCCCACATAAGGTATATATACTGGTCTCTTATAAAGATCCTGCATTTTTTAACTGTTGCACATAAGAGTGGACAAAGGATACACTACCACAGTTACAAACCTGAAGTATCACAAGTATTACCTTGACAGCATCAAAATACTGGCTGAGTTGTGATCTTTTCTGCTCATACTCCACTTCCAACTTGCGCAGTTCTTTATAGATGTCAGGATTCTCCTTCTCATAAAGCCGCAAGATACGCTCGAAAGTCTCACGGAGCTTTTTGCGTTTATCCTTTAGCACTTTTTCATTAAGCTGTGGCTGCTGTACTGGGTTAAATTCTAACCCAAGACAGCAGAAACAAACCAAAAATTCCTAGAGTTACTCTACTCTGCAGCTGTAACTAATGAAACAACTTCAAAGAAAAACATCTCCAGTTCCTATTTTCATGAGTTCCTCAGCCTTGAGACTCTAAGTCACTGTCATATCCTTTACTCAGTGCTTATGCCAGCCATCTTCTCAAAAAGAAAAAAAAACACACTTTGAAGAAATCTATTTAATAACATAAACAATTTCTGATTATTCACAGAATTTCCCATTCTAATGGGGGAAAAAAAATAAGGTTATTCTATTTTAGCCTCCCAGTCAACCCTTAAACTATGTTTTGTGTTTATATAAACCACTGCCTAAGTCCAACACCTGGTACCTCTCACTCACCCATTTCATCCAATTTTTCCATGTCCCGGATGATCTGCTTTGGATCTTTCATCTTCAGTACAGCTGCTCGTACCATCATTCGTTGCTTTTTGTTCTAAGACGATCAAAGATCAAGGAGATCAGAAAAGTGTCACAGGAAAAAGGGACAATCTTTGTACCAATTACTCTCTCAATATTCCCAGCCTGCAGAAAAAGGCACCTCAAAATGCCTTGTAAATACTATCCACAGCACAAGTCAGCAGCAAAGGTATTTAAAATGTACAGGAGTTTTAATTCCACTACCTCACTACTTATAAATGCTACTATAATCCTTTCACTCCAATTAAGACACATAATAAATCATGCTAACAAATATAAAAGTTTGTGCAGTTTTTGTGATTTTTTTTCATGTTGTTTTTTGTTTTTAAATTCCCAAATACTTACAACAATGCTTTGGAAAGCTATAATCATCAAAAGTTCAAAAGTATAGTAGATGACAAGATATGGCTGCTCAAACCCAGATGTCTGTGTTTTCTTAAACCACTGACTTGGACAGTATTTTCCAAACTAAATCTTACAAAATCAATTGAAACATCGGTAGTCCATTCATCTGCCACGGCTCATTACAATCACAAACACAACGCACAGCACAGGGAATGACAAGTGAATGTTTCTGGTCTCTTTACCTTCTTTAGTTCTCTCTTCCGGGCTTCCTTCCCTAGAGAGGGTGAAAAAAAGGAGGAGAAAATAACTCGAGAGGATCGAATCCATGAACAACCTCTCCTTCATCAGGAGTAGTGATTTTTCTCAACAGTTCATTCATTTTACAAAAAATGCAACTTTTAAGGTCATCTTCCCATTGACAGAAAAACACGGCGTGAAATACATTTCTATTTCATATACGAAATGGATTTCAAATCTAGAAATAGATGTCGATGTTATGTGTGTTATACAGAAGGAAAAGGAACTACAGCATTTCTCCACCCCTCCAGAAGCTGGGGTATTTTATACAGAAAGGAATAAAAGACAACAGAAATCATAGCAATGCACGCAATCGTCAAAGGATTGCCACTGAAATGTAGTGCCAATGAGCAACAATGCACTTTAAAAATATGTAGGTTTGGAATACCCATCTGAAATAAAGCATATTCACAGTGGAAGTCTGGGTTTTCTGTATCTGTTTAGCACTGATACCATCTGGGATGTCACAAAAAGGTAAGACGGGGTTGGACAACTCTCTCACGTAACCACAGCATTTGCTAAATTTGACACGTTCCTCAAATCCTAGCCTCAGACAAACTGCACCCCAAGAAGCAGCTTAGCCAACAATTAAGTACAGAGACCCCATAGTACTGATAACTACAGTAAAAACTAAAATAAATACTGCAGAGCAGCCACAGTATGCAAGCAAGCAGCCTTCTCAGGAAGTCCTTACACCAGACAAAACTGAGATAATATTTTTCAAGCTCAGGAAACTCAGTTCTCATTGCCAAGTGACAATCTTATCCTCAGAGAAAGCTTTTTATCTGTTTCCCAAGACACAGATTCACTCCCCATCACTCCCATTCCCCTCTGCTCAGCTTTTATGCATACTTACGGGCCTGATCCGTGGGATTCATGAATTTCCCACTCTTGGTGGATGACGTGGATCTCCGCCCCATTTTGTCTGTTTTTCTTCTGTCTCAAAAATAAAAAAGATCTGGAAAAGATAACCTCAGTTTCAGGTCCTGCACACGAGCGGTATGAGTACACTTACTCCTCCTCCTCCCTGTATCAGTAGGCTGATACAAAAAAAGGAAAAAAAGAAAAAACCCTCAAGTATTGTGAGATCTTCAAATCCTACTTAAGTTCAGACATTCACATCAAAACCATCCTATTTTTAACAACGTGCCACTACTTAGCTATGTACTTACTTAACCAAGTACCTACTTTAAACTAGTCAGTTTGGTATTCACTCCAGACTTAAACCTAGAACCTTCTTGCTTACGGTATGGAAGGGGGCAGGGGAAGTTCAAACAAGCACCTGCATATCAGAGTTGTTCTAGCTTTTCATTTACTCCCGTAAGAGCTCTCCATTTCAAATGTTTCCCACAAATTCTTCTTCCCTCAGACTTCTAAGCTGCCCTTGATCTCTCCCCAGCAACCACCATATCCACCAGAAAGTCCTCTGCACACATTCCTGCCTTTTTCTGCTCCTCACAGACCGCTGCCATGCCGCTGCCCTTATGCTACCTCCATCAGTACTGTTTCAAGCTGCATTACAATGACCAAAGAAAGAAATTTATTCTGAGAAGAGTTATTTCCTGTCTTTAGAAGACCTTTAGAAGTTCTTTAACTTACAGACAACTTCAGTAACGGTTAAACTACAGTCAGGGACATTGCCTTTCTCACAACTTTAATTTGTCCCCCTCTTTCGTATCCCTTGCAACCCACCACTCTAAGGAAAAAGCAAACAAACATGCAGGTTCTACACTGAAATCTGAAGCAACCTCTAAAATTCAGGACCTGATGGAGTGCAGCTTTTGGCGCCATCCTGCACGCAACCCAGCAGAGTCCTAACAAAAGCTTTATAAGTTCAATCTAAAGTTCCCTACAGCCTCACCGAAGTCACCAAACACATCCTTCTTCCCAGAATGCAGAAGATGTCACTTACAAATTGTTGAAGTACCTCCCCTCTTAAAAATAAATTTAAGCCCAAGTGTCATTCAGTGCATTAATGCCTCATGGAAAGCCTTCCTAGGAAGCTCCAGGAACTGACCACATTCAATGTTTGACCAGTACAGAACTACGGAGACCTGCTCATGCCTCACATCACCAAATTATTCTCATAGCTGGCCTGCTGGTAACTAAAGCACCCCATGGCTTGGGAACACCAATAACATACTTCCTTCTTATCAGACTACATCGATTTTATAATAATTTTATCATTTTATAGATGCTATTATTTCTTTAGATGGGAACCAGAGCTAGGATTTACATTTGTACCTCACACCCCCCAAGACACCTAACATTTCAAGGGTAAAGAGAAAGCTCCTCAAATCTCCATCCCAAACCCTTTTAGGGCACAAAGCTTCAACACAAAAGGATGAGAAAGGAAAAAACAAAAACAAAAAAAAGAAAAAACAAATAGAGAACCCCACTTATGATTTTATGGCCGCTGGGGAGCGAGGCAGAAAGCCTCCCATGAGGCACACGAAGGCCTCCCCTCCTCCCCCGACAGAAAGCAGCGCAAAAAGCCCTCTCCCCTCCTCTCCCCTCCGCTCCCAGCCCGGTCCCGTCCCGCTGCTCTCACCCCCGGGCCGGGCCGGGCCGGGCCGGGCCGGGCTCCCCCCGCCGCAGCGGCCCCTACAGCCGCAGCGCTCCCCGCCGCCGCCGCGGCCCCGCCGCCATCTTGCACGGGGACGGAGTGGGGCGCCGCCGTAAAGCACGGCTGTCGCAACGCGCCGCGCTCCGCAAATGGGGACTGCGGCGCGCCCGCCGCGACTCTATGGTCCCGCTCCTCTATGGCCGGGCCGGGAGGAGCAGGGGCGGGGCTGGCGGCCGTTAGGGGCGGGGCCCCTGCTCCCCCCGGGGACCAGCGCCTCAGCAGCGCTCCCCTGTCAGGGCCCGCACCAACACCACAATAAAGATACGTGGGGGATCCCCTTGTGCTGTGCTGGATAGGGAGGGGGCAAACTTGGAACTTTATCATTGCAGGCGGATGAAAGCCAGGCTATGAACTGCAACACGTTAACACCAACATCAGTCACAAGCTACACAACGTCCAAGTTGACAGACGGCCAGGCCAGGAGCATTTTCAGAGCCAGGGTTTTAAGAGCTCTCAGCACCTCAGACTTCTTGCTCACCATGTGTGCAGGCAGCAGAGTACCTTGTGCCTCTTCGGCCTGCTCTTTTATTTTGGTCTTGCTACAGAGAGGAGTTTGTTGCAGGACAGATTTTGGTTGCAACAATCCAGTGTTTCTACACGGGTTTGGGACCAACTTAGACCCATTTTGCCTGTTCTACAGTTTCTTTGTTGGAGTTGTTCTTATCTAAAACACACACGTTAATATAGTTTCAATTCTTAATCTTTATTCAAAACAACAGACAGAGCAGAGGGGAAAGGCATAAGGAGGTGTGATGGGACTGTACAGTATCACTGTATCACTGGAGGGGGACATTGCTCAGGCCTTGCGGGCTGCCCGCTCCTCACGGGGGCTGGGTTTCTCATCACCATACTGGGCTCGGTGGGCAAAGTGTTACTGCAGCAGCTGGAGCTGCCTTCTCCCAGGAGTGACTGCTGACTCGGAGCTGACGTGGAGTATGATAGTCCCCTCATGCTTCTCACTTGCCATATACTTCTGTCACTCCAAGGGGGTAGCACCAGGAGTCTAGAGAAGAGCCAGCAGCCTGGCCTCAGACTGGTAATGATACCCGTGGAAGATCAAGTGTAAGACTGATCAGAGGGCTAGGAAAAGCAGGCAAGTATATCCTATTTGGAGGGACAGTGTTTCAGTTACCTAGCAGAAGCAGAGAGGTAAACTCCTTCTGCCCTGCTGGTCTCTCGCATTTAGCCAGCTGAATGCATGCTGCACCGAGTTCAAGAACAAACAACTAGTAAAAAGAAAAACACACCTGTCAGCAACACAAGCAAATCCCATGGTCTTCTTATTGCTGGAATTGGGGGAAAGAGTTTGGGAAGGTCTTAAGGAGATCAGTGTGGGTTTTTTTCACCTCAACACTGCCTCGTGGGGCTGGAAGGTGCCATACACACCCTTCTGTGAGGTCATGGGTGGCTGCCCCACCTCTCTCAGGATTCCGGCCTTCTACCTCATAAGCAGAAAAGGCTGCAGACCATCAGCCTCCAGCACCTCCAACATCTTCCAATATCTCATGGACATAACACCTTACACACCTGCTTTTGCAGGGAAGATGTCTTTCTTTTAAGACCACCAGGAACAAAGATCCATCAAAAGGTAAATACAAATTGTGTGGATTTATGATCTTCATTCCATGTCCTTCTTCCCCAATACTGCTTAGAATTTGTTTTCAAAATGCCTGAAAAGTACAATAGATTGGTTTCTATTTGACTCCACTATTCTCCTACAGCAGTGATTAGCAATCTCACAGATATGTACTGAGTTCGTGCTTTTTCTTCCTAAATTAGAATGTACATTTGCACATAGAAAGTGAACAGGAGCCAGGAACTCCTGCCTCTCCAACACTCAAAGTATTGCTGCTTCTGCTGATCTCTTGCCTCTAAAAAAATACCCCTAAACTGAGTGCCATGTGGGTCAGGAGCAGGGAGAAGTCATGTCTTACAGAAACTAGATGTTTCAGGTCACCATGTCACCACAAACCTTTTGTCTAAGTAAGGAAATGCTTTTTGTCTCCTCCGAATTCCCTCTCCTGACCCCCATCACCCAGTCTGCGGCTTCTGCTGGTCCTGGTTTTTCATTCCAGCCGTGGCCTCTCAGCCACCTAAGCTCCCAAGCCCTGGGCTTTTTCCCTGGTGGCTGTCAGAGCTGCATTCCCATTGCCATCTAGTGGCTTCCATGCAGATGAACGCAAAAGAAAAAGGAGTCGGAAGATAATGATTTAAGATTGGGATAGTAGGAGGCTGGCGGGGGGTGGGGGGGGATAGTTAAGAAGACGATGGAATGGAGAACTTCTTTGATGTAATTTCACACGTCTCTCTATTTTCACAGGCACGGTCTAGCTATTAAAATAAACATATAATATTGAATATTAACAAGTATGTATGAATTTGACTATGCTTCTAATATGGGGGGAGCTGGTACTAAATGGATCTATACATTCTACTGACTATAATTTTACTAGATTAATCTATCATGGAGATAAACAGGAATTGATAAACTGCATGTATAATGAAGATTTTAATCTTTTTCATGATTTGGTTTGAGATTGATCTTTGTGACAACAAAAAATAAGTACAGGAAAGAGAGCTCTTAAAATAGATATATTTTTATTAATTCTTTTTTTTCTTCAAAGATCAAAGCAAAAAAAAGGCAAACCACAGCAAATCAGAGCTTGACAGCAAATCATGTTCTTCTAGCTTTGTTTTTAAAATCTGCAAAATAAGGACATTTGGTAGCACTTTGTGAAATGAAGAATCTGTGCATGTTCTTGGCAGTCCCGCATTGGTGGCTTGTAAAGAACTAGAAAACAAATTCAGCACATTAATAGGGCTGTAATCCTACAAACCCTTGTTTAAGTGCATAGTGCCATGTCAATAAACAGAGCAGCAGCTGTGCACAGAAATGTTCACCTGTGGATGAGCAGGAGCAGGGCAATACTGAGCATGAGTGGTCGCTCACAGTCAGACACGCCTGCTGCTCTACAGCTGGTTTCCCTCAGCTGTGGGGCAAGGTTGTGTGTGTTTGGCTGTAGGCCCATGATTTTCCTATCTGTTAATCTGCTGGCATTAGATTTTATTTAAAGATCTCTGGCTGGCTCCTCAGGCAGGAATGGGACAGGAAATAGCAGATAAATGTGCTTCAGCTAGTCCTTGTAATCGCTTCTATGAACAGGGAATTGAGCCTATCAGATTTAGAACAAATCCACACTAAGAGAGTTTAGCAACTACATGTGTTCTGATGAACCATCTAGATGATGATATGGAATGCTTTGTTGAAATAATTTTCTCCTATCATGATGTCATTTTGACAAAGAAACTCAGTAAGAGAAAAATCACACCTTCTCTCCACTACTGTTCCAGCAGTGAATATTATTGTCACCACTACTAATAACATTTCAAGGTTATCTACAATGCATTCTGGAAAACAGCTGAAAAGGTGCCAAGTATTTAAACTGTTGCCTCCCAGGAACACCTTTAAGCCAGTTTACTATTAACATATTTCTGTGCCAGTTCTCTGATCTGACACATTTTTTGCTCTGCTGCCACTAATAAGAAAAAAAAAATCCAAATTTCATCTACCATAATGAAACAAAAAAAAAATCTGCAGAAGTAGCTGCTGCAGTTGTTGTCACAGCAGGAAAGAGAACATCGACTTCATTCACTGAACCTGGTGTCTGACCGAAGAAGTCACTTCATGTATGGCACGCTGGTATTTTTCTGAGGCTTCTTTAAACTCAGCCAGGTGCTCCTCATAGCTTCTCACAGCAGCCAGAAGCTGATTCCTCTCCACAGCTCCCAGAATGGCATGGAGGATCATTTCAATGCCGAGCCCAAGAATGGTGATGCTGATTCCCCCAAGAACGGATGCCCCGATCTGTGCAAGGAGGCTGACGAGTTTGCTAACAGTGAGAGTTATAAGGTTGGAGCCAATTAGTTTGATAGCTACCATCCCAGCTGTTGAAGTTGCTTCTCCAAGAATGATGGAAAAAACTCGATGGGCTATTGCAATTTTCTCCAGCTCAGGCTCTTTGATGTCATACAGCTTCTGGTATAGCACAGGCTCTAGCTTCTCCTTCATGTCACTATCAATCTTCTGTACCTGACGCTGAATCTCACTCATCGCTTGAATGATAATGTCACAGTTTTCCTTGACCGTGCTGCTCTCTCTCATCTTGATGTGGCTAATAGTACATCCCAGGTGTGCGTTCAGAACTCCAGCCAGCTCATTTGTTGCGTGGAAATTCATGGACATGCAGTCAAGCAATTCCTGGTGCAGATGGATCAATTCTTGTCGTCTCTTCGGGTTATCTGGATAAAGGAGGTCACTCAGCGCCATTCTTCAGAAATAAACTACTTCAAGAGATCAAAGAAAGTTCTCACTGTTTACATCCATAATCCCAGCCCTTAAAAAACAGTGAAATGTAAGCTGCTTTGTCCCTGCCTCACTGATTCTTTTTATACTCAGCAAATCAAATCCCAAAACATAGCTTGTAAATCTAGAAATCTTAAACATTGATTCATATCATTAGCCAAATGATTGCAAAAGGACCTTATGAGACATGAGAGCAACAAAACCAGCTAACAAATATGTAATTAGCATATTGTTAAAATGAGCGTGGGTCTTTCTTCACCTAGGAAACTGCAGATGGTAGAAGCAGAACTAGTTCACTAAAAAACAGAACAAGCTCATCTAGTCAGCAAAGTCTAAAATAAGCTGTGGAAATGAAAGGCCTGTTACAGAGACACTTTTGTATCAGCCTATTTTTTTCAGTCAGTGGCATCTAATTTTTAAATGACTATGATGATTGGTAGAGTGGGCACAGTCTGTATCAGCGTAAGGGTGTTTAAAGCCACTTCTTGCATTTAAGAGGAAATGTTACCATATAAGAACTTTGTGTGCATACTAATCACCTCACATTTGGGAATTCAAAGAGAACAGCAAAATTGTCTATCCCAAACGCATCCTAACCTATTTCACCTTACACACAGCTCCAACTGTGTTTTCTTCCCTGATATTTAGTCCCTTTTCCCTCATTGATTATTTCTTCAATATTCCTAATCACGTCCCTTTCTAATGCTGTCATTGAATCTCCATTGTTTTTTCACTGGTGAATGTCAAGCATTACCTTCCTGACAACATACAGAGTCCAAAGTGACTGAGTTACCAGTGATTGTGGAGTTACTTCTCATCTCTAAGCTTCTATAATCAACTCTGTGCCACCTTCTCTTAACCCATCACCAGCTGCAAAGTAAAAATTCTTTAGCATGATTTTGACTTAGATGCATGCATCTTACGTTGCAACGGGGGCAGACTATGAAGGAGTAGGATGACTGGTTTCTTGGTACTTTCATTTTCTCAACCCTTTTATTGCAAATCTGGGCCACCTTCATGCATTACTTTTCATTTTTCCAAGATAAGTCCTTTCTTGCTCTTGGTGCCTACACACCACAGCTATAGGTACAAATAGTTGTGTGTAGGAGACTAGCTAGATTTTTTTTCTTAAAAGATACATTCATGTCATTTTGGTCCTCTGGAGTTCTTGCATTATCTGCTAACTGTAAATCAACTGGCACTGACCCAGCTGTATTTCACTAAGCACACCCTCCCCAACAAAATCACTGTAGAAACACAGAATGATTTCAGCAGTCCTCTGGACGGCTTTTAGTCTCAGCTTTGAAATACAAACCAGTCTGAAGGGATATTTTTTTCCACATTCTTTTGCACAGCAGTGTACATTTCTTTCAGCTGCTTACCTTGTATCTCTGTTAAGAGAATAAACTCTTTAACTCATCTTTCTTCAAGCTGGAGGAAGCAAAGTTCATATACAGTAAAAGTTTGTGATTTTCAGGAAACATAAAACCCTGACAGTATGATTTCATATCAGCTCTGCCTCTGGGATGTTGGCGGCTTGCTCTCTGACTCAGTGTTAGATTAATCCTTTCCACTCCGGTGATGTTTTGTTGAAAGGCCATTTGTTTATGCTCATTTGCAGAAATTGAGAAGAAAAAAATGTTCCAAAAGGAACAGCACATCAATGAACATTTTACATACAAGAAAGCTGTGGAGGAGACTTAGAGCATGTATCTATTCTGTATGAACCATTCTTTCAGCTTCCTATGACTGCTGTTCATTTCATGTCCTTTAAACGTAAAACTGCCTCTTACTCTTCACATTAACACTTTTGCCAATTTTTACAGTTGTTCTCTAGAGTTAGGCAGGCCAGATATATTTCTGTATTTCTGCCTATTTCTCGAGCTCCACAGAGATTTTTCCCAGAGGATTTTCTAGTTAAACATTTAGACTGCCTACCTGTTTTTGCCTGAGTGCTCCTGCAATCAGATGAATGCGTACAGGACAGTGATCTCATCCTCTTTCCCCTGTGTTCCTCTGGTGGTTTCCAGCAGCATCTGATGAGTTAGGAATCCAGAGCTGGGCTTCAGCTGGGTCCTGTTGCCTGCCTGCTTGTCATTAATTTTATTATGTGATGTTTACCCTGATTTTTCTCATTTTCTTCCTCGTTTCCCCTTTCTTCCAATTTTAACACAGTTTATTTGATGCTAGTTCAAAATTGTTATTTTCCTCCTAAGGCTGTCTGTTCCTGAAGAGGACAGGTACAGCATGAATGTGTCTGCCTATGAGAGAGGTACCATCACAAGTACCTACAGCCAGGGCTGAAAGGGGAAGTTATTACTTGCTGTTCTCAGGATATAAAACATGTTGGGAAGCACTTTTTATTCATATAGGTACAAGATTTGGTTTCATATAGGGATTTATAAATCTTTATTTCTGTTTTTGAAATAATGAATTGTTGCCATGACTGGTTTTGTACACCTGTGAATTATGGAAGAAAAGTTGAACAGTCCCACGTAAATAGAAAAATAGCACTGACAGTGAAATCGGTACAGGCTTTGTGTGTCCCAGCAAAAAAAAGCTTGTACTTCTACATTCATCCAGGCTAGACATCTTCCAAGCTCTGATCCTTCAAGAGATGGACCTGCTGCCCACTAGCATCTGGTTGCCAGTGTTGCCTCCTCAGGAGAGAGTGGTTCTCAGATGAAAGTGCAAGATCAAGCATAAAACAAGTAATCTGCAACTGCCGGCTTCTTTTCCCATGAAAAATGAGCTATTGTATTCAACTCAGAGACAGAGTACCAAACCCCACTTGTTTTCAGAGCTGTAGACATGTGAAGATGAGCTATGAGAGAACAGTAATCATTTCACTACAACTATTACGTCTGCAATGGTCAGTTAGTTGGTCACAGCTTTTTCCCATCTGTGACTCCTGTTATTGACTGAGAATGTCATGTAGTCCTGAAATATTTCTTCAAATATAGGACTGAAATGAATTCATCGGGCTGGCAACTGCCAGTGACACATTCTGTAGTCTGGAAGCCAATTTTAGATTCTCAAGGTTAGCAGTGGGTGCAAATTCTCTTTTGAGTCTCTATCTATCCTTTGGAACATGAAAATCTTTTAAACAATAGACAAGCAGTTTTGTTCCTGCTTTACTCCAGCTCTTCAAGGAAGATAAATAGCTGTTGTTTCATATCTATATGAAGTCTGGGGAAAGGACTTCATCTGAAGTGTCTCTCACCCTTCTTTGCTGCAATTTCCCAGGTTCTTTCCTCTGGTGCTCTGAGAGTGGAAGAAGATGTGGAGTCCCAGAGACAGCTCTGGGTGAACAACAGTGGATACTGAAAAACATTTTGCTGTTTCATGTAATTTCATACCACTTGCTTCATGGGAAGGGAAAGAAGGAAGAGGCAAAGAGTTGAGCTGCATACTGAGAGAAAAGCCTTAAAGAGTATGGAGTGGGATGGAGCTGATAAAATTTGTCTGATGCAACCAGTCTGTCTTCCCAGGGCTCTAGCACAGACAAAGACAATATCAGAAGCAGTCCCCCAGCAGCGTGTTGTCCCAGGACTGTGCTGGCAGTTGGCCTTGGAAGGGCTCTTTGGTGTAAGCAGAAGGGCAGAACTTGCTTGGTAGTCAGAACGGTAGCAAGAGGGGAGCCAAGGCAAGGAGAATGTTTTTTGCTTCCACCTCTCAAGGAACGCTTGCAATGTCTAGCCACTGTATGAACTGACAAAGGTGGGTCACTTCACAGGAAGCACTAGCCTGAGAAAACATTGCATTGCTCAGCTTTCAATTGCTTTGCCTGCTGCATGTAGATGACTGGTGCATTTGACTCTGCTGTGTCCATTCCCCCTCCCCAGAATACACTTAATTCTGTGCAGAACCACCAGTACATACAATCCAAAGGGTTACATTTCTAAGGATGATGTAAAGTAGATTGTTTGATAGGACTTCCATAAATTTACCAATAAACATCAAAAAGGAGAGAATAATTCTAAAAAACACTACTTCTGTTGCTTTTCAGATGACATGCTGAAGGTCAGATCTGTAATTCCTGCATCCACAAGAATAACCACACTTGCAGCTGTTTACACCATATTTTGCTGGCCTGCTTGGTAAGGCCCCTTCAGAGGCTAACAAAGAGTTTTTTCTAATTCTGAAGGCCTGGGGGGAGGGTCAGGTAGTTTGATAATTTGTAATACTAGTTTCAGAAATGTAACATTCTAGATGAAAATATTTTCACTCCCCCACCCATCCACCCTTCCCTGTCTCCTGGATTTCTTCTGTTTACTTTTCAGAGCCAAACCCTCACTCCGGAAATGTTAGCCCGCCTCGGTTTTAAGAGTGATAAAGAAAGGATCATTAAGGCCTGCGAGAATCTGTATGACTTAGTATACATCTATGTCTCTTCAACCAATGCAATATTCAAAATCCTCAATCAGTATCTTGGCACTGAATTCCCCATCTTGGCAGTAAAAGAAAACTTTAGCATTAAAGAGAATCTGCAGCTCCTGATCAGTGCTTTGAAAGAGATGCAAGCCACCATGGGATATGACACAGATGAAGAGGGAAGCATAAGCCGAAGTTTTTATGCTAGAATTGCTGGTCCCATCAACACTTTGCAGGACAACGTGGCTACAGTAAAAGGTCTTTATGAGAATTATAAGGGGGTTGTAGGAAGCATCGTGGGTGCACTTGTTGGAGTGATGTTAAAAAAAGATAATTTCCCTGACACAGTAGAGGCTGCTGTTCATCAGTTACTGAGTTCACCTGCTTTGTCCCTCCATGTATCAGAACTTCTCTTGGACTATGCTGATATCGCTAAGATGCTGCAACAAAATGAGCCACCAAGCACCACAGCAAGCGGCTCCTCCTCAGGTGAAACATCACAACAGCTCAGACTTCGTTCTCTACCCTCCTCCTCTTTTCTTTTCATACGGACCCTCCTTCAAGGACACAGAACCATAAAGAAAAGCCTGAAAACAGCAGCTGACTACTTAGAGGAGGCTTTCAGAGTGCTGAGGCCACCTTGTGAAGCATTCCAACTCTTTGTTAAAATGCTGGAATCCTGCATCCCAGCAATAGCAGAAAAGTTGGAAGCTCCATAAATGTACTGATGTGTTAGAAGTTCATCTTGATTCCTTTACCCTCGATGGAAAGTTTGAGCAGGTTTGAACATGCCCGTACAAGACATATCTGCAGCAGCTGCTTCTGATTCTCTCCGTAGTTCTTTCTGAAATCTGTACCTAGTTATCTCTGAGCATTTAGGCGTCAAAATAAAGTTCTGTTGATAAATTATTTGAAATCACTGGTAAAACAAAAGCAACAAAAATGTGGTGTGAAATATAGATACAAAATAAGCTAATAGTAAAATAGTTCTGTATTAAATCTTTTCTAACTGTGCAGACAAATATGTCTCAGGATTTCAGGAGCAGTAGTTCAGTTTGACAGAACATGCTACTACATATTAGATGATTAGATGATGGCGTCTGGCATTGCATACGCCTAAATCTGGTACCTGCAATGCTGAGCCTCAAGCTACTCCTTTTAGTCTACCCCCCAAAAAAAACAAAGACCCCCACATTCCTTAGGTGTCTACATTTCTAATTCTCAGGTGCCTGAAGTTCTGCACTCCTTGCCTCAGGATTTCCAAGGGAACGGCACCACCAAGCTTTCATGGAGCTGCTTGGAGAGTAAAGCAGTTCACCCAGATGCTTTTGAATACCCTTACTTTTAACTAATTAGCTGGTCAGCAACTTGTGCAGTCCTCTTATATTCAGATCTCATTTGGATAGCTAACTTGTTGCTTACCACTTTGGAGGGGTGATGGTGAATACAGCTTCCTGCCAAGTTCACTGGTGACTGAGAGGTGTTACCACTCAGGGGTCATTTATGAAACGTATCAGTGAGTTTCAGTTCAGTTATTTAGTGACTCCTCCGCAAAGTTAAATCACCACAACTGGTCTCTTGACCATAGCCTCAGCCCAGGCCCAAGGGGTGAGGAACCAGGGGTGAAGAAGTAGGGTAGGCATACTGGAAGGGGGATTTTGCAGGCAGAAAATGTTCTTTATCTTTTCCACATTGTTATGTTTTGGAGATGGAAGAACTTCATAGCTGTTCTAGCTTGGGCATCTAAGTTACCAGAACTGGTAACTGAACATGTAGAAGTTCAACCTCCATCATTAATCATTGCAGAGCACTGAAGCAAAAAGACAGGTAAATAAATTTCAGTCACATCCAACACCCATGAAGAGAGCAGTGGGTTCCACAGGCTCTCCTTCATTTCAGTGTAAAATAACCAACAGATATTCATCAGCCAGTAGAGGACTGTTAGGAACACATCACCTGCCTGACTTTTTCAAAAGAAATGCTAAAGGCAAACATAAAAGCTGAAGACAGTCCTGACACATCTTGTGACCCTCTGCTGCTAAGTTCGTGTCTCAAGAAAGCTTTAAGCTTCTGTCCTCTGCGTGTGAGATGCAGATGGTCAGTTTGAGATGAGAGCTATCAGATGGCTTTGGTGTATGGGATCATGTATTGGGGAAAGGCAGATGTGCTGCAGCCATAGCCTTGGCTGTCACCAGGGACACGGCACTTACAGGAGATATGTAAGGCTGCACACTTACCCACCAGTCTACCACCATGGTGCCTTCTCCATCACACAGCCAGATGCACTCTCACTAAAAGTTACTAAGAGATCTGTAAAGATGTTGTTAAAGTCCATGTGTGTCTTTCCTGAATGCCTAAGGGACAAACTACCTACAGTGAATGGTGTCACTGCCCTGCTCTTCAGTAAGGCCATAGATAAATGCCCTTCTGTCTGAATGAGTCCAGGGAGTGTCTGTTTTGATGAGCTAGGCTGAATGACTCAGTTTCATCTGGAGAGCTGAGGCTAAAAGTGAGGGAAGTGATGAACCTTCTGTAACAACAGTAACTCCAGCGACTGATTTCCTGTCTATTTTCTGTCTTGATAATCAAATGTATACATCTGGATGTAGCCAGAGAATCGGTCATTGCTTAGCCAAGCACAAGAAAACTCCAACTACACCAGGAAGAACAGCAGAGGCAGAGGCAGTAGAACCACTGTTCTCAATTCTTGAAGCTGAAAAAAAAGTGAAGAGAGCAGTCACTTAGACCTCCTTTATCTGATTAGAGCTTCCTGCCCTTGCTAACACAGCATTTGCCCCAAACAGACACTTTCTCCAGTCTACCTACTATTCTGGCTTAGGGCTGGGCAAAAATTCTCATTCCTGAATGACTGTTTTGTGCCCAGAGGTTGCACTGACACACTGTTTTCCAAAGAGACAAAAGCAAGAGTCCCGTATTGGTGGAGGACTCTTAGGACAGGGCTGTGGAACAGACCCAATGTGGTCTTCCAGCACAGAACAGTTATCTCTGTAGCCAAGAAACCGACAGAATGTGCTTTGCCGATCAGCACCCCTCCTCTCTTCTGCCACAGGAGAGAGAACAGGACTAAAGCAACAGTAGTTTTGTTTGTATTTACCTGAGCCTGCCAGAGTAGTGGTGGATCAAAGTCCAGTGTAATCCTGAGGCCTGAAGTGTAGCTGCCTTGCAAGCCACCAGGATAATATCTGAATTCAGGCTGCCTGAAAATCTCATCTGCCATTGCAATAGGGATGCTGGGGCCCCAGCGCATGTATCCTGCAACATCCTTGCAATGGCAGATGGGATAAGTGCACGCCGAAAAGAACCCTGAGATCTGTTATGTAGCGGGTGGATTAATCATCAGTGAGCTGTAGGGTCTCACAGGTTTCGTGACAAATGGGTGAAAACTGGGTCATGTGGCTCTCACAGGCAAACACAGGAGGTAGGCTACAGATTGGACCTTGTGTGTGGCCCTCTATAGGTACAGCTGATGAGGGCTGATTGGGGTACTTGAGAACAGACTGTCCTGCATCCCACCTGCCCAAAGGGACTATATGCAGTACCTTCCAAGAGCTGGCAGTGGTACTTGCTGTAATTCCCCACAGAATGCAGGTGCAGCCGGTTGCCGTACTCTGTCCGGAAGAAGTTTTTGACAATGAACACCTCATAAGGGGGAATGAGGACTTCCTTCTCAGATGTGTGGTAAGAAAAGCCTTGCAGAGCTGCTCCCAGGCAAGTTGTCACTGTGAACAAAGTTTCATTTCCAAACTTCTGGGCTTCATTCCAGAGGCGAGACGTAGAAGTGAAACGGCCAAATCGCACTCTTCTGCCTACCGTGGCTTCAATATGTAAGTCTTTTACACCCCTATGCACTCGGTAGCACTTATGTTTCCCCATGGTCTCCTTGCTGCTCTGCCATTGCTTCATTATCTGGATAGCAGTCGTTAGGTAAAAGTGAAAATATTTGAAACTGAAGTTGTGTCTGTACTGCTCTGGAGAGCTTCCCGCTGTGGATGTGGCCCAGTTCAGCTGAGAGTGCAGGGAAGAATTCATGGTGTAAGCCATGAGGACTATGGCATGACTCTCATGCATTTCCCTTAAGAGACCTACAGGGCTCTTTAACAAAGCCTTCTGAGCCTTCTTCCAAAGACTCAAATAGTTTTTATTAGCAGCTATTTCCTTATGGAAATAGTCTCCTCTCTCCAGTTCTTCCATCACCTGCTCTCTGCATCCCAGGTACTGGTCATCAAAGGAATGTAAAGCCATATCCATCATAAGATGGGACACAGACTGCAAATCAAAAAACAAATGCAGGTTAGCATCAGAATGAGATTTTATGTATATCTGTGGATGCAAACCAGGTTTTTCCCTACCGTCTCTTTTAATTTTTTTCATTATTGGCAGAAAAAGCACAGCAGGCAGGCATTTTCAACAAGCCCTTGCTGAGCAACATCACGCCAAAGCCCCACCTCAGGCAAATACCAACCAGAACGCTAGAGTTCTTATTTTATGGCAGTCAGTGACATCAAAAACTTCAGAAGAGTTTTCTCTTCAGAGGGCAAGGGGATAGGGCCAATAAGACAGACCCATAATCCATTGGTTTCAATATTCTTTTCATGATTAGTAAGTGGTTTTGAAGAGAGAAAGAATGAACAAAACAATATTCTGAGGCAGTGAAACCTGCACACATCTCAGGGGTGAATTTCTTCTTTCTGTCCTATAATACCTCTCGGACATGTTCTGGCTCCAGAGCATGATGTTCAACAAAGACAATATAGTAGTACTGTGCCAAAACTTTTACTTACCCAGTTTCTTTCACTAAGGCCAGCTGGACTTGTTATGTAAATAAACATTAAAAACACAAGTAAGTATTTAAATAACAGGATGCTATAACAGGAAAATAATTTATAATATATTCTGTCTGTGAAATGACACTAATGACCTGTTTCTAGTATTTCTAATTAATAAAAACCCTGTGTGATAACATCTAAGAAATGGTGTGTTTGACAACAGCTCTTTTCCCTTTTTGATCTCTTAGTGGACTAGTCAAGTATTGTAGCCAGTTGGTAGCTAAACTCTGCAAGTAGATACTCACTTCATCTCAGACATTCATCCTAGACACATAACTAAATTGATAGCTTTCTCTGAAGTTAGAATGGCCCATAAACTATAGCGGGATTCATTTTATTTCTTCATGGTACTGTAATTTCTTTGAGGGGGAGCTAAAAGACAGTTTCAAGGAACAGAGCAATATGGCCACTGCCCATCCAACAACACATTGGTGTTGTCAGAGTCTCAGATGAAACAGGCTGGAAAAGGAGAGGAACAGTTCTATGAGACCCAATCCAACGTTCCTTAAAAAAAAATCATACTTAACATTTATTTAAAAAAAAAAAAAAGGTTTTATTTCAGTGGGATAAGTGATTTCACCATTTCAAACAAAGTACAATGTTTACCCCTCTTACCAGTCTTCGCAAGGAGATCAGCAACAGAAGGCTGGCCAGCAGAGGTACTGACATCCTAGAGTCCACCCAAGACACTATTAAGAGCGTTGAGCTGAAGTAGAGAACACCTGCATCTGTTTCTTTTCCTTTTTTCTTGAATTCTGAAGTTTTTAATTTGCACTCATGTCTTTGTGACAATTCTTCAACCAAAGATTGTTCGGTAGATTCTTAAAGCAATTCAGATGTCATTAATCAAGCCAGGCAGTTTACTGGTAGAAGTAGGGCCATAATCCATAGGGAAGCATCTAGAATCACTGAGACTTTATGAGTTGTTTCTTCACTCCAACTTTAGCTGGTGTAGATGTCCGTCGCCTTGATATTGCTCTTTATTCTAAGGTATCTTCCACTCTTTTTCTTGCAAAGAGGAAGAAAACTCTTACTTGGATAAGTCTAAGGGAGTTTTCTCCTGAGGACTATATGTGAAGATGAGGTGGAGAGTACTGTCCCTACCTAAGAGCTTAAAAAGTCCCCTTAATGAAGTGCTGAGCTCTGATAAAGCCAACACAGGAATGCATGGTAGGTTGGGATCCCATCTGGAAGCAGAGATAACATAACTGCCCCACTCCTCCTTAGTTCCTCCCAGTTCCTAATAGTGTGCTACCAATCCTCCACTTACACCACTACAGAGTGGCATCTTGTTGAACTATTTAAATGGGTACACTCAGAATGAGGGTATAAATCCATATTCTACACCAAGACTAATCCCTCTCTACTGGCCACTTTCCAGTTAACCTTCCAATCAAAGGGCAATGAGCTACCCACATGCAAAGACCCATGGCCTCTGACAATATTTCTGCACAGAAAAACAGCAAAAAGTAGTTGTCAGGGCCTCACTCTGTGACACAGAGAATTGAAGCTTGCTTTTCATTGCCTGCTAGTGATAGGTTGGTCAGACAGATTTTGAAGAGGGGCACCTGCAGTCATAGTGTGATTCCATGGGAAAGGCAGCATCTGTGCAGCTGCTTGTTTTCTGTGGACAGAGAGCATTTGCTGAAATAGCATGAGGGATGACAAAAAGGTCTTGTACTGGGTTGCCTCAACATGATCTATAACACTGCACTAACTGATTCTGATTCTGAGTGAGTGACAATATCTGCAGCCACTGGTGGTATAAGATGATGATGTGAAAGATGATGCAAAAGTTGAAGACATGAAGGATGATGCAAAGTGATAAATGCAGCCTATCCACTTCTCCTTGGAACTGCCCCATCACTTTGGGCTGCACTTCAGAAAGCAGTTATTCAACTAGCGAAGTGAGTGCAGAGAAAGGGTTGTGAATTTATTCAGAGGCACCTCCTCTCTTGTTTGTGTAGAGATAAAAAATAGCTAACAACTGTGAAAGGCTCTAGTGGAAAATTCACAGTCAGGAAAAACAGCCACTCTAGAATGTGAGAGTCGCTATCAATCCAAATGGATATAATTCAGTTGCAGATCATGTCTCTTGCCTATTTTTTTTTTCTGGCCTTTTAGCGTATGATGCATTATGAAGTGAATGGGGAAGGAAACCCACTCACGGGCTGTGCATTTTAAAATCCTTCAAAAGTAACGTAGGGTACTGTCTCATGACCATAAATACAATGGCCATAAGATGGCAGCAGAGGATGTGTAATGGTATTTAAATGTACCCCGAGCAGGTGAAAATCGAGCTCCTTCAATCCAGCATTATATTTGTAATCTGAATTGTGCACTCAACTCTCCAAAGGCCATATTGACTTCAGGCCATATAAAGATCTGGTGACACAGAACAGATTACATGATCAAGGCCCTAATGTTCACCTTCGCAGAAAAAAAAAAAATATATATATATATATATGTATATCAAAAGGAAGTTACAAATATAAAACTAACAGAAAGATGCAAATACACAAAGGATACTTTTAACAAACAAAACTATACAACAACAACGAGCCCTAACATTAGTACAGCAGATATTAAGCACTCACTAATCTCTAGCATTTTTCCTGATGAAAATTTTGCTGCTTTCAATGAGCACTTTGTTCATTTTTAATAGATGGCATTCAGAGGTGAGTCTTGTTGTGAGCAGTGAAGCTCCACCAGTTTATGCTAAAAGAGGAATCAGCCTCAGGTACTTGACCGAGACAAGCAGAGGTAATTATTTATGTTTTCTCCTTGGCCAAGGTCAGTATAGCCAATGCAAGTCATAACAGCTTGCCAAATGAAGGCTGTCACACACACATCAGCACTGGGGCAGGGTCATTTAGAGAAATGCTGAACACAGTAGATGATGAATCAGGAAAAGCTTGGTTCTCCTCTCCCTTACTGTCACAGTGTACCGGAATCATGATCTGAACTTCATTGTAGTCACTTCTGATTCACTTTGGAGCACAGGAGGGGAGAAGGAAGCCTCGTGCATCTGGATCCTGCTCTTCAGGGTTAACAAGAGGAGGCTTTATCTTCTGGACATCTCTTTAATTGCAGATATAGGTTGTACAGAGGAACAGAGAGAAGCAGCACACCAACCCACTTTATGTAAGCAGTATTTATTGCAATGGGTAGCTGGGAACGGCTGCACCAGCTTACATGGAAACAGAGAGATTTGGTCTTCCTCAGTCTCTTGTGGCTCAGCAGTCCCTATTGTTGGAGATGGGATCTGCCATCTACCTCTCAGGGAATGCAAGATGACAGACCATGTCAAGAAAGGCTGTGCAGAAAGTTGCTAACATGTAATATTCATACAGGGAGACAGAACGAAGTAGTGCAGAGGGGAGACAGTATATATATATGCACATGTATACGTTATATATGTATGTACATCAGAGAGAGAGCCAAGCTGCCTTGAATAAACAAAATGTTGGCCCAACTTCAATCCACTATTGAAATGCTTTATTTTTATTTCATAAAGTTTTTTTTTGTTGTTGTTTTGTTTCTTTTGGGAGCTATTTGAACACATTTAGATTCAAGCATCAATGCTAAAGCATCAGAGAAACAGATTTTTTTGTTTCTGCTTGGGTATATTCAGTCTCACCAGAAATCAATTGTAGCAAAAACAAGAAGAGATTTCCAATTCACTTTTCACAGTCATTGGTTGTAGCATACAAATGGAAGGGCTCATCTAAAAGGACTCCTCAGACACACTTTTTCAGATTTAAACATTGATGCTATACAGGCAGATTTTGTGACAGAACAATCAGAAGAGTGTACTGAGACACGATTTCTGGCTATGTAATAGCATTTACAATGGAAACAGGTAAGACAGTCTTCTCAACCATTTAACAGTGAAAATACCATGAAAGACAACTGAATAGAAATATTTTTTGATGAAAGCAAGAAAGCTAATGCAACCTAGAGAAGTGGGATAACTATTGCCTTGTTTTTTTCAGCTGGCTAGGGAGACAACTGAAGAATGTCCCAGTCTATCTTCCCTCCTTCCCACCCACAACCTTCTTCCTGCTGAGAGGTTCAGGGTGGTCCTAAGCCAGATGAACAAAGTGATCATCCCATCCTTAGTATCTCCCAAAGAAACGGTTGTAGGCCATGAAAAATCCTATTTGGTCAGACAGATAATCACAAGGAGGGTAGCTTTCACAACGCTCATGCATCTGCTCCATTGGGGTTTTGTAATGCATAAAGTACCTGGAGTGGACAAAGAGAAAGATGCTGTTCTGCAGATTCAGTCAATGGAGTTGGAGAGGTTTCATAGCCCAATATTAGCATGAGAAGAGTGATTCCCCAGGGTACTTCTCATGATGAGTTAGATACCTACTTACATGGGGATAGACCTCCTTGACAAATGCTGAGGAAAGTCAGAATTGAACCCATCTTAAAGCAATTGCTCTTGAAGTTTTATCAGGAAAGGAGACCATAGAAGCTGTTTTTTTTTTGTTTGTTTGTTTTTTGTCCCCCAACCTCATTCCCCAGCTATTTTGCAATCTTTTTTTTTTTTTTAAACTTTATTATTTATTTTATAATTCATTTATCTTGTTATTTCTTTTTTACCTTTATTTGTTCCCAGTTTCTGCTCATTTTCCCACTAGATACTCTCTTCCCTTAATTTAAGCAGTTTTCCCTCATGATCCTCACTTCTATTGTAGACAGCAAACCTTTCCCCTCACAGTTTTTGTTCTGCCATGCTGAGCAAGCCCAAATCTTTTAGTCTCAGCTACACAGTAGTTTCTTGTAGCAGAAGCTACTTTTATGATGACCCACCTGTAAGGGGGCAGTCAGTGTAGTCAGTAGAATTGCTACTTCTGAATTTCATCTTGTTTTTAATCACTCCAGGTTTCAACATCAGTCAGTTCCCCTGATACCATACACTGATCCTCTTCTCTACAGATGGGACCTCCCAGTTTTCTATCATCTAAAAACTACATCATCCTTCCAGTCCAAGACACATCAAATAATAATTCTTTTTGACACGGGCCTACATGAGACAGTGGCTTAACAACTTCTTCTAGGAAATATGTGAAGAATATTCTTGCATGAGCTCAAACTTCTCCGAATGTTTATATCCAGGATTTCTCCAAATCTTTGTGCCTAGAATTTCTGCACAAATGGATATAGGACTTACAGCTTCAGATTTAGCTTCATCACTACAACAGAGCCGTGCTTCCTTTGTATGGAGGTAGAGGCAGTGACCAGGACTCTGTGATGCTCATCATCCTGGAATTTGGATCTAATGTCCCTGGAGGTTTAAGCAGCTTCTAACTTGTACCCTGTTGTTCCCATGGCTAGCCCAGAAAGCTAGTACTGTCCTCCATGGGAAGGAATAACAAAGTCCAGCTATGAGCTCCCAAAAGGATATTTATGAAAAAAAAAAAAAAAAGAAAAAAAAAGAAAAAAGAAAAAGAAAAAGAAAAAAGAACCATTTATCTATCAGTGTCGGTCTCTTAATACCTTTTTGTTTCTACACATGACGTGTAGATGTGTGGCAAATGATGAATGCTTTGCCATGACCCCCCAGCTTCCCACCCCCTCCTCAGAACAGGTCCAGAGTCCAGCTCTCAGCCTGACTCATGCATTGTTACCGTTCGTAAAAGTCAGATCTCTTCTGCCTCTTCACAAAGGCATTGGCAACTTCCTTTTTAATCTTGATACCTACCAAGAGAGAACACGGCAGGTTAGAGATGCAGGACCATTGACTATAGAAATCAGAGATCAGTCTACACTCTGAAAATGGACTGTTTTATTTCTTCGTAAGGAGATAACTTCTGCAGCCAATCCTACCTGCCCATTCACCACTCCCCACCCCACTGTCTACTCCAAGACTGACAAGTGGGCTCACTCCTCACCCCAGCCTGCCTGTCTACATGGAACAAGGGCTCTTCTGTCTTAAACTTCATTCCCTTATCATGTAGTATGAATCCATAGAATCATACAATTATTTAGGTTGGAAAAGATCTCTAAGATCATCTGGTCCAACCTTTATATGAGTCCACAGCAAATTTACAGAAGGCAAAGTCATGACTGAATAAGATACATATAAGGAGAAAATGAAGGGAATGGCACCCTGTCTCCCTAGTCCAGCTAACTTCAGCCTTGGCTTGCTTTCTATAACCTGCCTCAGACTGAGTGATGTGGGACAGGAGGCACCAGGCCTTGAAATACCTCTAATTAGCCATAAGCTACAAACAGCACATGGAACTGCTGATGCTCACATGTGCACAGTTCCATGGAAAGTGAAAGGTATGAAATAACAAAAGTAAATGTTACACAGGGAGAAATACACCCAGGACGTGCACATCCCGGTGTTCAGGCACCTGGAGAACATGAGAGGTCTTTTTGCCATGTCAGCATTCACCCCTGGTCTCTACTAACACACCTTGTCAGCACAAATTTCTTATTTGCCCCCTTGAATTTGTGGCTGTGCAAACAAAGGAGGGTTGTGGAGCACCCCACAAGCAGGAGCTAGAGCCACCTCACTGTCCCCAGCCAGGACTCAGCACAGCACAGCTTCTCTCTGTGAGATGGGCCCACACCAGCAGAGGTGTGTGTGGATGCTGGCACACTGGTAACTCCAGCAGCTGCACACCAGCACGTTTCAGTAGAGAAACTGGGAAACTATCAATGTCACCGGGGGAATGCAATTTCTAATACTGCCAGTGGAGAGACTGGTTTTTGTGCCCTTCCATCATCATTGCGGGATGTTTGTTTCTGCTTAGCCGGTGAGACGTGTCCCCTCACCAGCAAGCTGGGTTTAGTCAGGATCCAAATATTGACTGCACAGAAACTGCCAATTAATGACTCGTCAGAAATCACCACCTTTCCCTGAACACTCTTTTTGTGCATGCTTTTTTATTTTTCTCTCTTTCCCAAACGATGTTTTTATTGGCTCACTGGAGAAATACCAGCTTTCATGCTCACCAGCAGCAATGTTATCCTTCAAGGTGTGAAAAAGGAGGGACAGAGAAGATCAAGGGGGATTTTCCATGCAAATTTCTGTTAGGATCAGCTTGCCGTGAAACCTGTGGACATCCCAAGATGTGCAAATCTCCATGTACTGGGCAACCTGACAGAGGAGGGACTGCAACCCTCAGCAGCAGCCAAGTAAGGGACTTGCTTTCAGGTATCAAACCTTCCTTCTCTGTGATCCTACACACTAGACTGGCTGAGCAGCAGATCCAAAGAAACAGTGCTTGAAAACCCTGGGTCAGGTTCTGCTCTCTTAAGAGGCTGGGGACAGAGCAGTCCCTTTGGAGGGGTCTCTGAGGCCAGATCAGAGAAGCAAGGAGACCAGTCATGTTTCTCCACCCACATCACCCTCTTTCATGGAGGGGAGATGCAGCCAGCCACTAACAACCTGCAGGGCTCATGTCTTGCCTCAAGGGTTGTGGAGATGCAGCCTATGGTTCCAGCACAGCCAGAGCGATGCTCCCTTGCCAGTACAGGGAGGCTGACCCCCCTTGTGCCTCCCATCCCGTGGCTGTGAAAGGCAGCCCCTCCATTTGCTGCACGTGCTCCTGCACCTCAGGGGTGGTGGCACTGAGGGAGCAAAAGGGGAGCAGCTAGAGGGAGTCAACATGGTTCTTGTTCATCCCTTCAACCCATCAAAGGGAAGAAGGGAGGCAGATGCAGAGGAATGGAGCTAAGAGTCATTACAACAATATACTCACTGGCAGCGCTGGGAGGTCCTGAGGGGTCTTCAGGATCTGTGAGACAGACAGACAGAGGAGATTGCATGTGACGTCTGCTCTTCTGGTCCACTCTCTACCTGAATCCCTCTTTCTATTGAATGGATCCAGCTCCCCCCTTTTCCAGAAGGTCTGTCCTTCCCAGAAAGAATTTTATCAACATCCAGAATGTGGGGATAGATTTCTCCACCACAAAATTCACCCATTATGCCTGGATTCATTTAAATTCAACTTCTCCAAACAAAGTCAAATGACACAATAACCATACAACTACTGTGGAAGCTGGAGGAAGACCTTCCTTTTTCTTCCTCCCCACCCTTGCTAAGAGCAGGGACAGGTGGAGCTAAGGGACCATTTGAGCAAAATCCCAGATTTGGACAGAATCAGAAGATAGCTGAGCATCTCCTCTTTCTTTTGAAAGAGGTTTCCCTGACTCTAGGGAGAAATCACAAGCTGTTAATAGGGAAGAGAAATAGGATTGAAAATTGAGAAAAACTCTACCCTCACAGCTTTGCAGCCAAGGGTTGGAGTATCTGGTTCACCAATGCCCTCCTTCTCTCCCCCTAAACAACAATAAATTTACACAATGTATTTCTGTTTTCATTTCTAAACTTAATTCTTAATGCTTTCTGCAAACATCCAAGCAATACGTCCTCTAAGAGAAATGTTAGGTCGCCTCTTCATCTTGGCTTTCCCACACTGGACTGTTTCACAATTATTATTTTTCTTCCTCTCTTTAACCATATTTTTCTTCAACAGTGTTAGTTCCACCCAAGTCACCAGGTCCTTGGCATAAGCATACTTATGGGCAGAAAGAGGACTGTGGAGACCAAAAAATAACAACTGTGCTTAAACAAAGACTTTGTGAGAAGAGGTGTGTGTAGTTCTATTTTTAAGCAATGTATACATTCCTTGGATTTCAAAAATAAAAATAAAAATTAGAAATTCCTCCAAGGCTATTAAGCAATCTGGAACATAACAATGACTGGGAAAACCAAAAACAAACAACAGCAAAAAGCGGAGATACACTCAAGAGTGAGAAAGTGAACAAGAGACCGACAGAGGGAAAACACAGATCAAACAAAATTCACTAAATATATTTGCCAGTATTGAATCATGTTGTATCTGATGCCAGGGACTTAATGAAAATTAACTTTGAATGAGATAATACAGGCAAAAACAGGGCCCCTTCTTACTTGGCTTCTCTTTTCCTGCTGTAGGGAGAAAACACTTGCTGTTTCTGATCTTTTGTCCTTTCCCTCTCTCTTCAGCTAGAGAATTGTCACTGCATTGCTCTCTCTTGATCATAAAGTCACCATGGCTAAATCACCTTCAAATGTGATGTGCTTTTATTCAATGAGACAACACCCAGTTTTTCTAACCATCAATACGAGGTTTTTCCTCTCCAGAGTTCTCCACATGCCACATTTTTCTGCAGGTGAAGACTTGACTCGGTGCCTATCTCCGTGATCCTACAGCACCCCAGTGCTGGCAGGTATAAAATCCCCCTCACTGTGGTTGACACAACTCTTGCCTGCAGCTCACCCCAGGGCTGGGTTACCCAGTGACTCAAACCTGAGCATCCAGCCTACCTTTGCCAGATCACCTAAAAGCTTCAACATGTTAAAATAATTGGAATTCCCTGCTGCAATGCAATGGTGCAATCCTATTTTTTTGACCAGTGCAAGAAAGCGCCCAGTAGGAGATAAGGCTGCCTACCCCCAAGCCCTGTTTTTAATTTACAGCTGCAGTGCAGCCCCTCAGAGACCCGACGTTGTGCAATGACCCGCAGCGCTGCCTCCCCCCAAAACCTTGCATCTCTCGCATGGTGTAGGGAGGCTCCCTGGGGGCTGCAGCTCCAGCAGCTTTCCTAGGGAAGACGTCCCCTTACCTTTCTCACACCAGCACAGCGCTGCCAGGGCCAGAGTCAAGACGAGCAGTGCCAGCAGACTCCTCATGTCGTCTTTGGCTGCGCTACTCTTCCTACACTCAGAGCGTTCCTGGAGGTTACCGTGGCTTTCTGGAGCTTGCTTTCAGGCAGCACTTTATATCCTGTGATTGCCTGGAGAGATCAGGGCTCTGGCTTGCGTTCCTGTGTCTGAGCTCCAAAACAAAGACCGTCCTTTGGGCCAGGAGACTATCAGGTCCTGGCAGCCTGTCGCGTTAAAGGGGACTTATCAAATGTCAAATCAGAGTCAAATGTTTGCCTGTTCCAGAGCCTCGTTGAGGACTTTCACTGAGACAGTTTCACAAAGTTGAACATATTTAAAAAGGTAACAGATATAACAGATTTGGCATTGCTGTTGATAAACACACTAAGTGTAATAGTGCTAATATATGATAACAGTGCTAGCAAAAGGCTGTCCTGGGTACTTCTCACCAAAAGGTGCAGAGCTTACCAAGAAGGTGTTCCTGTCTTGGTGGAGGAGAAAGGAGCATGGCTCATCATCTGCCTCTTCCAGGTCTACAGTTTCTTCTCTCCCAACCCAGCCCACCCACTCTTCTTTTTTCCTAACTCTAACACTTTTTCCTAACACTAACTCCCATTTAATATCCTAACCTTAACTGGTTTTCTCCCTGGAGTGACATTTATCATGATTTGGGTCTAGTGCTATAGTCATATATATGTTTAGCATGTACTTCATTGAGCTCATTATCATGTTCAGAGGTGTTAACTTTAATATTAATTTTACAAATAATCAAGCAAAAAAGTTTTACTCCAGGCACGGCAGCCTTCAAGATTTTGTTGTGCCACCAAAACAGGGCTGTCCTGCCACCACAAGACTACCTACTTCAGCAACCTCTCATACTGAACTTGAGGACCTCCATCCACAAAGTTTGTTTAAGAGATAAACAGGAGCAAGCTGCTCAACTCCCCCTTGGCCAAGGGTGGTGCTTATCATGACGCTAACAAGTCTGACTGTTCTCCGCACAGCCATTTGACATCCATCTCAGGACTCACGGCATTTCCAGAAAATTTTATCTGAGGTTTTGAATGGGTCTATTGAAGAAAAACAACTGGATAAAAAAATTGGTTTTATTAGAAACATGGAAGTCATTCAGCTTCTCCCAGGAAAGCCAGGGGACAGACCAGAACAGCCTAATGTGGAGCAGTTGCTTTCATGTGGTGCATGGGACTTTCTCATGTGGAAAATAAAATGAAACAACCTGATGGTGACTCTTTTCCCTCATCTCACGCTGACACATTTTCCTAAAGGAAAAGACATCCATAAAATGGTTTGCATAGGGCAAACATACAGTAGGTTTTCACTTCAGACAGTTTCAAGAAACCACTCCAGAGAGCTGTTTACATTATTGGGATCTTTGGAAGCTAGTTTGGGGAAGTAGTGGGGTGTCTTTCTTTTTTTCTCCCTGGAAATCTTCCCAGTTTGGAGGCTACGAGTCTGGCCTCTCTTGTCTCAAGATCAAATAAGTCTTTTGATTCCAGGGGTGTTTTATTTTTCAGGACTTGGTGGCTGTGGTTACTTGGTATATCAAGAGACCCAATGCACTTGGTACACTAAGGCCCAAAGGAAGGACTGTGCCCCTGAGAGCTCATCTCAACATGCTCCCTTAGCAGTGATGGTGTCTGCAAAGCCCCACATGCATGGAAGCATCACTGCTGTCCCTGTCCATGGAAGCATCAGTGAGGAGCACCCAGAGCCCACACTGCTCCTAGCACCGGTAACAAACCAACCAACCAACCCCAAACATGTAATTGAAATAAGCTCAAGTTGTGGGGCTTTTTTTTTTTTTTTCATTTGGTTTGTTTTTTTTTTCCCCCAGTTTATAAGAATTATACAGAATCTATTCATTTCAGTGAGTATTGTAGCTCTGTCTTAAATTTTAAATTAAGTCTTTGGGTATGTCCTCAGATATGGTGACAGCCATTTCAGCTTCATCGCCAAATGTACTGTTTTATGACATTTATTGAGTCAGATGATGGGCAGTGCTTTTGTTCACACACAATATAACTCAACCTCCTCTTGCTCCTCACCGTGTGACCCTCTTCTACAGCCTGTCTACCAGTAACCCCATATTCCCCAAAGCCAGCAGCCAAGTTCCCCAAACTATGTCCCGCACACAGCACATGTATAACATCTTCCTCCACCTCACATCCAGTCCTACTCGGCCCCCCACACAGGGGAGACATCCAAGGGTTACAGAATTAATAGGCTCCCAAGGGCAGTCACAGCCACTGGGGATTCGGCCAATCCTTAGAAACACTGTCTTTTAGCTTACATAGAAATTAGAGAAATTTCAAGTTTAAAAAACAAATGTTTAGCTTTCCTACAGTGCAGGAGAGATTGAACATATATACTAGCAACATCCAGCACGAGTGTCTTAAAAAGAAACATTCTAAAAATAAATAAATATCTTAATGTAATGGGTATTCTAAGAAAGCCATGCTTCCAAAAGAGAGCATGAAAGAATATAAATACAGAATTCTAATAATCCAAACAGCCTCATTTCTCTTCCCAGCTTTTCCCAAGCTTTTTGATCATCATGTAGTCTCTTAGACATGTTTGGTTATTGCTTACATGAATGAAATCCCTCTGAAACCTCTGCTATTATTCATTATTTATCCTGGTAAACCAGAGGTTGAAATTGCCAGATATTTCTGGACACAGACCCAGACAGCACTAGTGCTGTTCCTTCTGTTTTGGTGGTGTCACAGTGTCAAGTCAAACCCAGACACTGCAGACTTGTTGACTTTTAGGGTATGAAAGCTTTGCTTTGGTTTGTGATCATAAGATTCACCTACCTGGGAACACGCAGAACAAGTGAGGGTGCAAACATACCTAATCTGTACAGCCTTTTTTTTTCCCCTATGCTTATTTCTCTCTCACTTTTTCCTTTGGACAAAACTTAAGCAACTGTAAGGGTGGAGTTTCCTATCAGAAGTGTTTTCAATAAATAAATCTGTTTTCTTTCCAAAAGTTCATCTGCTAAGCTGGCAAAGCCTTGAAGTATATTTCTGAAAAGATGCATGTTTCTAATATGGAAGGTAGATCTGGCTCTAGACTTAATTTCATAGAATAGTCAGCAGTTTGATACTTTATATCTCATTGCCTTTGATAGTGTGCCATGAATCTTTCCCACTTCTTTAATTTGCAGGTCCCAGAGGAAAGCTGGAGATGTGCATACTGGAACAAGCTGTGCCAAGCTGAGATAGAAGATTTATGTCTCCTAAACTACCCACACCGATGGGTGTTCGAAGAGCTGTGGCTGCATCCTTCTGCCTCAGAGGCAAAGGGAGCAGAGCAGAGGAGTGAGAGCCTTGGGGTCAGGCTGTCATCCCTGGTGCCAGTGGGGTGACAGTCAGGGTGGCAAGACCCAGCGCTACTGAGAGGAGCCCTTGCACCTCCCTTCAGCCCCTCACCACCACCACCAGCCCTTCCTCCTGTGGGGCTGCAGCCATCACACGGTCTCCTAGCCATGTGGTAGAGTACTTGCCCCATCTCTCCTCAGATGAGTCCCTCTTTTGTCACTTGCTGATGCTTTGGCTCTCAGATCTCCTCTGCCTCCTGGGTTCAGAATGACACAAGAGGGGACAGAAAGAGTATACAAGGGGATATGTTTGCCTCAAGCTGACTTTCTAACTCAACAAGAACAAGGTGCTGACCCAAGGGGAATATATGCCTGCAATCTTGGTTTTAGCTGAAGAAATAAAAAAAAAATAATAATATTCATATAATATTTCAAAGTGAAGGGTTAATGCTAAAGTTGTCTGGAATGATTCTAAGTGGAAGAAAGGGGATAAAACAGCACTCTTAACAGAAATATGAATTAAGTCTGGACCACACTACGGGAGCACCAAACACCAGGGCCAAAGTATAGTTGGAAAGATAAGATGCCATTTACAGGTTTTTTCTGTCACTAACTCTCACCTGAACTTTGCCTTTAAGATTAAACAGATGCCTTCTGAATTTTGTTTACCTGACTGAGAAAAGATGGTGTAGATTTCGTTTTCAAAAAGTGCATCTCGATTTTAGACCCTGGAGCAAAACCACAGTAGATCATTTCAAACCTCATGTGATCATGTGGTGGTGACTTGTTTCCATAATCTGCACCAGATTCTGTGATAAAGAAACTCAGCTTCTTCATGAAAAATTACCCCCCAAAATACTGTGACTCATGAGAAGATAGTATCAAAGGAGCAATTTATTGTGCAGTAACCACCCACATCCTGAACTCTCTCTGATCTCTGCTATGTCAGCTCAGCACTAATCGACACCGTGTAGGAATCCATGGCTATACGGGAGAGAAGCAGCAGGCAGGATAACATACAGGGACACAAGCAACTGAATATGTTTCAGAGCTATATCTTTTTTTCTGGGAGGATACCCTCGGCTCCAGGCCCCAGGGTGGGGACACAGCACCCTTTACTTAGTCCTCCTTCTCCCGTAATAATGCCTGTAAGCAGCAGCATAGCCGTGGCGAGAAGCGTACAGTTCGCAGGGGTAGTAGTCTTCGCAGATCTCCCTCTGATGCTCCTGGGGTGCCTTATTACGTTCCCTGATCCTGCAGAAGTAGGATAGATGAGGAGTAAGTGCTGTCATCTTAAATATCTGTCTACAGCCCTTTCCCCACCCCCTCCCCCCCCAACACCCCACCAGGATTAAGGACCCAGCCCCAGCCCCCATCATCAAGCTACCAAGACCATGGCATACCAGCGTCTGTATTCACGACACCCAGGGGGCTGATGTGAGTACAGGAGTGTTGTTCCTCCCCGGGTAACATTTTACTTCAGGGCTGAGTAGGGTGGTGGGGAGAGGGGTTTGGCTCCTGCCTCAGCCCGGTGCTGAAGGAAGAGACTTCCAGCCTTCTCCCTCCAGCTATTTCGCTATTCCCTAAACCCACGCATGGAGCAAAGAGCTGAAACACCTTGTGAAGGGGACAACATGGTGCTGCTGAGAGGGTTTGCCTCAGTGCCTCCCTCTAGGAGAGGATTTCTGTGCCTCGGCCTTTATTTTCACAAGCCCCGCATGAGACATAAAACTGCCTCTATCTGCCTTATATAGATGAGGAAAGGAGGTTCACGGAAGGCCTTGTGATTTAGAAAAGGTCATGCAAATCCTGCATGAGACCTGAAGACTGGAACAAGATCTCACATTGAACTTTCTGGGTATCCCACACTGATTCCCTCTCTCCTTTTGTTGCTGCTTCCTTCAGACAAATTAAGCAGAGCCCTCCCCGTGCAGGATGTGCCCTCAAACACAAGGATCCACTCTCTGCTGCCTGAGCTCTGGCTTCTCCCAAGGTTGGGGACTTGACTGGCACCTCAAGCTGAGAGAGGGGCTGAGGCTTCTCCGAAGTCACCATGGCTTCTTCCCCTGCTACCAGCCTGTGCTTGGCAAGGAGAAACCTCTCCCCACTCCCACCCTCAGTGCCCTCAGGCCACAACATACCTCTCCTGAGCAATAGCTTCTAGTCTCATGTCAGTTTGCATGAAGCCATTGGCCCTTCGCCTGTTGATGAAGGGATCTGGGAAGACAAGGTTTTGTTTTGTTTTGTTTCCAGAATATATAAACACTTTTCACAAGACTTGATTTCCACAAAGCCCATCTCCCACACTGGTGACAGCCTCCCTCTCTGCCCTCCCCTCACAGTGAAACCCAGGACCCTTTAATACTCCCTGCCATCCACCCTGCTGGCTCTCCCTATGTCTTGTGCAGCCTGTATGGAAGCTCAGGGTGCCCAAGGGAAAGCTACTGTGAGCCTGGTGCTGCAGCCTCCCTGACTGGAGCTTGGCCAAGAGGCGGGTGCCAAGCTGCGCAGACCGCAGGAGGCCTGGGCGCACTCGGTAAAATCAGCAGGATTGTGAAGCTACGAGTAGGAACAGGAAGGGCCTGAACAAGTTTATCTGCCTCCACAGTTAGGCAGTAGAAAAGGTCTGTGCTGAAATTTTGAACTGAAGTGTCTGAAGGTCCCTTCTGTCCTTTTTGAGAAGCAACAGAGTCCGACTGCAGAACTGAGGAGTCTGGGGATGTCCTTGTCATTGGCTCCCACTTGTACCTTTGTGCTTCTGACTCGCTGCTCTGTGAAATCCTTCTCCCAGATGGTCTAATTTCTTTTTAGCTTTGATCCATCTGTTCTCTAACCTCTCCAGGTTACTGCTCGTTCCTAAGTGATGCTCTCCACGATCTCCCACTGCTTCTGTGACACCAACTCTCATCCAGAACAAGGATGCCTCCTGCCCACACACCCCACCTGCTTCTTCCAAGGTGCTGAGAGTTCGGTTTTCCCTGTCTTTGGGTAAGGACAGCCAGTGTCACTGGCTCTTTCCACACTCCTCCCAGAGCTCTTTGAGCAATGCCCTTTTCTAATACCATTTAACCTGTTTTAGGTGCATGCAGCAGGGATCTAAGTTCATTGCTCTTTGTTTTCCAATTCTTATTAGATTCTTTGCAAAGCACAGTGGTATGTACTTGTGCCCAAACACGTGAATTCTTTTTTAACTCTCTTCCCATTCATCCTGAAACTCTGACATCCAATAAATTCAATTTCCCTGAGCTGAGTGGTTCTGCCTATTTAATCCCCATAGTAAAGCACAAGGAAATGGTCTTGGAGATGTCTGCAGCACACTTTGAATTAAAAAAAAAAATAGTAAAGCAGTCTCTTACTGAGATACTCATGGGATTCCATGCTCTCGTGGGACTCTGGGGAAAGAAAGAGGAATAAGGAGTAAGACAGTGTATTCATGGCATTTGCAGTGTCTCACACACCACAGATCAGTAGAACATTCACACACAAATCAGGGAAACCAGATTTAAAGGCACCTGTTTAAGAGGAAAAGAAAGGGTTCAGTAGTGTCATGTAGTATTTATATGAGGAGTTTACAATGTTCATGTGTTTCGGATGGAGCTATCTGGTGTCCTAGGCAGGACTTCAAGGGTCACACTTGGTCTTCCAGTATGTGATTCTCAAGCATATTTCTTTCCTTCATGTTTTTGACACTACAATTTTTGCTTAACCTCAAAGCCTGCATGTGTGCTTAGGGAATGGATTAGCACAGGGAAGTGTGCTTGACTCTTGCATAAAATAGCATCTTAACTCCATCTGTATGCCTGACAGGAGGAAGGTGCTGATATTACAAAAGGGGAAAGGGAGATCTCCCCATTAACAAGGAAGAAGCCTTGACTTGGCGTGTAGTAGTCTAGGAATTGTGCCTTGCAAAATAGCCTGTGGGAGAGTCACAGCCCAAGCACCTCTGTATGGCTCAGCCTTTTAAGTTGTTCTGGTTATCAGCTGTGTCCCCAGCCATCCTGAAAGGTAACTATAAGTTGGAATGACCATATCAAAAATGATGTAGTCTCTTCCAAGTCCTGTTATTGTGATCCAGACAACAGAGGAGCAGGAAGAGGACCAGTCTGCAGTGTGAGCTGGAGCAGAGGGGAAGGGGCTGAAGCATCCTGGACTGCAAACCACAATGACTGGAGCTGGCTGCTCTGGAGCAGAGTTGACACAAGGGCAGGAAAGCAGGGTTAAAGGGAAAGAAAAAACAAAGGTGAATAAAAAAATCTGAACAGATCCAAATATGTCTGCAACTTTGGAGTTGTCGCTCTACCCAGTAAAAATGATCACCTACCATAGCAAGTAGCGGCCATGACCAAGGTAGCCAAGAGTGTAATGATGATGAGAGCGCGCATTGTGCAAGTGCAGGGAGGGCTCCCTCACTCCGTCTTCCTTGCTGTGTCTCGCTCTCTTCCCACAGAGGGCAGCCAGAGATCCTGGGCTGCCTGCAAAATTAGCAGTGGAATGTTTATTATGAAAACAGAGACAGGAGGGGGCCCACGAAAGAACCTGGGGAAGGCAATGGCTGGCTGGTACACACTCTTTATGGAGCTATTACAAAACATCCTCTATTAGCAGACTGAGTCAGGTTTTGGGAAGGAGGGGGCATGCCCCCTTCCTCTCTCAGTTCAGGGTGGGGGGCAGAGTTCACAGGCAAGCATGTCCCTTGCACTCAGAAACCTGGCCCGTGCAAGTGGAAGTTGTTCCAGGGGCTGCCAGGGGCCTGCAGGGAGAGGCGTGTGCTGATCCCAGATGTACATGTTTGCCTTTCTAATTTTTCCTCTGATCTGCTCTCTTTACCCTCGCCGTGCTCTGTCTGGAAACACAGCCCAGACTGTTCCGTCAGCTCTGCTGGTGGAGACACAGAGAGCAGGGCTTCAGACAGCTTCCTCCCCACTCAGCCCCCCTTCCTCCAGCTGGCCCCACTGCCCTCCCAGCCTGCCAGCTGCCAGAGCAGGAATCCAAGCCCCTTCCCACCTCCTGCTTTCCTGCTCCAGGAGTGACAAGCAGCAACACAGAAGGATCCCTTCTGCTGGAGGGATCATGAGCTTTGCATTGAGACCACAGCAGCAGCACCTGTAACTCTATCTCTGCAGGTCCTCACTGTGCTCCTGCCCCTACACTGCTCCTCTGCCAAGGGACATCTTCCTGAAAGCAGGGGAGACCAGGTGAAAAGGTGAAAAGCAAAGGGGAGCAGTTTGCCAGAGGCGAGGCAGGGAGGGGAGGGGGATAACCAGTGCCTGCCATCCCTCCCCGTGGCAGCAGTGGGGCTGGGACCATGCACACTGCCTGCAGACGAGCCCAGGGCACAGTAACCATTGCTATGTGTGAGCCACGCGCTGCAGTGACCGCCTGTTTTGCCCAGGTGTACACAGAACATGCACTCACCAGCCTGCGGGTCCCTACCCACATGCAGACATCAGGGTTTCTCTCTGACTGGGTGCAGGCTCCAGCCGGCTATTCCTACCAAGCCAGTGGGGTGGCGTCACTGCTGTCACCTGCAGAGGCCAGTCTGGGGAGCCACGCTGCAGGTGGCACAGTCAAAACCTACAGGGACAATCAGCCAGAGCCTAACACTTCCCCAGTAGGGAGTGAAACTTCAGTGGAACAAGATTACCTTTGCCTTTTCAATGCCAAACTCATGCTCTCTGCCTGAAGCCTGTGGTCTCTGGGAGATGAACTGAGCAGGGCCTTCAGCTTCAGGCCAAACAGAAAGAATTGCTTTCCTTCCCCATTATCTCCCACAGAGAGCAGCTCAGTCCTTCACCATTAATGTCCCCCATACTACCCACATCCTGCCTGTTCAGTGCTTTGCCTAAGATGAGGAGGAAAACTAGGTTGTGCGGTGACAGAAAAAAGTCTGCTCTAGTCACAGGGTCACAGAACTAAGACTTTTCTACTGTTCCTCTGTGCTCTGCCCTACTCTAGTCTCTTTAAGTGAATTCTCTGCTCCGGGATTGTTTTCATTCCTTGGAGTCCAGGGTTTTGAAGCTGGTGTTGAATGTGGATTTTATAGGTTTCCTGAATGTTTTGTACACTCTGGCAGCTCATCAGAACTGCCAAGGAAGGGAGGTTTGAGGGAGACAGCCCAGCGGGAAAGCAGTGAGGCACAGGGAGGAAGACGCTGGGAATGCTGTGGAATGAAGGTGAGGCTGCACAGTGGGAAACTCCGGCAGACTTTCCAGCCAAACCCTCTTTATTTACCTATCAGAGCCTTCTCACTGGAAGACCACTCCCATTTCAGAAACTCACTGATCCCAGTACGCCTGGAGCATCCCCTGCCATCACCACAGCAGAAACGCCACAAGCACCACTTTAACTCAAACATTTCACTTTTTGCCACAGAAGCAATGCATTTTCCAAGAGATGAGAGAACTTGCTGACTACACAGCTCTATGCCAACAACTGACTTCAGGAAACACATTCCCTTGCAAAGATAAGTTGCCTCTTGACTCCCCCTGCACTCTGGATTCTTCAGCACACATCCCTCCTCCCCAGCATCAGCATGCTGCCCCAGAGGTAACACACCACAAAGTACAGGGAGCTAAATCCTCCTGCTTTCTAGAAGCATCCACTGGTTGGAAATACAGAAAGAGGAGGTAAGATAAACTGCCTGCAAATGCCAGGGAGATTTCCACAGTCCCCCCCAAAAAGGGGAGATCAGAAAAGCAGCCCTCTGGCCTGTCTCCTGCTGGAGCGGAGAACCACGATGTTACACACGCCATAGCAATCACTCCTAACATTTTGCAGCTGTGAAGCACCAGCAAGGCATTAATAATGAGCAGCCATCCAGGAAAAGTAAGGCGGTCCCTGCATACTCACTAAGCCGTCCTTCCTGGCCAGCCTGCAGCTCGTCTGAGGGGGCAGCTCTCCCGGCGTCCTGGACCCTGTACTGAAGGAGAGGGACCTTTTATTTATTAGCATTGATGAATGACTCCTCCCCTCTTCTGTCTCCCATTCCCGATCCACCCCCAGGCTTCCACCTTCTCAGTCAAAAACACCTTCTGCCCACAGCCAGGAAACAGAAACCTCAAGGAACTGAGCCAAGGGGGGAGAGGAGAGAGCCAGAACAGGCACCAAGGGCTAGTGGGGCACAGCCACAACCAGGCTGCATTTCTGTGCCCAGGAGCGGTGTGTGGGCAGAGGTCCAAGGACAAGCTCGGTCTTCCCCTTTGCAGCCTGATGCCCCCCATCTTCGGCCCCCTCCTTCCCCATCCACACTCTGTTCAGAGCCACACTGATGGCCAGGCCATTGGCTCTTCCGTGGGAAGCACAAGCCCAGGAGGCCCTCGCCTGTCTCCTTGCATGTTCCTTTTGCGGCTGCCTGATGCCCCCTCCTCCAGACCCACAGCAGTGCTGGACAGCCCGCTGGACAACCCGGGACATGCCCAGCTCGGTGGGCTGTTGGGTTCCTGGGCTCCTGGCTCTGACTGTGCTGGAGGTGCCCAGGCCAGGAGCACGCACACACATCTCACCGGGGCAGTCCTTGCTCAGCCAAGATCAACCCCTGCTATGCCCAGTGGGGGTGCTGGCAGGTCTGGTCCCAAAGTAAGGGTAGGCACAACCTGAGGGACTAAGCTCAGGAGACCTGAGATGGAGGAGATGAGCAGCTGCAGAATCAGCAATCGTGAGGTTAAGAAAGAAAACCCATCGCATCTATTCACTAACCAAACAGCTGGTGGCTGTGGCTGGTTTGGCTCAGGAAAAGATCGAGTGTGACCTGGCTTAGTGCCTTGGTTGCAAAATGAAAATGGCAGCATAACTGTGGAGTTACCACCGACTGTCTGGGACAGAGGTGGGTTTGCTGCACTTTTGTAGGACACTTTGTCACCTCACAGTTAGCACATGCATCCTTGATCTATGTACTTTTGCCTGGTTCCCAAAGGCTCTTGTCCAAGGGTGGGATCTTTAGCTCCTACAGCGCTTGATGATTTTGACTGGGAAGTCCAGACCTACCGGTGGCTCGAAGGTACCACATCACATGTGTCCTTGCACAAGCAGCTCTTGGCTCTCAGAGCCTGAGAAAAACAACCTGACATGGAACTGTCTGGATTGGAGTCACACCATTATTTCCAGGGACAGTTTGCAGAGTTTTAGGGATGGTCAATACGTAGTCCGTGTAACCAGTGTTGGGTCTGGTTATTACATATTGAGTTCAGTGCACATGCTCTTCCAGGGATGAAAGCTCTGCCCTGATCTCTGACATGGCAGAGATCTGTTTACTTATTTCATTCCTCCGAGGACAGGGGAGCAGGAGTAAAATGTTCCCCAGAAGTCTTCAGGGTGTAGGGGCATTGTCATGAGCCACCTTTGAAAAGTAGTGTAAAGAGCAGAACATTTCTTGCCCCCTCTTCTACCACCTTCCAGGGACAGCTGAATATTTGGCCCCGTGTTGTGCAGAACCCTGAGAGAAATCAGGGCACAGAAGATCTGTTTGTTCCATCTATCTGGGTATCAGGAAAGCTTTGGCCAAAGTGCCATCTGGCAAATTTTTAGTTAAGTTGGAGGAAATGAATGCTGAAGTCAAAAGTGAGAGATGGCAAGGAAGCAGACAAATGAGACAGAAGTTTGAGCAGTGGAAAAGAGAAAATGTTGAGAAATTACCATTTGAATTCTTCTTGGGATTAGCTTAGTTGAGTACTTCCGTTAATGATTGGCTCAGAAAAGGAATACTTCCTCAAAGAAGTTTTTTGATAACACAAAGCAGTAAAGCAACATCAGTGGAAGGGATTCCTGAGAGGTCCTATAGGAGGAAAAAGATGGCCTTGAAAGCTGGAATAACAGAAACAGGGTAACATGCAATAGTGCAAATGCAAGATCTTCCAAGGGGATTAGCAGAAAGAAAATCCTGCTGCTAACTAAGAGCTCATAAACTGGAAAAAATCAGGAAAAATAAACTATGAACCAACAGTCAGAAGGTGATTACAGAATGGTGATTCTGAAATGTCTACTGAGAATCTACCAGCAGAGATGGGCAACTGTTAGTGACACTTGATTAGGATACCAATGAGACCTCAGCAGGAGTCCTCTGTATGGCCCAGGTCACTCGTGTTCAGGGAAGAACTCCCGTGGAAATAAATGAGAATGGTGTAAATGAGGCTGTTAAGGGAAAAACAAACAAACAAACAAAAAAACCCTGCTCATTGAGCTTAATGAAGGGATAATAATTTGCTCTCTATGAATGTGTTGTGATAAGCACTAGGGAGGTAGAATTATTAAAGCCAAGGGACAGTACTTGAACAAAAACACATGGGTATTGTTTATGTCCCTGAAGAGACAGAGGCTTGAAATGGGACGTTTCCTAACCATGATAGCTGTAGGTTCTGAAACAACCCCTAGGGGTGTACTGGAAATAAAACCTAATTGCCAGTCTATTTTCCTGCTATAAAAGCCTTCTGGTCAACAAGGAGAGGCTCAGTGACTCCCACAGGTGATGGCAAAAAGATCTGTCGTTTTGGGGGTGACTGCAAATCACCCCCCACAAGTGCCCAGCACACTGAGTGTCCAGCTTTTATACCTCTAGGAGGGCTTTGGCAGGATCACTCACTGAGCACCGACCACAGCAAGGGAATAAACCCCATCAGCCCCATGGCAGAGATTTCTAAATCCAGGTTGCCCAGAGTATCAAGTGACTGAACTCACTGACCTGGAGAGCCCTTCCCAAGCTTGCTCTGATGTTTCAGGATTTAAGTTAGTCAACCACCATATGGGCTATGGCTTAGCGATTTCTCAACATGATAAACAAGTGCTTTTTGGAACAGCTAGTTCTACAGCACATGAGAAAACAAGACTTTATTTTTACTTTTTCATTTAGTCCTAAGTAATACCTAGGAACAGATCCAAGAAGCGAGTATAAATGAGCCACTAAGTAACAGTGTCCGAGTATTCACGATATAATTAAAGTCAACAACCTCATAAAATAAATCGTGCTGAAAACTAGCATACTGACACTAAGCTTTAGAAAAGGAGATGTTTTTTAAACACAGGAGCTAGTCAAAAGACTATGAAATAAAAATAAACGGAACACATTTCAGACATTTAGAGAACTTGATATACATATCTGGACGTGTGCTAGCTCTGGCAGCAAACTCACTCAGCTACCCGATATTAACCCTAAAACTAGTTCAAAAGTCATTTTTTCATCCTGGGAAAAACATATATTTAAACATTTCAAAACTAGATTTAAAAAGCACCAAAGATTAAAAGAAATAGGGTACACATAAGCAAGAGAAACCTAGTTTCACAGCGATCAAACAATTTTTTTTCAAAGTAACTGAAGTGATTTATTTCCATTTCAGTGGAGGGGTGGGGAGAAAGGAGTAATTTCATAAGAAGTGTGTTTTAGTTTTTTTTTTCCAAAAATATTTAAGCACATATATTTGAAATCTGTTTCTACCTTTCCCTTGTGAAGAATCTTGTCATCAGCATTACAGCTTTGTGCAAAAAGAAAAGTTTCTAGTGGGAAAAAAACGATTAGTTCTGATTAAAATTTCTTCTAATGAAGCAAATATATGTCACATATAGTCTTAGGACCACTTTAGAGACCACCATTTGAGGCTTACAGGTAGCGTCTGTCTCCTATGGAAGAGGAAAGTTCCCTTGCCAGCTCATAGCTATTTTCTTTGATGCTTCCTCCAAAGTTTTGGGCCGGGGTGCATTTTAGAAACTCTCCTTTAAATCATACATGATGCCTTTCAGTGACCTTCTCCTGCCCACATACATGGAGCACACCTGCACATTCAACCTGATGGATGTCACTTAAGTCTGGGGTGACTGGTTGTTCAGTATTCCAGTGCCAAAGGAGCAGGACTGAAATTAAGTACCATGAAAAGGCCCAGTTCCTTCCCCTCTGAGCAAATCCAGAGGGTGAGATGATATTCTTTCACCTGCAGTGTCCTACAGCATTTGTGCCTGTATCCACATTAGCCACTACCGTGAAGAGAGGTTTCCAGTTTGTGAGCTGTGGGGTTTGTTTGGCTGGTTGGTTGGTTGGTAGATAGGTTTCTTTGTTTGTTTGTTTGCTTGTTTTTCTAGCTGCTGTATTCTCTTGTTGGTGGAAAATCTTTACTGTAATTCAAAGAATAGTGTCCAGATACAACTTCATAGCCATGGTCTATGGAGTTGTGATCCTCGAAGTTACTCCTTGTAATCCATCAGACTTCAAAATGAAGCCCAGTATAAATACAGGAGCATTTGGGGTCAGCAGTACAACTCAATGAGAAGTCATTACTCTCCATTTCTGCTTGCTGCAAAAACTGAGCCTGGCTCAAGCCTTTGACTCTAACACTCAGCACTCTCCATGGGATATCATTTAGTTACCTCTAAGACTGACTCTCTATGTTTGGCCAGGGCTTCCCAGAACAGCTGTGTTCTGAAACAATGAGAAAAGATTTCTGGTAACAGGAAATTCATGAGCAGAGAAGACCAGAATCTCACAAAAGCCAGACCAAGGTTATTTAATTCACTGGATAAAGCAACCAAAGCATAAAGCATTCAGGACTAAGATATAATTCTGTTGCTTCCTTTGGCTTCACCCCACACTACCCCCACCCACCTACCCGCCCACACATGTCCACATGCACTAATCAGCCTATTTCTTTTACTGTCTGGGAAGGAAGGATATTGTTAATATTATTTGGATGTTGAGAAATGTGGCAGAGGATCCTGTGCAGGGATTAAATAATCCATACAAGTAACAAAAATTGCTTGTACTTCCAGTATCCTGTGAAAAACTGAGCAAACAAAAAGTTTGAACTATGACTGTAAAAACAGAGCATGCTTCTGGGTTGCAGCAATCTCTCCTCCTTTTCCACCTCTAACCCTTTTGCTTCACCATATGAGCACAAAAATGCCCTGACATGATTCATTCCTGGGGATCATAGGAGATTTACCCGCCTTATTTCCTGCCCAGACATGCAGTGCGATAAGAAAGCAGCTGTGGTTTCACTCTGCTCATCCATCTGGTAAATAATAAAGAACAATATTGTCTCTTTTTAAATCATTGAACTTAGACAGCATCTTAGATCCAAAATCTGCAAGTCCTTGTGAGACCAAGATTAAACTGAAACATTTCTGTGCTCTCTTGAACGCAGGAAGCCGCTAAAATATTTACAAGCACTATTGTCATGCTATATATGTTTCTTTGTTCTGTCTCAGGTTCAGTATCTATAGTATCATAGATTTTGTCTTTAGTAAGCAAATAACATTTTCTGTGGAACACCAAGCCCTGATCTTCACCTCTCTTTGTTGTCAATATCTGATAGGCTTCAAAGGAAGATGAGAGGAATGGGGGGAAATGCATGATACCCAGCTAATTGTGAAATACTGTTTGTGGTGAGAAGAAAGGCTTCCTTATTCCTTGAAGCATTAAATCCAGTTATTCTTATCTTCCAGTGCATAACTACAAATTATATTAACGTTCCTAACATCACACACTAGCCAAGTCATTTGACTTGATGACCTTCCATAGTAATGAATTTCACACACTGTTTTGGAGACATGTTTATGATTTGTATGCAATTTGACAACTGTTTATTTTTATCAAGAATCATAGAATCATAGAATCATAGAATATCCCGAGTTGGAAGGGACCCATAAGGATCATCAAGTCCAACTCCTGGCACCGCACAGGTCTGCCCAAAAGACCCAAAAAGACCATGTGACTAAGTGTACAGTTCAATCGCTTCTTAAATTCAGACAGGCTTGGTGCAGTGACTACTTCCCTGGGGAGCCTGTTCCAGTGTGCGACCGCCCTCTCGGTGAAGAACCCCTTCCTGATGTCCAGCCTAAACCTCCCCTGCCTCAGCTTGACACCGTTCCCGCGGGTCCTATCACTGGTGATTACGAAGAATAGGTCACCTGCCTCTCCACTCCCCCTCGCGAGGAAGTTGCAGACTGCGATGAGGTCCCCCCTCAGCCTCCTCTTCTCCAGGCTGAACAGGCCAAGTGACCAAGAAACATCTTCTCATAAAGTAGGAAAGAATTTTAAAAGGAGAAGGAATGACAGATCAATTTTTATTGCTTTTCAGTATCTTTTTTCTTTTTCCTCCAATGGCACTGGGTCCAGAATTCACTACTTTACCAGGGATAATGTCTTTATCACTAGTGATCATAATTTCCTTTAAATTGTAATAAAAACAATAACATTGGCATAAATGGAAGGAGAGCTCTGGGTGTGGAAGTGCTAGGAAGAAAGGCAGAAGGTCTACAAGAACTGCACATATTGATGGCACCTAGAATATCAGATCATGAAGCATTTGACATACAGAACCTCTAGATACCAAGATTGGGGAAAAAAAAAAAGTCTAAAACAAGATATGTACTAAAACAAGGGAGAGAGCATTCTTAAGACTTAAAAAGGGCCAAAATCAAACCATCAGAGATGATGGTGTTAAGAAAAAGGACATGACAGAGCCATAAGATACCTAGGTAAGGAGGCAAGAAACAGTGAGACCTTATGGTACTCAGAGGTGGGAAAAGATAAAGAGACAAAAGATGACAACTACAGCCAGCTCTTCAAGGATGCAGGAGATGCATCTAAAATGAGCATATGGCGGCCAAACTAAGACAACTGTGGGAGACATAATGAAGACTCCAAAGCCCTTGTCCTGCATCTTCTGTGTCATTGCAAAGAAACCAAATTGTATGAATAAATGCATCTTGGTGTTTGTGAATATGTAGTTATGAGAGCGCTAGTCTGGGTAAGTGAAATCAGTGTGGCTTAAAATAAAACATTTCCTCTCTATAGTGTCTCACATTGATTTCTGCTACTCCACTACTGCAACTTTACTTAATACAAAATGAGGTGTTAAAAGCTGATTTTTATTTAATGCAAAATGAGGTATTAAAAGGTACCATGCTGACTTTTTAATGATATCTTCAGTATATAAAAGTCTTCATGCAAAACCATCTCACATCATTCTGCAGCTTTGGCAGTGCTCTATGTGGTAAGAAACTTCCCTCGGAGCTCTTCCCACTTTGGCTTGTGGTCCTCTTAGCCAGATACCAAGAGAAAACTCAGGTCAGATACACAAGAAGATCACCAGTGCTGCAGGCATGAGGCCTGAGGTGACATTCTTGGATTCAACCTCCCTCCTCGTTTTGGTCAACGTTGGTTGGGGTCTGATGTGCTGACACTGTTCACCCATTTTTCTCTCTGTGCATGATAAAGGATGGCCTTTTAAGACTCAGTACATGCTCAAAAATTACATAAAATCGCAGAAATGATTTCTATCATATATCAGTCCCAGAGGTTGCATAGAAGTTTTTCCATAGCAGGACTTTTCATTAAAGACTTCTACCAGCAAAAACAGTTTTGTCCTTCCTGGTCTTGTAACTAAGTTGGTTTTTTTTCCCCCCTTTGTTCTACTAGTGAGATCTATAGGCAATACTTCCTGGCTCCCAATGAGTTGCATTAATCGGGATTTCTATTTATACGGTTTTCTACATACAGCCACACCTGCACTGGAAAATGGTGCTGTATGTTCATCAGCAAGATACACTGCATGAGTAACCTCTTCAGTACATAAGCATTGACAACCCTGCTGGCTGGCTAAGCCTAAGATTAATGAGGACATTATCTAATACCATACATTTTCCTAAAGCAGACATTGCCTGAGAGTCTTTGCTCTGCACATGTTATTTACCAAACATCTGTACACACTTGTAGAATGAACTTTCTTCCATATTACTTGGCTAAATGTTTGCCTGTCGCTTCAGCTCTTTGAGATAGGCACCTGTCTTGCTCAATGGTCAATTCACTGGTAAACCTGCTGGATCACCTAATAAATAAAAAATACTCACTAGCTCTTAGAAATACCCTTGTTTGTTTCGAGACCTGAGCATTCATCTGAGATGAACAGCTAACTCCAGTAATGACTGCAGTCAGAACAGTCTCTTCCAGAAAATCCCCCAAGTACCTTATTAGCACTAAGGGCCTGTTTGTGCCAGGTCCTGTACAAGCCCCAGAAGGGAGAGACATGTGGTTACGTGCCTGTCTTTGCCCCTCCACAGGAGAAGATGCCTGTCTGTCAGGAGCACCTTCCTCAGCCAAGGAATCCCTTATCATTGCCTGGCCTCCCCGAGCCTCGGGCTTGGTGATAACAGATGATACACAGGCATCCCAAAGGCTCAGACATCAAGTTCACAATCTTCTTCAGCCCTTGAAGCTCTTCTCTCTTATCTGATCTCTCTGCCCTTCTCTGCACTATCAATGACAATCTTTTGCTGTCCTCCAGCAACTATTGCAGACACTGGGCTGCTGCACAAAAGCCTGCTGTTATTATACCTCAGAGCTGTTCCTAGCTGGGGAGATTATCAGATAGTAAGACCATGAGAAAATAATTTACCACAGTGGGTTTTTGCTTCCAGAAAGGAAGCACAGAACATCAACGGGAGTGTTACAAGGAGCCAACAAAGAGCGAGACCTGCAAGGCTGGAGTAAGAGCTGAGAGCCTGGCTTTAGCTCCTTCTCTCCTGCCTGAAAACAAGCTCCCAGGATTGCTTTGGTCATGTTCCTGTGTCCTCTGTGCAACATTCAGCACTGAGACACAAAGCTGACCTTAAGCTGCTCCTGAGAAAAAGGCTCCTGCTGGCTTGCTGCTGAACCTTTCATGCCCATCTTGCCATCCTTGGTGGGTGCTGTTCTTTCTCCTTGGAGCATGCAGAGTCGTGAGCTCTCTGAAAGGCCTCCAGGCTCCAGGCAGGGTTTTTTTCTGCAGCACTGTCCTCCAGCTGCTCCTGCAGCAATGTGAAGCCCCACCACCAAGACCAGCGCCCAGCAGTCACAGAGGAGAGAAATGGCTTGCGAGAGGCCACCAGGTTGGGATGACCAGACTAAGACAGCTTATATGTATGAGTCTGAATTCCATTAGGTATCAGCAGGCTTTGATTTTGCTGGGAAGGGCCAACAAAGCTTTTCCATGAGGCCCAAAAGGGCCTGGAGCAGGTGGGAGGTGGCAGTGCCGTGTCTGTGGTGGAAGGGACAGACAGCCTGGGGAAGGAGACAGGGCTGTGTCTTGGAGTGTGGGACAGTATTCACCCATTTTTCTCACTATACATGATAAAGGATTGCATTTTAAGAATTGATACAGGCACAAAAATCACGTAGAACCACACACACGACTTGTAGCATATATCAGTCCTAGAGGTTGCACACCACCTAGAGGTGGGACACACCAAGGCAGCAGCCCCAGCCCCTTCCCCAGGCCAACAGCAGCTGCATAAATAAGGAATGAGGCAGCAAACTGAAGTCCTGGTTCCCTGGGGCCCATCTCAGGACTCTGTCATCTCCGCTCTGCTCTTACGAGCATTTGGGGCAGATGACGTTGCTGTTCCTCCCAGCCCCATCCTCTTTGCTGTTGGTGGAAGTTTGCTGTTTTTCCCCAACCACAAGGAAATGTGCTAAGTGGGTGGTGGGACTGGGGGGGGGGGGGGGGGGGGGACTGGAGGAGGGGAATGCTCGTCTGGAAACAGAGCCCGCTCAAACACACACCACCCAAACATGACATGCCTGCCTGTCACAGAGAAATTCACAGAGACAGATTTAATACATTAAACATAAACAAACCAGCACCAAGCCTTTGGCAGATCATCACGGCTAGAAATAGAAGCTAGCCACTTCAGGGGCTTTGGGTTTGTGTGCGTGATGGGTTCCCAGCACAAGGACAGACATTCAGGCTAGCCCCAGCCCAAATGAAAGTAAACATTCCTGCCTGGATTTTCAAGAATGGGGTACAGAGGTGGGTTGGAGAACTTCAGCACCTCACAAGGCACTGGGCAAGAAGCAAGAAGCAGCTCCAGAGCAGTTCATCTAAGGCAGGGTCTGTCTTGAGTGCCCCAGCAAGGATGTGAAGGCATGTAATGGTCAGAAACACCACACCCCTGGCATAACAAAGCTGATGATACAACTTTTTGGACTTTCCTTCGCTGCTTGATACTTTGTGCCACAAAACCAGTAGTACCAGTAATACTTTAGAGACCATTGCCATGCTGTCAGGGGCAGCTGGTCATTTGGAAGGGGGGACAGGACAAGTAGACACATAAACCATCTCATTTCTATACAAACAACCACAGAAATAATCCCTCCCTATCATGTTAAATGCTGGTAAAGGAGCTTTTCAAGTTACAAACATCCTGAGTACTGTTGTCTTTACTATTAAAAGAAGGAAGGTGTTTTTCTCCTAGATCACAGAACTAGTTCTGCCAAGAGGGACCACTGAACTACCAGTCCCAGGATTCACAGATGAAGCAGAAATGGTAGGGCAACTAGAGATGGCTGATCCTTTGATACAAGCATCACTATCTCAGGTACAGCATCAAAAATACCCTGAATCTATTTACCTTTCACTGCAACAGTCCCTTCATTTCTGCAGTGCTGCTGTCTTGTTGAAGGTCTTGCCAAAACTAAAATATACCAAGCAGTGCCTCATTCACGTGTTCCTCTGACCTGCCATAGATCTTTTCTAATCTTCTTAATATGTGAAGATATTTTTAGAAATATCTGAATATATTGATATTAGGATGTCTTAATAAAATAAGACAAATGTTAATATCTTTAATAAAATATTCTAAATAAAAGAAGATTCTGGATTCAGGAGATCTGGGTTCTCTTTCCAGCCCTGCCCACAGGTTTCCTCTACAATCTGGGGTAAATTACTGTCTCTTCTGTTTCTTAGCCAAATAACAAAAATAATTGGCCAAGGAAAATAAAATCTTGATTACAATGGGAAGTCATGAAATAGCCTAGGATCAACACCCACACTGAATTCCGAAATGCCAAGGAATCCTTAAAGCACAACAGTGCTTTAAGATACCGAGAATATTGTGTCTATTATTTTTAAAAGTAATCTTTTGGGCATACAGTTCTGTATTACTCATGGATAAGAAAACAGATGAAGAGTTCTTCTTGGGGTGATTATTCTGTTGATACCAGTCACTAATATAAATACAAAAATAATTAGATAAATAAAAGGAAAATTGCAAGACCCCATCCTACTCCCCTAGATTCTTATAAGCAAACCAAGGGACATATTTCTGCCCACAGACCAAGGAATCAGAAGTGAACTGTACCAATGCTATGTCTTCTGGTACCTGTGGAAGTAGTGACGTGCTGTCTCTACCCTGTACCTCAAGAATGTACAAAGAGCAATACAACCAATGACTCAGCTGCTAGATAAAGGGCAAGAATTAATGCTGGTGGTGCAGACGTTATACAAACCACACGACCTGGAGGGCACTGAATTGCACAAAGCCCCTAACAAGATGACAAAATGTGGACGCTGGAGGAGTGGGAGGCGGGAGAAGTGAAGGCACACAGTACTCGTAACAGAGGGACAGGGAGAAACCTGGGTGAGCGTGTGAGGAGGAGGACACAGCACTGGTTACAGCCATGATAGAAAAGGCAAGTGCACAGCTGCCATACCCAGAGGCTTGGTGTAAAAAGGGAGGCAGTTATTTATCAGTCTTTCCTCTTACCTGGAGAAATGTGCTGCTTTGCAGCTCAGGTAAATAACCTACCTGCCTGGATTTTTAGGTACATTAGCAGTGAAGGGAGAAATTCAAAGGGGAGAACAAGCACTTTCTTCTTCAATATGCATCTGAGGCTTTGCAGGTTTTAACACTGAGAATATTCCTCTGAAGTTTTCTTAGTGACTAAGCCAAAGTGGGTCAAAGAAGAACTTGATTCACAGTCCCAGAAAAAACACTGCTATATTCTGCTCCCCATCATTATCAGCTCCCTGAGGTACCCACCCAGCACCTTCCCTCACTGACCCTTGCCTGCCCCCAATGGCATCACCCTCTGGACAAGTCCTCTCCTCCTCCAAAACCAGTCTCTGGCTCTTCTCTGCCCTGCTCTTTCACGCTTCTGCAAACCACTTCCTCAGCTGCATCCTTCAGATGATATTTTCCCCTCCTGTGTCAACTGCCCTCACCTCTTTGCCAGCCCATGGGCTGCAGTTAGTGGTGCTGAGGGGAAGCCGTCTTGTGCAGAGGTGCAGAGTGACTAAGCCCTGCGGTTTATCCACCTGTAAGACAGGGTTTGCTTCTAATATCACTGCCTGGCTTTATTGGTCCACTTCCACAGTTTAGGTGCGGAGGTGTTTGGACTGAAATTCTAGGTTCACCCTGTAGCAGACAGGGGACACTACAGAGGGCTGTAACACAAACATCTGCATCCTCAGGGCACTTGCAAGCACCAAAGAGAAGTGCCCGAGACAGCTGAACAGTGCTACAAGGATCTGGCAGCTTGCTCCTCCAGGGGAGGGTACGTGGGGAGCACTCATGGGACCCTGCCCTCACTTCTAAGGAGCATTCACTTATTTCATGTCACACAAAATAGTTCAGGGGGAAAAAAAAAAATGTTAGTCCTCTTGCTGAACCGCCAGGCCTTTGTAATATTCTCCTTCTGGAGGTGTTCGAATCCTTTCTCACCAATGATGAATGTGAATTGCATCTTTGACAGTACAACCCAATTCCCTGTTCCCTGCTGTAAAGACAGCAGCTCTCACATGCTGCCTCAGCCTAGCTTTGCTGTTGGGCAGGCTCAGCTGCCAGCTTAGCTATTTTACAAGTCCTTTGGGTTCAGATGCTGCTGCAGAGCAGGGGCTCTCACACCACAGTGTCCTGCTGTCAGTTTGCATTAAGCTCTTCCGCCCCTTGAAAACCAGCCCAGCCTCCCCAGCCAGCTCAAAACATCGGGTCCAAGCCACAGACTCAGGTCAGAGATAACACAGCTGGTGACAAAACCCAAAAAGAAACAACAGAGATTGTCCCTCCACAAGATTCAGCCTCTGTTTTCTGCCTTGGACTTATCGTCACAGTGATTAAACCCAGTGCTAAGGCTGCATTGCAGAAGCCTTAGAGCACAGGGATTAAAGCAGACCCCTTGGCTCCATTGCCACCACTGTGCAAGTCCTGGGGCAGCTAGAGGAGGAGGTGGCTTTTCCTGTGGTTGCCTTGTGGCTCCCAAGGTTGTTGGTTATGTTGCAGAGGGAATTAACACCCCCCTACACCACCCCTCAATGAAGATCCCAAAAAGCTGTCCCCATATTTATCTGTGTACACAGTGAACAGAGTCACCGGGGACATTGCTTTTGCTCCCAGGTTTGTTTGCAGAACCAGGGCTTCTTTCACGTCGTGTTTTGTTTCCCTCTTACAGTGAGGAAGAGTCACGTTGCTGTGCCCAAGTCCTGCAGTTGTCGTGTCTATACAGGGCCAAGAGATCTATACAGGGCCAAGAGAGGAACCTCAGACACCCATGCAGCAGGCCAGCACCCACACACTGTTTGGTTTGGACCACAGAGGTGCGTGACACTAGAAACATCTACAACGCCAAGGCTCCTCACAGATGTCTCTGCAGAAGACCTTCCCACTGTACCTGGCTGCAGAGAAAGCAGTAAAACCCCTTCCTAGGGAGGAACAAACTATAGCCATAAAAAGGAGCAATTTTACCTTTGAAAGAGAGAAAGCAGAGCTCTTGCTAGAAGACACAGACCTGCATGTTCTGTGACTAGGCCTGGTTCAAAAGCAGGAGCTCAGAAATGTCTCGCACCACTGGCACAGGGATGTAGGAAGGCAGGCAGGAGTTTGCTCTGCCTGGACTCTGAGCCACTGTGGGGTGACCCATCTCTAATCCCCAAACCTGTAACATCAGATGGGGCCTGGGGTGAGACCCTGCATCTCCTCAGTGCTCTGGAGGGGCCGGGCCCCGCAGTAATAGCCTCACTTAGCCCCTGAATCAAAGACAACTGCACTCAACTCCTCCTGCCTGGCACCACACAGGCCATGCGTGGGCCTGGCAAGCCTCATACATAGTGCAGGAAACTCCAGCGCACCTCAGAGGGCACCTGAGTTTAAAACAGTTTAAGGGCTGAGGGCAGGTGCCTCCACTTCCACCAGCCTAAAGAAATAAATATGCAGCACGTAATGCCCCAAACTCACCTCTCCCATGACAGCCTCAGTTTTATTATCTAGCTGTGCCCAAAAGTGATACCAAAGGTTCTCCCAGGCCACATGCAAACCAGAGGTTGGGGAGCACTCAGTTGTGACAAGGGAAAAACTGAACAGACAGAGGTGGTTTGCCGCTCTCTCCTCCCCTCCCTCTTTCCCTGCTCTCGTCTAAACTGCCTCATTTAGGAAACAGTTTTTGGCTCTTGCATTGACCACAGAGCTTCTGAGATCCCATGTTGCCCACCTTCTTACCCCTTAAGGAAGAGCTCACTGTGCACAAATACACGCTGTTCCTCAGCTCTGCCAACACAAGGAACAACCTTGAATATTGCTTTGGTCATCTACCCTCCCTTGGAAATGGGCAGCAATGCTGATTCCCCAAATGACTGTTAGAGCATTGGGCTTGCTTTAGGTAAGTGGAGGAGAAGGAAGGGTAGAGTACTAAAGCAGTTACATCCAGCTGTGGCCTTCACTATGGTGGCTGTCAGATATTTTGCATCCCCTCCAGCTCCTGACCTCTCCCTCTGTGGTGGGGAGCTGTGTTTGCCTCATCTGCAACTCTTTTCTATTCCCAGTTCTTTGCCTGATGGCTGAGAAAGGACTAAGGTTTCTCAGCTCTACGCCTCTTAGACTCCCTGTCCCAAGCCAAGTCTCTCAAGCCCTGAGACACAATGCAGTCACTGTTTGACAGGAGCATTCATGCTCTATGCCAAAGGATGCTGGGCCAAGTATGAAGCAAGGCTATTGCATGCATTTTGTACAGCAGAAGAGAGATAGCTCATACACCTCACCCCCTCTATACCAGAACTGAGACCCCAGACACCTGAGATCACTACAGACAACAGTCTTTCCCTCTAATGCAGTGTGAAGGTGGTTCCTATCTTGCAACGCAACTTTCTACTGCTATTCTACAACAGCTTCCATTCCTCAGCCTGCATCTCACTAATTTTTCCTGCACCAGCTCAGATCTGCTGTAACACAGTGCTCTTCTTATCTCAGAACCTCACAGAAATCTCTTGTCCTCATGGATCTGTTGGTCAGAGGTCCAATTCCACGGGGAATGACTCTTAGCAACTAATCCATCTGCTCAGACATTGCAAACCTGGCTATATTCAGAGAGAGATTTTTGAGCTTACTCATTCAAAAATACATAGGCTTTGTCCTTAAGAGGCAGAAGTGGGTAGTGGGAAATCACATATTTGCATACAAATCAGGTTACTGACTTTCTGCTTTATTTAGAAAAATAAATGGAAAAGTTCATGTGACGTCAAGGAACCAATCTGTTTCTAGTGTCAGGAGAGGCTGACAGTGAATCCCAGCATAGCACCAAAACCAAAGAGAAGAAGTCAGGCACCATGAGAGAAACAGATCTGTCAGTCTCTCTGGGAACTACAAGCTATATCTGTGATATTGCCATTTTGCTGTATTGCCCTTTGCTCCATCAGAGGTGGTATGGAAAGACACCGGGTGTTGCAATAGCAGAGCAAATCTAAGAAATGAGAAAAGAGCAAATCAGAAGGGAAGAGAGACGCATAGAGAGGACAGACGGCATATATGTACATAGCATGGAGATGGGAATCCATGACTGACTTGGCCCCTTAATCCTATTATCCCAGGAATTCCTGATCTGTGAGGCTCAGTGAACTCTTCATACAACAAGAACACATGGCTCTAGGCACAGTCATCCTGTTGGCTTAGAAAGAATCAGAGTTCTTCATTGAGGGCCTTCTTCTCTTGTTCCTCTTCTTTCTAAAACATATCAAAGGCATGAAATCAGTTTTGACATGGTTCAGTTTCTCAGCATAGTGATAAAAGGAAACAAGCCAACGTAAGTGCTTCCCTCTGTTCTCCATGCCTTTGCCCTGCCTATCCCATTTCAATTGCATAACAGAGGGTCCTGACACCCAAAGCCTATGTGTTACATGAAGGTGACATTTGACAAAGAAAGAACACTAACACTGAGTGTTCACGGAGATTTAACTGTTCCTCTCCCGGCCCTGACCTCCAGTAGAGTCCTGAGCACATCTATATACTCTGCTCTGTGGCCTTCTTGATAAATTTCCTTCCTATCCCTGCCACTGTCTCCCTGATCCTCTCCTAACTGCTGACAGCCACCATGACCATTCTCATTGTCCTAATGTACCCTTCACCCTACCTCCCCAGCTGCTGCTCCCAGAAAACAGATGCTTCCACTGAGACCTCCATACAGTTGCAGAGGTCAGAGAAGTCTTTTTGCTGTAGACTAAGAAGGCAGATGTCAATGAATAAAGAGGCTCTGCAAACACATCCATATCTGCTCTGCTCTAGATCTAATGCAAGTGAAAATGAAAATGAGGAGGTGGCAGGGTTGGGGACAAAGTCAAGGAACTGAAGTCATCTCCTGAAGAACCTTGTGAGCAACACCATCTTCGTACAAGATCCCAGCTTCCTGTAGACTGTACAGGAGTGCTCCCTTACCTTTTGTATTCTTTGTAAGAATGTATTACAGAAGTCCTGCACACGCTCAACGGAGAATTCATCCAGAGGCAACACATCGCGCTCCTCATCTGGTGTGTAGAATATAGCCAGAGCTGGCAGCTGGGACTTCTTCAGTTTGAAGTATGCCATCACTTGTTCATTGCTTTTCAGATTAATGTCTACCAGGATAAAGAGAATCTGTGATGTAAATAAGAGATAAAATGTGAGCTAAACAGAGACTGAGAGAGAAAAGAGATCCCCAAACAACAATCATTCAAAGATTAATAGTGATATTTCTAAAATGAGTTAGTGAAAACCTACCATACTCTGTTGGAATAACACTTTCTTCTGCCAGTAACTGCTCCTTGCAGTGAAATTTTCTGTATTTTATCTAGTCCATATGTACACTACCAAACAAAAAGTCTTGTTATCTCTTCTTTAAAAATATATTCGTAGTATGGCAGGAAGGCAGTCTCCTGTTCTCTTAATAGATGAAGAAATAAAATGTCTTTCATCTCAAAGGCACATGTAGAAGAGGCTGATGCCTCTTTTTGCATGTTTTCAGGATAATATGCTCACATCCATGCAAGACCCAGAGTGGCATGTTAAAAAGGTATTTTGGTGTGTGGAAAATCAAACTCAATTGCAGGAATGTGGGAGTGAAGTACAGGGCAGCATAAGCCAGCAAGGATAAGAATATGAGAGTACCAAACACAAATGGTGTATTTATGTCAGCTGCAGTGACTAGAAATGAAGGTGCAATTATTTGGGAAACACGAATTTTTGGCATGACACCACTGTACATAGAGCCAATCTCAGTGGAGACTTGTCAGACCTGGAGAGAGAAGCCCCTCAATGAGTAAGCCAGGGTGAGAACAGCCTGTATTTTTCTGGGCTCCTGAATACTCTTGGAGAGCAAGACCAAGGCAAGGATTAGGATACTGCTAGGCCAATTCAATAGTAATGATTTATCACAATTGTTGACCTACCCCATGATTTATTTAAGAGTAAATTTCAACTGAAGTCTTAAAGGGTACATGAGGAATTTGTAAAAATTTAAAATTTTGCAGTCTTAAAGATTTTTCTGTAAAATGTTCAGCTACCTCAAAAATGTTTGTTAAATTGTCTCTTAATAGTAAATACAAACATTATGTATAAATTTCATAAAATAAATACAGCAATTAAACAATTTAATCAATGATCTGATTAAATAGAATCCTTCGGCAGGTGACATCCAAGCTAATATGCATCACTTGATCTTCCCTTTAAACCTTGCAGTCTACTGGACCTAGCATATACAACGTAACTATGGACATGGGTATGACTAATTTATACAAGAAAAAAGAGGAGTTTAAGAAAGAACATTAATGCAATGTGAATATGATATGCCCAGTTCCCAGGCTGTGACTCATGTTTTCCTTTCTTTTCAATCAAAAACACTCAAATTAGTTCAAAACTTTTTCTTCTCTAAAAATAAATTTGGTAAATCTACAATCCTTTATTAAATGTGTTCTGCAAAAACAAAAGCAAAACAGCAAAGAAAACAACCAGATATATCTGGAAACTTTCCTAGGCAACAGCCAATAGGAAGAGGGGATATTTAGGCTGGTGTAAGGTTTAACTGCAGTTAATCAGTGTGATAAAGAAATGAGAACAATAGTTTCACTGGATATGACAGATATCTACCACTTGCAATTTCTCTGCCAAAAGTCAACTGTGCCCTAAGGGCAACAAGCTAATGAGCAGACAGGTTGTGGGGAACTTCTCCCAGAGTGCTAAATTCATCCTTTTGTAGGATAAAACACCAGGCTAGAGAAGCATCACAAATCCAAGGGTCACAGATCTTAGTATCCAATCTAAGAATTGAATTCCAAGCTTTCAGCTGGGGCAGAAAGAATTTGAACAAGCCTTCTGCTGTAGGGCTCTCTTTCCAACATGCAAACTGGAAACAGAGGTTACTGTTGGAAGGAAGCACTTTCAGAGGGATGGTACAGGGGATGGTATCATATTTTTCATCATTTCAATCACCAACTTTTGGTTTTCTCTATGAAAGATTCACTAGACAACAACATTTTGTTAATCAAATGTTAAACACAAATTTAATCAAAAAAAGCCTTTAGAATACCTAGTTTGTTAAATGCTGATTTTTTCTATGCAAAAGTTCCTCCAGCTTTAAAACAGATGAGTAGCATTTTAAAATGGTAATATAAATGTTAGTCAACATTCTTCTCTTTATCAAGTTTCCAGCCTTTGTTAAAAATACCCATACTAAGAAGCTATCTATGAACACAAAGAACAGAGTAAGAATAAAAGGATAAAAAGTTTGAGCATTAGAACCCCAAACTTTTTTTTTCTTCCTTGCAGAAGAAAACAATTAAAACACATGAACAGTAGGCCCCTCAGCTAGGACAGATAACATCATTCACAGTTCTTGACTTGTATCCCTCTAATGACTCACATTTGGCTCACACATTTGCAGGATGTCAAAGTACAGCAAAAGTTCCTTCCCCTTTTGTGAATGATATTCCAGAAATAAGGGAGAGCCAACAGTTTTATCTGCCCACTGTCAGTCGAAAGAAGACACCTTAATGCCAATCACATGTGTTTAGGAATGATATATTCCTCTAAGTGCAATGACGTGGCATGACTCCTCCTTCAGGATTCATGAATCTGTGCATCCTGCACTGGATGCGCCCCAGGCTTCCTGCCAAGGCTGGTGCTGCCTTGAAGTCACAACTGTGAGGCAGCCTGTAGGGTGCCCTTGTACTGAGGCCACAAGCACTGGAAGCCAGGTCACCTCAGCAGCAGGAAACCAAGCAGATTTCTGAATGGGGACATGTCCATGATAGATTCCACCTGGTGGAACTGGCATTTCCTCATACAAAATTTATTTTGTTTTATGATTCCCAGCTAACTCTAATCATAAAGAATAAATGCAGTAACCATGGAAAATTATATTGACCCTCAGACAAAATTCACTTTGCCTAAGTCCTGATAGCCAAATCTTGGTCTGGTCTCAGGCAGTGATCTAGGGCAACCCCTACAATAAATGGTGACAGGCAATTTATTTCACATATTTTAGAAGGGAGGAAAGGATGCTTGTCTTCCTCCACCAGTGCAGAATACAGTCTAAAGCCTTAGCTCAAACTCTTTACCAAAACTATAGCTCACCAAAACAAATTCCCCTTATGATGCCAACTCTCATATCACTGCTAGAAATTAGGTAGTTTCATCCAAAATAGAAAACTTGTTTTCTATTTCAAACTATCCTCTACAATAGCTATTTTTTTTTTACTCCTGAAACAATTTTCTATGAAATTGTTTTATCTTGTACCAATCTTCTTGTCTGTGTTCAGAGACCTGCTACTAGAGACAGTGAAGGTTCTAGTGTACGTACGAGGAACTCTCAAAACAAATTCTTCCCTCCAGACATGATATTCCAAGAACACAGAACACAATGCAGTATTATCTGTGCACTGTCATCTGCAGTACACTCTTTCAAAGATTTTTTTACACTGGTGCTGTCTTGGTGTCTTGACAACTTGCTTCCTAGCCCAGTGCTTTTAGAACATGAAGTTCCTGGTAAATACTAAGATATGGAATGATGTTATTCTCCAAGGAACTCAATGTAATTGAAAATAGTACTTCAATGTTAGAAACCAATTTCATGTTTCTTAGTTTTCTCTCTACAGAAGACCAACAGGAAGGATGGTCAAGCTTCATATGCAGTGTTTGATATTGAGCTTTATGGAGCTGTGACCTTCATTTTTAGGAGACTGTATAAGCCAAAAAAAAAAATTCTGATACTTGAGTAATTTCTTGAGTGGCTTACATAGTACACCAAAACAAAAAGAAAACATCAGTCATGAATTAAAACAAACAAAAAAGCTATTAAAACAGCTTTACTTCAAATATCTGCCAAGTGACATAGACATTCCATATTTATGAGTTTCCCTGTTTATGGCTAAAAGGAGGCATCTCTAAAGATAATCTGTCTCAGTTCTGGAGCAATCAAAGTCTGGCAAGAAAAATAAGAAGTGTGTGAATGACAGTGTCCAAGAGAAAGGACACCATCCTTTCCTTCTCATAAAAGACCTCCTGAAGGATTCTCAGCAATTTCTCAGAACTCATTTCTAAATGGGTCTACATATAAGTTAAAAGGGACTTTGAGAACATGACTACCCACATCTTTCTGACATTATAAGCCATGTTATACCAGTTGCAGCAGAAGCTGCTTTTGTTATTCCCAGCATCACCTTACTGAAAAACTTCTGCAAACACCTGTGAGGTACACCATCTGTAATTGTCATGTTATACTCTAATATTGTGGAAAGAAAACTGAAGATGCTCATGTTAATTTGGCTCACTAGCTAACCCTGACATTTCCTTTCCAGTAGAAAGCTTGGATTCTTGGCAGTGTTTTTCCAAATGAGCACATATTTGATCGCTGTGGGATCCTTCCAAGGACACTGGTGGGTTCACTCTTGCAGCTGCAGTGCTGAGTTCTGTCTGTTCACTGTTACCCACCCACAATTGTTTCTCAAGATCTGCTAGAGAAGCACCATGTTTATTGTGATTCTTGTCAGCTCTTGGTAACTTAGCATCACCTAACATTTGCATTTTCCTCTCCAGCATTTTACAGCCCTCAGGCTCCACTATCAAATCTAGAAGAGTTCTCCAGATGAAAACTTGAGATTTGTCCCAGGCAAAAATGAAAAGATCATAAACCAAAGATGAAGGGACCATAGCCCAGGAACTGGTAGGCAAATCACCTCTTTATGATCTTTTTTTTCATTCTCTGGGGTCAGCCACTCACCAGCACTTTCTCTTCATCTCCCTGTGAGTTCAAGCAACAGGTTCTCCTCTTCCTACATCTGGTGATGACAACAACAAGGACTTCTCTTCCCTTAGACCCCAGCAGAGATGTGTGCAAGGATGGGTACCCCCAATTCTTCCTGAGAACCCTCTGAAGCCTGCGTCAGTGTTCTGCACTGTCACTGAGGAGAAGGCGTAACACAAATCCAGTCTCCCCTCTCTCTTCTGGCACTCTGCACGCACTGTGAAACACTGCTGGATGCAGTGGTACACCCTTAGAGTGGGCCTGAACACCTTTCCACTGCACAGCAATGCTTGCTCAAACCACTGACGGAGCTAACTCCGCAGCACAAACAAGCCTTTCAGCACCAGCCTACAGGTTGTGAATTTTTCACTTGTAATTCTGAATAAACTTCAATTCAAGAATCTTACATTCATTAACAGGACAATTTGCAAGCCACAAAAAAAGCAAATGGAGACAACCCTAATTGGGCATATTGCTCCGCTTACTCCTTAGGATCCAGATCTAAGACCCAGGTGACCTGAACAGAGGTAACCTTACTCTTTCTTACTGCTTTGTAAGAAGGCAGTCCAAATCACAAATTATTTTGCAGAATGACCCTCCTTTGGGAAAAAAGAACATACTAGATTCCCAGTCCCTTCATCTAGGTGTCTTGCAGTACCCCTGCAGTAATGTTCAGATAATTAGTCAAATGCCCACATCTTTAATCCCTATATTTTATTCTGGAAAACTTCCTCTGGACTGATTCAGTGGGAAACTTGCCTGCGCAAATGTTAAAAATAATAATAATAATAATAATAATAAAAAAATATTTGGATTGTTGGTAATTCATAAATTATTTGGACTTCAGTACAACTTTTCATCCAATGCTTCATGAGAGATTTCTAGGAAAATTATTCCCACTCACTCAGATCTAGGCATCATGTTAGGGGAAAACTGGCTGCAGCTGCATCAGCAAGGGACGGTGATGCTCAAGAATATTGTCTTAGAAAAGTTAGCTGTTTGGGGGAGACCTGGATCTGGCTGTGCTGCTTATGGGCAAGGATAATGGTGTCATTGTAACACTTATCTCACATGTGACAACTGGAATTTTTCAGATAAACGAGTCTTTTTTTATCAGCATGTATTTGTTAAAGCAAAACACTTTTCAAAAGACCTTTTGACTTTCATGAATGGTTTCTGCCTGCTCTCTTGACAATGGGTGGTAGAGATGGCAAGGTCAAAAGAAGTCTTGCCATAAAAAAAATCTCAAGTCTTCTGAGTGTGCATGGTTCTGAGGTGCCCCCCCCCCCCCCCCCCCATTTGGAGATGAAGATATACTTGATTTTTAATCTGCTCCTTCAGTACTGCAAACAGATGCATGCAGATATTCTTGTTCTCAAACCCAAACTCTTCAGCTCCACATTTCTCCCAGGACGGTCACTTTCACTGCCACTCAGTTCAGCCTTCCCCACTGCTGTGATCCTCTACCTCTTCCCATTTGCTATTCTCCCCCAAGTTAAATGCCTGCCTGTTGTTCTCAATCCTCCTTTCTCTGTCCCCTGACCCAAATTCCCCTGTAAATCAGATGCTGGCAAGGAATCAGCCATGGAAAGATAAACTGCCTGGGGAACTCTGCCCACACAGAGGTGGGAACCAGGGGAAATTTCTCTGAAAGACCCCATCAATCCCATGACCTTGCTGTGGTAAATCCGACAAAACCCACCCACGATTCCAACCAGAGGGCTAAGGGTTAAGAAGTTCTGCGACATTAATTGCTGTCTGGTCACTTATATAATGCTCCTTGGCATCTCTCAGGCTGTATATACAAGATCACCTCTCACACCAGTGGAATGTGACCACTGCCGGGCTGAAGTGCAGCAGCTGTTCGTCATCTCCCAGGGCAAGGGAACAAAACTGGACCAGAAGCAAGGAAGCACACACTGTCCCACTGAGAGAGTGGGGGAGCAGAATACAAAGGATATTTTTCCCACATGGAGGCAAAACTGACAAAAGATGAACAGATCCAACCTCTCCACTTAATGATCCAGCTAATTGTCTTTTCATCCCACTTGGCCATTGCTCCCCTAATGCACAGAACAGGAGACAGTGCCCACCCCATCCACGGAAGAAACCACTGTCCTTCTATTTTTCTCTCTCATGGCTCCCCTTCCTCTCTGTTTGGACTTACCTTCTTCTCAAAGAGCTCTGCTGCCGCACGGTATCTGTGCATTCGCTCAGGGTGCTCTGGGGACTTTTTGTCTGTGATCAGGAGGAGATGAATCTCGAGAGAACTGTGCAGCACACCTACGGCTGTCTGCCAAAAACATGGCCACCACAGACAGAGAGAGAAAAACACACAGACAAGGAGATTGAGTACATTCAGTGCGCATTGGATGCACTGCCAGAGGGACATCAATCCTCACGCCTCAGTTGAGGTCTCTTTGCAAACCAGCCCAACAAGCAGGACGACCTCCTTTACAGCAGGAGGGATCCAATGTGGGTTTTTGTGGAAGCACTTAACCTCTTGGTTTTGCTTATTCCTGAGCCAAGAGTCTGAAAACTACGAGTGTTCCTCACTGGCCTCAGGCCAGTCAGTGACTAGGCAGGGGGACTGCCTGGATACAGCAAGCTGTCATCTAGAGGGACAAGAAGGAATCGGAAAGGTAAGGCCACCAAACACGGTGCCCTGAATCACTGGGGCCCAGCACCTGACTGAAATGGGAACAAGCAGGCTGGAATGATTTGGAGTGCTAGGGTTGGTGTGTCCCCTTGATCCCTCTGTGCAACACGTTGTGCTCTGCGTTAAACAAGGATGAGTCCAAAGCCTCATTTCAGCAACCCCAGGGGCTGGGCAGCCCAGAGTGCTTTGGGTTAGAATTGCCTCTGCAGCCCTGCCGGGGGAAGGACCTGCATCTGGCAGTGCCCTGGGCAGGGACAGCGCACAATGGCCCTCTGTGAGGAGGCAGGGCTGGCACTGCCCAGGAAGCCTTTGCACCATCTCCAGGCACTCAGTCGCTCCTCATCCCCCTTCCCCTGCAGCCTCTCCCTCAAACCAAACAGAACGGGGCCAGGCTGCTGCTGACCTGCTGCCTCACCCATGCCACCGAAACCACGCTGGCGCAGGCAGTAGAGATCCCCGCCAGCACTTCCCCGGAGGAGCAGAAAGTTTCCACATGCTCCAGGAGTAACAGGGACGGGGTCAGGGAGTGCATGTCTGCAAGGGCTGTGCACCACAAAGCATCCAATTTCTGGTGACCAGGACTTTCCCTTAGCCTGATGTTGATTGTACATTTAGTATCACTTCATTTCTCTGCGCTGTGCAGATGGGGCAGGGGAGAGTAGAGGGGAAGCAAACCAGGGTTAAAGAGCGTTAGAAGACCTCATGGAAGAGGATAGGGCTGAAGGTGAGGGTGAAACCAGGCAGCACCAAGAGCCACAAGGACAATGGGGGCATGGCTGGAGCAGCAGCTCCTCTGGCAGCTCCTCACAAAGGTGCATCTGCCCACACAACCTTTTGCAAGCGATTTGCATAGCTCATCATCATGGCTGGATCACATTGCACTCTCCTGGGAGGTACACAGGGTAAGCACTGCCTAAAAATGACTGAAGTACGTGGGCGAAACAGTAAGGGCCCCAGGACAGGGAGAGAAACTCTTGGCAGCACTCAGTTTGATCCCTGTGATCCAAGCCCTTGCTGACCTGCAGCAGACTTGGATGTAAACAGCATATGCACTGGGAATAAATATTTATGAAAAAAACAAGCTATGTTAGCTAACCTGGAAGGGCTTCAAGCCTTGGACGGCAGGAGGCACTGTTAATTGCAGCACCTTGCTAGGGATCCACAGTGCCAGGGGAAAAAATGAAACAGGACGTGTGTTGAAAGCCAGTCTGAGGGGAACAGCTGAACAGCTCGGGGGCTCTGGGTCAGAGAAACAGTCTGGGCGCTAAATGGGATGCCATGGAGCAAGAGCCCCAAGTATCATCAGAAACGCATGAAGAAAGAGCCAAGATCTGATGAACTGCAAAAAGACCACAGTGGAGGCTACAAGCCTGGCCATTTATGAGGATAACAAGAACATCCCCACTGTCGTTACTTGGGTGATCTCGAAGAGCTGTAAGGACAGCGGGGCAGAGTACAGCTTTTTTGTCCTAGGAAATGTTCCGTCATTTTGAAATGTTTTTCATATCCCTGATGTAGATGAAGTAAACAAACAACAACAACAAAAAAAAAAACGCTTTTTTTTTTTTCTTTCAAAGAAAGCAGAACAGAACTTCTGCAGTATTTCACTCTGGAAAGAAAATGTTGCATTTCCAAAACAAAATGCTCTCTCTCCTGGCAGGCTGAACCTGAACTGGGAAAAGGGCCAGCCCTCTTAGCTGATGTTTGGCATCCATTTGAAAAGGTACAGCTTTGAAACAGGTCAGGCCATTCTCCTTTGATTAAATTGAGCATGGTCAGCATTGCTGTAGCTACTCAGAAGTCTGCAAAAGACCCCGTCAGCAATGACAGTCTCAGCCTTGCAGCCAGCTGGGCTTCACAGCAACCAGCCCAGTGAACTGCTAGCGCTTCAGGGGAGCCGAAATCCTCAGTCACCCTCAGTACAGGGAAGGAGCACTGAGACCTTCTGATTGTCAGTCAGGTGGGTGAGTTAATAAAGATGGCCATCATGGAAGCATCCCATGTCTGATTTTTTTTGTTGTTGTTGAACTGACAAATTATGGGGGGAGGGATGGTGGGGATGGGAAAAAATTTTGCTTGGGAAGTTTCCAACCAGCTTTTGAATATGCTTTCAAATAGCCAGGTTTATGTAGAGCCCTGTTTGTTGGGTGATGAAGGAAAGCCTGCCTCCTAGACACAGGTCATTTGGGTTCCCATGTTTCTTGAGGCTTCCCAGCCACAGAGATGGGCAGGGCCTGCAGGCGTGGTATGACATGGTAAATGCCCAAGGGAGGAAGCAGCAGGAGCGGTAAGAAATGCAGCTCTTTGCCCACCAATGCCCCAGATTTATTGGAAGGCCAGAGGAACTGCCTGCTTTCCCCTCCCCACCCCACCTGAATGCCCCAGTGCTGCACCTGCTCCCACTCACTCTATGCAGTAGCAGCAAAGAGTTGTGTGTCTTCCCCAACCCCACCTACACCACTGTGGCAACCCTTGCATGCATCCACGTGCACGAACATTTGGGCCAGAGGAGGCCCATGAGGAGGAGGCTGAGTGCTGGGGTGAAGGGGCTGTGAGGAGCTGGTAATTACCACAGGGTTGTACTCCGTCACCAGGCGGAGCTCGTTCATCCGAATGAAACGACTCATCTTCTCAGCATTCATGTTTTCACTGTCCACATCCAAATCTCTCCGGTCATTGTCTGCCTGAAGATACGCAAAGACACCTCCAGTCACAGCTGTCCTCTCTTCTCAGTAGCTCCTCCAGAGCTGCTGATGGCTCTCAACCACAGAGACACCCACCCCTGGGACAACACCCTCCCCTTCTTTCCAAGACATAATCCCCATTTCTTGAGGTCCAGAACTATTAGACCTACAGAGGTCTGCCACCACTTTGAGATAAGGATCTTCCACCCTCCCTCAGTCTCCCAAGGACAAGACAAACTCATGGCATAACAGAAATCCCTGAGGACCAGACATCCCTACCATTATCTGCTCCTACTGCACTGGAGACAGGGAGGATTAGCTGATAAACTCTTCTAGGAGTTGTGGGGAAAGATCATTAATATAGCCTAACTCCTTATGTAGATTTTGGCTTTACATCCCTCTTTAAAATCTTCATCTGCTTATTCTATTTCTTCTACAAGTCATAAACATTGGCACGGGACTATATGGATTTCCTGGAAACATTGTGCAAGCAGGAAATCTCTCCAATAAAAAGAGGATTTTTTTCCAGTACAGCAGAAGAAAAAAAAAATCAAGCACAGCACATTTTAGCTTTAAAGGACTATCTATCCTGCCACACATCTCCCCACACTCACAGCCTCCAACCCCCAAGATGTAATTTTATTGAGGTTTGCTTGACTTGGTAAACAGAAAAAGCAGGCAAACATCAAATAATGGTTAAACCTCCAAATGGGGCACAGTTGCTGTACAGTACCACTGCAGGAGGTGATTGAGTTGGGCCATGCGGGTGGTGAGCTGTGACAAGCAATAGGATCAAAGTTTGAGATTTTAAGATTTTTCACACACGTGTTGAACGAGGTTCTCAGGGCTGAGAAAATGTCCACATGTGCACCCTGGATTTTATTCTCTGCATGTGTACAACCTCTGAAAGCACTTGTGTTAGTTTTTCCAGTGGTGTGCAGACATCTGAAGCCCTTTTTGCTGTTCTGTGGTCATTCGCAAGGTCTTTGATCTGTTAGGGGACCACTGCGCCTTTTCTGGAAAATCAAGCTGGTGCTTTTCAGACTGTGCTGCCTGATTCCTCTCACAGATTTGCTCCAGCATAAAATGAAAGGGCAGCTGTACTGAGTGAATGGGATCAGGCCAGTGCAACACCTGGGCGAGTGAAGATCAGAGGAGCCTTGGGAACCAACCGAAAGCACCCTGGACTCCACAGAAAACTTTCTCTTGACTTTTGTGGGCTTCTGTAAACTCATAGTTTTCATGTTGGGATAATAATATCCTTCATCTGCTCTCAACATTTAGGATTCCAAGAAAAAAAGGGTGAAAAATATCCTGCCTCTAATAGTTGAAACTCTGGCCAAAATGTCTTTATCGCTCTATATAATTAGCTTAGTAGCATCTGTTAATTAGGTCTTTTTTAGGTCTATCAGGCCAGATCCTTCAACAGAATAAATCAGTTTTGCTCCACTATATGCAAAGAAGTCTCAGCAGCCCTTCCTGCTACTGTAATTATAAACTTCTCAGCCTTATATGTGCTTCATACTATGCAAAAGGAAAGAATGAGTTTATGCCTCTGATTCACTGCTATCCTGGTCACCCATCTTTGTACTCTTCAAATGAGTATTTCGTTCCAAGTTCCTGTCTCAGTTCTTTTTTCTTTTCTTTTTTAGCTCTGACCCCTTACTCCTACACAGTCTCCAGCACAGAATAAAAGAAAAAATAACATCTGAATAACTTAATTTTAGGGAAAAATGAAAATTAGGTAAGAGAATTTTCAACCCCATTTGAATCTCACTAGTGTGTTTGTTTCTTGCTTTTTTTTTTCCTATTAAACAAGAGTTCAGCTGCAAAAACTGGACTGTGAACAATGAAGTTTCAATATAATACAAATTCCCACAATCCAAACATTTCAAATACACTTCAGATATCAAATACCCTCCCAATGCAGTCATCCTACTATCTGCCACAGTGCAAAAACAAAGGATCTTTTCAAAGTTTTTGGAAGAAAATCACTATGCCTAAGAACCAAAATTGAGATGGGTGTTACTTCAAATTGCAACATCTGCACATGGCAAGCAAAAAGTTAAACAAAAGGACCTGCCTTCCTGTTGGTCACTCTTAGATCATTCTCCTTGCACTGTTTGGATAATACCAGTGGTAAACACTGGGCAGGAAATGATGAGAAAGAAAGGGGAACAAACTGGCTTTTGTGATGTTGTACAACCTGCATCTAGAACTTGGCAAAGCTACCATATCCAGCTCCTCTCAGTGTAATCACTGAGCCACTCTGTCAGCTTAGAGCTCTTGTGACACAGCACTTCACAGCCTTTTAGGACATCTTGTACCACCTAGTGTCCCTCTCCCCCTCTGACATACCTCTCTACCCAGTTTTCAAGTGCCACATGGGGCAACAGGAGGTAGCTGATATGCCTGCTTTTAGCTTTTGTTTGGATTGCTTAAGTAAGGACATGGCCCTTCCAAACATCGTCTCCTTACATTTCAGCAAGAATACCTTCAAATTCAGAGTGAAGCACCAGCAGCTACAGCTGGAGTCAATAAATAAATAAATTGAATTTGCACAGCACCCATCCCTCAGAAACTGCAAAGTAACAGTATTAATGGGTCCATGCCCAAAGCATATTTAGGCAATTAAATCTTCTAAACATAGTGTAAGAGCCAAGACAGATCAGGGTGTTAGGAACTTCTTCTGGTGGCAGAGCATCTATAGCTGCAGATCCCCAGCCTGGATCTGGTTTCAGTCACGATGGAAAAGTGGTGCACCCAGGGAGACAGACAGCTCTGCCTGCCTGAAGCGACACTTGGCAAGATTTGGTTTCAAGCCTGCTGTGTTGATCCACTGTAACATGGCCCTTAGAGGCTTTTCATGTGTCTCAGGAGGCTTCCCAAAACCAGAGAAACCCCATCCAAGTAACACCATACTCCAGACTAGCTGCTCAGAAACGCAGCCATCATTCTTTGCAAAGCACTGAGCACACACTTAAAACTGAGCATCTCATCAGGTGTAAGAACACTGCTCGTGTCAGGGATGCGAAAAGTAAAAGACCTCTTCAGAGCAGCAAGCTCTACAGGTAAGCTTTTATGTGCTCATGCAGGCTGACTATCAACGATAAGCCCTTTTTGGCTTCCCAGCTCTAGGCAGAGCTGAGCAGCTTTAATCCCTTTCTTTATCACTACCAACCAGCAATTACATTTCCTCCGTAACGCGGTTGGGGGCAGTTTTTAAGTGCTTGTTGTAAAACCTCGCTCACTAAAATTAGTCAGCAGGGTAATTTCAAAAATAAAATAGAACAGAATAAGGTAAAATAGAACAGAATAAGGTAAAATAAAATAGAATAAGGTAAAATAAAATAGAATAAGGTAAAATAAAATAGAATAAGGTAAAATAAAATAAAAAATAAAATAAAATAAAATAAAATAAAATAAAATAAAATAAAATAAAATAAAATAAAATAAAATAAAATAAAATAAAATAAAATAAAATAAAATAAAATAAAATAAAATAAAATAAAATAAAAGTAGTGCGGAGGAGATGTGCTGCGGCACCCTGCGGAAGAGCGTGAGGGTGCTCGCCGAGACGCCGAAGTGCTCCAGGACGGCGGGGCTGCTGCTGATGCCGACGGGCACCTCGGGGATGTGGCCGGCCGCCAGGCGCAACTGGGCCGCCGCGGCCCCCTGCGGCTCCTGCGGGGCACAGAGAGAGGAGGGCGGTGAGAGCCGAGCGGAGCGGAGCGGAGCGGCCCGGCCCGGCCCGGCCCGGCCCCGCCGCACGCCGGCGCAAGGCCGCCACCTACCGGCCGCCCGCGGGGCCCCCGGCTCCGCCATTTCGCGGCCGGGCCCGTGCCTTCCTCCCTCCCCTCGGCACACGCTGCGATGCCCCCTGCTGTCCCCGCCCGGCCTTCACCGCCTTTCTCGCGCCCCTGCTGCGGTGGTGGGGAGCCCTGGAGGTCTTGGAGGGGTGATGTGGGGTGGTGTGCTCACAGAGCCCAGAGGTAGCACACTTGTGCATGTATGTGTGCTATACACACGGTAAAAATACGTCATTAAGATAACCTCTTGATTCTGGAGTCAGTGGGTTACACTTTTTAAACACCCTGGGTTAACGGTATCCTAGTTCCTTTGAAAAGGAACCTATCTTAAACCTACCCTTTAAACGTAGCAAATACAGCTGCATCAAAGCATAGAGCTGTGCAATTCCTCAGTAAGCTGGGGTCTGCTCCCTTCAAGTGAGAGCGTTCACTGCAGCCTTAGACCATGTTAAAGCATCCCTTACTATTTCCATTCCTGGCTTTTCTTGTGAGGGATGCATTTTTGATACTCCTACTTACTGGATTTAAATCCTCAAGACACAGTCTGTGCTTGGAAATTGTTCTGTTTTTCTTTTCGATTTGAACCATCAGCTCAGCTGTTTGCGAGCCCAGAGAGAATGGAAAACAAAATTCTTTCTTCGTTCGAAGAAAAACAGCTCTTGTGACCTGTTTTGGAAATGCGAGCTCATCGACATGGCTGCAGTGAGAGCACTAAAGCATGGTGTGGGAATAACCTCACTGTGTTTTCGATCATTCCTGTGAAAAATGGGGTTTAATCCGGCCAAGCAGGCCCCTTTCTCACACAGGCACACAGGGTTGCTGGAGCAGCATGCTGTTTTTCCATCATGGCATGCAGCTCCCAGTCAGGGAGACCGTGCTCATTATATGCGGAGCTTGCCGAGCCGCGTGCTGCAGTGAAATGAAAGGCTGCAGCAGGGAAGTGATTTATGGTGAAGAGAGAACATGGGCATTATTTGGATGAATATACTCTTGGGCGGAGGGCCAAGACAAGCCCTCATGGCGCTCATACATCCTTATCTGCTGTTAAAAGGCAGCCCTGTTGTGCTCCACATATTGAGCACACGCCAAGCTGCTGGCTGCTGGCAGCCGGGGCTGTCCCCACGCTGCAGGACAGCACAGTCATCCCTCCCTGCCCTGGCACCCCCTCTGCTGCCTGGGACCAGCGTCCTGTTAACATCAGTGAATGAAATCGTGCAGCAGGAGGGAGGCAGTGGCACGGGACATTGGTGGCACGAGGCTTTGCCTGCAGGAGGTCCCAGTGCACAGCCCTGCCGCAACCCCAGCCAGCTGCCTGGGGGCAAGGAGACATCTGAGCAACTTTCCTTAAGCCTGTGCAGATTGCCTCGCTAGCTTGCAGGAGCTCTGAGGAGCTCTGAATGCCTGCAGGCACCCAACCCAAGGCAGGTGGTGCTCTGTGATCAGTGTTTAGCAAGGCCCCTGGGGCATAAGCCTCCAGCACTCACACACTTGTTGCAGCAGAAGCATCGGTCCTTGCTCTGCAGTGTGCTGCAAGGTGCTGTTGCCATACACCAACCTCACGATCACCTCCCTGGGCAGCCCTCCAGCCCCAGGACCAGGGCAGGAGGAGGAAGGGGCTTCCAGAAAGGAGTTATTTTTGAAAGGATGAAGTCCTCTCTGCCAAAAGGCATGAGGCAGTGTATGGGCAGAAGCAGCCCAGCACAGAGCTCAAGGAGAGAAAAAAAAGGTGCAACTTGGGGGCCTTAAAAATAAAAAGGATCCTATTGACCTCTGCTTCATGTAGCTTTAACTCAATAAGGTTTTTGTGTTGTTTTCTGAGGAAATGTATTCCTGCCCTTTCAAGAGCAAGAGGCACACACACATCTCCTAGTCACTCTAACACCTTTGGCTGATTTCAGTTGAGTTTAGTCACTGAGTGACAGAGACCCCACGGGTATCAATTTTGGGAACGAAGCAGCCAGCCAGACAGACTGTGCCAATAATACCCCAAGAGGGAGCTGAGCTTGGGCCCAAACCCTCTTAGAAATCAGAGGACCCGTACCAGCACTGCTCCCTGAGACCCAGCTTCCTCGGCCCCATCACACAGGCAGTGCCTCGCGCTGCCCTCAGTGACTAAAGCCAACAGCTGATGTTCCCACTCACCCCGTGCCAGTGCACTCGCTTTCTCTGCCACCCACGTTCCCCTCTTCCTTCCCCTGCAGCATTTCCCTTTCTCCCGCTCCAGGGCTCCCACCAACAGCTTCATATTCATCCCTTGCTCCAACTCCCTTTCCACGCACCCCTCCCCTAATCCCCCCCCCCATCTGTCACAGCCCCAGCACCCGTCTGTGGAAGGGGCTGCCATCTGAAGGTGTTTACACCACATCTATCCCCACTCTCCCACCAGGGCAGGATCCGGCTCCCACCTGGCAGAGGGGAGCTGCTGCCAACACACCTGGAAGAACCCAACGACCGCCACCTCCGCCCCGCTGATGAAGGCCTCCACGTCCGCGATGTCGTTCAACAGGACGAGTTTCTCTGCATCTCCCTCTGCGCCTGGAGAGGACAGGTCGGGGTTGGGCAGAGGGCACACGAAGAGCAGCTCGGAGGCTTCCCCCCACACACACGCAGACATCCCACCCCGCGCGTGCTGCCCGCACAGCTCTCCCACCAGGATACAGGATACGAAGCGTGCACAGCACACCCTCAGTGAGGCGGGGTCCCCACGCCAGGCCCAGGAGAGCGGACTTACCGTGGGATGCAGAGCCGCTGTCTTCAGCACAGCCTGCTGGGGAGCCCCCAGCAAGGAGGATGACGAAGAGACACGGGAAGATGGAGGTGCCCATGGTGCCAGCTTGCCCTCTCCTCACCATACCACCTCTGCTCCTCTCCTTGGCAAGCGACACGTCAGCTGCTTCTGGGGCTCGCAGTCCCGCCCAGGGAAGTGGGAAAGGAGCAGCTGGCCAGGGGCAAAGCCTCCAGCTCCTGAGATTATGTGTTGGCTGGGAGAGAGCCCGGGGCCTCCCAGCTGTGTGGCCATCAGCCTCAAAGAAGCTCACCACGCCAGTGTGCCCTCAGCCACAGCGGTGGACATCTCAGCTCTTGCACCCACACAACCAGGCACCCCAGGTTGTGAGAACACCCCTCCGCGTAAAGGGAGCCACTGCACCTCCTCAGGTGCTGGGTCCCACAGAGGCTGATGCCCCCTTTTGCTCAGCCAGCCAGTAAGAGACAGCTCCTGCACTTCCTCTGGCTGGTGGGGAACAGCTGCCAGGTAAATGTTAAACATGAGAAGGCCATGGTCTACCTTCCTGGGCTCGTTCAGTTGCCACTCTGGATGACAGGTGGAGGCTGTTTAGCCCTGAAGCCCACCCTGATCGTGAGCAAGAGTTTGGGCTTCAAAACAGCATTCATGAACCCCCCAAAGGAAGCCACTCTGAAATAGTTTGCCTTTAAGGGGAAAAATTGTCTCCTGGCTTCCTATTCATTAGAGCTGGGTTGACGTTTTGAAGCAGGAGGGCTTTTTCCCTTTTGAAACACACTCTTAAGCCTTCCTATAACAGTCTCCACACATAGCTCATTGCAAAACTCTGATGCAACAGTACCCACACTCCAGAAAAGAATGAGACACTCATGCAGAGAAGAAGAAAGAAACCATTTTTATTCTTGAGACACTGAAGTCTTGTTACAGCATCTAGCTGCATCCCCCTGACTGATTTTGCCTGCATGAGTATGGATTTCAACAGGGTAGGGCACCAGATACAAACCAGGAGACCACCACGGGAGGTAAGTAGCCATTTACAATGAGTCAGAGCACATGGCAAGTGTAACTCAGAGAGGGATTTTCCAGGGACCAGTCCGCCCTGCCAGGAGACTCAAGGAGCTGGCGAGGTGATCTTGCTTCCTAGAAAAGGCACTTTCCGGGACCGGAGTTGGTATAGAAGGAGAAATGGAGGCAGCAGGAAGAAGTACTGGGAAAAAGGGAGGGAGATGCTTCCCAATTTAAACCATTATGTGTCATGATGGGGCAGTGGTGAGAACGGGTGGGTTATTTTCAGTGTATCAGAAGAAGCAGCAAAGGCCACCTGCTGGCCTGTGCATTGACCAAGGCTGGCACAGAGCCCTGGCACCCACGGGAAGGGCTGCAAGGGCTGTGGCCAGCCACATGGCAGGAGGGAGCAGCGTGGTGGGCATGGCCCACCTGGAGACTGGTGCAGGAGGCAAGGGGACGGGAAGGGGGAAGGCAAACCGGGTGAACTCATTCTGTCCATTCCTTCTTGATGGACAGGTTCCACTCCCAGGTGAGATGGTCATGCTTGTCATCATCCGTGAAGAATGACTTGTTGTGATAGGTACCTCGAGCCAGCATTCCCTTAGGAGCCTCTTCAATAGGCGTCAAGAACTCATATTCCTCTGGCCGTGGCCCATAGCTGCCAACCATGAACGTGGCTTTGTCCACTAGGAGAAAACAATCCACAAGGGATGAGCTCCTCAGGTGGGGAAACAATAAAGCAGAGAAGAAGCCAAGAGCATAAGCCAAGAGCATGAGACAGAAAGGAAGTAGTGTGGAGAGAAAGGGATGGTACAAGGGGAACACTCAGTGGAGGCAGTTAGAAAGCAGGCAAGCAAAACACAAGGACTGCTGGAAGGATGAATGGATGGATGGGCAGATAGGCAGGCACTTCGGCCTGCACCCTCTCAAATGTGCACGCTGCTGGAGGGGAGTGGGCACCCAGAACATACTGCTAGAAGTCTTTCTTGACCCCCTGCTACTTCTCTTTTCTGGTGAGAAGACGCTACTTGCATGCTTAATGGGCTTCAGGCTTAGTAGTGGCTGCTTGCAGAAAATGCAAATGTGGGACGTGTGTGCAAAATGTGGCTTTCCTGTGCCAAGCCCAGATACGGCACCACTGTAAGAGCACAAGAGGTCATGGGCAAGCACAGGTCTCCATGGACAGTGGGAAGGTTTGCAGAGCAGCTCTAAATTTTACCAAGTACATCTGGAAGGATTTTCATGGCTGACAAACTCCACAAGGTGCTGAGCCACTCTTCAAATGCAGGTGGGGGAGGTGAAAAGCTCTATACAGAGGAAATCTGTGGCAAATACCGTCTAAGCAGTGTCTCTGGGGACGTTTCTGCTGCAGACGGTGGTGCAGCAAACAGACACCAGAGCTGGCTTGCAGTGAGTTCACACAGGCACAGGAAACAGTTGGCCTGGGTGACACAAAGTGCAGGCTAATGCACTCTTCCAAGAAGTCTTATCTCCTGCATGGCACGAGAGGCTCTGTCCTGGCCCAAATCTGCAGGGACACTTCTCTGAGCAAGGGTAGGAGCATGGGTGTGCAGGGCATGACAGTCTCTTACTCACCCTTCACTCCCGTCCGGTAGGTGTGCTGCACGTATTTCAGTCCCGACACAATGTCCCTGTTTACCTGCAAAAAGTGACCAGAGGTAAGAGTCACCAGGAGGGTTTTGGTCCTCTGTCTGCTGTTTTTCCCACCTTATAAAGATGTCCATCTTGGATCTCTATACCGATGCTCTCAAGGGCTCAGCACAGGACACATTGTGGGAAGCCCTAACATCACTTCTCCACAGGCACCCAGAGACCTACAGATCCTTGGTGTGTTTGAGGGCATCTTTTGCCCTTCCCCATCCTTCCCCTAACTTTGAAGCTGACAGGGGCACATAAGTCAGATTCTCAGAATAGGCTGATGAGGACAAAGCAAAGTGAAGCAGAGAATTCCCAGTTAATAGCTTCCATATGGAAAACCAGAGATGGGTGACTGGAGTCATCCCTTTAGCACAAACAGGTGGGCAAGATTCACTGAGCTCTCCCAGATGCCCTCTAAACTCAACGGAGAGCTGGCGAGTTACTCCTAAAGAGATGGAGAGCACCATTTTGTTCATTATCTTTCTTCAAATCTCCCAGGGACAGCTTGTATGTATCCCTTTGCTGTCCCTATCCAGCATCACCGCCTTCCTGCAGCACTGTTCAATCTGGTAACAAGATGGGCAGATCCTTTTACATCCTGGGGAGAATCCGCATGGTGCCAGTTCTTACAAGCACTGGGACTGAGGGAGAGGGTTAGAGTAACTCGTCTGTCTCCAAGCATCTCCTATTAACAGGGCTCAGATACACACGGAAATATTTCACAGCACAAAAGAGAGCTGGAGGTGTCTCTGGGGACAAAGCCATCTCTGAGACAGCAAGTGAGCCTCAGAGAGGGAGGGAGATCCTTCCTGCAGAACCCATACATTAACACTTCCCCTGCTCTGGTTCAGGAGAGCTATCCTCCTTCCTTTTGCACTCCGCCAAACCCAGCTTTGCCTGCAGCGAACATCTGTGGAGGTGATCGCTTCAGTGACAGATGCCACGCTGCAACGTGACCAAGTTTCATTTTCAGCTGGGAACAGAAGAAATGGCTGACACAGTGGTTAATGGGAGGGGGGGAGAAATTAGCCCATTTGGGCATATTGTGACACAGAAAAATTCAGATATCTTCAGCCAAATGCTACAGTATTAAATCTTTTCCATGCATTCATCAATTTCAGCAGTACAGACTGAACCCTGAACCAGTACATTATGGAAGGCCACCGTCTCTTCTTCTTCCTTTCCATTCCCACTCTGTGTGAATTAAAGACTTTCTGGTGACTAAAAATCAAGCCAAACTCAGCCAAAAACTACCTTTTTCACTTCCAAACAACCTGTTGTTCACCATCATGGGTGGACAGTAGGCAACTTCTTCCAAGGGTTGGGCAAGCAGACATAATGCTCTGGAAATGCCCACTTCCTTGTTGGGTAGCATGACACCTAAAGCTAGGGGAGCTTTACGAAGGCCCAGCTTGTCCAGCTCTAGATATCTGATAGACTGCTGGTGACTGGCTTCAACAACTGAGGAGAAGCAACCAGAAGGAAAACAACTCACTTTGAAGTGGATCTTAACTCTGTATTCAACTCCTTCCTTTAATACAAAGGTCTCTTTCTTGAGTGCTTCAAGGTCACCTGCAAGGAGAGGATCAAGCCATTAGCGAGAGGTGTGACAGGGAGAAGAGACCACCTGCAGCGGGATGGGGCTGGGACTGGTGTCGGAGGTGAGGATCATTTCAAAAGACTGCACACCTGCAAAACAAGTGCACAGACGTGGGTACAAGCAACTGCACGGTGAGCACACACATGCAAAAATGCCTGCACCTGAGTGCATGTATGTGTCGGTGTCCACATCTGCACCGAAAATGCCCTAACAAACATGGGTCCGGGCATACACATGCAAATGTATTTACGTGCAGACCTGTTGTTAGCTATCTGCAGGAGGGCATCACGCTCCAGCCATGCCCAGCCCCAGTTTTGGGCGAGCTGAGCGTGTTTCACAGCCCCTGCCCGGCCCGCGAGGCCAGCCGGGCGCTGCGCGGTTTCGGTTGAACAGGAAGCCTCTCGGCTCCTGCGGGCCCAGCTTCCCCTCCGCGCAGAAAAGCCCTTATAAGGTGAAGCCTGGTCCTCTCCCCACGTGCCCCGGGGCCGGAACTGCAGCGCTGCTTGGTTCTGAAGTTTCACAACAGCCCGCTGCCCGAATGCATGCGCGTCCCTGGTGCTCAGGAGCTTAGCTGACAGGAAGTAAGAGAAGGCAGCAGAAACCCAGGAGCAAATAGGGCAATCCAAACGAAGAGAAAGACCCTCAACACTTTCCTGTTACGTCTCCTTTTTTCATACAAATGTACCTTAAAATAAAAAGCGAGGCTACCATACCCTCAGGATTCCTCTAAAACCCATCTGTAGTATTCCAAGGACAAATTCGCTTTCAACTTGAAGCATGCTGGGGCCTTTGCTTGCTCCCCTGTGTGCCCAGTGAGAGCCCGTGCCTACCTGTAAGGTCCATGGTGATCGGTCCTGGAGCAGAGTCACACACCAGGGTGAGCCGGGTGACCACCACGTTGGGAGCTGTTGGGTCTGTGGGTAGGAAAAGCAGGGGGAGGCTCTCAGGTTGCAAAATTAAGTGTTTGGGGGGAAAAGTGAAGAAGAAATGCCACTGACCTCCCACCCAGAGACTACACCTCACAAAGCACCCTGCAACACCAGGCTTCTCTTAGCACAACAGGACCATGCATCTACCCCAGATGCTCAACACAGATCCCTCCAGCCACCATCCCAATACACAGGAGGTCTTTCCCCTACAGGTGACTCCCCTCTTAAGATCATTTTGAGTAGCAAGGTCACAGGCTGTCCCCCTCACGTTTCAAACCCTTCAGGAGTCCTCCGAGGTCCACATACCCTCACCACAAGCCCCTTCCTGATGCTAGCACTCACTGCTACCTTACACGTAATGCTCAGAGCATCTTCTCTGCCTCCTTTTTATGCATCTCCCCACCTTCCCGTAGCCAGTCCTCCAGCAGAAGCAGCGTCTGGTCAGACAAGCTCCCTCTTCTTTGAGGCCACCTTGCCCCATCCCCTAGGCACACTGTTGCTGTGCATCTCCCTAGCCCCTTTCCTACAGGATGCTCAGCCTACCTGCCACCACAGGTCCATCTCCCAGCAGGGACTTCTTGTATTTAGCAAGGCTCTCATCGTCTTTGTCCAACTCTTGCAGCTCCTGCAGTGTTTTCTGGGGAGGAGGTTTGTAGTTCAGTTTCCCATCCAGCTCATCATCGTCTTCCTCCACATGAGGTTCCTGTGTCTTCTCAGTCATGATCACTTGGTCTGGGTAGCAGAGAGGAGCAGTCAATGGGATCACTCTGTGGAGGAACAGCGTCCCTGGGGGCACGTTGTGGGTCAGTCCCCAGGCAGTCAGGCAGGCACCTGCCCGGCGCTGAACTCAGCGGGATCGTCAAAGGCAAATGGCGACAGCGATCGGCTGCAATCCCGACACCGCCGTGCCGATATTGAGGCTCGAACACAACCCCCTCCTGCCCCCACTCCTCTCCCTGCAGGCACCGCGCACACGCAGACCTACACCAGCCTTCCCTCGCGGGGAGGAGGCGCGGGAGCGGAGGCTGAAACCGGTGTGATTTACAGCTGCTCTGCAGCACGATCACTGGCCGGCAATCCTGCAATTACAAGCCACCGTACAAGGCTTCAGCGCCTGCCAGAGATCTCACACAAAGAGCCACAGCCACGCAGCGGGGCACAGAGACATGAATGTAACCAAGGACGGGTGTTTCTTTTGCCCTCTTGTTTTAAGCCAGCAGTCAGACAACGTTTCATGAAAAGATCAAGTACCTGACAGCTGCTCCCTTACATTAGCAAGCTACCTAAAGCCCTCGAGGAAATGCACACACTTTGGTCTATCTGCTGGCATCCCTAGTGTTTGCTCCTAGGAACAGCTCACCTCACACCCCCCAGGTCTCCTTCCTGCTAAGGAAGGAAGCACGAGGGTGACTGCATTGAGCCCGGCTGCAGAGCTGCCCTGCATACCTGCGCTTCATCCGCAGGGCTTCTCGGAAAAGAGAGGCAGGAAGGCTGGGGCTCGCAGCCACGCACTCAGCACGGCCAGGATGCGTGATGCTGAGTGCTGGCAGAGTGAAACAGCTTGGGTAGCATCCCAAACGGGAGCCAGAGCGGGGAGAGAAAGGCTGATGGGCAGCCTGGCAGAGAGCACAAGATGGGGAAAGAGGAGACAAAGGCAGGCAAAAAGGAGGGAGAGGTGAGCAGCACTGCGCCAGGTCTCCTCTGTCAGCTGCCTGCCTGGCAGAGCCAGCCACATGGTCCTAACCTCCTTCCCGTTCTCCAGAGAAAAGCAGAAAGACAGAGCCGTGCCCTCCGGCGCCGGTGGGTGTTGCAGATGGCCAAGCCACTCCTTGCTGTTTGACAGCGAGGTGATTTGGTTGAGCTACACAGGCCATTCAGTTCACTTCAGCTTATCCTTACATTAACTCCTTCTCTGAGGCTGTCTCTGCCAGAAATTCACTTTTTGCCCGGTTCCTTGCAGTTCCTCCATCAAGCCCTTTATTCCTCTCTACAGCCGTGGCCATAATACTCCCAGAATTTCCCAGAAGGGAGCTACCAGGATAGTTTTCTCATTCATTGAAGCAGAACGGAAATAAATAAATAAATATGCAACAGTTCACAGTGAATCAGCAAGTGGAACCAGGCAGCAATGAGTAATACGCAGACCTCCCAGCGCAATCCCAGCACAGGTGAGATCAGAGGAAAACATTCAAGGAGGCATATATCGGCAAAGGCACGTTACAGAGGGACAGAGAAGGACGGAGCAGCACAAGGCGCGTACTCAGCCAGGCATGGCAATGGATAACGGTTCTGATGCAAGACGGCTTTGCAACAGCATGTTGCCGTGAGTCAGGAACTAGTGCAGGGGGGCAGCTGGGAAATAAAAGGAAATCCCAGCTCGACTGGACAGGAAGAAAAGCGTGTCCCAGCAGCCAAATGCCCTGGGCTGAGTTCATGCCCATTCCTGGCTCCGGGAGTGCGAAGGACCTGCGTACCATGGGAAAGGCACCTGAGCTTGTCCTAATGAGGAAGGAAACCAGCAGCTCCCCGCCAGAACCACAGAACAGAGCTGTCTGCCTGCCCCTGTCCTCCACATGTCACGGCTGTGGTTTAATCACAGGAGGGGGAGAGACCCAGGAGGAGAGAGAGATCCCGCTGGCCACATGCACAGAGGAGGCAGAGTCAGGGCCGGACCAGCTGGCTGCTGCCCATCTCTCAGACCTTCCCTTTGCGTCACGCATGGCGCAGACCTTCCCTCCCAGCCCACGGGCAGCTCACTTGAAGCGGGGGTGCTTTTAGGTTCTGAAAACCTCCCAGAGGGGTATGCAGGCAGCCTGCTGTGCCAATGGCAAGAGCCCATGCAGAACGGCACCAGCCATACTGCCTGGCAGGAACAACCCCCAGCTCAAGCGCGTCTCTGCAAGATGGCACTGATCAGACCCCACTCTGGCGCTTCTCCACTTCCTACGACATTCCCAGGCAGGGAGGTCACCATGAGGAAAGCTCACATCCCTGCTGCCCCTGCCCTTGTCTCACAGGCAGCAGCTCCCCGAGGCTGGGGAGAGCCCCAAGTAGCGGGGAGAGCTGGGGCTGGGCGCAGCCCTGGGCACCGAAGCTGCTCGCCCCAGCTCTGGGGACTCCGCAAGCAGAGAGATGCTACAGGGCTCAGGCACGCTGACTCTCCGTGGGTAAGCGTGTCAGCACCCACCTGTCAGCATGCCGGGGCTCCCGTGCCACTGCCCAGGCCATGGGCTCTGCTGGCACAGAGACCCCCTGGGCCTCAGGCCATGAGATATATTAAAAGCAAAAAATATTAACCCCATAAACGCTTTACACAAGGCGAGATCTGGCTGATTTGTGCCCCACTCTTCCCTATTTTTCTTGCTTTCCCACAGCCCCAACCCACAGCTCTGCATTGCCTGTGCTTCCAGGAGCTCCCAGGCAGCAGCAGGGCTGTGTTAGGGACCCCCCCTCAGACATGGCTGCAGGAGGACACGGAGGGATCACGCTCTCGCAGCAGCACTGCCTGTGCCGGGGTGAGGGCTGCCCTCGCTCCCGCAGCCTTTGGGGACAGGGGGCTGCAGACAAGGTGGGTGGTGGGCACCTCCTCACCCCCCCCGCCCTGCTGTCACAGGGCACGAGGAGGGGCATCAGAGGGGCAACATTTTATCCACGCTCCCTCTGCGCACCTAATTAACCTCCCCAAATCTCCACCCGAGCCAGGGCTTATCTCCGGTTAGCGGGTTTGGCAGGGGGGCAGCAATTTTCCCCCACGGGGGAGCTCCGCGCCTGCCCGCCCGGCGCCCCCCATCCCACCCCCAGGGTGCGAGGGCAGAGGGGGAGCCCAGCGCCCTGCCGCCCCCGCCACCCCGGGGTGCCAGGCGGGGAGCCCCCCTCCGCCGCCACCCCCCCTGCCCGTGCCAGTGCCCTCCCGCCACCCCGGGGGGCACGGGGGCCGCCCCCCCTTCCTCTGCCCCCCCGCCCCATCCCCATCCCTCCCAGCGCAACTTCCCCGGAGGATGCGGGCAGGGCCCTGACCTCCCCGCCCGTCTCCCCGGGCGATGGAGCCGCAAGCCAGAACAAAGGCGCAAAGTTGCGGGGCGCAGCATCTCGCCCCCTCCCCGGCCCCCCCGGCCCACGGTCCCCCCCCCCCGCCCGGGTCCGCACTCACTGCCTGCGCGGCGCCTGCCTCCGGGGTCCTCCTCTGCTCGCAGCGCTCCGCTTTCAGCTTTGGCAGTTGGAGCAGGAAGGAAGTTGGCGGAAAAAAAAAAAAAAATAACACTCACACGCTCAAAAAAAAAAAAAAAAAAAAGCCACCACCACCAACCCACTCGAAGAGGAAGCCCCGAGACGCGGGCAGGCTCCGCATGCCGCCCAGCTCCGCGCACGGGGGCGCAGCGCCCTGCCCCGCTTTGTCTGCGCCGCGCGCCTCTTGCGCCGCTTTGTCCCCTGCGCGGCCCCGGGCTCTTTGTGCCCGCTGCTGCACCTGGGGGTGGCCCTTTGTTTTTCAGCCCCGCTTTTAGTTGTATTTATTTTCCTCCTTGCTCGGGATGCTGTAATTAAGGTGGATTTGGAAAGCTGACCCCCATTTACGCTGCTGTTATACTGCTGTTATACTGCTGTTACACCGATTTATACTGAGGGTAAGTGGAGAATCAGGTCGTGTGCATCCGTGCATACGTGGGGGGCTTGTAAATGGAGGTCGTTACACACGAACCTCGTTTTCTCCCGGTTAGCACATGCTACCTGCTGCATTTAATCAGCGAATTGTTCCCATCCAGCCGCGTGTTCCCAACTCTCAGCCATTTTCCGACAAGCAGTTTCAAAGACCAGCTACCTCAGGAATAAGCTCACATTTCCTAGGGATGCTTAAATGATCACAAAGATTTTACACCACTTCCTCTCTGAAATATCAGCAGATTTTAATCTTCCTCTTCCACTCACAAATTGCTCACTTAGTTCTTCAGTCGCATAGCTCCTGCACACACATAATCCTCAGCGCAGAATTCAAGAACAAATTGGATCATTGGTCTGCAACCAACAAATCTGGATCTGAAATGACTGATGGACTCCTTTTAATGCATTTGCAGAAGCAAACTGAGCAAAACAAATCTATTGTCAAGGGGATTCAATTCACTGCCCGGGATCCATGTGTCTATTAGAAAATATTTATCATACACAAATTTTGAAAGGCTGCAGACAACTAAGTAAGAGGAATCTCTGTCAGATCTGAGACTGATCTCAGAAGGGGGGGATGATTTTCCCAGCCTACATTGCTTTGATTCAAGCTATGGATGGCACTTTGAATTCTGCCCTCATGCATTTCAAGGGACAAACAGAGCATATCTCTGGCTGGCAATAGATATCCATTTAGCCAGAGCTGCAGCCTTAGAAACACTTTAAGCCTCCATGAATTAGCTCCATGACCAAGAGAAATTATTTTATGCTCTGCTGCTCTTTCTCACTCCTACACTTACCCTTCTTGTTGGCCAGCACAAGAGAATTGAGCTGAACACAGCACTGAGCTGAGTTTTAAACATACCTGCCAAAAATAGGTAAGCAAATACGTAAGTATATAGCAGTGAGTTTATACACACAAATACAAATATAGATGTGAAAGTATATAAAGAAGAGTTTTCCATCCTTGTTCACTTGTGCTGGCACAAGAGAAGGGGCTGTGTGGTCATGGGGATGGGGAAAGGACAGAGCAAGTTCTTTCAGTGGCCATACCAAATTATGGTGGCTTGGACTGCGTGAACAGGCCTGGGCAAGCTATGAAGAGCTGGGTGTGTTAACTACAGGGAGCTTTGAGAAGATGGTCTTATTTTGTAGCCTCTGTGTCTTATAAATCAACTTTTTGGATTGGTTCTAGAAGTGTCCTGACTATCTCCAATTTCAGCAGAATTCCCAGTTTGCACTGGGGACCAGAACGCCCTGGCCAGAAAAGTGTGTGGGTTGAGGTTACTGTTTGCCCATGGCTTGGCTTGAGGTTTCCTTGGGTTTAGTGGCTGTGTACAGAGAAACCAGAGCAATCGGAACTCTAGAGTTATTGCGATCATTTTTGCTGGTGAATGGTTGGATTTAGTTTTATTTCCTTGTTGTTGTTGTTGTTGTTGGAGATAAATACTGGACTGCCTGTGTCTTTGTGTAGCTATACACACACTATTTCTAAATGTGTGTGAGCATACATCAAGACCAGTATATCCACAAATATGCGCATAGAGGTGTAGGTATGTACATCTGTGCACCACCACAGGTGTGTACGCTTAGCCTATACTGGCACGAATGCCTGGAACACAGGAGATATGGGGTTTACTCCTAGATTAGAAACTAGCCAGTATGTAATTAGGGACAAATCATGTTATTGCTCTGTGCTTCATCTTCTTGTTGGTAAGAGAGGTGAGAAGAAACTGCAGACATTGGATACGCACCATGGAGAGCAGATGGGAGCTTAGAAACCAGGCGTCATCCTTCAGGTTGGCACATCCAACATCCCGCTGGGGAACCACGTCACTGATCTGCTGGAAGAAAGGCAGGTTTTGAACAGTGTTGCAGCAGAACATCACTGAAAGCAAATCCCTACCACCACGTATTTCATCTCTGACAAACTGATGCCATGCAACAAAGATCATCTCTTGGCAGACTTTGTCCAACCCCAGCCAATTCTTACGTCTGTGACAGAAGGAGGCAAGGACAACAGCTAGACTGTACCCACTGCATTGCAAAAGAAATTGCAATGTTTCAAATGTGGGTTTAGTTGGAAAATAATATTTAAAATATTTAATCAAATATTAAATAAACTAAATATTAAATATTATTAGGTCCTATTTACTTTCTTTCCACTGAACAGAGTCAGTTGTACAATTAGTTGACCACATTAATACATGTAACCAACCACTAACATCTAAACGTGTTTCAAGTCAATATCCAAAACCTTATTCAAATTTTTAAATGCATATCCTTCAACTACAACCTTTACTCCCAACTGTCAAATGCCTTCTGTAGCACCTTATTGGACCCAACATATCCTGAACTTTCTTAACAATTTTAACGTTAAAAAAATAAATAAAATAGGCATGGTATCTTTTTTTCTATTTGTGTTTGGATTGCTGCCACAAGCTGTCCACCATTTCTGTGTTGGAATTTTTTTTTTCCTGGTGCTACATTGCTGTGGTGTGCTGCTAAATGTTATCTCCAGAAGAGACGGCTGCATTTGAGGAAAGGAAACTATTTTATAGCCTTTAGAAGTGACTAACTCAGGAAAACGTCACCTGTTATAATCCTGTACTTTGATCTGCTCTTTAGCTGTAAAACTTTCAAAGTGGGTGCTGAAATTTCCCAGGCTGGAAAGCACCAGCATGGGGACTACAGGTAGATTTCAGTCTGGGTGGGGAATCCTTGTCTGTAGTTTTAAGAGGCTCGATAATATAATATTTTTCCCACTGCTCTTGTAAAGTAGCTTGGTCTGGAGCTATTCATTTGCACTTGCGCTGAACTCAGCACAAGGTGTTGCTGGCTCACACTGCTCGCTGATGAATAACACTGCTGAATCCTGTCACTGTCATGAGCTTTGCCTCCCCCTCAAGCTTTCCACAGTTTCCAGGAAGACTACAGGCACTACACCGGGAAGACAACCTCATGGTGCAGCAAACTGATGTCAACAACTGCTGCAGGGCAGCATCTCTTTTGGCCGCGGGTGTCCCCAGGCCGGGTAGTGTCCCTCAGTGCATGTGGAGGTCTCTTCTCCTCCAGAGATCACAGGGTGATCCGGGCCTGAGGCAGTCACGAGACGAGCACAGGAAGGCAGCAGGTCAGGGTGTTTAGACACAGGACCTTTCCCTGCTATACGAGGGAGCATTCGCTGCATCAGGAGGTGCCACCCGGCTCCCTGGTAAACCCAGCACTGCCTCCTCCACCTCTGGTTAAGCAGGATGAACCGGGGAATGCAGCTGGTGAAGCATGGATTCGTTCTGTGTGAAGAAAACACAGGCTCAAGGCAACCCAGGGTTTGCTTTAAAAGGCAGCACCCTGAGGTTGATCCTGCTGTGCCCAGCACACGTGGCGCCTGTCTTCTCCCTTCTCGGTGCCACCCGCCCCTCCTAAAGCACTGCGAGGGTGTGTGCAGCTGCTGGGGTGGGCAGGGAGGAGGGGATGGGGCTAGACACAGAGCCCCTGGGAAGGGTTCAGCTGGGCTTCCCACCCCCGGAGCCACAGCAGTCCCTTCAAACCACCTGCCCACAAGGCTCGTGGGCTCTCAGCCAGGCAAGGAGCTGAACCCAGAACGCGTGACTGGGTGCTCCATCTCTCCAGCTCCTCCAGAAGAGATTTCCTTGAAAGATGGAGAGAAGATTGGAGATTTAATGCTTGTCTAAGCTGCTTTCAGGCCAGTTAACGTGCTAATCCCATAACCCTTGTCTCCAGCCTCAAGGTGTGCGAAGACTTCACATGTCTCTCCTGCATGCCTTGCCTCCCCTGGGGGAGCGAGGAGAATGGCAAGGCAGGGAGAGGGAAAGAGGCTGGGGATGACGGGGTGCAGGCAGACAGAGCCTGTTTCCTCCAGAGGCCATCCTGAGAAATGCTGAGGATGGACACAGCAGCCCAGTTAAGGAGAGGGAGAGTGAAGGTGGAAAGGGCCAGGTAGAGAGGAAGGACAGGGATGGGTGTAGGGAAGAAGGTCCCTGCCTCCAGGGAGCAGGGATGTCTCCTCTGCACGCCCTGCACTCCAGGGCCCAGCGTGGAGGAAAGCAGCTCCTGCCCTCTGTCCCTCTCAACGGCTGCTGGGCAGGAGCCTGCCTCTCACGGGGCTGCTGTCCTGGAGGAGTCACCCACCACCGCAGGCTTTGAAAGAGGGCTGGATTATTTCGGGGCCTCTCAGAAAACGGTTGGTTATGTAAGGTCAGGTCTCAGCACGTGTAATCAAATCTCAGCCCTAAGCTGATCGCCAGGCAGGGTGTTAGGGAGGTATTTATCCAAGCTCTCCCACATGCACCATGGCTCCCTTCCCTCCGACACAGCCGGAGCTGAAGCTGGGACTAAATCAGGAGAGCTGTGGCATCCTCTTTTCTCTGCTGGCCTTAGAAAATCTCCTTGCCAGCTGCACTCTGCCTTGCCCATGCTAAATGCTCATTTCAACAGAGCTCGACTTCATGCTGGAATTCATGGCTTGGTGTGAGGCTGTGCCCAGGACCCCGCTAGCTCTCCATGTGCCTTGGTGCTTCAGCCACAGCAGTGCTCAGGGCGCGCTGCTTGCAGCTGTGCAGCCTCCCCTGGAGCCAGGGAGGCGGTGGTTATCAGCCTTTCTGTGCCAACATTCTTCCTTTATTGCACTTGTGCTGTTCCTGTATTAAGGCTCCCGTGGCCCTGCCCCTGCCAACCCCCACAGTGTTTTTGTGGCAGGTTCTCACGGAAAGCACTGGTGTGAGAACTGGCCCTCCTCCCTCTCTTTCTTCACCTCTTGTTTTGTAGACTTCAGTGTATAAAATAGAAAACTAAATGTGGTGAGCTATTTAAATTCTCAGTAGCTATTATCCAATAATATATACACACGGAATCGTAACAACCAACGAATGTGCAACATTTGCATGCAATTCTCCTAGCATTCTCCTCCCAGAGCTAATAGAGTCATAACCAGAAATAATCAATAAGTGGGTCCTGATGAAAATTATATAATGCCAAGGAAAAGCATGGCAAGCAATTGTCATCCTCATCACCTTTGTCATCATCACCTGCTGCACTGGTGAGACCCCCAAGGGAGGATGCTCCTATGGAACCCCATTGTTGCTATTCCCAGCTGGTCACTGGGGAAAGTCTTCCCCTTTCCCTCTCCCCCCCTTCATTTATTTGCATTTTGTTCTATAGCTACCTTTAACCTTTACAGTCACTGTATGCCTTCAGCTATGTACCCTGCAAATGGATCTTTGTGTATGTGAATGTGTGAGTACGTGCGTTGTGCAACACGTGTAAACCCAGTGTGCAGTGATAGCTCCTAACCAGCTCACTTCGTCCATCATGTGCTTCTTGTGCTTGACTGGACCCCAGAAGTGGGCTGCAGCTCCAGGTCCTTGGCACAGAAATGGCCTCAGGGGCCTCCCAGTAAGAAGATCTAACTCACTTTGTGAGGGGTGTACCTCCGCTTGAAAGCAAGCATGTACTGGGTCTAAATTAAAGGAAGGGTTGGAATCTGCCAGTGAAAAAACATAACATCAAAACAAACAAACAAACATTAAAACATTAAAACCTAAGGATTTGTGAAACCCTGGGGGGAGAACATAAGGCTTAGTCCATGGTAATACACCTGATCAATAACAAAAGTGGTTTGTTGTTGGTTTTTTTTTTTTAATATGATTTACGTTTCCATCCCCTGTTTTTTCCCCCTTCTGCGGTTATTTTCATCAGAGATCTGCTGTAGCATGGCAGCTAGAGCATTTAGCATCCATGTGTCTGGGAGATAAGCAGCCACCCAAGAGACAAGATAATGGAGCAGGAAGAGCTGCCTCCTCTGCCCATTAGCTGAATGTTCCCAAGGAGAATGCAAGATGCTCCCCAAAAGCAATCATTTCTATTTGAAAGCCTCATCTGTTACTTCAAAAAAAAAAAATCCTAATAGTGGTGGTGGTGGCAAAGAGTCGAACTGAATGGGATTGCACAGCAGCGCTTTTATGTAGTAGCAGGAGGAAAGAGTCTGTAGCATGGTGTGAAAGCCATAGGAATAGATGTGTCTCCTTAAGAAGAAGAAAGAAACATTTTACCAAAATGTGTTAGAAGAGCCTCTCTTGATTGGGCTGCTGGTTGCCAAGGAGAAAGAATTGATCATTCAGAGCAAAATGAGAAGAGGAGCTGTCAGGAAAGAAGACATCTGGAGCTGACTTGTGCACGGTTTTGTCTTCTTAGCCCAGTGACACTGAATCGTTTGCTTCACTGTTTTAAACAGAATAAACTTCTGTAAATATCTGATTTCCATTTAAATAAATAAATAAAATCTTGTAGCCTCTTCTTTTTTTTCTTCTTCTTCTTAGCAATGAAGCTAAACAAGACTTCCATGCTTGGTTCAATGTGTGATCACTTTTAGTCAGTGCAAGTGGGTCATTAAATCACTGCTTGCAGGTACATGGCATGTAATTCATACAGAAAGAATCAATAATGAAATTTTAAAAAAACTAAGGAAGATTCTTGAGACAATACTGTAAAAAATGTGCTATTCAGGTACATTTTTAAAAGCAACAACATGTTCTGGCTTCTGGCAGCCAGATAGACAACAAGATTAACTCCTTGTGTTTGATCAAAAAAGTGAAAAAATGTCCTAGTTCAGGACTTTAATGTTAAGCTTGTTTGGTAAATGCCATTCAGGAGGAAAATAATTTTATAAAAGAAAAACAGATATTCTAACTGTTGACAGAGCAACAATAGGAAAGAAAGGAAGTTTTTAAAAATGATCTAACAAGCTCAGTCCTACTGCAGCACCACCAACAGCCTGGACGCAGACATTAAGCAAAGTTAGTGCACAGAAAGGACGCTTACTCACGTTACTGCCTTCTCCTGGGACAACTCAGCTCTGAGCAGGGGGATGCTCCTAAACGATGAATCACAAAGCAGTTATAAAGTACTGAGCTCTTTGTGCTGCATGGCCAAGCTCATCGCTCCCCACAGCAGATGTCTGGGTGGATGGGTCTTATCTGCAGGTCTCTGAGATTTCTGTACACCAGTTTCCATATTTACAGTTAGGGGTGATGAAAATTTGCTCTGTATTTTGAGATCTGGGGGTGACTAAAAACGAGAAGATTCATTCTGCTTTTCTTTTTATTTATACCAACCAGGGAAATGTTTGTATAAATTAATAAAATCCTACCAGTGTACTTCTTGAGAGCATTAGGTGGCAAGACTTTGTTATCTGTTTGAACAAAGGCCAGGCTCACTGCTTGGAGCAAGAAAATGTAACTCTCCGGTAGCTAATGAAGTGTATGACAGGCTACACGGGTTTTATATCGTCTGCTATAAAAAGCCCTGGCACGTCCTAAAGTGTTGGTGCCTGAGAGCCTGGGGCCTGCAACGATGTGCTGGCATGCCCATTAAGCACCTTGACAGAAGGGGAAAAGCAGGATCCTCGCCTTCCCCGAGGAAGCCTGGGGACAGCAGCACAAGCGGACTGCTCAGATGTGTAACGTGGAGCTGCTGAGCGGCCTGGTGCCACCGAGCACCCCCTGGTAGGAAACATCAGGGGCTTAGCCACGTCCCCAGTGTCACCTACTTTCTAACACAGGCAGGGACATTGCTGGTAGTTCAACTAAGCTTTAGGGTTTGATTTATTTTTCCTCAAAGGGCCTTTTTCTCCAGACTGACCTTGGAAATCTCTCTCTGGAGCCGTGGCAGTGGAAAAGCAGGCCTCAGCCTCTTTCACCTCTACCTCATTGCCGGAGCAGTCTCCAGGGCGTGACTGGAACTGAAACTCAGGAACCAGGCTCTTCTGCAAGCTGAGCACAGAGGCATGCAGCATAACAGCAGGCACAGACCCCCCAAGTCAGCATAGCCCCGTATTTATTGCAGGCCGTTACAGGTGCTTCATCCCGAAACCAGAGCAGTGGCCCCTGATTTCCTGAAGGAAGAACAAGAGGACTCTCCGTGAGGATGCCTTCTTCTCTGCAATTCAGACGAACTGGTTTACGTGTGGTCAAGCAGCTAAATACTGGCTCAGCCCTCTATAGTTGGTTCCCTTTTTTTTCGCTAGCACAGCTGACAGACTGTTCAGGAACATGGCGAGCATTGCGGAAGGAGGGTTACAGCAAGTGAGTCTTCTTCTGCAGACACCTCAGTACACCAAGCTTCTCACCAAGATACTGTTGGCATGACAACTTCGCTGACCTACAAAACAAACAGACGATTTCCTTCCAAATCGAGGTCCTACCACCGTCTTCCTCCTGCCAGGAGCGCACAAGCATTTGCTAGGCTGCCTATCTGCAGGTGGGAAACCTATGCTTACCTGCAGATACCTCAGAAATTCCCTTTTCGTTCCCGGGTAGGTATGTCTGTCTGACAAGCCATAAAGCTCTATCAACGTGGAGCAAAGTCTCACAAGCACCTGGCATGAGCTGGTAGAGGTTTGTTTCAAAAGGGTTATTGTAGCCCGTGCCAGACACCGCTCTCATCCACTGCATCCCCAGCCTGAGCCCTGGCTGGGATTTCCTCCCACAGTCCCATGAGCTCAGCCAGCCCTGGAAAAGTCACTGTCTTGTAAACCAGTGTTGTCTTTGTCATTCAAGCGAGCTGCTATTTTTGGTATAACTACAGTTACCATGGCGACACCAGCTCACAAATAGGGTCAGAAACCTCGCAGATATCTTTAAGCAGTTCCTTGGAATAGGGACTTATCTGGCCGGAGGTAATGAAGCTCTTGGTTTTTCCTTTGGGACAACACCCTGCCACCACACGGCCCCTGCAGCTCCTGGAGCAGCAGGCTCTGGATGCAGTGGCCTGAGAGGCCAGCACCAGCTTCTCTGGGGCCAGAGGAGAACGAGCCTGGGCAGGGAGGGACAGGGGCTGCGGGCTAGGAAGGGATCATCAAGTACCCCTTTCCTGGGCAAAACTCCTCATCCAGCCACGTGGCACAGAGCTGGTGCAACACAGCTGGATGGGGTCCCAACAGAGCAGAGGAAGGATGTGGAAGGAGGGAGAGGAGGAGAGGAGAGGGGAAATGTCCTGGTCATAGTGGGGGATAAGAAAAAGCACAAGTGGGGCTGCTCCGGAAGTTTCTGCCACACTTTCTCAGTGAGCAAAAAATAGCTTTGTGTGACACGCTGGAAATTTTTTCCCACGTGTCCACTTTTATAAAGAGAAATGAGCCTGCTTTCACTGGAAAAAGAAAAAAAAAAAAAAAACAGGAAAACAAAGGGGATGTTTCAAAAACAAACGGCCTGAAAACGTAAATTTTTAAGGTTAAGAAAAAGGAAGCCTGTAAGGATTCAAAGGAGCAGGGAGGGGGGACAAGAAGAAAGCAAGCACGCTTCCTGCGAGGACTGGGGGGCTGTAAAGACAATTTTCCCATCAACTCTACCCACACAGGCAGAAAGGGAGGGGGAGCCCCCGGAAACCTGCCTGAAGCAGATGGAGGCATGGGAATGAGCAGCAGGGATGGGACAGAGCCTGCTGCCAGCAGGCTGCACCTGTTTATATCCACACAAACAGGTTCCTGCCCACAGAAATCACTTCTGCTGTCAGGAGCTGCTGAGAGCAATCCATCTCGGCGCGTTTGTGTGCAAGCTCGAGTCGCTGCAGGGAAGAGACGATGCCAACACGATGCTGCCCCCGTCCTCTTCCCGTGCCCAGAAATTATCGCACAAGCTTCTGAAAGCTGCATGATTGTCCTCAAACACGTGGGAACACTGCTTCTCTGCTGCCTCTGTTCTCTGCTCAGTTGGCAACCCCTCAGCTGCATTCAGGATTTACTTCCCAGATTCTCTGTGCCTACTCAAGGGGTAGGACCTGATCGATTGTTTTAAATGTAACCCGAGAGTCTCACTGAGGGGTTTATCTCGGCTAACTTCAGCCATCTGAAAGGCCAAAGGCCTTGGCTGCAGGCTTTGGCTGAGCAGCAGAGTATTGCTGCACGGGTCCCCTCCGTCACAGTCTGTCGTGTCAGACAGATCCTGTCCTTTCCCAGCCACATGTGGTCACCCCTGGCTAGCACGGATGCTCCAAATCCTTCCTCCAGCCTCACCTGAGGTGAAACCCATCCATCACTTGAGAGGGAGCCTCTCCCTGACCTTCCCTCAGCTCCTTCTGCCCCTGCACTACTCTGATGCTCCTTGTGCACCTCCTTCCTCCAGGAATATTTTGTCCTCGATCCCACATTGTGGGCTGGTTACTCAGTGAAGGTAAGTGAGCAGAACTTCACCAGAGCCAGCAGACCTGGAGGACTGTTGTTTTGCCCTATGGTTAGGCTCAAGCCACAGAGCTATTGCCCATGACTGACGTGCTATGCTGCTGCAGCGGAAGATCAAAATGATCATCTAGCGTCTTCTGGCAGGACCCTTGTCCTTGTTGTTTGGTCTGTGGATTCCTTCCACTTTGTCCAAATCTCTGACACCGGTCTCCCAGGCAGTCTCAATGGGCTATTAAAATGCACCAGAGAAATGAAGCACATGATAAAATCATGTGTTACTGCCAATGGGTCTCCGCTGGGCTGGAATTTGGGCTGAGGCACCAGCTCGTCCCTCTCTCAGATAACATCCACAGTACCCACACATGACCTAGCTGCTACCCCCGGTCAGGTGGGTCCCAGCTCCTGCAGCACTACTGAGCAGTCTGCTGGAAGCCTCTCCAGCCCTTCTCCAGCCTGAGGGAGGGATGTGGGGTGGTTATGACCAACGCTTCCCTTCCCTGCACATGTGTGCGTGTGTGTGTGTGCTCATGAGCAGCGGCACAGCACAGAGGGCTGGTGATTTCCTTGCTTCTCCAGCAATTTCCCCACCAGAGCTCCAGAGAAGCCACAACCTCTTCTAGGGCGATGCTGCAGAAAGGAGCACGTCCACTGCTCCCCCAGGCCTCGCTGGAGCTGTGCCTGCAGAGCACTGGGGCCACGCACCCCCCCGTGGGGGCTCTGGCCATGATTGGCGCCCTGTGCCCTGATGTCACCTGCTGGCAGAGTATATCTGGAGGAGGAAGGACACCTCGAGACTTTTCCTACCGAGGCTGCAGGACAGGAGTTGAATGATTTGCAAGAGGAGCCCTCGGCACTGTAAGTATTTGCTGGGAGCTCAAAGCAAATGAGGGTGGCGGGGGCGGGGGGGGTGCAAGTGAAGCTGGCTGCAAAACCTGATGGAGAGAAAAGTCCTTCTCCCCATGGGGGAAAAAGGTTTGGGTTTTCATGCTTGGAAAGTGTGAATGCACCCAGTAGCTATGAGAGAGAGTTCTGCTTCCATGCAGTCATGGCTGTTTCCTCTTAATTAGGGCTCAGTGCTGGGCAAAAAGGTCCATGCAGCAGCCGTGGTTTGTCTCAGCAGGCAGCAGGCTCTGCCATTCACGGGGCCACTCGGTTTCCGACCCCGGCAGCCCTTGGCAGGGGCTCACTGGCAGCCCCTTGGCTTGTGGGCTCGGCTGGCTCAGCCTGCACGTCTGCAGCACTGGAGGGTCCCCAGGGGTGGAGGGGGCAGGCAGCTGGTGCTTGCTGCCCAGGTGCCCAGCGGTGCACACAGGGCTCGTCCGTGGAGAGTTTGTGCAAGTGGTGCTGCATCTCCCTCGTTACTGAATGCCTTCCTTGGTGTCAGCACTTAACTGAGGTTGTCTTTCCAATGCTCCCCATCTGGGAGGCTGTTGTGGCAATACGGTTCAACTTGAAGTGAGCTTCTGTCTTTTGGAGTACATCCTCTTTCATTTGGTTGTGTTCTTACAACTGCTGCTAGAATACAGGGGCTGACATCCTGTGTAAAACAGGATCAGAAAGAGCTGAAGCTGCGTGAACGCCTTCCATCCCTATGATTAGCCAGATCAAGCAGCTGAGACTGGAGCTGAGACTCCTCACTCCTCGCAGGCATCTCGCACTGGATACAATATTTCCTGATGAAAGCCTGGCTGCAAGGAAGATGCCAGTGGCTCTTGAGGTCAAGAAATGACCATCAGAATTATTGCCAAAAATACGAGTATTTCTTCCCGGAAGCTGTCTATTCCTACTGCATCACTGTGTGGAGGGACACAGCTTGTGGAGTTTCAGTTCCTGACACCCCTAAGGCACCAGGAAGATGTGCATGAAGAAGCCTGTACCTGAAGTTATCAGACAGGGGAGGAAGAGATCCTACACTGGATCTGTCTGAAGAAAGTCATGTGAGGCATCTGTGTTATCTGTCAGGGAAATTTTCCATAGCGCATCAGAGATTAAAGGGGAGGAGGGGGCAGATTAAAGAGTCACCGCTTGCCAGTAGTGTTCAAGCCTCTTTAAGTTCAAAGAAAACTAAAAGAAGGATGATTAACCTGGCCAGCAACCCAGAGGTGGGATATCTGACGCAACTGAGATAAGCACATTACTGTGCATTAGGTATAATTAGCATTCGGACGCAAGCAAGGCTCTTACCCAGAGGATTAAGCCCTGGACTAAACAGAAATGCTGTCAGGGGCAATTAGGTAACGCCTTGTCAGAGGAGGGGGAAGAGGAAGTGCACGGAAGAACATCTTGCTCCCCAGCAGCCTGCACATCCACAGCCATCCACTCTCACCCAGGAGCTGCGTCCCAGTGCCGGCAGCAGCAGAAGAGCTCTGACATCCCAGGACGTCCCCAGGGCCAAGGCAGCTAGAGGAGACCCAACCGTATCAAGCATTTGTCAAGCTTTCTGTTTGGTGTAGTACCAAGGATCTCCAAAGCACCCAGGTATGGGGAGGTGAAAAGCTGGGAAATTCCCCTAGGAAGATGTCGTGGTGTTTCCTCTGTTTCTTCTGGCTGTGAGCTGGGGCAGCTGGCTCCCGAGGAGGGGCAGCCCTCGTGCTGCTGTCCTCTTTGGCATCAATGGAGGCATCTTTTCCTACAGAAGATGGCAAGCAAGTCCCACCAGCTCAGCAGTGGGAGGGCAACTTGATCCCTGCTGCAAGATGGAGGCCGTTCTGTGGCATTAAGGTTGCTTCCCACCCTCTGCCCTTTCTTTTGGTGATGCGTGGGGAGTACAGGTGAAGGGAGGTTGGTAAAGAAAATGACAGAATGGTCTCTTTAGTAGCATTGAATGCCATTTCTTGAATTCATGCATGTGAGAGACAGGATGGGATGTGATTTGGGCAGATCCTTTTTGCTTCCAAATCCCAGGTGTAGAGTAGCTGATATGTGGATAGAACTGCTTCGGATAGGGACTGAGTAAACTCCCAGGGCTGAGTCTTCTCATTAGCTATTTCTTAATGGATTGAAGGCCGAGGCAAGGCAGGAACTCGAAGAACTAAGAGGAGCTGGCCCTCAATGACGTTTGTGATTAAGGTACCATGCTGGCAGATGGCAGGGGCTGGTGAAGTGGGGAGGGAACTGAGCAGGGGCTCAGCTGCTTCTCACAAGTCTCGTGTGTCAGGACAAAAGGCTGGAAATCTGTTAGCCATTTTGTTTCTTCTGTTGTACTTTTGGGAGCAGCCCTTGAGAGAGGTGCCAAAAATCTCCGCATGCCAGATGCGCTGAAGGTGCCTAGAAGTGGGTCTGTGCCTCACAGTCCAGGAGAGGTATCTGGCGCTGAGACGAGTGCCCTACTGAAGAGAATTTCTCCTGAGATGAAGGCACAATACTTTACAGGGGGGCGTTTGCAGACCTTCAGTGGAGCACGGTCTTCCTATGCAAAGCATTTTCTTGTAGGGCAGTACTGTTTAAATCCCTTGCTGGTCCTGAGCATCACTGAGGGACTGGATTCTCTCTTGGTGCAGATTCACGCAGCTGTGGAACCTCACATTGCTTTGGCTTGAACTCAAACTGTCTTCACCTCTCAGTTTGGCCCTAAAAACTGGAGTCAAAACATTTTGGCACACCTCCCAGCTGCACGGTCCAGGTCATACCGATTACTGCACCTCCAGTCCCATTCTGTAAAAGATGTGCTTGCGACAGTGCTTGCCTGTCCAGCCACCGTGCTGTGGGGATAAAGCTGTAAATACTGGGCAATTGCTCAGGTTCTCCAGAGATGACAGCCAAATCAGTAATTTCTCTGATTTGAGCTGATCCCTGTGTTTGTGGGCACACTGTGTGCTGGGGAAGCGTTGTGTATAGCATCTGTGCATACTTCAGCTGCAGACACAACCATCTGCTGCTCCATTTGGGGCTGCTGGAACGGGTCCAGCCTCCTGCAAGGGATATTACAGCTGAGACAGGAGCCCGACCACAAGCGACAGGAGAACTAGCATGCCTCTAGGTGCTACCATTAGGATACATCCAACCACTGTCACAGATGGAAAGATGTCAGGGGTGAAGTATTCCCAGACTGCCATGGATACAGAAACACATCTCTTTGCCTTGCACTGATCTGGCAGTGACACAGGAGGATTGCCTGGATTCTCTTTTGCCTTGTTCTCAGGCCTTGCTTTCCAGCACTCTGGCTATTTCGAGCACTGTCAAAGATATGGGCTGCCTTCAAATTATGAAGGAAAAAAGAATCTTTGATGGCATTCATAGTTCTGAGATTAAAAGTCTGGAGTGTCACTGCAGGTGATACTGGGGATCAGGCCAGAGCACTATGGTGACATAATGGGATTAGCCTTCAGTACTAAAATCCTGAAGTTAATTCCATCGGCTATTCCATCAGCCTGGCTGCACAGGGACAAAAACCTGGGGAGAGCAATTATGTAATGGTCATGGGGAAGGATGTGACTTCGGGGAGGGGAGAACAAATTGGCATTTATTTTTGTCCATAAATGGATGTGGTCAGACTACTCTAGCATACTAATTAGCACAAAATTTGACCAAGGGCTGGGAGCTGCCCCTTGGGCACTGGTGGAAGTTATTGCTGTCCTCTCTGGGGGGGAGCAAAGGGTCCTCAGTGCAGCAGCTCTGCCCTCAGGCAGGAGACGTGTCGTCCCCCACCCCCGAGATCTGCTACCTGACACTTAGGTAGCCTCTGTGATGTGGAGCTTGGCTCATGCACAGTGTGGTACAGAGGGGGTCAATCTATGTAACATAGTGCTTAAAACCATCAAAATGGACAACACTTCTGGGGAAAGTTACAGGCTTTGATCTCCTACATCCTAAGAAACTAAATTCCATCTAAACCAGTCTCCAATGCTTTGCCTTGGCCTTCTTTACAATCTTTCGGAGATCCTGTACTGTTTCCCGTAAGGTTGGTACTGACAAACTTGAGGCCCTAATTGCAGCTGCACCCAGAGTAAGGGCCCATCTAGGTCAGCATCGCATCTTCCTCCGTGTGCAAGAGGCAACACTTAGGCACAAGTACAAGAACAGATGAAGTATATTGTATTTCCCAAGGACAGGACACTTCTCTAAGCCATAAATCCCTATGTGTGTCTTTGTGGCTCCTAGTAGTCATATCCAGAACTGGTAAGTAAAAGCACCAGCACTGCAAAGCAAACTGGAATACAAACAACATTGGCATTACCTGCCTGGTTCTGCGCAAACTCTGGGGCAAGATGCTGCAGCAGCCTTGTCTGAGACAAAAGAAGATTTAACTCTCCATAACTCTGCAAGTCATCGGACTGTGGAATTAAGTGTCTTTTTGTGCAGGAGTGTTCATAGTTTGGTATCTTAATTCTAGCATGCATTGATGAAAATCAGTGCCACTCTGCTTACTTCGTATACATTACGGTCTTTCTTTTTGTTTAATGTCTTTATGTTTAATTCTGTCACAATTATACTTCTCATAATTATTCTGTCACAAGACTGTTGATACCTAGAAATGATAAGCAGAGTGTTGCGTCAGTCCTTGCTGTTATCTTGCAGACAGAGGGATCTGAGCGTGGCATACTCCTGTCACACAGAACAGCCCAGCAATGAGTGAGAATCCCACCACCAACCTCAACACTGGAGATGCTCCGACTGGTCCCACCACACCACGCAAGGGGCCTCCCAAGTTCAAGCAGAGACAGACAAGGCAGTTCAAGAGCAAGCCTCCTAAAAAAGGAGTAAAAGGGTAAGGGCATTTTGGAAAGAAGAGAAACTGTCCAAGTTGGGTTGCTCCCCACTGCTCAGCTGGGCTTCTGTGGCACCATCTTCCCCCACACAAGGATCCAGGAGGTTTTCCCCTGTCCCACGGTGCCATCAGCTCTCCTGTTGTGGTGCTGGCCCACCCCAGCCCTGAGCTGCTTCTCATCGTCTGCTGCCCACACTCCTCCCTCCCTGGCTGGGGTTGCAGGGCACCTCCCCATTTCCTGGGTGCTGCTGGCCCAAACTCACCCCTCACCTGCTCTTCTCTCCCCTAGGTTTGGAGATGACATCCCAGGCATGGAGGGGCTGGGCACAGGTAAGCGCTGCGGGATGCTGTCTTCATGCCCTCTTTAACACAAGTGTAACTTTGCTTCAGCACGGGAGAGTACTGTCTGAGCTGGGCTCTGTCTGCCTGGCCTCTCCGTAGCTCACGGAGGGGGGGCTAGTCCTCCCTCCGCAAGCTGCCACGGTCATGCTTACGCTTACATACACCACAAGGTAGAAAGTCTATTTAGGCATGCTTCCATTTTTGAATACTTTCACTTGGCTGCAAATGTGCTTGTTTGTCTTTGTTTTCTGCTAATACTCTGGCTTAGAATTTCAGCAGCATGAGGTTCTCAAAGAAATGCCAAATGCTAAGCTATTAATAGCAAAAATCACAGGAACTAAATCTCAGATGGTTGAGTATTTATGTTATCACCAAAATCCTAATTTTAAGAATTTTAGGCACCCATCTGGGATTGAGAAACACACACTGGATGACCTGTAGCCAGTTAAAACTTAGATGTCAATAACAGCTGCCCCTATCAATGAGTTACAGATCCTAAGTGCTGTAGACCAAATTATTCAGCATCTGATTTAAGATTGCATGTTTTCCAGGATATCACAGGTTGGTTACAGGCAGTTTATAAGAACAGGAGAAACCCCATAACCAGGATGAATTTTCACACTAGTCTAGATACTGAGGAGACCGTAGTCTTGTTCACAGAGAAAGATGGCACAGGAGAAAATACAGTGACCTGGTTCAGTCTGGTAGGTAGTACCAAACGTAAAGAGCTCATCAGCTCATTCAGTCTTCAAGTGGAGTCTCATTTTTCTTGTTCTTCCCACATCTGAATGTTTCCTCACTAAAGCAGCCTTTCTGTTCATACAAAAGAAGTCCAGGAAGTGCCATGACCAGAACCCATTTCTGATTCTCTCTGTTTTGCAGATATCACAGTGATTTGCCCATGGGAAGCTTTCAGCCATCTGGAACTGCACGAGCTGGCCCAGTTTGGGATCATCTAAAGCCCCGGCATCTCTACTGGTGTCATCTGGTGACTCTGCAGATCCCACCATGGTCTTCATCACCTTTGACACTGAATTTTGGCCCTTACATCCACCTGTTCATGGACAGGGTGATTTTGTAAGAGCTAGTTTTGAGAAAGTCCTTTGCAAATTAATTTGTCAAAGAAGTTATTCAGGACCCTGAACAGACTGCATGCTCCATGTGATGAAACTACTGAAAATGTCTTAATATCTCCCTGCACCATACCCTGTCCTCTCCCACTATTGTAGATCTTCATGTGTATGGAGAAAATGGGAGGCTTTATTTGAACCTTTCCCCTGGTTAGCTGAGATAGTGTGTGCATGGGTGTGCATGTATGCCCTCATTATATCAAGCCCATTCTTTTTTCTTCCTTCCCTTCCTGACAGCTTTCTATGTAGTATTTCCACGGGTATGTTCCCAGGTTATCTGGACCAACAATTAAATGCTGAGACTGTATCTGTAGAGAACAGAATCAGAGTAAGTAGTTCAGCCATTAAGGCGTTTTTAAGTAGCAGGAGAGCCTTCCCCAGGGGTTCACCATAAGGAATCTGCTGCTGAGGTTCACCTCATCAAGAAAGGGGGAAAGGGCTCTGAAATGTTCTCTCTGCTGTACTACCCACCAGCTTATGAGCCAGAAGATTCTGGCTGTTCTAGTAATGCTGAATGAAAACACGTGTGTCTGAGATCAAAAACTAAATGAATTAATTAATCTTTCTAATTCCTTTGTGAACCTGAGTGGTTGGGATTCCAAAGAAACAACACTCCAAATGGCATTGGGTGTCCTCTCCTTCAATGGCAGGCTCCTGTGTGACATTTGTACTGTCCCTAAAGCCATACATATTTACATGAGGAGTTTGCTCCCTGGGACATGATGCTGGTTCAGAAGACATTACAGTTTGCCACCAGACAGTGCCAGTAGTCCCACCTCATCTAGCAGAAGATGGTATTGAATTACTTGCTCTCTCTTTCCTGTATTTAGCACAGACAATTCTCTCTTCATCCCACCCATCAGCAGGAAGGCTTTTCCCTTCACCCTCTGGCAGCTTCAAGCTCCAAAGCCTGTCTGGACAAGCAGGCAAATGGTTGTTCCCCCAGGAGAGATAAGAGCAGAGCAGGTGGGGAGGCAGGGGGAGACTAGGATTTGCAGGCAAGCACGGAGCAAATCCACTTAACCTCATCGATTTTTGTCTCCTGGTCTCTGGCATCCTGAGCACTGGTGAGCAGGGAGGCACTTGTAACCACTTAAGTGCTCAGGGAAGGCACGGAGACTCCCTGCTGCCTCGGCATTAAGGAAGGGGGTTCATTTTGGTCAGAGGCAAGGAGCAAGCATTGTTGTAGCTATGTGATATTCAGAAGGGGAAATGGCATTTTTAATCATTGCCTTCAGCTTCACAAGCCTCCTTGCATATGAACTGCCTCCCCCGGCTTATCTTTCCTATGCTGAGCATGTTCACAGGAGCAAGGAATGGCTGTGGAGAGGACAGCAATTCCTGCCTACAAGATCGATCCCCACGCATAAAGCATTGCTATAAATCCGTGGCTGTGCTATAGTTATCAGCTAATGTCATGCCAGAAGTAAAAGCTAGCAGTTTTCATTTAAAATATAGCTTCAGCACTAAAAGCTAAAGGAAATTCTTGCTGGCAGTCCAGAGTAGAGCTTTATTATTCAGCACTCCTGTCATTAGCAACAGCAGTAAACCAGCGAGGGTTCAGACCAGCAGCACAATCACAGCACTGAAGTCATGTACCATTTAGCTAATTGCTGTACACAATATTTCCCTGGGCAGAGGCGGTCCATGCTTTCTGCTCACTCCTCATTTCTCACATCTTTCTGACCTTTTAAGGTTGTTCTTCCTTCCCTAAGTGTTCTGAATGTAAGTGACATTTTATTTAGCTTTTACTGCAGGAGACTGATTTCATTTTTCTTCAAGCTTGTGCTAGCCCTCTCCTTTTGTGGTTAAATGTGAATGTTCCTATGTCAATGCTCTTGTGATTTCCCTCACGTTACGCCATCTTGTCGCATGTGATCCTTATTTTACTTTCTCAGTCTGTCCTCTTCTATATGGGAAAAGACCCATTGGATCCAGTTTGTGATCCTGCAAGCTGGCTGCCTCTATTTTCACGGCGTTTTTCCTTATTTTAAGCAGGAATACACCAACAGAAGAACATTTGAATTAGTCCTTTTGCTCCATTATCATCCCAGACCTTGGGAAAGCAGTACAAAAATAGTGAGATTCTCAGTCACGAAATACTGGTGTAAAAACAAAGTTCTCCCTAGTCCAGAGACTGAAGAATTTCAGCAAATGGGAAGGTCCTGATGTAGTTCCACATCTGACTGCCATAACCCCTGCTCCCATCAGAGAACCACACCTCCAGCGGGAATGCACACATACCCCAGTCTCATGCTTGGCTGAAGAGCTTTGCCAGAAGATGTTCTGAGTCACCACAGTGTGTTAGTTAACTTAAAAATTCATTTCTATGCAGTAATAGGGATTACATTTGTTCTTGTACTTGTAAGGAGTTCCAAGACTTAGAAGAAGAGTCTTTAAACATCCTCACAGTTGTTTTGTCTGAGGGTCCGAGTTTTTTCTAAAGAGATATAACCCCTGAAGCTTTAATTTCTCAAGCAGTGAGAGATGGCTGTGGTATAAAAAGCAAATATATTTAAATAGCTTGTTGAAGGACTTCAGTCTATATACATTGTAATATGTTATTTGTTCTTTTACTATAAAAACAAGTCAAAAGCAATAAAAAAATTAAACATGTTTTAAAAATCCTACAAATGTAGTCTGATTTACTTACAAAACATATCCAGAGAAAGGCAGATGATTCAGCTTTTCATTCTATAATCCTTGCCTTAGGAAAGCTCTGAGTGCCAGTCACCACTCCTCATGAGAGAAAAGTAGCTATTTATCTCCAAACAATAGGCAATAAAGTCTTAACCGTGATATCATCTGAGAAGCAATTCTTCTCTGAGTGATGATTGGTGTATTCTCCCAGGCGTGGTGCACACAATTTCCTCAAGGCTGAAATCTTTTAGCCAGTTTTGTCTTTTGGGACTCTGTGCAGCTGAGTGTCAGCATGCTTCTACCCCATAGCAATAAAGGACTTAGAGACATGCATGCCACTCAGTTCCCCCTCTTTGCTGTGACTGCAAAGGAGAGCTGCAAACATTCATCTCCCTTTGCTTCTTGTTGATGCTGAACTTTCTAAACCTTCAAAGAAGTTTCAAGACAGGGTCAATTGCCTGCTGGTAACGTGCTGCTAGGTCTCAGTGTTTTCTTTTGCACCATCTTTGGAGGTGCTTTCTTGCACCTCATTGCTGAGTATCTAATCCAAAGTCTTTTGGATGTCTATCCTGAGAGAGACAAATACCAGTTAGCCAAGAGGAGACTTTAATTATTTTATTTTTTTTAATAAATCCTTTCCTAACAACACTTTGAAAGCCAGGGAAACTTCCTTTCATGTGGTTACTGCTATTTAACAGTCCCAACTTTGAAGCCACGTTTAGCTTTAGCTTGGAAAATTCTGTATCACACCAAGAGGGCCCTCAAAGATGAGTCCTATCCTCGCTGACCTCTGTTTCTGTCTCTAGTGAAACAGTTAAATAAACTCAAACGTCTGGAAAAAAAAAGAAGCATTAACCTTGGGAAAAGCTAGGAACATGTGTATTGCTTTTCCTCCCACAAAGTATCTAAATCACCTCAGGAATACCAATTAAAAAAAAAAATCTTCAGTGTGAGCTGGGTTCTTCAGACCTGAAGATGCTCATTGCAAGATCCCATCCTACAACAATTTAACAATTTGCAAACCAGTACCTCAGTATCAAGCCACTATCTCATTTTCCTATGGTATTGATCAAGATGGCGTGGTACACTGAAAAATGTATTCTGACAATATCCTTGTGTGTTGTGGGGGATATTTTTCTATTTTATAATTGGGATTCTGAGAGCTAGAAAAATTAATGTTCTCACTACTTTGATGTCTCCTGTACCTGATTTATGAGAGTTCTTAACATTGTGTCTTGGTGTTCAAAATACCGCTGTCCTTGCTTTTGGTTGCAGCTACTCATTAGTGAGTCTCACCCTCTCTCAATCTGATCTCGCTCAGATGGTAAGATCCAAGGCCTCAGCTTGGACATCTGAGGAACAATGAGGGTTGTTAAAGCAAGGCTCTTAAAAAAAAAAAAAAAGAGCTGTTAAAGCTGTTAAAGCTTAGTGCACTGATGTTGGCCACCTCCAGAGGTTGTCCTGCCTGCCCAAGGCAGTGAGCACTTAGAGCTCCCAGGCTTCTCCACACCATCTGCCAACCACCTGTAGTAGGTTGGGGAGAGCTGAAGTTCCTATACTGGGGGCACATAGGATTTTAATCTACCAGTGGCAACATTTAGCATATCTTTAAAAAGCACTCCTATTTTTTACGTGCTTCCCTTTCCTGGAGTCTAGCACAAAAATCCCTGTGGTGGATTTTTGCCCCTTGCTAGCCCCGCTGGGTGAAACTGATACTTCCACTATGAAGGCTCATTGCCTTCAGGCATTTGCAAACACTTCCTTGTCTCCAGCATTTTTCTGAGGGTCTCTCCCACACTTCCGAAGCTGTAAACAGGGTGAATGAGTATCATAATCACCAGCATGTATGCAACAGACACCAGCCGGTCCTGATGGTAGACCAGAGAGCACAAAGAGATGAACTTCATTATCCTGTTAAGAGTGTGACTTTAGCCAGGGGAGCACTGGCAGCAGAGCTTGGTTCAGACAGCAGTGAGCATAAGAAATGTGCATAGGAAAGAAGGATTTCTTCAAGAATATGAGCAGATGTTCCCCAGGTAAGGACAGTCTAAATCAGCTCCAACAGCAGCCCACCACAGCCAGGTGCCTTGTGTTACTAGGAAAAGACCCATATGAAGATCTCAATAGCCTGTGTTTTGTTTCCCCCTACCTCTGGTGAGGACTGAAACATTAGAAGGAGCAAAGGATGGAGATCCCTGGACTGTTAACGCCCTTTCCAACGTAAGCTGTTAGCAAACATCTCTTGGAAGTGTGATCTATGCAGGCTTACAGGGGGTGAAGAGGGACACAGCAGGTTATAGGCAGATAGGAGACAGGGCCAGTTCCTCAGTCACACAGGGGTTCCCAAGCGACCTCAAGCACAAACACGCATTGCTTCCACAAAACCCCACGCTGGTTTCTCTAGGCACAAAGAGAAGGCAAGCTCTTTCTGCTCATCTCACAAGCTAGCTGGATACCAGTCATCTTGAACCTGTCCAGCAGACATCCTGTACACCTTACCATCCAGGCAGCTGCTGGCACAGGCGTAGCAAGCTTGCATCTGTCTGCACCAGCGGGGCTGCAGGTCTGAGAATAAAGGAAGAAAAACAGCCTCAAGCCAACAACATGAGAAACAACAAAGAGTGTTAAATCTGGTGTTAACAGTTGAAGTTTTACAAGAAACCCTCACTGGGATCAAGGTCTTTCCATGTTAGACAATTTGTAAATGCATCACTGGGAATTAATGAGTTAGTATTAAGCCTGATCTCCAAACCAGTGTGATATTTCAGCCCCTGGATACCAAACTTCAGTAGCAAGGGGGGGCTGTGGAGATGCAGGACAAGGGTCCTGAAAATGCTAGTAATATGACTAGGTCACACAAACAGTCAGGATGGGGAACACACAGATACAGGCATCAGGGAACAGACCTTTCAAACACAGATCAGAAGTTCTGGTAAGCACCAGGCCCAAACAAGAGCAAGGGAAAAACAAGTCGGCAATTGGAATCAAATATGGTAAGCAAACAAAGCAATTCTGGGCTAAGACTGTGTGTACAGAAATAGCACCACAAGGAGCTATGTTATGAAAATCCTGAGAGGAGCTTAACACTGTAGCATCCTCAAGCAGAAAGCTGCATTCAGGCCCAGGCATTTTGAGGACAGAGGCCGATAAACTGTTAAGCATTTCAAGCTAATGTGAAAAGGGGAGGGAGAGTAAAGAAACATACAGATAGAAAGAAGAGGGAATGGAGTTGTAAGGACTCTACAGAGAGCAGGGAATTTGCTCCGGCATGCGCAGCCCCCTAAAAAAAAAGCCAAGTGGAGTTGTGATTCCCCTCTGTAAGTAGATAATGAAGGAGGGCAAATGTTACCTAGGATGGCCCAAGGGAAAACCTATCTGAACATAATAAGCAAAATTTTAAGTAGATGTTATCAGGAAGTCTTAAAAAATGCCTTCCTTGGGAAAGCTGGTCTCTTGTCCCATGGGAAGTGGGAGGGCTCTGTTACTCAGGACATTTGCAATGGGACTGTAAAAAGCATCCAAGAATCCCCTGCAGAGAACATCTGGTATGGATCAGCTGTAACTCCAGCAGGAGGCAGGGCAGTCTCTCCGGCCATCACCATTATGGCTTTCTTGCAAGCTATGCAATAGTGATGTACAGAGAGTCTAAGTTTGTTTTTCATATGAAATAGAATCATAGAATAGTCTAGGTTGGAAAAGACCTTCAAGATTATCAAGTCCAACCATCAGCCTGACCTACTGACTCCCATCACTACACCATGCCCCTTAGTGCCGTGTCCACACAACTTGTAAAACCTCCAGGGACTGGGACTTCCCTGGGCAGCCCATTCCAGTGCTTGACCACCCTCTCTGTAAGGAAATTATTCCTAATATCCAATCTAAACCTCCCATGGCACAACTGGAGACTATTTCCTCGCATACTATCACTTGCCACCGGAGAAAAGTGACCAACACCCTCCTCACTGCAATCTCCTTTCAGGTAGTTGTAGACACTGATGAGGTCTCCCCTCAGTCTCCTTTCTCCACAATAAACACTACCACTTCCCTCAGTCTCCTCACAACTATTGTTTTCTAGTCCACTCACCAGCTTCATGGCTCTTCTCTTCACATGTTTGAGCCGCTCAATATCCTCCTTGTAGTGAGGGGCCCAAAGCTGAGCACAATATTTGAGGTGCAGTCTCACCGGTGCCGTGTACAAGGAGACAACCACTTCCCTGGTCCTGCTGGCCACACTATTTCTGATACAAGCCAGGATGCCATTGGCTGTCTTGGCCACCTGGGCACACTGCTGGCTCATGTGCAGCACACCCAGGTCCTTTTCTAGCAGGCAACTTTCCAGCCACTCCTCAGCCACTCTTCCAGCCACACTCTTCAGCCAAATTTATGTTGCCATTACAATAGCAAAGCTAAATACACAGGTAGCTCTGTTTAGCAGCTATCTGTAAGCTTCCGATAACAAGACATAAATAGACCAGTAGAGAAATGAAAGACATTCATATGATGTAAGAAAAATGTTGGAGATGAGCTTTCACCACTGCTCCCTGTTACCTGTCAGGATTCATTATTTCTATGGAAACAAAAAATAAAAATAAAATAAGAAAAAAAAAAAGACCAAAAGAAAAAAAGAAAGAAAGAAAGAAAAACAGGAGCCATTGTCTCAGATGTACACGAGCGAGCCCTCAGGGAGAGGCGGCTGTGCCTGCCCATGACCTTTTGCAGGCACCAAATGGCTGCCACCACCGCCCGCTGCCCAGGCACCGCTGCAGGAGAGGGAGAGCCACCCGAGTGCCCGTGGCCCCCCCTTCACCATGAGCTAAGGAAGCACGCTGCAGTCATACCTACAGTAAGCAGCAGCCCAAAGCAAGCCTCCGTCAAGCTGAGGTGTGGGGTCTCATCCCCACACGTCAGCCGCCAGCACTGTGCTCGCTGCTCCCCCTCTCCGTCTCCCTCCCTGCCCCTCTTTCCTCCAGTGTCTGCCCATTCTGAAGGGTTCTTCCCCGCAGTACTGGGAGTCCTTTGCTGATTTCCTAGGAGCTAAGGGAGAAAAGCTCATTCAGAAAAAATAAAAAGCAAAAATGCAAGGCTCAAAAGAAGCAGCACCAAGTTGCATGAGACATTTTCATTGCACTGATGAGCAAGAACTGTTACTTGGAATAAACCTGTGGGATTTTAGTTCCACATCCTACCTTTAGTGCTAGATTTCTCCACTTTGGAAGATATAAGATACACCTCATTGTGCCTAATACTATGATGTGCAATTATTTTTCCTTGGCTACATTCTGGGACCATTTCGCTGAAAGGCAGAATAAAGCTTTGCAGCTTTATCCCAGTCATGTAACCTCTTTGCATACTTTCCTGTTAATGCCTAATCCCATTTTTAATGTTAATAAGCTCTTTAGTTCAATAATATCCTACGGCACTAAGACATACAAGTTAATTCCTTGACTTAAAGCCAGAAGTCTCTTGGGAGCTTTTCCACTGACTTCCACAGGCTTTGGTTCAGGTCAGGCTCCAGAAATAAAAACCAACCCACTGCAAATCACTGAATTACCTCACTGAAAAAGTGCTATGGTTTTATATCCTTCGCACATGTAGCCTCTCCATATCTCTCTATATAAATTCTGCTTTCACAAGAATTTCAAGCAGTGTTTAGCCTGAATATAGAGCTACGCTAATGCCAAGATATTCTTGATAAACCCTACAGAAGGAACGATTTCCTTATCCTCACTACCCTGGCCTGGGCTGATATGGTGATTCAAGATGAGAAGTTTGGAGCCTTCGGGTGCCTACTCCCAGAAGAACCCTCTCTCTTGATCTATCTAAATTAGTCAATTAAAAACAAGATTCCCAAGTTTATGCAGACAAAAATGATGGAGACAAATTTAATATGAACTAAATTGCAAACAGGAGGAAATTGCTGCTAGTTATAATAATTTAATTACAGAGCAAATTTTAAATCACTTCTTTTGAAGGACTGAGAAAAGTCAAACTGTGGAGACTGCCTGGAATTTCTCTCTGAGCACCAAATAAAGGTCCCGAGTGGTCCCAATAGTGCAAATCTCCTGGTTTGCTGCAAAACTGGAACTGTGGCTGGGAGCTACACTACAGTACAAAAGCCATTCAGTGCCCTTTATGCATCTTCATTTTGACACTGTTTAAAAATGAGAAGATAAATCTGTCTCCAGGGCCCCTTTAGTCCCTCGAGATTTGTGATGAGACACAGAATACGCACACACAGAGGGTAAACTAGCTCAGCGCTCAGCTACACGCTCAAAGCAAGGGAGTTGTTGTAGCTCCAAAAGTTACTGTTCATCGACTGAGTTAGAGAAGGTGACCTCTTTGGCTGCTCCAATTGCCCAATAAAAAACAGTTTATGGTGGTTTATGCTTGCATTTATCCTTTCTTCTTGCAGCAAGCTCAGAGCACGCACACAACCCATCACTGCATTTCAGCTGCTGAGTAGTATTTAGTAACCTGAAATGGCTTCATTACTTTCTATCATGGATCCATAACCCTTGTTTGGTTTACTAAGAAGATGGTTAAAAGGCCATTTGGTCAGACCTGGCAATGTGTTCATAGGAACAAGTTTCAGATAAAAAAGGAGGTTTTCTTCCAAGCAGCAAAAGTAAAATCAGATCCGGTGGCTGGAAACTGTTGTTTGAGAATTTCAGATAAGAATCACATTGCTCATTTCTGACAGAGGAAATAAAGAACCTCAGAAACAACTTTCCATGTGATCTGTGCCTTGTAGATCATCAAATCAAGGGTGCATAACAGGGGATGAAGATATATATGTTCTGGCTTACATCTGTGGCTCAGGCAGTTCAGTGCTCTTGTGCAGGACCACTATAGAAGTTTTCAAGCCAGAGATACACAGGATGATCCCAGGTGGCTCTGACAGTCTGTCACCCATCCTTACTCATTGGTGCACTGGTGGGAGCCCATGAGCAAGAGCTGTGCTTAGATATGATAGCTTTTATGTCCCTACAGATGCACACCAAAAGTCTTCAGGAAAATGGAGATTAGCACGTACATTATAACAGTATCACTCTGACATAGGCCCTGCAAAATTTCTAGCTTGTTGTTATGGAACAAGTCTTCTTGTTGCTGTCTTCTGTATGTCCATCTTCTATCAGAAACATCAGAAAAGCATAACAGAAGTGTCTCTACCAAATCAGACAAAAGATCCCTCCAGCCCAATACTCTATCTCCAGCTGTGGCCAGTAATGGATGCAAAGGAGAAGATACAAGAAGGTGGCAACGTGTAGCAGTATACTACTAACATGATCATGGAGCTTCCAGTGATTTACACTCCAGGACATCCTGAGCCAGAGTTGATGTCCTTGTGTTTCATAGCACTTAGTATATTTTTCCTTCACAACTCAGTCCAGACACTTTCTGAACCTACAGAAACCTTTACGACCCACAGAACCCTTAGGCAAGGAGTTCACACAGTAAGTCTGTTCAAATCAAATAAAGAAATAAATAGAAGTGACTCCTTTCGTGTTTCTAAGAATAAAAAAAAAAAAACAGTAATTTTGCTTGCTGTCACTTGTCAACTGCAAGTTTCCTTGATGCTTGCCTTGGTAGAGACAGTAGTACTATGCTGGCAAAAGAAAAGTTTTCCTACTTCTCATATTCTTGGTGCCCCAAAGCAGAGGATGTTGTGTTCATTCATTGTTTGGCTAGTTACACTCAACAGCAAATGATGGGTTCCATGTTACGACTCAAAGAACGTTGCTCAAAGAATCTTAAAAGCTTTAAATCCTTCCTCAGCTAGAGAGGTCAGGAGATATTCTACCTTTAAATGTAGTTACAATTCACTGCAATAAGTGTTAGATGGAAGTTGTTTTGTTGTTATTGTTGTTGTTTGTTTGTTCGTTTTTATGTCTGTGTTACTTAAAGCCTCTGTTCCAAGTATTCAGATAGGACATGGTGGTAATTAGTATAAGTTACGGAAGTTGGGTTAGTAAAGTTCCTGTGGGCAGATAAAATAATTACTGCATCCTTCCAGTAGTATCAAGATAAAAGATAAATGCTTCATGACCTTCCCCTGCACACAGGGTCAGAACCTCTGCTGCTGAAAACTGACCTTGAGCCTTGAGTTCCCAGACACTTATTTAACCCATAGCAAGGCCATTTTCTGGGGCCTTAGAAGTTCAGGTGTCATTGTGTGCCCCGCTTCAAGGAACTCCGTTTTCTCCCAGCAAGCAGTCTTTTTTCCACATTTCCTGTTCAAGGCACCACCTCTCACAGCATCATCCTTGGGCTCTCCCAAGGCCCAGCAGCTGATCACAGCAGTAAAATCCAGCTAAACTCATTGAAACAATGGGGTTTCGATCTTTAGTATGAAAAGAGATGCAATGGTCCTAGCCTCCGTGAGGTAACCAGCAAGAAGGAACAATTTAGACAGGACAAAGTAGTTTGTTGTTTTAACCTTTCAGTCAGCTATGGCAAACCAGAAGACCATTTCATATAACACATCGCATTACCTAAACCAAGGCTGTGGTGGGGATTTACTGCCTCGGAAAGGGTGGTAAGACATATATAGGACAAACCGTGGGTGCTCAAGGTGGGGTAAAGGTATCCAAGGCAGGGTCCACATCTAAGACAGCAGAATCAGAGGGAGAAATGCAGATTTCTGTGAGGATCAAATCAGAAAGGCACTAATAATTCATTTATAGCAAATACAGCTTAAATAACAAGAAGGTGAAGAACACCCCTATTCCTTCAGAGCAAAGTCCAGCTGCAGAAGCAAAACCACCTCTTGAATTTGCTGTCAATATCTGTAAGCAAAGCCTGGGACTGACCTGGTATGACTTTTGTTCCAGTGCTGGAGGCTACAAGGCTGCAATGATGTGAGTGGACACCTTCTCCAGTTCTTGTTCCCCATCCACTGTACATAACTGCCTCCTTTAAGCTCCTTTTGGAGGATGATGACAGTGGCTGGCAAACATGTCCTGCTCTCCTGGGGCTCCCCATGTGCTTGTACTAGTTCTGTCTGCTGTTCTTTCAAGGGTCACTGTGCACTGTTCACACACACATATACTATGCTGAGCACTCAAGTCCTGGCCATGCCAAATTCAAGGGCAATTTTCTTAACACAGAGATGTTCTTACTGAGGACACAGCCTTGTATGGTTAGACAGCAATATCTGTGGCGTATTGTGAGAACTGGAGCTATAAATACAGAAAATAAGGGTGACTTCGGTATGTTTTCCCACTTACATTTTATTGGACTTTTTAAATCCACAAATGCCAGAAAACTTCTCTTACAACAATGGTATTCTTTAAGAGGCTGTTAAAAGCTAAAAACTCTGACAGAGCCTCATCAGGCCAAGCTTGTTTCTCAGGCCTCAGTGCGACGTTGTTCCGAGTGAGGCTGTGACAGGGAAAGACGACCCCAGTGATGAGAGCATCACTAACCCATCCCACTACCCTTTGCCATCTTCCAGCCTTCAGCTGTTTGTCTGTTACCCCACAAGTGCAGCTGGAAGTGAGGAAAGGAGAGCTGCCAGAACTGCCCCACAGCACAACAGTTGGCTTGCAAAGCCTCAGCTGGCAGGTGATAGCATGCTGCATCCTCACACAGAGCCTCCTGTTACTAGCACCGAAACACAAGGAAGTTCCTCTTCCTCAGAGACATTCAGAGAGTTTTCAAAAGCTGATGGAAGAGGAACCGTGGGTTTAGTGACACCTGACCTCTGGATGTGGAGTGTAGGCAGCACCGCTACCTCCCACGGCTCACCCCACTGTGTGCCAGGGGACCAACACCGTAGTGTCTGGGGCCAGGAGCAGGACAGGGTGGCTGGGACACTCATCCACAATGATGCAGGTGTATCTCAGAATAAATTATCACTAAACAGAAGCAGTGATTCCTTCTACAGTAAAGGCCAGCTGCTGGTACAGACTAACTTGAAGAAGACCTGTCTTATGGCACGGGTTTCATCTCATCACAGCTGTCCCATAAATAAGAACTTACTCTTACTGGAAGCAAAGGCAGGGGGCTTTGGGGGAAATACATCGTATCTTTCATATCTTTAGCACTATCAAGTATTGTCAGAGCTCTCCATAGCTTTAAAAAAAAACAGCTGTTTTGTCCTGTTTAGGTCAGTGGAAGTCACAGGCATGACTTTGAATGACAGAAGCACAGAGATACAAATAGCTTATTTTTATTTATTTTGTTTTCTGACGTCTATAAATATAAGTATCTGCAAGACTGCGTGACTTTGCCAGAAGTTAAAAATACAATTGAAGAAGAAAGAAACAGCCACAGACTGTTCCTAATGACAAGTCAAAATAAAACTAGCCACAGGAGAGTAAATCTAACCAGTATTTTCTACCCTATAAACTCAATTACCTCACCTTACCTTACATCACCTCACCCTGCCACCCAAAGAAAAGTTTCAAATGCAAAAATAAATGAACAAAAAATAATTCAGTATCATACACTAAGTATCACTTAGTCCTTTTGTTCTCTACCAGGTTCCTTTTGCCATACACTCCCCAATGATCTGGCCTAAAAAACATGCCTTCTGCCTCCAATGAGCTACTACTGCATTTGTAGATGTATCACTCTGGTCTTTCTGCTGAAAGAGATGCTGTGTCCTAGGAATCTGCATGGCACCGGGAAAAAGAGAATGATTAAGTGATTTTTAGCCTGTGGTCTGTAGCCCCCAGGGACTCCATGAACTATTTCTAAATAGTTCTGAACCATGAAAAACAACCAAGGCAAGCAAGATGTTTGTCACTGTGCTTTAATCTGATGGGCAGGAACTCACACTCCATTAGAAAAATAGCTCAATTGGAAGCTTACTGGAAAAAGATAAAAGACATCATCCAAGATTGGAGGTGGTCTATGAAAGTCCACGAGCCCACCTGAAGAGCAGGAACTTGCTTCATACATACCACTTTCTGGATTACAGGTGTTTCAGCTGCCTGAAGCATGAAACTATGGTGAATTTATATAGCTTCCCAGCAGCATTTTGCAGTCCATATTTCCCCAGCATTCATGCCAGTTAGCTTAAAGCTAGTGCAGTGGTTTCATCGCTTTCCTAGCCCTACTTTATCTGAGCTGTTGTCATTTCTCCGAGTCAAGGAGCTTTGCTTTCATCTTAGAAGTAGGAACATTATTGAACTATTTCTTTCCACATTATAAATCTGATGTGCTGATTTACCCCACCAGCTCTGGATCTTCTTGACTTATTAAGTGTCACCAGATCTACTCCGCATTGTCCTAATCTGGGTACAACTATTTCACAACAGACAGACCAAAATAACCTCTGCTGGGTTAACATTTGTCATGTTGTCTGTTATACCACGGATCCATTTAGTGCAGAAACAGGCAACAGAGCATATCTGCATTGTACAACAGAACTGGGTGTAAAGATTGCAGAGTTAATGCCCAACAAAAATAGCTCTGGACTGGGAAACAGTCAAATGTCTTAGCAAAGCAGCCTGGCCAGCTAATTTTCCTTGAGGAGGGATGGAGTCACTAGTGGAACTGCTGTACTGTTCTCTAGGTCCAAACTGCTATCTCTGCACAGCACTGCACTGCTGTTCCAGCTTTGCCTGGAGCTGGCTCCAGGACATGGGAGCTACAAAGTACACCTGTGTGCTATTTCAGAAATCACCTGAGGGATGTTGAGTATTTCATACATTCTAGAGACAGAGAATGCTTGCATAAAGAAATAAAACAGCGTAACAGAAGATTTCCCATGCTCTTGAGCAGCAGCATATGGCAGCCCATGTTAAGGACAGTACATTAGAAATACAGCAGGTACAAGAATTCATAACAAAATAATGTTTTCGCCATTCCACCCGGGGACCACTTGGTGACATTCTCAGATTGAGTCAGATAGGAAAGCAGACTGAAAACCAATGGGATCACTTCAAAAGAGTTTGGTTTTAGGCTGTCACTGCATACTGTGGAAACAAATTCAGGCTCATGTTCCTTAAAGCTGTACTCATTTAGGACAGCTGGTCTCTAAATGCTCTGGTTTCTTGATGCAGTGCTGTAGGATCAGAGCTTGCCATCAGTAAGCATATACTGTCTGTATATCTTTCCTTTCATAAAAGAGGTGTCTAAACTTTTCCCACCCCAGAAAATCTTTCCCCATCAGCCTTTCCCACCACCTCCCCCATTTCTGTGCCAGTTTCTAAAGTTGGTCACTGTTTCTGGTGTTGCACTGTTTCTTCTGATCAGCTTGTACTTTACAACTTGGGGGTGTACTCTCTGAGCTGACTTCTGACTGCACCTTTCAGAGGGCTTCCTAATCACAGAGTCACAGAATCATCTAGGTTGGAAGAGACCTCCAAGATCACCAAGTCCAACCTCTGACCTAACACTAACAAGTCCTCCACTAAACCATATCACTCAGCTCTAAATCTAAACGTCTTTTAAAGACCTCCAGGGATGGTGACTCAACCACTTCTCTGGGCAGCCCATTCCAATGCCTAACGACCCTTTCAGTAAAGAAGTTCTTGTTACAAGGCTCTTCAGAGCCCGGTTATCTCAGCGAGTCCATGCCCTGGATGAATGAGTATCAAATTGGAAACAATCTTTAGTGCAAGTCTCAAACTCACTGTCCCTGTACCACGATGGAGATGCATCAGCCCTGTGACCGTTGGCATGCCACAGGGGCCTTATCACTGCATACTGCAGCAGTTTCATTAACTGCTTCTTTACTCTATGACTACAGCCAATTTCTATGAAGTTATAGCTCTGGAGAAAAAAAAAAAGAAAAAAGAAAAAAAAAGTTTATTTTTTTTAATCAGAAGTAATGGAGTCATTTCCTGTAAGTAACCCCCAAGTAAAACAGCCACAGAAGCCTGAGAGAGCCAGCAATGTTCAGTCAAGAGCGAGGAAGGGAGAGGAAGGATTAGACATGCCAACCTCAGCCCCACCGCCGTGCTGCTGTCTTGTTTGTCAAAGTTCATTTATTTAGGTTCAAAGACAATTTCTCTGACTTAAAAAGCCCTTGAGCCAGACCTCTGCAGGCTGGAAGCACCACCATCGCTTACCCTGCATTTTTCCCTGGCATTGACTATTGGCAGCCATCAGAAACTGTGAACCCTTGGGCTGACCCAATGCCACTCGTCTTATGCTTTAAGCTAATTCAAAAGCTGAGGAAGGAATTTCTCATACTTCTTCGACCCCAGTAATTAGAAAGAAACTAGAAATGTCCAGGAAAAAAATGAAAAAAAAAAAAAAAAAGAAAAAAAAAAACACAGGGAAACCAGCAAATGAACTGGCAGCATGGACAGAAGCCTGTGCAGGCACAGGCACAGCGCTGGGGACTGCAGCAGATACAAGCCAAGGAGAAGGGCAGGACAGGGTGGGAGAGAAGGTGTGACCGAGGGGAAGAGGGATTGTTGTGCGCTCTGGAGTTCATGCTCTGCCCCAGATGCGGCCAAGTCTGCGGGCCTGGTTAGGGACTCACAGACTGGGGAGAAACGGACAACAGCCCCTTTGCTGGGCTGGGCTCGCAGCCCCCAGGGCTCTGCCTGGGGCCAGGTTAGGCAGCATCCATCCACACACCGGCTTTCTGTGCCAAGTGACAGCAGCAGCACGGTAGAGGTCAGGATGGAATTCGTCTCTCCCAGTTTCAAGTATGTGTAGCACAGCTGACAAGGGGGATCTGGCTAATAAAGCCACCTGAGTTTAGGAAATACCTGTGTAACCAAATGCAGGTATCTCTTTCGTCATGAGATGGCTCAGCCATACTGACCAGCCTCTGTGGACTGAGGAGGAAAGCCAAGGTGCCTCGCTCAGACACAGCCACGCACACATGATGGGAGGTGAGCATCACACTCTGAATCCAAAAATAAAGTAGTCCTGAATTCAGTGAGGATCCATCCTGGTACAATAGTGACAGTAACAGTCACACCAAAATGTAGCTGGGGAACGCAGACAAAAATAAAACCTGTGGGAACAAGCCAAATTCTCAAAGGACTACAATAACCGTCAGTTAAACGGCATAGTTTTGACTGGTATTCAAAAACATCCAAAAACCCTTAGCAGGGTTCAAAGCCATGCTGTGCTAAGCACTGTATGACCATATAATAAGACACTCCCTGTCCCTGGAGAATGTGTGCAAGAGCAGTAAGATCAGTCCATGGTCTTTGCCCATTTTCTTTCTTTCTTTATTTTTCTTCCCTACCATTTTCACAGGGTTCTCACCAATCGCCCATTTCTCTCAAGGGGTTATACTGGAACACAGTGACATGATTTGGGCAAGAACTTGTATTAAAAATGGGCGTATACTGTTGTTCACAAACTTTCTGACTTTCCAAGGCCAAGCTTGTACCATGACATTTCAGGTTTCTTTTTGGGTGATGTCAGGTTGTTTCAACGTCTCAAGAGTTTCAGCCAAGTCTTTGAACGAGAATGAAGTAACAAAAATATTAGAAATATTTCCCAAGAATGTGGGAAAACTTTTATATATATATACAAGAACCAGAGGATTTGAGGGGAGTGGAAGAGGAAAGAAACATACCCTCTCTAATGAAAAATTGTACAGAACTCATTTTTACTCAGTAAACACAAGAAGGAACTTAACCATTACAACAGTTTCAGAACAACTTGTTAATGAAGGCAGAAAAAAAGCTTAAAATAATGCGTTTACTTTTCTGTACACCAGGTTTGAGTTCAGGTGTGTGTTGAGTACCTGTCTCCACGTATCTTCAAAAGTAATTTGTTCAATCTTTAGAACAAAGTCACTTGGCTTTTTAATCAAAATAGAAGCATCAGAGATACAGAAGGGTTTATTTGGAGTTGCAGATGAAATTTTCAAAGAAAGCTCAGGAGACTTATTAGAGATGGAGCTGGAAGAAAAAAAAAGAAAGAAAGAAAAATAAATAAATAAATAAAATTGAGCACAAACACAAAAAACAGTACTGGAAGCTGGTGATGCGACTCTCCTGAGGCAGCCTGAGACAAAAAAATATCTGGAAAGAACTGTAAAGAAAAAAGAGGAAACAAACAGATTTAATGGAGATTGGTCGACTAAGACCTTCTCAAATACCTGTAAAAATTCATAGAGATTTGCTAAATCCTGTAAGTGAGCAAGCTGCACAATAACTAGAGAGTGCGTAATTTTTAATTAGCTAAAAGTGGCTGGCATATGTATTCTTAACCAGTTTAGTTTCTGTTAAATGCGAGTGTACACATTTGAGAATTGTGGAATAAAAGGAAAACATGGAAATTAAGTCACGCAGAACTAGAAAAACATATCAACAATTGTATGAGAAAAACAAATTGGGCAGCTATCTTCAGTTCAGCATTTTATCACTTTGTAAACCATACTATGGCCAAGGAAAAACAAGTATGAAGGGAATTGGGTCAATTCAGGACATGAGTTATTTTGAAACTCCTCTGCACCATGTTTAACATAACCACATTGCACTGTACCACGAAGTATAGCGCCACTTAAAACAAGAGAAATTTAAAGCATCTGTGCAGGTTTGCAGCACCGGGTGAAACAGACCTAATACAAATCATGATTTCATCTTGTGCAACATGAACTGACATTTTTTCACTTCTTTGCCTCCAGGGACAGGGTCTTACTGAGCAATGTATGGGTGATTAAATCATTAGCACTGAAGGGAAAGACTTGCACAAGAGTAAAGCTGGGCTCCATGGAGGAAACAACAGCTTAGGCTACGGGTTATGGCTCTCACTAAGCAAATGACAATGAATGCAAGTCCCTACTAGTACTGACACATTTTTTTTCTTTACAAGATTTAAGCTGCGTGCTGCAGAGTCTGAGCATTCAGTCTGAGCACGACATGTCTAAATGAAACTGTTGCTATTCACAGCACAACTAGCATTTGTACATAGGAATGCAGCAAGATTTTGGCACCCAAGGGCTTATCTTCACTGCAAAGCTAAATTAACATTATAAAGTTGTACTTTGAATGTTGCCTTTATTTTGAGTCCTATTCACATCCAAAAACTTCACTCAAGTATGATGTAGAGCAGACACAGAATGGAAATATGTTGGTGCTGCCAGACCTCACACACCTTCCCCTAATTCCCATGCATCAAGAAAGGTTAAACTCTCCCAGAATCCACAGTGAAATAATTTACAGAACAACCTCATGTATTTCTTCTGATGATTGTAACCCACGCCGAAATGATCCTTGGAGTTGTCTACCCCAGTAATCTGCCAGAGGTTACTCTTTCTCTTCTTTTCTCTCATAACAGGAGCAACAGAAGATTTTTTTTTTTCCTGAAACTGTGGTTTCATGCACATTAATATGGTTCTGCACACTGCCAGATCACTCAGCAGCACATATTTAATCTTGATCACGTGTGGGCATATGACTGCATTTCTGTTAAAACAGACAGAGCACATGATGGGGTTTTTACTGTCACCTTCTATCAACGCGAACTTTATGTCAGCCTGGGAGGCTGAATGATGTCTGATCTCTTACAAAGACAGGCAGTATGAAGTTAACCCGTTACATTACTCTGAACTGATCTGAGCTGGCAGAAGGAATACGCAGGAGGCAATGTGCAACCTGGGGCCATGCCATTCTGGATACCGTTATGAGAGACAGAAAGTAGATTGACTGCACCGGCCAGCCAGGGCCTCGGGCATGGCAGCACACAAACCAAGATGCTAGCTTAAGCTGGCAATTTTGAAACCAATTTGCGCTTGGCATCCTTGACCAAGCCCTGTGACACCAGCCTATGGGGCTGTACAGCTAACAAGAAAGATGCTATGACCCAGGTGACCAACAAACCCACATAGATACAACACCATAGGCGTTATGGCCCATTGCTCAAAGTGGTCAAAGTGAAATGACTAAAGATAACAGCAACTGGATGTAAAATAACTCTGCTTGAACCCTACAAATGCTCCACCCCATGGCACAGCACACAGCCAGCATCTGGCCCCACGGATCCGTCAGCAAACCTCAGCGGCATCTCCTCGCCCTTCCTTACAGACTGCTACCACCTTGTGGTCGTGCTGCTTCCCATGTTCGTAAAAGCAGACGAAAGAAACCTTTGGAAGTTAGTCCCATTTTCCCCCGTTCCTCTGGAGATAAATGATTTTTAGGGAAAGAAGTTGCAAACACAAAGCACTATGGGGCAATTGTGTCACTGGAGAGAAAGTAACATAAAGGAATACACGACAAAAACCTTTCTCATAAAGTGAACACAAGGATCTCAAAAAAGCACCTACCACTCCATTTTGCAAATGCAAATAAAGCTCTGTTAAGGAAGGACAGCACAGACATTTTAAAACCAAATGAACTATTTGTGAAAAACGGTTTCTCCAGTATCAAACAAAGCTTTATTGCACTCATCCTGAAATCCTAGCATCCTTGATTCATTCAGGAACAAATTAACACCGAGATATAGAAATTATCTGTAAAATAAAGCTTAAAGACATTTTAAATCAAGTTGCTGCCAACACCTTTTCCCCACAAAATAATATAACAGCATGTAACTTCTCACTGGAGGTACCCAAAAATTCCTGGAGACCCCAAGCTAAGGTTTAGGCTGTGCACTGCCAGCTCAGCACCTCGCATTTGTTGAGGGGACATTTCGTTTCATTGTGAGAGAGGATGCTGCCCAGTGGGCAGGACGGATTTATGGCACAGTTTCCGTCCTAGGTTCTGCCTTCTGTCCTGTCCTGCCTCCTTGCCTGTCCCTCACTGCCTTGCCTCCTTGCCTCTCCGGGGGATGCTCAGTGAAACAGGGCACCCGACACAACATGGCTCTGACCGCGGTGATGGGTACGGCAGTGACAGAAATAAAAGTCAGTGACTGAAGTAAGAGCACATGGTTGATTTTATTTGGTTTGTGTTGCGGTTAGGTTACAGAGACTGGTGCTGATACAAGGGAAGTAAATCTAATCATTCATCTGGCAATTTCAGACAGAAAAAAAAGCAGTTCTGAAAGTATCAGGACAGTGATCAGTCAGTATTACTTTTCAGCCTACAAAAGAGAATCATTTTTCAAGCTACTTTCACGAGTTTTCCCGCTATTTGCCCAAGCTGCAGTGGTTTTCTTGGTGCCCACAGTAGCACCGCTAGAGGGGCTTATCGTATGTTAAACACAGTTTTCACTCATCATAAGCAGGAAAACATGATGGCTCAAATCTCCTTTCTCAGAGACTTTTATAGGGACTGCAGCTAACAGGAGACTGAAACATAAGCTGTTGACTCGTTGATATGCACGTACGAGATGTGTAAACACTGAATTTACTTTATTGCAATATTTCACGCTCATTACGCCCCCTGAGGCGAAGGGCAGAGGGTAACTACCCAAAAACCGCCCTGTTCCACGCACAGCCCCGCGCGGTGCCCGAATGGGCTCCTCGGGGGGGGGTTACACCACCACCCGCCCACCGCCACGCGAGGACACGACGCCGCCATCTTAGGGCACGCCGGGGGAGCGCGGGTCCGCCCTCGCGCCGAACTCTCGCGAGCAGCGGGGCGGTTGCCATGGCAGCGGCAGCGGGGCGGGACGCCCGGGCCCGGCGCGGCCTCGCTCGCCCAGGCCGCCGGGGAAGCGCCGCCCCCGGGCCGGGCCCCGGCCGCGGCCCTGCGGGGAGCCGGCAGCGGCGGGTGCGGGGGTGGGAGGCGGCGGCCGCTCCCCGGGAGCATGTCGGAAGGCGCGGAGCAGCAGCAGGCAAGGGCAGCTCGCGTGGAGGACGGGTACCAAGGGTCCTGCGGCTGCTCCAGAGGTGGCCGGCCCCGCCGCTCCGAGCTGTGCTGCGTCGCGACTGTTGGGCTGCCGTGACATCGAGGACAGTTAAAATAAAATCAGTCGTGTGCTGAGCGCTTGGAAACGGCTAAAAGGAAGGAAGGCAGTAAATAGCCCCAGTAACAGACCGCTTCTACCTGAAACGCATCACGGAGCGCGGTTGCAAATTGAATGTTAGCGCCCCGCTGGGTGTAGGGCTATGCAAAGCCCTGCCCTAAGCTCCCCAGGAGTTCGCGTACTGCTGGCAGCAGTCGTCAGCAAAGTAAAACCTCCTCCACGTTAGTTATATCTGTGCTTTGGTTTGTGAACTGTTCGCAGTTCTTCACCTGTAAAAATCACGCCCTCGATCAGCTATGGGACTAGCAGAGTTTTAGAAATCACATGTCATATTTGCAGCTGCAGTAAGTGTAAATGGCAGCAATAAATAAAGCTGAGTATTTTTACCAGCTGTGAAATAGATTGGATGTTAACGACGCTCATATTACAGGAAGGAAATTTGTTTTTTAATTGAATATGGTGTTAATGAAAGGGGGCTAGATTGAAAGAACATGAAATAAACACTGTGTTAAGCACAGAGCAGAGGACAAACGCTGTTGTCCCTGTGTTGCCTTGCCAATATGCTTCAAATTTAACCCAGGATAGCTGATTGCTTTTCATGGTCCGTGTGCAGCTTGGATGCAGAGTGGTTCCTGTTTAATTTTTGCCAAGTGTTAAACCTCTGTTTACTGATTGTCAGGTTCCTCATTTCCCTGTCCTAGTCATTATTGCTTTGGGATTATTGTGGCATATACCCGCGTTGCCACCAAAAGGACTGCGGCTGTTGGTTTCCATTGCCTCTCCTGTGCTTATGTTAGCGGACTTGTATGATGAGCTGGATCAGATGGCTAGCTAATGTAGCTGAAAACCAAACATTTTTGTTTTATGTTAGTTTTCTCTTCTACCTTTTCACCCAACAGTATGAATACGAGTACTGCACAAGAGAGGCACTGGGGAAACAGGATAAGTGAAAGCATGTCTCCTGTGAGAGGCAGCCAGGAATAATGGCACTGTAAATGACTATGCAGACTTGGCCCAATTATTTTTCAAGCCATTGATAAAGTACACCAAAGCAGAGGTAGCTCTTCTCTCTGAAAATAAGAAGGAGCAAGCTGTCCTGGTATGGACTTTTGATTTTATGTTAGTATTTTTTTTTTTTTTTTTAGGATGAAGACTCCCATAGCTCCTTTGTGGCAGAAGATAGTCAGCAGTGTGCAGTTCTTACAGGTTAGAACCCTTCCAGTTATTTCCCTACATTTTCCCTGTAAGACCACTGTGGGTAAGAAAGGGGAAGGGAGGAGATATTGGTACACATATAACTGTCAAGCTGTAAATTAAATTGGAGCTAGGTCTAGTCACACTTTATGGTTCTTGACCTAGGTGAGTGATTATCTCGGTCCCATCCCGCAGCATGCCCTTGATCACCAAGTACTGATTTGGTATTTTAGTAGCCAGGTATTCGTTAAAGTTAAGAGCTAACTAGAGTTTAAAGATGAGTTCAGCAGTTTTGCTTTTAGTTTATGTATGTTTCACATGTAGTATCATCTATGCTTGGAAACAGATCCTTAAGATGAAGAGCTGTTGTTTGTTATGGTGTTCTTTTGCTTGTTGTGAGAAGTAGTTCTAGAAACCAGATCTAAGCTGATTATTATTTTGTTTCTGGTAAAATAAGTCGTGTGGGTGCTGGTATCTGATTCAGACCCAAAACAAATTTAAAAAAAATAAAATTTCCATGAAGCCAAACTCCTGTCTTTTGGTCTGTCCAAAGTGGGTAGTAGTAAGGACAGAGGAAGAGCTTTGGAAGGGAATCTTTCATACCTGCGGCAAAGACAAGTAATTAACTTTGGCCAGTGTAGTGGTCAGCACACAGTACTAGTCCGAATCTTCAAATTACTAGCTTTTTATCAAAACCCTTTCTCTGCCTGTCATGTTTTCATTCAAGTGACTTCTCATGACTTGACAGGGTTCCTTGTGTACAAGTAAAAGCTCCCCCCACCTCTTCCAAATGTCTCTGGAGATGTACAAAATTCTCGATACCGTCAGATTGTTACCTCTCCTGTCATGCTAGCCAGTACTATCTCATTATTGAATACACCATGTGATAAGTTTTATAGGAGTAAGCTTTGTTCTGTATTTGTGCAATATTGCACTGTACAGATTTTGGCTTAGGCATTGAGATTGTAGACCTTACCATAATATGCTAGTAATAAAAGCAGTAATAATAACAGGTGCCATCATTTTCTGCAGGAACCCAAGTAAGCTATTTCTTGCTACATTGCTCTGTGGTTTAATGAATTAATTCAATGCTACTTTTAAATTTAGTGTGATTTATAGGCTAGAACATTGCATTTACATTTCACTGGGATGTAATTTTATTGTGCCATGCTTAGTTATGTTAATTTCATGTAGATAATCTGTGCAGCCTGTTTCCACTTGAAAGAACAAAAGAGACTGATGTAAGGGTTCTTTCACTTTCTTACAGATTCTGTTTGTGCTGATCTTTTTCCAAGGGCAAAACAGATTCTGCTACCATCTAATTCAGAGGCAGAGGTTCCCCATCTTCAGGAGCTGCCGAATCCGTGTGACTTAGCACCTGTAGGTCAGTTTTCCCAGGTGTACTGGCCAAACCAATGTGAAGTCATCAGGGACAGAATTGAGCACATTGGTAAGTTACTGTGGTATGTTCAAAATCTTGCTTGTGGGCAAAGGGGAGGCACACCTTACATATAAATACAGCCAAGAATTTCTTGTTAGTATAACAAATCTTAAGAGTGAAACCATTGTTAGTTCAGATCTAATTGCTACAGATGAAGAAAGAATAGTAGTGCAGTTAAAATTGTTATGCATATGCTTAACTCACATCCTTCTCCAGCTCCCCTTCCCACTGCTCCTCTAGGTCCTCAGGTCAGTGGTTTCATTCTGGTGGAGGGGAGGGGTTGCTTGTTGTGAACTGTCAGCCTCTGGAGCCCTTCGCTGGGAGAAATATGATGTTCATATTGATGATATCTTCTTCCTTACTCTGGGAATCGAATGACTTTTGGGGGTCATTTTTATATGTTTGATTGCTTGCTCTTACACCTTTCTCTTTTGTGTTGGTCTGCAGCTCCGTGTTAGATCTGAATTTAGTATATATGGTATCCTTTACATTTGTTAGATATTATTTCATTGTTCTCTTTGTTGCCCCTAAAATGAGTTTTGTCGAGCTCCAGATCTGCATTTACTCAGGTGACAATAGGAGAGTTGTTTATAGCCATAGGGTCTCCAGTGCCAAACTTGTGCTATGTCTGTTATTGTCCCGTGACGGTACTCCTGTACCACATCCTATATCTCTACTTCTCAAAGCCTCTGCTGTTGGACCAGGCCTGTATTTCCCAAAGCTTCTGTCTGCTATTGGACCAGACCTGTATTTCGCATGCTACATAATTCTGTTGGAGTTGCAAATATCTCGATGTGCGCAGAGTAACTGCTTGTTACTGTTGTCTGTATAAGCCCACAAAATACTACACAAAAATGAACAGTAGTAAAGCACATTAGCCATGTACCTGGTTGGTTAGAGAGATTACTGTCACGGCTAAACTAAGTGAAACAAGGCTGCAAACAGACGAAGAAAAGTTCAGACAGATTAAGCCTGACAATCTTCAGCAAAGAGGTCTTGCAAACTCAGTACAAATTGTATGGCCTGTTACTAGCAATGTCAATGCTTTCAGGGTTCTATAACCATCGCCATAGCCATAACGATATAACCGTATATGGTCATATAACCATATATAACCATATGTTATAACCATGGTTATAACCATATATGGTTATATAACCACAAGCATATGAATGCCAACTAATAACTGCTTTTATGCAGTCTGTACAGAAGTCATACTGCAAACCTATTAGGAGATGACGAACACTTGACCAGTTCCTGTGCTTTATAAATACAAACAATTGTGATTTGGAAGTGATCAGTAGAAATCAGAAATGCACAGAGGTGAGACTGAGACATCTATGACTTTATTCTGTTATCTAGAAAATAGATCCCAATATCTTCAATGGAATGAGATGAGACTGCTGTGAGTATTTCAGGAAGGAAATGCCAACTGTCTCAGTGTACCATCAGTCAGGGTTCAACAAACAGTTCTTTGACATGCCAGGTGAATGTCCTGCAGTTTGCAGGGGGACACTTTATTGTAGCTATGCAGTGTCTCTGTAGTCAGCAATCAGTGACTTCACTCTGGAGTTGGAGCATCAGTTTTCTTAATGGTACCATTAAGAAATGGTACTGCTTGTAGGGAGCAGTACAGGAATTCTGAGTAATTGCAGGGCAAACAAGCTGTACAAAGAATGGAGATAGGTTTGCACAGCAAAAGTTAGCCCGTGCACAGACTGATACATCTTTTTATTTAGAGTTATAGTGGAGATTTGTTCACAGATCAAAAAAAATATGTTCATAAAGGGGGCTCCCTATTCCCTTATGTGTAACCAGAATAAACAGAGTGAACTGCTTTCCAATGTGTTCTTCATACTGTGAAGACTCTAATACAATCTTCCTGCTCGTAGTTAATCTGTGTATCACTTTTTCAGATTGGATACCCACTACCCCTGAGCCAATGTACACTCCAACAGGTTTGGAGATGATGCCGCCATACCAACCTCCTGACAAGGGCACTGTGGTTTATCTGGGAGAAGAAGGTGAGAACACCCTGAGAAACGTTGCTGTCAGCTGTAGGTAGATGAAGCACCTTCTTTGATGCCAATATTTTATCTTCTTAATGAACCTAATGCAAAGCCTAATGAAATCAATATGATTTTCTGTTGTTTTTTTTTAAGCAGTTGGCAATAAATCCTTTTCCTATAGATAAGGAATAAAATTAGTTACACAGCAGTCTCATCAGCCATATGTTTTGCTCATGCTGTTAATAAACTCAGAAGACCAGCTCAGTTCAAGTCATTGTTGCCAGTGAATAACAGCATGAAACAGCTAAAATGTGTTGCTTATAAAATATGAGTGGAGAAAGATTACTTAACATCCAAACAAAAAGAGAAAGTAAAAAAGATGAGAGCTGTATAACTGCAGGATCACCACTAAAGTCTGCGTTGGGAGAAGTTTTATTATCCTGTCTGCAATAAATGTTTAGCCAAGACTTATAAACAAAACCTGACCAGACTGGATCAGTGCTTGATTACAGGCACCACAGTCTGGCAAGGATTAATTGGACAGAAATGAAGGGGGTTGGTTGCCCTACTCCACCGTCACCTGTTGATTAACAGAGGTTTATTTGTTGTTGTTTTTTTTTCCCCCTGTGTTTACTAAGTTGATACAATTGCCTTGAGTGAACTTGGAGCTTCTGGCGGTTGTTGATTTTGGCCCTGGGCCACTTGTGCATAGGTAAGAAGGGATAATAATAGTTTTGCAGTTCTAGGATAACTAGCTGTGGCCACAAAATTTTCAGATGTGCAAAACTGAAAGGATGCTGACATCATTGTTGAGGCCAACACGCCTGGTAAAGGCTTGCAATATGCTAAAAAGTACCAGTATTTTGAAACAATTTTTATCTGGAAATTTGCTATTTCTGCAGAATGAGAATATTACCCATCACTAGTAGGTTGCTCCATGTGGTAATCCTGCATCCGAATTAAGTCATACTGCTGACCAGGAAAACTGATAACTGCTGTGTGGCTGGGAAAGAACCTCTGTCCTCTGCAACTAGACCTGCTAACCTACTGTAAGGTACAAGGTGTAGAGGAACACTCTGAATCCCTGCATCCCACCTTTTAAAAACAAGGACAGTGATTTCTGTTACAATTCATTACTTGTCAATCTTTAAAAATGTAACTTCCCACTTTCTGGGACAGAAACCTCCAGGTTGGTAGCTTTGCTATCTAAGCTATATAGCAGTAAACATAATTTTTAAAACCCTAACATCCTCTGTACAGAGGACATCTGTAGGTAGGGCAGACACCTTACGCAGATTTAAAATGTGAGTGCTACACTTTGACTGGCATGTCATGAGCCATCGCATCCTGAGGGAGGCAGCAGCTGCACTCTCCTGATCCCTGCTGAATTTGACTTCAACAGGAGCTGCAATGCAAGGAACTACCTGCTGCTGAGTTCCTGCAGGCCCTCCTAAAATCTAATTTAGGAGAGAAAAAAACAATCCAGTGGTGACCCTCGTGAAAAAAAAAAAAACAAAATACCATGATAAACAACTCAGATTTTGTTCACGCATTTCATTCTATAGCACTTGTCTGATACAGATGTTTCCACAAACAGTTTCACTGGAATAACTGCTGAAACATTTTTCTGCCTTAATGTTAAGCCTAAACAGGAAGTGGAGGGTAGAGAAATTGTGAATAGATTTCAGCTAAACAGAAAGTAAGTATTCAAGTGGGTATCCCAACCAGCAGACTTAACAATTCTTTTAATGAAAAACCCTATGGATCTGTAGTAACTTAAATAACCAAGAACAAAACACAGAATATGACATCCTTTGTGTGATTCAGTGAATGAAAAAATGCCATATAGAAATCTCAGCTTTGCATAACTTCTCTGAGTCATATTGTCAGAGCTCTTCTACAGCTACGGGAGAGTACAGCTCATGCTCTGTGGGTCAGGACAGAATCACCAGCACCATGATGCTGAGTTCTGCAGCAGGATCTCTGGGCTTCTGGTTTTCAGCAGAGGAGATGTGTCTTCTTTTATTTTGTGGGTACAGTTTGGAGGTAGCAAGAAGCTTTGATTACCCCATTTTTCTACAATTTGGTGGCAAAAGCTTTGCCACTACGTAGAGCATCAATGCAGAGAAAGCAAAAAAAGTGTTAGAAGTAATTCTTGCCTTGGTTCTGTAAAGAGAGGATCCTTTATCAATAAAATTATGCAAAGAGTATTCTGGAACCTAAATATCTTCCCAGCCAGAAAATTTGCTGTTCTAGCAGTTCTGGTTTTTAATGAACAGGAATGAAGGTTGTAGTAAAAAGTTGAGTTATGCCTCTGTGAGCCTCTCATCTGAAGAACAGTGGAAAAGGTAGCAGAACAGAGCAAAAGGAGATCTGGGCTCAAATTGCATGCCAAATGTGATGTGAAAACATCACTTACAATATGAAACTAACTGCTGCTGGGTCTGGGTCATCTTTTTACTTCTAGGCTAGAAGATTTCAATAGAGATTTAAAAATAAACTGATGGCAACAGTTGTCAGCTACGTACAGTTTCTGAGGAGAGAACTTGTCTGTGTGACTGGTGAAAAGACCTGGAGGAGCTGAGTCTTTCGAGTCCTTCCACCTAACACAGTTGCTTTGCCTAAGTGCAGAATATGAATTGCTCTAAGCTCACACAGAGACACACAGGCACCTCCAAGACAGTCAGATTTTAGGCTGGCCAAAATCCATAAAGTTGAGTGGGAATAGGCAACAAAACCTTCCACGTCATTTCTTTTATGCTTATCTAAAGTATGTGTTGAAGCTCAGCTACATGCAGTTGTTTGTTTCTAGAAGGAATTTTCATAAAGTTGCATGTATTCCTTAAAATGGCTCAGGCTGAAACTGAAGACATTTGTTCCACTCCTTCCACTAGCTAACACAGACTCCTGCTTCATGTATTCCCGAGTGAGAGGTCTCCGCCCCACGAAGCAGGTCCTCCATCAGAAACTGGACAACACACTCATCTTTGAAGCACGGTTCGAGAGTGGGAATTTGCAGAAGGTGGTTAAAGTGTAAGTTTATAATCTTTCCTCCGTTTATTACAACAGTGTTATTATCTGAGTTGTTATTGCCTGCAGCGTGCTACTGGTTTCTGAGCAGGTTATGTTTCTCTGGGTTCGTCATTTGTTTTACACTAACTGAAGAAGCTTCAGAAGTTGTTCCAGGTAGCCTTCACATGAAATGATCTGATAGCCATTTTATAGCACTGAATGATTTCTGTAGGTAATAATCACCCACCAAAATTCACACAGCTTTTCTTCAGCACCTCCTTTTCAAACGTCGCGTAGAGAACATTTTTAGAAGTCCTAGTCATTATTAGAAGTCCTAAGGAAGACAGCAGTTGCATTATTGACACACTCAGTGCAAGTAGGCACCTTTTCCTGGCAGCTTTGTAGACTTTATGACAGTATAAATCTGCAAGATTTGCACCTGGTTCACCACAGGGTATTTCTTCATGGCAGCCTGCGTTACTTGACATTGCATCACGCTGCAGTGCTAACCAGCATCACAACTGTTTGCCTTCTTTTGCCTACCAGTAATGACTTTGAGTACCAGCTGACCTTGCGCACCGACCTCTACACGAGCAGACACACGCAGTGGTACTACTTCCAAGTCAGCAATACTCAGGCAGGGATGCCATATCGCTTCACCATTGTCAACTTTACCAAGCGTAACAGCCTGTATAAACATGGTTTGCGGCCGCTGTTGTACTCAGAATTTGATGCTAAGAAGCACAGTGTTGGCTGGCGAAGGACAGGAAATGAAATCAAATATTATAAAAACAATGTGGGCGAAGGTGGACGTCGGTATTTCTCACTCACTTGGACGTTCCAGTTTCCTCATGACAGAGACACCTGCTATTTTGCCCACTGCTATCCTTACACCTACTCCAACCTGCAGGAGTACCTGGTGGACATCTCTAAAGATCCAGTGAGGTCCAAATTCTGCAAGATTCGTATCTTGTGCCGTTCCCTGGCAGGAAACATAGTGCATGTCTTAACTATCACCAACCCTCCTGAAAGTGGCAACGACACGAAGAGGAAGGCTGTGATACTAACTGCAAGAGTGCATCCAGGAGAAACCAACAGTTCCTGGATAATGAAGGGATTTCTGGATTACATTCTTGGCAATTCAGACAAAGCTCAACAGCTCCGGGACACTTTTGTCTTCAAAGTGGTTCCAATGTTAAATCCAGATGGTGTGATTGTGGGAAATCATCGCTGCTCTTTAACAGGACAGGACTTAAACCGCAAATACAGATCCAAGGTGAAGAAATGTTATCCTTCCATCTGGTATACCCGAAACATGATCAGAAGGTAACCTCATTTTCTTTCCCTCTAAAATAGATTATTTTCCTTTCCAGTGTCTCTCGCTTAGCGTGACTTCTCTGTCACTTATTGTTCTGGTATTATTTATATCTTTGGCGTGTACCCAAGCCTTTCTGACTATTTAGTTTCCCTTCAGTTGTATTTCAGAGTGGGCTATTTTTTTCTCCAGTATTCTGTAGGTTTTCCTGTAACATTTTTTCCCCTTCCTGGTTGCAACCTGTATCTCTAAAGTGAGAGTTCTCATCAAAGCATTTTCACCACATTTCTCCCCACTATCCTCTGCCAAGATCTTCTTATCAAAGTCCTAATGTTTCTCTCATTTTCTTTTCTGGCATGAAACCATGTCCCTGAATGAATTTAGGCTGAGAATAGATCCCAGCTGTCTATTTGACAGAAAAGACTGTCAAGTTTGCTGTATGTTTTACTATAAATATGTTTGATTTCTTAGGCAGACCAAGTCACATAGACATAAATACTCTGGATATAAAATTAAATCTTCAGGTATTAAAGTAAATCTTCAGCTAGAGAACTTAGCTAGTAAATCTTTTTGTTTTAACTTCTGTAACAAACTGACACAGATAGACTCTTGTGGGGAAAAAAAAAAGAGTCAGAATTAGTACATTTAATGCTTTCCATCCAGTGCCAGTTACAGACTGTTTTAAATAAGATCTGTGTTCTTAAAAGTATATATTTCAGCATGTATATCCCTCACTTAAAGGAGATGAGTACTGTCCCTCTTCTTCTTTTCCATGAGAATTTGCCTTTGTCTTACTGTACGAAAACAGCCTGCACATTTAATTGCAGTGCCCTGTAATTAAATCAAGTAGGTGTGGTGAAGTGCTTCTGGCCTTCAGATTCAGAGTCAGCCGAGTCAGACGGATAAATTTATTATTGCTTCCTTCTTAGCTCTTCCATGGATTTCCAACTCCTGCCCAGAGCAGAGCCCCAGGCGACATGCTCTAGTGCCATGACATCTTCTGTGTAGGACCCTGCTTCAACAGGAATTGGGCATCAGGGCTGGGGGTCGCCAAACCCCAATATATCCACCTACAGATTTTATTTTAAAAAGCTAGTTTAGTGATAACACACTACAGAGTCTTGGCATGTCATAAAAATTGTGGCTCCAGCTTGAATAAGGGAAAGAGTATTCACTACATCATTCAGAGCCACTTATATTTATGCTTCAGTCTTGTAATTGTACAACGTGTATTATTCATCACATGTGCCACAGCAAAAGAACAGCAGATAAGAACAGCGAGTTTCAGCTGTACAACATGCTGTAGTACACATCTACAGAGGTGGATGCATATAACTGAACCTGAGAGTTAGAGGCTAAAAGAAGGGAAAAGAGAGAAGAGGAGAAAAGACAGGGTGGAAAAAAAACACCATGCAGCCACTGCACAGTAGGAGATTGAAGAAATTATATGCAAATAAATAAATAAATAAATAAAGCAGTGAACACGTGATTTTAAAAGATGGTGCCTAGCTCTGGAATTCATGAAGACAGCTAAGCTGTGAAAGCTTATGAACAGATGGACAAAGATTGCTGATACATACAGTCATGTCTGTATTTCTGTGCAGTGACAAGTGTTTTATCCTGGAGGAGCTGAGCAGTCTGCCTCTAATCTAGCATTCTAAATGTTTATCTTAGCACTCAGAATAGAAAACTCCTACTGATTTCTTGCACTTCAGATTAAATATGAGCTTCAGTGTATTATATTAGCTCAAACTAGTACTTCTGAGGTGGAAAAAAAACCCCGCATGTTAGCGAAGTATTCTGTGTTGTTCCATATTACAGAGTGATGGAGGAACGTGACATTTTTCTGTATTGTGACATCCATGGTCACAACAGAAAACAAAATGTCTTCATGTATGGTTGTGAGAAAGAGCAGCAACCAAAAGCACCGTACTTGCAGCCACGTGCCTTTCCACTCTTGCTGAGCAAGAACTGCCCAGAGAAGGTAAGCAAATGCCAGACCAGAAAATTATTCACTTGAAATTTCAAACACCAACTGTGATCCCTAAGGTTTATATAAGGGTATCATATCGGCTTAGAGACCGCACTTCACCTAGTAAAATAATCTTCAATTGGCTAAAACTGGAAATGTTAGAAAAATGAAATTTGAACTCCTTTGAAGTTCCAGTATCCCAAAATGTGTTGTGCTGAATTGGGTCACAAAGTTAACATTTTTAAAAGAATGAAAAAAGGAATATCAAAGTAACATTATTCTAACAATTTGAAAAACTAACGCTAAATATTATTTATTCATACATAAAGTACAACTTTGTAATATATAGTAGAACTAAAAACAAACAAGTAAATAAGAAGCTAAAGAAGAAAAAAAATCTCTAGGCTGAATCTTTTTGAATTGTTTTCTGCTGAGAATTGTGTTAAAATCATCATGTTTGTGTAAGATATTTCAATTAAAAAAAAAAAGAAAAAAAAAGAAATTATTAGTATTAAAATATGTAATTTTCCAGCAAAATCTAACTGGAGTAAGCTTCTTTTGAACCAGAAAGGTGGCAAACATTCAATAATAAAACAACACACAAGCTAACTTACTAGATTTCACTGCATACTTGTAGCTAATGCTGTTTTCCTCAGATATCAGTGATAGTAAGGTGGTTGTGAGCTCCAGATCTGTTACATCAAACTGTTGATCTGTTAACTCACAAGAGAACTATTCTGACTTTTTAGTAAATATGCACATTGGTATATAGCAGGATTTGTGGTAACTCATCTGTTCAGTATTCTTATACGATTTAGAAAGGGTAAATACAGGCATGTAAAAAAATAAGCTCAGAAGTCCCAGAAATCCCTAAAGTAAATTAAACTTCTAGTTGAAGGACTATTCTGTTGTTTCATCTATATCTCCGTTATACCAGTAATAATAGTGATTGTCCTGAACTATACTGTGCAATATTCAAATAAGGTGAATAGAGTGAAAACACAATTATTTTCCTGGTAGATAGAATATAAAAAAATTTACAGGGTTAAAATGAAATTCTTGCATCCTCCTATTTACTTCAAAGGCTAATAGTGTACCTGTCTTTTGAGTTCTCATTCCCAGACTGCCGTTTCAGAGTACGAAAGAGCAAAGAAGGTACAGGTCGAGTTGTAATGTGGAAGATGGGCATCAACAACAGCTACACTTTGGAAGCCTCTATTTGTGGCTCTAAGTTGGGTGAGACAATTCCCTGTAGCTATTCAGTAGGAATCATCATACAAGACCTTTACTTTTGCTTTTTCAGGGAAAGCAGTAGCTTAAGGTACCAACTCTTGCTGGTGTTCTGTCTTATTGGTTAGAAATGAATGATGATTGAAGATAAGATTTGGAAAAAAAAAAAAAAAAACCTACAGCATGCACCTGGTGACCTTTCAGGACACCGCCAGCATTATTACATATCTACCATAAAGCAACAATATTAATGAATGGCAAATTAAAAGTAGTAACTAAAATAGTTGTATGGGAATCAGTTATTGGGAAGAAAATCCTCGATAAAAAGAAATACGATTGGTGCTGAAAGTAATATAATGCATAGTTAATCCATGCTGAGTGGATAGATTTGTCCATATGGGCAGAACAGTGAGTGATCTGTAATGCTATCTGTATAAACTCTGGCAGTCATAGACCTTTCTGGCATTTGTCAGTGATATGTATATGTGAGTTTGCAGTCAGCCACCATCCTGACACACCACAGCTCACAGTCAGCAGGATGACTGACATTTCTATTTCTGACTTGCTCCTATTGATGTTGCAGGCTGGAGACAAAGCACCCATTTTGATACGAAAGACTTAGAGTCAATAGGACAGCGTTTCTGTGATGCTCTCTTGAACTACTCTGTTCATATTGAGGTAAGGAAAATCCCCCCTAGGCCTTTTCTCCTGCCTCTGTTTATCCTACTGTGACAAAACATAATACTTAATAGGGTTACAGTAATAGTAAATTTGATAATGGCTTTCATTAAAGCAGTAAACTAAATATGTGGTGTGTCTTCTTATTATCTGTGCCTGAAGGAACAAGAGAAAGTAGTGAGACAGCAAACTAAGGTGAAATCTGAAGTCCTCAATTCTGATATATACTGGGATTCCAGGTAACTTAGAACTATAAAGATATACCATAATTTATTGTGTGTTCTCCACACTGTGTAAAGAGTGCCCAAGTAAATGTTAGAAGTGTTATTAACATTAGATTTTTAATGTTCACACTTCTTAATTTAACAGTCCTTTGTATATATACAAACCCCATATGCAAACCTTAATAATTGGAAATAGAGCTCTGTATCCACCCAAGGTGGCCCTCCTGAGGAGAAATTAAACTGCGTTGGTGCAGGGCTTGATCTGTTGCATCACTTGAATCATTTTTTTTCCACCTTACATTTTGCAGAGCAATCTAGCCATGATACAAAGTCTCTTGTTTTAGTTTTTTGTATATGTAATTTCACTAACCGTGGAAGATGCTAGTGTGATTCCATTTAGCCAAAGGTTATAATTTCAGGGTAATTTAAGGTACAATGACCAAATGATACAGTTCTTAAATATGATCAGCTCCTCCTGTGCCAATACTGACTGTGAGTGGCAGTATGATCAGTTGTGCAGGTGATTTGTGTGAGGTGGGTATATATGTGCTGTACCTGTAGCCCTATGGACATTTCTTTGGGAATAAAACTTTAATAGATTTCTTTTCTGGGGAAACATTGATGGGTTGGATCTATCTCATCTAACTTTAGGTGCCCAGGGTATAAAAATTAAGAGATGAGATTCACAACTAGTACTGGAAGTGCTCAATAAAGAGAGACACAAGATCTTAAGGGATCCTCAGACAACTAAGAGAAGGTTCTCTCTGAACAAAGAGGATGATGTTCCGTGGAAGGATTTAGGAGGGGAGGGATAAGGTATGTGAAGTAGAACTCAAAGAAAGCTGTGTAGAAGAAGGAGATGCCAACTCAATAGATCAGATCTCTTACAATAATCAAGCTTTCTCTAAGATGACACCTACTTTTTGCAGGTTAGGTAGCTGTAGGTTAGCTGTAAAATTAAAATGTGGATCTGGAAGAAAGGCATGTAGAAAACATTTATATCTCTACAACTAGAGGTACTACAGAAAACACCTGGTAATGGTTGGAATTAATGCTGCAAAATACAGTTTGCAATTACCAAACTCAGAAATTAAACACAACAATGCTCGTCTTTCACAGCAGTCAAACTTCTGACAGTTCAGACTCCTGTGATCTTCCTGCACACAGGCAAAAACAAGGCACTAAGGTATGCTATGAATTTTTCTTGGCTGTTCACATCTCTGACCTGAATGCCACTAGGAAAGAGTAACTAGTGTGTAATAGGATCTATTTTGAAGAAGCTTGGGATTCAGTCGGTGAGAATAATAATTAACAAATTAATCAGGTAGCTGATAATTATAAAGCACCCGTATAATCTGTAGAGATAAGGTCCAAATGAACAGTACAGAACAATACTATTATTTAATAGCTTAACCCAAATTGTCCAAAAGGTGGTGTTTTAGTTTCAAAGAAAGGCAGATGTCTACCTGCCAGGTTCTGCCATGCAGACAAGTACACAGATGTAAGATCAGGATGAGGAGGACATCAGCTTTTAGTACAAAAAGTATACATTTGTACGCTGATGTCAGCTATACTTTGCAGACACTCAGTTCAGTGTTCAGAAGTTCTCCTCTCATGCATACAGGCACGTTATCATTCTGCTGCTAAGTGCTATCAGCGTAAGACTGCCCCATTGCCTATTTCTAATTTGTAGGTAAATCTAGCCCCAGATTTTACAGTGTTGTCCCTGGAAGACAATGAGACATTTTATTTTCCTGAAACATGTATTTACCTGTTTCAGGAAAAATAAAAAAATACTTTACTTGAATTTTACTTTGTTCTTGTTTACTTTATGTTTATTTCTTTGGTGACTGTGATTGGTATAATACTCAAAACGTTTGCTGCAGATAAGCAAAACAAACTTTTGTGAGTATATTATTTTCTTATCCAACAATAATAGTTCCTGTAAATTGGTACTTCCTGTTTATGTCATAAATACCATAAACAACAGTAAAAGAGGAAACCATAATACCAAGACTGAGTACTTATGTATAAAACTGAAGTGACACCCTGTAGCGCTTTTCAAAACATGCTGATAAGTATTTCAGATAACTGGGCTGGTGGACAAGTTGCATAATTTGGAGTTTTAAATCTAGTTTTAGTTATGACAGATCAAAAGAGAATGCGGTCAGATGTAGCAGTTATGAGAGTGATTTTGACTTCTAGTGTTTACTCACAGCTTGAAATTTCTGCCCCGTTCCGTTCTACGCAAAAGAACCAAGCAAGAGTTTCCAGTACTGATGTTATGTTATTCCCAGGAGTGTTTTAGTCACAGGATGTCTAACGCGTAGTGAGTTGGGTGAAAAATCTCCTTCACAGCACAGTAACTGATAGCAGAGGGTTAGTGAAAGTACAGAGAGGAGGGAGAAGTATGGAGATAATTTTTTCCTTAATGTACCTTCCATCTTGTTTGTTCTTATAATGCTACCTTTGGAGTTCAGTTTATTCATATGTGAATGATAAATTGGCACATTTCCCAGAACTGGATTGAAAAAAAAAATCATGAAAACCTTAGAAAGAAAATGTTAAATGGTCTCTGAAGTTAGCAGCGTTTTCTGATTAGTGCCAAGTATCCTGGGCCTTCTGGTACTTCTCAGGTCTTCATGCTTTCTTGCCCTACCTCCTCTCATCAGGCTGGCAGCATGCCTATGCTTGTAGGGTATGATAACTTGGGATCTGTGTGAAAAGTGTGCCTAAAACTATGAGCCTTTCCATGACATTGGCTAAAAATAGCCTTGCATGTGTCAAAAGACTCACCATGCCAGTGAGTGGGTTTGATTCCATTTTTTTTCTGATGTCCTTGAGTGCTGTTTCCCTGTGGTCTATACATGGCACATACTAGGCAAGGCATGCGGGTTTGCCTGATGTTTGTCACTAAGCTGTAGGTTGAGCTGGCTGCCACATAAATCTCACATAGTACATCACTGCTTATTGTAAAACGCCTGTGCATGGTATGCATCCCAGGGATTGCAATTAAAAGCTGCATAACGAAATTTATCTCAGTGACATGAGAGATGTGGAACCACACTGGATAACTGTGATTTCAGGGACTTTCAAACTCAGAAGAAGTGGAGGGGTGTAACACAGCTTTAGACAACTGAAGCCCAGACAAGCACAGAGAAGACCACTGCAAAAAGTTAGGGTATTGCTTCTCATCATTTAGTTTAGTCTTTAAACCTGGTAGACTTGCTTTGTAATATACATAAAAGAAACATCCAAGAACAAAGAAAGACGGGTGCATTTCTAGAAGCATAGAACCTTCACAAGAACATTTAGTAAAGCTTAATTGCTTCAGAGTCTGTACTCAGGCTAAACAATGTCATTCAGCTGCCATTGGCTTTGCCTGCCAATACCTAGTACATATTGCAAAACTGTTGGCTAAGTGGACCTTCACTAGGTCCACTTCTGTAATTTCTGTACTGAAACAGGCAAAGACTAATGTCTCATGTAATGAATTAAAGCACTTTTTTTGTATGTATAATAGGAGCAAAACACATCAAACTAACACTATAACAGTCAGATGCTGTCAGAAAGTAAAATTTTATCAAATGAGTTTGAATGAACAGTACGTCACAATTCGTGCAAGAAATTTCTTACTTTTTTCCTTCCCTTGATTATGCATGTTTTGCCTTATGGATCTTCTTCAGTGACTAATTTAAGGTTATTAGATCAAAAAGACTTAGAGAAATTTCCATTGCTGTTCTTGATGGATTTCCTGTAGAAGTACTTAAAGGCATTTGAGAAAGGTGAATAATGGAATATCACAGATACAGTAGAAATTTGACAAAATTTCATGCTGGAGCTGTACATAGCCCTCAATTGCACTCTGTTAGTGTTCAGCCTAGAAAACTTTGTGGCCTTCAGATGTAAAATAGGAGCACTGTTATTGTGTCCTAGAGAAAGCAAACTGTCATTTGGAAAGAAGTTGCATTAATATTTTGATAGGTAATATTCTTTTTATGTACATATACTTCATAATGCTGGCTGCTTTATGAATGTTTTCATTGGTTCAATGATAGACCAGTGCTTCCCAAGCTTTTTGTATTTTGTGCCAGTCTTTCTTTTCAGAAGGCCCAACATTGGAAAAGCAGAGCAGTGGCAATTAATACTACTGAGAAACCCTGCCTCTCCAGGTTCCCAGACTAAAAATAAACCTCCCAAATTGAGGAGGAAGTGAGGTCCCTTGTCAGTATGACATGTTTGTGTCCAGGTTCGTAAATATTTGCTGAGCAGAACAGCGTAAGGAATTCAATCTTGAGAAGCTTGCTTACATATGTTCCTTCTGGCATTGTGATTATCATGTTTATTTACAACTTTTTTTTTTTCATAACTATAATATACCCAAATTAATCAAAATGGTTGCATACTATTTTATGTGCAGAAAGAAAACAAAACATCAGGAGATCATTTTAACGGTATTGCTAAGGACAGAAGTCATGAAAGCAAAAATGTGAGTATTTTTCATCCCAGTGGAAACTTGTTGTGTTGTTTTTTGATCAGAGACCGATGATATATGACACTTCAACCACTGTAACTCTGGATGAACGATTTTGTCACCAGAAATCACTGATACAGAACAGCCATCGCTCTTTATTGACGAGTGTATCTAGTTTATGCCACAGATATGGAAGTATTAGCATCAACAAGTCTGAGGCAGGAAAAATAGTAAAATTCTCTCATGAATGTATTATTTGATACATTTAGATCTCTCTGTCAAGAAATATGCATTGGAGATGGAGACTATACCAGCTCCCCTTCAGTCTCCAAAACTGCTAGTATATGACTCCCTCGGCTGGACCACTATCACTCCTAATCTTGTTGAACACAATTTTTGCGAAGTCCATTAAAACATTTTCTGTTGTGGTTTCCTGTCTATCTAATAAAGTGCTGTAAAGAGAAAAGAAAGGGAAAGGTAATTCTAGGAAAACAGGCAATAAATTTTCTAATTAACTTTGGGATTATTACCAAGCCCCAGGTCTGAAATACTTGTGTTTGCATTATTCATGAACTGTGTCATGTCCCTTCATACCATTCAGATGTGGTACTCGGCATGTATTAGCTGGTCTAGCTACTACCCCATGGGAATAATTTTATTAAAGTGTCAATGCCAGGATAATTGGTATATGATCTAATCTTTTTTGAACATATCACCTCTCCATTATTGTTGTTCAGCATTGTACATAACTATTTAGAAAATGTGGGCCTTGTTATAGTTGACGAACACCTAAAAATTCTAGGTGGAAACAATAGAGTCAAATGTTTTGTTCCTACTTTCACTAAAAGGAATTTAACTTTTTTTTTTTTTTTTTAAATGCTGAGCATCCAAAAACTTGAAATGTGAACACAAGTTGCTGAGTTTTCAAGCTTTTGGAAATCAGGCCAAATATTGAATTACTAGTAAAAGCCTATTGCATATTAACTCTTTTCCCACTAATTATTGAACCCTTACCAAACTTTTCCTGTCCTAACTTAGTTGTATACTCCCTGAACAAGCCATAAAGAGGCTGACTTATTAGTAATACATTTTTCTCATTAATTCTTTTGGTGCTTGTTAATAATTTGCTCATGTTTCTCTTGTGTCTCACAGATGCCAGGCACTGAAACTCAACATAAGATATTTCAGGAATCTGACCCAGTAGAAAAAGGTAAACATTATCTGTTGTGTTTTTTTTTTTTTTAATTCTTAAAATCTTAATTAGTCTTTTTTTTTCTATAATCCTAAACTCCAGAAAAGTGAGCGTTCCAAGAAAGATAAATACAGAGTTCATTGGCTGAAATTTCACTCAGTCCCTGCAGTTGGAAGAGCCAATTTTTCTTTCCTTTAAACTGTCTTCAGATAATTATATTTGGCTTTACTGTTTGGGAACAGTCTCATTGGAGAAAAACTGAACTTGAGGCAACTTCCAGAGAACTGAACAAATAAATATATACTACTGTTGGCAATAGGAGACACACATTTGTAATAATGTGCTCATTTGGAACAGAGAAACCAGAAGAGAAAACATTTGTTGCAGTAATGCTCCAGACTAAATCAAAGTTGTTGTTTTTTTTTTTTTTTAAATCTTCATTCCCAAGAACAGTGTAAGATACTTCATATACTCAACAGTACATCCAGTCATTGAAACATTTTGGTTTTGCTTCTGTCTTTTGTCATAAACAAAACTGTTCTGAGATGTCACTACAATAAAATAAAAAGACACTTTTAAGTAAATGCACGTTTTTTATTCATTAAATATGCCTTGGTACGTAAAAACCTAAATATATTAACAAATTACAAATGGAAGCCCAGAAGGACCCAGTATAAATTAGAAGTGTAAAATTAATGAGAGATGTTAAAAACATGAGAAAAATATAGCTGGTAAATCTGAGTTTAATGTGAAAATTTTCTTAAAGATCAAGAAAAAAGATCATTTTAACAACGGGAGGACTGCATTGCTAGAGATATTGCTCAAAGCAAATGATAAAGCTGTTAAAGATGCTGAGAAGAGAGGCATGTTTAATAAATCCCACATGCAGTATTTGAAAACAGGAAAGCTGATACACATCAGAAGAATGAGGTACCTTCCTGTCAGTCTGTTACAAAGGAACACATCGAACAAACTTTCTTGGAATATCCTAAAAGCTTTCATGTAGCTTTTTTTCAATCAGATAATTTAAGGATAGGGTTTGGTAGAGGTTTTAGTGGGGTTTTCATTGAAAATGTTGCTGTGGACAGAGTATTGGAAAACAATGAAATGTGTTATGCTTAATGTCATGCTTCAGGGATTCACAGTTACCCAAAGAGCCAAGAAACAGCCCACCATCAAGTACTCAGGGATATACAAAACAAGTTAATTTGTGCAGAAAGTAGCAAAGTAGAAATGCCCTGAACAGGAGGCTGCCTGTCCTCACTCCACGTTGCCATGTCAGTATTTATTGATTTTAGTCTTTTTTAATTTATTCCAACAAACATCTCTGAGCAGTGTTAAATACAGCGTCATGGTACTTCTTTTTTCCTAATTCTTACAGCTCATGTTATTGGCAGATAATACATTTCTCTCCAGTTCTGACCTCTCCTACAGTTAAACAAGAAGTACTCTTGTACCTTGGGGGTGTTTAAGGAAAGGTTGGACGTGGTGCTTAGGGACATGGTTTAGTGGGTGACATTGGTGGTAGGGGGGTGGTTGGACCAGATGATCTTAGAGGTCTTTTCCAACCTTAATGATTCTGTGATTCTATGATAATTATCACACTTTGGAAGCTGAAAATCTAACAATGTCATACTGTAGCAGTACGTTTTGGCAATAACTTTGTGCTTGTTTCTAAATTCCTGTCTCGTGTTTTTTCACACATGCAGCCAGAACTATTCTACCTTATGACTACTTTGTTTTTGTCTTGAAGAACTTAACCAGGGGGAAAAAAAAAAAAAAAAGTACTCTGGTAACTGGAAAACTAATCGATAAATACTTGGTTTGTGACAGGGTTTCCAGGAAGGTGACACATGAGCTACCTGTGGTATGGAGGGAGAGAGGAAGTAAAAAGTGACTCTCTCTCTGAGCCTCTAAGTTTGGGCACAAATAATTGCATTAATAATTGACTTCTGGAATAGGCCGTGTCCGTTCTGTTAAGTACATTTAAATATTATAGCTATCAGGGCTTGCCTGCAAAGAGGAGACTGATAAAGAACTTGTGTACTGACTAATGTTTTTGCAGTCTTGGGAGACTTTCTTCCCCAGCTGCAGCTGTGTTCCTAGCTGTTGTGTAGCATGCCCAAGGGTAAAAATAAAACATATCACATGCTTCTAGGCTTTCCTGGAACTGGCCTTACTTAGAAGACAAGAAGAAAAAATCTTGGCTCTTACTACTTTGTTATTGTGGTTTTAGATCTGAACTGAAGTACTGTCTCACAGCCTGTAGAACACTTTACATCTCAGAATCTTTTTCTCCCTCCTACTGTTCTTCAAGAAACGTTATATTGGCAGGGTGCATAGTGAAGGCAGGTGCTCTACATGTACCTGAGAGGAAACAATTTCTAGCCTAAAGGTCGCTGTGACTCAGGTACTTTCATCCCACCTGCTCTGGACCCCTGTTCAGCTGCTGCCTAAACGCAGTGCCACCACCACACTGGAGGCTGCAACACTGCTTTCAGCTTCCTAGAGTACTGGGACTCTGGCACTTCTCATGCCCCAGAGCACCTTGTTCTTACACAGCCAGCTATCCTGCAGTGAACACCAGCAGATAAACTGCTCATGAACATATATCACCTGTGAAATTCAACTGGATGGCAGCACCTCTTCTGTCCCACTCCCACCCGTATTGCTTGACCAGTGTGGTTCAACATAGTACTCATGCTCTGGAGATGTCTGTTATGGCTCTGCCAGAGTGAACCCCGCACACAGTGCAACCATGTGCATCACTTCCAGAAGTGAATGGGTAGCTGTCAGCCCCTCCAATAGCCTAGCAATCAGGGTGTTTACCAGTAAGAGGGACAGCTGTTATTTTTTTCTTCAGTTCAATGGATTCAAAAGTGCATCTGCCACTTCTCTGTGGTACTCTCTAAGCCCCGCTCTCTCCAGGTGTGGATTTCCTTTATTCTCTCCTGGTTCAATAGAGCATCTACACTTATAGAGATGGACCCAGAGAGTCATGCAGTCAGAAAAAGAGAAACACAAAAGAACACAGGATGCTGCATGACTTGCCAGCCTAGCTCCAGCCTCCACATAATCCCTGCTCTGAAGACTGGTCCAGTGCCATTTGAATGTCCCACTGCCTTGGAGCAGAGACAAGGACTGAGGACATGCTCTTGAGCAGAGCTGCATGCTTACCAAAACAAGACCATCGTGTTGCCTTTGGCACCTTCACTTCCTGACTTAGGGTTTAGTGGATAGTAGAAGAGTTTCACTGGGAGTTGTACGGAGTGTTTCTATCTCAAAATAGCCTTTGTTTGTCAAAATTTGGATGTTTCATTGTGTTGTTATTTTTCTGAGATATGACATGCAGTTTCAATATTTTTCTTTTTTTCTACTTTTTACAGTAAAATTGCCAATTACAGCCTCTGCCAAACAAGTAGGAAAGGATTTCAGGTAGGAGAGTACTATATTTTACAAACTTCTAGCATTTTTCACAAAGCAAGAGGGAGAGAATGGTCCCAGCCTGTTTTCTCTCAGACTCCAGTCTCTTCCTTTTTTATACTCCTCTGACATTGTGCATCTTTTTTGTTTTTTTTATTCACTCACAAACTAAGACAGGTGTCCTTGGCCACTTCATTCCATGGTGGAGAGTGCAGTGAATGGCAATGTTAGACATTCAGAGAATCCTTCTTCCTCTAGCCCATCTAGAGCACCAGACTCCCTCCTTCGGTACATGGTCCCCCTTTCCCCAGCTTTGCTGGACTCACAGGGGCACAGGCACTAATCTGGTGCTTTGCTTGAGGAAGGGATGATTGCTGCTGCCCTGGGAGGAAGGGAGAGCATAGAGCCATTCTGTTAGTTAGAAGCAGTGAGAAAACAAAGGCCTAGCATGGCTAGGTGACACAGATAGTCCAAAAGGGATATGTACTGGTTTTATTATGGTTTGCTATCTGATGCACTTAAAACCACAATATTGTCATGGTGCTGGTGCATAGGTCATTACTAGCGCATTCCCTTCGCTTCTAGGTTCTGGTGATTTGGCAATGAAACGTGAAGGCAATACTCTCATAGGGACATGTAAGACCCTGTGGCAGTAAGACTGGCAGTGTTGACTACTTTCATAAATACCCACCTACTGATAGGATAAAATGTTCTGTGTCTTGCTTAGTGTAGCTGTTGTCGGGCAACAGAAAAAAGTGGAATTAACTAGCTAGTTAGATGGCAGCAGATCCTGCCACAAACACCTTGTGGAAGAAGGTATATTAATTTGTTCACACTAAATAATTCACAGTCCTGCTTTGCACCTTACAGCTCAGACTTTTTTACACAAATTTGAAAATAGTAGGCTTTCTCCAAATAATAGAGAAAAGAAGTGTCTCCAGTATCTTTCTTTACTTCTACAATGGTAAAGTAACCCTCTGCTGCTTCTACGATGGGTACTTCTCTCTGGCTCAGAAGGGGTAGTGGTATAGTGGCTACATGATGCTGACACTAGTCTCCTTAACGTACTGTGATGGAATTGTGGTTCTGTGAAGTTTGAAATACAGTAAGTTACTTTTTTTTTTCTCATATGATTCTTAGGAAATGCTTCAGACCAAACTAGTGGGAATTTTAACTGTAATGATTTTCCCTTCTAGGCAGTCATCTTTATGTATATCTTGTCATGAATTTGTATATAGATAAAATATTTTCTGTCCTGACCTCTGTGTGTTTTAGCCCAGAGAGACTCACTCATGATGCTGAAGGCAATTGTAGAAAGACATCTGTGCCACAGAAGTCAGGAAAAAGTGTGTGCCCTGATATAATCCTATACACAAGAGAAAGTTTCCATTCATCCAGCTTTAATCTGATTTCCCAGAAGACAAAGAAACACGATGGCAAAAGTGTCTCCAGCTCTTCAGAGAAGACACTTCAATATTTAAAAGGTTTCTCAGCTATCGTTGTATTCTAAAAACACCAAACAATTACAATTTAGTTCTGTTAGGTGGGTTTCCTAGTCTAGCTATCTCAATATACTGAAAGCTTTAAGACAGATGGTAGTAGGCAGCAATAGTGCTGGAAAACTACATGCAGCTGACACTACGGAGGACATCAGAATAGGTTTTATGGAGCTTCCTAGCAGAGACACTAAAGGTCCAGAAGCTCTTTAGCCTCTTCGTGAACACCTCATGGAAAAGTGCTTGAAAAATCTCAGCCTAATAATGAAGTATAATGCCTTTGATCCTGCACTTCTATCCTTCTGCAGTGACTGGTGGGAGAGGCTCTAGCCATCAGTTCGCAGCTAGTCTTATGTATCAGCATGCCATAAAGGGATGTATGATCTGATTATGTGAAATGTTGGAAATAACCTTTTCATGTGAGTCAGTAGAATATCATAATGCTGGATCAGTAGACACGGGTCTTGTGCCTATGGCTGAAATTTCCATATTTTAATACTAGCTTTTGAATTATGCCGTGGCTGTCCTTTAGTAAAGGAAATGTTTGTGCCACAGTACGGCAGCTTCATGTGAAGGAAACCAAAGTCATGTGCTTTTTTTCCACTAAGTAGTAACTCATTAGAAGTTGATATGGGTTTGGTTTTTCCTCCTCTTAGGCTCAGGTCATGATCGTAGTGCAAAGAGCAATTCCAGAAAAGAAGAAAGGAAAATGGAGAGTCTCCCTTTAAAGCCCACAAGACTCAGGAAAAACAGGACAGCAAGCCAAGATGTAAATTTTAGGAAGAGTAAATCCTGCCAGGCACAAAACACATTGCAGTTCTCTCTGCCCTTGCTGCCTCAAGCAAAGAATAGTCAACCTGCTGCAAAATATCGGGATGTGTATTGGAGTCCCAGTTCTTCAGCCAGTGAAGGCCCATGAAAGAGTGTCATCCATCTGGTTTGCTTAAACAATTCCTAAAACAAAGTAACATTTATCTTAAACAATACATACTGTTTCTGTATGGTGGACTCCACTTGCAGAAGGAACTGTGTGAATAGCTAAGCGACCCCTCACCCCACCACCCCTTCTTTTTTTTTTTTCCCTTCTTTTACTCTATTTGGAAGTTTTCCTAATATTCACCAGGAGAGTGATTATTCACCAAGCAGCAGAAGCCACCATCCCCTAATCATAGTGGAAAAACTGGAGTCATAAGCCATGAAAATCATTTCCCCTTTCACCAGCAAACCAAATAAATTTTACACACAGAAAAATTTGACATAAAATCAGTACACAAATCATAGAATTCATTGCTAAAGGATGTGGATGCAAAAACGGACTCAGTTGGACATGTACCTTAAAGATAGACCACTGAGAGTTTTTAAATAGACAAGCCACATATGGCTTGGGAAATGTCCTCAGCTGACAAGAGTAAGAACCTAGGAGAGTACTTGGAAAAAGTATATGTTTGTTCCGTTCCTACTCTCCCCTGGGCATCCACACAGAGTCATCGTGGAGACAGAGTGCTGTGATAGGTGGCCCCTTGGTCTAAACCAGTATGACTATTTGTTACAGTCATACGCCTGCATAGTTTGTGTCATCTGGGGGGGTATAGTACTGTATGGACATCTGAGAAAATGAAATAAGATTAAAAATTTGGTTCTTTAAACAGGTACTGGATTTTGTCATCTTTAAGTTTTGTAGCACTCAGGATTGTCCATTAAGTGATTCAGTAGGCTCCCTCACTCTGCCTTGTCTCTGTCTCTACAGCATACTCCATTTTATTGCAAAAATTATAACCTATTGCTGCAAAATCAGTCATCACATTTTTAGCATTTGAGAGGAGACAGGCTAAAATTGCCAGTAATAACTTAAATAAATAAATAAATAAAATTCTTTTTTTCTCTGCAAAGAGAAAGAATTGGCCAAATACTTAAAATGCCAGGTGCCTTAGACGGGTAGAAGAACCTGACGCTGTAGCCATTGAGCCGTGTTGCTGTGGTGGTTCTAACGCAGGTGGAAGTGCAGGGAATGAAGTATACACAGGATGCAAGTGCACTCCAACCTTTCTTCTCACCAGCCTAAGAACTCCCACAGGAATCTTCCAGGTCCGTCACAATGGGGCGGTATAGTTATATATAGGCATCTGTAGCTGAGAGGTTTTTTGAAATAGTAGAGGGAACACAGTTGTTCTGTGGAGATTTCCTCAGGAATGAGGACCAGGGTCATGACCAGTTTCTGGGAAGCTAGTCTAGTAGCTTACTTTTAAAGCAGCAAGCTAAAGCAAAACACATTTGAAAGTCCCAGCTCACCCATGCTTTGCTTGTGATTGCTAATGTTACTGTAACTGCTGACTGTGTTGCTGCCTGTGCTTTAACTCCACCATGAGAAACCCAGAGTTGCAGCGCAGTTCATTCTGCTGTAAAGCCACGTGAACCTCTACTGAATGCACACATGCAGACATTTCTATTTCAGGATACAATTCCAGGGAGAAACAGTTGCACGGGAATTTGGTGGAAGTCCGCTCCTGGGAAGTGCTCTCCTTTCCCAGCCACAGGCACCAGGCCCCAGCACACCGTCTGATCTCTCCTACCCCCAGTCACGTAGAAGTAGAAGCCCTCCTCTCTCTCCGTGACAGAGATGAGAAGGGGATCCGCTGCCCCCCGAGGAGGACAGTGGCGCCAGGGGAAGTGCTGTGGCATGACAGGCATGGCCTGGCTAGCTGAGGGAGCAGGCCCACTCTGGCAGTCGTCCCGATCGCCGCAGCAAACAGGAGCCCAACACAAAGCGAGGATGTTTGTGAAGGAGCTGCTTGTGCCTTCTCTGCCCATGGCAGCAAAACAGCAACCTCCCTGCAGGTGTTGAGGTCAGCAAAAGAGCTGTCTGGCCTCCAGACCCAAACCATTCACCCTTTTCCTTCCTGAGTGGCTGAAAAGTGGCATGAGGCCAAGTGGTATGACCGCCCCGCTTGAGAGCACAAGCGTACCTCCTGCACTGCATGTGTCCCCACTGGAGCAGAGGTCTCGCCTCAGTGGTCTCTGCCCATTCCTCAATTCCCCAGCTAGCAAACAAAATATTAGATAATGGCTGTGTTCAGACCCAAGGCTTCCTTTTGTGTCCGGGCCATTCGCCACAGTCAGCTGAGCAGCGGTGGCCTGCTGGAGTTTATTTGCTGCATTTCGTCCACCATAACCCCTTCCCCATCTGTGATCCAAACCACCCCAATCCAGGTCTCCATCCTCAATACTAAAATTAGTCCACACACAGAGACCAGATACAGATGCATCTCCCCAGTGCCATCTGCCTGGTGGCTCTATCCACTGAGCTTCTTGTAGGGTTTCTTCCCATATTTCCTTTCACTTACGTTGTCCTCTAGGATGTAAGTGCCATAGCACTGCGTGTAGGCAGAGCTGTATATGTAATATTATAGGCTCACAGCATGTATATCATCAGGAGGTTTCCAGACCTCACCTAAAAGTAGAATTGCTAGGAGGGATTCTGTGAACAGCTTCATGGTCAGGTTCCCCACACATATCATCTCCTACACATCTCTCCTAACAGACCCACCTCTAAGACTGAGTGTACATCAGGACAAATGGTTCTGGGTCTGGCCAGGAGGAACAAAGGAAGGAGAATTTTGCTGCTTCCATCACACGGGGGGGATTTGTTAACTACCTTTTTGTCCCATTCCTGGGAAGGGTCATAACTCTTGCCAAAGAGCTAGCAGCAGCGTTTGGAGCCCACGGGTCAGACATGGGCACACTCCAGTCCTGTATGTTGTCCAGGCTGAGAAGAGGGGGGTGGCTGGGGCTGAACTCACGCCTGCAAACTCCACTTGCTTTTACTGCAGCTGCTTAAGCAAGGCTGCTTTGTTGGCACTTGCCAGGAAAGAAGGGGTCCCTAGGGCTTAATGGACCATGGGCTGGGAGCGCACACATGCACACATGCCCTTGTGCTCGCTCTTGCTTGTCTGTGCTGGTACTGGACAGCCAGGGCTGCTTGTCTTCTGCAGGCAGGACCTGTCGGGCACAGGTCTCACAGGTTTCCCTTGGCAGCACGCGGCTTGCCACTTCTCCTGCAGTGTGCCCACACAGGCACGTCTGCAGTCAAGGGGGAGCTGGGGCGAAGCTGTGTCTGAGAAGCAGCGGGAAGGGAAGAGTGCTCAAAGAGCAGGAAGGGCAAAGTGGTCACTGAACTCTGTCAGTGCTGCGGGACCCATGACAGCACTGGGATGGTCACCTCTACAGAAGTGTCACAACACAACAAACTCCTCTCAGCCCCCACGGCTGCCCAAGCCTCTCTAACAGCACAGCTTCCCTGGGCAAGCTTAGTGCCGCCAGTTATTCACAGCAGTTGGCAGGGCCAGGAAAAGAAAGTGCAACTCTGCACCCAGCTGAGCTCAGATTGTTTTCCTGCTTAAATTTAGATTACGCAATATCAGGGAGGAGCACAGCACCAGGATCCCATGGCCCTCAAAACCGAAACAGAAAGCAGAGCAGGAGCCCACAGCGATAACAAGGGCTGCGCTCGCTTTGTGCTGACAGTGTCAGAGCCCAGCCAGCACAGGACCTGGCAGCAGCTGCAGATGGGATCTGCTCTCCAGCTTGTTTCAGCTCCACACCCCGATGGGTAGCCTGTAAGTATCCTCTAGCTGTGCCCCCACCTCTTCAATGCCACTGGCGATGGGGGGAGCTGCCAGGGGTAGAAGGGTTGCCACCAGGTGCAAACGTCTCGGAGGGAGAAGGTCCTTCCCCAGCTGGGGGGCACTGCTGGTCTCTCACTTCAGGGCTCCACAGAGCTGTTTATCTCTGCGCAGGGATGATCAGAGCTTCCCCCCAGCCCTGAGGCCAGATCCTGGCCAGAGCTGCATGCCTTGTCCTCTCTGTCCCGCTGCCTTTGCCTGGGCATTCGGCCAGCAGCTTGCTGGGTGGAAGGTGCTTACCTGCCTGTGATTTGGGAGAGGGAAGTTGCATGTCACCCCGATAGCACAGAAGGGTCCCCACGAGCCCCGTGTTGTACACAGACACCCCCAGGAGCTCCTGAGCCGTACACACGGAGCCCCTCTCTGCCCGGAGGCTGAGGCACAGAGCTCGTCCAGGTAAAGCGCAGCGCTCCCAGCAATGCTCACCCTGGAGCAAGGGCAACGAGGCCAGGCTGGGGCGGGCTGCACCGCGCTTGGGTTGCTTTCTCTTGCACCTTTGTGTTAGAACTGCAAGCTCTCCTGTCCAAAAGGCACAGGCGTCTCCTTAGAGGCAGAGGGGCTGCAGAAGGGGGCTGGGAAAGGCCCCAGCTGGAAGCGAGTGACAGCTCTTTCCTGTTTATCCCCTGCTGCTCAGCTGGGCTGCCTCCAAGCCGACTGGGGGCCAAGCAGCAGGGCTCACAAATGCCGAATGCCGCGGCTGCGGCTGCGCCGGTGGCGGGGCACCAGGTCTTGGCTTTCACAGCCAGACCACACATCCCCTCCGGGCCAGCCATGTGCCCTCTGCCCCGGCTGGCATGGGGCACTGGCACTGGGCAGCTTTCTGTCACCATCACGGTCACACGGATTTATGGGCTGAGCAGGGCAGGGCAGCAGGAGGCCAGAGGGAAAATCTGTCTGCAATTCGGCCAACACAAACAGTGAAGGGGGGTGCATGGCTGGGAAAAGATGAGGTCCTGATGGACATGAGTATCCAAGATACCTGGCTGGTTGGGGTTCCCTTGGGGAATCACATAGCATCATGGGCACCTGAGGTGTCTCTCCTCTACCTCTGCAATACATTTCCATGAACCTGTCAGGCATTTAATTCTGCTTCCCTCTCTGGTAAACATGTGCAAGTAGGACAACTTTTAATTCCTGTTATGTTTTAATTTTGGGGGGGGGGGGTGGCAAATAGAAGGCAACATGAGGTGATTAAACAGAAAGCCTGTGTTTCTGTAAGCCTGACTGCCTGCCTTAGGAAATCCATCTAGAGAAACAGGACAGCAAGGGGCAGTGGGCCAGCAGGCACCAGGAGCCCTCTACAGACCCCAGCTCCGAGCTGTGCCAGATGTCGTGGGGAGCTGGCTGCTAACGCAGAGCACCCGCGCAGCACAGCTTGGACTCCCTCTGAAGGCCGTGAGGCAGGGTGGCAGGGAGCACGGTGCAGGGTGTGAGCCCTCACAGGGACAGGGGAGGAAGAACAGCAATGCCTGGCTGCAGGACAGTGCTGTATAGACAGGCAATGAGGAGGAGGAGATGCCAGGGGCAAGACTGTGGTGGTTTTACACAGGTGGGCAGCTGAGCTCCACCACAGCCGCTCTCTCACTCCCCCTCCTCAAAGGGAAAGGGGGAGAAAATATGGTGAAAAGGGCTCAAGGGTTGAGATAAGGACAGGAAGATCACTCAGCAGTTATCATCAGAGGCAAAACAGACTCAGCGTAGGGAGATTAGAGAAATGTATTACCTATTACTAACAAGCTAGAGAAGTGAGAGACAAAGAAAAACTAAAAACACCTTCCCCCCCAACCACCATATTCTGCCTTCTCCCCCTGAGCAGCGCAGGGGAACTGGGAATGGGGGCTGCAGTCAGTCCCTGACGCTTCATCTCCGCTGCTCCCTCACGGTCCCTCTCTGTCCCTGCTCCCCGTGGGGTCCCTCCCACGGGATGCCGTCCTTCCCGAACTGAGCCTGCGGGGGCTGCCCACAGGCAGCAGCTCTTCAAGAACTGCTCCCACATGGCTCCGTACCACGGGGTCCATCCCCCAGGAGCAAACTGCTCCAGCACGGGTCCCCCACGGGCGGCAGCTCCCCCAGACCCCTGCTCCTGCGTGGGCTCCTCTCCACGGGCTGCAGCTCCGGCCCGGGGCCTGCTCCTGCGGGGGCTCTCCATGGGCCGCAGCCTCTTCCAGGCCACATCCACCTGCTCCACCGGGGGCTCCTCCACGGGCTGCAGCGTGGAGATCTGCTCCGTGTGGGACCCACGGGCTGCAGGGGGACAGCCTGCTCCACCAGGGGCCTCTGCACAGGCCGCAGGGGAACTGCTGCTGCCTGCCTGGAGCACCTCCTGCCCTCCTGCTGCACTGACCTGGGGGGCTGCAGGGCTGGTTCTCACTCCTCTCTCCCAGCTGCTGTTGCACAGCAGGTTTTGTTGTTGTTTTTTTTGTTGTTGTTGTTGTTGTTTTTCCTGTTTCTTAAATCTGCTCTCAAAGAGGCACAAACAACATCACTTATTGGCTCAGCTCTGGCCAGCAGCAGGTCCCTTTGGAGCAGGCTGAAACTGGCCTTTATCTAACATGGGGCAGCTGCTGGATTCTTCTCACAGAGGCCACCCCTGCAGCCCCCTACTACCAAAACTTTGCCATATAAACCCGCTACATTCCACCCCTCACCTCTGTGAAAGAATGTTTAAGCATAATCACAGTATACTCTTATTTCACAATTCAACAGTCTTCACAAATTTCACTTACATCAGAAAGAAAAAGAATTCCCCACACCAAAATAAACATTACATCATCAGAACACCGAGAAAGTGGACAATTTACATACACTCCACCCCTTGTCCCTTTACCACATTACTATGAAACATACTCCTCACAATTATTACTTTCTTAAATCCTTCACAACTGTTATATTCATAAACAACACCCAGTCCATGTTTTGCCTGTTACTTCTCTCAACTATCATCCTTATCTCAAATTCCTTGAGCCCCAAATTGAGCACCAAAAAGGACTGTGGTGGTTTTGCCTTGCTGGTTAGCTGAACTCCACTACAACTGCTCTCTTACTCCCCATCCTTAGAAGAAGAGGGGGACAAGAAAGTATGCTGGGAAGAAAAAAAACAACACAGGGGTTGAGATAATGATAATTTAATTAAAGGGAAATGGAAGAGGGGGAAAAAAAAAAAAAGGCTGCATGGAAGCAGAGAGAGAGAAAAGCAGTTACTATTTCTCATCAATGAACGATGTTCAGCCACGTCCTAGGAAGCAGGGCCTCAAGAGCAGTTGTTTGGGAGGACAGACATTTTCATAACAAGACCCCGCCCTCCTTCCCCTTTCCCCCCTTTTATTGCTGAGTGTGACACCACAAGGTATGGAATATCCCTTTGGTTGGTTTAGGTCAGCGTCCCTGGTGATGTCCCCTCCCCACCCCTTGCCCACCCCCAGCCCGCTGAAATCATGAGGTCTCATTCTGCAGCAAGGTCTAGGCCTGAGCAGTGATGTTTTCCTGGTCGTTTGTGTCTTCATAGTAGGTTCAGAGCAATGGGCATCCTCCACGTGGCCTTCCAGCCTCTCCAGAAGCCTGTTGTGAAGAGCTCCAAGGGAGGCTACAAGAAGAAGTGAGGCGCTGACCCGAGGAAGGGGACAGATCTGTGTCTGGATCCTGTGACACACTGCACGTTGCGTATGTGTTCCTCTTGGCTATGACTGGGGGAGAAGTCTGGGACAGAGAAGCTTTATGCCTGTGCACATTAAACATGGGCGTCCCACTCCCAGGTGTGTAGGCAGGAGGGTAGGAGGGGGGTGCTGAAGGGTCTCCAGTCACCAGCAGCATAGCCAGACACTGGGTGAGGTCTTTCCAAGGTGCTCTGAAAACTCGTGGAGGCTGTACCAAATCCACAAGTGGCTGTGGGGTGGGAACACAAGCAGCACAGTGCATGAAGGTTGGCCTGGGACACCCAGGACATTGGGATGACACACTATTGGGTAAGGGACAGTGGAGAGGGGATAGCAGGACCAACGTTGCGAACTTCTTGAGAGAAGCTGGTAAATGATTCATAGGAGATAATACTTGTCGAAGACAAGAAAGAGGTTAATTGCAGAGGCTCAAGTCGGACACAGCATGAAGCCAAGGTCTCTGCGCTCCTTGCCCCATGTTTGTGCTCCTGTGCAGCCCCAGATGGCCAGGGCTGTGGTGCCGGTGATGCTCCTTGCTGACGACACTCCCCTGTTTTTCAGTGTGAAGCAGATGCTCGCAGGAGGGCTCTGGGGACAGCCCACGATTCAGAGAGAGGAGCGGGTCGGCAGATTTACCAAGCTACCAGCAAGAGGAGCGGGGACGACAGCGACTGCAGGTCTGTCTCTGTTGCACCCATCTCCCGGGGCCCCAGTGGAGGGCAAGCAGATGCGGGTGGGCCCAGGGTGCCCCTTGGTGGTGTCACAACTGCCCGCATACGGGGGACATCAGTCCTCAGGCAACCAGGGCAGAAGAACACCATGTCTGCCAGCCTCAGTGGGGACCGGGGTGGGGGCAACCAGCCCTGTGGTGCCCAGAAATGTAAGGGGATGCAGGGGCCTCAGGGGCATGTGGGAACACGGGGCACTGATGGCATCGGGTGTCTCAGGGCTATGAGAGGCGGAGGGGGGAGCGGGTAGAGCTGCACTTCAGACCCTTTCATGCCTGCGTTTTGCTCAGACGTCCAAAGATCGATGGATGTCCTTGCCTGACCAGAACTGAATAAAAAGCATTTTCCCAGAGTAGCCCTTAACCCCCTCCTTACCAGACAGCAGTGTTTCACTCCCCTGCCATCACTGCAGTTTCCTGACAGATTCTTACCTTGTCCAACAGGAGGTCATGGTACATAGGTTGCATGTAGGGCTTAGGGAACCACACCAGTCTTCGTCCCCTGTCCTCTCAGTGCTGGCCCATGCGCAGAGTGTGATTAAGCCACTTTTGCTGTGACCACAAATGAGCCCTCTCAGCCCACACAGGGGAAGCAGGACTGAGACGCTTCTGCTCTCTGTGCAAGGGCTCAGAGCACACCTTGGAAGGGTACCATAACGTGCGCTAACCAAGGGGTCCCCCCTCATGTTTTGCAGCAGGAATCCTCACGGCAGCCCCCACCATGGTATCAAGAGAGCGTGTGGGCACTGCGATGGGTCTGCTGCAGCTGAGGTGCACAGGGCACCTGCTCTGTGCCCTGACCCTCCTCGAGGCTGCCGGGGCCTTGGCCTTGATGCTCTACGCACTGCTGTGGGAAGCTGGGAACCTGGTCAACCTCCCTTACAAACGCATCGGCTTTTACAACTTCTGCCTGTGGAATGAGACAGCTGGGGAGCTGCAGTGCCTGGAGCACAACGATCTGCAGGTGATGGGCATCAGCATGCTGGGAGTAGTACTTGCCAGGGTTTGTGTCTACACCTGCCTGGTCTTCTGCATCTTCTACCCTATTTTTGTTGCAAATGTGAAGTGCACAGAGGAGGCAAAGGGCTGGAAGGTGATCCTCATCATACTCATCATCAAGATGATAATTCTGTCTGGAGGCCTGGGTATGTTTCTCCTCCAAACCTCACAGTGGATTCAACCCTCTGATTTCACTGGGGGCTTTCTGGCACTGGTTGCGACTCAGGCTCTGCTACTGCTCCAGATTTTCACTGTCACTATCAACCTCAGCTGGGTCAAGAACACACATCCGTGTTGAAGCCTTTTTATTGCCCATTAAGATTTGAAAGCAAAGAAGATGCAAAAGCTCTTGATAACCTGATTAAAACAGTAAACATACTACAGCTTTAATCACTGGCAGAAAAAATAATCCTTAGTCCAAGTGCTCTAGTCCAGCCTGACCTGGAGGACAGTGAAAGGGACAGACTGGAACCTGCAGATGGTGCACACATCCTTCTGGCCATATCTAAGTACATCCTTCTGAGTACAGGCAGACAGTGAATCAAGCAGGCTTATTTTATTGGAGCTGCCCAAAGAGATTCCCTTCTCCACTTCCTGGATGAACTGAGCATGTCTTTGAGGCAATCATGACTCAGGAGCTGTGGCTTCACACTGCTGTCACAGCAGCAGCCTCCCCAGAGGTGCACTGGAAATACTTTGTTCAGCAGGAGCACCTGCATTTCATCTGCTGGAATAATGTCTGGAGTGATGCTGCCGTAGCTCACTAGGGTGAAGTGTCCCACATCCAACCCCAGCAGTAGCAGAGCACCTGGAGGAGCAGATTAACCACTTGTTGAGTGCTGAACACAGCCCTAACGAGGAGGGCTTCCCGAAGACTCTTCCTGGTGCAGAGCCCCAGGTTTGTACCCATTGATATTACAGGGCTGAGTCCATCAATCCATCAGCCATTGAGACTCCAGGAGAGGCTGGTGCTGCATGAGGGCAGCTGTCAGCAGAGCCAGCTCAGCTCTTGGTCCAACACATGCCCCACACAAGTGGCAAGGAGCAGGACCAAGGCTGCCCCCAACTAGGGTGCAGTGCCCCAGCAGGGCACACAGCCCGCATGCTGGACTGTGGCTCTTCACTGTGACGGTACACGGCACTGCTCTGTGCTGTGTCTGTAACCTCCCAAAGGAAGCACCTGCTTCCTGTTGTTCCCTGTAGGGACATGAGGGGATGCCTCTTCTGCTGGAGAGTCTGGGGGGTGGGATGTAGCTGGAGATACTGGTTTGAGTGATCTTCAATAAAAAAGCTCTAACACCTGCCTGGTCCTCATGTGGTCTGTTTCCCCCCCTTCAGGCCAGGAAGAGGACACCAAGCCATCCCCATCCCTTCTCAGGCCCCCCAAGTACACTACCACAGGGTCAGCCCACTCAGGATGGTCCCTGCCCCTGATAGCCTGCTCCCACCCATGTTCCCCAGCTGAGGGAAGCCTGCACAAGGCCTGAGGCCAATTCAGTGCCAGGATCGACAGGGACAGCCTGCCAGGACCCACTGCAGCCACCAAGGAGCCACACTCACTTGCAGAAACCTGTGTTCCCTTTAATGTGGACATGCTCTGAGATGCCAAACAGAAACATACCCTCACCTGGAGCCAAATCCCACAGAACCCAGCACACACTGGGAGAAACATGTGCCCCTTCCTTCACCATGGCCTTCCTACCATCTCCACAGCGAGAAGCCACCAGTAAGGCAGCTGGCCCAGCCCCAGGCTCTCCTTCTGCCATCCTCAGTAGTGCAGGCAGGGTGTGATGCACCAGTAGAGGGTCTTCCAGGGTTTCTTTTGGATTCCAGGACTGACCAGGCAATCATTCACAAAAAATGTAAGTCAAGTAAAAACAGATAGGAAAAAAAATTTATTTAGTTCTTCTCTACCAAAGCTAGACAGGTATTTACAGTTGATTGATTCCTCGAGGCTTTACTCCAAATAACATGGGTGCATGAGTTATCACTCTCCCCCACATCCCATGTGCTATCCCATGGTACTAGCTTTCTCCAGAACGTCCTCACAATGCTCAAGCCATGCCAGGTGAGCCTCATCCTCCCTGGCAGTTAACATCAGAGGTGTCCCTGCTGCTGGGTGAGCTGTCAGACCACAGCCCAGCTTATGGTGAGTCCAAATCCTCACCGAGTACGTCTCCTTCTTTTATGCCTTTTCTTATGACCTGTGCTCCGTCCTTTCAAACCAGTTAAATATAAAGCTGGTGTCCACGATGAGCTCGTGCTCCAGCTAGAATCACCATCCTTGGGTTTACACAATTATTTTAATAATTCTCTCACTCCCTTCATCTCTGCTTTTGGGGGTCTGTGGTGTTACTGCTAGTTGAGTGACAGGAATTTGGGGAAGGGAGGTGGCATCACCAGGACACAGCTTGTCATGGCGGGGCTTTGGTCAGCCCACACAGTGCAGCGACTCAAGCTGTGCCCACCCGGGAGTTCTACAATCTGAGGGCACCCCAGATGTAGTCGTGCTGCATCGTGATGGGCTACGCCATCCCCAGTCCTGCCCTTGCCTGCGCATCCCCTGTCGGACACCACCGCCACAGCCCCCTGTGCACCCCGGGCCCCACAGAAGCAGCACGGTCAAGTGAAGAAGATCTCCCTGACGTATTTCAGCACATCCTCCTCGGAGTCCTCCCCCACCGTCCCCTCCGCACCGGCACCAGGAGGGGACGGGAGGCCGGGGCTGCGGTCACCGCCCGTCCCCACACCAGCTGCGCTCTCAGGGCTGCTGCTTGGCGCCGGCTGTTGCTCCTGCTCCTCCTCCTCGCTCCCGCTGCGGGCCTTCTCCTCAGCTCGTTCCCTCCCGAGGCTCTGCCCAAAGAAAGCGCAGCCAGCCCGGGCCGTGACCAGCCCCGCCCGGGGCCGCGCCGCCTCCCGACGGGGGGCCTCCCGCGGGCTCACCTCGGCCAGCACGCCCAGGGCCACGTCCACCAGCTCGGCCTCGTTCATGCAGTACACCGTGGCTGCCCCGGGCTCCGCCGCCGCTTGCTGCCGCCTTCCCCGCCTCCGCCCGGCCCTGGGGAGCGCTCCCCCGGCCGGCTCCCCGCTCGTCCCCCCCCGCCGCCCCCATCCAGGCGGGCAGCAGCCGCCGCCGCCCCGCGCCCGCCGCCATTTTGTGAGCCGCAGCCCGGCCCCGCGGGGCGGGACCCGGGTGCCCAGGGGGGGCCCGGCCCGGCCTCGGGGCCTGAACCCGGCGGCGTTTAAAACAAAATCACGTCGGCACGAGTCTTGTGACACAGTGCTCGGAAGGAAACTGCAGCCCGGGTGGGAGCAGGCCTTGAAATACAGGCAGAGGGCACTGCAGGGCTGCAGCCCGCGGGACGCCTCAGCGAGAAGGAGCGAAGCAGCAGGTCAAGGTGTCAGGATAAGGAGCAGCACAGACAAGGAAGGGAGCTGGAAGAAAGACCTGTGCTTGTGCAAAGGGCTGTTGCTGCCCCGTGTCTGCCCTATGCAGGGCGTTTGCCTGTTGCCTCCTTCACTTGATGTTTGTCAGTAGTGCTTCAAGCGTTGGGATCCTTTATGTGCGACACACTATCACAGTATAAGGGGTGAGCAAGTAAGTTGTTTTTTTCTGAGAAAGTTCACCAGAAGAGCTTAACAGGAGTTGGATTTAAAAAAAGGATCACGTAAACATCTAATGCACCTGTTTATCTTCCTCACAACACGCTGATTTCTAGTAGGGGGCGTTAGAGAAGGAAAAGGAAGGTATGAGAGCTTCTGTAACTGAGTTACATCCGTTCCCTGCTTGAACAGGCTGTTAAAAGTTCCCATGGCTGCTCCCAACCCAAGCATAAAGCCCTCCAGGGAAGGGAGTATAGCCAGAAGAGGAAGAAAAAGGGCAAAGAAGAGCCTGGACAGTAGCCCAGTCTGGGGAGTAGCAAAGCTGTACGTTGTGGAAGGCACCAGAATGGCAGGGTTGGTGGAAAATACCAAAATTGCCTTGTCCGAACCATAGCCAGGATGGAAATAATAACAGTCACCTCGTGGTCCTATACATAGTAGCCCCAAGCAAAGAGCCCTGTGAGCTCTCCAGGGACAGCAGCATGCAGCACCCTCAGTCTCCCCCTGTGCTGGGACGCCTCTCAGGGTACTCCTTCAAGGAACAAGCTCATCTGCAGACAAACACCGACAAGGGAATAGGGTGAGTAATTCACACTAGGGGGTAATTTGGAAATGGGCGACTGGATTTAGACACCTACCAGGACCCTGCAGTAAGTTTTGGGTGAACCTTGCCCTTCCCGATTCTTTAACTAAGTCGCTGTTTCTACTGTAGCAAATTCTGTCGAAATCGTTGTTAAATTGGCTGATGATCAAATGCTGATGAAGAGCTGTTAAAATCATACAATCTAACTTTGTTATTTATAAAACTAATCCTAAATTGCTGCTACATTAAAGTTGTGTAAAAAACTATTCCACAACGGCCCCTCAGGGCAAAGGGCTCAGCCCCAGGTGCACAGCACACACCACGCTGACAGCCCCACGTGTGCCCAGAGCTGATTCCTGGCCCTGGTCTGCCAGGGCGAGAAGCAGCCCCCAGCATCCCTACCACTATCCCAGGAGGGATACCCACCACTATCCCAGGCTCAGGACCCACATCACTCTGAATGGCTAGAGGTTCAACTCCCATATACATGTTAAGCTTTCCCCCTGAGTACACTGGGGTTTTTCTGGATACCACTGCCTATATAGTAATGTTTCACACCTGCCCTGCCCACCCCAAAACCAGGCAGGAAACCTCTCACTATTCCCTCTGCTGAGCTAACTGGCTTAGAAAACAGTCTGCATGAAAGGGCTTTTGTTGTTACTGCTTGGAGTAAGAGCTGGAAGCTGCCTGCGGTCCCCATCCCTCAGTTCCCAAGCGATACAAAAATGAGATTACTTAGCACATACCTTCCCCCCATCCTGGGTTCCACGCAGAAGTGTAGCCCAGCTTGAATAAATATGACTTTAAAAAGAAAACAAAAGCTGGAGTCCTGCAGCCTATAGCCACGTTTGCCCCTGCAAAGCACCAGTATGACTGGGAGTTCATAGAAAGCTGCTCCAGGTGCACAAATTAGGATGTGTGCTGTCTCCAGTGCAGCCTGGCTCTCTTCTCAAGGCTGAAGCTACCATTAGCCACGTTCAAGTAGGCCCTTCGCTCCAGCCTGCATTTGGGCTGATCTTTCATGCCTAATGACATCTAGTGGCTGGTTGGTCCACAAACTGCAAGAGTAGCCCAGCCTCGGGCTGAATCCTGTCAGGGCTCAGAGAAGAGACTACTCAGCAAGGGGATTTTATTTCCATTCACATCTGATGGAACGTCACTCAAAGAGGATCTCGTCTGTTCCACTGCACAAAGACACTCTGACCTGAGATGCAGAAGTTAGAAGTGCATTCTTTTCCTTAACAAATTACACTGGCAACTTCTCATTAACCCAGAATCTATGCCCTGCCACCCTTCCAGCAGGACAGCCTTGAGTACTCAGATTATTCCACAAATCATCACGTCCCACATTTTAAGTCCAGCTTTGGGCTGACAGACCAGGTATTTATGAGCCCCCCAGAAGCATCAGCTGTGTCAAACCAGAAGGACCCAGAAGCCACTCAGCCCGACCACTCAAACACTTTTTCTCCTTGACTCAATTGATATTTAGTGTTTTAGGAGGCAGCTCTAGGGACAGAGCACTATAAAAGGCCAGACTGGTCCTGGCCTTCCCCTCTTCTCTCTACCATCAAATGGTACTCTCTACTATCAAATACATCAGGCATTATGTAGTTTCTGATCTCTAATGTAAGCATTTCAAGAAGTCTGACTGAGAATCCCTCCCCTAATTCCTGGCAGACACCGCAAGTGAACACAAGACATCCAACCAATGCAGCTATTTTCGTTCATGGATGACTTGCACTGGTAGCCCCCACTGAGAGGTTGTCAGCGCAGGAAGCACCTGGTGAAAACAAAAAGGTCTTTTCTCCATGCAGGAGCCTGTTCTTGGCTCATCACCGCCCAGGATAACCTCCATGCTTTCCAGCAACAGCTGAACAGAGCACAGGAATCAAGTGCAAGGGAATAATTTCTTTTTATGAAAACAAACAAACAAACAAAAAAACACATTATACCCAAAGAATACTCTGGTTTTGCACTGGCCTTTCCAGTTTGAGCCGTGTCACCACACATTGTGCTGCCTCATGTATGCCTCCTCCAGCTTCACCTTCTGCACAACCCCTGACGTGATCCCAGCAGCCTTCTAGCCACGTGCTACTTCAAGACTCCCTAACAGAGGGAGCCCAGCTGCCACAATGGGTCAGTGGAGTTGTATTTTTCACTGCTGCCACTGATCTGGTCCCAGATCGGCATTCTATTGCACAGTGGTTTGGCATATGTATTTAACATTTGTCAAGAGGCAAAAGCTAAAATGAGAAGAGTGATTGTGGTTTGCCTTCCCTCCCATGCAATTTGTTCCTGTGGAGTTAACACTGTTGTTTTTTTTTCAAGTCTGCTGCTCTTTTCCTTCAGCACTGTTCCGGTTAAGACTTTTGAGCCAGTAGGGTTGTTAACTTAATCTTCCCATCCATGGAGGCAGTGAGGCAGGTCCCACAGTCCATGGCCGTGCTCCAGTCCACTGTGACAACAGGAGCTCGGTGTCCTCCCAGGGAAAGGCAACTCTCCAGGACCTTTTCCTCACCATTCAACTGCAATAAGAAAAGCAAAAGAATTTATGGAGGCAAGTTGCTGCAGCAGGGACAGTGTACCCAGAGCAGAATCCAAAGCCTACTACATCCTCTATATCCCTATCAGCAGACATAATTAAGCAGAAAAAAAAGAGGTACGTTTACGTTTATGTAGCACACGAGGAAGCAAATTTTCAGTCTCAGGACAGAAGCACATGACCACAAGCTGCTCAGCTTCTGACGTCAGCTAAGCTGCAGTAATTGAACAAGGCAGGCTAAGAGCACAGTTGTGTAAGTTTAAGCCATGGGTCATGTTAGCGCGGGTGCTCCGAACGCCCCAGCTGCAAAGTAAAAATTCCACTTAAACTGCCTTGCAGTGGCTTATGCTGAAATACATTGCCTCAAAAGGGGGATGCAATCAGTAACTATTTGTTACTGCACCAGCAGAAATTTGGGTATTTGGGTACAGTCTTACCCTTCATTTCATTTCAGTGCTGTGCACAGTAAGAGGATAGAATCAGGCTGGGACCAGCGTTAACATCAGCAAGCACATGAGGCAGATTAAAGATGAGCATCAGTCATCAACTGCACATTCTGCACTGACCCGGCATGCAGTAATGTAATAAAAAAACTATAACTTTGTCCTAGGCACTTAGCGCTGAGGAAAACTGCTGCAGCTAAGCTTTAGGAACAAGGAGCACATATCCTCTAGCAACAGACAGAGAGCCTAGAGTGCAAATATTTGCTGGACAGCACGCACTGCTAAAACGCACACAGTACTGACCACACACCAAACTGAACAGCAAGTTCTACAAAACAGGGGTGCGAAAGCATTACTTGAGAACTTCTAGGGGCTGCTCTTGCAGCCTTGTAACAAATGCTTGTATGAATGCAAAAGAAAATTTCCCATCACTTTGCAGACTTACCTTAAAAATGACTCCCCCGGTTGAGGAGCATGTCAGCATATAGTTCCCCTCAGAGTCAAAGGCAAAAAGTCTTCCTCGTGGGAACTGGACTTGCTTGTATCCACTGTATCCAGACAGCACAAAGGGACCCGTAGCTTCGCTGGGAAGATCATACTCCGACACCTTCAAGCCACTCTTGTGAATATTCCACTGAATAAACTAGAATGACAAAAATGGATTATAAAAGCCCACAGTTTAATTAACTGGGATGAAAGAAGAGGGGCTACTCACAGTTTTTAAGAGAAGGGGCTATTTTACACGAACAGAAGATGGCACTTCCGCATCTCTAAGTAGCTGTGTTTACAAAGCACAGGCTGCATGGGCTGTAAGAGTGCCTACTAGGCAGGCCAGCTGAAGAGACTGAATGCAGCAGAGTGGTGCTGTGTATCTAAGCCTGCAGTCAGCAGCCTGCAAGTTCTCCAGAGCCTTTGGGTATTTTTACTGTTAGCCCCACCACATGGAGAAGACTCCAGAAGGGATCCACCAACAGCTGACCAGTGGAAGGTCACACACAGCCTACCTTGCCATCCTCGCCTATGCTGTAGACTGTGTTCTCATCATAGCTGAACTCGACGGAGTAGACTTCCCCCTCGTGTGCCTTCCAGCTCATGGCGCACTCGTGCTGCTGCATATCTGTGGGGAGAACCAGTACTGAAACACTCCCAGTGCTCACACAGAGTTGGGGTGAGGAGGGGCTCTTCGTGTTGATACAGACTCTGTCCCTGCCATCTACACCAGCCTCTGGGAACCCTATCTAATCTCAGCATCTTGTCCTTATTCTCCAACACCTCTCCCTCCAGCTTTACAGGGCTGTTCACATCCTCGGCATCAACTGCAGTCATTCGGTGCCCAAGCCACACTGGCACCTTTATTCTCCTCCTCTCCTTGCTGTCCTGTCCACTCCCACAGCTGCTTCTATCTCTGTCCTCACACCCACCTGGGACTGTAGCCTCATAGGTCAGCAGCTGAGGCAAAAGCAGATCCCTTTTTCACAAAGAAGGAAGGCCCAAGCTGCCTTTATCACAAGGACAGGCTAAAGAGGACAGAACCTGAGAAACAGAAGTTGCTCAGTGAAGGACTGACATGAAGCCTTCAAACTAGAAGGTCACACATTAAATCCCTTCATTTAAGACAGCTTTTGGCAGTGGTACTGCTATTAATGGCATAGCCAAGATGACGTGGCTCAAGGGGAAGTTAACTCTGCTCCTAAGCGGGAGGGAAACAAATCCAGCAGCACTACCAGGGCCTCCAGGCAATATCCCCCAGGGAAAGTTTATCTCAATTCACTCCTGAGAGTGATCATGAAGGAGAGAAAACAGCTTCCAGCTTGGCATTTGGTCATGTCACACAGCTGCCTCCCTGCTGGCAGGGCAAGGGTGCTGGGGCAGGGGGAGCAGCCAGCCGAGGACACTAAGGGGCCACCTCACCACTCAGTTCCAACATACCAAAGAGACGAACGATCCCATCTGCAGCCCCCGTGACCAGCAGGTTGCCGTTGTGGTTGAAGGCTGTGCAGTTAATAGCGATGGGCTCAGGCTCCAGGGAGAACTGCAGCTGGAAGGGAAAGTCTGTGTTAATGCCCAGAAACCTCAAATGGCGCTGGGGTGCTGAGGAGCTGTACCCCACAGAAGGGAAGGAAGATGGCGTCTAGCAACAAGAAGTACAGTTCTTGTTCTGCAGTTCCTCCTTCTTGAATTCCAGTTCCTCCACCTCATGACCACAGACTTCAAGGTTGGCAGCTGCATTTTACTGTGACACTAAACCAACTCTTCACCTCAGCCAAGACACAGCTTTCTTAGCAATGTCCTCAAGGCTGCACAAACAGCTTCTGGCAGACATGAGCTTGAGTTTGCTGCTTTCTCTTATGCATCAGGGAAAGTATTTCTTAAGGGCAAAGGCGAGGGATAAGACCAGGATGCACTGCCAGAATACAACCCATCTAAACTGAAACAACGGAGAAGATGATGTAAGACTAATTCTCTTGAGAAGCATTTCACTTAAAAATAGATTTAAAATGCATTCTGACACATGGCTAGAAGAGCTCTGAAGACAGACAAGTTCGTGCTGTGTGGTAACTGCTATCTCCAGTCCTCGCAGCTGGAGCACACCAGGCTGGGATGAACAGCTACGGTTCACCATGCTCACCCCACAGCGCTCCCCTAGGGAGATGCAAATGGGTCCCAATATCCATGCGGGCAGAGGGGGAAAGGGCAAGGGAAAACAGCAGAAAAGAAAACCCTTCAGTGTAGCTTAACGAGAAAGCCTGAGCAAAGCATCATGTCAAACGACTTGAGAGGTTGCCAGTCAAATTCTACAGGCAGGGAAGTTGCAAGATCATGAAGTATTTTGAAGAATTCATCAAAAAAAACTAATACACACACACACACACAAACACATTCAAATCCAGCAGCTACAAAGAACAGCTAAAACCAACTTGTTTTATCCTACATGTGATAGACGGGAAAAGAGGAAGGGGGTGGGGGAGAAGATATTGAAAAGAAAGTCAGCATAATTTAGGAAGAAGGCTCCTACACATCAAAACAGAAGACATTCATTCTCGACAAGCAGACTAAGAAAGGAAAGGAACTCAGCAAATACCTGCTGTTTCATCGTTTTAGTGTCCCATAGCAACAGCTTCCCAGGAACTTGGTTCATGCTTTTGCCCCCAGAGCTGACTGCTGAGAAGTCCACGTGAGAGATGGGGCTCTGGGCTGCTGCAGAACAGACAAAGGAGGCACCACTTGGGCTGCAGGCAAGCGACAGGATTCTGAAATACAGCAGAGAGTGTGAAATGCCTTTCTCCAGCAACCACCTCAAGAGCAACACTCAGCTCCTAGTTCTGCCAGAGAGACCCTGCAAGACAGGACCTCCATCTCAGGTGCACTGTAAAGGAGAGCATGATCCACGTGCTTAGGGAGATTTTGTGTCTCTCCAGTGTAACGGAGCAGTTTTATGCTGCTCAGACAAGGCCATCTACACAAAGGCCGCATAGTATTGCAGTTGCAGGGAAGCAGTATGGACATTGAGACTTCATCTGCCAAAAACAGCAGATGAAACTTCAAAAAAACTTCAAAAACTTCACAGTCAAGAACAGCAAGATATATGCACATAAATCCATACACACAAAGATATACATGTGCATGTACACACATATGTATATGTACATACGTGTTCATACACAGATACCCACATATACAACCAATATTCCAGAGTTACCTGGGCATGTCTTCATCAATGCTGATTTCACAGAGATTCTTCTTGGCTTCTGTGTCATAAAGACGAACCGTCCCGACCCCACTGCCAAGCAGCAGCTTGAAACCAGCAAGGAGATGGAAGGAATGTGAGTGAGGAGTACAGCGATGCTGTCCAGCAACTACCAACACCACGCATTATTTTTTCCCATTCATACATTCCAATTATATATAATTCCATTACGTACATCCTGTCTTTCTGTGGATATCATGCCGAGTAGGACTACTCTAAAGTCACAGGAATCAGGGTTAAAGCACTGCTCTCCAGAAATTTTAAGAAAAAGATCTGATCTCTACCAAGGTAGAGAACAAGCCTCTATCTGGAATATGGCTCAACGTATGCAAAACACACGTGGAGTCTCAATATCTAGGGGAGCAAGGAAAGAGTAACACAGAATCAACTTAACTTTAGGAGAAAGCTAAGTAGAAGCCACCTCCTTTCATCCAGGGGAGAATGAAATTACTCAGAAGGGCTCACACATGCTTTCTCAGTGGTGTTACAATTTAAATCGAAAGGAAAGCCACGGAGGGATGCGTTATCAAAGAAAATTAAGCACGCAAGATCCTTCTCACTTCACAGCCTGAACTGCTGCTGAATCCCCATGTATTCCAGAAAGAAGAATCTCTCCACAGGAGAAGGAAATAAACTCCACAAAGCAGAAGAAATCATTAACAACTGTATGGACAACTCCTTTCTAAGAGTAAAAGAAATGAAAGAGACAAGCTGCAGCACCAGCTCTTCACAACTGGCATTTGGGATTAGCAGCAACACATCATCAGTGCCAGAACGTGAATGATATTCCCTCGGTTGCAGGCCTGCCTCGTCACACAGCCCTGTCTCTCTGCCAGGGAAGGAAGCGAACACCAGCAACAGTTCTAGGACTCAGCAGAACGCATGCAATTTAAGGCTCCTCTCTAGTAACAGAATTAGAGGAAAGGTGCTATGGGAAACATTTAAACTGTCTTGGCATCTAAACAAGCTTCCCAGTCCTCATGCAAGTACCAAGCCCTAGCTGTGTGAGGCACCAGAGTAAAACTGGACACGGAGCCCTTTTGACACCTGCACAAGCCAGGATGCCAACAACACACCCTTGCTCTCCCTGTTTCCTGGCTCAGGCTGCGAGTGAAGCTCCACAGCTCCCTGCTTTTGGCTTCCCACGGGTTGCTGTGCCTCCGCCTGCCCTTACAAGTGCCTGCCTGCAGAAAGGCACTTCTCCTAAAGGAGATACTTCTGTCCTGCAGCTGTCCACGTGCTGCAGCTTGAGAACTTCTGCCTCAGGGCAAGCAGCGCTGAGTTCCTTGCAAAATACAGAGCACACTCCTCACTCCCTGGCTTTTATAAGACCCTACAGGCTTCAGTTCTCCCTAAAGCGGAAACTAACTGTCGCCCTGATTTTATCTGCAGTGCAGCCACCTAGAAGTTAATGTGCAACACACAACAACTGAGCTCCAAATCATCTGCTGTGACTCTTGGGCCTCTGCATGCACAGGCTACTCACCAGCCGATCGCGCTTGGTTGCCCATTCCAGAGACAGCAGCGGAGACTTGGAAATAGATGAAGCTTTAGTTTGCATTATTGGATTAAAAGACCACACCTTGATGACTCCATCCACATCCAAGCTGGCCACCCTCCGTCCAGAACAATCAACCCTGCGTGCAGAAAGAAAATGATTGGGTATTTTTCTCCCTGAAGTTCTTAGATGCAAGCAGATAGCCCAGTAATCCTTCCTCTCCTGTTCCTCTCCTACAACAACCAGTGCAATGAAGCACTAGAGCTACACATGCAAAGCATAAAGCCCTTCAGCAGTACCAACATGCTTTCCCAGGGAGTTTACTCCTGGCTGGCATTTCCCTATCACAAAAATCTTTGTCCATTCTCAATGCACAAGCTACGTGCTATTGTCAGTCACAGCAACGCTGCTGCCCTACAACCAGAAGTACACACACTGCGCTGGACAAAGTAGAGGCTGGGAGAAGGAAGCCAGACGGAGCTGATCCTCTGGAGAAGTTTCTAGGAGAAAGCCTTCCTCTGCCAGCCTGTTACCTGCAGTACATGATGGACGAATGGTGCTCCCCGTACTCCTCCTGGCTGAGGACGATGAAAGGCTGCTCCTGTCGGACCCCCACAGCCTCTGTACCACTGGCGGGCATTTTGGTTGAAGTCTCTGCTTGGTCAGCTTGCAGCTCTGAGCACGGCTCTGTCTCAGATGTGCTAATATCCGTTTTCTTCTCAGCACTTTGGCCCTGCAGGAAGAAATCCTGTGTGAAATACAAGGAAGCAGTATTTCTAGGCCAAGTTTTTCAGCTACCCCTCCTGTTGAGAGAAAGAACAAAAGCTGTACTGGAACAGAAGCACTGTCAGCTCAACTCCCCTTCTGTCAGGGACCTTCCTCCTGAGCGCAGTGATAGGGCACGGCACAGCTGTGCCATTTGATGTGGCCTCTTTGGTTAGAGAGTCCCTTATATGCCCCCCACATGGCCAGCCATACACTTTCCTACAAGAATTCAAGGAATTGCAGCGCCTCTGTTCAGCATACCTCAGCTGGTATCAGACTGTGGTCAGTCTGCACAAGAGTTCTCGGAGAACGGTGAGCCACAGTGGATAGATTACACTTGTCAGCAGAGACCCAGTCTGTGCACAATGTGGCAATCAATGCAGTCAACAGATGATGACAACTGTAGAGTCAACACGAGTCCAAAAGTTTAAAACCCAATTTGACAGGACAGATGGGAGTTGGAACAAGTGGATTTTTAGGTGAAAGCATTTGATTGAAACAAGATATCCACTGCAGCTCACAAAGTCTCTGAAAGAACCTTAATCTTCCCTTGTCACTAGGAACAGATACAGTGCACGAGTCAGCAAAACGTTTGCAAGCAACCCTTAGCTACACCATCCTCTGAAGATGAAATGCTTGAAAAGTCTGCATGGTAATGTTCCCTAACACATCCTTGCCTTATTTATAGCAGTGTCGTATCTTGAGCAGTAAGTTAAACACTGCATAATCAAATCGTCACAATTCACAAAGCCGGAAAAGACTGGGAAATAAATCCAAGAGTGCCTTGCTCTGTGTTAACGTGGGGAGATAACCAATGAATGACACTCATGTCAGAGAAACAGTACAGCCTTCCAGCTTCCTTTTTGACTCATGCTTTGAGAACAGAAAGCTAAACAATATCAGCTTCCCCAAGACGACCAGACACAACTTTTACAAAGGCGGAAAAACATCGCCTTCACCTGGAACTTTGCAGCAAAAGGAAAGCCAAAGGATACTTGTTAGGCAGCCAGGGTTTCCAACGCGCTGACCGGTGTTTAATTAAAGTCTTTTAGATGAGCCACAAAGAACAAAGTTCTCTCATAGCCTGGAGCACTCAGTGGTGGAATAACATTACTCCAAAGCAGCACACCCCACACAGAACAGCCATGCACGACAGCAGATAACCAACAGTCCCCCAGCACCACCTCTCCCCCAGGGGAGAGTGTCTCATATAGCCACAATAAACATGGCTGAGATGTTACCACCATCCCTCCTATGCTCCATACCAAAACACACATGGCTGCTCAAAGCCAGACAACATGGGGGTGAACAGCAGCAGTCCACTGACCTTCAGCAGTTAAAACCCAGGACATAGCTTTATTATTTTATTACACAGAAAGCAGGGCACAGCCCCACACAGAACTGCAACACATAGTGCAAAAAACTCCAAAACATTGCTATGAAGGATATTTCTACTCCTATCCAGGGAAGTTTGTTATTTTTCACTGTCCCACAGAGCCTGCACAAACCAGCACGAGAACGCAGCTGACAGGGAGGAGAGAAAACATTCTGCAATCCATGCTGCAGGACTCTTTGGAACAGCATTATTTATTTATGCAAAAGATCAAGCATTCAAATCTATCTTGCAGTTGCTCACTTCTGCAGCACGGGTGAGCCAAGCCCACTGCTACTCAGGCAGGTGGGTTATAACAAGGTATTTGAACATAACAGCCACTAAGGTGGATGAAACATACCCTCTCCAGGACAAGGCTGTTGACCAGACCATGACAAGCGACAACTCTTCTTCCATTTGAAACGTCAACACTGAGTCCCTTCCAGGGACACAGAAATAATCTGAGAGTGGAAGGAGTTGATTAACTACAGAGATTAACCTTTGATACAGCTGATTGGAGCAGCATTCCAGGAGCTTAATGGGAATACTTGCATTTTTTTTACTACCCAACATAACAAAGAACAGAAAATGGCAGCCCTCCACTTGCCAGCTTCGCAGTGTTGCCCGGTACCTGAAAGGTCCCTTTTGACAGCAGTTCTCTCCTTTCCTTCCCGTGTTCTTGCAAGCGCTTCTGCCGCTGCTGCAGGGAGCTTGACTCGCCCGCTGCTAACCCACTGAAGTGGCTCTTCCCATCCTTACAGGTCACTGCTCCTTCTTTTCCTTTGGCACTCTGGAAGGCAGGAATGATTTGGCAAAGTTATGTTTGCATCAGGCTGTGGAAGAAAGAGCAAAAGACGAGGCAAAGAAACCAGGCATCCACAAGGGCTCTACACGTCCCCAGACATCAGCTGTTCTTGCAGTGCATTCACACCCAGTGTACATGTTCAAGGACAAAAATGACTTTTTTCTTCCAGGTGAAAGCACAAGCTTGGAGCAGTGCTGTGCTGCAAGCTAACTCCTTGGCTACTGAGCACCTTTCAGTGCATAGAGTTGAGAATCACCTGGTGATTTGCTGGTTCTTTCTTCCCAAGCAGCGTGCTGCCGGTCTGTGTTGGAGAAGCCCCACTTGGCTGAGCTGGTCTGGAAGGGCCCTTTTTGCTCTGGGAGAGGAAAGAGGAGAGAAAGCCTCCACGGGACTGAAGAGAATGTGCAGTGCTCCTTTGGCTGCAGGTCATATCACTAAAAAATAAACAAACAAACAGACAGAACGTGAAAGTGCAGCCAGACAACCTGATCAAAGATGACCCAACAAAAAACTGCTTGAACCTCTGGAGGACAGATGCTCCTTCCCAAGCTGATGGACCACTATGCACTAAAAAACTGTTTTAAAAACATGCTGTGTTAGCATCTGGAGCAGATCGTTGCAATCACTGGAACCAAAGCTCACTTCTCGGCAGTGTCATGGAGAAAGACAGCCCAGATGGTGCTGAATCATCCACAGGGCCACCCCAAACTCCTTCCACTCCATCTGGTTTGTTTAAAGACCCCAAGGGTGGGGGAACCCAGCTTTCCAAAGAACTTCTTCAGCCTGGATTCCCGATTCAAGGCATAAAACAGACCTCCCTTGAAAGGCAGTATCCAGTGTTTCACTCAACATCCTTAGATATTCAGCAAGTCACGTTCAGGACAGGACCCAAAGAAATCAAGAACCACCTCTGTGATTACACACACCTCCCTTCTCAGCCCACAGTGCCAAGAGCAGTAGCTGCTTCCCAGAACATAACTGTCTGACCTCACCATGCTGCAGCTTCCCCAGAGCAGAGCAGCATACAACCACCTTCAGCCTCATCCTCTCTTCTAAGGAAAAAAGTGTTCTATCAAAAATAAGCTTTGGGTTGAGCACAGACATGGAAAAAACAACCAGAACTGGGCCCCTAGCTAACACATGAGTTGTGCACACAAGAAATACCATTTCTAAGGCAAGTTTTCCTAATAAAGCTGGACAAAAATATGGAGAATGTATGACCCCAGTACTCGCACCACTCTCTCCCACATATGCAGGTGAATACCACAGCTTTCCGCCCAGAGTAGTTAGACAAAAAAAAAATCTCGAATTAAACTCTGTGGCCTGGCCTGTGTGGAGCAGTTATCAAGATAGTTCAGTGGACACTTAAGTCTGTTTAATCAGAAATTTTGAAAGATTTAGCGTGTGAACTCTGCTACAACTTCTATTTGCCACTGTCAGCAGCGTAATTTGATCAATCCCCCTCATGCCTCAACAAAAGTGAAAGAAGCACATGAGAAAGTCAAAGCCCCAGCGGTAGTATTAATACACTGTGGCTACGCTACTCTTGCTTTCAGATCCTTTTGAAGCAGGAAGAAAGCTCAATAACAGAAAGAATTCAGGCACGCGGACTCGCCTCACATAACTGCATACTAGGGGAAGACAGGGGTTTAACCAACCAACCAGTATCCCTGGGTACGTTGCCTCTTCTCCATAGAGAGGAATACAACAGATGTAGCCATAAAACACTCTTCAACTGTAGATTTATTGGGAGTTCCATATATAACTGAGCCTCACGGAATAGAAACTCCCTTTCTCTTGCCTTTGCAAAAGAAAGCCCATCTCTGCATAACAATGACCCCTTTAGGTGACAAAGGAGCAATATCTACAAACACCACAGTACACACACACACTGCACCACAGCCACTAAAGAAAACAGGAATTAAGAGACAATCCACTTCATCTGAGCAACACTGCGGGGTACTCCACTGTCACCAGTGTTCTGGCTGCCCAAAATACCCTGGTGTAATGGTGAGACCAAAGCAGAACAACTTCTACATGTGCTTGGGCTCTCCCTGCTCAGTGAGAATCTCTCTCCAAAGACAGGAGATGATTTCTGCCAGGATGTATTTCTGTAATGATTCCCAGGGCAGCGAACAAGGAAATGACCCAATAAAAGCGGCAGGGTCTGTCCCAGCTCCTCCCCTGCAGGCACTCACAGCTCAGAGTCCCCTAGTCGATCCATGTTGGCCACATACGCAGGCAGCTTGTGATGCACAACTGCTTCTTCCACTTCCAGTTCCTCTTTCTTCATGCGGGAGGATTCAGCCTGCAAAGCAAACAGCTACAAGAGAAGAGAGAGCCAAGTCAGCAGAAGTTTCACCAAGATTCGCCTCCTTCCCACTTGCTGAAGTTGTTTGTTCCCTTTATTTTACCAGCCCTAGAAGGCTGGGGAAGGTAGAAAGTTGTCCTGACTGCCTGAGCACATCAGTCCAAGCACTGGGAACAACCAGCACTTTACATGTATGAAATTAGAGCGTGCTTAAAACCCTTCGCTCCTCTTGGGCTGTTGCTGTAGCAGCATTAACAGGGCCAGGAAAGCAGCGTTGGCTAGGGCACAACTGCTCAGCCTGCTGCTCCACGCAGGTGGTTCAAGGCCAGGGCAACGCATGTGCCTGGCGGTGGCGATGTGCAGGCACCGAGCCTAGGAAGTCGGCTTCCTCCCACAGCCAAGGGTTTGGCAAGCTGGCAGGGTGCGCTGAGGCCAACGCCATCAGGCCATCCTGAAAATCCAGCTCCACGTCCTGCTCAGCTCCCTCCCGAGCATGACAGAGAGATTTATCTCCACATTACGGAGAAAGAAACATCTTTCTTTTTCCCCTGAGCAGACAGGAACCTCAGGAAGCGTCTTTCTGTGACAGATGTGGTTGATGGCTGTTGACTCTTGGCTGTGTGATGAGTTCCTCAGGCCTTTCCGTATATTTGTTTTTCAGATACAACTCTCATTTGTCCTTTTATCACAGTACTTCAGGAAAGCAACAGCAAAAATAAGAAGGAGCTTTAGAAACCCAGGTTGCTATTCATGTATTTGCATTCAGTTTCAACAGTGAAATTGAGATCACTACGTAATCCCAGCTACCACTGAATTCAATACTTATTCACACCGTTTTAATTTAAACTTGTATTCTGTAGGTAGCTGTTTCCCTTTCTAGCTTGAGTAATTCTTAAAAAAAATAGTCTAGTTTTATGTCTGACAGAGAACACCTATCCAGTTTGTGATATAAATCAAAAGCAAGACGAAACAAAAACAACCCACCCCACAACCCAGCTTCAATCTGACCAGAAGTGCAGAATACAAAATTGGAAGAAATAAGAGTTCTACTTCAAAACACACCCTATCCTCCCCTCCTTATTCACTGACCATCTCTGCAGACCTGCCCTGGTAGTTTTCCTGCTCTACTGACTCCACACAGCACAGTGCCAAACCTTGCTTCTCTTAAGCCATAAAACCTCCGTTTTGAGATAAGTTTTTCTATTTTACTTCAACATTTTAGGACAGACGAACACAGAGTTGATCAGTTACCAAAACAATAGTAGCACAACACACGACAATGTTTTGTAACACAGGAGGGTAAAGCACAAAACTTAGATTACTGAAGCATTCATTTAGGGAGAACTTTTTTCTTGGAGTGTTTAAAGAAATGAAACTAAAGTCCTGCTTACATGAATAAGGTTTCCCACTTGTACAAGATCAGCCAGATGTGATCTGTAGTTTAGAAGATTCTTAAATTGTGTATCTCCCAAGTCTCTCTAAGGGGAGATTGTACTTGGAAAGGACCGATACGTCATATTTTCTTACACCTTTTCTCTAAACATCTGTGGATGTTACTATCAAAAACAAGACACAGAACTGGGTGACATTTTGTTGGAGCCGGTCAGCCTTTCTTACAGTAGGGTCTAGAATTTGGAAACAGATATTCACAACAACATTTGCATTAGTTGATTTAAATTACTTTAAGTGCACTTCAGCAGTGGTAAGTGGCCACGTCAGACGTAATGGTTTCTGCCTCTTCACCCTAAGTTGTTGCCACTTTCTATTGCACTGTCAGCTCAATCCTGGAGGCGACTGTCAACACCCTCCGTAAGTTTCACTGCAAAGTCAGTCATACGTGCACTTAACCTGCCATTAGTTTCAGCTTGGCAGAATTTGCAGCGTAGCAGAAAAGGCACTGCACAGGATCTGCACCCATCAGACAGCACAGGGAGAGGGACAGACGCCTCCAGCAGAGGCCCAGGAATGTCCTACAGACATTGCACTAATCATCATACGATCACAGCCCTCGGCTTGCTGGAGACAGTTCAAAGATAAACCAAAATAACACAGGTTTTCTGCAAGAACCTGCCTTGGAATAACTGCACTAAATTGAGGAGATACAATTTGCTTGGACAGACAGAACCAACTTCACAAAACTCACAGCCGTATAGTCAGCAAGTACAGAGTGACTTCAGCTCTCACCTTATGCCGCAAGGATTCATTTTCTTCTTGTATGAGACTGCTCCTGTGACATTCAGCTTCAAAGTTCAAAATGACTGGCACCGGTGAGAAACGTTAAAGAAAAACTCAAGGCAACAGCTTGTGCACAGCCGGCTTAATTCTGAAAACCAGCACTACCAGGCAATACTGGCCACGTGCCTTTCACACAGCAAGGGTGCCCCGTCCATACTACTGGCAAGAAGCACGTGCGAGGCCAGCGGACTGGTAACAACTTAGGTAACCTAAGCCAACTTTGTACTTGCACAAACTATTTCACATAGGCTTTGCAAAGATTTTAGATTCCTCCCTTTGAGATGTCAGAAGCGGAGGACAAGAGGGGTTATGACACTTCGTTAATGTACGCTGAGGACGTAGTTCAAGATGAATCGTATTCCAGCTGCAATGTAAACTCGCTCATCATGGAAGAAGGCCAGAACTCTACAGTGTGGGACAAAAGCTGTTCTTTCTGCTAATGCTGAGCATTATTATATTATATATTATATAATGCTGAGCATCTACTATATTGGGCTGTCACTACACAGCATCGTGAATGGATGTACCCAGACGAGGGTCTAACAGGAGAAGCTGGTTTAGTTATGGACTAGGACCCAAGGTTGCGTGCCTGTTTTGTATGCCAAGTAACCAGGAAAAGCACTTCACAAGATGTGCATACGATTTCTGACTGCTCTCCTAGTCACTGGCATAGGGATGAGTTCAGCATCAGCAGCAACCACAATTGTTTGTGCCCAGGGAATATAACGTATCATCGGGTAATTGAATAATAACTATTCCGACATCCTCTGGTAAACACCAGCTTCCTATTAAGGCTTGGCTCTAAGCAATCACCTGAAAGCAGAAGGTTCTGCAATCCTGTATTGTTGGCACCATTGCTGATAGTCAGCATAACACCAGGGCAAGGGAGATTTAACTCTTGGTTGCAGAAAAGGATATGCATGCACTGAAATAAGACGCTCAGGAAGTTGTGCAGGGAGACGATGAACGTATCTGCCCACTGGCGTGAGAAATATGTGGCAAAGGTGGGGTTGGAGTCTGGGGCAGGGAGGAAGGGCAGGACAAACCAATCCTTCCACTCCGCCTGGTTCTGGAGCTCGGAGGCCTGCTTGAGGAAAAACTCCTGCGCCTTGTCATTGCGGCCGCTCTGAAACAGAGGAGAACAGCGCTCACACCTCCAGTCACATCACTGCACCGGTTCTAAGCATCAATGCCTGATGGACACCGTAAGAGCTACTTTCACCACCAGAGCAACTGCTTAGAATTAAGACTCATGTGGGAACAAAAGAATTGCCCAAATGCCAGAAGCTCCCCAACACGCTTCATCCAACATTCTTTCCGGTCACCACAGTCTTGTTTAAAGGCCGAGGAAAATCAAGCTAATTCCTTGGCAACTTCCAGCTAACCCAGTACAGCTTTCCACTCACATGAGACACAAGTGGTGGCAAAATATACTTCAAATTACTCAATTCTACCACAGATGCAGCCTGAAAAAAAATTGATCTGATTCATTATTCAGACATGACAATCACACTCCAAGGTAAGCACAGGGCAAGAGAACAAAACACGAGAAACCACGCTTCCAGAAACATGCATTAGATTTTGACTCCTCCACTCCTCCACCAACATCCATCATTTAAGATTTTCAGTCAGGGAATGCAATCAAGGTGGAAATATTGCTCGTAAATCGTAAGAAATTAAACATGAATTGTTGACAGGTGTTTGTGTACCCTGCTTGCCAATGCTCTCCCTGGTTATTATCTTTCTTTCACTTTCCTAAGGTATTGTTATTTTCTGTTCTATTCAGAGCAGACAAAAACACTTTCATTTTCTCTCCCACATTACTTGTCCTGATTTGAAGCTCACATCTCCCCTCTCTCCTCTTTTATAAACTAAAACTGAACTCCACCAACTCCAAATGTCCCTTTTTCTTCTTCTAGACCCTCCAGCTTTCTTGATTCTTTAGGAACCCCGGTACCTGTAAGGACCGGCTGAGCCCTGCCAGCAGGTTACAGCAGAAGGAATACCAACAAGCCTGTCTGTTGGTCCCTAACGCTGCAATAAGGCCCTTCTCTACCCTACTGCTGCCTGCTCAGTCACTCCTTATTCTGCAACAGTGCAGTTGATTACACTTATCTAAGCAGAGATTTTATTTTGTTCTTGACTGTTTCCTCAACTTTAGAAGACTACTTCGAGCACTGACCTTGTCCTCCTGCGTTCTCACTGCCATGCCCCACGAGGAGGTGTTTAAGAACCTTATGATCTCTGCTGGTATCCACGTTATTAACAGAGCCTGAGCAGGACTGAGCTGACAGTCACAGCCATCCCATCTGCCAGGGACTGAGCCTGCCTTCGTGCCTGAGCACAAATGCCTTGCTCCCAGCTAACCGTATTCCCTCTTGCCTTCTGAGCTTCTCTATCCTCCTGCCTGCAAGCCCATCATGTGAGTCTGCGTCAAACTCTTTACCACGCTCTGATACATGACAGATGAATCGCTGACCCCCCACCAGGCGGGTCAGAGGCTCTCAGGGTATTTCCTTGCTCTGGTTTCAGACACCAGGAGGTTTTGTTTTTTTTTTTAAATCAGAAGCCTAAAAAAATCGAACCACCACCACCTGAACAGTATGGACGAGGTAGTATCGGAATAAGCTGGTTTTCAGCTTGTTCACCGTGGGCCGGTACACGTCTTCCAAACGGCTGAAAAGGCGCCGGTCCAGGTAACTCCAGTAATCCCGCAGGGCGGCCAGGTCGTAGCTCTGAACAAACTGCTGCAGCTGGTCCACTATCTTATCCACCTAAAGAGGGCAAAACGGGGAAGACTCCGGTCATGTGAGGGCTCTTTTTTGGCACGCGAGACTTTCTGCAACTTAACGCTGAGGAGCTTTAACTGCACGAGGAATGCCACAAATAATGCGCCAAGCCAGTCCTTACGCATCAGCTGAGAGAACAGAGGCAGTTTTTGACAAGAAGATTACATTCTGTTAAACACGGGTGTTTGTGGCTGCTTTTTTCTAAGCAAGCAAAACATTTCCACTTCTTCTGAAAGCCAGTTGATAACGAGGAACCAGGAATAACGTCGTTAAACACTGAAAACTCAAGCGCGGCACTTGGGAAAGAGCGTTATTTTTAGACTAAAGGGAAAAACTGTACTTAGCCAGCAGAAAAGGAGCTCAGAAAGAGGAAGAAAGCCCCGCTGTACTGGGAGCTTTGAAGCACTTTTAACTTGGATGTCATCTATTAGCGGGATTGCCACAGAAGCCTGTCACGCAAAGCTTTTTGTCATTATGGCTCTTTGGTAATCCTTTCTGCAATACGGATAAAGCACAGCGGTGATGGGGGCATCGATTTGCAGTTTGGTGAGTTCTGGTGGTCAAAATATGCTTTAAAAATAAAGAAGGTCCCGGAGCCTACACAGAATTTGACTGCTGAAGGGGATCAGTGCGTGGCTTGCCTCCCCCTCGGCGGTTAAATCTTTTGAGACACCACCTAACCTTTTAGGACACCATCTCATCTTTTAGAACACCACCCTAAAGCCTAACCTTTTAGGACACCATCTTTCAGTTAATATTTTAGGACATCACCCCCCCACACACACACATACACACACACCGCCCCCACCCCAGCCCCTCCGAGGCCCCGGCCCTGGCTCACCCGGAAGCCCTTCTCGCGGTCCGCCTTGATCTCGGCGTCCAGCTGCTTGAGGGCGGCGGTGAAGCCGCGGAAGAGCAGATACTCCCGCACCAGCTCGTCCGTCCGCTCCGCCGCCGCCGCCATGGGGGCGCCGCCGGCTCCGCCCGCCCAGCGGCGGCGAGGGGGCGCCCGGCCCCGAGCGACGCGGCCCGGCCCGGCCCAGCCCAGCGCCGCGCGGACTACAGCTCCCAGCGCGCCCTCCCGCCGCCTACCGGCGCAAGGCACGCCGGGACTTGTAGTCCTCACCGCGCGGCCATGAGCGCAAACCCACCCGTGCTTTCAGCCTTCTCCAGCCGGCGGCCGCAGCCCGCGTTTTTCCCCTCGCTCCCATTGGCCGCCGCGGGGCTCCAGCCGCGCTCCCATTGGCCGCCCGCCACGTGCGCCACGTGTTGCTGGGGGCGGCCGGGCAGAGGCGCGACGGTGGCGGGCGGGCGCCGACCCCGCGGGCAGGGCGCTGCGCTCGGCGTGCCCGTGGTGCCCGGCGGCCGCCGATGGAGGCAGCGGGCGGCAGCCCCCGGCTGTGTGTCAGGCTGCGCCCCGGGCACCCGGAGCCGCGGGAGCCGCAGCCCCGCGCGGGGAGGAGACGCTTGTTGCAGGCGCGCCGCCAGGCAGCGCTGGCCGGGCTCTTCGGCGTCCTGCAGGAGGCTGGGCCGGCCTGGGCAAAAAGCTCGGCCTCTAAGGTGCGGAGCACTGAGCGCGATTCTCGCCCGTTGCTGCCGTACGCACGTGTTTACATGAGCTATATCCATTGGGGTGGACGCCGTGCCTTCAGGGATGCCAGCACACGCGTAATTTCACTCCGGGCAGCTTTCCCGGATCCTTTTTTCTTTGCGGCTGGCAGCTCGTCCTGAGCAAATTACTGGCTCTGCGGTCTGGGTCACGGGCTTATCGCGTGGCTCGTCTGCACTCTTCTTACGTGGTTTTTTTTGCAGCTTCCTCCTGGTCGTGTTCTGGAGACAAATCAAGGGGTCCCATGATTAAACTATCTTAATTTCACAGCGTTTCGGTATGGAATTGGAAGTAGTGAATTTAGGGACAGAAGTTGTTACGGGGAAGAAAGTAACTCATTCATCTTTTGAAGTGCATTTTGTCTTTAAGGCACTGAAAAAAATAAGGCAGAAAAAGAAACCTGTTAACTGGCCTCTTCTAAACTAAGAAACTACTTAATCAAAAAAAAGGTTTATAAAGAAGAGATTAACCAAAAGTGCTACTGAAAAGGTGTATAGTACTGTGCCCAAAGCAGAGGAAGAATCATCAGGATTCCTTTTCTTCACAGCTCTGCCACCAACCCATTTAGATTGGTTACTTCCAGTTTTCCAGTTTGTAAAATGATGGTTTTAAGATGGTAATCATGCTTGTAAAGTGCCTTTAGGTTCTGAGCATGCTAAATGCTGCTCTGTGGGTACTGTGCCAACCGGGCCCCTTACCTCTCGTGAAGTTTGAGGTAAGAGTTCAGTTTGCCATGTTCTGAAGAAAGTGCAAGTTAGGTTGAAGTCACCATAATGCCGGAAACGAAGACTATACAGGTACTTGTTTTGTCTGATCTGACCGTAGTATCTTCACATACCGGTTCTTGGCACTGCTGTTTCATAGTATCGTGCCCATCGCATGACTTCTGGGATCCAAGGAAGATCAGTATCTTCAAGGGCTTAAATACAGAAGCTTAATCCTAATTTAGTGCTTAATGCCTGGCTGGAATATCTGGTTTGAAAGCTCTGCGAGATGGACCTCTTGTCCATGGTGACTAGATGTTCTCTCTGAGCATGTAAATCTTGAAATGTTTTTGAGATGGGTAGGTATGTTTAAAGGCATCGACATACATTCTTCACTATGCCTGCTATAAATAATGAAGGAATGATCTGCAGCATTGAAGTTACTCCAGTTCACGGCAGCGTAGCTGAGAGTAGAACATGGGAAGGGCTTCTACTGAAACCCTCATCAGAAGTGAATGGTAAAGTCTCATGCCTTAAGTCAGCAGACATCCAACAAGCCATGCTGCAGGCATGGTATTTCTGGACAAGCTTCAAGAAGGGAATGGTCCAAACAAGAACAGCTGCTGGTGAGAGATCAGACTGAAGTAGCAAATGTCTATGTGACTCAGGATTATGTTAATGCATTATATAACGTACTTATATTATAGAATATTTATATTTTGTATTTAATTTTGCACTGCTCTTGGTTCTTTCCCCTTCTCATTAGGGTATGGGAAGCTGGTGAAACAACACAGTTGTTTCCTCAGAGACGTCGAGATAATGAAGAAAAAGTGGGGGAAAAAAAAACACCAAGGCATGTTAAAACATGAATCCAGTCAGAGCAGAGAGCAGTCAGTTCTGATCTCTTTTTTTTGTTTTGTCTTGTCTTGTTTTATTTGTTTAGTATCAGGTTTTGTGTAAGGCTAAGAAATACATCCAGGAGCTGGAGCAAACGTTGGGTTCTTTGCTGAAGATGAAAGGTACTGCAAGCATTTGCCTGGATGTGGTTTTTACTTCTTTGTTAAATAGAGGCGGGTGCGTGGCTGCTCCCATTGAGGATCAGACTTCAGTGTGACTATTTGTAGCAGTAAGTAAGGGACAGCACAGTGTCTATCAACCCACTGAGCACTGTACCTCAGAGGTCCCCAGTCATTCCTGGGCCACGCAGAGGAAGGAAACAAGTGATGTCTGCTGTCCCACAGCAGCAGGCAGCTGGGGCAGGGTGCTGTCCGTTCACCCCACTGCCTCCTGCCCAGCCAGCCTGGGGCTGGCGTGGGTCCCCAGGCTGCCTCTGTGGGCTCCGGGGGCTGCAGGAGCGTGTGTGCTCCCAGCCACAGCACAGCGGGAGTCACAGCTGCCACAAGCACCCAGCACTGCAAACCAAGCACAGCCAGAGCTTAAGCTTCAAAAAGCAGCATCTGGTTTGAGTTACAGGAGGAGCAGAGAAGAATCTGTTGAGAATTTGCTCACAAAAGTGTAGGAAGTGGAAGCCTTTAGATACACGTTTACTCCAGTAGAAACAGGTAAGAGATGATGTGGGTTTTGCTTTCCCTTTCAGCTGGGCAGGTTGTCTTCACGCACTTCTCCACTGCTGCTGACATCGTGCAGCTCTGGCACGTGCTGGTGGCAGTGGAGGGAGGCAGCTCCCACTGCTGGGCTTCGCGCCCTGCCAGTGTTGCCAACTGCTTACTGGTGCTGGCCACTGCCTCCAGTGGCAGCAAGTAGGACTGGGTGCCGATTTGGTAGAGGCTTTGGACACGTTTTTACATCCTTTCAAGTCTCCAAAATATGGTCAGATAGAAGAAACACGTTGCTATTCATGCAACTTGCACCTCCAGTAATTTTCATCAATTAAAAGTCACGGTGCTTAAAGAATCAAACTCCTCTGAACCCACGTCCTCGGGTAACCTGTAAAGGTCACAGGCAGAAGGAGTAGTTTGACAGAGCAAATCTGAAGGCATCACAAGCAGTGGGGCTGGTTGAAGAGAGTTCTGAGGTAAACTTCCCCTTTGATTTACTTACATACAGGTACAATTCATACTGTTGCTGAATCACAGAGTTGGTTGTCAGGAGTTTTTATGTGCAATTTGCTCATTACATGGCAATCGTGAAATACTGAATTGACTGGTACTTGCCTGGACTTCTGATTTGCTAGTTGCTTTCACCATCAGTTCTGTCAATGTTACGAAGACAGCATTAGATTCTGAGTTCCTCAATGCTCAGAAACTCCCAGTAATGCCAGTTTCATTGTAGGAGAGGCAGAGGGGTGTCATTTCACATCACTTTGTCTAATGAAGAGCTCTGGCTCGTGAAGGACCAGTTGTTAGAATTATTCTGCTTGATTGGGATTGAGGATGAGAGGGAAGCCAAATGCTCCACTGATATGACAGTTACTTTTCTGCTGACAACAGAGTCCTTCAGTCTGGAGGAGGGGAACCCGTCCAGCCTGGAGGAAGTCAAGGAGGAATATGTCAAGAGGTACTTCAACAATCACAGGTAAGGGCTTATACTAATCAAGGAAATAGGATAATACTTTGCATTTGCTTCCATTCCAGCATCTCTGAGCCTTTTTGTCATTGTTACTGAATTTCCAAGCAGAGGCCTTTCATCATGAGGAAAAGATGAAGAGATTTCACGTGAACCCCTCTAGTCCCACGCACTGCATGAGCACTCTGTGCATCTTGTTGGTCTCATTTCCAATCAGTGCTTGTATTCCTTTAACCTCCTGCACAGCTTGTCTCCACCACAGGCCTAGTTTGCTTGCAAAGCAAAAGGAGGAGGGAAAACCAGCTTAGGAAGAATGGTCCTGGACTCTGGAGTGACCATGACAAGGATGTTATTAATCCAGTTAAGAAGTTGTTTATTTGGCTTTTTTTCCTGTGTGTTCTTTTCAGCACTGCGTCACCCTCAGGAGCTGTGAGTGAGAGTGATTCCACCATCTTGTATCTGATACAAGAATGTGAAAAACAAACAATGGAAGAGGATGGGAAGCCAGTATTTAGCCAGTACCCAAGCACTTCATCCCCAGAGCTGGTGGAATTTGAACGGTAGGTGCACCCCAGCTCGCCTTCATTTTTTTCATTTGCATTAACACTGCATCCAGTCGCTGCTGTACATGAAACCCCCCTGGAGCCTGCATCTGCCTTGCAGAAGCCTTGTGCCAGCAACTTTGGCCCTGTTGGCAATGAAGCTTGAGCACCTCCAAGTTCCCTTGCCCATGGCTGCCATGTGAATGGACTCCAAGCATCCTGTCAGCCCCCTGCTCTCCCAGCCTTGGAAAATCCAAGTGGATTTTTTCCACCCATTCTTAAGAAAGAGAGGAAAAAAACGTTCAAGTGTGTCAGTGCTCTTCTAGAGCTTCACCACGATAAATTTACGTGGTTTCTTTTGTTTTTTTCATTGAACTGGTGTGTTTTTATAAATTTCTCATTGGATTATTCATCAAAACGAGACTGCAGCTCTGCCAGCAGATGGCACCAGCCTACCGCTACTGTGCCTGCTTTTGCTCCTGCGAGAGCCAGAGATGGCTCTGGTAAGGTATCATTTGCAAGACCTTGAAATGTGCTGAATCAAGCTTTTTTGGGGGAAGGAAGCCCTACTTCATCAAAGGCTGCATAACGGAGCCATAAACACTTGTCTTTCCCCTTCTTCACTGACAGTGTAGACCAGGGCCTTTGTAGGGCTCTGTGGGCTCTGGGCACTTACCCTGCTGCTTTATTGCAGGCTGCACTTGGTTCTAGGCTAATTCTTCTCACAAAATGATCAATGACAACATGCATAAAATAGTAGGGAGACTTCAGCAAACAAAACAGCTTCTTGGTGATAGTCTGGTCGCGTTATTTGGGCAGCATCTGAAAGACATTGAGCTTCTACAGAGTTTTTCCTTCTAGCCACGTCCTGCAGCTACAGCTGCTAGGACTAGGCACTGCTCCGTCCTGTGCAAAGTGTGGTTGTGTCCTTCCAGCTGGGAAGGAAGTTGTTGAGTCATGGTTAGTCCAAGGTTATTTTCTTTAGCAAGCAGTCTAATGGTGATTCGTGCTTTGTTTGAGAAACTCCAGAGCCTTCGTTTGGAGCTGTTTGAGAAACTGCTCAGAATTCTTGGTGAGGGCAGCAGCTGATGTGAGAACAGTTATCCCCCTTATGGTATTTGCCATAAAAATGTTGGAAAATACTTCACAGCATGGAAATTAGAGGTTAAACATGTTTGTGTGTGGGATTATTTTATATTTTCAATATTGGTTTACTAAAACAAATATTTACAACAACCAAGAGACAGCTCTTTGGAGTTTATTTCTTGTTCAGTAGTTGAGTTAGTCAGGAAATGTGCCTGACTGGGACATCTTCCAGGGAATCATCCTGAGCCCAGTAAAACTTAGTAACAATGACTGCTGTTTATAGAGCTCTTGCTTTTTGCTCCTATGAACTTGTTAGTTTCGTCCAAGAGGCTCTAATAATCTAATCAACATAAACTAACCTTCAGTGCTGCTTTCTAAAGTAGGCGTCATTACCCCTGGTTCAGTGTGCCACACGGTGCCAACAGAAGAAGCAGGCTCTTCCTGCAGTTTGGTCACCAGGTTGAAATTACAACATTAATGTTCAATTGGCAATTTTATGATAGACATCACAGAAGTCAGTCTCAGATGTAAAGTGGAGGAAACTGAGCTCCCATGCCCAGAGTCAGACCTTCCAGGCCCAGGGTAGTCTCCTTCTGTCTGCATGTGCAGTACCTAATGCATCAGGGTATGACCTCAGCCAAGAGTTTTATGAGTACTGCAATGCCAGTAAAAGTATAAAAAGTGACTTGCAGTGCAAGAGCCTCAGGATACAAAGGCAAGTATGCAAAATTTATGAAATGCCAGAATGAGGTTTGCCTCTGCAACAAGTACAGCCCGTAGCAGCCCGGAGCTTCTGTTCTGAGGCAATCCTGCTGAGGCTCTGGCTGGAGCCTGCCTTTTGCAGATGAAATCTTGGCAGAACAGCGTTGCTAAAATCTTCTGGCAGTGTTGGGCAACATTCAATAATTGTATGAAGTCTTAGAGGGAGAAGTCAGTGAAGTAGTCTCGAATCACAGCTACTCCCTGCTCTCCTGATGGTTGTGATCGCATGACAGGATCTTTCTGGGTAACAGCTACAACAGTCAGGTAGGTTCAGCACAGCAACTTTATTAGACAGGTCTATTGAGGTGTCAATTCAATTGTTTAACAACAAACGTTGCACAGTAGTTACTTATCTGCAAAGTCAAAGTTTAATTGCTAATCTGAGGTAATGTTAATTATATCCTTGGCTTACCTCCCAAATACCAAGCAGTCACTCAGTCCCTGGGAAGATTCCTTAACTGGCATCCTGAGCTGAAGGGAGATCACCACCTCTGCTCTGAGACCAGCTGGCTCAGGCAGGAGTGCTCAGAAGGGCTCGGTTTGTCAGCATGGTTTATCTGTTGTCGTCTGTGGTCCGCTGTTTCACAACGGTTTGTTTTGCTTTTAGATCTTCTAAAACTTGACATGAGGAACTGCATCTTGTGCAAGGGCGAAGGTCATTTCCACCACATACGTTGCAACAGCTCAGCATTGACTATGGCCATGGTTGCGACTGAGTCAAGCCTTTGGTGTTCTGCTGTCACTGGACGTCTTGTCCCTCCACACTGATTTGCAGCATATGGCTGCGTGATAGCTTGGTCTTGAGATGCTCCTTTTCCTTTCCTTACAGGTACCTGTATGTTTATAAGCACACAGTAGACCTGCTGATAGAGCATGGAGTTGTTTGCACTAAGGAGGCACCTCTTCCTGTGGTCTCCATGGCTATTTCACACCTCTGGCAAGAACTTTCTGAAGAAAGGAGAGACAGCATCTTGCAGTACTGTAGCCAGAGAGATTTCCTCCTGGATCCGAAGGCTGCTTGCCAAGAACCTGCGTGCACTGATGGTGACGTGAGGGACAGTCAAGGTAACAGTGAGGAAGCCAGTGGTTCCTCGATCTCTACACCGGAGGAAGTAAGTGCTCAGTAACACACATCCTCTGCTTCTGAAACCCAAGCCAAGTTGCTAATTGGCACTGCAGCTTTTAATTGGAGCCATACAGTAGTTGTAATTAAGCTTTCCCAAGACCACTTGAATGCATATGTGGAGACAATAAACAGTCTGAGTAAACGTCTGCATCAAATTCTCTCTTAGTAAGATATAAAGCAAGCTCTAGGAGTGCTGTGGCAGTAATCCTGCTGGTCTTCACTTACCTGTGGAGTTTCTGTGCTAGGCAACAGTTTAAAGTTTGCTCTAACTTGCCCAGGAGTCAGGAGAAGGAAGGATTATACAGTTGCTGTTCTTTGCAAGTCCTCCAAGGAGGACACGTGAGCTAAATCCAGAAGAAATGCCTGGCTTCCCAAGAATTGTAGTGTTCCTGCCTGCTTTTTTTTTTTTTTTTCCCCTGGTAATCAAAGCACTTGGTAGCCAAGAGAAAGTATTTGTAGGCCAGTTTCAATGATACAGGACTAGTGACTGCCCATTCCATGCATTTCTGCAGAGCCAAGAATTCAGCGACTATGTAGGCCAGGGCATGTGTTTAAAAAAAAAAAAAAAAAAAATCAAATAGCAGCCAACTCTTCCTAAACTGTTCTGGAGCTCTGATTACTTAAGCAACTAGCTGCTCAAAGATGTGTGTAATTTTACTAGTTGCAAGGGAAGGACAGAGGTTCACCTTCAGCAGATATGTGCATTGCATTGACGAGCTCTTTTTGAGTCACAGGACGCTTAGGCAATTCATTTTGCTGACCTACTTAACAAATGTCATGGGGATGTTGCACGTACAGTACTTTCTGGCACAGAAAGTGTGTGATCTACATTATGGCAAAGTGAACTAATGAGCTTATTGGTCTGTCACATGGAGAATCCAAACTCCTTTGTAAGCCAGACCGTACACTGGAATTGGATTTGTGGAGAATGGCTGATACAGCTGAGATCCCCAGCCGTAAACAATGCAACAGCCCACAGTCAAGTCTGAAAAGCACTGTTAAAATTCATGCTTTTACTGATGTTTTGGGAGATGTAATGCAGGTCTAATTCTTGGAGGTTGAAGCACAGGCCTAAGGGAACGGACTAACCTTGTGTTCCTAGTCATGAAATATAGCTACACCTTATTCCTGTCTCCGCAAAACCCTGTAGGTTTACTGTAGCAGTAAACATACCCGTTAAATGGAAAGAAGGAATATCATGCTTTTAAAGACTTAATTATTAAAAATTATGCCCTAGGTAAAACTGTTTAGTGGCTGGATATATTGACATTCAAAGTGTTTTCTCTGACAGGTAATGTTTGAAGATGCGTTTGATGTTGCTGCTGGTTTCCTTGACACAAATGAGACTCAGGGAACGTCTAGCCAGAGGTAAATTACAAACCCACCCCTTTTATGAGACGGAATAACTTAATAGCCGACAGTCAATACTCCACAGCAAGTTTGCATGGAATAAGTCAATAGCCTAACTCTCTTTTTTTATGCCTAACTTTTAGTAGATGGTTAAAATAGTAGCATACGGCAATTGTGCTCACAATAGTACTGTCTCTTAAGGTGTATGAGTGAAATGATTAATAATCATTATAGCAAAACCAGGAAGACTCGCTTACTGAGAGTGCCCAGTCACTTTGGGGTAACCAGGGCACTGTTAGTGACTCTTTCTGGTAAATCCAGGAGTCTTCCTTCTGGATAAATGGATAAACCCTTCTATTTTTTTTTCCTCCACTCTGCATAGCTTTACATCTTTCAAATTACAAGATTTTTAATGTTTTCCTTTTCTCTCTCACTTACCAGGTCTATGAGGACCATAAGGCATTCACTGGATAAGTCAGTAATCATGAACTGTACTCTCACGTAATGAGACAAAAATAATATATTTTTTAATAATGTCTCTCTTAACCTTTTTCAAGTACTCTAATTTCATCAGAAAGAGGTGATCAAGCTAAAGTGCAGTTGACCTGAGCAGTAACATCAAAGAAACACAAGACCTATTAAATAATAATAGGTTTTTCGTCTGCAGGTCAGATCACAGTTACCTAGGAAAGAACATGTCAGATACAAAACTAGCATTGCCTTTGATTTTCCCATTAGACCAGAAAGAAAAGGGTTTCTTTCCTCAAGAGGAAAATCACATTGACTCCTCTCTTATGTATTCTTGCTGCTTAGTCTCAGTTTTTTTTTCTCTTTCCAAGTAGTGTTTAATCCCTTTTTTGACCCAGTTTTTACTTATTTTTCCATACTAAGAAATGCACACATCTTTAGCATGCATCTTCACTATTTCTCCCCAATTCCTTTTTGCACTTCCAGAACAGCATGAATGGAAATAACGTTGTTCAGACTGTTGATCAGAATACTCCTGAATACATCATACGGCTTTAACAAAGCATGTATCCACTAAATGACATTGATTAGGTCACAATTGCTGTTTGCTTTTGAAACAAGTATTCGTTAATACTGCAATGTATTACCATCATCTTTGCAGTCTTGTTTTAGCCCCAAACTAGATTAGTATTTCAGTAGACAACATTTATCCTGTTCCCTTCTTTTTCCTATCACCCTATGCCTTTTAATTCCGGACAGAGGTGTGGTGGCAGAACCTTGTAAGATCCCAGGGAGAATATGGAGGTGAAGTGCAGAGTGATTATCTGAGCTTGTTACCAATGTTGCCCATTACCAAACTTGCCAGTGACAGCTGTGTCATTTCATGACCACGTTTTTATTGTGTTCTCTCAAAGACTTTACAAAAGAAGACAGTATTGCTCCTCTGAACAAGCCTACAAAATACTCTACTAAATAGCCATTGTTGCTCTCTGTTACAAGGGATGTATACTCTTCCCTAAAACAGTTACCACAGCTGTAATGCATCAGTGGATCTCTTTGTTGTGACAGTGGCTTCTTGTACTGCAGTTCTGTTCTTAATATCTTCCTCTCATTTGTTAGACAATATCTCCTCCCTACATACACCTCCACTCCTCCCTATCTTTTATACCCATTGTCTTTATTATCAGGTTTGTCTTGAAAACAACTTGTCTTCTTTAATTTATAAGTAAAATATGGAGGAGGGAAAATAAATAGGAGGAGAAAAGAGGGAACGAGACCTTAAACATAACTTTGGGTTCCATTTTCAGTTCAGCATTTGCAAGCTACACTTCTGAAAATCCAGAGGATGACCACAGACTCTATCTGCAGATCACTGACTTCCTAAAAAGCCTTTTCTTTGCTAATGCACAGTTTTGCCAGGTAAGCTTTGCCACAGGGTTCCTTACAGAAGGAGCAGTCTATTTCTGTCACTGTCAGGAAGGAATTTCTGTTTTCCATGCTTCAGATCATATTGTCCAGAATTTCTAAAACAAGAGCTTGGGGTTTATCACTTCAGATGTGTCATTCCAAAGGTCACTAGGATTGCCTCTGTAAGACACAAGGTTTGAGGTGTCATTATTACTTAGAATCTTACTAAAAATCCAAATGACATGATTTTTTTTATTATTATTGTTTTATTAATTGAAGTTGCAGGTTGAAAAGCTTGAGTGATCTCATGTAAGCAGGTAAAGCTGTGCCTGCTCTCTCCATAACTAAAAGCCTCTTGATTCTGAGCTCAATAGGGACCAGCTTGTGCTTTGTCTTGATGCCAGGTTCCCTACCCTCAGCCCCTGTCTGGCAGGCCTTAAGAGCAGGGTAATTATGCTCTTAAAAGAGAACAGCTCTTAAAAGAGAGCAGCTGCTGTGCTGTGCCTTACCCTCAGCCTGCTGTTGCAGGTTCACTGAGCCAGAAGCCTTTGTATTTGCAATGTTCTTCCTCCTGTTCTTGTCCTCCTGCCAAGGAGGTATCTGAGATCTCACACATGGGTAGAGGACCAAAAGGGAGAGATCCCTCAGCAAGAACATGCTTGTTTGGGCTCAGAGTTGGTTGTGCCTCTGCAATGGCCACTGTTCTATCTTTTTTTTTTGCTATCATTCAGCTTCCACCTGCTCTCTGTTACATGAGCAGACGTTCCTTTAAAGAAAACAATGTTTGTGATGAAGGGTAATTGAGACCCAGCCCCCACCCCCCCCCCCCCCCCCCCCAAAAAAAAAAAAAAAAACACACAAAACAGAAACTAGTATTACACCACTTCCTAAAACACTCAGATAAAACTCTCACATAGTTTGGTTCCCACTATCTCATGGAGATATTAGCACTAGAGGGGGTTCAGAGTATGGCAGCAGACGCAGCAAAAGCTATTAAACAGGAGCTACTAGAGTAGGGCTCTTCAGCAAAAAAGACTGAGGGGTAGCATGAGAGAATTTTGATCCTAAATGGATTTGGTACACAGAATGATTGTTCATTGCTGTAAGACCAGAAGTAGAAAGCACCCAATGAAATGAAAACAACATAGTCCAATCAGGCCATTGACAGTATACCTGAAAGTCTAGATACAATTGCCAGCTCAGAACCTCCTCACAGCACGGTGTGCCAGAATGCAGCAGCACGTATTATGGAACAGAGCATGTTGTATGCTATATTCTTGCACTTCTTGTCTAAACATCCACTCCTGGCCATTGTCAGAGACAAGGTGCTGATCTACACAGCCCTTTGGTCTGTGAATTACTGTGTTCTGCATAAAAACAAGGCTCTTCCTGTGTTTATGTAAATGACCATGAACTGACGATGCTTAGAAAAGAAAGATCAACTGTAGGCAAGATAGAGTATTTTTGAGTTGTGGTTGTCATGCCTTGGTGCTGCTTTTGTCCTCCTGCTTGGTGCTGTATTGTTATACGGGAGCCCAAGCCCACCTCACAGCTCCCAGACTGTGGCATGAGTGGTAGTGAAATACAGCAGACTGGCAGTTGACTGAGAACTGCACATCCAAAAGGAAGTAAAAGACTGTGCACTTTTTTTTTTCCAGTACCTTTGGGTTGTCTGTGATGAGACAATAAAAAGGGAGTCTGAGCAGAAATCACCCAGGCTAGAGCGTACTGATAATATGAAGGTTGCAATCTGTTTTGGTTTAGATAACTGCAGTACAGCACATCTAGAGAGCCCTGCCAAGAGGGGAAAAAAAATACAACTGACAAGAGTTTTTTGTTTTGTGAGCAGAAATTCTGCTCTGTCTCTGAGCAAATAGTTGGAGGCAGTTAGGGAAGTGACTGCTGAGTGGGCCTAGGGAACATTTCAGCTAGCTTGAAACACTAACTCTGGCAGCAGCAGAGAGCTCAGTGTAGGCTACACAGCTTAGCCCAGAAATTGGTTTACTCAGGGCTCTGGAGACTCCTGGACTTGTCTGGGTTATGAGACAAGTAACTTGCTTACCTTGTGGGTGTCACTGAGTCCCTGCAGACTGTTCCACTTCTCCGACGCGGTGCCGGTACACCAGCCCAGGAGTCTGGGCAGTGCTGGTGGCATGGGTTATCCCGAGGTAAGTGAAGTCCTGATGCACTGTGCACACACATGGTAGATGATACAGAGGTGGGCAGCAGGTAAAGTGCTAAGGCAAGGTAACCAACGTGTACCCGACTAAGTGTGAAAGGCAGCCTGTGGTCTCCTTCCCTCCCATCTGCAGAGCTGGTGAGGTGACACATTTTATTGCTGCTCAGTACATGCCAGTTCTGTGTTATGCCATTTGCAGTTAACTATCCAGGTACAAAGTATTGTTGGGTTGTGCGCGTCTGCTGGTTTGTAGTCACAGCTCCTCTTGAGCTGCGGCCCTGGTGCTCAGGGCTGCCAAGGTCACGCACCCCAGTGATGTAAAATGCTTGAGAAAGAATCACACAGGAGGAGGGAGGAAATCGTCTGGACAAAGAAAGGGAGTGCTCTTAAAAGGACATTGGCCCAAAAATGACAACAGGAGCATGGAAGCTACATGGTACAGAAATATTGCTGAGCGTGGGAATAGTTAAACAATCTTGTCAGCTGTCCAGAGCTGTTGTCATGAGACAACATAACAAGAGATGCTAAGCAGTAAAGGCACTAAAAGTTTATTTGGATTGAGGTTCAAAGTTTTTAAAGTATCTAAGTAGAAGTCTGCTTTTTTTCTAAATTGTATTGAGTACCTTTGCATCTTCAGATGCACGCTTTCTTTTAAAATTACAGATTTTAGATGAGTCATTTTGCAAGCAAGAGCAATTTAGTGCTCCTTAAGCTATACGTTTTATAAATATCACCTGTTTTTAAAAGCAGCCTTTCCCTGACAAGTCTTGCATCAATGCAGAAGGTGGACTGGATTGATTGCAGACACAAATGCTTTCATCTCATAGACTTTGATTTCTCAAGAGCCACTTACGCTCTGTAAGCTGGTCAAGAAGACCATTTCCTTCGATTGCTAAAAGCAGCAAAGCCTGAAGTCAGTAAAAGTTAAGGGCTCGAGGAAGCTCTTGTATCTTCAGAGCCTGTTACGTGATATGTTTGCTACCACAGTCAGTAACGTAAGTCCAAATGATGTAAATAGAGGCAGGGTGAAGCCCTGTCGTTTTTAGAGTGAAGTTGGTTGGGAATTTGAGACATTCTTCGTCAGGCACCTCAGGCACTTGACTGACAAGCTGCTGATTCAGGGAGGCACATTAGCTGACACCTGCCAGCGCTTGACCAACCAAGCACTTCGAAACACGATCAGCTACTGTGCTTTTTAACCTTACCTGGCTTTGGGGGGGCGTTTCAGGAAGAAGATCTTCAGTTTGATTATGAGACTGTGATGCTGAGGTGCACTGAGACCTTCGATGACGAAGATTTGTAAATAGTGTCCCTGTTGGCTAAAGTTTTGCCAAGCACTGCTGGATACACCAGTCATGTGAAGAGACTGCACCTCTTTCGGTGGAGCACCTTTCCAAGCAGAATGGGGAGACACCGTGTTGAAATGGTTTGTTATTGTTAACTTCCCTTCCCTCGTCAGTGCTTCTTGACATACCAGTTGAGCAATTTATACTTTTAAAAGTTTCAGATTTAAAATGTTTATAAAATCTTAAGGAATATTTTTGTCTGTGGCTTTTTAATGCTTAACCTCACTTCACAAATATACTTGAGGCATGTGATGTTTGGTGACCTTGCCTAGCATAGGCTGTGGAAGAGATGCAGAGAGGGCACGTCACTGGCATCCTACATATCCCAGACTGCAACCTGCAAAAATCATGAAGTGCCTCCCAGCATCCTGCTAGTGACTACTTTACTATTTTTCATCTTGGGCTGGCAATGAAAAAGGAATTTCTTTGCAGAGAGTGAGATGGAGCAGCCAGGATTTGGGGCTGAATCCAAAAGGGCTGGGCTGTGTCCCAGCACTGCCTCCTACGTAGGCTGTGATGCACACAGCTGTGTTCACCCAGTCATGTGGAGATATTGGTGCCAAAGTGCAAGGAGGGATAACTCTTCTGGAGCACGTCTCGTCAGTCTGGTTGAGGCTGTGGTAGTACTCACAGATGGACACTTGCCAGGCTGTTCTGTGAGGGGAGGTCCTGCCTTGCAGATCCTGCTTTGGTTTAAGAGCTCTGAGTTCTCCAGAGCATGACCTTGTCTTTCCGTCACCTGTCTGGTGTGCTTCATGTGTACAGGTTGTCATTGCCTTGGTGCCTTAGGCAGTGCTGACTCTCCGTCCTCCTCCTCTCCTTCTCATTCCTAAATATCAAGCATATATTGCCCTGTACAGTCTGAGTTTTGGGATGCATGCTGGTTGAAATACACGTACAGATTTTGCAGGGGAAACTTTTGCAACAGTTTTTAAGTTGTCGCCATATACTATGCAGATGCGTTCCCTTGATCATCACATGGGAGAGCTTCTGATGCTTCACCAGGAGAATTTTAGGTTAATATGGGCTGAACATGAATGTGGAACAACAGGTGCGTTCAGGTAGTGTGAAACTAGGAAATAACTACTCCAAATGGTAGCGAGCCGTGTGGGAGGTGTTTATGAGGTGAAGGAGAGTATGATGAGCACCTTACTACAGTTCATCCTGTGGCACGATCATGTTAGCACGTTATTGCTACCTGTGCACTGGCACCACTTCGTTCAGTGCTCACTGGTTGGTCTTGAAACTTTATGAAAAATCTGGAAAAAGCTAGCAGGCTACTGGGGAAGAAGGGGAGGAGTTTGAGGCAGGAGGGCAGCAGGAACGAAGGAATGGCAGACATAAAAGCAGCGATGAGAGTGAGGCTGTTGCAGAGGTTTGGGCAGACCAAGCTGAACAGAGGGGAACCAGGTATGTTACAGCTCTGCTACAGCGCGGCAGCTCCTACATATTGCAGTGTAGGAATACACTAGTGGCTATAACGTAGGGCAGACCTACTGCCTGGCTCACGTCTTGTTAGCTGTGAAAATGAGCCTCTAATTAGCTGTTCTAGAGCCAGTGCAATTAGGTACAAGCCAGCGCTCATCACCAGCTCTCTTCAGCCAGAACAGCAGGAGTGTCTGCCTGGGCTTGGCAATTAGCTGTGCGCACCTCTGCAAAGCTGCAAGCAGGGTGACAAGCTGGGTGACCCCACACCTGCCTGAACCAAGCTCGTCTTGCTGCACGTGGGACTAATCAGGAGCAAAGGGTAATACAGGTGGCAGGTAGCTCGCTGTTCCCCAGACAATCCAGAACAGCCTTCAGGTGTTCAGCTCTACACTTGAGGATCCTCTGATCTTCATTTATTTTCATTAAGGAGCAAATAAACAGAAGCTGTGTCACTGCAGTGCAGAGCCAAAGCTGTTGCCAAACCTCAAGTGGCCACATGCAGCTGGGGAGGAGTGGTGGCCCTGCAGCCTAACCTCTGTCTGCTTCATTTTGTAATTCAGAAATGTCTCCCTGAGGCAAAAACAAAACCAAAACATACAACAAACACACCAGTGGGGGGATTTTAAAGGGCAATTATTAGCCTGAGCTTGAAATAGGGACATAACCTGCTTCCGAAAACTGCCTCAAGCCTCAGCAGCTCCAGACACGGCTGCTCCGGACCGATGTGCTTCCCCTGCACCGCTCTGCGCCTCCTGGGCTTTGGGGCGAGCTGTAAGGAAGAAGCCTTACAAAAAAAAGCCAATTGAAGACTGTAGGGAAGGGATGCCATCCTGAGGGACCCGGGCAGGGCTGAGAGGTGTGCCTGTGCGAGCCTCATGAGGTTCAACAAGGCCAAGTGCAAGGTCCTGCACCTGGGCTGGGGCAATCCCAAGGACAAATATAGGATGGGTGGAGAATGGATTGAGAGCAGCCCTGAGGAGAAGGACTTGGGGGTGTTGGTTGATGAGAAGCTCAACATGAGCCAACACTGTGCCCAAAAAGCCAGCTGCATCCTGAGCTGCATCAAATGCAGCAGGGTCAGGGGGTTGAGGGAAGTGGTTCTCCCCCTCTGGAGACCCCACCTGGAACCCTGTGTTCAGCTCTGGGGCCCCCAGTACAGGAAGGACACAGAAGTGTTAGAGCAAGTCCAGAGGAGGGCCACAAAGATGATCAAAGGGCACCTCTTCTACAAAGACAGGCTGAGGGAGCTGGAGTTGTTCAGCCTGGAGAAGAGAAGGCCCCAGAGAGACCTTATGGCAGCCTTCCAGTGCCTAAAGGGGCCTACGGGAAAGCTGGGGAGGGGCTCTGTGTCAGGGAGTACAGTGACAGGACAAGGGGTAATGGCTTGTTTAAAGCCATTAAAAGAGGGCAAAAGCCAGTAGAAGTGGGCAGATTTAGATTAGAGGTTAGGAAGAAATTCTTCACTGTGAGGGCGGTGAGGCCCTGGCACAGGCTGCCCAGAGAAGCTGTGGATGCCCCATCCCTGGAGGTGCTCAAGGCCAGGCTGGATGGGGCTTTGGGCAGCCTGCTCTGGTGGGAGGTGTCCCTGCCCGTGGGCAGGGGGGTTGGAACTGGATGGGCTTTAAGGCCCCTTCCAACCTAAATCATTCTGTGATTCTATGAGTCATTTTTATAGGAAACCTGTGTTAAATAAATATATAAATAAATATCTCTTAAGTATAAAGCAAATACAAACCTCTGGCATTTGCCAGGATTCTAACATACCTTACAAGGAGAAGCCAAAAGCCTAACAGCTCACTTCCACACATGTGCTACAGCACAAGTTCAAGAGTTCTGATGTGTAAGACTGTGGGTTTATGTGCTAGGTCCCCCGGAAGTATAGGCTGTCAGCTTAGAGGAGTGGGCAGAATTGTGGAGGATGAAGATGATACCAGAGCTGAGATGCGTAGGACTAATCACCTCTGTAAAATCTGAGCTGGGCAGGGATCAGATGTAGTTAAATGTGCTAATCATTTTTTCTCCCGAAGACATACAACCACAATCCTGAATGGAGGCGCTCCAACCTGCCAGTAACATCAACCTGTCTATACCATATTGTTTCCTCCTTTCAGACCCCAACGTACGCAATAGATTGATCTATTCAGACTTCATTCACTCCCAAAGCGAAGACACCAATATAGAATCATAGAATCATTTAGGTTGGAAAAGACCCTTATGATCATAAAGTCCAGCCATCACCTAGTAAAGTCCACCTCTAAAACGTGTCCCTAAGCACCACATCCACACAGCTCTTAAATACCCCCAGGGATGGTGACTCCACCACATCCCTGAGCAAAACATTGCCCCTTACCAATAAAAGAACATATCACTAAAGCTGCAGGATGGGATTAAAGAACCAGATGGTAATAGGCGTGAGAAATAAAGACTTTTAGGGGACATCATATCGCGGTGGAGGGTACAGAGAAGATGGGGTCAGAGTTTTCTGAGAGGGGAATCAGTGCCAAGAGGCAACAGACACAAGTTGAAGCACTGGAAATTCCAGCTAGACATGAGGGAAAATGTTTTTCACTATGAGGGTTGTCAAGCACTGGAAGAAGCTGCCCAGCGAGGCTGTGGCTCTCCATCCATCCATAGCCTGACTGGACACAGCCCTCTGCCACCTGGGCTAAGGAGGAGGGGTTGGTCCAGATGTCCTCCGGAGGCCCCTTCCAGCCCAAGTCACTCTGTGGTTCTTTGTATACTACCTGCCACTCGCTATGGCAATCACCCTGAGAAATATCATTGCGTTGTATATTTTATTTATTTTCCCCCAAAAATATCTAAGTATAAATCTCAATGCAGGAAACACGAGCTTATGTTACAGCAATGCTATTACATGCCACCAGCATGTGCAGTCACATATTAACAGGCTAAGGCTGGTTCTGCTGACAGCGGGAAGCAGCAAGAATCTGCAGGCTGTTTTCCAGAGACGTGGTTGTCACCACACAGTCACCAAACCAAACAGGCATGGTGGGGACACATGGACCATAGCAGTAGCAGAAGTACCTCCGATTACAAGCAGAAGAGTTTTCTCCTTCATCTCTGATGGAGATTCCTTCATCTCTGTGCACTTTGGTGCCCCGGGGAAGCTGCTCCCCTGAGCCTGCTCCCAGCACCCCAGGTGGGATTCCTTCCAGTTACACTGGTTATTGCTGACGGATCAACAACCTAAGTAAGGTCTGCAGATTCCCTCTGCTGGCTAGGGACAGAGAGGCACTGTCAGAAGACATTCATCCCATTAAACTTAGATGCCTCTCTTCTAGCAACGTTCATTTGATTGACTTTAAAGTATCACAGCAATGAGGTGAATCATGGCCTAGAGGTGCCTGTTTCGTCCCTTTGGCCAGAAAGAGGTTTAAGTCTGAGAGGTGAGCATTGCCATTAAAGATTTTTAAGGTGGGGGTGGTAAGCCTCAGCCCAAAGGATGCCTGAGAGTGGCAGAGGGCCCACATCAGGGATGCCTTCTCCTGTGGCCTGGTGAGCAGCCAGGATGGGGGAAAGGAAGAGCTTTGCTCCAGCTTAACAGCTGTTACTCAGGATCCCCGAGGATCAGTGCAAGGAAGGAAAGTGAGCAGCCTTCCCAGGCATTTCTTGGGCTTTCCCAAAGCAGAATTATGTTCTTCCTAGAGTTGGGCAGGCAGGAGTAGGGTGGAGAAAAATGATTCCCTCAAGGTCACCAGTGGTACTGGGGGCAGAGCTAGGAAGAGAAGGACACTGTCATTCTCTTGCTTCAGCCTCTAAGAGATGCCAGCTCATGTTCAAATGATGGGAGCAGCAGACATGCTTTTCAGACCTCAGCTTGAGAGATGAGTTCACCTTCAGGCAAGGTGCTTATATCCTTGTATCAGCACCTATCTCTGAGTCTCTTTCTGAGCTTGCTTTATCACTGCTTTCTTGTCCAGCAGCCTTCAGTTCATCCATTTTCTTGCTGCCGGGTAGTCTTTTGGGGCAAGCTGGTAGATACCGAAACCAAGAGACAGCACAGTATTTGGTGCCTATGCCAAATGGAAGATCGTAGATCTTGGAAATGAGCTGAGAGTTGCCCGCCTCTCCCCTGTGGCTATGCTTCCATGCCAGGAGTCCCCGCTCCTCCTGTGTTCCTGTGAAAGCAAAAGTAAGGTGCTTGTGTTTTGACCACTGAAATGGGTGTTCTGCACATGCAACTGCCTTGTGCACTCCACACCTGGCTCTCAAATCCCAGCAGACCCACTAGAACATACAAATCCCTTGCACTTAAACATTTCTCGCTCCAAAAGTCTTCACAGAAATCAGCTAATGAGCTGCTAGACAATACCAGTCTTCCTGCAATGGCTTCCAGGTAAGCAGTCTTCTCCACTGCTTTTTTAGGTTTTCACAGACTATGGGGGATGCAAGAACCATTCAAGGGGCATCAAAAAGTGCTAGAAAAGCAAGGCAGGGTGTTAACTGCTCAGATACTGTGGGGTGAGGGAATAAGGTTTAACTAGCAATTACTAACTGCCTGTAATTGTTGCAGCAGCTGAGTCCCTCTTGGGAAAGGGAGTGAACACACCTGTAAATTCTGTAAATTCTGCCTGGAGGAGCTGAAGATCAAGGGTACAATAAAATTAATGAGCCAAAAGGATATTGGCTTTTCAGTAATTCCGAGTCAGTAAAAGAGCCTGGTTAACAGAGTGCCCTTCCTGTTCTGTTTTTGCATCAAACCTGAGATTTTCCTCTCCTATTCTTACACCATTCCTCCCCAGGCTTGATCAAAATCATAGGGTCTTTGCTGGCTGGGAGGGCCAGCTGCAGGTCCTATATCCTAACTTTGGTCATCAGCCTTTCCTGCTGCTTTCCACTGCTGTGATACAAATTCAGCCTTAATTTCAGCAGCTCTCATAAGCAGGCACGTTAGCACATTGTCTAGAACTAGGGAAGAAATATTTCTTCCAGTGTCCCTGCAGTTGCCTTCCTCTCTCCTTTCAACATGACTCTAGGCTAACATTTTCCGAAAAAGACATTTTTCCTAAATAAACTTTTCCTTAAACTGTATTGATCTTGAAAAACAAGTCCTTTTCTTACAGGCTGCCCTTTTGCAACCAGAGACCATGGCATTGATGGGCTCCCTGTCTCTCCTGTTCCTTACCCATCTCCAGGAAGAGTTCAGTGTTGTGGTGTTTCATGGTTGCTATCACAACTCTTACCCATAGAGCAGTGGTAAAGAAGACAAAAAATGCTAGGAAACAAATCCTAGGGCAGGCTTGAACAAGTAGCTTAGCTCATTTCAGCAAATCCTACCTGGAATGGTGTTATCCAGGATAAACCCCAGCAGTCCACCCACAAACATGCCAGTGGTAAGGAGCACCTGGATCACCTGGTCCAGCTGGATGATACCTAGCAGAAAAACAAAGCTTTGGATAGTGGTGCAAAGAGACACATATTCAACCAGCAGCACAGCCGGTGCCAAGAGGCTGTAAGCTGCATGCTTGTTTAGGCAAGACTTGCAAATCCCAAAGCACAGCCTGAGATTTGGCAATGGGAGAGAGGTTGACCTCACTGCCAGTTTCAAACCTATCATTTTATTCTGCATAATTATTCACCGACCCAGCTGCAAGTGAGCAGCAGATGACTCAGAAACAAGTTGCAGATCACAGCACTATCCCCCCCCCCAAATCCTTCTTCTACTCCAAAAAGGTTCTGAATCTCCATGATATAATGCCAAGCAGCTCCCTACAAGAAAATGAGCTGCAGTTCCCAAAGAAATATTGGGAAATTTAGCATGAGATTTCACCACAACTAAATGAATGTGTGTGATGTCTTTCTGTGAGGGCTAATACACACAAGAAAAACAGCCCAGTGACACGGAGCATCTGACGGACTGTCTACAGAGCATGAGATCTGTAGGCCCAGCTTTTACAATGGCCCACCCAGCATGCCATATATACCTTAAGAGATGACACTATAGCCTTTGTGACAAAGATGTGAATCACATGAGACACAAGGAAGGGGGAACTGTTGGAGGACCAGAAATCTCAGTACAGTGAACTTAGAAGAGGAGCCTGCTCCTGTGTTTTATTGTGTGTGTGAGCATGTAAGAAAGCCTCATTCGTGGAGATCATGATCAGGATTCAGCCCTAGAGTATTCTCCTACCCAAGTACTCATCCCAGATACATGTCCCAAGGAAGGGATCAGCAGTGCTTAGCCCAACAGGAATCTGACAAGGTGCAGTCACTGGTACTTCCACAGCAGAGCTGTGTGTCAGACCAGAGGACAAGAACAGCACTCCCAGAAAGCAACAGTCAACAGTCAAAGCACAGCTTTCAGAGATTTGTATGGAAAAAATGCTTTTAAAAAATTATCTGGATCAGTCTGTGCTTCAGTTCTATGCTACAGAAAATGTTTCTAAAATAACAACATGCTATCACTTCTTACCTGTTTCTAGCAGCGCACTATTTTTGTTTGCCCAGTTGGGAACTGTGAGGCCAGAAAATACAGAGAATCCAAATATAAAGATGTTTCTGGAGGAGTTCATATCCGTGTACTGCACAGAGAAATTGTATACGTTACTATTTGCCATTTGGAATTACCAAAATCCGTGGATTGCTGTTGTGTTAGTGAGCCATGCTCAGATGTACATACAAACCCAATGGCAGGTGTTAGAACAGGAAGTTCTGCTTAAAGCTGAACCAAAATTAGCAAATGCTTTCAAAACCGCGTATGGCATACACCAGCATTTTTATAGGGCAGATGCAGTCAGATGGCAAAGCACTCCATGATCTCCAGCTGAGACGCTGGGAAAAGCTGTGATTCAGCCATCAGCGCTGAACAAACCGCTGGAAGAGTTGGAAATGAAACCCTTTTCCTCCTGCCCAGCTTGTGTCCTCTAGTCAAAGGGCTGTCCCCTAAATATACATTCCTATAGGACATGAAGAAATATCATCTATAGGCGCAGTGACAGAAATGCCTCCCTTGCTGATAACAGCTGCCTTGAGATAAACCATGTGACTGGGACGAGCAGCCCTGGCACTACGGGGGCATTAGTCATCCTGCTGCCCCAGCTGATAGCAAGCCTTTTCCCAACCAGGAACCTGTCTGTGATTTAGTTTGTGTGTGTGCGTGCCCTCATCTTCACCCAAGGAACTGCCAGTACAAATGTTTGCATTTGCTGCAGCACAGCTACGTCTGACTTAGGCTGGTAAGAATCTGGCCTGAAGCCAAAGTCATCTACCCTAGGGATGAAACAGCATGCACACAGCCGATACCTGCAAATTGGAAATCCCCACTGCTGTGATAATGCCAAACATCACGAGGAACATGCCTCCGATGACAGGGGTGGGTATGCTGGCAAACATCGCCCCGACTTTTCCGAAGACGCCGCTGAGGAGCATGGTGCAGGCACCGGCAACGATCACCATGCGGCTCCCGACCTGGGGCAAGAGGAAGAGGAGGCAGTCGTGCGCTGGCACAGCCAGGCAGGGGGTGGCAGCGCCAGTCAGTGTGGACCTGCTGGGCAGGGCTTGCACCTCTGACCGAAGCACTCGGTGTTGCCTTCAGTTCCGAGGTTCGGACGCAGCTGCTGGTGAGCCAGGAAGTTCTCACCGTGTGGAAAGTCCCTGTAGCTGCAGACTAGGAAACGTTTATCATAATAGGCACTCCAAGAACAATCAGGGATCCCCACCTATGTACTTTATGTTATCTTCTTCCTTATTGCTGCCAGGACTTAAATATTTTGCTGTGAAACAAAAAGCTTATTAATAATTTAAGAGCAGAGTAATCCCCACACACTGCTTTGCTTTCTCTCCGGCCCAGAAATGTCCTGGCATACCCCCAGGCTGGCGCTGCAACCACCCAGTTAATTCACTGGACAACGCTTCCACCAGGGGTTAGATTTACATCTAAAAATGGCTTTCAACTAGATGTCCTGCACCAAGTCATCCATTCCCAGGGGACAAAGGTGGGAAGGCAGAGCTGGCCGCGCTGGCTGCTTCCATCCTGAGCTCTTGGATCTAATACATCCTTTCCATGATCAACTACAGAAGTGGGGAAGTCCCTTGGTCTGCCCCCTACCCGTCATCACCCATCTAGCTTCAATAAAAGCAGCTCTCTCTCATTTTTTCCCTACGAAGAGCCAGGGGGTCATTCTTAGTCTGGCACTACAACTAAAACAGGATGAAGCACCAAGCCATGCCTTTCATTCAGAGTTGTTAGAGTATGTGAATAGGGAAGAGAGCATCTGCCAAACAAAGGGATGAAAGAGACATTTATGGATTGCAGAAATTAAACAGAAAAGCAGAAATATTTATTAGACTTTCAATTCAAGATAGGCCTTGCCACACCAAAACTTGGACAGCTTAAAGAATCATGTTAAGATTTACAGTTTTCAAGTCATAGGCTGAGAAATTCTGTAATCCTCTGCAAACAATTCATAATTCAATTAATTATTTTAATCCTTCCGTTGAAATATCTGAAGAATGTCACTTTTCTTTCAAGGGCATTTTACAAATGCTTTCAACAGAAACATTCCCAGTAACTAGTAGTGTCCCTTTTAAAATATCTTTAAAAATACTTTAAAGGCACATATTTATGAAACACTAAGTATTACTTAATTGTGAAAGATAAATGAATGAGATTTGGTGGGGAGTTTCAAAATAAAATCATGCATTGCCTTCAGGTGCACTTTTTATATTCTTTGGCTTAAAACCTTGGGACACCATTACCATCAAAACAGTAATTTAATAAAAGCCAGAAGAGCTATTTGTTCCAGGATTAGAATAAAGCTTCAGATTCTTCTATTGCCAAAATTGTGAAATGTCAAATTACCCAATATCTGGAGTTGGCCTTAAAGGCAAATTAACTAATCCACTGATACCACAACTGGGAGCATCTGCTTCTAAAGCCTCTAGATTAGAGTTTGTTTCAATTATGTCAGGAAAACAAAAAAATTGGTTGATTGAAGAAACCACACAGTTCTCTGCTACGTATATGGTGATTCTGAGATCTTTACCCCTCCTTAAAATCCTCCTCTTATTTTCTGGACGTGAGAGCCCAGTACTGGCATGCTGGGCTTGATCCAGTAGCTTAAACACAGGTGTCTGGTGCCATTTAAGTTGTTGGATCTTGGCAGTTTGTGGCAGCTTCTCCTTTGCTTTACCTGACAGCCCCTGTGTATATCTGAAATATCCAAACACATTTCAGGTAGTGCTGGACACCTGTGTTTAAGCAAAGGAAACAAGTCCTTTGTGTTTCTTTTTGTGATGGAAAAATATATTTCCCATGTAAAAACCAAATGAAATGGAATCTGCCTTGTGCTCTCAGCATCACCACCTATCCCAGTCAGAGTTGGATTTAAGATTGAGATGAGACTTCTGGTTTCTTAAGTCTGAACAAGGTGAGCAGAGGTGGGATCTAAGGGAACTCTGCTGAATCAGCAAGGATGGCATGTCTATCTGAAGGGCTTTGGGTACATGGGGAGAAGGCTTGTCCTATAAACTGATACTTGTGAGTCCGGTCACTTCTGCATTACGATCACATCAGCAAACCACACGTCATGAAAGAACAGGCTCAGGTGTATGGTCAGTATGCACCAACCACATAGTGACAAGGTCAAACACTGTAAAAAATGGTTATTGTGACTGAGGTTTATAAAATCCAGTGAAATAACTAAAATTATAGAGTGTGAGCCGTAAGTCAACTTCTGCATTCATTTACAGACTCACAGCTCTGCTGACATGACATAGCTTGTTTGACAATGATTTTAAAATGTTTTCAAGTGGTTGCTGGATGTACCCATCCTCTGGCTATAAGTCTTAGTGAAAATCTATGATCTCTATGATCTGATAGTCAAGCTTATCTATCTCTGGAAATTTCTCTTCCTTATAAGAGCAATAAGATACTCAAGGAATTCACAAAACTTTATAGAGAAGTAAAAACATAAAGTATTTGGCACCACATTTTATCCTCTCCTCTTTAAAAATATCTAAAAGAAGATGGATAGACAGACGGATAGGTAGGTAGACAGATAGTCTTTGGACTATTCAGTCCTTAGGACATTTCCAGAGTAGGTCAGTAACATACCGCCCTTTAGTCTTACAGAAGCCTAGGCCAGGAGCCACGAGTAACAGCAGCTTGTACTTCTCCCATATACAGACCATGAGCAGCAAAAGAGGGACTGACAACCTGTGCTATGGGTTTCGTAGCACCCTGAGGTGGTCACCAAGTGCCTGTAGGCAGCAGGCACATTTTCAGGTGGCAGTCCCTGCAGAGGTGGGCTAAGATCGCTTCCCAGCTCCAGTCCATACCCCCACACAACACACCCGTAAATGCACCAGGGAGGAGCTGCAGGAGGCCGGGAGCACTGCAGTCACCCCGCCGCACGAGGCTCACCTTGGTGATGCCCAGGGCCCCCACGTTCTCGCTGTAGGACGTGGTGCCGTTCCCCGTTCCCCAGGCCCCGGCCAGGAGGCAGCCGATGCCCTCCACCCCGATCCCGCGGCTGACGGCGTGCTTCGGCGGCGGCGGGGCGCCAGACAGGCGGGCGCAGGCGTAGTAATCCCCCATGGACTCCAGCATGGAGGAGATCACCCCGGCGAGGATGCCGAATATCCCAGCCAAGCTGACGGTTGGCACTCCCCACTGGCCTGCAAATGCAGAGCTCGATTCAGGCTCAGTTTACACTGAAATCTACTGAAGGGGAAGAATGATAAAGGTATTTGTGGGTATTTGCCTCATTTTTGGCACTTGTGGTGGCCATGAACCACGTGGGGAGCAGCAGCGAGAGATGGGGTTGAGTGCGGGGCCATGCCATGGTACCTGGGTAAGGGATCCGGAACCAGGGAGCCCGAGACAAAACGTCCCCGCGTGTGTCAGTCCGTGCCAGGTAGCCGTAGGCGGCGGGGTCCCCAGGGAGGACGTCGGTCACTGTCAGCACGTAGCAGAGCAGCCAGCTCAGGGACAGCCCCAGCAGCACCTGCCCGTCACATTCAGCAGCCTGGTTAGGGCACACCTGCATCGCTGGTGAGGCTGGGCAGGGCCTGGAACGAGCCCAGCCCCTTCCCCATGCACATGTGTGCGTGCATGTGGGATGGAGGGGGAGGGACAGCACAGCAAGGGTCCCAGCGGCCCTCCCTCCCACCCCGTGAGCAGGGCGGTTGGGACCTTCTCTCCTTTTCCCCTTCTCCCCTTCTCCCTTCTGTCCCCTTGCAGCATAGCCTGTGCCAGGAAGCGTTCAGTCCACTTGAAGCGAGTGGAAACAGCCCCAGCAGTCTGGGCTGGGTGAGGCTGGTCCCTCCGCCATGCCGCACAGGTGGCCAGGAACCCGAACGTACCGGGAAGATCTGGAAGAGGTAGACGGGGGAGAAGTGGCACTTCTTGCCTCTCTGGTACGACGGCAGTGGTACAGGGATGTCCTTCAGGTACTGAGAGAACAGAACTATGAAAAAAATAGTCCTGGGAGGAGGGAAAACCAGACCATGAGACAAAATGGGTGCCCAGCTGCCCACCTGTCCCCACGCTAACTGAAGGCCTGGCTACCCAAAGATCCAGGACTCCAGAGGACCTCAAAAACAGGCTCTCAGCACCGAAGGGTGGCTCCAGCAAGGCTGGGGCAGAATGAGCTTTCGGTCATACTCTACCAAGGGCTTGTTCTGATGGCTACAAGGTGCAGCCCCTCTCCCATCCCTCATGTGGGATTGAACCTCTTGGCAACGGCAGCACAGAGCTGCACAAAGACACACTACAGCATACAGGCAAAGGTTACCAATCGTAATTCAAAGCACTCACTGAATGACTGGACACAGAACATCGGAGGGGGAACCAGTTTCCATTCCTGGTTTCTAAAGCTGCAGAGCCCAGACCGACTGCATCAGTGCACGTTTTGTGCATTTGCACAAAGGGGCTCAGCACCCTGATGAATCACTGCCGAGCACTCGTCTATCTTTGGTAGGTGTCACTGCTTATTATTCAGGTTGCCTGACACATTCCATTAACAGATGCTATTTTCAGCTGCTTATAATTCTGCCTAACTTTACCCATTCAGGATGAAAATTTCCATGGAAAACATCTGCCTCGGGCCAAATATTTCTGAAGAAATATATCCTAAACCTATTTAGAAGAGTGATGTTCAGGAAATAGACATAGTATAGCCTGCGTTGAGAAGGTCATTATGCCTTGAGCAGTGGTAAGGTCTGCCTGTGACCTGCAGTAGAGATTTGAGGTTTAGTAAAATTTTTTCTATGGGGAGATACATATTGCTCTTTTTCACAAAACTCTGCTCACATATGATCAGTCTGTAACAATGATCATTCATCCCAGGTCCCAAATACTCAGCATAAACATCTCTGATTTTAGCATTTGCAGGCTCTAAAGATTGGGAGATTTTTTCAGGAATATGTCTGGGCCTCGCCAACTGATGAATTGTGTATGTACCATCACCATGTGAGCAAGTGAGCACACACTAACCCAGTTTCTCAAGGCAACAAAGGGTATCGCCCATTATCGGGGCTCTGGGATGTGGTGGGGGCTGGACAGTAGGGCTGAGAGCACAGGGCTCATGTCTTCTACCAACTCCACCAGCTCCCTCTCCCTTTCCCTAATGGCACCAATGGAGAATGGAAGAGGCAGCAAAAGAAGACACAACCCACATGGCTCAGAGCACAATCATCAGGTTGGGGCAAAGGAGTCTGAGTCATGAAAGAAAGGACTGGGATCAGGGAACAGAACAAACCAGAGATGTGGTGGAAGAAACAATGCTGAAAGGGAAGCTGGAGAGCAGGAAGACAGGAAGGGTTTGGGGTCTTACGGTGTGCTGGTGGAAGAGATCGGTCAGGTGGGGAACTGGATGTGGAGAAGAAAGGTAGCATTGGGGGCCTGAGAGTGCAGGTGTGGGCAGGCAGAACAGAACCAGCAGTGCCAGGAGAAGTGGAGCTAGGAGCAGAAGCCCAGTCTGGGGCTGGATCATGACCCTACAACGGTACGTTGCTTTCCCAGGGCTGCATTCAGCCCTGACCCCTGAGTCGCCAAAGGCAGCTCTGAAAGCACTAGCAAACTGTTACTAGCAAACTGTTATGGAGGATAACAACCTGCTGCTGTTATATGCTAGCCTGAGCTTAACTCTGTATTATAGATCTGAAAGTGCTAAACCTGCAGGCGAACCATGCAGTGGACCTTCTATTTTCTGAAATTGTTTCTGAAGTACCAACAAATTTCTGCCACCAAGCACACTTGTACACTCATGCACAAAGGCACACACACAAATAGCCTTGAAAGAAAGCTCTTAACGGTGCAAAACCACATACACACAACGCAGACATTTCCAGAGCCCCCCAGGCCCTCTGGGGAGAAAACAATTCCTCCTCATGGTGTGAAAACAAGACAAGAAGCAGCAGCTCTTTTAATTCGAGGAATACCTAAGCCTGGGTGCTCAACTTTGTTATTTTAGAAATGCCTTTTTAATTTAAATAATGGGTGTGTAAGATAACGTGCATACACAAATACAACAGAGAGGCCCTCAGCAATGACTCACAGGAAAGACTTGTTTCTCTATTGACCTATGAACTTTGGGTTTTCATTATATCAGATGATTTTAAATCAATTTTTGGTTTTGCTTTGTTGCTGGTGTTGCTGAGGTCTCTAAGTTCTTTGGGAGGTAGCTATGCCATGCTGGTGTCTTGCACAAGCCTGCTGGATGTTAGTGCTCAACAAATAAACCTTGAACTCAAGAGAACCCTGCTACCAATTGTAACATCTGATTTCAAATTTGAGGTAGGCAGTTTGTGTACACTCAGCTTTCCCAAGGGGAAGTGAGACTTACATGAAGGCTATGCCCCAGTGCTGCCCAGCATCATTTCCAGCTGAGTCAAAGAGAGGTAGTGCAACCAAGGTGATGGTGGGGGCAATTGTCAGGGGCCCGATGAATCTTATCAGAAATCCAATCAGGCCAGAAAATCCAACGAAGATTTGAAAGCAGGAAGCTACAATGATAGCTCCTTGTACCTGGAAAATTGGAGAAAAAGAGCAGAGGGTGAATGGAGCTCCAGCTGCTAAGCCTTTTTTTATGTCGGTGCCAAACCAGTGTGAGAGCCAGGCTCAGACTCCACAGATGGACCAGTGCAGAGGCTCTCCTGCTGGCTGCAGCACGGCTCAGCTGAGCAGGACATGTGGGGAAGGACCACCAAAGTACCAGTACATCAACTCCCACCTTGGCTGAGGGATTTAGTCCTCACCAGGGCTAATTTTATTCCAGAGACTCCTCCAGCCTGTCCTTTGTGCCATCCAAGCATGCAGCAGCTTCCCTGCACCCTCTTTTTCTGCTCCCCCAAAATGCAGGAAAAAAGCTCTTGCTCTGAAAGTGGGAGTAGAGCCATGGCCTCCTCTCACCCCCAGCTGGGAAGGGCTTGGGAAGTTTCAGCACACTTGTAAGACAGGAGGGTCATGACAGCCTCTGTTTTTTCTGAGTATCATTTTCCCTCCAGGGACACAGTTATCACCCTGAACTTTTCTGTGTTTGACAATCACTGTTTAAGTAGCCGGTGATCTGTCCTGAAAAGCCATTTGCTGCTCATGTCACCTCCAGCTAGGGGACTCTAGGGTGAGGCTGCTCTCTGCCTTTGCAGATTTGGTGATAAACCAGGCTGAATCCCCTGCAGTGCTGAGCACCTTCTTTCATCCCAGTTCCAAAGGGAAAAGAAACACCGGGGGCTGGGGATGAAGCACCCAGCCTGAAAGGAAAGATAGCAGCGTCCTTATGACAGAAGAGGTTTTACATGTATCAGTAGGGATGGCAAGCTGCTCTGCACAGCAAATACTTTGTGAGCTCACAACAATTCCCAAACACTTTGCAAAGCATCCCAGTGTAGAGATCGACAGAGGCAAATTTAGTCACTTACCCTGACAAGGCGATAGATGTAAAATAAGACAATGAGATCTCTGACCCTTCCTCCTCTCTTTTGACTACCCAAGAATGCATTTTACTGTAATATTTACAGTATGTTCTGCCTAGCATCTCTTTTACTAGGTTTCATGTGCATAGGCAAGGTCCTTTCATTAGAAACATCTTCCCTGTCTTCCTTCCCCAAGGTCAACCACACTTCATGGAAAAAGGATCTGTCTGCACAAGTGGAATTTTGCAGGGACCATAATCAGCCACAGACTCTATGCCCCCAGTTCAACAGCATCAAAACTCCTGTTGGAGAAGGACTCTTTATTGGAGGGACTCTTTATCAAGGAATGTAGTTATTGGACAAGAAATAATGGCTTTAAACTAACAGATGGTAGATTTAAAGTAGATATAAGGAAGAAATTTTTCACTCAGAGTGTGGTGGGGCCCTGGCACAGGCTGCCCAGAGAAGCTGTGGGTGCCCCATCCCTGGAGGTGCTCAAGGCCAGGCTGGATGGGGCTTTGGGCAGCCTGGTGTGGTGGGAGGTGTCCCTGCCCATGGCAGGGGGTTGGAACCATGTGATCCTTAAGGTCCCTTCCAACCCAAACTATTCTGTGATTCCATTCTATGAAAACACCAGAAAAGCTGTAACAGGGTGAGGGCTTAGTTCCGCTGTGGATGGAGCATTCCCAGCACTGATGTCCCTGCCATGTTGAGGTGCTTTTCTGAAAGCAAACAGCCTTGATGAAGAACAGGTGCCACTGAAAATGCAATATACCTCTCGCATCCGTGTCTGCCAGACTTCAATGAACTCCGGTGAAGAGGCATTCACCAGAGTGGCGTTCTGCGTCCAGGCAGGGCACTTCCACTTGGGGAGAGACAGCATGGCCAGGGTGGGGGTCAGGAATGCAAAAGTCCCTCCTTGAATAATAGGCAACCTGGAAGGAGAACAGTGGGGAAAGCTGAAAAGTGAGAATGCTGGAATCCCAGTTCCATAAGAGTGAGAGAAAGAAAAGCAAAATAATTAAAAAAAAAAAAAATCAATCTGCTCATGGCCACTGACAGTGTTTTTTGAACTGTTCTGGCAAGTCTCTATCACTAACAATGCTTGGGAATTGCTGCCCATTGTACTTAAGAGCAACAACCACGACGGGGAAGCAGATTGGCTCTGGAGTCAAATTCTGCTTTAAGGAAAAATTGTCCTCCTCAGGTGTGACTAGGTCACAGGGCTGCATGTGGTAAAACAGCAGCCAAAAGAACAAGTTGGAGGAGGAGAGAAGAGCAAGGAAGAAAGATGGTGAGACTCCGAAGAAAAGTTTAGCATTGACCTAGGCCCAAATCCCACCAATATCCAGTTGTTTCCTCTGTTCCCTTGAGATGCCTCATTTTTCTTCGCAACCAGCTTACAAACACAAGCACATATATATGCTGGCTGCTCCCCACTCCATAGCCATCCTCAGACTGGGGTCACTGGAAATTGTCACTCAGCTTTTACTAGACTGTTTTTTAAAGCTAAGCCCTCTGCCCTGTTTCCACTGACACTAGAACGGAATGGACACAGCCAAGAATGGAGCTCGGAACAAGCCAAGAGAAGCCTCCAAGGCACCTTGGCTTCATTTGCTCAGAACGCATCCCTGGGAGCAGCTCCCAGAGCAACCTCTCCTTGCCCCAGAAACTCCTGTGGCACCTGCTCAGAAAAGCAGTGGGGCAGCAATCCACGTGAATGCTTCTGCAGGGCACAAATTTCCCTGCATTTCCACCATTCACCAGAAAGCACAGGAAAATGAAAGGTGGCATAGCTGTAACAGCACAACTCCTCTGCCACCTGAAACAGATATTTATACCACTGCAATTACTCATGCCATGTATAACCAGAGCACTGTTAGAACTTAGCCAGTAAGTTATATTTGCACATCAGTCATCCATGGAGTTACTTATCTATGGCATCCATCCAAACATGTTGCAGCCTTCACAGAATTTTGCTGGGCAAGGCAAAAACAAAAAAATAAGCAAAAGTCACGGAAGGACCAGCACCACCACTGTTGAATTAACAATAGCTTTTTAGCTCCCGAGTTCCTGGTGCATCACCCCTGAAGCTGTTTCACAGCTGGTGCTGGTGTGGGTGGGCTAGTTGGAATTTTGGAACAGGTTGCCCAGAGAAGCTGTGGGTGCCCCATCCCTGGAGGTGTTCAAGGTCAGGCTGGACGAGGCCCTGGGCAACCTATCTAGTGGGTGGCACCCCTGCCCACGGCAGGGGGGTTGGAACTAGATGTTCTTTAAGGTCCCTTCCAACCCAAACCATTCTGTGATTCTGTGACCTATGACTAAGGGCAAGATGAGGTGATCCATATGGGGCACATGGAGTTTTTTGCAGCAGGGTTTACAAGATGGAAAGCTGCAGGTTTAGAGAAGATGTTATGCTCTAATCATCACTGCAGGATGCCGAAGCATCTGCTAAGGGGGCTCACCACAATGGCAAGTGACCTGTGCCTCCTCAGGAGCTGCTAGGGTAGTTTGTCTAGTGACCCATCACTGCGTTTTCATGCTTTGTCACACGACCAAGCTGCAGGTTACAGTGCGTCGGGATTTTCCCCTGGCTATTGCTTCAGCAGGACTGCTCCCAAATTGCACCCACTCTTGCAAGGAACCTCTTTTCCATGGCCAGTTCCTATCTCTTTGTTCATGTGCCAGCATTACCTTTTAGCTAAAATTGTTTCTTCTTGCCTGATCCCCCCTCTTCTCTCCCAGACTAGTCATAGGCTGCAGCCAGACCCTCTGACCACCATTTGCCAAAGCTAAAGCAACCAATATCACTCACATTGCCTCTACAAGATGAACTGTCTCCCTTCCCCACACCATGTTAATGGGTCATCTCTGTACCTCTTCTCACCTCTTCTCTAAATCAGTCTTTCTTAAATGTGGTCACCATGAGCTATGCAGAGCACTTAGCTGAGGGCTCCCCAGGGCCTAGGAGAGTAACATTGATGTTTTCCAGGAAAAAGCATCCCCTCAGCCTTGTATTTACTGTTTTCCCAACAGTCCTGTTGGTGATTCATGGTTATCAGCTACTAAAGGCTTTGAGAAAGCAGTAAAAGGAGGAAAAAAAAGTGCTTCCAACTGTTTCCCCAGGCTTGGTTTTGATTACCATCCCTCCTCCAGCTGTGCCACAGGCTGAGTCCACCTTTCTGACAGGGAATGTCCTCATGCCTTACAATTGGGGCTGGCAATAAGGTATTTGCATCCTCAGCACAGAATAAATAAATAAATAAATAAAAAGTAAGCTTATCTTACAGGAATAACTCCTCACTGCTTAATTTGATCTGTTGTTCCTTGTTTAGCTATTTAGCCACAGGAGAGGCTTCCTGCCACACGCTTCTCCTTGGCTAACAGCAAGCAAGGCAAGTCACAGCCCTCAGGTATTCACCAAGTCATTTGGGGGTGGCCTGGGAGGACTCCAGTCTGAAACGGCCCCCACTATGGCCATGCACCCTAACCTGGAGTTAACTGAACTCAGAAGAACCAGGTTGTCCCTCTTTAGTGGCCATGGTGGCCTGGCCTGCATGGCATTGTACATCTCCAGACCCCTTCCTCCATGAATCCTGCAGCAACAAAGGAGAAGTGGGGTCACCTCTGGGGAGGGGGTCATCTACAGCCATTTCTTATGACAGACAGAGATGGGAAAGTTGCCCTGGGGAAAGATACAGGAAGTGTAAAAAACATTTTGTGATTTGCTGGTAGAAGAGTTTTAACCAGGTCATTCAGATTCAAAAGCCAAAGAACGTGTGACTTTTGCTCCTCCCTGTGTCCCTAAACGTGGCAGATGGGCTCCCATTTCTCCCAGTCATCCCCTGCCCTAGAGTTTCTCAAGGACTCTGTGTCCCAGGATGAGATCAAAAGGGACCTGCTGCAGCTGGAGGATCCCTGATAAGGAGGAGGCAGATACTGCTTAGTGCATCTTTTAATGATTTATTATTTAGCATGGCCAATACCTTATGAACCCAATGAAAAGTGCATCAATTACCAGGAAATGCAGAAGTCAAACAGTGAGGTAGCCATACAAAGCTGTCAGGTACAGCAATTGCAGTATGCTTTGGCATGTGTCCTGACTGCCCAAGGGTAGCAAATGACCCTTGTTAATAGATAAACTCTACAGCAAGCTGGTTGCTGAGCACGTAGTAATTGCATCTATAAATTTTCTTGCATATTCCATTTCTTGCCTTTGGCCTACCTGACTCCAAAGAGGACTTGCAGCAGGGTGCAAATGCCTGAGACAAAGAAGATGGTGCTGATCAGGTGGCTCTGGGTGAGCAGGTCGTGCTGGAGGCAAAGCTCTCTGGAAAGGATCAGCGGGACGGCTACGAGACCTCCCATAGCTGTCAGGAAATGCTAGGAGCCACAGAGAAAGACTGAGTGAAGGAAGACACAGAACTGGCATAATATAATTACTGTGTTGCTGAGGGAAGTCTGAAAGTATCTTGCGCTTTTGTGTTTGGGTGACACTAGTACTACCCATTCCCTCTTTTGACAACTTTAATGTTCTGTTAAGGACTCTTCCAAGGTACCTACAAGAACTGCAATGCACTCCCACAGACTTCTCTCACTTTCCATGCCCGAAGACATTTTGTAGTGCTCTGAACCCCCAAGATTGCTGTCATATGCAACCAGTTTATCCACAGCCCTGCAAACAAAGCTGCTGGGTATGCTGTTCCAGGAAGTAGGGGACTTCCCAAGGAAGGGATCAGGTGAGGTGAGTGCAAATGTCTCTATTCATTTCATTTGCACCACAACTTATAACATAAAAAGTTAGCAAAGTCGTCCACTCTTCGCTATCAACTACTTTTCTCACACAGTGCAATTATGAATAGCCTTAAAAAACGGACACCAAAGAATGGAAAAATCAGGCATTGTGTTTTTCAGAAGAGTCACAGAGGTATTTCAATGATGAACTTTACTTAATAACTAAATGTGCAAATAAATTTTTCAGATTTATTTTTGCTTAAATATTAACATTATTTGTGCTGAGCAATGGACAAGGTAAGGTCACTTCAGCTGGTATCAATTCCTAGTTCTTACTCATAGTACAGGACTGCAGTGGTGGGATTGGTGGCACTCAGAAACTCACTGTGCTCATTAGAGGCATGCTTTATTAAAATTATGACTCAGATGTGTTCATAAAACCTTGTTTTTATACATTCTAACTCTGAGATGACCTTTGAAGGAAACAAAGTACAAGATGTCCACCAGGCTTCAAGCACGGTCCGTTGTTTCCTTAATCACTCTGAGATCTCTATTTTCTGAGGCTCCGCACCCGGTGGCTTTGTGTGGCACTGAGGCATTTAACACGCTGGGGCATGGAGTGGCCAAAGCAGTGTGGACCCTTCTCATGCTTCCTCTGTCTAGCTTTTATTGCAGTGGGAAGGCAGAAGCTCAGACATCTTTAGCCATTTGACTGGCTTCAGCAGAGGTATCTGACCTGTTCTCGTTAGCTATTTGACTCTGGTCCTGGCACTCTGCCTTCCATCTGCACTTCAAGGGGCAGGGTGTAGCTGCAGGCACAAGGATAGCAATCAGTGCTCAGGCAGCCGTGGGAAGGACCTGAAGTCCACTGAGATCTAGCCCAGAACAGCTCCAGTCACACCTGGGGAACATAAAGCACCGCCAAATTCGGGTTTTGCCACCATGAACTGACCTGAACAACTGTTAACCTTCCAACCCCCCCACCTTCTGCCTGCATCCCTGTCACACCTGAATGCCCAGCAGGATGCACAGGTACCAGGGGGGCACGTCCGTGATGGTGTAGGCTAACTTGTTGTCCCGGCCCTTAACCCCGATTTTCTCTGGGCCTTGGGCAGCAGGATCCGGCAAGGAGCAGTGGTGGCTCCCATCTTCACCCTGGAAAACAGAGAGACCTTTCGTTAGCCACAGCTGCCTCTCCTGCAGCCATGCTCCATGTCTTGTTGCAAACCCATGTATGTAGTTTCAACAAGGCTGGAAGAAAAAAGAGCAACTGAGGGGAGGTTAAAACAGAGGTAAAAACACCTAGGGAAATCGGTTATATGCTTATATACACATGTCTAGTCCAGGAGAAACATTTGAGGGTGTGTCAGCCTCAAAAAGACATCGGGACAAAGCCTTTTAGTATCATTAATGTCTTGCTAAGGATGGAGAAACTGACCAGAAACAAGAAGGAGTGTGCAGTGGATTCACACATGACTCTTGTGCTGTCCCCTGTTCTCCAGCCCACTCAAACATCTCTTTTGATAAAATACATTGAAACAATTTGACCCTTTACAGAGTAGAAGCCTTTTTTGTATTCATTTCCTTCTCTTAAATCTTCTTTTCCTGATCTCACACACACCCTTACAAGTGTTCTGCCTCAATAAACACACCTGTGCTGGGTACAACCCAGGACTCCTCTCTAAAACGGAGGAACCAGGCGAAACCAAAGACCATGGCGTCCTGGCGTCCATTTCAAAGGCGCCAGCTGGCAGAAGCTGGGTGGGATGAGACCTCATCCCCAGCAGGGGCTACCAGGTGCTGCCCAGCTTGGCTGTCTGCCACGGGGACGGCACCCTGTGCCACAGCTGCGGGGCAGGGGGATGCGCTGAGCACGGGGCAGCACCGGAGATGGGGAGACAACCTGGGGACACGGGGCCTTGGGGAGGTGGTGGGTCTGGAACAGCTCCCCAGGAAGGCTTGGATCCCCTCGCAGGCAGCCGGAAGCCTCAGGGCTCCCCAGGGAGCTGTACGCCTCACAGGGTTTGTTTGTACAGAGATGTGCTTTGTCAAGGAAAGCAAAATAGTGCTTTGCTTCAGGTGCCTCAGTTTTTAAGCTGAGTAAATGCCCCCAATTTTCTGCTTCTTCTTCCACCTCACCCTGACCTCTGTGCATACACGTGCACACACAAACACGCAGACACCCCATGCACAACTCCACGCACATCCCACCTGTGCATGCATACAACACCATGTGCACATGCACATGGCAGAGAAACCTGCTGTCAGGAGAAGCTCAACCACTGTGTCAGCACCAAACTTCTTTTTTTTTTTTTTAACCTTCAAGTCCTGCCTGAATGTAAAGACACTGAAAGGCCCAGCAAAGCAGGGTGTGTGCTCATGGCCTACCTACTGCTGGAGCTAACACAGGGTCAGGGAACAGGGACTTAAAATTAATGTTACATTCAGTTGTACATTTGCAGATGCGGCCAATTAACCCTGCAGGACAGCATCACCACTTGAAATCTCCAAGTTTCCAAGACCTGTGCCTGTCCCATTTAAGATCATGCTGTTAGAAATGCGCTATCTGATACCTCTTAAAACACAGTGTATTTACCCAGCCAAGGCAGGCTGGGGTCATCACACATCCTTCAAAACAGATAGGTGAGGGCAGGGTTAATTCAAACTGAGCTCAGGCATGAACTTCAAGAGCAAAAGGCGTTCCTCAATAACTCCCTATGGAGGCATTTTCATTTCAGAACAGGAGGGCCTGAGCTGTGGATTAACACAAAGTACAGCAAGGTATTTAAGACTGCTCATGCAGGGAGTTATTTGGGGACAGCTACTCCTGAATAACACCACGGGTAGATGATTCCTAAGCTAGGCGGACAGCATTAAGCTCCTTTCCTTTCACTGCAACTTTTCCCATGTTAACCAGGAGGCACAGGGCAGCTGGGCAGAGCCTGTGCCAGTAAGAGCCTCGCATGACCATCACGAGTGCCTGGCCTTCCCCGGGAGCTGGAGGAGAGCGAGCAGGGCTCAGCAGGAGAAGGATGAAGCAGAGATAACAGGACCAGGCAGGACAGGAGACAATGTCTGACCGAACAAGAGGTGATGGGCACAAACTGGAGCACAGGAGGTTCCACCTGAACATCAGGAAGCACTTCTTCACTGTGCGGGTGATGGAGCACTGGCACAGGCTGCCCAGAAAGTTTTTGGACTCTCCCTCCTTGCAGATCTTCAAAAACCACCTGGACGTGGTCCTGGGCAGCCTGCTCTGGGTGGCCCTGCTTGAGCAGGGGTTGGAGCAGGTGGTCTCCAGAGGGCCCCGCCAGCCTCAGCCATCCCGTGATGCCGAGGCACTGCGAGGAGGAAGAGGCAGGAGCAGTCTGGGGCAGTGACAGGCCCTTGCAGGAGCTGCTGTAGCTGCTCCTGGTGGTTCTCAGCCTGGCTGCTCCCCTGAGGCCAGGGGCCTGGGATGCCCTCTGCGTACTGCATCAGGAAGGTGGTCAGAAACCGAACTGCCAGAACCACAGGCAGAAGATAGTGGTAATTCAAACTTCAGGCAGTCACAAGCCTGATCTGTGTTATGGCAGAACAGGTAGAAATGGAGATCATTAACGATAGTGAAAGCAAGCCCCTGCATTGCTCCAAGTACCTCCCCGAGGCTCTGCCTGCAGCTGCTCACACAGCACTCCACCTCCACTGTTCGCAGCAAGCTCTCCAAGAGTTATCTGAGAAATGGGAGACTCGGACACCAGGAGATTAAATGACTCCTGGGTGGTCTGTACCAAGGTATGGGACAGCTGCAGGACCCCACTCTTTGACCCTTGCTGTCAGAATATAAGCAGCTTTCCTTGTTTCTAATGGAGGTGACCTCTGCCATGAGATAGGAATGGGGCTGCTGTGCCCCAAGTCCTTGCCCTGTGGCTCTGTTATAGCTCCCAGTATTTCCCGTGCACTGCACACCCCTGAATTCACACATCATTTACAGCTTTTACTATCCCACTATAAATCTACAGGGTACTTTCCCATGCTGACTCCCCAAACCCTTTTTCACCCACCTCTCTAACAGTTAACCTCACTAGAAATAGATCCAGAAGACAAAGAAACACATTCTTCGGCAGGCTAAATTTGTTTTGTAATTTTACTAGTTAATATATAAATGCCTCTGTCCGGGGACACCTGCACCAGGATCCACCAGCTCTCTTCCTTTTCAATACAGACACACTTGCACTGCCATTCACCTACTCTATCATTTTAGAAATAATGGAGAGAAAAGAAGTGAGAAGGGCACCAGAGAGCAGAAGCTGCACTGAGTCTGCAGCAGCAGCAAGCTTTAGTTAGGCTATCATTCCTCAGATTCCTGCTGATAAAAGAGCTGAGACAGACCTTTACCACACACAAGCATCCCTGCATACAGTCCAACCCCCCTGGCTGTCCCTTTCTCCTCCATTTGGAGGGATCACACCAATTTATACAAGAATTACCCATCAGAGAAGAGCAGACTCACCACAAAGCTGGGGTTATCTAGCCCGTTGAGCTCTCTATCTGACGAGGGGGTCATGCCTTCCACTTTTCTTCACTGACTGCCTTGAAAAAGAAAGAGGAGTAAGAAGAAGGAAGCCTCCCAAATTGCCACTCGTCCCGGTCAATACAGCCCTAAAGAAACTGGGTGAGCAGATGCAGAAGCTGGACGTCAGGAGTAAACCAGTGCTCAGTCCTAGGTCTTCATGTGAGCAGTATCGCAGAAGTGTTTTCTTTCCCCGCGCTTATGTAAGTGACTCCTTTTCTCCAGCTGATTAGGGGATCGGCATTCACACCAAACTGGAAAGCAGCCCTTCCCTGGGCTGAGTGAATCAGTAACTGACGACAGAAAAACTTCCTCTCTAGGTAAAGATGTGAGGGGGTATCAGAGAGGTGAGACATTTCCCTCTCTCCCTGGCACAGCCTTGAAACCTGTTGCTTCACTACTGATTCAACAGCAACTTGCATTTCCCAGGTGGGTTGGGTCTTGAAGAGCTTTATGCCAGTCTTTAGAAAATTAAATTTCTAGATGGTTTCACTTATTCTGCATGTAAATCACTGTGTATTTTGGCTAAGGTACAAATGTAGTCATCTTGTATGATAATCCTATTACAGCGTGAAAAGAATTAGGCTTTTTACAGGGAAATTATATAAGACAGAAACCAACAAGCAAGTCATCAGAAGACGACACCAGAAAGGTATAAAAAAATAAGATTTTAAAAGGACTACTTCAGGTCGTTTGATTATCTCCATTCGACTAAGGATCCTAGCTGAATGGGGATAATCAGATGACTTGAAGCACATTTGCCCTTATTTTAATAAGCAGCAGTGTCAATGCTCTTATCAAGCTATCCTAGCTACCCCTCCCCAGCTCCCCTCAGATGAAGTACCTATTTAATTTAATGGCTCCCCCAGGGCAGTGAACTTCCCAGACCAACTGCAGAGAGCTCCTGTGAAAAGGAGCTTGCTATTGCATGCACACAGTGATCACCCATTGGGAATATCTCCAGGTTTCCAGGCAGGAAGCAGCCTAACAGAAATAAGCTCTGTCCTCTGTTTCTTATGTAGAGCACTAATATTCTCAGGTCTTCTCCTCAGACCAGGACTGCATTATAGAGGAAGACAATCTTGCCCTAAACATCATCAGTGAAGCTATGACCTGCTGAACAGCTAAAACTTAAGGCATCAAAATCATCAGGCATTTATGGCTTTGCCAGATCTCCTCTCTGAACCCCTGATATATATAGGGATCTCCCTATAATTTTAACTGCAGGGGGTGCATTTTCAGCCCCACTGATCTTGGCATGAGACCACACTTTTTCTGCAAGCTGTAAATGAGAACTATCCCTGGTGAAACTAGGCTAGACACTTTTGCCCTCAACTCTATCAATTCAGAGGGAGCAGCACAAAGGCACTGTTTTATAGACTTGCTCATCTCTTGTTATCCAGTGCACTGTATGATTGCAGTTCATTGCATATATACAGTTTCACATGGCACCATATATACTGATAGTGTCCATTACGTAATACCAGTGAGAATGCACTATTGCAAAGCTCCAAGAAAAGGAGCATTAGATTTTCTTTCATTCATTTTGTAAAAGTACATTCCTGCTTGCATTTCTTGATGGATGGATGCAGTGCAGTTGTTGGAGCAGCCATCTACATCTGTGTGTTCTGATATCCTCCATTCACCCTTCTCCATTCCATGAATCAGCCAGTCTCTGTGCCTCACAATCTCTCTCGTTGTGTTTTGTTTCGTTTTGTTTTGTTTTTTGTCAAGTTGTGGCACAACATTCCTCTGGGGTTACCCTGTCTTCCCAGTAAACTTTTAAAAGACCTTGCATCAAAAAAATCTCCCATCTCGTAATTTCAGTCCAACACCTGTTCAGCGACCCCCCAGTCCTTTTTTTAAAATGGCATTCAGTAATCAGGGTTTCTTCATCTCTTTGGCGTACAAACCTATGTAACAACCCAAAGTGGAAGGTACATTACAATGCTTGTCATCTGGGCTAGCTGCCTGTGTCATCTAGGCTAGCATGTGCGGGGAAAAATAATAATAATAAAAAAAGCATCAGTAACAACAATTCCTTTTCTCAAAAAAAAATATATAATATAGCTATTCTGGTAAACTCTGCAGTGTCAAAAAATGCACCTTAACAGCACCAAGAGAGTGCAGGTTTCCATGAAAAAATGCAGGAAATAAGTCCTAAGTAGCCAAAGGCCTGGACATAAGAGTAGGTCTATCAGGAATGAACAGTTTAACAGTATCAGCCTCTGGCCAGAGAAGGGTTAATGCTGTAATCTGTAATCTAGAAGGTTATGAAATAGGACAATGTACACACCAAGGCAGAAATCTACGGAGACCACATGAAGTGCCTCAGCCCGGCATGTGCTGGCCTTGGAAATAAACAATGGGTGTAGGAAGTCTCTGTGTGCACGCAAGTGTCTGTGTACATCATCTGTAGATGTACTTGTGTATATTTGTATATATACAACAGGAGTAGTAATAACTTACTAAATTGTGACGTTTTTGGAACAAGGAATTATTCAGTTAGCAAAGAGGCATGCTGAACTACTAATATCATAAATTCATAGAACCCAATCAACTGTGGGGGTTGTTATTATGAATAGATGGGCAGGCTTCCTCTTGTTCAACTTACTCAGGATGTGTGAGAAAATGAAACCAAAAACTGTGGTATGGATTCCCTTTAGGCTTCTCTGTCTGGCATATCGTGTTATCCATCAAGCTACCTGGCCAGCTGCTCACAACAGTAAAGGCTGTCTGGGCTTACGCCCCTGGGGACAGGAGAAATCAATTGACTGTTAAAAGCTGCTAATCAAGGAAAATTTCGGGGACATGGGAGACCCAGCTGAGAACTTCAGTCTTGACCCCAAGTCTTGGTACCCACAAAGAGAGCCTGGACCACCTGTATCCAGACTCTCCTGACAGGGTCATTTTCTCTCTCGTTCTACATTTCTCCCTGACACTCCAAATCTTTTCCAGGAAGCATTTCAATAATGGATCAACTTATAAAGCCATCCTGAGATAACTCATCCAAAGAGCTCCCTGCACTCTTTAGCAGACAGGTGTCCCTACCAAATTGCAGATAGAGTGGCACCAGCATGGTGACTTCCAAGCCGTACAGGTAGATAGAGGTGTGGCAAGTGCCTGCCATGTGCGATTGTCCCCAAAACCAGTGGAGTGACAAATCTGAATGTGCTGGCAGCTCCCTCTGCTGCCAGAGGGTACAGACTGCTGTGATGGCTAAGGGACCTGCTACCAACTTTACCCATCTGCAACGCAGACATTGATACATGAGCTTCCTCTGAATTCAATAGGCCCTTCTACAACTTCCATTGGATCTTAAAATAGGAGTCCCAAATAGGCTAGGTAAAGAAAGTGCCATTTCTTTCCTGAACTATGCAACAACCAAGAGAGACTAGCACAGATGAAGGTGTCTGAAGATGAGTGAGATGAGTCCCTCCCTGTGGGGCTGTGCACACATAACCCAGGGGAGTGCAGATTTGGTGATTCACATTAAGCCCCTTGCTTAGAGGGCAGGTTCATCCACAGTGTTGCCACAAACTTCTCACGCTGTCCCAGCTGGGAAACTGTGGGTTTAGAGGGAACTTGGAGCTATGAAATAAAAGCAATGTGGTATAGAAGAGGAAAATTTGGAAACATCTCCCTGGAGAATGGTTCATTCTTCCACAAATCTAGCCCTGGTTGGTTCGCACGAAGGATGAACTAGCGAGAGAGCTATGCAAATGGATTGCAGTGAGTAATTTAGTCTCAAAATACCTCTCTGTCCTTCTGTCTGTGGAACCTTCTGCAAGCAAATAGGCTCACTCGTGTTCATTGACTTGAAATTACTACTTTCGTGTTTGGTTGTGGAAGTTCAGCTTCTGCAGAAAAATTCTGCACTGCTCACTAATGAGACTGGATTAATAGAGTGCTTTAGTCTTGGACTGCAGACAGTATTTCCTATGAGAAAATGTCTTATCACTTAAGTGCAACCAATGCAACACACTGCAGTGTACCTGGGTTATACAACAAAGTTCACCTGCAAGGATGTTACTTTAAAACACAACAGGGGGATAACCATGACCAGAGTAAATCCCCTTAAAGAGTCAGGGATCATTTCATTCTACTTTTGAAACAGGATCTGTATGGCGCTGCAAGGAACCAAGTGCAGAGTCCCAGCCAGAGAATTACCTTTGTGCTCACCTTTCCCCTCCCACTTCTCTCGGTTGCCTTTCCTCGTCCAAAGGACAAGAAGACAAGTGGGGCACGGAGGCATACATCTACATTCCTGTTGCCACTTTCCTGTGCAAGCAAAAGCAAGCGTCACGGTGAAATTGCACAGGCTCTAGTCAAGCAGCAACACCCCCTGGGCTTTGTGCAATGCTTAAGCTCGCTCAGCTCTTTTCTAGCAAGAGCCCTACAGTCATCCAGCTCTCCCAGCAAGTCTGCCTTGACCCCTCTCTTCCTCTTTCCTCCTGCCGCTGTTCTTCCAGCTGGACCCGTAGCCCTGCTCTCGGTGTGGGTCTTGGATCCCATTGCTGCCAGGGCAGTGCGTCAGCCCCAGGGGATGAGATGAGTGCTTCCCCATGGCAAAGGGGGCTCCTCCTCACCTCCCCTGCCCCACCTAATCTCCATGGCTAGCCCCAGGCGGGCCATACCCTGGGGCATGATGTGACCGAAACTACGTAACCTTTTCTGGTTATCCTCAGAGTTCATCTACCTGTGCTCCTCCAGGACCCCCCCCTCCAGACATCCTTGTCTCTCAAGGCAGAAGAAAAGTGCTTGCTCTTCTCTAGGGCTGGTGCTCCTTGGTGTCAAAGCAGCACAACAACAAACCACAGAGCTGATGGAGGCTCTACCAAAATCAGGAGATTGGTATGAGGGTGTGGGCCAAGACACTGACAGGAGATTAAAGGAGACACCTCCTCAGTTTCACGGTGCTGTGCCTACGGCAGCACACCTCTGCTTGGCTGCCTGTGCCAGGGGAAGGGAGGTGTTGCTTTCTCCGGCCAGGAGCACCGGAGTGAGGGGAGGCAGGGCGTGAGGATGGGACAAAGTCTGCCACCCCCTTGGACCAGCAGCAGCCTGGCCTGGTGAGGATGTGGGCTGGGAGATGGGAGAGCCCCTGCAGCTGATGGGAGCTGGGTTTGAAGCTGTAGAGCAACGACTGGAGGGGAAAATCTTCCAGGACAGCCATGCGGGTGGGAGGATGTGAGGGGCATTTTTGCATAGGGGGGATTTGAAAGGTTCAAAGGGGCACAGGAGAAGGTAGGGGAAAACACAGCCTTGGCTCAGAAAAGCTTTAAGTGGGAATCCCCATAGACCAGCAGAGAACTTGAGAGCAGGTACGAGGTGCCTCTGAGCCAGCTTTCGCAGCTGTGCTTTGCCTCGCAGGCTGCCCAAAAGAGATCACCTGCCCGGCCCTGCTCTGCTCCACCGGGAAGGTGGGAGCCCTGGCCAAGACCTCCGGTCTGTGGCTTCCCCGTCCTTCCTTCCCACCAGGAAAGGGCTCTCCAAGCCAGGGCACGGACGTGCTCCTTCATGTCCGAGCCTCAGCCGGGCTCCCGGGCCTGCACAGCCTGTTGCCCAGCTCCTGGTTCAGCACAGGCTGCTGGCACCTGAAAGCTGGGTGCGGGGAACGACGCTGAAATCCCTCCCTGGCAGGATATTAATTCCACAATAATAATCCCCTTCATCTCCTTCGGGCTCTGGAATAGCTCTTTAGAGCATTAGCAAAGGAATAATCCCCGTCATCTATGCAGCAATTTGAGCACAAGCTCAAGCGTGGTTATTGTGTCCCCAGGGCCACGCTGAGCCCATTCGTTCCTCAGCATGTGACACGGGGACGGCCGCTGGCCCTGTGCCGCGGGCCACGCTTGTGGCACAAGCTGGGTCCCCAGCTATTTAGTGCAGGGACACCTCCTGCAGCGGGGAGGGGGACAGAGGACCCTGCCCTGGACCCATCCCCATGCCAGCGGCGGTGGGGCTGGCCCGCGAGCCCCACTGGTGCAGCCGGAGAAGGCCCACACAGACAAAAAGCAAGCGAGCAGCAATATTCACCCAGCCAGGCAGGGTCTCTGCTAGCAGGGGGTGATGGATCCCCCCGTCCCGCTCTCCAAGGGCAGCCAAGAAAGCTCACAGTTTAAGATGGATTAGCCAAGAAAGGGAAGAAAATACCGTTGTTTTCACACAAGATCATTACGAGTCATGGGGGGCTGAAAGAAGTTTTCCTGAGACAGCAAATAAATCCCCTGGAAAGAAACCAGCGAGGTGCCAGCAGAGGCAAAGATGTAAAGAGGTGTCTGAGAGACGGACGGGCGGACAGAGTGGGATTACGGTGTGTGCTGGCCCAAAAACCCAAGGTGGTGACAAGAGACCCCTGGGCAATGCAAGGAGGGCTGGAGCACGGCTGCACAGCCTGGTGTCAGCGTGAAGGGGGTCACAGCACAGGGTGTGAGCGGGGCCCAGGGCATTGCATGGGGTGGGGAGGGAGGCCTCGCTCTGCAGGGTACCCCCATGGCAGCAGGGAGCGCACATCCAGCAAGGTGCACCGGGCAGCCAGCTGGACTGAGAGGGGCACCCCCAAGGGAGGTCCCCCAGCAGTGTGGGCAGGGGGAAAGTGGACAAAGGGGACACGACAAATGGGGGAAAGCGAGAGACGGAGCAGCTGCAGCTCACTGCTGGCTGGGGTCCCTGCCTCTGCCCAGAAACGCTGCTCCCCTCTTTGCTGCACCACTGGGATGGGATGGGATGGGATGGGATGGGATGGGATGGGATGGGATGGGATGGGGTGGGGTGGGGTGGGGTGGAGTGGGATGGGATGGGATGGGATGGGATGGGATGGGATGGGGTGGGGTGGGGTGGGATGGGATGGGGTGGGGTGGGGTGGGGTGGGGTGGGTGTTTGATTCCATCTGACAGATTTATTTCCCTTCATGCCTTGCAGTGAATCACCTGGTTCACACAAAAACCATAAGGTTTTACAAACAGGAGCTGCCCACACATCTGAGGCAACACTTCTCTCCCCAGACCCCTTCAGGTGGCCGTGCCTGACCAAGCACACCAGCCAGCCCAAGGCAGCCTGCACCCAGGCATTGCTCCCAAGCTGTGGCTACAGGCTCTGGATGTAAAAGACATAACCAAACATAACCAAATGACCCACAAAGCCAGAGCATCTCCCTGCCAAACACTTACAAATATCCTCATGCCCAGCCACCAAGGCCGTTGTATTCCTTGTATTTGTGCCAGTGCTGTTAATGACTAATTGGCTGGGCTTTAACCCTCGTAGCTGCAGTAAGTCCCAGGTTGCTCCAGGAGAGGCAGGGATGCAGGATGGGGGCACAGAGACCCACAGGGCAGGGCGGAGATGCAGGGAAGAGATAAGGCAGCCACAGCAGGGGATGTGCCAGCAACCAGTGCAAAGCCCCGCTGGTCACACACCTGGTATTGTGGCCGCTGGGCAAAGCCTGGGCATGGAGGCACTGCCTGCTCCTAAACCTCACGGTCTGGAGTGCTGGGGCAACGTGGGGCACCTCAGCCCTGTACAGGGAGTCAGGCAGATGAAGGCAGGCAAGGGTGGCTTACAAACCAGAAGGCAGGAGCCGGTCACTACTGCAGCCTCCCCAGTTATAAAACATCACAAAGTAGGCCAAGAGAGATGCTGTGCATGGGAAAGCCCAAGAAAAATGGAAAACAGATTTCTCTGTGGTTCCCACAGCGGCGGGCTGAATTGCTACTACAAAACCACTTTGGCTGTGGCGGCACACATCCAGCTCCACTGGTGTTTACAGAAAATCAACCCTGGGCTGTGGCGGGAGGGAAAAAAAATGTGCACGGGAGGGGCTGCTGCCCAGGGGTCTCACCAGCTCTTTGCAAAAAAACAGCAGGGCAGTTTCATACCCAGCACTGGCTGCTGTCAGTGGGCAGAGGAGGAGGAGGAGGAGCAGGAAGAGGAAGACAAAGAGAAGGAAGGCTCCCAATGCATTGCTCCAGCACCTGGGGAAGCCAAGATGGTTGGGGAGACGGTGACAGCTAGTCCCTGCAGGAGGGAGCTGTAGAAGATGGACCCCAGGCACTTGCTGTCTCTTGCTCCTTTCCAGCTGCCTGTTTTTCGGCAGAGCTCAGAGCATCTCTGCCCAGTCTGCAATGTGGGGCTGGGGGAGGGGGTTGTGGGGTGCAGGGAGGCTGTGGGAGCCCTGCCTGGGTGGGAGGGGGACAGAGGGAAGCAGCGTGCAGCTGGAGCGGGGCAGGCAGTTCTAGGAGCAGGGATGGGGGGCTTGTGCCTGCGGGGAGGAGAACGGCTGCTAGCTTTGCTGCTCAGGGCTTAACGCCTTAAGAGCCCAGCTGATTCCTGCTCAGAAGCAAAGGGAAAACACAGGCATACAGGACAGCGGGGTGCTCAAGGATGCTGTGTTTCCCCAAACCATGACGGGACGAAGGTTTGGAAAATGCATCGCTTTTTGCCTATTGCCTTGGAGCTGCCTGAGTGTTGCCCAGAGCAGTGCTGCTGGGCCCATGACCTCTTTGCCCAGTGCAGGACACATCAGGAAGGGGCTGCCCAGAGACTCTGACAACGGGACCTACGTGCACAGCAACATCTCAGGTACTCGAGCAAGCGTTTGCCCGCCTCTCGGGCTGCTGGGGGCCCCGCGGTGCAGTAGGAGAGGCAGCGGGATGCCTCTGCAATGGCACGCGGGTTCTTCTGCAGAGGGCGCGTAGGGCACATGTAGGGGCTGCAGGGCTTCATGTGGTCCTAGGGGCCACAGCAGTTGTGGGCTCTGGGAGGGACATGTCACGTCAGAGGCAGGGTTGCAGGTACGGGGAGGAAACAACGCTTCACTGCCTTCCTGACAGAGGAAAGCTCTCTTCCATGTTAACCTCTATGCATATCACAACGGGCCAGCTCTCTGGCCAGGGGACGAGCTCACTAAACACATCCCTGTCCCCATGGGCTGAGCTGTGGCCCTCAGGAAAAAATGAGGATGGAGATTTGTTAAAAGCAACAAATAATCTCCAAATGCTGCAGGTCATTATGGTTTTTAATCAGCTTCCTAGAGCAGAGCAGGTGCAGCTCCTCAGTGAGGGGTGCATGGCATTAGGGCTGCCACAGGGCACCCACCTGCCTGATGCTGTATTGTTGAACCTTCACCTTCCCAAACCTCTGTCCACTACATGTTTCCAAGGTGCATGTTGGGAACAGTCCCCGAACCACCTCATCCTCACACCGTCATTACGGATTGTTGGGGAAGGTGCTAGCCAGTGACAGACAATTTAACCATATAACAGGTCCAGTCCAGGCATCCTGGCAATGTCCCTACCACTGCTAAATTTATGCATATAGATGCATCTGTTACCTCTTAATAACACTGATGGACCTGGAGAAAGTCTGATCTTACTCAACTTGATGCTTTCTTGCCAGCCCCTCTGACATCATCTCAGCAAAACCAGAGGCAAAACAAAGCTCTCTTGCATTAACTTTACTGCTGCACTTTGAATGTGCCTCAAAAACTAAACATAGCAAGTTTTTACCTGCATGCTTTAAGCTTGGCTAAGCTTTCTGACCAATGTCTTCCTTTAATTGAGGATGTTGATGCCCATAATATCTGTTACACAAGAATCTACCCATCTACCTTGCCTTTGCCTTGCGTTGGGATATCTGGGGTTTTTGCAAGCATACATCCAGACTGACACGCTTTTGGGAGTCAGTCCAAAGGGGTGCAGTCAGATGCGAGGGGTGCAATGCAAAGAGCCATGACCTAAACAGAATAACCGGGTAGTTTTGAACAGTTGGGGGTAAAAAAAATAAAAACAAAAAAATTGAAAAACATTAAAAGCTGGAATGGAAAAGGTATCTTTCCACAGCATAAACTAGTATTTTTTACTGCTTTGAGTTCCACCCAATAATATTCTACCAGAGTCTAACCTTCTTAGCTGTTTGGGGTATTAAAAAAGCCTATTCCCTTCCTTTTAAGGAAGGGTGACCCGTTTAAGGTCCCTTAAAGATGACCCTTTTAAGGGTCATTCTTTGCACCCTGCCCGCATGCTGTATCCTTCTGTTCCCAATTCTGCTGGTCAGGAACACCTCACATTACACAGTTTGCAACTGGGAGACTTACTTCCCAAACAGCCATTAGACTTCCTATATCCCTCCTTTAAGGTTATGCAAAAAAATCCTAGAGCCTTGAAGGACCTCCAGGAGTGATGCAGGGGATGGGTGGCCTTTTCAAAAGCATCACACTGCAGGGGTCTTTGCCACCACCTGTCCCTAATTTCCACCCTTCTCCCCCAGCGCAGTGCACAGCTCTGCCCACACCACCCCACGGACACTACTACGTGGACAGAGGCTCGGGCATCTCCTTGGGCTCAGTCGTCGTGTACTGGTGCGAGGAGGGCTATCAGCTGGTGGGCAGCGAGAGGCTCTCCTGCCTCCGCTGGGAGAGCATCCCATCCTGGAGCCACCCTGAGCCCCACTGTGAGGGTAAGGAGCCCGCCGGCAAACCCAGCCCCAGCAGTGCCAGCTGGCATTGCAAAGCCCATCTGCTCTCCTGTAGGGTTTCAGCTAGGTGCATGGGACCTCCATCCTTTCACTAACCAGTGGTCCTCACCAAACTCAGCCAGTGGCCCCATAAAACCGGGTCCCAGCCACCTTGAGAGTGGACAGCAGAGGTCCAGCTCCACCCAGCTAGTGGTCATCAGCACCAGTGAAACATGATGCTTTCAGTGGGGTGCTTGCAGGAGCCTTTAATGAGCTGTGTACGCTGGTGCAATGCTGTGACCTAGCTGTCCCCTGAGCCCTCAGCTGGGCACATGCAGCTGATGCCTCCTGGGTGGGAAGCCAGGTGGGGAGACACAAGGAAACACTCCGGAGGGAAGGCAGGGTGCTTCCATCAGGCTGACACCCTGCAAGAATATTAGAGAGGATCCTAAGGCAAAGGGGCATTGCAGCATTTTGTATCTTCTTGCCTCATGCTTTCTGCCAGAGTCTGATCTACCACCAGCAGTCACCACAAAGAGCTCACAGACATGCCTGCCTCCAGGCTCTGTCACAGCAGAATGAATGCAGGGAGGCTCTGTGTTTTCCTATATAACCTTCTGTCCCTTACATAGCAGCTGTTAAACCTTAGCTAAAAAAATCCACTTGTTTGTCACTGGGGTGAATCCCAAGGAGGTATTTCAGTGGGTAACCACAGAATCACAGGAGATCCTGAGTTGGAAGGGACCCAGGGGGACCATCAAGTCCACCTCCTGAGAGCGTTGTCCAAACGCTGCTTGAGCTCCGTCAGGCTCGGTGCCATGACCACTGCCCTGGGGAGCCCGTGCCAGTGCCCGACCACCCTCTGGGTGCAGAACCTTTCCCTAACACCCAGCCTGACCCTCCCCTGTCCCAGCTCCATGCCGTTCCCTCGGGTCCTGTCGCTGTCCCCAGAGAGCAGAGCTCAGCGCCTGCCCCTCCGCTCCCCTCGTGAGGGAGCTGCAGGCCGCCATGAGGCCTCCCCTCAGTCAACAGCTCGTACTAAGTTACTGTCATCCAAAAACTTACTTAGCGTGAGTTCAGCTCCTGCGTCCAGACCATTAACCAGGTGTTATCTTGCTCACACTAACTGCTACAGAAATCACCAAGGCTGGTCAAAACCTGGTACCGGCTGACATTCAGCTCCAGGTGCCAGGCACAGGGTCTTCAATTCACAGCCAAAACACTTCAGCAGGAAGAAAGCTGAACTTTGTAATAACCCAACACATGCTCTTTATAAAAGCACATGCAAAGCATGTGCCACTTTCAAATGGCCCTAATTTTTTTTTTCTGTTATAAGCTCATCAAGAACCAATGGCTTAATGCCGAAAGAACAAAGTCTATATCGCTTTAAAAGCTCTCCCTCATGCACTGGGAATTGTGTGCCTACATAAAATGATTTCAGGAAAATTGCCCTCAAGAAAGTTATTTATTTTTGCAGCAACAAGCAAAAACACAGAAGTTGTAAATACTATATAGCTATGCATAAACTATATTGCTCATGCTGGCCAACAAGAAAGACCTAGGGGCCCTTTCAGAAACCATCTACAAGCAAACCTGTGGTACAACAGCTAGCTAGAAAAGGTTTCAAATGGAAAAGGTCTGACAGCTTTTGCTGCTTCTCTTTCACTTGCTCACGACAAGCAAATCCATTTAGAAAAGGTAACATCTCATGAAAGTCCAATTAGAAACGTGCTTCAACCGCAGAACACCTCAGTAGGTCCTGCACTGGGAGAGGCTTCAGCTCAGCCCCTAAAACACCACAAGTAGCTTGCTCTTTAAACACAAACACAAGTAAAGCAATTCCCCGTCAATTCAGAGCTGTAAAATTTGTTTATAATCAGTGAGTGTCTTCCGTTCATAAAGGCAATCATAGCAAAATAAAAGTAATGAACTTTGTTGCCATAGTTTACACGTAGTGCTGCAGTAAAACATTCATTAGCAAACCTTATCTTCCCAGCTCTAAACAGGCATTGCAGCTTGTACACTGCCTAATGCAGAAACATCTCCAGTGAGCCAAAAAAAAGCCAACCCACAGTTTTAAATCACATTTCAGGCTACCAAAAATAAAGAAGTTTTAAAACAGTTTCAAGGAAAAAAACTTCATACACTTCACATTTCTCTTTGAAACAAAAAGCAAATCTCTGTGCTTTCTGAAGTCTTAGTTTGGTTGTTTTGTAAGTGTCGTAAGGTTGAAGGTTTTTTTGAATTTGTGTATTTTATTACTTTGAAAACGTACTATTTCTGCTGATGCTAGCAAATGCTTTCCTATTATTTTGACCTTGGGGAGGGAGCCACGTCCCTAACTTCAGATGTTTACAACGCAGACGTCATTTAGCTTCCCATTAGGGTTTGATCACAACGCAATTCACCCGATCCTTTCAGCCATGGGCCTTACTGCGGGCAGCGATCCCACCCTGTGCACGCAGCGCACTGCACCCACTGGAGTTGCCGAGGAATTCTTTACAGAAAAGCCACCTCAAGAGCCCATTTTCCTTTCAGATAGCTGTGCTTCCTTACCCCTTTTTTCATTTTTTTTTTCCCCAAGAGAATGGCTAAGCAAAATAGGTGTTCCAGGTAAAAGCCAACAGTTACCATATTTTTAATTGGAGTTTAATTCATGCTACCTTCGTGTTTTACGTAGGACACATTGGAAGCGCTGTTTTCTGTCACAGATGATTATTTAATTCGAACCAGAAAATATTAGTTTAAAAGCCTTTATTTTTTGTCATAAACCTTTTGTTTATCGAACCGGCGCGGGTCACCCGCCATTTTGTGAAGCTCCCACAACCCCTGCAGGGCAATTAATTGCCTTGGGGGGGGGGGGGCTGGGCTGTTCCCTCACCCTTTGGGGCAAAGCGGCCGTGGCTCGACGTGGCTACCGGCACCCCGGGGCGCCGGGGAGAAGCCCCCCGGGGGCCGCACGCCCCCGGCCCGGCCCCGGCCGCCCGGTCACCCCGTCCCGCTCTGCCTCTGCCCGCAGCCGTCCCGCCGGCCCCGCAGGCGGGCTCCCGCCTGGCCGTCGCCGCCGCGCTGGTGAGCGGAGCCGTCATCGCGGCGCTGGCCGCCGCCTTCGCCGTCTGCTGCTGGCGGGAGCGGGCGCGGAGGAGCCGCGGGCCGGGGCGAGCGGCCGGCGGGGGGTGAGTGCGGGGCCGGGCCGGGAGGGGGCCGCGGGGCCGGGCCGGCGGCGAAAGCCTCGGGGCGGGGAGGGAGGGGAGCGCCGCACGGTGCTGCCGGGCTGACCCAGCCTCGGTGGAGGGGGTAAAGGACAGCAGGGGGCAACGTCGGCTTGCGGGACGGAGGGGCGGCGGTGCGGGAAGGCGGCTCGGCTGCGGCTCTCCCCCTGCAGGCAGCGGCAGCAGCCCCGGAGGAAGGGCGGGCGATGGGAGCGCGGCCCCTCGGCGGCGGAGAGCGGGAGGAGAGCCCTTGGGAGGCTGAGGCAGCACCACCGCCGCGATTACCGCCTGTCAGCCTTCTCCAGCGCTGTGCTCCCGGGGGCACACGCGGGCTGCAGTAACCTGGCTTGCCAAAGGTAGGGCGCAGCCCCCGGGCACTGCCCGCAGCCCCTCGCCCCGTGCCGGAGGGGCTGGAGGCTGGAGCAGCCGGAGGTGAAAGCCTGCATCGCCTGGGCGTTCACTCCCTTACCCCTCCGACCCTATTACCCCTGGCCTGGACCCCTTAGTGCACGGAAATGCCTTCATTCCCTAAGTCCTTCTCAGCTAACCCAAGGCAGCACAGCCTAGCGAGGTGGCTTGGCACAGCCTTGGTGGGCTGCAGGCTCCCTTGGGTTGCCACAACCCTGCTCACAGCCCTCTCTTCTTCTTGCCTTTGCCAGGAGCTCAGAAAACCTGCCAAAGCTGCCCCTGCAGAGCTCAGGCCCCGGAGTGCATCTCCTGCCCCCATGGGCAGCACAGCCCCCCCCAGCCCCCCACCGCCTGCTGCTGCCTGGGGGACCTGACTGCATCGACCTCACCCGGGGCCTGCCCCCCGGCTGCTACAGAAGCTACGAAGAACACCAGCTCTTGCACAAGTTTGGGAGGCCAGTTTGAAAATTTAAGCCGTCGTTCAAATCCCCCCTGCCCCCTTTTTTTCTTAAAAGATCAATTCCTTGAAGCTCCAGAGAGCTCAGGAAAGAGTTTCACAAGAGCCACTTACTGCACCTGGGTTTTCAAATGGAGAAAATTGGACACTCCATGGTGAAAGGCTTTTTTGATACAATCCTTTTATTTTTTCCCCGTGTCCAGAAGTGCACATTTCAAAGAAATGCCTGGGTTACCGGCTTCTTAATTGATCATTTGGGTGAGATGCATGAAGCGAGTTAGAACAGCCCCAGTTTAAGTCAGAGGCTAAGCACGTGCAGAATTTCAGGTTTTAAACACAAGAGTCTGATTTGCTGTTTGGGGCTCTTTTGAAGGCTGAAAGTGAACAGTGAGTGCCAGTTACCAGAACAAGGAATCTATGTCATTAGATAAGTGGAAGCATTTGCAATTCATTGCACTTGAATGGAGGCTGAGAGTAAAGTTTTTCCTGTTGTTCAGAACTCACAACATCCTCCCATTGCTGTAGTCAATCTTGGACTTGCAAGATGCAGTGACAAGTGGGTAAAGATAACCAGTCAAGAGGAAAACATGAATTTATCCTTAATACAAAAGACCTAGCACATTTAAAACAACTTGGGATTTTTCATCGCTTTTCTCCTGCATTAGAAATTCACATCACATGTATCAGGACCAACAGCAGTGCCTGAAGAGCTAGCATAAGTACTGTAATTTGCATTCAGAAAGCAACAACACCCATAATTCTGTCCAGGATTTCCTGCATGGAAACATAGGGGCACATCCCAGGCAACCACCCACAGAGCCTGGCCAGCAGACCTGGGCATACATAACATGCCTGACACATGCTGGGTACACCAGGCTTGAAGAACATGGCCTCAGAAGTGCGCAGGGATGCTCTTCATATCTCGGGAGTGACTACTGAATTAGTCAAGAGGTGCTGGCAGCCCCAAAGTTCCTGGATGCACAGGGCAGGGAATAAGAACAAGCAACCAGAACATGAACCACGAGCATCACTACCATACAGCGCTCAAAGGTACAAACTCAAAATGTCCTGCTACAAAGGCTGGGAGTTTTAGGCTGCCAACTCAGTTTCCATCAACTTCTGCATTACATTTAATTAAGGCTTCTTTCCTTGAAAAGATGCAAGGTAGCACATTTTTGTGATAAATGCAAGACCTACTTAGTAGACCTCCCTGGAAACACTTGCTTCTCCCTGGAAAGAGGGCTAGGGACACTTTTCTATTTGTAGTAATAATAAAGGAATCTCTCCCCATTCTACTTTTTGTGTCTTCTTTTCACACCACCACGCAGCAGAAAGACTGGTCTGGGGGCTGGCTGTCAACAGGCACTAAAGCTTGTACAATCCTTTTCAGAAGAGGATGACACCTGAAGTGGCCATTTAATAGTAGTAACCATACTGCAAGGAAGAAAAGCTTTTCATTCCCATAAAACAACTGAAGCTGCAGAAAGGACAGGAAAAATGAGACTTGCCCTGCATTTCCCTTCATCTCCTGTCCTAACTTTACCTTTTTCTCCTCTCCCTCTTTCCAACCAAGCCTAACACATAGCCCCACGAGCAGACTGCAGAGACACCCTGAGTCAGTCCCCAGTAAGCATCAGGCCTGTCCAGTGCTCCCAGCATGGCCCCCAAGTGCTCCCCAATGGAGGAATTTCTGCACAGACCTCTTGCAGAAAACACGCTTGCTTGTCAGGAAACAGCAGCGACTTTGGATGCAGTGCTAAGGGTGGCTCAGCTCTCAGGAGCACCCTGGCATGCCCATCGGTGCCATATCCACAGGCTATGCTCTGTCACTGTTTTGCTGAAATATATTTTTATGTGCAGGGATTCAGCACAGGATCTGCTCTGGGAACAGTGTTTCCCAGTTTCTTCTCCCTTCTTGTAGGAAGGGAGACGAAACCAGAAAAAAAGAAGGGAAACAGAAGAAGGTAATGAGATTTTTTTTTTATATCTTCTTTTCCTCTCCCCTATCATGGTTTAAGGAAAAATTTTAAATTCACTACAGTTTCTCTTCTCTCCAAGATCTTTGTGAAAAGAAATACATTTGGGGCACATTCAGAGTTCACTTTTCCTTGGATCCAAGCAAGGCTTTAGAAACAAAAGTGGGATTTTTATTTTTTTTTTTTTTGCTACATAGAGATTGATACCTGCTTTCACTGCAAACTGCAATGACGCACATTTTAGATATAAAATCTTTTGCCAAACATGTCCAGAACGATGTCGATTCTGAAGTGTCATAACAAAAAGTTAACATTTTCAATAAACTGACACAGTTTTTCATGCCGAGAAAAATGTCAACTTGAAACAAGCATTTGATGTGACTGATATTTAAAAAAATTATTTACCTGACAAAATTGAAAAGTTTCTTTAGGGGTAACATTTACCTGACTTTTTTTTTTGAAAAGTTAAGATTTCTACCACAAGAAAGTTGATCCCAAGACTTGGCTCCGACAGCAGATCCTCTAGCGGGAGGAACAGAGAGGCCTTTCTCGAAATTCGTCTCAGACTGGCAGGGAACCAAAACCAATTGAAGAAAGCTTGAGGGCAGGAAGCCCAACTTTACCACAAGTTCCCCTATCAATCCCTTCATCTTTGCCTCGGTTCCTTCTCACCTTGCACCAGCACAGCAAAGGGCTGAGTTCAGTTTGCGAAGAGCCATGCTCAGCTTCATCCCAGGAAGGCGACAGGAATCACCACCTGCTTTTATTTGCCCAGAGGAAGGTAGCTATGTAGAAGCTTCAAGTAATTTGTGAACTGAAAGGAAAAACTCTCTCCCAGGCCTGTAGTCCCACACATTCTCACCACAATTTGGTGGTTCTCCTTGGAGCCACCATCTTCCTAACCCTTCCTCAACGGGGCAGCACATGCAGGCCTGCCCTTCCCACCACTTTGCCCTGCCAAGCACAAGACGAACTCCAACATTCTCCACCCTAGGGAACAGGATTTCCAGCTAAGATCCTGGCCTACCTACAGGGAAGCTGAAGCTCCAAGAAGTTTAGCTGTAATATTTTATGCAGTATCCAATGCAATATCTAATCATTTTAATTATATTTATGCAGTGTCCAATACACAGGTGGGCCCTAGAACTGGAGGAAACCAACAGAGGAGGGATGGAGATGGCTGCAAGGTTGTCTCATTGCCAATTTCTGTCCCAAGCAAACATGGCAATCAGTTGCTCCCAGCTTAGTGCCCAAACAGAGAATGCATCCTCATTTTTTTTTTAAAACAGGATATTAAGCTTGAGATCCCACACTGTGAAACCTCAGCCTGCATGCTTATTTAGAAATAGCCAACAAGTTTGGGTCACAGCTTTAAATTCCTCAGATAAGCTCACTGCATCAGCCTTCTGTGGACTGTCAGCATTGACAGAAGAGGTTTCAGACCCTCTCTGAAGATCTGGGCAAGGTTAATGCTGGGACCTGTAACAATGAAATGTTAAAGCTATGAAATCCCAAGAAGCATTCATTGTGGTCCTGAAAAGAATAGTGAACCTCTGCCAGACATTGCTGAAAGGGCAAGAGATTCGTAAAATTTAAAATTTTGAGGACTAGAGGGAAGAAACAGTAATCAGGCAAGATTTCCCAGGAGAAAGTGCATGCAGTGACTGTATCCCACTTGAAAGACCGCATCTCATTTGTGTTCCAGGAGATGGACTCGTGGAGCACCAGAGGTCAGGCACACCATCTCCCATGGGTGGCTTAGATTAACAAGTTTTCTATATTGCTTTCCTCCAGTGACGACACCTTTGTTCAGACGACTTTACCACACCTAGTATTACTGCATCAGCCCCACCCTGAACCAGTCCATTTTCATCAGCAAGGCCAGTGACAAATCTGTTGCTGCCAGGATCACCAAGCTGACCTTGAGCCTCCACTGTACCGAAATATGGACTTCTGCATCCCCACAAGTGGCTCTAGGTCTCTGTACTTGTAGGGCAGGAGCTTCATTCGGACATTTCCATCTCAAGAGCCTTCACTTTACCACATAAACCTAACAGCAGTAAGCCTAGGGCAAAGGCAAACCCCAGAAAGAAGGGAAGATGAAGATCTTGCTCATATACAGTGCTCTCACATGTAGACCAAAATGTACTGAGGTTACACCATTTCTGACACTGTATCCCAAAGCTATGAAAATACATCATCTTTTCCCTCTTAGGAGCTTGGTTTACAGCAAAAGCCATAAATAGAAGAGGATCTGAGAGCTGTTTCCCATCGGTGGAATGTTCCAAGGGAAAAAGAGGTGTTGGGATTTGGGAGGAGGAGGAGGAACACCAGTCCTTACAGTTAGTACAGGCACATTCAACATGAAAACCTGATAACGTATCAGTGAAGCAGAAAGCATTTCTATAGCTAGACACATATTTGCACAGTGCTAGAAGATGTAAAGCAGCAACTGTTGTTAACAGACACGCATTCATGGCAAACAGCACTGCACATCATTTCTGCTTTGTGAGCACTGAAAATTCACGCCTGCTAGAGCTCATTCCCCTCACGAATTTAGCAGAACCTACAACCCCTTCCGGCAGGGCTGGTGACAGCTCCCGTGCAGTATCCCTTGAAGCACTGTGCCACCTCTCAATGCTCAAGAGGCCTCAGTTCTGAGTAGTGAGAGTTTTTAGAGAGTTTTTTATTCCAGCACTATAGCTTTCCCCAAAGGGATTAGTCCCAGGCAGTACAGTGCCCACCACTCAATGGATTTACATATGCTAGAGACCAACAACAAACCTAAGCTCCTTTACAACTTACACCATGCACTCTGAGGCGAGTGACAGACAAGAACCACCAGGTAACTGGTCTATGATCTTTTAAAGTGTATTTTCTTAAGCTCTCTTGCAAGGGTGAGGGAGGAAATTGGTGCATGCCTTCCCCCACCACCCCAGGGAATAATGTGCTCAAGCCAAAGAAGTCTCCACAGCAGCACGAGCAACTCTACAGAACTACAGATCACTGCATTGGCCCTAAAATCCTGTATCTTGAATGCCTACGATTAAACAAGCATCTCAGATAAAAGCTGTTTGCAGAACAGAGTCTATGATTGGGGAAGGGAAAACTAAAATTACGAGTTAAAGAACTTGAGTACAAACCACTCACTTCATAATTTAGAATTGTCACAGAAGTTGGCAAAGGTGCTTTAAGTATGGTTAGAGCGGCCCTGTTGGGACACTGCATTGGTAGGGGGACAGGTGCTCACACCTGATGGGGGAGTAGAAAATGAATGTTATAGATGGAAAGGAAATTCAGTCAAGGGCTCTTCACCTTACCTAGGAGGCAACATACTCCTTGCTGTAACTCCAGAGATTTGTAATTTCCTTATTAAAAGTAAAGGGAGCCATGAACCCTTAGTATCAGCCCAGCACTGTTGACCCCAGAATTACTACACTGGAACCGAATTCCTTGAAAACGCAGCAGAACTGATACCAATGCATTCACAACTGACAACTCCCTTCCTCCCCTCAGCACACATTCATACTAGTTTTGGAGGAGTCTGATCCATCCTCTTTCGCCAACTTATCTCTACCAGACATCTTTCAAATGTGTTGCTAGACCAGGCTCACCACACTTTTAGTCACGCACCTTTCTAGGCTTGATGCAAGAGCTGTACATGTTCTTAATACGTGTAGCAAGAACAGACCACGCACTGAGATAATCACACGGACAAAACAAATGCATGAACTTCCTCCTTTCGGTAACCGTCCCTGTACAGAATTTCTTGCAGTAGGAACAGTCCTTCACCAAAATCTTTGAGAGAAACTAGCAGAGCCCCACAGAGCTGAGCGGAGTGAAATGCCAGGTAGCTTCCTGAGCAAGGGCACAGGAATTAGTACCAGAGAGTAAATAAAAATAGGGTAATAGAAGCACAAGCCACCCCACTGTCCACCTAAGCACTGATATATTTTAGTGTTATAACACCAGTGTTACCCAGCAAAAGCCTTTCTTTTGGGGCGGTGGGGCAGAAGGGGCAGAACCAGACAGAAGAGCCGTTCTAGTTACAAAATTTGTTGTAATACATTTGTCAGCAGGCCGACCACAAGCAGGGAGTAAGCTCTCCTGAACAGCTGAAGCCTCTGTTTAGTGGTAATAGACCACAGGCACTTTTCCTTCAGTGCATCCTGAACTGCCAAGGAGACAAATCAAAAAATGATGAAGGTCCCAAGTTTCATGAATTGCTGTGTGAAATAGGAAGCAATTGCAGCTACTTTAAGAGTTTTAAGCTTTGCCTGTTTTCAGCGTCAGGAAGAAAACCCGTCTGAAGAGAGGTATCCATAACAAGTTGGGGAGGGAAGCCCCCGGCACCCCCTCCACCAGCTCCAGAAGATGGCTCCCCCCGCTGCCTGCCCTGCTGCCCAGGCCGCACCACAGCAGAGGACGCTCCCAGAGCAGTGAGCTGCTTCTGCTGAAAGCGGTTACAGTGGGGACTGGGCTGACTGGGTCCCAAGAACTGTCATTGTTTTGGGGGGTGTTGGCACGAACAGGGTGTAAGCCCTCTTCCAAGTAACCAGGGCACAGGGCTAAGCTGCAGCAACAATGCCTGCCCAGAAAGAGTGCATTGAGTTCAGCTGTCAGACAGCAAATACAGCACCACGAGGAACACAGGTAAGAGCAAAAGCAGGCAGCCACCACCACGCGGTTTTGTAAAGCAGGGTGTTTAGAATAACTTCACGCAGGTTCACGAGCGGACAGCAGGAGGCTGGTTTCCCCAGCCCAGCAGCTCAGGACTGCTCTCCATCCCAGCGCAGGCTGAGGCCAGCCTCCCTGTACGAGGAGCCTGCAGTTCGGAGCTGTGAATTCCCCTCCTCACCCCTGCCCACTGGGAACATTTTAGGAGGGCAGCCAGACTGTACAGCTGGCATCTGGTGAGAAATCCTTTGCACAGGCACTTGTCGTAGCTCAGGCTCCCAGCCATCTCTCATGAGCTATGCAGAGAAGACTTCGATCCAGCACTCAGTCATAAGGTTGCTGGTTTTAAATACCAAACCTGATCTCTGGCTGGAAGCGTAAGAGCTTGTTGGAGGCTTTCTGTATGCTGAGAGCTTTTCATCCACCGCTGCACATTGAAAATATTTTACACCTTTTTTTAAAAGCAGAGATGCTGAAGGAAACAAGTCGTAACTAGAATTCTCTTGCCACATATTCTGACATTATTATATGCTATCTGTCCCAAATGACATCGTATTGAATTGAGAAAGCAAAACCAAACTTTTTATGCTTCAGATTTAAAAGGATGACAATAAAGGCTAAAGACATTCATCCTCCAACTATTAACTGAGTAAAGACAACAGAATCCCTTTAAAAAGATTAGCATTTCTATGCTTTTTCCACCCTTCAATACAGAAGTCACCATGCAATGCAGCATTTCATGAAAAATTAACTCCAATTCGGACAAACAGGAGGAAGAAATCATGCAATGACACACGGCTTTACCAGATGCAGTTCTTCAAAATCCAAGTTTAAAAAAAGAAAGGCAAACACAAAGTCATCATCAAGTTTTCTGTTTTATTTAAGATTTTAGTTTTAATTCTGAAGAAAGAGGTACATTTCCTTGGTTTTAGTTTTAGCGTTGGGTTATAACCATGTTTATCTGTTTCTTTCCTGTCTTTTCAATACTGCACAAACGTCCAGAAACTACAGGGTTAAGTAAAAGCTGCAGGCAGAGGAGGTCAGAGGTTGCTCCTGATGGTGATCATGTGGCCCCAATGCAGTGCTATCCCAGAGTGCCCTAATCAGGTGAATCTTTGTTTTTTAAAAAAAAAAGAAAGAGAGACTGACAGAGGAGACAGAAAGACTGAAGTAAATATCACTCGTGTTTCAGCTGCTTATAATTATATTATGTATACACTAGGTATTAAATCTGTGAATACTTTTAAAACATTAACGTTTACTTTAAACCTAAAGCCAAAATTAAAAAAATCTTATTCTCCCCTCTTTAAACCACTCTTCAGCAACATGCCAGTTACTCATAGCTCTAAGTGTTTTGTCTTTCAACACACTTCATGTCAAACCTCTTACTGAGTGACACAATAAAGTCGCCTTTTCTGAAAAGAAAAAAAAAGACATAGCATTTTCCCTGTGTAGTGCCACACTGAATGCAAAAACAAATGTTAGGCCACTGCTTGCCCCACATGTTCAGTAACTTCATTTAAATTAAATACCTTTTCCATATTTCTGCATTGGATTCTGCATTGCATTTTTCTCCTATTGTAGACTGACACTTTTCCACTAGGCAGGAATACTCATGTGCAAAAAGACATAAGACAGTAATATTCTCCTTAAGCATTGAGGCTGCATTTTGATTTCTCTCTCTCTTTTTTTTCTTAGGATATTTAGGAATTATTTCAAACAGTGTATTTCCAACACTGGCTTCAGCAGAAACTTAACAAGAAGATCTGGTCATGACCCTGCGATGGCATTGCATTTGGGGGGGAGGTTTGATCAGGAACTGGATTCTTCAGAAAGAAAGATATGACAGGGAACAGTAGGTGGGCATAGGGAGGAGTCAGGGTGGGACACTTCCTGCATTTCTAACGTTTTGTTTTTTTCCACCTTTCCTAATGACGATCCAGCGCTGAGCTCTGTAGTAGATCTGTGGGCGTTTTACTGGGGGGTCTGAAGGCTGTCTGAAAGCCTGGGGGTGGGGAATGGAAACTGGTGGGGTTTGAAGGAGGAGAGTAGGGATTCCAACTGGCTCTGTGCAGAGGGATCTGTGTGCCGAAGGGGTTACTGTGGTGTGTCTGTGACGGCGCTGCACTGGGGCCGTCCACCTCTGTGAGGGCCTGAAGAGATTTTAGCCAATGTGGAGGATTGTCGTCTTGAAGGGTGTCTAAACTGTTTCCTGTGGAGGCTGGGATACCTACAAAGAGAAGAAAAAACAGGATACAGGCAAGTCAGAGCAGAAACAATAAGCTGAGCATGAAGGAGGTCAATTTAACCTAGCACAAAACAGTGAGAAAACATCATTAGTTTGTACAGATAACACATTTTACATTATATGTTATCCTGCCCACAAAACATTTAACATTTAAATCCAGACAGGAGAAAGTGCCCCCTCAGAGCACTCCTTTGTAAGATACACGTTTTTCTATCAAGCGTTCTGCACGAGGACTGCGACCCTGTTTCCGTGAGCTTACCACACCAAACCCTACCTGTGCCCTGCATGCTTTTCTTCCTGCTCTGCCTACTTGAATCATGCTTCAGCCTCTCTAACAGGGAAAACACAACCAGACAGCCTTATAAAATAGAGCTTTATAAACAAGTGGAGTACGTCCCTTTTTAAATAACATAGTCCAGTTACTGATTCCAGTGCCTCAGGACCAGCGGCGCACAAACCGGACATGCCATCCTGCAGAAGGGACACCTAAGTTGATCCTATAGATAAGCACTGATCATCCTGACTGCCTGCAGAGGTCCTGGGCATGCACTGCAAAGGGTTACGTGACAGTTTACGCCTAGCGGTTCCACAAAAATTCCTGGACCCTTGAGGTTTTGTGGATGGAAGCTGGAAGAGACCACCGCATACTTTTTTTTTTTCCAAGATGTAAATCAGTTTGTGCCAAATACCCATTTGATGGTTTGCCAGCGGAGCTGAAGGAGTGAGAAACGATTACCTGTGATGATTGCGGGGTCCATCCAGCTGCCAGGGCTGTCCCAATTCAGGCTGTCGGTGGTGGCAGTGTTGGACGTTGGTACACTGTGGTTGGCGTTGGAGGGGGAAGAAGCATTGGGCAGTCCACCAAAGTTGATGTTAATGTTCGGTAGAAGTGCCCTTAGCCCGTCCTGCCATTCCTTCATATTTAAACTCTCTACAGAACTGCTGTTGTCTGGGAGATTTACCAACAAAAAAAATGAAAGATAAAAAAATAAAAAGCTGAAGTTAGAAACAGATGTCCTTCTTTGGTGGGGTATGGGATTTTGTTTTTACTTGTTAAGCTAAGCATTTAATACTTTCCCTGTCCAAAAATTAGGGTAAATGTTTATATGGTTGATGAATTATCCAGAGGGACTGGCAGGTTTTAAACCAAGTGTAAGTGGGTGGGAGAAAGATTTAACTCCTCCCCCATTACATATTTCCCCATTTGTTTTTTCAGTTCAGAGGCTCAAATAATGAAGGGCACAGTGGCTCCATTATTGATTAGGGAAAGCCTACCAGATTCTTTATGAAAGGACCTCTGGTGCAAGCTAGGTAACCCAATTCATCTGCTTTATCAATGGGCAGCAGGCTCGAAAGGGTTGTTTTCTTTGAAGTATATTAAAATGAAGAAAGGCTAGGTAGGGCTTTGCTATAGAAACCGAACATGATTAAATTTCCTGAGGAACCAGGGAGGCAGGGAAATATCACGAAAGTTTTTTGTTTTGTTAAAGCTTGCTCATTCACAGCCCTACAGATGTTCTTCCGAAGAAAACAGTAACTAGGTTCTCATGAAGCTGGAAGGAACGTGATTTCCTCTTGCAGTTGAAGAACAGTAGCAAAAATTCTTTAGAGACCCGTCAGAGTCATTTCTGGCACAGCAACATCCTCAAACTTTGGTTAGAAGCAAACCAGCTGGATACTGCAACAGTCAAATCTGAACTATTTTGCAAAGTTTCAAGGCATGTATTGAAAATGGACAACAGCACAACTTGGCTGTTCGCACTACAGCAAGTGATCCCCACACACAAGTGGTAAACCATGCTATCTAGAACAGACTATCAGGTTGCAGGATCCATTTCCTGCTTTAGGAATCCCAAAGCAAAACAACACAAGAGCATCCTAGTATTTCATCTGCCAATACTGCAAGTTAATATTAAATACAGCTTTCTGTCAAACATATTTGAAAGGAGAGCGGTGGGTAGTATGCTGGCACTGCACCGTGACAAAAAATAGAATAGACTTTTTTTTTAAAGCCTTCTCTACCTGTCCTAATTGAAGAAAAGACCTTGATGCCAACTAGCAGTGTTACTGTGAGATACGTGCAGAATACTGCTACTCCAACAACTGAAGAGATTTAAGTCTTCACAGAAAATTAGAGAATATCACTAGCTTGCAACTCTGTTTGGAGACTGAAAAAGGTAAAGTCACTTGCTATCAAAACTTTCCTTAGCAATTTTTGTAAAGGGCAATGCCCAGAAAGAGCTGATGTCTCCAACAATCCCCTTTTTGTAACACATTCTTGAAATCCTGTGCTTTCATAATGAACTTTCCCTCCTGAGACTGATTTACATATATATATACACACACACTTATATGAAGACTAAACTTAAGATGTTCTTTCTGTATAGAATTAGAGCAATTTAAACCACAACAGTAAGTCATATTTCAGCCCATGCCACCAGCTGAGCTTCAAAATTAATTACTATGCTGATCTGCTATACCCACTTCACCTATGATGACTACTGGGACAAAGCATTCACTTCTAACCCTCGGCATGCCTAACACAGTTTGTTCCAGCACAAGCATCTGTGTGCTTCAGTGCCCACAGGTAGCAGGACAGCAGCTGAAATCTAGAACATCTGTGGCCAGACTGCTGCTGCATGCAGGTGAAGCAACCACTCTTCAGAGGTTAGCGCATTAAGTACCTCAACTAGAATGGAAGCGAACTTGAGCACTGCAGTAAGCAAAGAAACAACAACTCAAAAGTCATGTGGTAGCAGTAAACCCTAAAGCCTGCCCATAACTATATGCACCACGCTCCATCTACAGATCCAAATTTTAAGTGCTTCAGGAGAAAAAAGCCCAAGCAGTAACAGAACTGCAGCTCTGACTCCACCAAGTATCTCAGAGCAGTTTCAGAAACCTTAGCACATAGACGTGAGAAAAGCAGCCCAGCATCCCAACTTCAGCATGCCTGTGTCCACACAACCACGTGAAGCAACAAGTGTGTTCAATGGGGCTGGTCTGGAAGTCACATTGGAAGAAAAGAGCGGGCTTATCTGTGACTTGTTCTAATCTCATTTAGCACTGAGCTGTACTGCATACAGCTGGCTTTCATCTGTACTTTCTTTCACCGTAAATCAAAACCACTCCCTGTTCTCTCCAGAACTCACTCACTTCCTTGCAATATTAACGCCCACAAACCTTTTTAAATAATTTGGTGTAGTTACTTCTTCATTCAGACCTATAAAATATATATATAATTTTTCCAAGTCTAGTTACATGACCCTGGGATTGAAAAATTTGGAATTTAAAAGACAAAGCACTAGCCAGAAACATCCTTGATAGATTTTTGCCCACAATCCTCTCAACATCCATAGGCCTATGAGAGGTAAGTTCCAAAATTCAGCTCTCCAAACAAAAATAGCCGACTCACCATCACAGAAATAACTGTGGTAGACTCCCCAGGGCGCAGTATCAGTTTCCACTATTTTCTTACACCACTGCTTCCAAAGGCATGTGCAAGGAATACAGCTCATTTGTAATTACTTCTACTATGCAGGCAAAAAGCATGTACAAGATGCTTACTAAGACCACATGTAAGCAAACATACTTGGAATACCTGTGTGTTGGGGATCTGCAAGCTTGTGATGATCTTAATCACTGGTGTTACTAACCCCAATACGCCCTCAAAGCCTGTGAGACAGCAAATAAGCTACACACCTGCAACATATGCCTGTACGCATGCACACAGTATAATAAATAATGTCACTGAGAAAGTCTGATGAAGTCAAAGCCACCAAGAAGACAACTTTTAAGTAATGGGATAGGGAAATAAATACAGTATGGCATTACGCTGTCTTGGGCTAAGAAAAATATGTTGACTGTTGTCATGTTATTTGCCATATACAGAATGACAGAGTACCGAGTACGTAAGAGTCCAGAAGGATAACAAGCATTTGAAATACAAGATTTTTCCATGGAACCTTTTCAAGGAACAGAAGAAGCTGGCACTTTTTGTTGAAGTGACAGGCTGTAAGGCAGGCACAGTGTACCATTAGTATTTACCATAACGGAAGACAAGACAAAGGAGGACTGTCCTTTGTCTCAACTGTCAGTACAAAATCCACTTAGAATCACTGAATGCAAGAGAAGAAAGTCCTAGAAGGATTCAACATCTATATATATCTTTTTAATTTATTAAAATCTCATGCTCCTAGGTACAAGCAAATGACAAAACTCCCAAAGATGTGACTTTCCCAGACAGTTGTGTTTTATGGGGCTAAAAAAGCAAGCTATGACAAAAAATACTGCTCTCTGACACCAAAGAAAAAGCAAGCACCACATTACTCAGGTGCCTGTAACAGTTTTCTAGCTTGGCTAATAAAAGCACCATAAAAAACAAACCCGCCAAACAAACATGACTAAACGAAGCTGCTCAGCTTTCTCAGACTCAAAGCCTCCAAGGAGAAGTGCAGCAATTACTCTTGCAATTACTCTTACAGCATTTGGTAAGGGGTTACATGCATTGATGGGTAAGGGCAGATGGGATCGACAGAGACTGCAAAGCCCTACAACACCTCCTGCACTACCTACTGACTGCGACCAGGTAGGACAGCCAGTCACAAAGCAGCCTGATGCAAAACAGCGCCTGAGCAATCTCGGGGCACCACCCAGCAAGGCTCAAACCACACAGTTAAATCACCATGCCTGTGCTGGAGTCTGACAAGTTTTAAACATGAGTAAGTGAAAATGCAAAGTACTTCCACCACCTGAAGAAAGTAAATAAGACTCTTCAGCTAGTTCATTCTTTTTGTTAACGAAGTTTATGGTTGACCATAAAGCTAGTACCGTGTTTATAAACAAATAGGTAGCTTCCCATTACTACACATCTACTAAAAAGATTTTTTAAGTCATCTTTCCCAACTTTATTCCCTGCTACCAAATAGGTTTGATTTTTAACTGGCTAGCAGCCTGCTTGGTTGGACACCACAACCTATGAACATGAGAACCAATACACTACTCCTTCCCTCTCTCAAAGAGTGGAAATGTTGTCTCCAACGGCTTCATCCCAATTTAAAGCAGGATGTCCAAGGACAGTGGGAAAATTGGACAGAGTCCAAATACAGTTCACATCAATGAAAAGATTTTATACACCAAGATCAACTGGAAGCATTTTAGAGCCTCCTCCCTTCCCACCCCCCAGCCTTGTCCCCCGGACAAGAGAATAACCTCGTGAAGCTCCCCTGAAAGCACCACTATTTGCACAAAAATGGGCACAAACACAGATCACAGACTATATTAAACTTCAATTTTCTCTTAATGCGCATTTCATAATCCCGTCTGCTCTAACGGAAACCTGAGTTTCCAGAGGTGAACAGACCCCACCGTTCTGGCACGGAACTTTTTCATGTTTCTGATGTAGTACGTCACCATGAAATAAAAGCATTGTACCTAAATTTTAACAGTTTAGGACTGTCTGAAACAGAACAGACAAGGGACAGAAAATGCTTCACCACAGACATAACCTGTTTATCTATCTACCATAAAGCAAAAATACTTAGTTATTTTTAAACAGATACTACTGGGAAGTCTGATCTGCATAAAGCTGGTGACTTTATGAATTTGTAATGAAGTCACTGCCCCATCATGACATCCTAGCAGACAGTCTGCTAGTCTTACTGCACTGCCTTTTATCTGCAATGTTTTGACATTGTTCCTTCAAATCAGGTGGAACAACATGTATTTGGGGAAGAGACAGTAAAGGGGATGATAGCCAAGCAAAAAAAAAAAGCATGGTTCTGTTGTATGTAATCAGTACTTCAGAGGAAGTTTGCATAACTGTCAGTTTCATGACTTCATGAATTCTGACAGACAACACTACAATGCAGACTGTTTAAAACACAAAGGTTTTTCAAATTTGGCTACCCCACTTGATCTTTTATATCAAGGGTAATGGGATAGCACATCTGAGTTTCATTTTAGTGGGCTTGTCTCCCACCAAATAATGTCCTACAAAGACCGGACCCTTTCAAATCATTGTCCTAATTCCAGTACAAGACTATGATCAAATCTGTATCAAGGTTCAAACAGCACATTAAGGAACTAACAAAGATCACAAGACCATCACATTAAGTGAATGTAAAGCAAGTGCAGTTCTTTGCCAAAATTATATTCCAAGCTAATACAAGAGCCTGACTGTACTAATTGCGTAAAACTTAAATATCTTTATGCCAGGAGTCCTAACTGTTCTAGTCCTGCTGAAGAGCAAACAGTCCTGCAAATCTGGGTCGCAATTATTTGTTTATTTTTGAAGAACCCATCAGTATGCCGTGTGTATGACCGAGGCACACAACAGTGCTAGAGAAAAGCCTCAAGTAAGCAAAAGCAATTCAGAGGGAAACCACTGTATAGGGAAAAAAAATAAACCTATTAGCCACGTTGTGTAACTGCACAGGTTAGCAGCAACAGAAGCGCACAGAACAGCGAGGTATGCTCAGGACCAGAATGCCCACTGCAATGACCTGGCTATTAGGAGGCCCTTAGGAAAGCTTCAAGGACACTGTACAGTAACAGTTTTGAAGCCTTGGCAAAACAACCAGAATTACAAAGTTGGGCCCAGGACAGGAAAATAAATAGTTTAAAAAAAAGAAAAGGAACAGGAAAGAGGACCTGAAAGAGTTCACTGAGTTTTTCCAACTTGAACAGAGCCAAGCGTGGCCACCAGCCAAGCATACCCTTGGTATGGCATCCCTATTAGTCCCAGCCTGCACTCTGTGCTACCCTTTTAACAGGTACCACAGGTAGCCCGTGCTTTCCATGAAACAGCTCCTTAACCTGTTCTGAAGTGATAGGGGCTTTATTTTCAGCTCAAGATTCCCCTCCACTATTGGTATTTCTCTTTTGCAAGAAGATATCCGATATTTCACTCTGTAGGGAGAAAGAGGAGAGGACATCCATCTTAAGATGAAGTGATTCCCGTCACATGAGAGAAATTTAAAAACCTTTCATTCAAAGCCTCCATCATCATCATCAGAACAGTGATGATAAAACCATACCTGTGTCACTTTAACACAATTAAGCGTGTTTGCTCTAGGAATTTTCTAAAACCATGAGTAAAATTCTGCTCACACTGCTGTGGTCTGAAGGATTTCACTCTCAGACTTCATTGATTCTGCGTTTGTGATTTCTAGGAAACGTACAATGCTTAAACTAAATGACGAAGTGGCACACAGATTCACAATAGCCTGAAAACATCATTGTCAGAATAAGATTGAACCTGTCCACATTTAAACAGCGTCACTACTCATCGGGAATACAAGTAGCCACTTCATGTAAGGGAGATACCAAGTGACAGGAGTGCTGGAAGATAAAGCTGCTAAGGAAAACATGTAAAAGCCTCACAGACATTCTCTATGCATCAGAAGCAAGTTGGTGATCCAGGAAAACAGCTTTCTAAATATCATTCCCCAGAGCAGATTTCACAGGAAAGTCTTACGGTCACGAACTCAAAGAGCAAGGGAAACCAAAGAGCAAGGGAAACAGCAATACACGTATATACACACAAAATTGGATTTGGTAATAAAGAGCACTACTCTACTCTGAACTTTAAAGTAATGCAAGTAGAGCAGCTTTTATCTTGATCCCACATTGATTTCCACGGTTATATTAATCCCACATCTACCCCATTTAATAGACATCATGTAAATTAGAAAGGCACTATTTTTCATTTAAACCGCACTTTTTTTTTTAAAGGATGCCAGTAAACCAAACTACCGAGTACAAGAGGAATATATTGAATTCTGAACTATACACTTTGAAGGAAGAAAATCTTTTTTCTAAATAATTTTCCTTTCTGATGAAGGTCTGACAGTATAACCTTTAAGCTTTCTTTGACTAAGTAACTATTAAGACAGATATTCAATAGAAAGATTCATATTTACTTGTACGTACAGTGTCAGAACTTAAATCAGGTTTGAGAAAAGCAATTTTGTATTAGTATTCTATCCTTGTGACTGACTTGTACTTACCACAGCTCAAGAGACCAAATCTAATACATAATTATAGCAGCCAGCCACCTAATTCTAAGCCTTAAGAAAACTTCAAACCAAGATTCTCACTAGCTTTGAAAAACATGCTGACATCAAGTCAGATGTTTCCAGAGTATCCTGGAGTATTCCAGCATTTTTATTACTTTTTAATTATTTATTGCTGAAAGTATATAGGATTCCAGTGTAAGACCTCAATCAAGTTGGGGTCCACTTTCCTACCTGCAAGAATGACATTCTGTAGTACTTCCACTTTAGTCAGTAAATATCCTTTTTCATGTGAGCTAATTCCTCATCCAAAAATGGATATCATAAGACTAAATGCAGTTATCACCACTGATGATACTAAATCTTAATGTAAACCTAAACTGAGCTCATAAAGACTGTTAAAGGCACTGCAACAAAGACAGACATCTGAATCCTACACATGGAAAGCGTGACTTAAAAGCCCAGGAAGATAAGCAATTTCCATTCATCTGAGGGAAAAAATAACTTTCACTGAAGTATACCTGGTGCTTACTCTTAGTTTTTGCAGCAGATTTCAATCTTACTATGTTATCCTAACTGTCGGGAAAAAAATGCTTTGACCTCAAATGAAAATCCTTTACATGTACCTGTGGTATATGCATATATACGTATGAAAGCAAAACGTATGGAATTTTCCCCATGGTCAATACAGTAACTAGAACTGGTAAAGGAAACTCTGATCTTCAATGTCATGATCAATAATTAGCAAGAGCCTATACAGTTAAAAATTCAGGATTCCAGGAATTCCTATCCAATCCTCTGACCAAGGCTGTGAGAACAGCATTAGTACAATGAATGCATGCACTAACAAATTACAAACCCATTTTCAATTTCTCCATGTATGTAACCAATACAGCTGAGGTATATTTGTGGATACTTCATTCCATGAGAAGGTTCAAGAAACCTAAAGAAAAACAAACTCTCCATGACAGTAATTCTGATTACTAAATACTATCTTCCAACAGAGATGACCCACTTTAAATGTAAACATACACACAGGTAGGTATAGTTTTTTAATCGGTATCTTTGGGAACAAGCTAAAGTTCAACTGAGGCTGTTACAGGGAAGGAACCAAGAGATGACAAAGCAGGGAAAAGATCAGATTTTTTTTCCCCAAGAGAGATTTGGTGGCATTCAGAAGGAAAACCCTTTTCATAACACTGTTCTTTTAATTGCTGTTGTTTCTTTAGGGTATTTCACTTACATTCCTGCACCATTACAATTTTTTTTTCTTAAATTATGCTCGACTTTTCTCAGTGGTTATTCAAGTTGTTTTACTTAGAAATACATTTATGTAGAAAGCTTATGAACTGTGTGCTTTTTGTTAAAACTCAGTCATAATTAGAATTTGTAAAATTGACTTGACCCGGAAAGATTTGAAGTTTCAAGTCCATTCACAAGATGTGGCCTCATTTGACAACGCTACTTGTCTGATACAGCTTTTATAACATTTGGTGAACTGCTCTTAAATAGTTTAATAATGAAAAGCTCTTGCTTTTATGTAGTGAATTTAGTCTACCATCCCTAAAATACAGGCTAAGGCCACAGTGCTCATGCAGCTGAAGTTTCTTTGGTGAGACTACTGGGGACACGGACCAGTCAGGAAGGGCTGACTTCAAACACCTGCCCCGTGTTCGCTTCCCCTGCTTCTTGTTGGGGAGTTACCTGAAAGCTGTCAGGACTGATGGGCCAGAGTGCAAATGAGGTGAGCCACGCGGGCCAATTTCAGCCAACATAGCATTTGTTTCGAGTCTAGCTATGTTAACATGATTAGTCATTTCTCTGATGTGCTGCAGCCAAGAAAAGTTGGAGGATTTTTATTTTTATATTTACATCGTCACATTTTTCTTTCAAAGTAAAATTAGACATTTAAAAAATAGGCAAAAAAGCAGGATGCCTGTCCTTAACTGCCATCCCTAATAATCTTACAATTAAACATTTTCAAAAATTTAGTAAGAGCTTGAACCAAGCTCACAGAGATGAAGGAATAGGTATTTATACAGTAAGCTTTATTTGGAACAGTATCTCCTGTACAATCATAAGAGAAATTCCATAGGATTTTAGAACAGTTGCTATATCAACACCAAAAAGGCACTGGGGCAGGGGGGAGGTCAGATGAGACTTTAAAGCAGATGGAGAAATGGCAAGACTTGAAGGACAGGTGCTGGGGATGAGGTTCTTTCAGAGAGAATGACAAGATTATGTTGTTACGGAGGAGGGGACTTACTAGTGAATGCATAAAGTATATGGGAGTTGAGGAACACAATAACAGAGGTACAATAAAGAATATTCACAGCAGGCTTCAAACCATGCCATTTGAGATTGGCCCTGTATTTAATATTTTAAAAATTAATCAGAAGTCTCACTTCCATATACTGTATTTTAAACCTAGCAGCATTAAAAATACCTTCTTGCACCTCTGGAGCAAGGGAAGCAAGCAAGCCAAAAACTTATTTTCAAATTTAATTTGTTACATATGGTGCTGAGAATTTCACCTCTTCACTAGTGAAATACAAAATCAATTAGAACTGGAAATAAAAGGAGAAAAAGCCAGAGCTTATAAATAAGCTCTGACTTTCATGGGTGGGGAATGCACACAGGAACAAATGATTTCCAAAATAAGATGGGAGAAGGGGAAAAGGCCCACGAACCTCCATGACAAATCAGATACCCTGAGAAGAGCACAATATTCAACAGCAAAGATTAGACCAAGAATGGCATCGTATTTGCTGATGAAAATAGCACAGGGGATCTCTGCAATGGTCAGCAAAAGCAATACTGGAAACAAATGAGGGTCATTTCCAAACAGCCCTTTTCACATGACAACTTAAAAGCAGCATTCAGTCCTTTATTTTCAGGTGAGCAGAGATCTTGACATTGGCATAACATCCATTTCAGAGAGCAGCTGCCCTGTGCTCTGGAAGGATAGAGGCCTTCAGAGGTGTCAAACCCAGCACCTAAACTATTAGTTGCTTCAGTTCAGATTTTCAATGGATTCGCTGTTTTCAATATTTACACCTAATCAGATAAAGACTTCAGCTACAGGCAGCCATAGATCTCATCAGGAGCACAGAAAAGACAACATGAAGCTGCAGTGCTTTGGCTTGACAGAAAGCCAAATGTCACCGAAGACCATCAAGGGAGCAAGCAGTCTTCTTTAAAGGCTTAGAACAGAAAATTAATGGCCTAATGCATCTTACTCTTAACCCGCATGAGCATCTATACTTAATTTCAAACTGGCATTAAACCTTTCACATTGTCAGGCCAAGAGGAAAAGCGTGGCAAAGTGCTCTTTCAAGCACTGCAACAAAATAAAGGGACATGAGGCAACGCTGTTTAACTTGCACTGATACCGCTAGGAGACAGGGTTTCATTCTTTATGCTTCCTAACTGTCTCTAGACCCACTTGACTATTTCAAGTATCTTAGATTTTTAGTATCTGTGGAACAGATACACACACAATGTTGTGTACCATTAGTCCTGGAAAAACTAGAATTAATCCATCTCATTGTAACTGAATTGAGAAGCTTTTACAATTATATTTTCTCCTAATTTGGAATTAAATTCATAATAATTATGCAATTAATATATGAAACAACAGCCAGTGTTTCAAAATTTTACTCATATTGCATAAAATTGTCAGGAAAGGTGAGCTAATTTACAGCTTTATTCTACTTTTAGCTGGGTAAATTTGTTCTGTTTTTTTTTCTATGTAATAAAATCCATGACTACCAAACACCCACTAAACTATTTTCCCATTATTAATAGACATGCATTTCATTTTACCATCTGTCTCAAAACAGAGCCCTACTCTATTCTGTGACCCAATACTACACTTATGATTTTAGAATATAAAATCAGGTAATGTAGCAAAGATGATAGTGTATTAACTATCAAAGCTTCTTGATAGCCTAACAGCCTGCAGTAAAATTAAAAAAGGCACACATCTACTCATGGTGCTGTTGGTGCATCTTTCCTTAGTCATTATCTGCAGAATAAAGGAGAGCCCCTCCCCACACAATCCAGGGTAAGATTGCTTTTAGCAACAACCATGCTGTCCAGAAAGATGTCACTGAACTTTTATCCCGAGGCATATTTACACAGCAAGCCATCTAACCCATTCCACTAAAGACTAAACTGGCCCTTGCAATGGAACTACGTTACATCTATTACAGTTTACAGAATCCTGCTGGACAGACAAGAAGGAAGGAAAATTAATTTGTGAATCAGTCAATCAAAAAGTTCATTTAAATAAAGATAGGGGACAACGGTATGTCTGATGAGTATGGCAAATTTCAAGTATATGCATAGTTTTAACATGAAGTCAATTGTGTCACTTCACTAGAAACAGCAGAAGTACTACTACTGAGAAATAGGCTACCACATTCAAAAGATTTTTTTTTTTAAATGAGAGCTTAAAACATTTAGGTAGCACCTGTGTCCTTCCATTTAAATCTAGCACGCATTGCCAAATAGCTCTACTTGGAGCTATGGAATTAGAAAGACAGCACAGATCTGATTTGAAACTAGACAAAAGGCACCTTTAAAATATTACATTTAACACGTCAAACATGACTACTTCACATTCATGTGAATAAAACGTCTACATAAAGCAGAATCAGCAGGAGTTCAGAAAACATTCTTCATACGAGCTTTAAAAACAAATACACTTAAGTGGAACCAACTAAAGTTGGGATTTAGAAAGCCTAGGAAGTAGCTTACTAGCTTTAAAAAAACAATTCATTTTGAAGAGTTTAAGGGCTGCTTGTTTTCACATAAATTGAATGGAAAAGTTGAAAAGGGTTGGTTAAACACAGCATGCAGAGTAATCAGATGATGCACAGAACAAATGTTTTCCTTTTTTTTCCTTTTAAATGACTGGTCCAGTATCACCTGCTTTAGGAATTTGTGATCTTTCACGGTCATGTAAAAAATTTGGTGAGATCTCTCAGGAAATACGCAACTTTGACAGCACTTGAATCTCTGCTAGGAAACAATGTGAAGGTTTTGTTTACACTCAAGTTTCTTTTGCTGTTATATCTGAAACAGCCAAGTTGATGACATTTTCTAAAATACTTTAATTCAGACTAAGAACAAAGCTAACAGGTGCTTCAGATATACTACAACTAACCCCTCTGTATTGCAAATGGCTCTAGTGATACATAAGGCCTTTCTACACCAGCTAGAGTCTGTTATAAACCACTAACAAAGTCATGCCTACATGGTTTCTTTACTCGTATACCACTTGCCTCCCTGAATCCATAAATCAAATAAGGAAACTAGGGAAGTCCTATAATTACACATCTGCTACTGGTAGATTAAAAACGAGCATAAAGAACAGGTATTATTCTTTCACAAAACACTGTTGTAAAGCTTGTGCACTAGATACAGTTTTGAAAATAAATACAATACATTGGAAACTAGCAAGTCAACGTATCAAGAGGCATGAGGGCACCTCCTGATTTTCAAATTATTTGTACTTCTGAAGCAGTTAGAATCACTGCAGGAAACCCAAGACACTAAATGCTATACAAGTAGTACAACTTCATCAACTAGCACAAGAAATACCAGACCTCCTTGAGACTTCAGCCAATCTGACAACAAGAAAAGGAAAAAGCAGTAATTTTGTTCACACAGATCACTTTTTTCAAGGTACATCAGAACTGACATGCAGATCAGCTGAGAAGCATTTGCATAGCAGCTACTAATGCTACCTAATTGTGAACCAGGCAACAGTGTTTTTTATAACAAGAGTTTAAAATCAACTCAAAGGAACTTTCCATAGAGACTACAGCAGATGTTTGCTTTCTGTTCTTAGCACTGTATCTGCCAAAAGTATTTTGAGATTAATTGGTTCTAGCAGTTGTATACACAAAAGGATACGATCAAGTACCATCTCTGTGGCCTTAAGACATGGGGAAAGCACGTGACATGGGCTGCGTGCATCAACCAGGAGCACACAACTGGCTCTTCAGGAGTACCAAGCCTTCTACAAAGAAATTCACTTTCAAACTGCCAAAGGCAATTAAAATAATGCCTTCTAAAAAAAATACTTTGGCAAACCTGAGAATAATCTGCTTTGCAAACGGATCAGTTTTCAGCACTGAAGGATCTTCCTGCCCTCCTAGTCCACAAGAGGGTACTGTTACCAGGCCCTTCACAAGGAGGGTTTTACAATTCAGCAGTAAAGTCAAGACAAAGTCTTGCAAAATTCCTGTGAGTTCTCTGCAGTTTAGGGGAGAGCGAGCAACAACTTGCAGTGCTATAGATGCTGCATTTTTGACTCAATGTCAACTCTTCTTCCCCACACACACATTTCAGTGCAAGCAGTATCAGTAATTTTTGTTTTAAAACTTTGTCACTGCTAGCATAAAGACTGAACTATTTGCATTTGTCATCTGGACAAAATGGTTAGACTATGAATCAGCTGAAGGACTCTACAGCAGTACCATAGCTTCAACAAGCCTCCAAAGAGGACAAAGAACAGGGAAACAGCCAGAATTAGCTCTTGCACTAGAGCATCAAAACAAAAGTGACTTGTTCTAGGTCACCTTCTTGCAGTATACCTAGTACTTCAAACACCACCCGAAGAAAGTACCATTGGCAACATCTCGAGACAGTTTTCTTCAACTCACGGCTACAGAGCTTACGGAGTTTCTACCTGCAGTTCCTTATAAACCTAACACAATTCCCCCCCCCCCCATTAGAAAAAGAGAAGCTGGGCAGGACAAGCCATATAGGAGCTGCAGAAGGATTTCAAAATTCCAGAAATGAAGTTTTAATCAGAACAGTTATTGTCAAAGTTAGCTCCTTAGTTGTAAAGCTTGCTACAGGAGCCTCTCAGCTAATTCAGGGCAGCGAACGACCTGACTGCACATTTATTTTCCTCCAACATCACAAGCCTCACAATCAGGATGAAGCCTCTTACAAACGTTGCAAGCATCCATTCAGTGAAAGACTAACGTGATACAACCAAGGCCATCTGAAGTATAGAAATGAACAGCACTGAATATTTTATTATGCATTCATTTGGTTATGCACAAGAGGGAACAACCTCAGCCAAGACATGTGGCACAAATCGTTACAATTTTCTGAAGTTTTAGTAACTTTGGTCAGCACCTCACATCAACACAAAAGTCACGATTCACTTTCAGGGCCTACCCTTAAGGAAAGCCAGTTTGGAAAGACTGAAGAACCAAAATACCAGTCTGTTTTGGCACAAAATTAAGCGGGCACAGGATACTCCACCTTCCTTATAAAGCTCAATATTACAAGGCTAAACATCCAGATACTTTTTTTTTTTAATGGAGAGGGTCTATTGAAAATGATGTTCCTCCCTCTCTTCATAAGCCTAGTATGACAGTTAAGAGACATAGTTCTACCACTTGTAGCTGGCTATTACCTTTTCCTGTCCTGACTCAGAAACTGAAAGCACGCATTAAGTCATATTCACGGCTGTCCTGATTCACCTACCTGATATAGGGATCCCTCCCAGACCTGTGCTGTGTTGTGGTGGGAGATTCAAGTCCAAGAAATTACTATTTGAGGTGGGATTTGCTGTGTGGTTCAAGTGCATGATGCTATTGCGTGGGAAGGCCATCCAAGGATAGCGAGCTGCTTGGCCTGGAAAACTGAAGGAGTTGTAAACTGCTCGATGCTGTTGAAACTGTGGGAACCTCTGTGGCATGAGTGGAAAGGTGCTACTGAGAGAGTTGGCATTTGCGGGTGCAGCAGGATGCAGAAATCCAGAGCCTGGCCCTTTGGCAGTTGTAGTGTGTGGGGTAGGGTTCTGAAGAGATGTGGGCGAGAGGGAAGGTTGGTCTTGGACTGACAGTTCCTTCTCAATCAGGTCTGCTAAGGCTTTGCGGGTGATGTCAAAGGGGTCAAACCCTAAGTCGTCCTCTTGCTGTTTGGAGGAACCAAACCCAAAAGCCGCTTGCCAGTCTGTGGAGGAAGATACTGGTATAGTTTCTGTTGGAGAGGAATAAGATTTAGAACAAGAATTAGTATTTGTCCATACAAAAATCTCAGCCTCAGTGTAATTTATGTCGCCAGTTTTATCTTTCATGTAATATTTCTTTGTAAATTCCCCAAAGACACACATCATTTTATCAGCTTGGAAATCCATTTTCAGACCAGACTGTAATAGATTTCTACTTCAGCTGAAGTGGCAGAACTAGCAAGCAGTAGTTTTATTACAGAACTGCTCCGACTGCACAAAAGCTTTTGTAAAATAAGCATTTTTCAGTAAAAGCAGAGTAGAAAGAAACCAAAAGACATTAGGACATTCTTTCCACCCAAATTACTGGGGAGAAGTGTGACCAGAGTTTAAAGTTGTTACTCAGTTCAGTATTTCTCTTTAAACATTAATGCTGTGCTTCAACTGTGCTGTGCAAAGAACTGCGGGTGGGGGTATTCCCTCAGATACTTTTGAGTAGTGGTTAAAACGTATTGTCTGCTATTATGACAAAAGCCAAATTCTTATGTATGCGCTTTGACTGAACAAAGGAAATGAGAAACTACGTTACAAGATATTGGTAAATATTCTTAAGCAGCATGGCAGAAGAGTTGGTCTTCCCTGCACTTGCAATTAGCACTTCATTTTATTATAGTGTTTAAGTTTCTTAGCTCAGGTTCAGAGAATGCTGATCCTATTTTCACCATATTTTTCCTTAAAAATTGCAGTGAAGAAAGCTGATGAGTACAAGGTACTATCACTTACAACAACTCCCTCTGCTGGCAGGGAACCTGGACTGCTGCTTTAGGTACCATTAAAATTAACTTCAGCATCCTCTCAGAAAACAAACCTACAATTTCATTTTCAGATTAAAAGTGTTGGTAGGCAGGCAAAAACCCCTGTCCATCATACTTTTACTTTAATAGCAGCCATATATTTTGTATCCATTATGAAACAAGCCACCTGGAAGTTGTCTCCCACTGCTACTTAATCCTCACAAAACTGGTGTATATAGTACTTTAGCAGCAGGTAATTTTCTTGGTAATATTATTTACAAACAGGATTAAGACATCGAGAAGGAGATGAGCATTAAAAGATTAGCCACTAAGTAAAATGCTATTCTATCCCAAAGCATCATTACGTTTTATTTATTACTGATCTTGTTTCATTTAATTTTCGAACACATCCCTTAGGTTTCTAATTTGGAAACTAAAAATGATGATAACCATTCCCAAGACCATATCAATACTCCTAAAATGATGTTTCATTCATGTGAAGTGGTATTTTGTATCTTTCAATTGCTGCAATTAACTGTACTTTTATCTCTTCTGAATATATATAACCTCACTTCGGAAAGATTAGGCAGCTTCAGATAACTATGCAGGATACTCTACAGAAAATTTGAAATTCTACTGCATAGCTTCTGACATTGGAATTGCAGATTATAAACAGATTAATTTTAGTAACAAGCCTGTAGCATTAAATACATGTCACTCACCCTATTAAGCAGACACATGGCTAAGAAAAACTAAAGCACTCTGAAAATTTAGCCATGCGGTTTGAAAGTTCTGTAAATTTTCTTTTAGAAAAAATTCTTATGTCAGTGCAATTCAGTTATGCTGTAGTAAAACATTTTAAACATTTGTGAAGTGGTGGAAAATTATATAAAGCATACCCTAGAGTTTTTAGTTCTACAGTGTTCTAGGCATCAGCTGCAAAAAGGAACCAATATAGAGCAGTGGAAGCTGGGTACAGAGGTGTGCGTACCTGATGTGAAGAGGCTCTGTGGTTCTGGTGCTGTAGGCCAGTCATTTGAAGTCTGTGGAGAGCTGGGGAATGGAGGAAGCCCACTAGGGATGGGGTTAGGGTGCCGAAAGTTGTCAGAGAAGAGCGACTGTGATTCTGTTACAGCCCCTTCAAAAGGGGACCGTGCACTGTGATTAGATGAACTGATGGGTATGACTGGATTGGGTTTTGTTAAACCAGGCGGTGGTGAAGGTGTGTCACTGTTTGTTATCTACAGGCAAAGGAGGAAGAGAGACAATTAGGTCCTGAGCATTTATATACAAAATATTCTTCACTAACAGTTGAAAAAAATCCTCAAAGCTATTGGCAACATTTCCTTTAGTTAATATATAGCTCAGTACAAGGTTTAACACTAAAGCAACTCGGCAGCAGCATACTTTTGTTTCGATTAAAGTTATACAATACTTCAGAAAGTATTTCCTTCTCAAATTACAAGTTGTACCAAGCCAAACAAACTCAATTCTTATGTTCACAGCATTTATCTTTATCTTACCTGCTGGGAGCTGTCACCATTTCCTATACTGAGGGAATCTGAAGGTTTGTCGATAGGGCTGCAAAAGTGGGAGGGGGAAAAAGTCAGTAAGTCACTCAGGTATTTAATGTGAACTTCAACATTTGATTTTGTAGTGATAGAAAAACCTTGAAAGAAAAACAAACCAAAATTAAATTGGGAGAGATAAGAAGGAAATAAGTCCAGTATTTATTACACTTTATTGGAATATTTATGATTAAAAAATTTGCCACAATATTTCTTCCCACCACTCTCCACTCTGCTTGTTGACTCCCCTGTTATGGAACAAAAGGAAAGTTTTAAGTGTCTTCAGAGTAACTCTTAGCCACTCAAAAGCCAGGACAGTATACATTTGTTGTCAGTTCCATCTATTCTACTATTGGAGAGAAAGTTGGGTTTTCTAAATACTTATGTTGTCAGTTCCCACGTGAGTCCTAAATAAATTTGGGGAGAGATAAGAAATTAAATTAACTACTTAATCCTGGTGGCAAGTCAAGCTTTCCATCAGCCTCAAAGCTTTAACTAGCAGAAATTAGTTCCAAGGTGAGAAAACTGAGCTTTGCGATGATAGAAGGGAAAAAAATGCAGAAAGACAATACAAAAAACTGTCAATAAAGAGAACTGAAGGTGAGGTACAGTAGAAAACCACTTCAGAAAGCTATCCACAGGGAATTAACATGACTCAGCTAAAATGGCATACCTTTGGATTCAAGATTTCACAGGCACTTGTGAGCAGCCGTAGTTGTACTAAATACAAAACTAATGGTGTTTCATTAGCATAAGCTCAGACAAAAATCTCTGCTTTGCAACTTAAAGATATTTTCATTTAATCTATTGTAAGAAGAAGAGATGCACAAGCATCTGATTACACAGCCCAGAACACTAGTCCTACAGACAAGGACTAGAAGAACATGAACGTGATGCAATTCAAATTACAGGCCCAATCTGTTAGTGCAAAATAAATATAGATATATTTTAACTGGTTGAAGACTTCAGATTGTAGACAAGTTGCAGTAGCAAGGGCTGTTTGAAAACGAAGTGTGATACTGCATAGAGCCATGTAGCAAGGTCCAAAATTCAATTCCTCGGGTATTTGTTCTCAGGATGACTATCTAAACCCAGAAAAATACATTCTTCTTCGTTGTGAAGAAAGTGTTTAAGTGTTACCCATTAATAAAAACAATTCTGGGGCAAAAGAACACTACATTGGTATTTCATAAAGGTAACTGAAGGTCAAATATATATGACTACAGAAGAAAAATCAGAAGATTAGTTTTGCAAACAAGTATTAGTCCAGTGAAGATTTATAAGTGGTTGAACAGCACGAAGAAAGTTCTTCCACTTGGAAGAAAGTTCCCTATGTCAGTAATTTCTGAATACCTACAGCATAAGAATTTGCTGTAGACGCTTCATTAAATCATCCTGATTGTAGAGCTGATGTTCCAAGTAAGTTCTCTCTCAGAGCCTTTGACAGAAAGTCACAACACTGCAGCCTAAAGCTATGCAACAGACAACTTCTAATGATGGCCTAAACACCGAAAGACAATGTGTATTATACTTGAACCTGCTTAAGCAGCCTGTAATCCTAAAATATGCTTTCAGTCCTCAAGAATGAAGATTCATTAGCCATTAGTCACAACATTTACCTATATATAGCACATTCTTTTCAAAAAGATGAGAAGGAAGCTGCATGTCACTACTGAGATGCAACCATAGGATCTCTGTCCATATCTCAGGCAAACTGCTACTAAAATAAGGTACCATTTTCAGCAGCACTCAGTGTTAATGCATCAGCTCAATATTCATTTAAAATGAAGATCAGCTCTCTAATCAGCAACACCACCTCTTGAAATATTAATGTTCACCTTGTTATTTTCTCATCTGACCTCTGAATAGGCCCAAACCAGTATGATGCAAGGTGGTCCAATAAAAACAGTAACAGCGTGACTGCAGACTGCTGTAAGTAAGTGCAGGTAATACTCATGCAGAAAACACTAGTTCTATTCAAGGGAGGCACCAAAAGAAGAAAAAATATCGGTTAACAATGAAGAAGTTATTGCAAGTAGATGAATTACATCCTCTGCACAAAGAAGGCTCAGCTGAATCCGCTGTGTGTTGTTCCTGTTACTGAGCGATAATCAGGGAACCCTTACCTCTGCAGTTGTGTTTTTGGAACACACCACAGCGAACAGATGACAGATATACAGCCCTAACATTCAGGTTCCTTCTCTTGAAGCTCTTCCAAGTGATGTCTCCTGATATATAGCCACTGGCGTGCTACTTGTGTGGAAGCTTTTGTACAGAAACAAACGGCTTGGCATTGGCTGGGACCACGGCCCTCTGCAAGCAGCTAACACAAGCTGCTGATGCCTGATTATGCAGTTCCCCTGGGCCCCTACCTGTACCATCACTACTTTAGAGTTCTCCTGCAGCCTGCCAACCAGTCTTTTTGACATGGGCTAGGCTAAGCTTGGCTTTCTGTGACCTGATCAGGATTTCAATCCAGCTCTCCAACCAGAGAGACTGGAGAATCATTCCCTCCACACCAGTCAGTGAGAGAGAAAGTACGCTATCTGAAGTATAAAAGGCAGCACAATTACCCGAAATCTGAGTCTGCACCATCTGGAGTCATGTGTTCTGGGTCTGTGCCATTTTCTAATATAGGAGGCGTTTTCCTGTGTTCCATTGTTAAGCCGTTGGCTGATTTACTTGAACTCTGTAATGATGGCCAGGCATCTTTGTTATTACTGTTCAGTCTGAAAAAAGGCAAGAGTGGAAAAAAAAGAAGAGTTCAAGTTATGAAGAAAGTGTTTTAAAAATTGTAAGCACTGAGAAAATGAATCCTTGTGCCAGACAATCCATAAGAATAGATTTATCTGGATAGTATTTCTCAGATTTTAAATGGTGATGATTTCAAAAAAAGAATTGGGAGGTAGGGAGAGGAGAAAAACTGGGCAGAGCTCTCCATTTTCTTCACTGAATAGATAGAGCTCCACTGCCAATGCTGAAGTCCAAACATGTCCATTCGAGGGGGGGGGGAAAAATCCATTGACAGCTTCAAGTATCTAGGCCTACATACACCTCATTTAGAATTACTGGCTTTATCCCCTAGGTATTTTTAAAGGTAGTTTAGCTAATGTTTTACACTTTAAAAAATCTTCTATATTCCAGGACCTAACAAGCCTGGCAAAGACGAGGCTCCGTTTTATTCCCACATAAGAGTCCACAGCGTTATTAACAGACCATGAGACCAGTCAGATGAATGCATTGTTCATTCAAGTTACTGCTCATTTCATTTCCAGTTTTAAGCCGTAATTACATCCCTTTTTAAAAATTACATTTCATTTCAGAGAGAACATTCAATCTGGAAAAAAGTTCAAATGAAGACTCGAAGCTAAAGTTATCACTGAAAATAGTTATGTTTTATACAAACTGAAGTGGGCTGAAATATCTGTAACCAAATGCATTCAAATAACATTACCATCCAATAACACTATAAGCTAAAAACTTGATACAAAGATTTGTCTTCACTTTCTCTAGTTCTTTTCTATTACCTTCAGCCTTTCATTTGCTTCAGTTAGGATGCTACTTTTAGTGTTTGGGTGCTGTTGTCCAAGTGCTGTATTCATAAGGACTGAGCTTTCAAAAAAATTTTAACATGTTACTCTTGATGCCCCTTTCATTAATGTTCTTACTACATGGTCCCACATGTTCTCTACATATTAAGTCAAAATGTGGAAGTTCCCGTAGCTGTTTTATACTCCAGATAAAATTGATATTACTAGCTAGCCTCAAATATCAGTTAGTATCGTAAGATTTGCTATTCTCACATACCTACACTACAGGCAGACAGATGAAAACTGACTGATTTACAGATCTCATCCTTGCTTTGCACATATTTGAACTAGAGATGAGTTAATCAGATATTGAGCAATGAAGACATCCCGTTATCAGCTGTGACTCTCCCCCTTGCAAGAGGGAGCAAAGTAACGAGACTTTAAATCCATTAACAGATTTAAAATATACTTATGTCCACTGCAACATAAAGTCACTTCTATACTAAAATTAATTTTGAAATGTCAGTTAAAAATCAGTTTTATAACCAAAATGAAAGGTAAAGCAACAATACAGGTTTTCTTTATTTTTTTACTTAAAAGTTCAAAGCTGTATGCACCTCAAGAAGACCAGCAGGTGCCTAACCAGTGTTTCTACTTCTAGCATAGTAGAGCCTTCATTTTGGTTCTTCCGGAGACAGTAGAAAAAAGGAGGTTGATCTGTTTTAAACATGGACTCCAGTAGTTTTAAGAAAACGCAGTCGTTGTTACTATTAAGTGACACAGCAAAAGACGAACACCCACGTACACAAAGTTGCACTGAAGGATTTTAACATTTGCCTTCAGCAGCAAGAAAAAAGTTCTGCCAGTAGGAGCTTTCAAGTTAGATCACAATTGTGAAAAAGCATTTATGCAGCGCTGAAGAAATTCTATTCCCTACTACTGGATATTTGTAATTAAACATCTACTATTTAGAACCCAGCTACTTCTCCGTTCCAAAGTGAAACGGATATTGCACCACAAATGACAGAATGACCACAGAGTTGTCAGAGCCTCTGACAAACTGCCAGACCTAATATCACATCAATGAATCAGGAAAAACGAGAACCTAACTGGGTAGGAAGGTGTGAAGGAGAAACATTCACCAGCTCACAAGCTACGTTTTGTACTGATGAGATGGGACTCATAGAAACATTTCAAAATCCTAGCGGTAAGAAATGCACGCTACAACCCACAAGATGGTGCCCAGCCATCAGCAAAGAACAGATTGTATTGTAATGATGACGCTGAAGTGATGAGAGAAATCAGCTCCAGGCTGACTACTTGTTGCCTTTAGAGGAACATGCCAATTTTTCCACAAGTGCTAAAACGTTAGCACCACAGACCGGCCAAGCTCCAATTCATAATTACTAATGAGATTACTATAGAAAAAAAGGAACTTACTATCAGTTTTTATGTATCTTAAATATAAGTCCTGAGCAGGTAACTTACATGAGGACTGATAACCTTAGGCTTTCATTCAGGTTTGTATGATTGTACTCATATGGACAGAAATCTTTTCATAGCTTACTGAAAATAAACTACTTCAACGAAATATTATTATAACAGTAGTGCTATCCACAATTAAAACAGTGAAAATAAACGATTTAAGTTTACTAGATGAAGGCAAGAAGTCTTTTATTCACATCTCATGAATTCTTAGTCAAAGAAAGCGATCATTTCAGTTTCCAAGGTCTTTACACCAAATACAAGAACTGCACTCCAAGTCATGATATGAAGGCACAATAAGAAACATGCAGCAAGGCAATAAGGTGTCTTATACTCAGTTGTGAGTAGACCGCATTCATCTCCATCCCAAAAAGTTAATGTCTGTTCTTTAATAATCATTACCATATGTACTTGTGCAAATACGAAATCAACGTTCTTCTTTAAGATAAGAGTGATCCAAATGCAGAAAGCAGAATCTTTTTTTAAACCACGTTAAGACTCAGTATTAGAGCAAAGCAGTGTGAATACCTCTAACTTCACGGGAATAAACAATATTCGAGTTTTTCCCATAACACACACCAAAAAGAGCAGGCAACATAAGGGAAGTAATAGGAACAAGCACGTTTTCTGTGGAATAACTGAAAAGAAAGCATTGTCAGGTAGTCCAGCATCAGTACTTACGCATCGTACCTCTGCAGTGCTGTCACTTTGTTCTTGTTCTTGTCAACTGTACCCGTAGATAACTGAAGAAAGTTGGGGTTTAATTTGTATAATTCTTGCAGTAGTTTCTGTTCATATTCCTGGTGCTTACCCGCCTATAAGGAAAGAGAAACTCACAATAAATGGACGCTAATTTTATACATTTGTAAATAATCCCAAGTTAGTAATTGATCTGTACCACCTTAAGAGGTCAACTACTGACAAGCTCCTAACAAATTAATGCAGAGGCAAAAACTAGCATCTCCTACGTGTCTCATCTAAATTCCCAACTTCACCTTTACTAAAAACACAATGCACTTTTCAACGATTGCCAAGAAAGCAATATGAAATGGAAAAAAATGTAAGTAGTGTAACAAGGAACAAGAAAGGAAGATTCACATAAGTAGCCAGGGTCCCGTGCAAAACCAAATTGCTGACCAAGGTATGTAAGCCTATCACTTTTAACTGGCAGCCGCATCAGAGGACTGACAGACTGCCACTAACTGACTTCTACAAAAAGGGGTGTAGAAGAGATCCTGTGAACAACAGACTGCTGAGTTCAACCTCCATCCCTCATAAGATGACAAATTCCATCTTAAAAAAAGTAACGAAAAAAGACAGAAGTACATGGATAAACGGTCTGTTGACAATGAGTCTGATCATCATCTCTAAAGAGTAATCCTACTTCACTGGTACGGAGTTTCATGATGGTGTCAATAAGCAGCAATACACAGAAACCATGAGATTTTCAAATAATCCTTTGCTAAGATTTCACACCAAAAGGTTATTTACAAAGGTGCCCTGGGATAAAGAAAAGGTTCTTATATGGTTCAAAGATAGAAATACAAAAAGAAACTGATAACTGGATGCAGAAGCAAGCAATGAGGACTGATGACTGGCATCAGTTTTATGCAATGTCATCAGTCAGCATGAGAAAGAAGTGAATAGCAAATTCTTTGCTGATGATACCAATCTCTTTTGGGCAGTAAACTACCGTGCTGGTAACGATGAACTCCAAAAGAAACCCACAGCCCCCAGCATACATGCAAAAAGATAGCAAAGAAGCTTCACCACAGAAACAGGTCAGGTAACACGCCTAGGGAAAGTTAACCTTTTAACACCTACACTATAAAAAGTTAACCTATCCTAACACCCTATTGACCTCTGAGCTGGCTGTTAGAACTGAGGGAAGAGATACTCAAGTCACTGCCAACACATCTCTAAAACCCCTAGCTCGTTATGCACTGACAACCAAACCCAAAAATGTGCTGGGCATCATTACGAAGGGCACTTAAAGGGATTATCATTGATGACTACTATATTAAGCTTTGCTGCCCCTGCATCATGAATATGACGTGTCTGGTCTCTGCATCCTAAAGAAGGCACAGGAGATACCAGAGAAGGACAACAGAAGTTACTACAGAAAGGGAGAAGCTGCTTTACAAAAGAAGTTTAAACAAATTGCAGAAAATCTGCAATTTGGGTAGAAGGCTGAGAAAGGTAAAATCAAGTTCTACAATATCACAAAAGTAATGACTAACATAAATAAGGGGTTTGCTTTTAGCAAGTACTGCAATGCTACAGCTAGGGGACACTTGACAAAACTGACCAGTAATCAGTTTAACACAGGAAAAAGAAAGTGCTTTAGAAAACAGTGAAATTCTAGGACTTGCTGCCACAAAAGTTTGTGGACTTGATGGTACCAGTAGGTTCAAAATCATTTAACTAAATTAACGACTGACGACTAAGAAACTAAAAAGCCTATACATTTCTGAGGGTATGCTCCTGTCTATTAACATGTAAGTGGTGGTAGAAATACAGGGAAACAATCAGAAGTAGCCTGGTTTGCAAGGTCTCCTTGAATTTTACTTACTCTCATCATCTGAGACAAGATATAAACTGCAGGGACTACTCATCTAACCCAGCAGGATATTTTCTTTAATTTCAGAAAGAAATAATTGAAATTCTCAGAAGTAACTGCTGTTTTGTGAAAAAAATGCTTAGATACAGACATTCTTCTTTCCTACCTCAAATGAGACCAGCACATGAAGTAAAATCTACTTGTACAACATTTGTGCTAGCACTGACAGTGTGGACCACCTCCTTCATGGTGAGACCACATGCAAAAACTAACACGGACGCATGGCTGGCATACTTAAGGTTGAGTTTAAAAGTTTTATCATACCTCATGTAGAGGGGCAAATTCTAAAGATTTCAGAATGCACCACTACTGAGGAACTAAAGCATTTACTTGCTTCCCTACTCCAGATAATTATTTTGCTGTTAAGATTGCCATAAAAAACTGTATCAGTATTTATGGGCTACTATAGTTACCGTCAGTATTATGTTTTCAAATGTTTTCTATACCCTTCACAAGCTAAGATGTATCAGAATTCAGATAGCACAGTCGAGTCACAATACAATAGTTAAGCCATAACTGACCACATACACAAAACCTACCAGAAAGCCTAGATCTGCAACAACCTCTTTTACAGAGATCTAAAATAACGTCACCTCACACTGGTATGAAGAAAAGGCAAGTAGTTAACTCAAGTTTACTTGAATTCTTGATTAAGAGTTCGTGTTTTTGTCTCAGCAACGTTTAGAGGACTTCTAGCCTTTCAAGGCAATGCACAACTAAAAATTTAGCTAACCGCACAATTTCAATATCTAACTGGTGAAGCTCTAGCTGGTGAAGCACCTAAGTACCTTTTGTAACTCAAAAATCAATTGTACAATAACATTCTGCAGAAGACTACGTTATATAAATAAAGGACTAAATTGTACACAAGAAAATACATATATGCCTTATTTCATGCATTTCCTAATTATTATTTACCTGCATTTCTTCTTTTGTGAAACTGGCTGCTTCATCTCCCAGCTCATGTAGATACATACAGTCTGGTTTTGGACACTGCATATTTTTTAGAAAATAACTGCAGTATTTTGTTGTACCTAATGATGCCTGAAGGAAAAGAAAACATTCATTAGCTAAATTAAGCACCAAAAGGTAAGGATGCCATTTACAATGGAAGGAGAAAAATGCTATATTTATAAAAAATATAGCATCAAGATTTAGAGTTCTATCATAATGCATTTTTGATGCAGATGGACTAAAAAGTTCATCTGTAAGAAATCCATATGGTTAAGCATTAGATAATTAAAACGTATTTCTATTTTCACATAATCTAAGCAAACACCAAAATAAGAGCCTCAGTAAATATTTGGCTCCTTATGATTATGAATGCAAACAACAAATAAAGTAGCTATAAGTTTGTATTACATTCAACTGGTTAATATTCTTTAACAGGGTCAGGAAATAACTATTAACCAATTTTCTGTTGCCCATATAAGCATTTATATAGACACCAAGAGGAAAAAGATTATATTTCCCACAGAGGCTTTTTTAAAAAAATACACTTAAAATCATATGACATCATAGCATGAATTTTAAGATGGCTGAGCACAGACCATCACATCCCATTGATTTTACATACATTATAGAACAAGCAAAGTACAAGTCTGGTAGGAGAAAAATAAACAAGTCTAATCAATGCAAATTTAAAAACAAAAAAAAGGCAAGTAAAGACAGACAAGTGTAGATTTCATGACACAGCAAGCTTTAGGCTGTTATATAGTAAACCTAGGCTTGACTTCTGGGATATTCTTCCCTTCCAACACACCTCACCCCCTTTTGAATGGAAACAGAATGCTTGAGATAAAGGTAGGCTTACTACTACAAGAACATTTTGTAAACAGGACATTAACTTGATAGAAATTTTGAGGATGAGAAAGGAAAAGCTCAAACACTATCACAAAAACTACTGCAGAGATACACTCCTCTCTAATCTTACTTCATGCATTTGGAAGAAAATAGAAGAAAATAATCAGGTTTTCACAAAATCTTTTTAAGTTTTACAAAAAAAGCCACAGTGAGAAAGGGGAAGGGGTACATTGGTCTCAAACGTTTGCTCTGAATCTACCTGCCAACCCTCAAGCATCACATGCTGGAAGCTCACTAAAATTCCATGCTGTGATTAATGGTAGGAAAGTAGATCCAAAAAAAATCAGTAGCCCGCTAAACTGGACATTTTTGTTCAGGAACGCAAGCACATCTATACAAATAAAAGTTTACAGTATGCACTGATATCAGTATCCTAGCACGTATATATGAAAATGTAAAAGCATTACCACCTTGAGTGTTCTGCCGTCTACCACCACATTATTGACGCACTGTATGGCTCTGAGAGCATCTTCTGACCGGATGTAGGTTACATATGCACTGGCACTTGGACCCTAGAAAGAAAACATGCCATTTTTTTTTCCAGACAGACCTGAGCATTAAGTTGCTTTTATACTAGCTCACTTCAGAAATTGATACATTCAAGGCCAGATGTTTCTGAAAGTAGCCTAAAACAGTTCATGAGAATTTAGATTTGATGCATGAAGGAAAAGAAATGCATCAAAATATCCCTTAAGGTTCAGAAAATAATTAATGGTGTTTTGTCCATGAAATGCAGAATAGTGAAAGATGCCATGTTTCTGCTGCTTTGAAGATTCTCATCCTGTCTCCTGATTTTTAATCTTTCTACTTACTCTGCATCTTCCAATTGAACTTCAAAACTGTTTGGACAATGCCTCAGCTAGTACAGTAATTTTGCTTTTGCAATATTATGTATTTTCTTTTTACTACTTTAATCTACTGCTTAAACAAAAATAGTTCCCTGGATTCACAGGACAAATACGTATCTTCTCTGTAGGAATAGAAGTCACAAGAGCCGCTACAGTCTTACCTGTGAGCCTGCATATGATGTGCTGTTATTAATGACAACTTTATGTATTTTACCAAACTTCCCAAAATATTCTGGTCGTTTCAAAACCTACAAAAAGAAAAGGAAGAAAGTTAAAGATGTATATTGGAAAGTTAACTGCAATTCATATGGGACTGTACTTTGTCTGCGTACTTAATGAAACCCACATCTTTTCTACAAATGGGAAGACAAACGGATGTAGATTTCTTTTCCAGTGAGAAACACCGTTACTTGCAATACAAAGTGCATTGCCACTGCAGTAAAGAACTTAAATGAAGGATATACTATATTGTGTTTTATTTTTGTTATTTGAACTACCTAAACTCCGCTCTGGCAATATATATCCCATTCAACATGAAACATTCCTGCATGCACCTATTTTATAATTTGAGGAAAAATCCAGAATCACATGAATTCCAGTTTTAAAATAACCACCTTAAACTTGCATTCAGATATATTAACTGCCAGAATAAAAACAGCTGAATCCTGACTCACTTGCTCCACACCAAGAGAAGTAGAGTAAATTAATTAACTTGAGTCTAATCTTTCAAAAAAAACTTAAGGCTAAGTATAGGAAAAAATATGACACTTCATAGGGGGCAAGAAAAAATGTTGCAGAAACAACACTACACTGAAATGTGACTGAATATCACACCAGAATGAAAAAAAAATCCTGTCCTGCCTTTCACTGCATCAGTTAAGTAATAACTATTTGGGGATCCTATGCAAAGCAGAAACATCTTCAGCATACTAAGTAACTTTGTTGAATAATGGTTACCTGTGTGCCAATGGAATTGGCAATATCTGAGAGGCTGCTACCAAAAGCCTTTCTTTTTCTTTCCCTGTGATGGGAAGAAGTGACTACTCAGACTGAGCCTATGTAAGCTGAGAGGAAGAAAGGACAATTTGTTTCCCCAACTACATCTTCAGATTTATATTACAATACAGTTAAACTGTACTGATCCAAGAACTTCACCTAACCACCTTGTCTCCCTTCTTCAGGGAGCATCAACATCTTCAAGATCAAGCAGTATTAATCATGTTGCAAAAGTCCTGTAGAAGTACAGGGCACACCGTACATTCAACTAGAAACTCTCACTGGTTTCTTCTGACTGTTCTTCAGCTGATTTACATTGCTCCTGAAAGGCCCAATGCCACCTTTGGGCACCATTCCAGAGGAGACTGGCAGTCCTAAGGAGAAGGATTTCTTCAAGTGTTTTACTGATTGCACACCTGATAACGTATGGCAGCATGGCCGTCACAATTTTCAAAAGTGTGTGTCAGAAGTGGATCCACCTGTACATTCCATTACAATCTACAGGCCTATTTTCAGAAACATTAAATAGCAGCCAGTCTCCCCTTCCAAATCATGTTTATTTGTACATGAGGATTTTTGCCTGCTTAAGTGGAAAACAAGTTGAAAATATTGAAGCCTTTTATTTTTTTTTTAAATCTATCCCATCTCTCTCTTTCAGGCTAGGTTTCTCTGAAATCAAGCTATCTGGGTATTACATACAGTGTTCAGTAAATACCCATTATCCTTTGACATATCAGTGAAAATATTGACCACCACATAATATAATACAACCCTCCCACTTATTATGCAAATAAGCGTGGAACTACCTGAGGTTACAAAAGAGTTGTGTATATTATTTCCTCTTACAAATCCACTCTCTGTTCAAAGAAACTTAATGCATTTTTTAATGATAAATTGCAAGCAACTGTCAACATTGGCCTGGCTTTGTGCTATTGCAGTTAACTTGCTGCTATATTCTTGTCAAAACTGTAGTGTTTGAGGTTGTATCAGTTTAACTGATTTTTCTCTTTGCTTCCTATCCTATTTCCTTTCACTAAAAACAGTGTTTTACATTTGTTCTTTTCCAGCCTACCAAAATGTGGCCCATTCTCAGCAAGTCCTCAGTAACAGTCACTTATATCTGAGGTTTCTCCAGACAGTTTAGTCCAATCAGGCAAATTTAACTTGGCACAACACTCTTGAAGACATCTATTTATCTTGTAGTACATTCCTTCCACATTCTAATTCAAGGTACTCTTACTCATTAGCACTAATTCCATTAGCTATCTGCAGCTGACTGATGATGGAAGCGAAGAAAGCATTATTAAAAATGCTGTTTTTTAATCCAGTTAAACAGTTTTCCCCAAATGAAAAACTTATTTTTGATGATACAGAGTAGTAAGCCTTTCCTCGGTCCTTCTCTTACTAATTTTTTCTTCAAGTGACATTACTCTTGTACTTCTTCCTAGGTATACTTCAGCTGTTGACTTTTTTCTTCTGTCCTTACAGATCTGTGCTACACATATATTTGCTCTTTATAATCTGAACTGGCTCCCATTTCAGTATAGGCAGTGCATAGCACAGTTGCGTAGTTTAGAATAGGCAGTGCATGACACAGCTGCGTAGTGCCAGCAGACCTAGCACAGGAAAGTGAGTAACTAAAAGTGTTAAACTCGTTTTAAGCTCAACATCAAGCTCTTTAATGAATACAAAGAACAATTTCCGTAAAAATAAAGCATCCATACTCTCAAAAACAAAGACAATTATTTTGGAGTAGGAAGCTCAGTAGTTGCCTTAAGAAAAGCATCAGTATCACGGAAATTTTGAAAGCTGTTTTATTTAGTACCCACTACAGACAGACAAGGGTAGGCACAAGAATGTTCCAGCAGTTTCCTGACAGTAAGTTAAGAGCAAGATCTGCAAGTGTGAAGTGCTCACCTCTGGATCTGCTAGGCGTTGAGATAACCCTACCACGAAGACAAGGTTCTTCTGTACAACCCGTACACTGGCCAAGTGTTTGCGATTCTCTGATATCTTTTGTTTCCTCTCATTTTGTTTCTGTTTCTTTTCGTTTTTTATCCTTTGCAGCTCTTCCTGGGAGAGTGGTTTGTACACTGCTGGATCTTCTGGGTATGGCTAGATATAACAAATATAATTAAGAACAACACTTATAACAAACATTTGAAAATCATTAATCCAGACATTTTAACATATATTTCTCCTGTTACACCGTTCTAATTGTTATGGCCAGCCATAACATAAAAGTAGCACACTGAGACCTTTAGAGAAAGGGAACATCTTGCAGATTTTCATGGAATTCTCCAATTTACGGTTATAATACTGACATAAGCAAGAACTGCATTCTAACTGAGCTGCCTATTCAGTCTAGTAACACCAGAAGCAGCTGCAACACGACAGCCAACACATCCTGTTAAGATTTCACTAACATGGCATAGTAAGTAGGGTGAAAGAGTGCCCTGCATATTTGCATTATATGTCTGATACTGATTTGAATACTTAAATGTATTAACAAACGTGAATACTAGGAGATAAGAAATCTAAACAAAATTGTGCTTTCAGTGACCGAGGTTTACTGTAACACCATTACGAGCCTCAGTCTTTACATGGTTAACTTCTCCTAGCAAAGAGAGGTTTCAGCACAGCTAACTGCGTACTGATTTAATAGTGTTCTTGCCATGCTTCTGTGTCAGTTTGAAGCTTGAGGTTGTCTTCCCTGCACAAAGGTGTATTTTAACCTCTAAATTATCTACAGATAACTCTACAGACACATCTACAGGTAACTCCTCAAACAGACAACTCTAGATTTTAATCTTAAAAGTAACTAACAGAAACAAAAATCTCCGTTGCACAGAAAGACTGCTTTATTTGTGCAGGTTACGTGCCTATTGGTATAAAGGCACTATTTTAGCCCCGTCTTGCAGACTACAGTGAAATGTTTTCTGTCCCACATTGCTTCTCAAAGCACTTCCATATTCCTTATCCATCTCATGGTTTTTTTTTAGACTGAAAAGTTAACTTTCATATTTCACATACACAGCAATGCTAAGCACAGAAAAAGGTATATAAAAAAACAGATTTTTCCTAAGCATTGAAGATGAATTAAAAACAAGAAGCATACAGGATATATGCACTAAAGTAAAGACTTGAGGTAAAGAACTTAAGCTCACCAATATGTTGAACCAAGTTCATTGCCTGTACTACCATAACAAAAGGTTTCAATGTCCAAAAAAAATGTACTTAAGTTTCCTGACTGTCCTCTGTTAACAGTAGAATAACAAATTAAATGTCATACTAAACAACCTGAGAAAACCTACAGCAGATGAAAATGAGGGTTAGTTTAAAAGCATGTATTCCCCATACTTGTGTGATGCTACTGAAAGAGCCACTGAGTAGTTCTTAGATCTGATGGTCTGAGGACATTTCCAAACAAAACAAGATCCACTTTACAGTTTAAGAAGTTTAGTCCAGCATCATTACGCTATACTTGAGACATCTTCTGAAAATAGTGGTCAACTTCAGCAGACTCTATCAAGCTTTAGCACCAAGTTCCTTGGAATCTGCTTTTAGTATCACAAAGCAATTTAAACTTGTAAGATACCTAGTGTTAGCCAAAGGTACACACTTAAGACCTTGGCATGAAAGCACACTAAGGACTCAAGTTACCCTTTCAGAACAAGACCAGACCATACTGTTCCTCAGAAAGTTATGTCATGCACAAGTAACACTCAATACTTCATACAGATTTCACTTAATGAACATTTAACAATAATTTGAAGAACAAGGATCCACATTAGCGAGGTCATTTGAGATGAGCTATAGCTGATGATTATCTTGAGCTTCAACACACGTATACAACTCTGTCTCTGAAGACCTTCTTAATTCCACATTGCTTGACAAAGAGAGCTAATTCAGTTATGATGGTCAAGCTGAGCTCAGGTAAGAATGGGAAGAAAATACCAGTACAAGGTATATATAGCTCCAAAAATAAAATAGCTTGCCCTACACCAAGCAATGTGGTATGATCCCTACAAACCAGCCTTTCACAGACTGAATTTCTTCTCCAGATTTCATCCTATGCAAGGCAAGGCATTCAAGTGTGTTGCTCTCTGGTACTATGAAAGAAATGAAAAATTCATGGTCTTCAGGAGGTTCAGTAAGGCCCCTGAAGACCCGAGAAAACTACAGCAAGCAGTGCCAAAGTTGATCAGCTTCTTTCTTGCCAAGAATAACTACATTAAAAGTATATTACCAAATGAGAAGCATGTTCCTCCTCTGTACAGCAATTTGCTACTAGAAGTCCTGAACAGAAGTCTGCAATCATGCTGGATAACTCAAGCATAAGCCTGAGCAGAATATTTACTTGTCCATAGTAAAGACACTGCTTCCTATTTGTACAGAAGAGCATGAGAACTACCTGGAGGCACTGAACAGCAGTAACTTCAAGAATCAGGGAACAAAAACAACATCTCAGCAGGTAGTACAAGACCACCTGACTGAGGATTTTAATCATTTATTTGCTACCATGGATAACACTACTTGTTTTAGCAACAGAGTAATCAAAAGTTCTCACTAGATACTGTAGTGCTGTATTATACAGAAAATGTTTCATATGTATGCTTATCACTTCCATGACATATTTAATGCTTCTAAGGAATATGGGTAGTTGGGCATCATGACTTTCAGGACCTGTAAATGAATCTATGCACCTCTGAGTCCCATGACTGAATCAGAACCCAGTTCTAAGATGTGATAAAAGACACTCCTATCTATACATAACATGTAGCATGATGAGAGATAAGTGATATTGTACATGTAAGGAGGGAAGCAAATATGCATAGAATGATCTTCTCAAATGCTGTTGGTGCTAAGAAAATTTAAGTCTTAAAAATCCCATTCAAAATAAGGACAGGAAAAATCCTGTTTTAAATAAGGACAAAGCCATTCTACAAACAGAATAGGTCAATAAATGACTTCATCCTCAGAGTGACTGCTTCCCACAAGTTCATGTACTCAGGTGACAGTTCAACTATGGACAGAACATAAGCATCAAAGGATAGCGGAAAGTGACTGTGAAAGCCAAGCAAGGTGGATTGACTATCCATGCATCTCGAAGTATCATTTCACCTGCTGTTTACTCTGTCCAACCCTACAAAACAAGGAGAAGACCACAGGTCTTGCAACAGCAGAAGTCGCCATGCCATTAGGCATGACTTTCCTTTTAAAAAAAGGACACACCTTGGCCAAGCATGAATCTAATTCTGTTTTGCATGGTGTAAGACAAGAGGTTAGCTGTTCCCAATGGCCAAGAAGCATAAGATGATACTTGTTTACTCTACTGTGACTGATTCCTTAGCTGGTAGAGGACTTGAGATCCAAGCAAAGTAGCTACATCAAATGTTATCAGCATTTATATATCTTCAGATACAAGACACTAAGATATGTCAACATCACAGATTCGCTGTCTAAATTTAGCTGACACCCTCTACTTCAGTTATACAAATCCTCTTCAGCAAAACCCATGGAAGCCACCTGAACAAGATCTGCCAACACAGCAAGTGACCGGGCTTTGTTTACACTAACTGTGAGTTGCTGGTAGTCCTACAAGAAAAAGTTCAAATATGTCTTCTGTAGTCTCATGTCTTTTATCAGAGATGGCCCTTGATGAATTCTTAGTCTTCCTGACTAAGCTTGTCTTGTAATTTAAGTTTTGTTTTCTTTCAGACTTTTTCCCCACATTTTCCCAATTGTTGAGAGCTGAGCTGGGATTTATCAAGCACTTTGCTTTTGTCATTCCCAGATGGGGTCACATTCCTTCCACACAATGGATGTACCAACATTTCCCAGTTGTTTCCTTGCTACCAAATAGGTTCTGAAATGAGAAATACAGAGAAAGTCAATAAGGTTTATGCATAGCATACAGTATACTTATTACAATAAAAATTAGCAATTTCTAAATACAAATTGTTGCACTAAACTATTCAGTTATGACATTAAAAGCACAGAAGGAAACAACTGACATTTGACGACTGTGCTCCTACAGACAGGAGAAGGAGAAAGACATGAACATGCTTAAAACATTTTAGTTTCTTGGTCATAAGTTCACTACTTAATCTCCAATACAATGTGGTAGGAGGAAAAAGGCTTACTAAGTCAAGGAAATGGAGAAAAATGACAAAGCCATGCTACAAGAACAGCAGAATATCAAAGTATACTATTTGGTGAAGGGCAGAGCAATTAAGTTTTAAGTGAAGGAGTTACGCATTTTTTGTTAGTGTTTGCGTTTTTTTTTTGAAGCCATCCCATTTGGGAGATTTAAAAATGTTAACAACTGACATTAAGGTCTGAGTGCTATGCTCTATTAAAGCCATATAGGTGACTAAAATAATAGACATTATTCATACAAAAATAGTACCTAGGCCACTGAATATTTTAAAGAAAAAAATCACCACAAAAAAAATCCCTGGCTTTACAGCTGAAACCAGTGAGTCTGCTGACCTGTAAACCTGCTTTTGGCTGCAGAAATCTCTTTTGAGAACAGCATATTTTCATTTTAATTTGACTAGTTAGTGACTATTTCACCCACAGTTAAGAAACCAATTGACTGGAAAGAACAGGAACACTTGCTTAGCATCTTACAATTGACTAGACCTACAATTCTGAAGGGGATCAGTAACTTGAGAACAGGTCGGTTCTGTTTAAGGAACCACCTTTTGTCTTTAATGAAATTAGCAAAACCAATTTGTGAGTATTTCAAAAGCCACAAAGCTTACAATGCCTTTAATATGTTCAGACTTACAAATACTAGTTACCATCCAACATTCAACTTCGAGTCACTCTACCCCCTCACTTTCACAACGCAAAGCAAATGTGTGTCTACTACTATTACTAACAGGAGAAAATTCAGGACATGCTAACCCAACTGACTGCAGTCAAGTGAACATATTCTGCACATGCATATGTTGAGCTATATATCAGTTCAAGTACGTAGAAATACTTTCTCCTTGGTAGAGAACAATGCAAGATATCTTTTCAGTTAGAAGCAAGTTAGAGATGCTCAGGAAAATAGCAGTACATACACAAGGCACAATCAAATGTACAGCACAGACAGCACTCAAGAGTATAGCTATTATTTTATTATGGACTTGTTTCAAAAATCTTCCCCGAATCTTTTGGCCAAAATCCCCAGATAAGAAATTTCATTGCTCCTCTTCATCGACAAGCAACCAAACCATTGGAGAACTTTAATTGCACTCACCAACCTTGGCATCAAGAGCAGTTTTCTATTAAGTAATTGCGCATGACATACGCATATGCTTTAATATGAGGCCTTGCTTTCATATACATATATTCACGTTCCATTTTGCAGTAAGAATCCTGCACTAGCATGTGCATTATAAACAAGATGTGCCTGTTGAGAGCATAGTACCTACTATAAACTTTCCTACAATAAACATATTTGCAAGAATTTACTGCTTTGCTATTTTCTGCACTTCAGCACATTAAGTGATCACAGCTGATGCACACCATTGTTGACGTGAATTAGAATGCTACTTAGATCTTTTCCCCAGAAACCTTACTACACACAGACAGGAAGTATTTTAAACACGCTGCACTCAAAATCACATACCTGGTTCAGAAGACACACCACACTTCAAAAGGTGGTTTCTTCAGACTTCTTCGATGCTGCCAGCAATTGGGTAGCTCAAAATGGTTTATTCCAAGGATCTTAGTGGGGTCTTGGTACCACAATATCTTTGTGCCACAAAAAGGAGTTTACTCCTCAGCCTCCTCTACGCAGACCTTCTACAATCCAGTGAAATAGCAGCAACTCTACTTAAGAGCATCTTGCAATCCACAAATGAAGAAAGTATCAAGAATATAATCCTCGTCTACTGTGAAAGAAGTCTCCTTGCTCTCCTGGAATAGTTGGTGTGCTTCCTTGTGAAGGCAGTACTCATTGCAGCTTTTCTCCCAGAACTGTTTTTCTGATCAAATTGTATCCAACTCCACAAAATATTTGCATATCCAATCACATGCCAAATTATTCCACAAGGTAGTTCAGCTGTGGCTGTATCCTTATGTCAAAGAATCCACAGATACCCAGAAGAAGTGAATACCATGCTGATTCTGTGATTTTTCCAATATATTCCACAAACTTCCAATAATAAATGATCAGAGATGACTGAAACAGTTGTCGGCAAAGAGTAGCATAATAAATCCAGGTACATGAAGCAACTTGCACAAAGTAATTCCAGAAATCTCATGTTTGTACCAGCAGAGTAGATATTTGCTTGTACTATAAGAACTACTATAACAGCATGTGTCATCTACAGCAGGTGTCATATGTGGAGACCAATTCAGCGATGACATGTAGATCCTCCTTGTAGATTATACAGCTCAAATACTGCAGCAAATTTGTGCTATTTGTTAACAAACGTATGTTGCTGTGGGATAGCCTTCAAGCTTGCAGAGGCATCCAAACACAGGTTAGCGAGAGCTCTAGTGTAGCCAAAGCCCAAAAGAACAACAAGAAAATGACTGGAAGTGCTTATAGAAAGCTGTGGCAGTGAATGAAGATAGTGAACTCAAGTAAGATTACTCAGGGTCTGAGAAGGGAGCTGTAACATGAGACAGGAAGCCAAAGGCATAAACTGAGGATAGGATCACAATTAAATAAGAGGAGAAAGAGCAGACATAAGTAGCTGCGATTAGACAAAGAGGAAGGCCGGGCAAGAAAGTTACAATCAAGGAGTATCGTTAGAATTAAAGAAGATATCAAGAACGAATTTTATACTAAACGTTGATGATAAGGAAGTAATAAGGCTAAGCAAAACACTAAGGAGGAAGAAAATTCAAAGGAAAAAGTGGGCAACTTAGTGAAGTTGAAGTTTGTAGTTGTGGCCAACCACAGTACCAGCCAGGTATCAATTAAGAGACAGGGAGAAATTAAGTGTGACTCTCAACGTACTACCTTTAAGCATTTGGCAACAAGATCAGAATGCTAGACAAGTAGACTTAGCCTAGATTTTGAGAAGCTTTATAATTTATCACCATTGGATATATTTTCCAAAACGTTTACAAGTTTAGTGTCCAGAAAATGGATTAAGAACTCCAGTGCCACAAAACAAGCAGGTGATTTATAAGCTTGCCTCAGACAGCTCGGCTAGTTTAGCTGAACCTTGGGCCCTCAGCAAACCCCTGATGCTGGAATCCTTCCTGAAAAGACTCTGGCAATGCATGAGCACCCCAAATCACAGGACTTTTTACTTTTGGCAGTTCTCCCAGCATCAGCATGCCTTGGTTCTGATCCACAGCTTCCCCTATTAATCCAGTTCTGAATTTAACAAACCAAGACTAGCAGCTGCACAACGGCTTCGACACGTATGCAGACAATCTGAAAGATCCAACACCTCACCCTTGAGCTACGCCATTACTAGAAGAATGTTTCCCCGAAGGAAAAGGATGTCTTTGGTACCAACACAATGCAAGAGCCTTGTGATATGTGCAAGACAAGCCGCTGTTCCAGGATATTTACCTTTCTGCAAGCAGGACAAAGTCCATTCTCATCAGTGCGGATACGATGCCAACAGAAACGGCAGATTTGGTAGCCACAGGTGCAAGGGAAGAAGTTGATGTCATCAATCTCCAGAGGCTCCATGCAAAGGGGGCATTCCACAGGGTCTTCCTTAGCATCAGGGCTGCGAGACATCTTTATATGTTCGCAGAGCAGCAAAAGTTTGTAATAACTTAATAGATAAAGAAGGTCAGCACTTGAAAGTCTGCAAGAAAAAGAAAAAGAAGCAATTAGTACTTTTGACAACCTTTGTTTTGCACCTCTTAATATTTCTATTCTCCACCACTTGCCTTCTCCCCACACAAGTTACCTACAAAAACACAAGCTACCTGCTAATAACTTGAGTCTGTCTTCCCACTTATGAGCCACACAAGTAATATGAAAGATGCTATTGGTGATGTGCCTCCCTACCTGGATAGGCAAGCACTTCTTTGACTAGCCTGTGTTTCGAGCTGTACAGTCACAAGGAAATACTTGGGGTGTATGATGTATGCTTAAGTTCTGCCAGCTCCTTTTAGTGACTGCTTGCTTCAAGTCTTCTACAAATTCAACTCAGGACTTCACGTTCAAGACCAATTTATTCCTCCACTCAGGGATTTGGAACAACATTTAGGTCATCCATTCAGACTTTTCAGTGGGGTTACAGAATTATCAAACAGAAACAATGAAAGCTTCTGACACAGAATGGTTCATTTCATTGTCCATCCCTTTTTTTGGTACAGAAACCAAACCTTGAGATTAATTTTTAAGTAGTGTTTGCCAAGGTTTATAAGGTATACAACTTTCTGTATGCAGACAACTTTTGTCAAGTCTTTTATGCTTTTCATCAGCACCTAATTCACACCGAAGTCCAAATATATACACATGCTCAAAAAAACCCATCCTAGTTCTAACTAGGGAAGCAGACAGTACAATATTTCTGGATCAGAATTTTGAAAAAGAATCAAAATGCATGTTTTCTTCAAAATTCACTACTTTAGCTCATTTCTTAAGCTCAATCATTTGAGTATGCTTCCATTCTATTAGTTTAAGAATGAAGAACAAAGTTGCTGTCACACTCAGAAAGGACATAGTCCTCACTGAGATGTTCAGTTTTGTGTTTTTCCCCTCTCGTGAACTAGAAGTGTGGATATTTGAAGTGGTATCTAGTCTCAACAAATCATCTTTACCTGCTGCAGGAAACGTGTATAAGGCACCTAATTTTATTACTTCACTTTAATTCCGTACTTCTTTTGGAGATAAAACCACACAACTAGAAACCCCCCTGAAAAGCATGACTGATATGCCAGTTACACCTACAGATACAGCCCTCCTTGCCCCAAGCACTGAGAAATACATGACCAGAATCAACAGCTGGCTGGTCATACTATCTTTAACACACACGCACTTTTTTTTTTTTTTTTTTTTTTTTTACAAATAGGCAAGCTCATAAACTTTAAAAATCCAAAATTCTTTTTCAATTACACCTTCCCCCAAACAGACACGTTTGCTCTGGGTATTCCTGAGCTTCCTGCACTAATGCTTTGCTCGGTCAGAATTTTACCAAGAAATCAGCAATAAGTGCCATGCTGAGCAAAGTACGAAGTTTCTTAAAGTCAAGCACTACTCTCTAGCTCCCCCTTCTTGCATGCTATTATGCAAGTGTATTTAGGATTTAACCACACACACAATCTGAAGTCTCCTCTACTTTCCCACTGAGTTTTGCATTTCATTACTTTCCAAAAACATTAGATCATGTACTATCCAATCTTTCCCCAGGCTTTTAGGAGCAAGTCCAGAGAAATTCTTACATCCACCTACTAGAAGAATAACATTTACTCCCATCCTTGTAAATACGGGTTTTGAGACCAATCCCTTGGCTCACAGATTTCTGTACACTGGAGTCTTAGCCTTACACATCTTTGGTTCAGTACTCACGACCACAAAAAACAGTTCTGTTTATGATCTTCTGACTCTAAACCACACTTCCTTGCATAAAGTCTATCTTGTAAAGCCCACGAGGTTCCAGTTAAAGTTGGGACCTCTCACTTTACAGGACAGGATCAGTTCAGCATCAGCGTGCAAAGCTTGTCCCTGTTCCCCACAGAAATTCTTCTGCAGGTGGCCAGGAGAGAACCCCAGGGAGGAACAGCACACACACACACAACCACAGCACCAAATACACAGCAGGGCAGAAAGAGCATATAGCCTTACACAGAACAGTTGCATTGCAGCCAGGTGTGTTCACCAGCTGATACCGACAGCCTAGACTAACTGCAGTTGAGGCTATTCTCATAGCACATACTGCCTCGAGGTACAACATACAAGTCTGGTGAACACATAGCACTGCCCCAAAAAAACAGCTTAAAGTCCCATTAAATGCTTACATAAAGTAAGGATGGAGGAACAGATTTTAAAAACAGTAAGCACTATTTTCCTCACGTGGCATGCACTAGCAACAACGCTGTCCTCTTTCTGACCTTCACAGCGATTGAAATCAAAATGTTAAACTCCTACAATAACATAGCAGGTTTTTATTTAATTATCCATGATTTCTTTGGTGGTATATAACAATCACTTTAACCACCTCAAAACCACATCATGGGGCCTTATTAGTGTTTAGACAGAACAGAATCTGGCCTGAAAGAAAGAAAGGATTAGCTTGCCCAGGAGCTCTGTCTTGTTTGTAAAACCCATTTTCATCGGTTGAAGGGTCAGAGGGATTGTTAAAAGGCCACAGCACACTGTTTAATTGCTTGTTATGCATGTAACTTAACACACATTTCTACAGCAACCTTTATACCTTTTGCAATGCCTGCGAGTTAAATTTCTTATAACAAACTTCACATCTATATAGCTGCAAAACCATTACAACACAAAAATGACATTAAACCAAAGCATGCAATAAACTGCACAGATTTTGTTCAGAAAGTTTCAAGTTGGATATGACTGTCATAGAACTCCAAACAACGGGTCGGAAAGCAAACAGCATACTCCAATCAAGCCTGAACTCATTCCACTACATGTCCAGCTACTTTGAGTCTACTGAAACATATCTAATAAACCCATATTAGTACTGGTGCAGTTGTAGTTAGAAGCACAGCTTTAAAGAACTTCAGTCATCACAATAAAACTAGTGAGTTATAACTTGCCTATTTGGAATCTCTGCTAGGAAATGTTATCGGTTCATGTGAAAAGAGTGTGACATTAGCTAGTGCCTCTGGGATATGCAGACAAGCTCTAAGAAAATTGCAATGTGATTAACATTTATGAGCTGTTTAAGTTAACACTAAGAGTTCAGCAGCTGCTAGCAATAATGCCAATAGCTTGCTTCAGTCAGTAAATGGCCTGTTGTTTTACAACTAGGAGTAAAGAGCAGCTGTATGCCATGTTTCTTGAAACTAAGTGAAAAGCGGTATTTATTTACCTGGGAAAAGACCGTTCAAGCATCCTATTTTTCAAGCATCCTATTTAAAGATTCTCTCCAAAGAAGCGTCTCCATTTCAGGAGGCTTTATATACCAGGGACTGTGTACCAATTCTGCATCAGAACAGTGCTCAGTTTTTCAAGCCCAGAAGAGTAACATGCAGAGTGAGGCAGCATTAAATGCATCGTTCGTACAGAGCTACCAAGCTACTAGTTTAACTGGTCAGCTCAGAATGAAGTTGTTGGAATAGTCTTAAAGATTAACATCATAATAAAAGTAATGCAGTGACAGCAAGACACAAAAGGCAGAACTACCTGCTGTATTTAATCTACAGTATTTGGTCTTTGGGATCAAGTTCCCAGAGGTCTATTTAATAGCATCTCAGGAAAAAGGGAAGAAGGTTGTGCACATCTGCATACACACACACAAAATGCAAGCAGCTAGGATTTGTCCATGCTCTTTCCACAGCACTGACAACTGCAGTCAAACAGCACTCCGGCAGCTCCACATCCTGTTTATAGAAGACTGTGCCAAAATATTCACACACACAAGGACGGAGCAAAGGTGGACAACGTCCAGCAGCATCTCTTAGAGCTGGTGATTTTGTAATAGGTAATAACCAGAATAGAGAAACAAGTAGGTGGTACTGTAGAAGGGATAAGGCATACTACTATAAAGTTCCTTTCTTTTCCAAACCAGCATGCAAAGTGAAAGATATTTTTTAACTTTAACACTAGCAGTTACTTCAATCCATTTAGCATGCAGACACTTCTGTTTTCTTTTTCACTTGAGGTGAGCAAATTTAGCTTCCTACAGGTTATCTTCATCTTCATCACTGAGTTTTAAAAGAGGGTCCTAAAGGAAAGCAGGAGGAAAGCACTTGCTTCTTATCCGTTCTTTTTAAATCGAGGACACCTATTCAAGACTTGACAGAAACAGAACCCATCTTCTTATGATAAATACTAGAAGATTTCTACTTGCTAGCAGTTCATTTTAGGAAAAAAAAGTGTTCCTTAATTCCTCTTTCAGGAGGGCAGCTAGCTCCACAGGATACAGATGCCTTCTTCCCCTTTATCAGACAATGGGCTGAATCAAGCCTTGCTACTTGCTTTAAGACACTAATATCACAATCCGAAGTTGTCAAAAATCAAGTCAAGATAATCTTCAGTAAAAGACCCACATCCTAGAAAATATTTGGAGGCCTCTTGAAGGACAAAAATCCAGGCGTGCGTTAGCTAATGTTTCACGTAAAGTTCAAACATATCCGACACTTGAAGGGAAACAGGTCGGACTCTATGCACTGAACCTTTAGTAAAGGTTGGTTAAACTTGCACAAACAAACTCACATTTTTTCATAGCCTTGTATCTTTTGAAACTTGTCAAGCTCTGAGAAGTCTCAGAAATGAGCTGGGGATTCTGCCTGTGTAACTTCACACAAAAGGCAGCCCACTGGAAACTCCCATCCTCACTGTGCTGAAGGATCAATTCCCTTTTCAAACCTAATCTCTACTGTGATCCCGTTTAAAAGCTGGAGGTAGAAAGGTAGAACAAATTATAATGGATTACCCCTCTTCCTTGACCTAGCAGAGCAGCAGCTCCCTCAGCACAGCACTCTCCTCCAGGCAGGGCAAGGCAGCGCCAGCCTTTGTTTCAGAAGCCCTCGGCTGGACTAGGTCCTTCCACAGGTACTTCTGCTGATAGCAAAGCAGCCCGATTTCCTCTTATCTCCTAATGTACTAAAGGCTGTCATGGTGACCACTGCAAGGTTTACATCAAAGCCTTTCACAGACAGGCTGCACAGAAAGGTACATTTTTTTACTTCTAAGCACGCAGAACTGAGGGAGATCCAGCAAGTCACTCAAAGCCCCACGGAAAACCTGTGGCAGAGGAAGATATGCACGTCCCAAATCATGACCCTAGTCACTAAACCTCCTGGCCATGTGCACGATTCAGAAGTCTGGGGATCTTCTCCAGGCCATCCCTCTGACACACCATCTATGCTCACCTGTAATTTCCAGGACGTCTAGAGGAGAGCAATCCCTTTCTCCCCCAGCCTCTGAATTCATAGCAACACATGGTGATTGCTTCAGTTCCCTGGTTAGTAACACTACTTCAGGAGACTGGGCAGGAGTGCTGAAAGCTGGCTCTTCCTGACAGGTTTTTGACACTGTTACTGACTCAGAACTAAGACACTTCAGTGGCAAGCAAGGAAGCTCCAGTTCATCCAAGTTAACTCTCAATGGAGACAGAGAAGGCTCATGAAAGGCCAGAACTGAAGTCTGGAGATTCCTGTGCTCTAGGCCACCCTGCAGGTGCCTGAGGAGCCCCCTTGTGTGTTTTCAGACTGGTCATTCCTTCTCTTTGTCCATCTCTTTGAATTCTGCCAGCCTAAGCGCTTTGTACTGTCTCTTGAACCAGCGAGACCAAGAAGAAATAGCCTATTTTTGCTGGCTGATATTTTACCTAAATCAATTCCCTGTCCAGTTCGTCACACAGCCATGCAAAAGCTTACATCAGCACAGCAAAGACGCAGAAATGAGCAACTGGGGATAGCAACTGCTCAAGCAACACATTCAGCAACAGTGCAAAAATCAGCCAAAGAACTCGACTCACAGCTTTCAACACAATGCCCTCAAGGCAGCCTAATAATAAAAAAAGAAGTCAGGTGGCAGCTGCTAAATGAAAGGGGTACTAATCTTTCTCTACAAAAATACTTGGTGTTCACACTGGATTAAGACACTTTTGGGGGCAAAAAACAGTTTTGTACCATAAAAAATGATTTGCCCTGATGTAAACTGAGCCAAGAATTGTTCACTGTAGGCTTATTGTTATAGGACTTGGAGCTTTTACGCATAAAGGGCTACATACTACTAATGACGCATGAATACCTGTTAAGAGATTATTTACTCAAATAAGTAACTTCCTTAAAAAGCATGAACAGAATCAAGGTGTTAAGTTTTATTCAGAAAAAAATAGGCCAAATAAGATTCAGACAAATTCACCCACAATAAAACTTTGGATGCAACAAGCAAATGTTATTCTACCATCTAGGCTGATTCATTCATCAAAATTAAAAGCACAAGATCGGCCTGTAACTGTATAAATTAATTTCCCATCGATTTCTAATTCATGTTAGAACTTGAACACTACTGTTCTTTATTTTCTTTCTTGTCCCCATTTGATCTTTTTGTACCTATACCTCCACTACATGTAAATACAACATGCCAAAAGCACCTGGATAATGAATCAGAAGCAGGGTACAGAACTAAAAAGTCAGACACTTCAAAAGCTTGTGTCACAGACAGTGACCACCCAATATGGGAATATATATCCCAGCATGATTAACTTCCATTCCTCAGACTATAAGCAGGAAACGCTTAAACAACAGTAGGAACAAAAGCCATATCTATACAGATGTGCATACAGAAAGTTATGTATCAGAAATTATCATGAAGTGTCGCATACACCAAAAACATCATGCAAGAAAAAAAGAAAATAGATTTATCAGCTGCCATTAAACATGAAGCAAGTTCCAAACCACCCTGAATTTCCTAAATCTCATTATGGATGGGCACAATTACTTCTGTTCTCCTTGTAACTCTGTAAAGGAACACTAGCATTGGACAGTGGAATATTCTTTTCAATTCCTAATATACCAGTTTTCTCTGTGTATGAAGTCTAGCATATTGATTTCATTGTACAAGATCCACATTCTCGTAAAGAAACATTATCAGACAATCAGAACGGTACTTTGGCAAAATAAAGCACTTTGTAGAAGACAGAGGGTTTAGAGATTAAAAGCTTTGTTAATGCGTATACATGCAGTAATTTGTGATATGACAGCATTTAATTGTAAAGGTAGTCACTAACATAATAAAGAGAATTCAACACCAGTGCAGAGTACCCTGGCAGACCAAGTGCTTAATGTTATTGTAGCTGGCTAATGCTGTCCATCTACTCAAGCTCCCTGCAGCAAGACACAGAGACTTAGTGATGGCAGCTGTATTTCACTGAACTGGACCTCATATGCTTAATTGAAGTTTCCAACATCCAATTTTCCCACTGCTCTTACCCCTGAAGATAAAACACAACCGACCGGGTCAGGCCACCATGTTAGTTCTACCCTTCCCCTTTTGCCCAGCACTTCAGCCCATTCACCTCCCTCTCCCCAGGAGTAGCTCATCTCCCAAGCAGCTCTCCCTGTCTCCCACTTTTCATAGGTCTTCCTGATGCCATTCAACCCATTCATATTTTCCTAGGGTGTCTTCACTCAATAGAGGAGAAACCCAATTTGCTCCTGGCTATTGGACTCAGTTTGTTTCCTTCCCCACTGAAGAAGAGGTAAGAACATGCCATTCTATAATGAAAACATCTTGTGCTAGATTGTATTAGATTGCATACTTAATAATAATAGCCACTATTCCCAGATTCAATTATAAAAAAGCACAATTCTGAAGAGCTTGACAGCCTTTAAAGTGACAACCCAGGAGTTCTCTCTCACAAAAATCACCCTACTTGAAGTTGCAAGACTGTATTAAGACAACAGTTTGCAATGTTCTGCCAGCAGCTATCATCTGGATAACTTAGTAGGACTTATTTTTGACCTGCACTTTTTTTTGACCTGCTGCTCCAGCTGCATTTGTCCATATACACTTACTATTACAATGGGCTGATCTGAAAGGATGCCTGAAGAGCAAGAGTAGCATCCTCACTGAAGTACACTGTAACACAGAGCACCATCAATGCAGTATGCTCCAAAAGAAACACATGCAATTTAAAAAAAATAACACTTGCATTAAAGGACAGCTCAGCTTTTACATTAAAAAGACTCATTTGCATTTTCATGGTGCAGCATGAACAAGATCACTGCAGCATCTTTAGAAGTCAGAGCCCGCCTGTCCAACCATACTCAGTAATTAATACAGTTGTACTACATAAAAACCTTTTAGCCTTTTCATATTAATTCCTGGATATTTAAGTTATCCAAATTAATGAAAAATGCAGCTAAACCTCCTGCAAATATATCTCCAGAGACCATTATCTACTAGATAAATACCTTCTTCAATAGCATAACTATTATCTGTTATTTGTCCCTTGAAGCAGCAGTTACAGAAACCTTCGCTAAGGAAAATGCAATTTGAGCTATGGCATACTATGCATGACATTCTCTCTCCAGATTTCTACAAAAGTTAAAGTATTCAAGGACCTCTAATTTTTAACCATCTGTTATTTTTGCTCTTCAGAGAACAGTATCTAGTACTCAGTGCAGACTTCTGAAGTTATCTTGGAAGTAATACGTAATTTTAACAGTTAATTCTAAGAGTAGGGGGCAGGGGCACAGAAGAGGGGCATAAAAGCCGATCACAGCAAAGAGGCGCACACTTAACTGTAGTATTATTGACTACAGACAGGTTCTTTTTGCCCACCAGAATTCCCCAAACGACTTGCAGAAAACCGGGTGTAAGATGGCAGACCGGGTGACACCAGGTTGCGGCTTTCTGTCTCTCCCAGCTGTCTCAGGAACCTTCTAAACTCCCTAACTCTTCCACATGCATTGCGGAGTTGTCACATCAGTATTAAGTGACGACAAAATAGAAGGTTTATCAGCCATACTAGCACTATTAAGGAAACAGTCCTCTCACAACAAACCACATGGCAAGAAGTAAACTTCCTGTTCATCCCTAAGCAGGGTGGGAGATGGGTTCCAGTTCCCCACCAGCCTTGCCTGCAGTCGAGGGCCCCCTAGAACATTATTCTTAATTCCCAACTGCTTCAGATACTTTTCTTGAACCATGTATAAGTGAATGGGTTACTCCTTTTCGGTATTACTGAGACATGAATAAAGCAAGGAATTATTCACTCTGAGGCAGAGTTTAACACACTTCAAAAACAGGGTATGGAAGATGCAGCCAATGTTAGTGACAGCCCCACAGCTCCATTCAGCAGCAACCTTGAAGTCAAGAAAGCCTAAGAATCTGAACACCACGAGAATCTGAAAAGGAGCAACACATTTTATGTAATTCTGATCAAAGTTACGTAGGTGTTTAAAACTCGTCATTAACAACCTTTGTGAAAATGGATGATAAACTAGTGGTGATTTGCTTCCTCCCCAACTTCTTAATTAAGGTATTATTTATTCTAGGCTCCAGCTCCTGGAGTTGTTCATCATTTTCAAGATAGAACAGAAGGATAACTTGACCTTCAGTTACTACAGAGCAACAGACTTATTATGCTGGTTTTGAGTCAGTTTAAACAGCAAACATGAACATAATATTGGCCTAATTGTTTTCTTAGCAACAGTGATAGGTCCTTCATGTTTTTTCATAACCCCTAAAAAAATAAGCACAAATACTTCAGGCTAGATCAGAGGGGAGAGAAGGACCAAAATGAGGCTTAGATGGAGAAGTCTGCACAGAGGAAGCCTTATGCAGCTCATCTATAGGTTCTTGATGAGCTCTGATTCCAGCTTGAGTGCTTCTGCTAATCTCAAGTAATAATGCAAAGCATTGAGCTCAGAAGAATAAAAACTCTTTGTCAAAGTCCATGCAGTCCTCAGTGCCCACAGCTCCATCTTGAAACTCTCTGGTGGCTGATGCCAGAGAACAGAGGGCTGGCGTGCAGCATTCTGCATGACTAACAAAGCAACAGCCACATACAGCGCCAGACTGAACGTGCCTGCTTAGTTTTATACATGTAAATTAAACTTTTTCTTGTCATTTTCCCATTCAGAAACTGTGAAGCACCTACACCAATGCCTTCCCTTGGGTCTAACAGTAGGTTGTACTTGAAGTACAACCTTAACTCCTTAAGGGAAATTCTTACTCTTCGTTTCATCCTGGAATTCTGTGGACTCTTTACAAAAAAAGTCAATTATCTTCTGATTCTCCAGGCTGCCGCTTTATTCCTGACCATTCAAAGTATTGTTTTGGATACCGTGAAGCAATCAAGCCTGTGCAGGACATCGAGAACTGTGATAAGCAGGACAGACTGAATGATACAGATTTGGTATCAGCAAACATGTCTTACTCCTGAAAACTTCTATAAACCTCAAAAAAGAGGGGAAAAGCACTCCAACTTTATACATGTAAGAATATCTATATTGTTTCAAAAGTGTCTCCAGGAAAGCAACGGACAGAGTGGCAGAGAGACCTCTCCTCCAGAGCTGAGACTGCTCCCCCTGAAAGCCAGCAGGAGCCACGCTCCCCACTGCCCCTTCAAGGCGGTTTCCGTATTTCAGTTGGGCCTGGGAGACGAACCCCATAGTAGCAGATTGCTGCTACCACAGCACTTGGCTGTAACTGAAGACAGCAAGAGAACAGAAGTGATAATATGATCAAGAAGTGACTGCTAATCACCTTAAACAGATTCTTGAAAGGGTCCCAAGAGGAACAAACACTACAAGTTACATTTTGCAATTATTAAACCACTTATTTCTGGAGTTAAAGACATTGTGTAGAAGCAGTTGTGTAACTACTGCCATTCCTTTTTATAAGGGTGCAATAGAAACCATTATTGCTTAGTAGTTTGACTATTGTTTTACTTTTTTTTTGTACTATGCCATTTAAAATATTTCTATGCCTGAATTGGCTATTCTGCTTTTTAATGAAACTGTTTACATATGGCCAAACCAAGATAAATAGCTTCCCCTCCTTCCTTTTAAGAAAAATAAAATTCAGGTAACAACAGTAATTTCTCTTCATGAATGTCACATTTTTTGACTATGCTGTGCTCTACAGCTCACTGGCACAGAGCAGACACACAGTGCAACCAACTACAATATGACAGCTTGAACTTCCAAACACAGGTCTGACATGAAATGAGCCGTTACATCTTGTCTAGCTATTACTATATGACTGGGGTGGTGGGAATAAGAGAATCAAAAGAACCCCGTGGTTCAAAGTGTTCCTGCTACAGGAGGAACAAAGCTGTGTTATTTTTCTCCTTAGAAGCATTACGCTGAAGTTAACCAAGTTGTGTTTTGATTTTTCAAGGAAAACCCTCAGTTTCAGAAAGACAGAGACATCTAGAAACCCATAACAGACTGTTCATGTGTGAACTGCAATTCGCAGCCACTACGCATTGCAAAAACCTTGAAAATATTAAGCAGTAGTCTAGAATCAGGACTTTTACCTCCACTTGTTAGAATATAATCATGATGTGTTAATATACACAGACTGAAAAATTGGCAAAAGTGTTTCCTCAATAACTGCAGGTTCTTTATCTGATATTTTTTCTAAATACAGGCTTTACTAAGGACAAATGAGGAGTTCAAATTTATAGTATCAAATACAATTAATGCTTTATCAGATTAGTCTGAATCAAACTTCAGTGAGAGAAATCCTTCAACAAATGCTTCAAGCAAAAGAACAAGTTCTGGTCTACCTTTAACGCTGTTTTGCTTGAGAACTTTCTCTACAAGTTTAGTTGAGAAGTTACTTGCAGGTTTACCTTCACAGTAAGTCAGAGTCTATGATCAGAAGGACACGCTGCTCATGTGACAGAGGACCACAGCTCTTACCTCCTGAGCCTATACTTAAATTTTTTGCCCATGAGTTTATATAGATCCTTTTTAACAGGCAGCTCCACAAACAGACTTTTAACAACAGTAATTGACAGTAAAAACTTTTCAGAAGGGATTCTGTTTTCTTTCATTAAAGGACAATGACATGATTTTGGTTAGAAAAGTGCTAAGATATTTCAAAGGAAATAAGTGGTTTTAATGTTTTTTTTGTCTCCTCCCCCCGGGTTTACAGAATCGGAGCTATGCTTGTACTTCAGCTGCCAACCAGATATTAAGCACCCAAAGCATCTGTCCATAAACACTAACAGGTCAGATTCTCCAGGTGTGAGCAAGTGATGCAAAGCTTGAAGCTTTCAAGGTTTAGTCTGTAATCAAGTCCAATGGCTACACTAGTTAGAGCTAGACAGCAGGCAAAACAAGTGAAAAATACCCAGCTGTTCATGGGGAGACAAGTCACTGCCCATAAATAAGTCTGAGGAAAGTCACAGATCACGTGGACAAGGACAATTTTGTTTTCTTCTTACATTTCAAAAAGGCTTTCAATGAGGTTCCAGTAGAATTTAGTAGAATTCCTGAAGAATTTAGGCTGCTTTTAGAAAGCACCTACCCTGTCACGGATTAAGACTTGATTTTAAAAAGTTGGAAGCCAAGTACAAAAAGGGAAGTCAATGGCGGTTCCACATGACTCTCATCACAGACACCAGTCATTACATTCAGTACCGATCTGAGATAGTAATTTTTGTCTACTTCTTTGTTCTCTATGCAAAAGGATTTATCTCAAGATGATAAAGACGAGGACAGAAATCTGAAGAATCTCATGAAGTTGAGGACTGATAAAAGTAGCACAAGACGCATTGTTCCTAAACGCCAAGCAGCACAAGCAAGGAAAAACTACTTCTACATAAGTACAACGATGTGTCAATCCAATTAATTTTAAGGTAGAAGATTTCTGAGCTGTCATAATAACTATGTCCTGTAACATCAGCTCACTAATCAGCCACAGTCAGAAGCCAAACTAAATACAAGGGATTACGAAAAAAGCAGCAAACACACCGCTGTAGAAGTCTACAGAGCACTCACACCCTGCACGCAGGGTAATACTGCTTTTCCTCACTGCTTGTGGAAAAAAAAAAAGGTAGAGAAAGATAAGCAGAATTACCAGGTGTATCAGAGAACGAGACCAACCCACAGGAAAACCGGGTTCTGAGAATGTGAGGCACTGCAATAGGTGGGATGGAAGAGACGGACAGAGGAGACTGTGCAAACATTATGAAGCAACAAAAGTGCTTTAAACAGAAGTTAAAACAGAACAGTCAAATGAAGGTAATATTCCACACAGTGCCTGGCTAAACTGTGAAAACCCTTGCTGTCGAAGGTTGCAGATGATGGCACTTAGGTTTAAAAGCAATCAGACAAGCTGATATGGGTGGAAGCAGCAGCATTAAGTGAATCTCTCTCGTACTGTGAAGCACAAAATACACTGCCAAGGAAGCTGCTGGTCCAAACACTTCATGAGCTGGAGAAGCACAGACTTCGGGACTGCTACCAGAAAGCATCACCATATTTGTGCCAGTCTTATATTCCTCCACAGAGCAGCTGCTACTAGTTGCTGACCGCACCACGACAACTGTATGCTGATCCAGTACAGCAGTTTACACACAGGGTTGGTCTAATTCACTACAAAGTGAATTCCACACTTTCGGAAGCACAAAAGGAAGGAAAAGAGCCTGTAACACACACCACTAAGTTTGAATTGGTTTGGAAACCAGAATCCTTCCATGTCTTTTTAATTTCACTTCCTATCTCCAGAGCTGACTAGCATTTTTATAAGCTCACTTGTACAATGACTACAACTCAGCCAACATCACAATTAGATTTATAAGCAAAGCTCTATTTCTTGAGAGAGCAGTCTCTCCAGCAACCACAGCCAGGCACCTCAGACCTCCTCATCTACTATAACTCATAACCCATAGTGACAGCCACAGCTGAAACCTTAACAGTTTAAAGAAAAAAGAAAAGCAGCTCATCTGCAGTCTGTAGATTTCATGGCATCATACGGCCAGGTAAGAAGGACTTTCCTGATATTTTTCACACAGGTGCTGTCCCTATTTAATAGGGAACAACTCTCAACAGCAGAGAGAGTACAGCTGTATCTGCAGAGTGACCAAAGTCAGTGCTGGAACCAACGAACAGCAGCCAGCACACAGAACTCTGGGCTGCAAGGAATTACACATACTGCTCTTTTCCCCCTCATAACTCCCAGATGAGAGAAGCTTCGTAAGCCCAGTTTGAACAGCCTACAGAAGAGTCCCAGTTTCTCACCTGGCAGCAAACACCACATCAAACCTCCCACTAGGTGGAGAAAGATCATCCTCAAACATTCTGCAAAAGCTAGAAAGAGCTGATTAGTCTGGGTGTACCTATGTAATATTTCTTATCTTTCTACAAATTAAGCTGAATGAGTTTGCCTTGTAGTCTCCCCTGGAAGATCCTTGCCTTTACAAAAGGTACTTTACTGCATTAGTTTCACACCACCCAAGTTGATATGATTAAAGATTCTGGGACAAGGGGAGGGGGAAAACACAAACCAAAGAAAACCCCAAAAAAACAAAACACACACACCAAACAAAGGTAAGAAAACCCACCCAAAACAAGCCCTAGTATATCACCATGGCCTCTCTGAATGGCTACAGCTCCTTCTGAAAACCCTTGGCTCAATTATCATTGCCCTTATTCACCCCCCCCCCCCCCCCATGGGAAGAAGCACAGGAAGAAACATAGCTGTCTGCCATGAGTAACAGATTTTTGCGTTGGGGGCCAGAGATGATAACGTCTCAGACTAGGAAAGGATTTTTTTGGCCTGTATCCTTATATTGGCTCCAAGTTTCTCCACTCCAAGTACAACTAGAGTTTGTTTATTGTGATCTGTCCCAGTGCCAGACTGCACGGCCAGCACAGTGATAGTCACCAAAAACCTTGGTGCAAACCAGTGCCAGAAGCATCATGGTTCTGCCTGGGCTAAAGAGAAGTCAGCACCAGAGATTCAAAGGAAGTCATCTCAAACTAGCAAGTCCTAGAAGATAAAAATGCAGAGGGAACATCTAAGTTTCTTGGTCAGTATGGCAGCCAACAGGAGCCTTGCAGTAAAACACTATCTTGCAAGACGCTGGTCATGCAGAGAGCAGCATTCTCAGATTAGACCTTTTCTAGAGAAGCTGAGCTCATGAAAAAATATATCAGAGCAGGTCATCAAGAAATAAAGTTCAGGTGCTTTATTCTGAAGATTATTACCACTGAACTGCGTTTGAATGGGCAATATATCCCAAACAAGCCTTACACTGGAAAGAACCATAATAATCTATCACACAACAAATAATTCCCAAATTCAGGAGACACAGGAGAAGTGGCTGCAACCAGATTTTTTCCTGTTAGCTACACAGGCCAAGTACAGCAGCTGCTTTGGACAGAGCTATTCACTTCAGCCAGCTCCACATACAAAACCACAGAAAACAGAATTCAGTGAGCATTGAAGCAGCATCCTTTTCTCTTGTTATAACTCCCTATTTTAGATTTGGGGTTGTTGACTCTTACCCTTCAGATTTCAGAGCTCAGTCATTTTATGTCTACTTTTCCAGCTTAGTAAGCTTCTCGCTGTTCGTATTTTGGATATAACCATGACATTACTTACGTGTATTCTAAAAGTGATCTCAAAACCAACTGACAATACAAGGTTAGAGGAAGACCACTTGGAAGTTTAATTTTAATCACGTATGCCAGCCATTTTCCCTATAATAAACAGCCACATATCCCCACTAATCAAGGTATTTGAAATATTAGTATGCAAACAAACCTAAATAAGCTCAGCAGCTACATTCAACAAGAAAAATAATCCCCTTAATCTATTGTTTTAGCATTCAAGATTTCCAGGGTCTTGGCACCACGAGGCTGAGCAACAACGAGCCATAATGAGTTACAAATGGGTGTGTTTTTTTTTTTAACCTTTATGCTTACCAGATGTGTTAACTACAGGACACACAACACAACAGATCAGACACCAGGTATTATTTGCTTTAGGAGAGCAGTTAAGCACAGAGCTTAATCTGATGACAAAAATCTTCCAAAATTAGTCTTAAAAAACACAGATGCTCCATTTGAAACGTGCAAGCAGAAACTACAAAATGAAACAATGGGTCATCGTGCCTTGCCACTTTTGTGTGGGCTAGCATGTGATTACAAACCTACAATAGTGACTTTGCAGTGTGGTTTAGTCTTCATCTGCAAGGTGCTGAACAGCAATTAAGTGTTTTAAAGAGCAACCTGAAAACCCTCATTAGCGTTCCAACAGCAGAGCAAGAGAAATGGAGAGGTTTTGCTGTCTGCAACAGAAACGTCCACTTTCAAAATCATGCCAAGTCACCACACCACCGACTTACCCCCTTGGGTTTACAAAGATATTTCTGAGAACCATTTATCCAGTCAACAACGTAGCTACAGAGCATCTTTCCTAGAGGTTTGCAAGGGGGAGGAGAAATACTCAGAAATACAGCACCCAGGCTATCCACTTACTGGCAAGTGCTGTAGCCACTTCACTGGACCAGTCTACATTATTTCAATTTTTTAAATCCTCATCTGCATAAAGGCCAGATTCATACAGTAATGAAGGTGTAAAGTAACAGAGGACAACAACACATAATAGAAGGAAAAGTTTATCTGCTCTTTTTTAAGCAGGAATATTTGGCTATGAAAAGCAGGTTAGCTTTTTCTCTTCAGGTACCGAGCAGAAAAGGTTTGTAATCAGTATCGTCCATGCAGATAGGTAAATCAGATGTTATCAAGGGTTTTTGGTTGATGTAATAATACACATAATGCCTTTAAAGCATTAACATGGCAATAACTAGATAAAACAATGAAAAGTCGGGGTGAATAAAGGGCAGTTTTTTGGAGGGGGGATTTTTTTAATGCTTTTCTCCATTCCGTTTGTTAAAATTTAGTGACGTATGCATGTTTCAACTTTATCATCATTCCCAGATTTAGACTACACCACCAGTCAAACGAATTCCCAGCTCTCACACAAACAGCAAACCTTTGGAAATGGATTAAGTGTTCCTGCTGCCACTGCAACACCAGCAACTCAATTCCCAAACTCTGGAAGGAAACGCTCATTGGGTGGAGTAGGTAGTACAGAGAAGAAGTCTGAGTTAAGAGTAGCAGAAGAGTAACGTCCTCTCCCCGCAGGAATGAAGTCTGACGACACCAGCAGCAGAGACACTCTTCCCACTGCCTCCATTCCTTAGGGTTACGGACCACAGCAGCTGCCAGGCTCTTTTGCTTCTCCAAAAGGCAGGAGCCCTAAACCAACCACACTCAGAATTCACTTCCATATTCCCCCTGTCCTGCCAGGGGCCCCAAGATAAAGCACTACTTCCCAGAAGCTGTATTTCAAGCTACAGCTTAGCTTTTTGATTTTCATACAAAAAAAGTTTCAACGAAGGCCTGAAAAATGTTCCAGACAATATTAAAGCAACATTTACAGGCACTTTTTTTTAAACTCCTTGAGATGTGTAGCCTTGGACATAAGACCAAGAATGCTATCGCACACAGAACATTCTCTCTAGTTTAAGGTCACAGCATGTAAGATAACAAAAGATAACACTACCCAGAATTAAGTTTCTCCACTTGAAATCACAAGTCGTTTTGTTGCAGCTGAACACAAGTGCCTAAATACAAAAAACAGAGCATGGGACCACAGCAGCCATCCTTGACCAGCAGGGCATGGATTAAGGACAGCCACGAGAAAGGAAGAAAACAAGCATAGAGTGAAAGAAAATCATCTTCCTCCTACCTCTGCGCTCTGCTGCAGAGTCCCGAGGCTGCCAAAGACGGAGAAGCCACGTTCCTGTGCCTCAAGCAGACTCCTGCAGTTGTACCACTCCAAAGCAACCCCAATGGTTTCAGGGTATCAGCAAGGTTTGTAGGCTGAGATGGTATCTTTTATTAGACCAATGTATATAATAAACAGGTATACTGGTCTAACAAGACACTGCCGCTGCACTCGGCCTTGCAGACACGCAGTAATCCTTGGTGTCACTACCAGCCAGCTCATAGCGAAGCATATTTCTGCAGAGTGGGGCAGGATGACAGAACATAGCACCTCCAAATTCAGTAATTACTGACTGTTACAAATTACAAGTACACTCCTTAATATATTCAGCACTTGATCCTGAATTCAGATGTCCCAAATTCTCACAAAAATTAAACAATTTGGTAATTAATTTAAAAAAATTGTTTTTAGGTTGTTCATAAGAATTAGAACCAGCTGTCATTTACATCATTATTCTCAGTGAAAGGCAAAAGAAGATGAACTTTCTAAACGGCCACACTTCAAGATGAACTATGGCATAGCAGAGGAAGCCCATAGCTACTTTGACAGGGGAAGGGGCAAGAGAAGATCTTTGATACTCTGCAACAGGATACATGTCACAAGTTACCTTTATATCCAAATCTTTTTGACAAGGGAGAAGCAAGAAAATAGAGCCTTCCATGTACTACACCTGTGCAGTAAATCAAGCATTTTTGTCAGTTTAAAATAGGATGAAAAGTCTTTGACGTATCTGTTATAGAACCATCACATGGTGTCCATGACAGGCAGCATTGTGGTTGCTGAACATCCCAGCTGCATTTGCTTCCCTTTTAGCCACATTTATAAACCTTGCATTTAGTCTCTCCCCAGAGTTCAACACTAATTCAGGGTCTGCTTCTTAACTTTCTTCAACCTTTACAAGTCACTTTGTCTTTCAGAATGGTTCTCTCATGCTACTTATCTACAAAAGGACTACGATATGGAACTGCTTATATGGCTTAAATAGTTTCCCCCGCATACCCTTCAAAAATCTTACTTAAACATCACATCTGCATTTGTAGATGAAGACAAAATTATTTAAAATTTATTTTCAACGTCTCTAATAATAGAGAAAGTACAAAATATAATCCACAAGCTATATAGGAGGCAAAGGACAACCTCCAACAACAGAAGAGTTACTGCAATGTTGAATGTTTCCAAAAAAAATCTTACATTTAGATGAAGATCCTGTCTGTCATTTTCTCTGCTTTTCTTACAGCAGAAAGTCAAGATTGCAGAACTCTACTTCTCCAGCAGTCACTGAATATTTAAAAGCTGACCTTTTAGCTGGCGCTCAGGTCTAGTTCAGAGTTATATGTAGTTTACATATCGTGGTCACCGCTATCTGCTAACTGCAGTCCAGATCTCCAGTACCCACAGTAACCAAGCTTGTCCTTATCACACTAAGTTACCAGCTGTGTGGGGAAGCCAAAACCAAGGTCAACCTGAAGAATAAATTACCTCCCCATTCCTCGAGGCCAGAATGAAATACACTTGTATGAATATTTATATTATTCCTGCTAAACTTGTTTGATGGACAGACTTGAAAAATATTACTGGACACACAAAAAGTTCTCCTAAACACTTTCTTTACAGTGTTCTCTAAAGGTATTGGGTATTTCACCAATACCTGTATTAGCTCACTAGTCCATAACTTTTATCTTGCAAGTGCCACTAAACCATAGCAAGCCCTAGTACACAGAGGTCACAAAAGCCAGAATTCTTGTCCAATGTTTTTTGCTTTTCCAGCAAATACAAGTACTAAGGTATTGAAAAATTATGCATCCTTGAGCTTTTATCTAACAGCAACTTCAACATAACAAAGGGTTAGTTTAAAAACTTCTCATTACCCCCAAAAAATCCCAAGCATGAAAAAGAACACCTGTAAGGTCTAAGATAACTATTATGAGGGATACATAAGTACTGCACGAAGTAGAAGAAAATAAAGTTTCAGGTGCCACATTTCCTTCCTTGCCTGCATGCTCCCAGGAGACACTGCAGAAGCTATGAACCACCGCGATGATGTTCAACAGCTAATTTTAATCTTTTATTCGTGACTTGATTCATAACCCTGCAAATCACTAGCAAGCTGCCTAAAGGTCTTAGCTTAAGCAGAAATTTGAGACAAATTCTGGTCTAAGACAAATTATAGAGTACTTGCAGTTACAAGTTGCAAAAGTTATTCTGTATTATCTGCAATAAAATCGTGCTTTTTAACCAACAGAAGTGAAGCCTACTCAGTTTCGCATGCTTTACGCAGTGAGTCAACTACATTAACTAGCTTTTAGACACAAACACTGCTGTTACTGTTCTAAGGCTTCGAAGAGAACTATAAGCTCAAAGGATAAAAGAAAACCCTGCAGAGGAAAAACAAACAAGAGGAAACAGCCACACACACAGCCAACCCCATCTTCACCACTACACCACTGTTATTCCAGCACACTCCCAGGCTTACTGCAGCTGTTGAAGGGCTCAGGCTGCACCTGCAGTACCATGGACAGGGTATCCAGAAGTCATTCACTTCAGAGCACTTAATCACTGAATTTAAGCAACCAGCTCAAGCTTTTTCTTTTCCTTTTTTTTTTCTCCAGGTAACATCCTTTTTCAGTGAAAGAGATTCAGCAGTTCTCACGTATCATACCCACAAGCTTCAGTGCTTACTTCGAGGAGTTCCTTTCAAGTTTAAAAACCTTTCTGCACTTCCACTGAACCCACACTATTAAGGCCCATGACTGATACTTGGTTTGAAACTCAAACACGGACAACTTTCTGTTGATGAAGCAGAGGATTTTTGCATTTTTGTTATAGCATCATAGAATCACTGAGATTGCAAAGGACCTCAACGGTTTTCTAATCAACCTCCTGCTCAAAGCAAGGTCACAAAGGCCAGTCTAATTACTCAGGGCTTTACCTAGCTGGGTCATCAAAGCAGCCAAGGATGGACACCTCCTTCAGAAACTTGTTCTAACAGTTGACATCTCCATGGTGAAACTCTTTTTAAAGCCAGTTATTTTAACTCAAGCCTGCTGTCTCTTGCGTGCCCTCTGCACGCTGCTGCGAAGAGCCCAGCTCAGTACTCTCAATACCCTGCCCACAGGTACCAGTGGGCACTATTAGCTCCCACCTTCCTGAGGCCTTCTCTTCTCCAGGATGAAGACCCAACTTCCCTTCATTTCTTCTCACCTGGTCTCAGAGAGCATCAAACTGTCCCAGACATTTTGATGGCCTTCCACTAACCTCCACTCTGTCACCTTCAGGTGTTCGGAAGCCTAATGCCGCTATTAACGGAACAACAACAACTGTTACTGGTATTATTCAAACTCATAGAATTTTGGCAAACTCATATGGCTCATATGCGTCGATGACATTGAAATGTAAGATTTTCAGTCTAAAGTCTGGATTAGAGTGGATTTTCTTCATCCCTACACTTCCCCAGAGACAACAGCAGGACTCTGCTGCATCATTTGTGGTAGTGGGGGACCGCGTTCACGCTCTCCCCTGGTTATGTTTTTAGGCATTGGAATGGGTTGCCCAAGGAGGTGGTAGAGTCACTGTCCCAACCCTTCCTTAAACACCCCCAGGATGTGGTGCTTAGGGACATGGTTTAGTGTGTAATATTGGTGGATGGGGGATGGTTGGACCAGATAAACTTAGAGATCTTTTTCAACCTTTATGATTCTATATTAAAATCTTTTCCCGTACACACTGAAATGAATTGTACACTGCCTCTCTAACTGTAATCCGCTCCTAGGACATCTCAACTCTAGAGAGAAAGAAAGAAGGGACATCTCATATTCAGCCTGTAGCTGTTTCTAAACTAGAATTAGTTATGGAAGAACTCCCAAAAAAAGCCACCCAACTGAATGACAGTTCTGCTGAGCAGAGCAGAAGTTTTACAGGATTAAATATATACTTGGATACACAGGGACGAGTAAATAAGATCAGAAAAACCTCTGTTGTACACACTTTAAGATATAACATGAGGGAGAATAAGAGTACTTTCTACAGGCTGCCATCTAAACCATAAGCTGATACTCAAGGTGAAATAAATTAACAGAAGAGCCACAAGCACGCTTGCGTTCTGGGAAGGTTTTTGTCCTAGTGATAACCACAAGCAAAACTTCTAATATCCCTTTTCCAAATCACCCTTTCCGTACTCCAAACTTACTCATCAGGCTAATGGCAACATATTTCAGGACAGTACTAGCTATTTAGACACCAACACTCTCGGGTGAAACAAGTAACGTAAGGAATTGTTAACTACTGGGAAATCCATGTCTTGGCCAGTAAGTCAGTGAATACCAGAGAGAGGAGAAAGAGGCATGGAGAAGGGTCGTATCCAAAGATTTACTTTAGACCTCCTGGGGGAGGAAAATGTTTTCCCTTTTCTCAAGGGAATGACTGGGGAATTATGGATACCGGAACAAACAGCAAAGCTTCATTAACAGAAAAACAAATCTTCTCTACAGGCCTCCACACATCTCAGGAAAGCCCCCCTCCTTTCTTTGATTCCCAAAAAAAGGGGAATAAATATTTCAGAAAAGGTCTGTACTCATCTAGTTTTTGTTTTTTAATTCCTACAAATAAATTAAGTCCCTGCACCTCCTGAAAAGTTAGTCAGAATCCTTGAGAAGCTACCCAAAATCACACAGCAGCAGAAACAGTTGGCCAGTCTCTTCAATCTCATTCAAAAACTTGAGAAACAGCAAAGTCACCACCTGCAGGTTCCAGCTCAGCCATTTATGCTCTTGGTATCTTCACAGCCACATGAGAGCAAAAGGAAGCAAACCTGACTTGGGCCATATTGACAATGCTTACCTCTCACCACAGAGGCATAGCCAAGTCAGTTGTTAACCACAGGCAAAGGAACACTTAACATTTTGGAGATACAGTAATATTAGATGAATAACCTGCCTGTACTTTCACTTTAAACCTCAGGCAACACAGGAACACATTAGAAGCTACCTGAATTTATACAGAGCTCAAGGCAGAAAACAAAACGCTAAAAATTAATGCCTTGATCCTACAAACATTTAAGTTGTACCTAACTTTACCCAATGGAGTATATCTATTGACTATAATGAAACTACAAAGCGTGCTTGAGCCACAGAACAAAGCCTAAACTTGCAGCATCAGGTAGAAAAGTGTTTTATCAGAAGAATTCCCTAGCATAAAGACTGCTGTGGCACACTGTAACTGTCTCAATGTGTAAATCCATGTGTTACAGTGGAACTGTGAAGTTACAGTACAAGCTTAACATACAAAAGGCCATTTTTACTTTAAATGGATACAACATCTACACTTAGGTACCTATACTTAGGCATTTTCAGGAGGAAACAAGTAGTTAAAGCACTAGCCCTGTGGCTAGCAACTGCCAAGTCCAACAGAGAGAAAAAAAGCACGAGTTATACATCAAGAAAGCTCAATTGTTTTAAGTACATCTGGAAGGTAAAGTTGATTGCAAATATAGCACGCACCCTGCATCCAAGTTTATGGCACTGTTGAAGCAAAAGGAAGCTAGGCCTTGGGTTTATTTCTTGTTTTACCCTGAAAGCATTAAGAGGTGAGTCTTCTCCAAAATCTACAGCTCTGTAGCAGATAATTCTACATATTGCAGTATCTCTTAGCAATTTAGAGAAAGGAGTTGGGCAGAACACAGGTGCATCTAACTAAAATGCAGCATCCAGTAACACCAGTGACCTATTGGTCCTATCATCTGAAGGCAGACATTGACTCAGTTCTGTTTAACTAAAGAGAATAAAAAAATATTCATTCAGCATACGTTGCACTTTTCTATAAAATTTACCTTTCAGAAAGTGGAAGATGACACTTCATTCATCATTTCTTTACCCAACAAGATCACTGTTGTAACAAAAGAACATCAGTACAGAGCTCAGATCCACAAGCCTAGGCATTTGAGACAACACCACTCAGAAGTTATCAATTATCTCTCAAATTACCATTCACTTTTAGCAGACACAGTTAAGGATAAGAAATAAAGACATACACAAATGAAAATATGGGCTGAAACTACAATCAGAAGACTGTCCCAAGGGTAAAAGTTAAATTCCTCTCAGGCAGAAATTCAGGACGACCTTGATTTACCCAAGTTTTTGGGTTTTGTTTTTAAATAACTAAACACACGAGTTTAAAGACTCCAGATAGCAATCTTACATCAATGCCTTCAAGTGAAGGTTCCATCTCCAATGGAGTAAGTGCTGGAAAGTTTGAAGAATTCACAAGTTAACAACAACAAGGCATAACCACTAGCATGCGCTTACGTTTAAAACTAATCAAAGTAAACTACAGCTTTACCATAGATATTTGTTTTTCATTTCCAAAAAATAAGTTATATTTCAGAAAGCAAACCAAACTTCATACATATGACTTAGCAGGAGTAAACTTCAGAGGATGAAAGAATCTTCCTATCACTCACTCCATACAAGTGCTATAAATCCACAGAGGTGACAAGTTTGAGCAGTATTCACTCCGATCATAAATCCTACCTCCCACATGTCTGGTATATGAGTTACAGTCTTCAGCTGCTACTGCTCAGGGAAATATGTATTTGTTAGTAAACAACAAGGTTGGGAAAGATCAACACCTCCATTCAGGGAAGTACCTTTATCTCAATGGGGAATAGAGCATATGATGGCTTGAAGATAACCTATAGCTGTAGTAAACAAATTCTAGAGACAGTCACAGACAAAAACAATTGACTTTGAAAAAAGGAAAGGGAGAGCATTAAGAAGTATCCTAGGGACATAGTTTTCCAGGTCATTTTCTAAAAAGGCTGTGCAGAAAGGGAAAAACAATTTAATAGTCTAAAAAGAAACAATCCAGTAAAATACTCAAAAGCAGAGTATCAGTTTCCACCAGCTTCAGGAGGGTGTGGAGCACTGGTTTTAGATATATTCCTTCTACTACTGCCTCAGCTATATGGAAGTACATTAATTCAGGCAGGTGAATTTAAGGAGTCACTAGCTATGTACAAAATCCTGAATTCAATCCCCCAAAAAGTAATCTGCCAGACTGCAAGACGCTATAAAAAGCACAGAAGTTCAAATGCACTTGCCCAGCATATTCTTTAGATGCTGTGGCCTTACTTCACAGGTTTTGTTTGTTCCCACCCCCCAAACTAATAAGCAGCTCTAAATTCTTACTGATCAAGAGCAGCTGAGCACAGTGCCTTCGGAGAAGGCAAAGCCCATGTGAGATGCAAACTAAAAAGAATCCAGACAAGATTCAAATAACTGCCTTAAGAGAGTGGCTATTAAATCTTTCTTTTTTAAAAAGAAAAGGAAAAGTTATACAAGAGAAATACAATATTAAGGAGGCCTCACCAACATCTATATTGATGGCGGCTCTGGTTGAGGGGATGCTCTCTTCAATATCTGGCTGTATATTTAGTAAAACACCACGGAGTGACACCAAGTCCTTTCTCATACACTTCCACATACTGACGTCTTTCCCAAGTCCGTCTGAAGTCCCAGGAAAAAAGTGGTATACTATCGAAAGGTGCTGCCCTGCACTTCTATGGAAGTTGCTTCCAAGCTTTCAGACGTACACTGTGCATGCAGCACGAGCAGCAGCTGGTTGCTCCTCTCACCCAATGAGTGGCTCAGCTGCTCAGCACGGCTGACTACGGTACTGCAAATGCCAGAAGGAACCTGCGTCTCACCTCTTCCTCCCAAGTGAAATTTGTTAGAAAACAAATTTTGGCTTGCCTCTACTCAATACAGTGAAGTATGTGAGTGTATGCACAGGCACACACATGTGCACACACAAAAAAAATACAACAAACAGTAACTGGTACTAATTATCAGTAGAGATAAAGTAAGGATTTTAATTCCCAGTGCCTGTCTTCTGGTTCTTCGCTTGGATTACACTCTACATAACTAACCCAAAAGAGTAACAGCAATACCACAGCAGGCCTCCTCACGAAGATGGCTGTAGGGGCTCCCTCCTTTCTTTGAAAGCAGTTAGCTGGCAGCCCAGCAAAAGATGCTGCTCTTTACAGAACCAATTCCAAGCAGCTTCCAACTGAGGCAAGGTGTTTTCTCAACACTGTCAAAGAGTCATACAGTCACACAACACAGCTGGTTCTTACCGAGTTTCACTGCGCTATGTATTTATGTAGTAGTAACCAGAGCAATCGTTCTCCTACAAGGTATGCTGCTGCCCCACCTCCAGGGAATCACGAGCCTGCAAGGTTAAATCAAAATGAGACCACGAGCAAAATGATTAAGAAATTAATGGCTTTAAGAGAGCTCAATTAGAGCAGGAAGCCACTACACTGCTGTGAACAAGAGGATGGACCTACAGTGAAGCATTTCTTACAGTTACCACTACTACTCAAGACAAACAAAGCTATAAACCAGCCAGAAGATGCCTGCCTGTGTGCAAAAGACAGCTTGATGATTACAAAGCTTATATTTCCTTAGACTTCCCAGCTATTCTTTCATATTTTTATTGCACACTAACAGTTATGTTGAAGAAAGCCACCAGCAATCGTCCTCTGCCTTCAGACTTACCACCTGATATTCCAGAACCAGTTTGCCAGTAACTGTGAAGCCACAACATTAATATGTTAAATGCACACTTCACTAAATGAAAGTATTGGCAAAGAAGCTTTCAAAGACAAGAAACTACAATTTCTCAAACTTGGTTCCTTCAGTTACAACTTCCTTGACCCTTCGCCCAAGATGAAGTTTGTAAAAGGAAAACTTACCATCGTAGAAAGAGGGATCGGACTTGCTAACAAGCAACAGAAGCACATGCAAGTGGGCTACTTTAGAGGAGCAGCAGTTCTATGACAAATGGCAGCAAGATTAAATCACTAGACAAATTGGATCAGCGTTCCTGGGCCCCTCTCTCATTTGGACTAGTGCTTTTAGCTAATTCCAGCAGTTCAGGGCCCCTACCTTTCACACTGACAGGGGGAGATGCACTCAGATTATCTACAAGACAAGCTGACCTATAAACACAGATTTTGACCTAACAAGTTTTGGCCTTTCTTTTCATGCTACTTTAGGAGCTCTCAGAGGATACTTTTTTATGAATGAGACACTGAAGACGAATTCTAGATTTCATTAAAAGAAAAGTCACATGTAATGAAGCAGAAGCTATTCAAAGAGAGGGGGGTATAGTTTCTATTTCTGAATCATCCAGCAGCCCAAGGTAACTTCTGCAGATCACAGCAAAGCTTTAGGCCTCGAACTGACAGGTACAGCCACAGCTACATATATACCTATCTTCACTCATTATGTTTGGAGAGAAGGTAGAGAAAAAAGAAAGCAGCTGAACACTTTTTCCATGCATCTCATGACTACCACTATGCACTTCTCCAACCCCCTGCCCCCCCCACCCCCCCCCTTTTTTTTTTTTTAATTTCTATGTTGTACTGCAAACCAGAAACTCTGAATGGCAGTCATCACATGCTTACCTATGTGGCACATCACCTTCATCAAAACTTTTATTATCACTTGAACTCCCTCAGGTCAGCAATTGCAAAGTATATCTCTATATCACTGAATTATTTCCTTCAATACCTGCACTGAAGTTGTTAAATATGTATTTTTTAAATGGTAAGTTATTGTTAACATGTAATAAGAGATAGGTTTGCAGTAATAACATTACCTAGGTTGCAAATACAGTATTTCACACCTCTATGAGTCTTAGCCCAGGCATCTTGCAATTTAAAATTAATATACACCATTCAAACAGGTTTTGTATTAAGCTTTCTGCTGTAACTGTAGATTTAAACTAAAATACAAATGTGTAGCCTCCTTTCTAATAAGTCATCTGTTGAACTCACTGTTCTTAAAACAAGTTGCCCAGCTTCTCACTTGTTCATTGCATTAAGCTGGGAAGCTGGTAGCAGGTCTTCCTATATAGCATATTTTGCCCTACAATGAGTGAGATTGCCACCCTTTTACTTACTACTTTTCTGCATCAAATTTTACACAGCAGAAACTGTTTAAGAATATCCATATTGGGAAAGTAAATGCCCGTTCTGCTCAGCAAGGAAGAGATTAGAGCTCAGTAGTCCAAAACAGAAGATTAGGTTGCAGTCCACCCTGAAGGAGGCCTAAAAAATGTGCTGAAGTAGTAGCAGGGATGAAGCACTACTTAAAAACCACAGTACTTACTCCTGTCACTCATACAAAGTTCCTGTGATTCCGTTCCAAATTCGTTAGCAGAAATTCAAAGTCAAGAAAGGGGAGATACCATCGTTACACGTTCTTTCTCCATCCATTTCATCTCTTTTGAAACAGAAAGAAGGGGAAATCCTAGTGCTGCTAACTAGTATTTACAATCAAACACAAGATGCTGCAATTTTGCATTTCAGAAATCAAGGACTGCTAAGCTGTGATGACTAAGAAAACCAAACCCCAGAAGGACACAGTCCAACGATCCGCGCTCCAACAGGGAGCCCTCCATCTCACAACCAAAGCTCGGAATAGCGCAGTTATTTCACATCAGATACTGCAGGCAATTGAAATCTACTTCATATTAGGCATCTAATTCTTGAGAGCGCAGCAAGGAAGAAACTGATGCTGGGACTGCAGAAGAAAGTCACTCGCAGACAACCAAAGTTTTGCCATCGTCCTTTATAAAACAAAACAGATCCTGGTCAAAAGCAGGCAGTACCGCTCTGGGAGCAAGCCCCGGCCAAGAGCTAAGCTCCATGCCCATCAAGTTCAGCAGCACATTTGCATCAACTCTATAGCAATCTTTAAACTCACTGACTAGAAGATGCACGAAGCCCTTTTTACTGACCCCAACCCACCTCTCTGTAGTTTGAAAACCAGCAAGAGATGAACTAACTAATAATACTGAAACATAATTATATTTTGAAATCAACTCTAACCTATTCCTGCTCAAGAATACAGTACATAGATGGGTTTTAAAATACACAAAAGGAGTGATAAGGTGCCGTTCTCTTGCTTCCTCATGCTGTTACAGCATGTGCATAAGATAGCGCGTACATAAACTACTTTGTACACGTTTAAGAAAACACTGTTAAGGCCCACTGAAATGAAATACCCCTACAAGAAAGACCTTAGATCTGCCATGATACTAGAACAGCCAGGGGGAAACAAGCAAAAACACACTACCCCACCCCCACAAAAAACACCAGACCTTATTACTTAAGTGCTATGTGGCAAACACTATTTTAAACACTAATTCTTTTCTTTAGGCTGGAGTACCCAGTCTAGTAACAGCTAGCCAGAGCTAGTCAAAAACATGCCTTCTGAACATTCACTAATTTAGTAGACTGTTTAATATAATTTTGAAATAAGAAGAGGATGAGGATCTCCCCTATCAGGTTCACTCAAGAAAAATGCCATCTGACAGAACCAAACGTACGATTAAAGTTTCTGGTACAACATAACAAAACCCAGTTTGATGAAAACATACACCTAACAGATCCAAACAGTTTAGCACAAGAACGTATGTATACATGCTTTTACTTACAGAGCTTACACTCACATTGCCTGCTAGATACTTGTATCTCCCTCCCAGTTTGCTTACAGGTAGAACCAGAAGATCTGAGCACCATCCTAATCCACACCAAACTATCTGCTGTTATACTTCGAAGACTGGTAAGCATTTGTAATTGTTAAAGCGTTAGTAAATTTTAACCTATCTCTTGAAAGGAACTGGTCTGTTCTTCAAGAACTAGATAGAAGGGGCCCGAAGAGATGCCTACTTATTCACCAATTCCTGACTCTTCATGCTGTTTCCATCTGATAAAAATAGGACAAAGTAGACAATTTACTCACTAGAAATCAAAGAAAGCATCAAAATTACCTTAAAGAACAGAAACATTCAGGACATTAAAGCAAGATAAGTTTTGCAATCTTTCACAGATGCACTTAATTATCATAGCAATACTACACAAATACAAGTGTGGCAAAAGGTGGTTTGTAGAACCTAACACACCATTCCCCATGTGAACATTCAAGAACTCTTGATGCTAGTGGTTTTCCTGAGCAATTAATTTCCTTCCAACATGTGGTAAGGCCTTGGACAACTAAATTCTTAGCTCTGATAAAGGGATGTAAGGCCTAAGATGCCTCGTCTGATCTATGATCAGTCACTTAGAACATGTTTTGTATGCACAGGTAAATGAGTTTATTTCAGACGGTACATATTTCAAAGAGGTAGGCAAAATTTTAAGAAATAACTGTCAAGGTTAAGCCTTCAGGGCCCTTGCTTGATAAGAGATCAAGATCTTGGTCAGAATAATTTCAAACCATTTCACTTATATATAGAATATCCTAACTTTCCTGAACTACAGGGACAGATAGGAGGACATCTATCTGTTTATAATTAATATTTTTAATAAAAAAAGAAAAGCCACATACTTGTGCAGATTCTCTGACCAAATTCTTTAATCCCAGCATTTCATTTAGAGGGCACCGTATAGCAGTTCTTAAACTTGCTGAAGAAAAGGCACCAACAAATTTTGAGAGCACTGTTCCTGAAAGGCACTCACCACCCTTCCTCTAGAAAGAAAGAAGCTGTTAGGATCATCCAAGAGTCATCATTTAAAAAGCTAATAAGAGGCGGCACCTGAAGAAACAGTAAGTTAAAAGCAGAGATCATTTTATCATTGTATTCCCCCCTTTCCAAAACAATCCCTTCCCCTAGGATGAACTTTGCTTGCAATTCAGCCAAGTTCAACTGCCAAGCATTTCTAAACACTTACATGTGTTCATCTTGTTTATGAATTAGAAAGTCTACCACAGAATCCCAAAAGCTTAAGGTGCAACGCATCCGACTCCTAGACCATGCGCTAGTCCGCTACGTTATTAGAGAGACATGAAGAAACTGGATGCATATTTGAGTATTTGGAGGCCAGCTGAAACCAATCCGTCCCCTCAAACCTTACAGCTATTTTATTCTCTGCTCTTCATAAGACCGCACTTCACTGTGCTTTCCCTGTGAAACAAATAAAACAGGAATATGGGGAGGACAGCAGGAATCTCATTCTTCCTCATATTTGTCTATCTGTACAAGTGTCTGCTGTTAATGCCAGTCATCATGTTTACATGAATGCAAAGTCGAAGTACAGGGATGTCCAAGTTGAAACACTTGGAAACTAAAATGAAATACAGACAGTTAAAGCTCAGCGCGTTATGAATCTGTACGGGCTCAGTAAACATGCGCTCGGCCAACATTAACTTCTAAAACTTGGGCAGGAGCAAGCGAACATCTGCAGGCCTAGAGATTCCACAGCTTTAACCAGCTGATGGCTTTTGCTTACATTAAGATACGGTCCAAAGAATTACTGCTCCTGTGAACTACGCATTTGGTGTCACTATACTGACACAGTCATCTAAGCAATGGACTATTAAATCCTTCCTGGGACAGTAAGGAAGCGATCTCATGTGTTTTCCCTCCTGTCTTCCCGTGCACACGGAGACAGCAGCAGCTCACTTTCAGCCTGGCAGGTAGAGCTCCGTGACAGTCACTGGAAGTCAGAGGAGAGTCCGCACGCAGCCCTGTCATTTGCTCCTGCTAACGCACAAAATGGAAAGGGCTTCCAGCGCTTTGCAAGGGGGAGACGGAAAGTTACATGCCGATTATTTTACAGACAGGCAAATCTCAGGAGGTTACAGGGACGGTACAAAATAACACGAAAAAAATAAAACAAGACGCTGCCATTTGCCATCTGCCTCCCTCTCCCCCCCAGTATTAAAATAAAAGTGCCTATCACAAGAACAAATGGAGCCCGGCCGCGGGGAGGAGGCAGGAGGGGAAGAGAGGAAATTTCCACGCAAACCCGGGGCTCCCCTCTCGGCCGGCCGCCCGTGCCCGGGGAGGCTCCGGGGCCCGGCAACCCCCGGCGGGGACCCCCGGCGGCCTCCCCCCGGTGCCCGGCGCCCCCCTCCCGGCGGCGGCCGCCGCCTCGCCCCGCGTCCCCCCCGCCGCCGGGGCCGGCCCGGGGGGGTGGGCTGAGGCCTGCGCCGTCCCGGCGAAGCCTCGGCGCTCTCGTAGGCAGGGCGGCCCGGCTCCCCCACCCCTCCTCCTCCTCCCTCCTTCCTCCCCCGGCCCGGCCTGCGGCTCGCACTCACCCGCCTTCCTCGGCTCGGCTCGGCCGGCCCGGCCCGGCTCGGCCCTGCCCAGCCCGCGGTGCGTGTGCGCGGCTCTCTCTCCCTGCCGGGCCGGCGGGGGCGGGCGGGCGAGCGTGTGGGGAAGGAGGAGAGGGGAGAAGGAGGAGGAGGAGAAGGGTGGGGAGGGAAGGCGAGGGGAGCCGAGCGGAGAGCGGGGGGCGACCGCGGCGGCGCTCCCGGGGCGGGACCTGTGGCGGCGGCCGGCCGGGCGCTTCGGCGGCTGCTCCGACGGCCTTCAGGCGAGGGACGGGGAAGCTCCGAGCTCGGGGCGCTGCGCTGCCAGCCCGGCCACCATCTTACATTAGGGAGACTTGCCCTGGACGCCGCCTCCCCTGCGCTTGCGCCGCCGACAGTGGGCGGGGAGCGGCGGCGGGGGGCGGCCGCGGGGACGGGGCGCGACGGCAACAGCCGCGACGGCGCGGGGCCGCACGGGACTTGTAGGCGGCCGGGCCGGGCCGGGCCGGGCCCCCGGTGCCGCCGCCGCCCCCCCCCCCCCCCCCCCCCCCCGCCGCCCCCCTCCGGGCTGAGCCGCCCCGCACCGGGGGTCCCCGGCAGCCGCCCGCTGCGGTGGCAGCCACCTGTTGCTGGCCGTTAAACCCGGACAGGTCCGGCGCACCGGCTCTTTTTTTCATTTTATTTTATTTTTTTCTCCTTTCCCCTACCATAGCCGTCGCATTGTTTTGTTATTATTTTTTAATAATTTTTTGTTATTATTTTTATTATTTTCTCCCGGCTCCGTTCGCCGCCCCTCGAGGGGGGGCCGTCCCGCCGCCTTCTGCCCCGGCTCCGAGGGGGGCCGGCCCCGCGGGACGCAGAGCCGCAAAAATGGGGCCCCCCCCCTCGGCCCCGGCCCCCCTCGGCCCCGGCCCCCCTCGGGCCCGGGGTCCGTCCCGGGCAGCGGCCAGAGGCGCGGCAGCAGCCGTCTGCTGGGTTCCCCCTCTCCAGTTTCAAAATTCAGGCAAATCCTGTCAAGTGACTCTGACAGGGGCGTCTTCCTGCAAAACCCGGAGGAAAGAATCCCTGCCCCGCCGGAGACTCGCCTCCTTGGTCTCTGTATTGACAGAAACCGAGGCAAAACCACGTTGCTGCTGCTCTCTTCTTTCTACCGCAGGCACCAAAAACCCCAGGCCGCGGGCCTGTCACACCTCAACCCGCAAATCCCCCTCCTTGTGCCTGCAGCCCTGTAGCGCACGAAGGACCCTCAGGACCTCGGCTACCAGACAAGAAGACAAGGCGCTTTTACTGCCTCTCCGGTGGCAGCTCCTGCCCAGCTCCTGCGGCTTCACCCTGGCTGTTCAGCCACCGCTTATCTCCCGCGCACGAGCAATTGGGACTTCTGCCACAGCAATACCCACCCGAGGCTTCTACTTACTTCAGCGGTCGCTAGGTGAGAGGTGTTCATCACCGTGGTCATCGCAGAATGCGCTCTTAACCGATCAGTGTAACTGATTCATGTAGCAATATGATGTGTTTCATCTTTACATTTATCTCTTAAAGCATTATGTACTCATACAGCCTCTCACCACACGCCTGTTCTGCTAGCAACACAGTGCTTCGTGTTGGCTTCGCTTATTCTCCTTCCCAAAACAAGCCAACATTACCTCCTGCGTATAAAGTTTTATATCGATGTAAGTATATCCAAAACATCAAGCTCAATGAATTAACTTTACCACTTCTGGCTATAGGCAAGCTCCAAGCCTGCATAAAAATAAATAGTTTTCATTGGTAGTCTTGACATGTGTAACACAAATGCAATGCTCTTTTGGAAACAAAGCGTACAATGAAATTGAAAGAGCTGTATATATGAGAAATTCCGTGTTTGCATCTTCAACTCTAACATATACATCATAGATATAGCTACATAATAATCAAGTTCCAATGAATATATATAAAAATAATAGACTTTCTCAAAAAGTGTGTGTTTTGCACATTTTCATATCGAGCTCTATATAAATGATTAGGTTCCAAAAGTACCTATTATGTAAGTAACTTACATAAGGAATGTACTTGGTGACACACCTGGCGATGCTTCCTGATGAATAAAAGTAAGTGCTTTGACTCTAAAAGAAAAATGAAACTAATATATCTAAGAGCTGCGATTCATGGATCAGAGTTAAGGCTGTTTATTAAGTGGATTTGGTGGTTTTTTTAATCCACTGCTGAGGGGTCTTGCCCTTGCTAATAGGCTGTTCCTACTCCTTTGCTGAGCCCTGTATGAACACAAATTTCAGCACACTTCTTCTGTGAGAGTAATTCAGTAGGCCATCATGTGGCCATTTTAGATTTAAGGTGGCCATTGTTAGATTTAAGATGTCCTTCACTTAATTATTTTCTTGCTCTTAAGTAACCATAGTTATTTCAATAGGTTATTCTTACTTACATGGCCACATTTTGACACCTTAATCACCTTTGGAAAGGTTTGTTTTTCATTTGTTTCAAATGGATCTGATAACTGAGAAGGACTGTTTCTAAGAAACTGTTTCTGTATCTACAAGGAAAACTTTTAAGAATGCATTTTCTTGGAAATAACCAATGCATACCAGCTAGCGTACAAATGTGCATCCATAGGATTTACATTTTCGGCTTGCCCTCCACTTCCCCTGGCTTGGATGATTAGTACTTAACACAAGCACTTCAAGATGGTGAAGGCTGCAAAGCATCTGCACAGACTGCCAGATGAATAGGTGGCAAGAAAAACCCAACAGGGCAGCACCTCTGGGTGTGGAGATGTGCAGCATCATTGCCCCCGGGCTGGCCAGCCACCCAGGCAGCCAGGTGCTAGCTGGATTGACCCTGGTCTGTCAGTGTGCTGGAAATACAGACCGCGTGCATGTTTCAGTGTGCTAGTACTGAGAAAATCCTTCAAGATTTGGAAAGCTGATGCTCCTGAGTTGTGCTGGAAGCAGTGGTTGGACGTGTGCACCTGTATTTCATACTGACAGTCAGGTTTCATCAACAGAAAAAAAAGATGTTTTTCCAAGCTTCTGCAGAGCCTCATCGATTAGTATGGAAAGTTCACAAGTATTAGTGCGGAGTCATATACAATAGCTGATGACAGGATTTTTAGAAATTCAGCCTTATTTACTGCACCAACAGTAAGAATTGCTCCCTGGACTGCTATGGATGTTAATGATGTTGCCATTTCTTTTGTCACTCTGGGAGACCCAGACATCTTTCTGCTCCTCTGGCTAATGACGCCTTTTACTGGGCAAATGTGCTGGATAAAGGAACTATATAACTGTTCTGAGTAACAGTAGAATAATAACGAAGGGCTTTGTTGGAAAAATGAAGGGCAGGTGGAGGAGCCTTACAAACACTCTGATCAATATTCGCTGCAAGTGACAGATGCTCACCATGTCTTGCTCAAAATCTATGAGAGAAGCAGGAGGTGTCCAAACTGCTCAGGGAAGCAGGATGTGGGATTTTGTCCTGGTCTTTTTTAAATGAGAGAATATATTGGTGAAAAATGAATGTGTTGTAGCCAAAGATATGAAAGAAATGTGTCTTTGTTACTGCTTTTGTTAAGAATCAGTGTTATTAGGGAAAGATGAGAACTTCGGGATGCCTCTGCCAATTTTTTCGTGGTAATCTTTACTTACTCAGCTTAACTCTGGCACAACACACTGCAAGTGCTAACTGCCCCTACCTTTGCAAATGAAAGCAGAAATCACTCCTGCTTTCTGGAAAGGGCACAGAAATCCATGGGGACCTACAGCAAGTCACCACTACTCTTGTTAATCTCAGGGTGCACTTGAGGTACTAATACGCATATAACATCCTAATATTCTTCAGAGGTCTGCTTCCTTCTGCACAATTTCCAGCAAAGAGTCCCAAACTCTTCTGAATCTAGATATTTGTGTGCAAGCTAACACAAGTTGTCACCAGCATCCTTCAGCTCGTCTCGTGCCTTCTGGCTTCTGTGCTAAAATCCATTCACAGGATCCATGGACTTCTCCTTCCTATTCCCCTTTTCTCTTTTGAAACGTTTTTTATGCATTGAGCAGCTTGCAAGGCTCATGTACCTCATCATTATGGTGCCTTGGTTGCCAGTGACAAATTGCAAATATTTGTCATTTCTACACTGAACACAGTGCCCATGATAATAGGTTTCTCTTTCTTCATTTTTTTTTCTTTTTTTTCTTCCTTTTCCTTTTCCTTTTCCTTTTCCTTTTCCTTTTCCTTTTCCTTTTCCTTTTCCTTTTCCTTTTCCTTTTCCTTTTCCTTTTCCTTTTCCTTTTCCTTTTCCTTTTCCTTTTCCTTTTCCTTTTCCTTTCCCTTTCCCTTTCCCTTTCCCTTTTCCCTTTCCCTTTTCCCTTTCCCTTGCCTTTGCCTTTTTTCTTCTCAATTTGGTATGTCATTCCCATGTGCTTTTTCAGTCTGGGCTTCCCTAGGAAATGGATGTTTCCAGGGAACCTGGTTGCATGTAACAAAGAAAGATACCTCTCACTTTTCTCTGTTCTATAGAAAGCCTGTACTGGTTCTGGAACGGGAAGAAGGGATGATCCTGAACTTGTGAGAGGTGAAGAGGAACAGGATTCAAATTTGCAGAACATGTGCACCTTGGTAGGGATTTTACCTTGAAGTGCGTTTCCAAGAGATGAGGCAAAAGTCTTACCGAAAAAGGCGATGGATAAATCAGAGGAGTATGCACTCAGAGGAGTAGTGCTGAAAAAACTCAATTGCAGAAGCAAATGAGAGACGCCATACAGATGAGCAAGATGGTTGCATCATTTTGCTCTGTGCATAGTAAAATGGGATGCAGTCTTCGCCTTAAGATCTCTGGTAGCACATACAGGTCAGCATCGTGTGCGCTAAAAGAGAACAGACTTTAGAGCGATTGGCCTGAATCCAAGGATTTGATATTGCTAAAGATTTGATTATAAGTGTCTCATAATCTCAGCATTTTGAAATGTTTAATTTTGGTAATTCGTCTCATAAAACGTGAAAGGAGCTAAGAGCTCAGTGTGCTGAGCAACGTATGAGCCAAATTAAATCTGCTATTGCTTTTTCCCTTTCTGCATCCACTGTTGCAATAAATATGTCTGCCCTGCAATCTGCCTTCCCTTTAACTCATGCTGGGCCGCCGTGTTGTTTGAGCAGCAGGAAGAGCAGCAGCGAGGCCAGAAGCGCAGCCAAGCAGCGTGAGGTGGGGACGTAGATTGGATTCTCCTTTGTGGAAGGCCACAACGACCACACTGGGGAAGACAGTGCCAAACTGGTGGAGAGAGGTTCGTGGTTCATGCAGCTCATTTCCACCGCCAGTGATGGCATCCAGATACTACCTGGTTTGGAGATGCAGCGCTCCAATCGAATACAGGATGTGACAGCAGTATTTCCCTCAGCAGCACTTGCAAACTGACCATCTCTCTGGATTTCAAAAGGCATTTTTGTAACTTCAGTCTTTGCATTTCAGTGTAGTGGTTTGAAACAAATACTAGCTCTACAACGCCCTGTATGAAGTGACATCATTTGACAGCTGTTGTAAATCACATGAGTACATTACAATACCGGGGTTCAGTGGCAATCTCACACATATAAATCTTTTCCAACTCATCCAGTTCTGGGGATTTAGAAAAGTCCTGGAGATCCTGCTCACACCCCTTGTGCTCTTGCAGCCAGTGTTTGCTTTATGGTGGCACTGCTCCACCTCTCAGGAATGCCTCTCTCTTGCATTCAGTTTGGCAAATCCTAGTATTTGAGGCACCATCATATAGTCAGGCCTGGGTGTGCTACACACAACCCATGAGACAGTATCAGGAAGAAAAGAGGTGCTGCTCTAGGGAGCGTGTGAATTTGGCTGGCGGGACTGGAACTGCAAAGGAAGCCACCAGCATTCATCTAGATGTAATCCAGATGATCTTGTAACAGAAGAGGGCACTCAGGGGCCAGACAGCAAATAAACCACATCACGTTATGCAATGAGGGAAAATCGTTGCGAGAGTGGAAAGAATCCTCCTGTGAGCTCGATGCAGCTTATAGCTGGTGAGCCTGGGGTTCATTCATGCAAAATGAAAGCCCAGTCACTTTAAAACAATCTCTGTGAATGCACTCGAGACAGCTCATCGAAAACATCTGAAGTAACATCCCTGTGTAGGCAGGACTTCATTATGTTACTTGTTATTGTTTTCAGTGAGTCCTCACCTGCTCTTTAAAGCGCAACATACATTACGAGAGAAAATTATTGCTCATTGTTGTTGTATTCCTTAATTGCCTTCTATATTAGTGCGTTCAAAGGAATGTATTTTTCCTCTTCTGCCCTCTGCCTGCATCCAGCAGCACTCAGCGTTTTCTACAGAGCTCAGAATTGCTTGCATTCTTATAAAAATGCCTCAGCCATATGGGATTTGCTGAGACCAAATAAAAAGTGCATGACTTGGGAAAATGCAATACTTTATACTGTGTATTGATTCCATGGCCACCGTACAAACAGAAAGTATTAGTGAAAAGAATGTCCACAGGCTTTAGCAGTGTTAGAGTTCATGTTCTGCACAGGCCAGGCATGGCCGGAGCTCGCCGGTCAAGAAAGTATGACGTTGCACTAAGGGGCAGGGGTGAACTTTGATGCTTGTAAATATATTGCACCAGCCAAGCTCCAGCTGCAACCTTGCAGTTTTCCAGGCAGATCTACTTCCTTTTGCCAAAGGAATGTGAGTGACTGCAGCTAATTTTGTGCTGTATAAATAATGCTGATAGAGAGACGAGCCTGAGATTAGATAGGCTAGATAGCCAAAATAATAGATTAAATCGGAAAGGTGAAGCATTTGTTAATCAGAAATATGAGCATGTTCCTTAAGAAGCTGCAGGAACCCGACTGTAATGATGACGAATGAGAGATCCCAGAATAATAAGATCAGTCTTGCATATAGGCAGAGCTGCATCTGAGACTCCGTATGACATGGATGTGCTTGTTGTACAGAGAAATTGGGCCTTTATGTTCTGATAGAGGACATTTCCTCTTCTTAATGGCCTGCGCTTGACATGCTGACAGAGCGAAGGCTGTGCTGTGTGCCTGGTGCTGCTCTGCTCTTTCCCCTTCTGCTCCATCTTCCCTCCAGCATCTTCCCTCCTGTGGCATTACAGGGCCAGACTGAGGGACGCTAAGGCCAGGGATCATTGCCGGGGGGACAGACACCAGGCTGGTATCCTGACCGTAGCGTTCAGCTTAACAGAGACACCAGAAGGATGGCAGGTATTTATCTACTTTAATATATAGCTTTGTATCTCTCCTATGAATTTCCAAAGTTTACTGTATTTTCCCCTGCAACATTTAAATAATTGTCACATTACTGCGTGAATAGTAAAATCTCCTGTTAACAGGTCAGACGTGCAATTGAAGCCCTGACTAGACCCAGTTTGTTTTATTCCTAATAATCTAGCGCTTGTTTTTTTAAGGAATGACAAAATGCCTCTGATTCTTAAATAAGTTATTTTAAGCTGCAGTCAGCCAGCCTGTGACAGGAGCCACGTTTTGCTAAACCGTGCAAATCATGTGCTGATTTTTACTTAAGGTTTTCTTTTCTTCTCCTTACTCTCCTTGTATCATTTCTGGGAAACCAAAACATTGCATGGAAAGCTTCTGCACAGATGTGCCATCAGCACTTCCACTGCTTAAGTATTGTGTCGCTCTTACCTGAGGAGTTGTTTTATAAAAACTCACTGTAGGCTGGGCCTTGAAAGGTACTGCACAGTTGTTGGATTGACATGTGGAGAAGGAAGGATATGCTGAGTTCTTTGCTCTAGTCTATTCCTAGCGCTCCCTCTCCTAACTAGGAAATAAAAGAGTATAACATCTAAAAGCCACAACTTTCAAAATTTTCAGATGCTTATATTTGCATAGGATCCCAGAAAAGTAGCTTGATTTCCAAAACAGGTGAACATTTCCGATTTCTGTGAAGAACAATGAAAACTCGTCATTCTCTGAAAGATCGTTTCATTCTACAAGTTTCCCACACAGGATTTCCACACCGAGTATCAGGCCCACACTGTGGAAAACATTGGTACAGGATGACGATACAAAACAGATGTGGGCACCCACCAGATTCTACCAAATGTATCTAGAATCTGCCATGTTTAATCTCCTAGGCATATTATGTTGGAATGAATTATAAAAAGACTTCAGGGTGAAGCTATGACTAATCAGAACGGTAGGTAACAAGAAGTCTGCTGAGAGAAGAAAGCAGGGAATTCGCTGCAGAGCAAGATGCACAGGGTGCTGCGTAACAGGAGGCTCTGCCAAAGGCTAGCTGCACGTGGGCAGCCTTGTCACCCTTCAGAGGCAACCCTTTCATTCAGCCGGTCTGCAGGCAGTCACTTTCTTCACTCTCCTGCACGGAAGCAGCGGAGTAAAAGCGTCAAGATGAGGTGGGCAGCCTGCTACTTCCCACTTTGGTGAGGAGACTTTGCCAAAATTAGGGACATGAGGGGAAATGAGCTGCTGGTTGCCTTCCTCTTCAATCCTCTTTGCAGATAGGAATCTAGACACTGGACTTTCTTCCTGCTGCATAATATATACCTTTCCTCATTCTTCTGAGCAGTGTATACATTGACTCATTTCTGTCAAACTTCAAAGGCACAGAAATCAGAGGGAGATCTCTCAGACCTCTTCTCACCAGAATGAAGTCATATCGTCTCACCTCAGGACAGGCAAACAGTGAGTAGTCTGAGCTGAGATCTTAAAGATGAGGGTATTATCATTTCATCTTCAGGATCTAGTTAAAATCCAAGCTTCTTATCCAAGGTTGTCTCAATCTAGTAGGCAAAAATACCAATGTGGATTTTATTTTAAAATTGTTAAATAGGTACAGTATCTATTTATTGAGGTACAACTATTTTCAGGAAAAGGCAAAGAGCAGAAACAGAATGCAGGACTCAAAATCTAAAGTAAGACTGCTGAAAGAATAACAATGGTTCTATTGTATGCCTGTACAAAAGCAAATATGATGGCCTAATTGAGTTTTATTGGGTGCTGCTTTCTAATTGTTGATGTGACAGAATGATCCAAACTGTAGAAGGCGCTTGGCTAATACTCTGAGTAGTGTGATTCCTTAAGAAAACCTAGCTATGACACAGCATCCACCTTTAATTGATACCTTTCATCTCAGATAACTGAGGAATTAAGAGGATAAACATAGCCACCTTAGGTTTTCATTACTTGTCTGTCTCTTTTATAGGCCTTTACAGTTCAGTAGCTCTAAATGTCATGAAGCAACCAGTTCATGAGAGAAGTCTCCACGAAATTCAACACACACAAGTTCAAAAGGCTGGTTGCTTTAAACCCTCTTTGAAGCTTTCACACGTGTGAAATCCAAGCAGTTGTTTTAAATAAAAGCTCTAAACGTGAGCCGTGGCAGCTCAGTCTGCAGAGGGCTTGTGAATGCAGAAGAGTAGACTGACAGCACAATTACCTGTAAGGTGTGCCCGCTGCGTGCTGGGAAAAGGCTGAGCTTGGGTTTTTGTTCATGTCACCACATGTGACAGAAGGTCACCTGAAAGGTGATTCCTGCTGTCCTACCTCTGCAGTCCTCATGCTGACTGGCTCTGGCAATCAGGCTGCCTGCTGAGGACTGTCTTTGTCTGGCACAGCTGACTCCAGCCATGATTTGGTTGGGAAGGATGTGGGCATCATGCCAGAACATACGTCGCACTGGGTGACACTAGCTCTGTGTGGTGGCAGAACCAAACCTCCTAACTGCCTCCTTACTCTTCCCTCTTAATTCTGAATATCAACAATTAATACTATCCCCTAATTCTCTCCAAGTCTGTGTCTGCATGGTATTGTTGGATCCTTTTTTATGGAGCCATGAATGGAGAGAAAAGACAGGTAACTATTAGATGAGATCAATCTGTCTATTGAGAGCACTGGGGCTATATGACTCATGGAATTATCTGAGGAGGCAAAAAAAAAAAAAACACAACAAAGTATTAAAAGAGTGGTTGTGATCAATACAAATAAAAACACGTTTTTGTTCTTGCTAAGAACAGGGAGAAAAAAAAAAGGTAACCTTGTAATATAGATTGGCTTGGTTTGAAAACACCCATAAGGAAAAAAAGGTTATAGCTGGTCAAGTTCACAGAGCTGGTGAAAGCGGTGTCCCCTTTCACACATGGATCAGGCTTTCAAGAATTCTCCAAAGTAGCAGGAACTTAGGTTACATTTCTTCATGATTTAGGCAGAAAGTAAATTGGTATTTGAGTCTTACATTACTTGAGCAAGAGCTCTAAGACAGTAGAGGACCCTGGACTGTGCTTCTGTTGGTTCTTTTGATTGAGGCTGATGCTTTTTTCCAAGAGACTTGAAGACTGAAACAGACCACATGAGAAAGATGCTTTACCTGGTGGTCAGATTACTCATCTGAATGGTGGAATTATCTCTATGACCCTCTGGCAGGCTCCAGTTCCATATCCAGTGAAAGTTCAATTATATTTTGCAAAATGAAGTGGCACTAACAAGAAAGACTGAGGGCGTACACTGCCAAAGTCACCTCCAACCTTTATGGGAAGTAGGGGAGATGTGTTAAGCAGAGGGAAGGGTACATATAGCAAGCCTCCGACAACCTGAAAAATGATCTGAACTCCTCCAGTGAAAGGGAGGCATTAAGCCTTCTTATAATGCTGGCTTGACCGCAAAATTGACACTCAAATTTCTCAGAAGTTCTGGAAAATCACTTTGAAATACATTTACCATCTGCCAGGATAAAACAATGTCAAAATAAGTCACCCAAAATGTACAATCAAATCTTCATTAAAAATAAGGCCACCTCATTTTTAGGGTATTTCTCATAGCTTAGCGTTCTTGTGTAGTTATATTCCAAATACACCTAGAAGCAAACCTTTTCCTTGGTGTCTTAGAACGAGACAGTACCTCAAGCTGCTCCTGGGCTGGACTTCACCGCAACTTCTCGTCTCTTCAGACAGACTGTAAATTAAATAGGAGTGAAAGTATTATAAAAAAAATAATTTAGTTAATAGAAAGATGCCTAGGAAAGCAGCCAAGTGACACATTCTGAATATTATTTCCAAGCAAATATTGATTGCCATTTGTAAAGAGATAGCACAAGATGTAAAGCTATCTTGAGATCATAACCATAATTACTGCTGTCTACTGAATGAGGACTGGTATGACCCTTGATGCAGATACCAACCATAATGATGAATGTGGGTCACTATTTTTTTTTTTTCCTGCAAGTTCTTGACCTTTGAATTTCTGTTCCTGAAATCGGTGTTTCTTGTATGCAGCTTTCACTAGGTTATTAACTTTGGAGTGAACTATTCTCCTAAGTATGCTTCATTATCCATAATAATTCCACAAAAGTTAATTTACAATAGGAGTAGTTTTGACTTGCAGAAGGACCTAACAGATTACCATTCCACCATGTTGGACACCTGCAGACACACACAATTAACTCTGAGAAATTTATCTTTTCCATTGGTTAGGTCTCATATTATTTGAGAGTTCATATTAGCTGACCAGGTGTTTTTCAGCACTACATTTCCAAGACAGAGGATTAGCTTTGTCTGACTTAAATAGGAATGTTCTTGAATGATTAGGGAAATTCATTTTGGCTATCTGATGCCATCTAGAAGGAAGGTATGAAAGTGGTATGTGCCATGCAGCTTGGAAACCTGCAGATAAGATAAAGGTTTTCCACTATTCTACCATTAAACACGCTAGCAACTGAATGAGCATAGCCATAGTCACCAGCCTTGATCACTCAAGCACGTAATACAGTTCAGTGCTTCAACATCTAAGGTGTCACCTTGGTAGGAGTTATTGAACATGTGGTCTCAACAATTGCTCTATTAAATGTGAACAGCTCCTATTGCTTCTCATTATCCTTCTGCAGCACAGTCATAACCAAATAAGGCAGGAGGAGACTTTAACAGATTTGTGACTTCTCGTGAAATAATTTGGCACCAGAGACAATTAATACAGTTGCCCATTTCAGAAATTTAATTTGTTCTGCTCATGTCCTGCAGATTCTTGCTGCTGAGGATAATTCTTTCTGATCCTTAGAAAATTTTAACAAAACAAAAATGGACTGGAGCAGAAAGCAAATCCTTTCTTATGCTTCCTATTCATACAGGTTTGTCTTTCAAATAGGCTATCTCAGAGCATCGAGACAGGGAAAGTACTTCAGTAACTGACGGTCAGAACTGTGCAAGACAAATTCTGCACACATTTTCAGTGTGGAGAAACTTATCCTCTTGTACCCAGAGAATGCCAAAGTGGACGACAATGGGAAAATGATTAACAGAGTGGCAGTATAATTTGTGAAGCAAATTTATGTTGCAGTAGAGAAGGCATTGCCAGATGCCATTTTTCCCAAGTCACGCTGGTTCCCATCAAATTCATTCAGTTTATAAGTGTAAAGTCCTGATTTTTCCAATTTGGCTCAGATTATAACTGTCAGGATGCTTTCTCTCCCATCTCCTGTATCACCACTACTTAAAGAACCCCCGTGCTTTACATTCTTAGCACAGGCATTTTTGTGCAACCTTACACACCTTCAGTGTTGCCAAAGTGACCTCATTACACTTCTGTGGCTTTACACCTAATCCAGCACAGCCATTCTCTGATGAGAATCCAGAAGTTAAGCATACAATTCAGCTTTCGAGATACATAAAAGATGCTGTGGAAAGAGCTCAGTGTGAATTTCAGAACGAAGTCTGAAATTGTGGGACTGGCAACTAGCAAAAACATCAACCATCTGTAAATCTGATACGGAAATCCCTGAACAGAATGAATATCAATGAGGCAGCTGATGTGCCAACATGTCTACTGACTATATCAAATATCTCCATTTGGCTTGTACTTTGCTTTTCTGTCATTTTCCCTGTTGTATGTTTCTTCACCTCTTGTTGTCGATTACTAGCAGTTAACATCATTACAACAATCAGATTATATCCTACGTTAATAACTGCTGCATTCCCTTCAGACAAAAGCTATTTAAATTCTGGGAGAGAGAACAACGAATAAAAAGACAGAGAGCTCTAAGGCCCCAAAGCAGGAATTAGCAAAAAGTTGCCAAAATAGTTCAAGAGACATCACACAGCCAAGAATGGTATTTTCAATTTACCTCTGCAGCCCAGACAGGGATCACAAATACCCAGTTGTCAAGCAGGAAAGTTACTTGATTCCATTTATCAAGGCATTCATTTGCAACTGGATGTTGATCATCTATAATTGTCCTAACTGACATAGGGAGGACAACATCCGCCATTGTTCAGCTCCCTTCCCTCCATTCCCAGATCCTGAGGAAGGTATTTGTACAACTTTGTGAACATTTAGCTCTTTGTTGCCTTGGACTAGATAAACCACTTCTCCAAGCTAGCAACAACCTCACACAGTTTCTCTGATGAGCTTAGAAACCATGGTGACAGTAGAAATATCTAGGATGAAAGACAGAGAAATTACAAAGTTATTTTTTTGAGAATCACTGCAGGGAAAGGTCTTACACTTTTCTTCTAAGATTTGAGGCTGAGCTAATCATCTTGATGTATAAAACACACCTTTTCGCTACAAAGAGAGGATTAGAGTGCTAAGAAGTTTTCCGGAAAATTAGACAGCGTGGTAAGAAAATTCAGGGATTTTACTCCACCAACTTAACGGAACCCAAAACCACAATCTTTTTCTGTGTTCAGATAGGGCCAGGCTAAAGATCCAGTCGATCAGCATTCCAGGCTACTGTGAAATGTTACACCCATTTTTACAGATGAGTAAGCTGAGATGCACAGTGTTGGTGTCAGTCAAAATCAGAGCTAGAGGAAGTAAATTTTAAGGTCTAATCAGTAGCCAGAAATACTTTCAACTTTCTGGGTAAAAAAAAATCTTTCAAAATGTAAATGCTCATCTATATTTATGTAGGTGTACATCTACAGGGCATCTTCTTCAGCTACCAGGCAGAAAATACTTTGGATTTTCATTTCAGTTAATCACACAGGTTATGATCCCCATGACTGCGCTCAAGATTAAAGGTACAAGATTATGGATGGCCTCCTGGGCATTAGAAAAAATGTTTATTACTAGCAATTGTTCTTCATAATCATAATAAAATGCAAACTAAATAAATTGTATTATCGTTACTGTTATCTTTGTATCCTGGTATGTGATTTGACTATGAAAAGCAATGACTAGATTTAATATTATTAAAAATAATAATGTTACCTCTGTATTACAGCAGAAAGCATCTAGAATTTCCAGTCAAGGACCAGGCATCCATGGTGCAGCTAATTTTAGTCCTTACTAGCAGTTATTGCTACCTACAGAAAATAGCACGCTTTATACAAGATCTCACGTGGCACAAGCAGAATTCACTACCCTGCAGGCAATCTGGGGACCTCCTTTCCTTGGAAGCCAGAGGAATTGCTATCCATCTCGGGCATTCAGTGCCAGCCTACCTTTGATACTTCACAGATTTCCATCCTCTAATTAAGGATGAAAGAAGCATGTGTCCCTCACTGAACCCAGCTGTCTTGGAGGAGAACTTCCTAAGAGCTATTGTTAGGAAGAGGAATGAGGTATTCTTTTCCTATAGTGACTCGGCAAAAATAGCTTAACAAACCAGCCAGCGATCCCAGGTAAACAGTAAGATCCTCAATTAAAGGAGAGCCAATAAAGCAAGAATAAGCAAAGAATTACTAGCCATGGACTTGCCTACTCATCAAAGCACAGATGAATGCAGCTATGCTGACATAAATACGTTTAGAATGTGTGGAATGGTGTATCTAGCTACAACTCTTCCTTCATTCATACTAGGAGTTGTACTGTCACAACTGTTTTCCATTAAAAAAAATCACATTGCCAACAGAGAAAGAGTAAAATATATGCTACGCAACTGAAGCTAAGCATGGTATTTCTCTTCTGAAGTTCAGCTGCTTAATGACCTACCCCATACCATCTGCTCTTTTCATGGAGTTTTTTTCTTCGCATTGCTATGTGACTGGTGGCCCATTGGCAAAGAACCCAAAGAATTATCTGGAAATTTAACATCTTCAATCTGCAGTGGTTAGACAGGATTTTTTTTCCTCCAAGAGATTAAAAAAAAAAGTGTGTGCAATCTGGCTGCATCTGAATGCCAAAAGCACTACAACAGCTCTTAATGTCTGGGAAAGGCTTTTTTAAAAAATTGATTCGTTTATCTTTTTTTTTTTTTCTTCTTTTGGCCTTGTTTCTTAAGGAAATGGGGCTTAGGAAATCACACTCTGCCTGCCAAATATTTTGAGTAGCTTTTGAACCTGTTGCAATTCCTACGCCAAGTCCAGCCTAATATGGTCAAGGGGTACAAGGACTCAAAAGTTTATGTCCTCACCAGTTTTGTGAAAGTCAGGGAAAATGAAAAGGAAAAAAAATCAAAATGAGGACAGCCCCCTGTGGTTGTAAAGATTGAAGTAAAACCTCAAGCTATCCTTTAAGTTTGCTGTGGCCGGCTGATCAGCACAGGTGTCTCTGAACGTATCACAATTCCCACTTGCTTTATTCCCTCTCATAACCCCCCAGTCTTTGGGTGGTATAGGAGCAGAGATGTGGCTTTGCAGTAATGAGTGTGCAGAAGGTAGGAGATGCTGTGCCCAGCCTGCATTAGTTCTGCTTGTGGAACAGCTTTGCTTATTTTCCGCTTTTGCCTCTTGCCTGACACTGTCTTCTTCCCACAACAAACTAAATAATTAATTATCAATCATTTTATTTTTATTGTAGATAGATTTGTTCAAGCTCATGGCTAAGACCACAAAAAGAGGTATCTCAAAGAAATATAAGCCCTCTGACTAAATGAACAAATTAGGTCAAATTAAGGAGAACAGGTTAATCCTTTGAACTCTGTGAGAAGCTGTTCTGGGCAGGACACTCCCCCAAACCCTTTTAAAATTTTATTCATTTCTTTCTCCAGAAACCTCCAGTTCTGGTGTCTTGTTTCCTACAGCCATCTTGCCAAATCACTCTCATCCCAAGACCACTGCTCTCTCTCCATTGCCCCCTCTGCCATCCAATTATATTGAAGATCTAGAGAAAAAAGATATTTATTTTGCCAGTTTCCCATGGGTCTACTTTGTTGGACGCTGTTTCACAACAGGTGAAATATTGCTTTAATAAAGTTCAAGAGGAGAAACTATTGAATACATCTCTCTGGTGGAATCTTTTACCTTAAAGGTAAGACCGGAGGGAATTCCTGTATAAGACGATTACCATGGGGATAGAGGGTAGTACACTGGCTTCAGATATGGGAGACTCCTAAGATACCGATATATATTCCTTAGCTCTAGACACATGTACAGATGTCCCTTTTCCTTTCTTTTCTTCATTCCTGGTACTTTTTACCCTTGCACTTTGCATTTAAAAGCAGCTTTGTTCACAGTATAACCTCTATCACGGCTGCTTCTTCCCTCAATACAAATTGTAAACATTAGTTTACCACTGAAGACCAAGAAACATATCCCTTTAAAAAGCTCCACGCTCACTCACAAAATTGATCAAAAAAAGTGACTGTTTTTAAGTGGATATTACTGTTTTAATTACATGTATTTTAAATAACGATGTCACAAGGCTTTTTTTTTTTTTAATAGAAAATAAGAAAACACTCCAATAAATTTACATCTAACTTCAGGTATTTTTCTTTATTTACTGAACGTGGCTTATAAAGTAGGGCTGAAGGATTCCCGTTAACACGACAGGAAGGGCTGCGCACGTGTGCGAATGAAGTAAAAGCGACGTGTAAGGTCTGTGGGTGCAGGTGGAAGCCCGGAGCCCCGTGAGGCTCCCGCTCCCGTCCTGTCACGGCCCGCCCGCTCCCCTTCCACTTCCCAGCTCCAGACCCCGCAAACAGCCGCCAGGGCTCGGCGCCCTCCGCGCCTACAGCTCCCGTCAGGCCGCGGCTCAGGCCCCGCCGCCCGCTGCCCGCGGCCCGCCCGCGCTCCGGCCCGGGAGCGGCCGCTCGTCCCCCCCGCGGCGAGGCGGGCGGCACCGAAGCGGGACAGGGGAGCGGCTGCGGGTCTCGGCCGGACCGGGCAGCGAGCCGGGGGCAGCGACCCGCGCTGGGGAGGCGCGGCGGCGGGCAGCCCGCGGCGCTGCGGGGCCTTCCTTAGGCGGCGGCGCCGCTGCTCCTCCCTCTCGCTAAGATGGCGGCGCCGCTGGCGGTAAATTCGGGTAAGAGGAGCCCCGCCAGGCGAGGCGCGGCCCGGGCCGGGCGGCGGGCGGCGCTGCGGCGTGCCCGGCCCTGGGGCGCTGCGGGGAGGCCTGCGCGGAACGGGCTGCCCGGCCCGGGGAGGGCTCTGGGGGCTCGGCGGTGGGGTTTAGCTTCGGGGTCGCACGCTTTGAGCCCGTCCGCGGTGAAAGGCAAACAAAAAGGAGGGTGAATTGCGGTCTGGCAGCGTGGAGGGAGTTTGTCCTGCGGGGAGTGTGGAGAAAGGTTGGGAGTAGCGGGAGCCTCTGCGGTCCCTTCAGTCCCAAGGAGCAGATGGGGGCTACTGAGGCAGTGCTTACCTGGTATAACTGCACGGTAACACCCCCCCCCCCCAAAAAAAAAAAAAACACAAACACCCCCCCCCCCCAAAAAAAAAACAACAAACCAAACGAACACCCAAACAAACAAAAAAACCCAACCCAAGCAACACACACACACCTACTTGTTGAAGCAGGACTCAGGGCTTTACCCGAAGTTGCTGGAATATTTGTGAGGATGGAGACACTTGCAGAGGCTCCTCTGGGCCTCAGTTCAAGTGTTTGACAGTCTTCAGGGTAGGTTTTTGTTATTTCCCCAATGGCTGACGGAGAGCTTCCGCATTGCAACTTGTGTTAGCTGCTGCTCATCGTCCCCTGGGATATCTCTGTCTCCATTTTCTGCATTCAGTGCCATTAAGTAGTTGAAGACAGGAAACCTCCAATTCCTCTTTAGTTGCTTCTTGTTAAGACCTAACAAGTTCAGTTATTTCAGTCTCCCGTCATTCATCATATTCTCTGCCCCCCTATTCCAGCATCTGTCTTGCTCAGAGGAGCCCAGCGCTCAACACAGTACCGGAGCAGTTTTTTTAGCAAGGGCGTGCTTCTCAGCTTATCATTCAGCTTCTGGTCTGCCAGGGCACTCAGGTGCTTTTCTGTACAGCTGCTTTCTAGCCACTTGGTCCCCAGCCTGTGCTGTTGCATGGAGTTTTTCTGTCTCTGGTGCAGGACTTTGCATTTGCTAGTGTTGAACTTCATTAGGTTAATAGCAGGAGAACAGAGACCCTGTGAAAAGTGGTTGTGACTGGAATGTGGGCATGGCCAAAAGGCGGAGTCTGTCATAGTGAGGCAGTTAATAAAGCCATCAGATTTCAGAAGCTCAAATCCCATGTCAAGCAAGGAGTAAACTTACTGAGAAGTTATTTTGATCTAAATGAATCCCTAAATGAATTGATCTAAATAAAGCCCCCCCCCCCCAAAAAAAACGAAAAAAAAACCCACAAAACAAAAGCAGAGACCCTCATTGGAAGGTGAAGAAGGGTGATTATTTCTGTGATTCACAGAATCTGAAAAGTGGCTTTGTTAAAGTGAAAATTGGAGCCATTCAAATGGGACTAGACCTTCTTGCCATGTAATGTATACAATAAATTCTATAGCCTTACAATTACAGTAGATGAAGAAGGGGGAACCTTGTACATGAAAGATGAGATAGAAATTAAAATGGATGTGGCCCTAGAACATGGCTTTTACCTTAGCTTATAGTTTGTTTTTTGTGGGGACAGACATAGCGTAGTTAAGTCTCTAGCTTGTCAAAAAGTTTGGGCAGAAGCGTCAACTGCTGTTATCAACAGAGGCAACCTAGCCTGTCCTTCCTTGCTTTCCCTGGTAGGATGCTCAGTCCTAAAACTGTAAGAATGGAAACAACACAAGTGGCAAAAGTTAGCATGGTTGCTAGCAGCAGCAAAAGTCCAGCTGGTTTTCCATCCTGGTTACTTATTCCTTCTCTGCAATAGTCTGTCTTTGTGCTAGGATAGTTGTTTGTGGCAACACAGTGCAAATCGGGTTATAGATGTGATCCTGCTGAAAATTAGTTCTTCTTTTGGATTAGTGGTCAGTCAGAGTGGATCCTTCATTTGTTTTAGTGCTTGCCAGCACATATGTTTGGGCTGGTGCAAAGCGGTTATGTTGTAGGGATAAGAGCAAACAACTGGGCAAGGGAAAGAGTTGAGCAGCTTTTGGCAGGCACTGGATTGCTGTTGCTGCTTATTGGACTCTGTGACTTCATAAGAGTGAAGGTTGGAAAAGGCTGTTTAGAATAGAAGTAATTCTCTGAACTCAGTGAAGTTACGTGGGAGAAGCAGCTAGAGTCCGCAGTGTGAAATTATTTGTCCTGTAGTAGCTGTCTTGAATGAGTTTGTCTGGGCAGGGGTAAAGTCATAAGATAAAACACTCTGATGTTTGAAAAGGGTGGAGGATTTGTCCTTTCTGTAAGCTGTTGTCTGATACACATCTCTACTGACACCGCTAAGCGCATAGGAAGCGACAGTATGCAGGATGGGAGCTTTTGTGAGTGCTGAGTTTGGGGTGGGAGGGTTTATTTTATTGCTTTATGTGATTTCTTCCTCTGCAACAGAATAAAACTGAAAATTGTGCTTAGTTTGTTTTTGCTTCCAAGACATCTCACGTTAACGGTAAAACTGACTGAAACGAGTGGTCTCGCTTGAGACTTGCTCTCGTTCCTGTGCTTGGGTTGCTCACGCGCTGCACTTCTGCGTGGCCTGTGCTGCCTTAGTGTTATGTGCTGCGTTTTGCATTGCTTTGCCTTTGAGGGGCTGTCTTCACTGTATGGAAAAGAGGGGCATCTTCACCTCAGAGCATGCCGTTTGGTGTAGTGTCTTACTGTGAACAGCCTTGTCAAGATGATGCGTGGATGGATATATTTTGCTTTGATGCTCCTTGGGGTTACCTCGAGGGTTAGAGCTGGCCAGAACAAGCTACATGAAGGTAAAATATTGCTTCTGTACTTGATTTTAGTTCATAGTGTTACCTCGTGCATTACCAAGGGAAAAAATAAAAGTCAAGCCAGCGTTAGGTGAAATGCTAGTGTTTTTGCATGTGGGCTAACCTACAAGGCACAGCATACAAAACCCACTGCTAGGAGATGCTCTGAAACAGATGAAACTGTAATCAGGCAGCGGTTGTGACGTGACAGCGTGCAGGTAAACAGAATACAATTAGTAATGAATTTATTTGGCACATCTAGCAATGACTTGCGGTGTGTAGATTCTGCAACTTTCACGAATGCAGATGATACGTAACAAGGGAAACGTTTTGGTACTTCTTGTTAATGTGAGCCTTATAAATCTCGAGTGTTTTTTTTTTTTTTTTAAATGGGACGTTAATGCCAAGCGGTAGGAATAATTTCTGTCTGTAAGGTTCTTGGTTTAGGCAATGATGCTGCCAGAATTCTGAAGACTACTTTGGCATGCTATTTTTGTGGGACTTGATGCAAATGAGGAAACTTGTAGTGCAGTCTTCATGCTACAGACTTCGAGTTGTGAATGATGCTGCTTCTAGTGAGGAAGAGATCGTTTAGCTGTAGTACTGACTTTGGAGTATGCAAAGGGAACTTTCTTTCAGTGTTGAGGAGAAGGAGAGATTCTAGAGTGTGGTTGGACTCAGCTTAATTAAGAACTGACTTAAATAAGTGCTTGCTAGCTTCCAGAAATAATTTTGTCTCTTCTCAGTGTACTGAGGTAAGTGTTCGTGTTGCTCTATTTCTAGTAAAGCAAATTCATATCTTTATGAAGCTCTTATGCAGAGTGTTAGCAACAAGCATTATGTCCAAAGCACTTGTATGTGTATATTTTAATTAGAATGGGAAGGATGAACAAATGGGACAGTGCCTTTAGGCTTATGATTTTTGTTACTTAACGTAGAATCGCCTTTACAGTTATGATTTTGGTTCCTAATCCATGTTTTATTCTGCACAGTCTGATGCAGTGATGCTTCACATTGTTAGCACCGTTGTTCATTTGTAGTCCCTCATGTTAGGTATTTCTTAGTTTTGATCTTTCTGTCAAAAATGGAAAGCAGGAAGCCCACCTTGCCGAGTTGCATTCAGGTTCAAGGTCTGTCCAGTTCTTGATTCTTTAATTTTATTGAAGTGGATGGAATTTCTTAGGTATATAAGGACACAAGACTGTAAGATGAATTTCAGCCCTGGAACTTACCTGCTTACTTCATCTTTTCTGTTTCTCTAACTCCCTAAACGCAATTAGGTTTTATATCAGGCAATTCTTGTTGGTGGTGGTACCTTACAAAGGGAGAATATGCTTTGCTTGATGTGCATAACAATCTAGACTGTAAAGCTGGGATAAACACTACATTAAAAAAGTCTTTTTATAGAAAATACTGTATGAAGATTTTTTTTTCTTTCTTCCATTTCAAATGCTTTTTTTTTTTTTAATTTCTTCTTTCAGCTGCCAGCTTGTGGGGTCCATATAAGGACATATGGCAGACTGTAATGAATGCCATTTGGAAAAGGCAACCTGAAGCTATTCATCGCCTCGACCAGGTTTTAAAGAAACACAAATCTGACTTCATTTCTCTCTTCAGAAATCCGGTACTGGACTAATGCTCTGTAGCAAAATGAGTTGGAAAATTGATGATTTAATCTGTTTCATGGTGTTGGATTGCAAACTCCTTAGGCCCTGACTATTCTTTTCATTCTACATTTTTACAGTACATAATGCAAGTGTGTTACAGCAATCTTCTGTTGTAAGAATGGAAGTAGCTTGAAAAATAGATACTGCTCTGTCTTGTAGAAGATAATTGTATCTATAATGTGTTTTTTTTCCCTCTGATTATTTGAATGCTGTTTCAAAAGAAATAGTAAAAGTATCTGACAATCCCTGAGTTAAGTATTGTTTTTTCTGTGCTCCTCTTGCATTTCGAAAAGGAAGCACAAAACTGCTTCTTCTGGCTTTGGTCCATGCTCATGCTTCAGCTAGTTAGATAAATGAACGTGCAGAATAGGTAAGCATGAATTTACAAAATATAGACTATGAATTATTAGGAATGTGAGATTTGGAAAAACTCACGGGTTCTTGGCTGACAGATCACAAGGTAACAATTATAAAACGTCTCCTGTTGTTACTTTTGAAATAGCGTATGGCTTTGTGAGACTGATAGGTCAGAAAATAAGTTGGGTATAGAGCTTTGTCTATGTATTTTGCCATTATTCTCAGTAAACTAAATGTCAGCACTGATTGTATCATATTATTTGTGGTATATTACCGCAACAAGACTATTACTGTGAAAGCATGAAGCATTTTTAGGATGCCTTTACTATCTCTGTGTTAAAAAATGCTGCCTTTGTTTTTTTTGACAACAGTGTAACCTGTCAGAACTGTATTTGTGAGGAAGGATTAAGGTGTAAAGCTTTATTCAGTATTTCTTGTTGCCATTTTGAATAACTTCCGTTGCTTGTTTCTCTTCCAGCCAAAGAATGTTCAGCAGCATGAGAAAATTCAGAAAGCAAGTACGGAAGGGGTTGCTATCCAAGGTCAGCAGGGAACCAGGCTTTTGCCAGAACAACTCATCAGAGAAGCCTTTATCCTCAGTGACCTCTTTGATATTGGAGAGTTGGCAGCTGTGGAGCTCCTTCTAGCTGGTGAGAAGGGAAAATATTTAAGAGCTGGAGAAATAGAACTTAAATAGGGCCTTACTGTTTGTGTTAAGTGTATGCTTAATGTGAATGCCTGATTCAGTCAAAGCCTGAGTTTCCTAACATCTAGAATGTTCTTAAAAAGAAATCTCCTGGTGCTGTCATTTAGTATAAAGGTTAGAAAAGTATAAAGTAAAAGTGTAAAGTTCTGAACTGTAACGTTTGTATGTTATGCAGCTTTTGCAAAAGCAGTAATAATTTGATTTTTTAAAAAATGATTTATTTCTCTATCACTGAATTTCAAAATAGTTTAAAAATAATTCAAATAGTTTTGGAATAGGCTTTGGTTCTGCAAATATTGTGTTAGTTATACATTGATATGTAGCTGTATTTGGATCATAATCTAATAAATGATTAGTAAGAGAAGTATTCTGGGAAGAGACCTGCTTTGCACATAGAAAATTGATTTCAATGTTATTAAACTATACTCTCTTAGTTATTGTTATTAGTTACTGTTCACCATTAACTTTTTTCGAATTCCTTAAAGAGGTAACTTGCTAGTGTATCACCTTTGGAAAGGCATCAGGAAGCCAGCCTCAATTTCTATTTCAAACTTGTGTTTTTGATGCAAATTCAGACAGAAAATTTCAATTTGGATAAAGAAAATATATATTCTTCTGATAACCAGCTTGAACTGATTAAGACAGGTAGACATCAGTTGCAACTACCATTTGGACTAGGATACATATGCACTTGCACCTCTACTTGTAAATGTGTGGAATTTTTAATAGTTGACTGTGAATTTTAACAATATCACCCAAAATATCTGTGATTTCTTGGAAATGTCTGAAACAAATCAAAATGATGGTGATTAACCATGGTTGTTTTGAATGCTATGTTTATATTTCAATTGGAAATGTAAAGATACAAACCTTTCATCGAAGTATGCATGCTCAAATTTCTGTGGATATTCTGTACATTTTCATTCAATAGGAGAACACCAGCAACCTCATTTTCCTGGCCTTACAAGAGGTCTTGTGGCTGTTCTCTTGTACTGGGATGGAAAAAGATGCATTGCCAATTCACTACGAGCCCTCATACAGTCACGCCAAGGCAAGACGTGGACGTTGGAACTCAGGTCTGTATTAGGGTTAACTGTTCGATTAACTAGCTCTTTGCTTTTAATGCTTTTAGGACTGTTGAGGGAAAGCAAATATTCTCAAATTTGTTTTTGCATGACCTGATGTTGTCACTTTCATGTTTAAACGTAATATTTTTTGTCTTACAAGTATGTTTAACGGGTCATAAAGATAGATATTTTATTTTCAGTTCTCCCATGCTGCTTGTGTTTTTGGCAGTGCTTTGCTTCAGACACCCACCCAGTCAGGGTTTCTTTAACTAGTGATGCCAACTCAGTATTGGGAAGACGGAGTTTCTGCATGTGCTGTGTTCTGACTTCCCACATCCTGCAAAACAGAGGATTGTGCTCCTGCCTTTACCTAAAATGGACACACTATCCACTGGAGAACATAATGTTTTTTTGACTAAAAAGAAAACCGTACACACTGTTTAGTTCCAGTGCATGGTGATTGCTTAACTAGAGAAAGATTCAAAGATGTGTTACAGTGTAGATACAGTTCTGTAAAAAAAAAGTGACTGCTTTAGAAGTAGTTCCACTGCTTCAGTAATTGGACAATTGCATTTACTAGTGAGAAAGAGGCTGTGAGCTTGTGAAATCTGTGCATCTTATGTATAGTACTTTTGGCTCGACAGTAATCTTACCTGGCTCACTCATGTACTCTTCTCATATTCCATGTTCTTGAAGCTATGGTTGCCTAGAGACTTCGTATCTGTTCAGCACAGCATTTTGAGAGAGCACTGCTTATTAATTACTGATGCACATTTAGTTGCTTTGTGTGTCTGATGTAGTTGTACATTTTATGCCGGCTATCAAATAAATTTGACGGGAATCATTCTTTTAAACTTCCTCCGTGACTGGGAATAATATGATTAATTGTTAAATTTATATTCTCTCGATTACAGTCAAGAGCTAATGTCCATGACAACACGCTTTACAGATGACCTAATGGAACACGGTTTGACTCAGAAGATCCTCACACTTGTGTCTCAAATTGATTTGAACAATGAATTCGATAAACTCCAGAGAGAGCGAGGATTGGGCAGTGAGAAACATCGCAAAGAGGTAAATAGGGGACTAGGTGTGACTATTCTTCCGAATTACTGTGCAGGTTAAAGTACATTTCATCACAGAGAGATACAGATTGATTTCCCCCCCTTCTGGTTTCTCTTTACCCTTGAAAGCCCTGTTACTGGCTGAGACATAATGGTAACTGCACTGTGGTTTACACTATACCACTGTGTAATCCAGATTACTACCGGTATCTCTGTTTCTTTGTTGCCCCCTGATATTATGGCACACATTAACTTGAGTGAAGAAATGCAATTAAGGACTGTGAGGAAGTAAACGTTTTTGCAGTTTTGTTCTAAAGAGTGTGTATTAAATTATCTGCTTCTGCACTACCATTGCCACCGCCACTGGAATAAAAATAGAAAAGTAAAATTCGCGAAGGATTAAAACGGAATGAAAGTGGGTCTAGGCAGGCAAATAATGCATTTTTTAATAATCTATTTGTGTTAACATGACCAGAAGCATCTCTAATAGTGAACAGTCAGATTTGCTTGAAAATGAGTTCTCATTTTTGTACTCCTTGAAATTAATTGGGACTGTGTCTAACTGCACACTGTGTTTGTAATAGGAAGATTTTAAACATTATCATTTTAACTTCTGGTCTTTCCAATGTGGGATCTAAGTGGGTATTCTATATTTAATTATTTTTTTTTTTTGCCAGATAACCAGTTTTGCATTTTTGCTGTTTAATCTAGAAACTATGCAAAGCATATCCTTCTAATTTGCCTTCAAGTTCAAGTAATGCTTTGTATTAAAGGTTTGCTTCATTGCTTTTAGATGGACTACTATATTCCCCTTTGTATTCATTAGAATTGTTATTTTTCTGGAGTCTGTGCAGAGATCTCTTGCTGTGTTTAGTGTTGAAGAGTTTCTCATTTTACCACTATGCCCATGATTTTAATGGAGATAGAATGCCTTATTTTTTATTTTACCGAGTCCAATGGGTATAGATCAAGAATATTATTAGAAACTGATAACCTAGCTAGTAAAATACCATTATGAAAGGCTTTTTATAGGGGCTTTTTATTTTTAAGGAGATTTTTGTTTGTTTACTTTATTTTTGTTTTGAATTTCTGCTGTTTTCAGGAGACTTAAAGCAGTTAAAAAGTTAAAACTCAGCTTGGGGGGGAGGAATGAATTTAACAAATGAAGTAAATGTTTGTCCTGGCTTGAAAACAGGTAATTTTTGGTGTCACTGTTAGGAAAAAAAAAAAAAAAAAAAAGACAAATTGATTGTTTTGGAGAGCCAATGTACTTTATTTTAATATAACATGCAATATTGTGCTGAAGAATAAAATCATATTTTTTAGTATGAAAAAGCTTCATAGCTTTCCTCTTGGGCATGATATTTGTCCTATACGTATTAGGGAATGTTAGATTTCATTTATGGGTATATTCAAAAGTTGCCTTAAATATTTTGTTTGATGGAAAGAAGTTTGAATTTTAAATGTCTTTCCGATTGCTCAATTTCTTTAAAAGTTGGGTATGCAAATAGTCAGTTGAGGACATCTCTTTTGGGGAATGGAAGGAAGAAATCTTCAGACCTTAACTGGATGTAACTGCCAGTGTAGTTATGTATTAGAGATATGAAATGTGACCTTTGTGTACGTATTGTGTTTACAGCTATGAAAATTCTGTGTAGATTCATGTCTTCTGACCTTGACAGAGGTGCTGGTTTGCATCTTGTCATTCTCAAAGCTATCTAGTCACACCTTTTGTGAAATGCCAGGGAATGTGAAGGCTTATAACAAGAAAAAACGTACCTTTTTTTGCATAGCACTTCAAGAAATTAGCATTTTCTCCAGCTGCTGTTTTTAAAGTAATTTTTAACTTACTCTAGTCATAATAATGGACTGAGAAAAGCAAATCGAATGTGCTGCCAGTACATTTTTATACACCGTTTCTTTTGAAAAGGTTTCTGACCTCATCAAAGAGTGCCGACAGTCCTTGGCTGAAAGTCTCTTTGTCTGGACCTGCCAGTCACCGCTGAGTAAGGATGACACTCTAATCCTCATAAGTTACTTGGAGAAAGTAACAGTAGAAGCTGATGGCTCATTGGATGGTGTGAACTTATCTCTTCTCATGGCGCTCCTCTACTGCTTTGATGTCAGTTTTCTAGAACAAGGCACAGAGGATCGTGAAGGTAATGCTGACAGGTTTCCCACGGGGGTTATGTTGTGCAGGTGGTTAAATTGTTATTTAACCAATTTTGTCATTGTTTGGTAACAAATTTGTAGGATTCTGCCTGTTTGTTTTTGCACTCACTGGGTGGTGGTGTTGCAGTTGTGGTTTTGTTTTTCTTTAAGATCTTTTTTGTTTTTCTTTAAGATCTGATGCACCGTCTCCCTCTGCTAGCAGAAAGACAGTACATAGCAACAATACACACTCGTCTTCAGGAATCTCAGCCTTGGAAACTACCAGGCTTGCAAGCAACTGTTCGATTAGCCTGGTCACTGGCTTTACGAGGAATATCCCAGTTATCTGATGTGACAGGTAAATTGCCACTTGGTGCACTTCAGGGTTCACAGCTTGCGAGTGGTGCAAGTCAAAGTGTTGTTACCTTCTTCAGGTATTAGTACTTACCTTCAGGATAAAACTACTGCTGATGCTCTTTCTTCAAAGCTTTCTCGGTACCTGAGTTTGGTTGTTGAGAATTGAGTTGCTGTGATAGGTACACAGATTTAGAGATAATTAATCATTAGCCATTAATACTGCATAGTGTCTCATTGAAGTGAAAGGGATTGTAATGTACTGCAAAATGTGAAAAATTGCATCTTAGCAGCTTTAATATCACCTGAACACTTCAATGGAGAATAGATTCATGTTTACGACTTTTTGCCTCTGCAAATATTAAACCTCCGTATCTTAAGAGGACAGATCTTTTAATTTTTTTTTTTCCTGTACTTCACCAGCTTTCCAGGCTCATGACTAGGTCAGAACTGAGGCTACTACAGAATATTAAAGAAAACGTAAATGTCATGATTAATGTTTAATTAAGGTTGGTTTGTGCTTCTTAGTTCACAGCCTCAGGTTTATCAGGTAAATGGATTATGTACTTTAACTTGCATTACAGCAGAAAGTTGAGACTGTCACCCTACAGTAACTTGTGTTTTCCTGTTCAGTGGAACAAACTTAGTGGCTAGAAGCATGTTGATTGGCTTGTCAGACAGGTATTCTGAAATATGTTTAGTTTGTTAACAGATAGTTGTAATTTATTTTCCCCCCTTTGTGATTTTTGTTTTATTTGTCATCCAGCTCTTGCAGAATTCACTGAAGCAGATGAAGCAATGGCAGAGCTCGCGGTTGCTGATAATGTCTTTCTGTTCCTGACTGAATCTGTTGTGGGATCTGAAAATTTCTACCAGGAGGAATTTTACATTCGCAAAATTCATAACCTTGTCACAGACTTCCTTGCACTCATGCCAATGAAGGTAAGTTGTTTCTGTGAATAGCACAGTTTTTGAGAAACATGGGCACGTCGTCTTCTATTTCTAAAAGTAGGGCAGGTAGCATTGAGATTCAGATATCAACCTGAGCTCGAGGTGCTGCACTTCAGAAAGCTTGTTGACTTTGTGGAACCCATATCATTTGGGGTTTGTTTTCTGCAATAAAGTGTTCTAAAAATCAAATTCTACTTCAGTGTCGTGAGATTGCAAAGTGAGCTTTTGTGTTTGCAGTGGTTTTGTTTTAAATGCTTAGAATTTAAATGAATTCTGGGCTTGATGCCGATGTCTGTGGTTTTTGTCTTTTTTTCCCCTCTTTTGATATTGACAGTTGTATAACCTAAAAGAACTGACAGTTTTTGTCTTTAATTTTTTATTTCATTCTGTTACTAATGATCTTTTGCACGTTTAAGGGGAGGGATTCTACGTTTTCTGTAGTACCATCAGTTGTTAGTAAAATGACCTGCTGTTTTCACTGGAACAATAGAAGTGCTGTAGAAGGGTTTTAAAAAAAAAAAAGTTTGAAGCAATTGCAACAGTTTTATTTGTGCAAGACCTTGTATCTAGGCATGGAAAATCAAAATTCTATGAAAATGCTTTTATGTAATTGATGTAGGCTTTCTTTTGTGACGTGCATTGTGTTGAGCTGTAGTTGGAGTTGCAAATAATTACTCCTTTCAAAGAAAGAGCAAAAAGAAAGATTCAAAAAGACATTTTGTTCATTGTAAACTGTCAGAATGAGAACAATATTGGCAGGAAAACATTTGAGCCTTAGGAATCTTTGAGGGTGCGTATGAAAGTGTTGCAGACAGCTTTTAGGTTTAATCCTAATTTATTTATAATCTGTTGGGTTTCCATGTTGTTTTCTGAAGCTGTCTGTTTCACAAACGGAACACCCATGGAGCAAATACAATGTCATTTCAAATGTGTTTGTGTTGATAATTTCAAGCGGTATGCTTCTACTGCAGCGGTTGCCTGCATACAAAACGTAATGCACTGTAGCAGGTTTTGAAGGCTGCCTGTGGCCTGCAGTGGTGTTTTCTGTAACACAGATGCAGTAGCCCTTAGGAGCATTTTGAACTGGAGGAATATGTGAGGTATAGTTTTTGAAAGTTCTTTGAACAGGCAGGTTCTAACACGTTTGGAACTGGGAACTTTTTTATGAGGTAGTTCTGAAGATGCTGTTGCTTTACCAAAGATGAAATATGTCCCTGTATTGATACCAACTTTTATGAAAGAGCTATAGGTATGTTTCCTGAATCAAGGTGGAAGAGCTGGAGACTGACCCAGGCTGAGGTTGCTGCTTTCCTAGATTTAAAAGCACATCTGACCCCGTCTCCTGTATCCCACAGAACTGCGTGAAAATCCCAAGGCTGTTTGTTGGTTTTGTTTCATCTCTCTCCTTCATTGTGTTGTGGAATTGGAGGCCTTGGCAAGAGTATTTCTCTCCCGTTTCAGTTTTTGACTTTGGTTTAGATCTGCAGTTGGTTATACCTAATGCCTAAATATGAAGAGATTCTTCATTAGAAATAGGATTTTGTAATACAGCTTATGAGCAAAAATCTGACCACTGACTTGTGACATTGACCATTCCTGTTTGACAGAGGCCAGTACTAGTTCTTTTAGAGGAACTAGTTCTTTTAGAGGAAAGACTTGTTAGCAGACAATTGGGATGTGGCTCTAGAAGGGATTTTTTGTCCACCTGCAGTTTGTTAGTGCTTAGCTTATGTGTGGAGTTATTTCTACTGAATCCTAAATTTTAGGTAAATAGAAGCGTCTGCCTTTCAGGATCTTTTTTATTTTTAGGTATATGTAGATTTAAATTAAACTAAACGAAGATTATAATAGGTCAGCATTTTATTTAACTCTTCTTTATAGCTTTCATGTATTTTCTGCTTGCCAGTGATGATTTGGGTAAATCTTTTGGTTGAGTGCATTACATTTGGAACTCAGTAATTAGCTTTAGTAGTTTAGATAATGCACTATGTCACTTACCAACACTTTATTTTATCCCTGTATTAATTTTGTTAGTATACTAATTTAGATACTTTGCCCTGGCCCCTTCTGCAGTTATCTCTAGTTCTAAGTTTTTGAGATGAGTCAATTCTTTTGTAGCTCATTCAATTTTGCAATTTAAGATATATTATAGAACCATGAACTTATATCTATTGGGCATCACTATGTTTTAGTTTTCGTTGTGTTGAATTGGTTGCTTATTTCTGTTTCTTGTTTCTCAGTGTCTACTTAATATGTAACAAAATTGAACTTTTCATCCCCTGGCTGTTTGCTTTCTTTAAGCATCTTGTGGGGTGCTTTGTGAAAGGCGTTTTGATGTTAAAATTAAATCAGCTGGGTTTTTGTTCAGTAACTGGTCTTTTTTGACACAAAGAATTCTGAGATACTGACTAAAGGGCTTTTCCATTGCTGCAGTTTTTCTTCCCTTTCCTTCTCTCTTTTTTGCTACTGTATTTGTTGACATGTGGTCATGCTATTGGCTGCGACAGACAATTTTCCTGGGTCCAAAGTAATTACATCAATACAAAACTTTTCAGAAGATGAAGTAGCTGTAATTAGAAGTAGCCTTAAATAGCTAAGAAAAGTGGAATGCAAAGGTCTCTATACAGAAAACATTATTTCATGCTGTTTTCCATTTCTCTTCACTCCTTTTGGACCATAATCTAACTTTCTTTGTTTGAAGTCCAGCTAACCTATATAGCTTTCAAAGTAAAAAGAGGAAAAGGATCCACCTTCTGCATCCAAACCAGAGGATCGGGTGAAGTCAGCTGGGAAAACCCCCATAGGCTAAGTTCAGGGCTTTTGGTATGAACTGAGGCCTTGGCAGTAAGGAAGTGATAGAATATGTCTTTAAATGTAGGCTCTGTTTAAAATAAATAAATAAAATTGTTAAATACTCTTGTCATGTATGTGCAAGTTCATTTCCTTTCTTACTTTTTAATAAACTGTTCAGGTAATTCAGTTATTTCTGTTGTTCTGTTCATTCTTAGCTAAATATTGATCAGCGTTTTTCTCCAATTCATATATTGTGTAGGTGAAACAGCTGAGAAACCGTGCTGATGAAGATGCTCGCATGATTCATATGAGTATTCAGATGGGTAATGATCCACCTATTTCCCTTCGGAGAGATCTGGAGCATTTAATGCTTTTAGTAAGCCCTATTTTTTCCTAAATTGCTATGCCAAAAAGTGATTGTGACTTTCAATCTTCATTAGAAAATCTGTATCTGAATAATAAAATGCTGTGTCTTGTACTTTTTGGATTAAAGGGATTTTTTTCTTAAACGAATATTGACATGATGTTAATAAAGTGTCAATTCATAAATGTTTAGTGAGTAAATACTGCATTGTTTCTTCTGGTGGAAGGATTCTTGAGCCAAAGTTATTTTACAAAATTATAAATACTAAAATGTAAATTATAGTAAGATTATCTTAATGTATCTGTTTTCTTAAACTATGCTATTTTAACGTAACTTAGAAATAGCCTTTATTCTTAAAATTCTTACCTATTCAGTTAAGATTTTTGAATTTCTCTGGCTGCCACTTGTTCTGCTGTTGCAATTTAGAAGGTGTCATTTTTCAGAGAGTTCTAAGGAATGGAGCATCTGGTGTGGAATGCTTTGTGTCTCAGGCATGTTTAGCTTATCTAGAAGCGGTGCTCATTGTTGAAATAATATTCTCATCTTTACATAGTTGATAATATTTTTTGTCATCCTCTTTTGTCTGATAGATTGCTGAATTGTACAGGAAAGACCCCTTTAATCTGGAACTTGCCCTTGAATACTGGTGTCCATCAGAGCCTTTGCAGACATCTACCGTCATGGGGTCCTACCTCGGAGTAGCTCATCAGAGACCTCCTCAGCGCCAGGTTATCTAGATTTACCAGTTTTACATTTTTAAGTGAAAAAAGTGATTTTCTTGAGTGGTTACTAGTAACTTGAAATTAAAGTAACCAAAGGTGCAGTTTGAAGCAATAACAATTTCTGCAATAGTAAGGGTTAAAAAAAACAAATGTTTGATATCCTTATTACAGCTAGCCTTGAAGAAGACATTATTTTCTTTTATCCATGACTTATCTGCATGTGTCCTGTTCTGCATCACATGGTTATTGTTGCTTGCTCTAAAATGAGCTGCTACCAGTCATTCAAATTTGTCAAGAAATTTAGTGAGAGTCTGTCTAACCTCTTTAAAAATTCTGGTAAGGCCAATTTTGTCCCAGTTGCTCAGGATATTCTGCTAACAGTGCTCTTGTGTTTTCTGTCTGATGATCTCTACGTACCTCTTGGCGTAACTGAGAAGTAAAATTTCTTAACTATAAAAAAAAAAGCAACTAATAAACGTAGCTGGTATTATTTAGGGGTAAAAATTCATGAGAATATTGTAATTATTTAAAACCCAAAGGTTATAGCCTATAAGAGTTGGAACTTAAAATTAGACTGAAAAAGCAGTCTAGACAGATGAAGCAGTTGTTCCAAAGCTTTGGATAGCTGGGATGCTATCAACCATCAGTGCTTCTTGAATGACTTCAGTGCTAGGCAAAACCTAGTGTAGGACATATTGGATGCATCCCAAGACCCACCTGGAATACAGGCAACTAAGTTTGGTCGTGGTGCAATCTGCAGCCACTGTGATATAGTCCTGGGAAGAACCACTGTGCGTGTGAATTACTGTTCAGTGATGTGACATGCATAGTGATTTCATTCCCAATTACACACTGATTGCACTGTGAAGTGTGCTAATAATACTGTTGTGCAGCATTTGTGAGCTGAAGTAAATTTGATTGCTAGAAATACAAAATGGGAGATTTAGTGTATTATCTTTGCATTAGTATGAATGATTTTATTTTCTCTTTGGCAAGTAATTTTCACCTTCAGGGAAAATTTCCCTTTCCATCTGTATATGAGGAAAAACTTCTTTACAGTGGGGGTGACAGAGCACTGGAACAGGTTGCCCAGAGAGGTTGTGGAGTCTCCTTCTCTGGAGACATTCAGTGCTTCCCTGGATGTGATCCTGTGCGATGTGCTTGAGGTGACCCTGCTTGGTAGGGGGGTTGGACTGGATGATCTCCAGAGGTCCCTTCCAACCTCAACCATTCTGTCATTCTGTGAAACTGACTAGGCCAGTAAACAAAGGAATTTTTTTTGGAGTTGATTCCTTGCCTTCCGCTAACCCCCACCATGATTACGTTAGAATCTGTTTTTTGACTTTGACTGTTTACTTGCTTTCTTAAAATACTCTTTTTTTTTTTTTTTTTTTTAAACACTGATCTTTATTTGTTCTAGGTTGTCTTGTCAAAGTTTGTTAGGCAAATGGGAGATCTCCTTCCCTCCACAATTTACATCCCATACTTGAAAATGCTGCGGGGACTGGCTAGTGGGCCTCAGTGTGCTCATTACTGCTTTAGTTTGCTAAAAGTCAATGGCAGTAGTCATGGTAAGAAAAGTAATACTTCAGCTCTTTCTCCTCTCTTTTTCCTGCTAAAGTAAAAAAGTAAAAAAAAATAAAAAATATCATGTGAAGTGAACTGTGACTTTGTACTTTTCATTATTAGTACAAAGATGAAATTGGAAGGCTTCAGTTGGAATGTAATCTGGAAAAAAAAAAGACTGATTAGGGTAATAAAACTTCTTGAGTACCTTAGCAAATAATTCATGTAAGTAAACAGTGGGGTTTTAAGGCAGCATGTCTTAACACATAAGATGTAGAATATCAGTATAGCTCAATGTTAATATATAAAATTGGTAATATCTTCAAGTTATATATATATTTAAATATAGTTATCTTTCCTGAGCTGGTGGTTTTTTGTTTGGCTGGTTGGTTTTGTCTTTTTCCAGGAGCATTTTGAGAAATACTACATGTATAATAAATTCTAATGGAACCCAGAAAGAATTGTTGGTCAGTCCTATGTTTTGCATTAATTTTGCATTGATCAAAGTGGAAAAAAACTACTTTGAAGTAGTGCTGCAAACATTGTGATTAGTAGAATACTTGTTTCTACTGACTTGTCATCTTAGCATCTTCATGTCTCTATTAACAAACAACCCCCCCAGCAAAACAACTGAAACACTAATTTCAGCAATACGAGCTTTTCTTCGAATTTAATACATTGTTTGCTCTAGATAAGAAAGTTTTCCTTTTAAATTTAAAGGTTCCTGGTTGCCCTGTGAAAGAGTAAAAACAAAATCTTGCGACCTTTTTCTCATTTTTCTAGCGGAAAACATCCAAGGAACAGGTGGCAGTCCTGTCTCCTGGGAGCATTTCTTCCACTCTTTGATGCTTTATCATGAACACTTAAGGAAGGACTTGCCAAGTGCAGACAGTGTCCAGTATCGTCACCTGCCTCTTCGAGGAATCACACAGAAAGAACAAGATGGATTAATTGCCTTTTTACAGCTGACCACAGTTATAGTAAATTGGGTAAATAAGGTTTTGTTTGTTTTGCTTGAATACTTTCTCTTTTTCTTGCAGATCATCATTCATCTGTGAAGTTCATTTGACCAAAAAGATGGTTAGGGCAAATTTACCTAGCAGTTGTTTTTGTTTGATTCATGAAATTTAAAAGTATGGGAAGCATCAGAAATAACTGTTAGGACCAAACGTGCAGCCAGGGTGAAACGGGAAGAGATGGCACCTTTTCCTGTGTTGCCAATGTTACTGATTTTCTAGCTTTCCTGACACTTCGCTGTCACGACGATGTCTTTCAGAAGTGAGATCTATTCAGAAGAAATGCCTAGGGAGTAGTTCTTTGCATGTAATTCTGAGTTTTAAAACAAACAGAGATAATAGAAGACTTTCAAGGGGAAGAGTAGAAACTTGGCAAGGAAACTGACCAGCTGTGAAACTTGCCTCCAGAGTTAGATTTATAATGTCCCTAAACTGGTAATGCAAAATGTGCCATGGATTGGCTGGAAGAGGAATTTTAAGAGACAAACTGCAATACAGATTTTACATTGTCAATTATCTGGATAGCTGAACAGTGTGGAATTCGACTCCTTAGTACCCAGCAGAGTCTGCAGTGTAGAGGTTTGAAGAATACTAGCCTAAAAGTTCTGTGATTTAGCAAGATGTTTTTGCAAGATGGTTTTGCTGACACAAACACAAAGCAGATCAGTGAAACTAACTGGGCTTTTGAAAAATCATCTTTTTTCTTTTTGGTGCTGGTGGTGGGGTGTTCCTCTGGAAGGCCAGGTTAGTTCAGTAGCCTATGTAAACTATCCTGTCAGCACTGGATGAGTGGGGAAGAAGGAACTCTTAAAATTTATATTTCCTAGCATCATCAAACCATAACCTGGGAAGGAGTAAACATCTAAGGATGCAGGGAATTATCATTTGATGAGACTAGAAGCTTGTCCCTATCCAGTGGCTCATCTGAGAGTCTCAAATGAGAGTCTAAAAAAAGGCTATCCTAAGCAACGTCTATTATGCACATAAGTTTTCTTTATGGATAGGGACAACTTCAGTAAAATTTTAGGTAAAGTTTTAGTACTAGCGGATCATTAAATTGGGCTTTCTGTTGAATGAAAATTGTTTGCATTGGCAAAGTCTGTCATTCTTCTGATGTTTTGTGTGCTTGTACAAAGCAGAATTCTCATTGCTGATACTGAACTGTGAGTTAGGCATTACAGTACATGAATAATCTTCAAAATATTAATGTGCAATTTTGTTTTATGTTGAACTCTGCAGAGTGAGAATGCTCGCTTGGCTCTTTGTGAGCACCCTCAGTGGACACCGGTGGTGGTCATTCTGGGACTTCTGCAGTGCAGCATTCCTCCTATTTTGAAAGCGGAGCTATTAGAAACCCTTACTGCTTTTGGAAAATCTCCTGAAATAGCTGCTTCACTCTGGCAATCCCTGGAATACACCCAGGTATTTTAGGATTTTCGGTACTTATAACTATAGCAACCCAATCTGATGAAATTGTCAGTGTGTTTGAAAGCTGCATTTGTAGCAATTGTATCGCACTTGCTACTAAATTCTTGTGTTTCCATTGTTGAATATCATTTTTTCACTTAGGTATTATTTTGAAGCAATTTTGAAAATGACAGCATGGTTTTGAGCTGTAGATCTTATGGGCTGTGCTTATTTTTATGTAAAAGTCTTTCATAACCGACTGTCCTGTATGTTCCATATGTTTTTTCCCCCTCCATGTTTGTCATCAGTAGTAAATGGTTCTGCAGGTTATGTATTTTTCTGTTATGTTTTTTTTTTGTGTGTGTAATATTCTCCCACTGTAAGTGGTTTTCATAAAAGAAAAGAATTGTGTAAAAAGCTCCAGTTGCAGGCATGTAATTTTCAGAGGAAAAGTTAATTGTTATTAGCAATTACAGAAGGAGGACTCAGGCAGCTACAGGCCAGTGAGCCTTACCCCCATCCCTGGAAAGGTGATCATCCTGGAGGTTATCTGAAATGTACTGCTGTAAGAGATAACAAAGGAAATGTCTTTTCCCTGACCAAAAGAAGAAAAATTTTAATGTGAAAGGACTTTTGTTCTTTGTTTTAACCATAAGCATGGTGCAGATCTTCGAGGGTGTAAAGCTAGAAGCATTCAAGTGTACAGTATGTAATCCAGCCTTTCAGTCAGACAAATCTTAGCTTTTTGGCTTTTAAGAGGATATACAATACTGCTACTTATAGCTGCAGAGTGATGAGTGTCTTTTAGTCCTGATAGAAATGATGGAGATGCACTTTGACTATGTGAAACATATTGTTTGTCTGTTTTCTTTTCTCTTTCTGGTTTGAAGATATTACAAACTGTGAGAAGTCCAGGCCAGAGACAAGCAATTGGTATTGAGGTAAGGGTTTCTCTGTCCCTAGGTAGCCTGCCTCATCTTCTACAAATGAGTACAGGGAAAACTTGGAGAGGCTGCATCTGCTGCTGTATCCACGGGAAACCCTGGGAATAGGTGCTGTCATTTCACAGCTTCTCAATTTACTCTCAGGCCTCCTTGTAATTTCTGGAAATTTTTATTCATTTATGAATCTAGTGCAGCATTGTGCTAGTAGCAGAGCAGCGTCTAAACCCTCAAGTTCCTTATGAACGCTTCATCCCCGGATTTTCCTATTTGCCTAAATTGGAGTCACTTTTATTACATCTTGGTGCAGGTCACTTCCATTTTAATAAAAATGGTAAATACAAGCAGACTACATTTAAATGCTGAGGCATATCTGCTATTAACTCAGAAATGAATGAAGAATATGTTCATGAACTGAACTGAGAGTATTGTTGCTTCACTGCTTTTGCTTTGTTTGTGAGACACAGTGGACAAAAGCTCAGCAAAGTCAGTATGCCATGAAGTACTTCATAGATGATGCCCTTATCTTATTTGTTCTCATGTGTTTCTTTCTCACTCAAAATCTTTGTTTTTTCTCTTCCTGTGTTTGCTGTTCTCTTGGGAAGGTTGAGCTGAACGAGATTGAGTCTCGATGTGAGGAATATCCTTTAACCCGTGCCTTCTGTCGACTCATCAGCACGCTAGTGGAGAGTTCGTTCCCCTCTAACTTGGGAGCAGGTCTCCGCCCACCAGGCTTTGATCCCTATCTCCAGTTCCTCAGGGACTCTGTGTTTCTCCGATTCCGCACCAGAGCTTACCGGAGAGCTGCTGAAAAAGTAATAATTGTTTCAAAATCTTTTTTTTTTTTTTCTTTAATGTACTGGTATAGATCTAAGTAGTTAAAACAATTTGAGATTGCGGATGCATCTTAGGTCTGTATTATATGCAAGTTCAATGCTTGTAGTTTTTAGTATATTAATATATATAATATAGAGAACAAAATAAACAAATCTGTTTTGGTGTTCCATTTTACTTCAAAAAGGAGGCTTGACAGTTCAAATTATTTGTAGTGATAGATTAAAAGTGTTGTGGGATAGTATTTTAGATTTAGACACTCATGCCATACATCTGACCAGTACTTCATTGCACTGATTTTTGTATTCTTTGTCATCCTTGTCTTGTTGCTGCAGTATCAGTCATATTCTATATGTGATTTTTCTTCATTTTGTGATTATCACAGTGGGAAGTAGCTGAGGTAGTTCTGGAAGTGTTTTACAAATTGCTGCGAGACTACGAACCTCAGCTGGAAGACTTCGTGGACCAATATGTGGAGTTACAAGGTTAACTTGTTCATTCACTGACATTCATTCTGACAAACAGAACTGGAACTTGCTTTGATCTCTTGCCTCTGTCTTGTGATCCTGTTTAATACGGCAAGTAAGCAGGCGAAAAGCTAGGTCAGGGCAATGAGATAGGACGACAGTCAAAAAGTGTCCGCATACTACGGGGAGCTATGCTGTCTATTCAGTAGAGCTTGATATAAGCTGTTTCCAACTTCTCACACTCTACTAGGAGAATGATTTGTGTTTCCCTTGCATTGCTGATTTGGTTAAAAACAGTATATGACACTTTTAAAAAAAAATCCAAAGTTGGTTTTGGCTTATTCCTCTGGTTTTTTTTTCTTTGGTCTATATCTAAATCACCACTATTTATAGGGCTAATTTAAAAGTCTCACTGTATTTGATATATCCTCTAGTATTGCTGTTATTGATATATTAGGTATTCACAGCGGTCAGTAGCAGTAGAATTATGATCTGAAATCGTTAAAGAACGGTTGTCCAGAATTAATAAGACCAAAGTAAATGGCTATTGCCTCATTACAAGGCTTATGTGAACTGGGTTTGGGCTGCAGATTGTTCTTAATACAAAGTTTCTTCTTAACATTGAATGCCAGCCTGGTGCTTCTTGATTTGCTGTAGCAGTAGAGAGCTGTCAGAATCACTTCAGAAGTGAACAGCAACTTTAAGACACTCGCAGATTTTGGCAAGCTCACTGGAGAGGTTTCTGTGTCTTGTCCTTTGGCAAACAGTTTTTAGCAGCTGAACTGTCTCGAACAATCTCTGTTAGCTCGTTCCCATCCTCAGCTAATGCTTCAGCTTATGTGGTTATTTGTGGGTTATGTGATACATTGGAGAAATGGATTAAAACCAATTTTTCTGACTAGATCCGTTTCTTGAACTGATTCACTGTGTCTACAGTGAAATGGTGTGTCTACTGACATGTTGAAGGGAAGCACAAACACAAAATAAAAGGAAAAAGGAGAGAGGGAAAGGGTTTGTTTAAGCTGTCTGATGTCAAAAGAATCTGCACCTTCATTCTCACTTGCCTATTAAGAAATGTTTCTGACTGCTCTCCTGCTCTCCCCCCCAATTTACTAGACTAGATAAAACAGAAACATTAGTCTTGAGTTCTGCTTTTATTTTGTTTTTCTTTTGTTTTATTGAGGGTCTTTGTGTTCCAGGCTAGTAGTTTCATTTCAACATGTGTTGTTGTAGCAGATGTGCAAGTATTTGTATACTGTGAGCATCAGTGTTTCAGTGGACTTTGTCAACTTTGGTTTCTGGAAATGCTTTTTTCCCTCATGCCAGTTTTGGGGAATGTAAACTTTTTTCAGTTACTTTTCAGTCACGTGAAACCATTTAATGTAGCTCCATTGTGGTATAGAGTCCTATCGTTGATTTGAATTCAAGGCCAGATAAACCTAGGGAGAGTCTAATGATTTAAAGTTGAAACTGTGCTAGTAGATTTTGAAAAGTAGTGGTAATTACTATTACTACTCTTTGCAAACTTTCTAAGCTACCTAGATAGCTTATGTGTGGACAAAAACTCTGAAGACTTTGTATGCAGTATGTTTTGTGAATTTAGATGTTGCTTACAGCAACAGGGACTGCTGTTTTCCAGCTCAGGCTAGCTTGAGCAATGGAAGTCTTTTCTATTTGATGATTTATTTTTTTTTGTCTTTAGGAGAAGAAATAATAGCATATAAACCACCTGGGTTCAACTTGATGTATCATCTATTGAATGAGTCCCCAATGCTGGAACTGTCCCTTAGTTTGCTGGAAGAAGGAGTTAAGCAGCTTGATACTTATGCTCCATTTCCTGGTACGTGCCTTGAATTTATTTTTCAGGTGAAGTTAAAATGCATATAAAGTGGGATTTAAAGCTGACGTTGCACATATCTTCAACTTGATTTTGTTTTTCTGGCATATATAAATTGTGTTTTGTGGGTAATTTTCCTAGCAGTAAATAACCGACAAATTCTTTCTTGGTATAAGGTATGGTGAACGAGGTTTATGAACATGGCCTATTTTAATGGATCCTTTCTTTTTCATACGGTTCTTTGTTGTTTGTGTACTGCACAGGGAAGAAGCATTTAGAGAAAGCAGTACAATATTGCCTTGCACTTCTAAACTTGACCCTCCAGAAGGAGAATCTTTTTATGGATCTGTTGCGGGAGAGCCATCTTTCCGTTATTGTCACACCGCTGGAGCAGCTGCTTCAAGGAATCAATCCTCGCACTAAGAAGGCAGATCATGTGGTGAATATTGCAAGGTATGTGCAAAGTACTGAGAAGTTAGGAGTTTTGGAGGCACAGAAGTGATTGGATCCTGGTCCTTTGATTTTAACAGCCAGCAGTGCTTCTCAAGATTGGAATCTGCATTTATATTTATTTTCTTTGCTTTTTTTTTCTTACGATTTGCCTTATTTGCAGTGATTACCTGGGTTATAATTTTCATTTTGTCACAGTTTGAATGTTTTGTATAGGGTAGGAGACAACTAGAAACTTCTTTTGGCTGCTCTTGTGCGTTTAAATGTCTTACAGTATTATCTATTAGTTTCTATATTAAAAGTATCGAGCTAGCATTCTGAAACACTGATTTTCACTGATTTACAGTTTAATTTTAAATTGACTTTACAGACAAACCAACACTGCTTTTTTATTCAGTGAGATTCTGAGAAATCAAGATCTCTGTATATATTTTTTCTTTCATTTGCCATGTTACTTTTTTTTACATAACAGTAGTTAATGAATAGTTAAAAAAAGTGCCTTTTAAGATGCTTTTAATTAAATTAAACTAAAATTTAATTTTTTTTTTTTTTGAATCTCACCTATTTTGGGTATATGCAGTAGTTTAGTTTATACAGTTTTGGTCCTTGATGATACTTGTTTCTGTGTGATCTGCAGGTATTTTCTCCACGTCTTGTGTGAGTCTGTGATTTTTTTTTTACTACTGTCTTGCATTGTTTGAGGTAGATTATAGATAAAAAGAATGCTGGAAATTCTGAGGCTGATTATTAAATCTACATGTTAGCCTGTACTTTTGATGGAGGAGAGTGAACTGCTTAATGTGAAGTAAAATTTTGTTGCAGTTTTAACATTTTCTTATATAGTTTGTTTTGTAGTTGTTTTAGTATTCTCTCATCTATGCATTACCATATTGGAATCTTACAGTCCTCAAAAATCTCATTACAATAATCTTGTATTTTTAAAGGTATCTTTATCATGGAAACAGCAATCCTGAACTGGCTTTTGAAAGTGCCAAGATTCTGTGCTGTATTTCTTATAATTCCAACATCCAGATAAAACTAGTTGGTGATTTCACACATGATCAGGTAAGTGTCATTTTCTTTGGATCTGGAAAGACAAAGTGTTGAAGAAATACTGGTGCTCTGTAATGTTACTTCAAAAGCTATGTTTCTAGATCAAGTACATTAAAACAATATTTTATCTCATCTCTACCTACCCCCAAAAAGTCTTTTACTGTGGCATTGTGAAAAGTGACTACTTCATTAATTGAAAAAAAGCAAAAACACGAATGCTTTGGAAGAAGAGATAAGAGATACTTCTTTGAAATACTGAGACTTTTTCTTGACTTCATAGTCTTCAGCCTCTGAGGATAATTGAGCATATGTAACACAACAGTAGATTTTTTTTCTTTTCTCTTCAGTGTCTCTCTGCTAATCTATGATTAGCGTATAATTTTCATGCTTAGTAACTAGGTTACTAGGTTAATTTTTGTCTAGACCTTGTGTCAACCTATATGGAGGGAATTTTGAAAGGTATTGTTTTTAATACGGTTAAAATCCCCTTCGTTTTCATCCTTCCATTGCTGAATACAGAGTATTAGCCAGAAGCTGATGGCTGGGTTTGTGGAATGTTTGGACAATGAAGATGCAGAAGAATTAATTAATCCAGATGAGGGTATGTAAAAGGTTTCTTAAAAATGACTTGCACTTATCTTTTGCATAGAATGAAATTAATGAAAGAAAGGGCTTTAAAGTCAGAATATCCTTTTCTTGTGTTGTGTTCTGTAGAGACACACCCTTAACAAAAGGAAAAGCATTGTTAAGATATGTCCATAGTATGATGAGCCAGCTAGAAACTGAGTGTTTTCAGAAGAGAGGAGCATTTAAATTGCTATGGATGTGTTATTCAGAGCTGTAATTTGACTCTTTGATCTTGTATTCCTCTGTACTAATATAAGCTGATGGTTTACATTTATTGCATTTAATCTGAAGGCTCTGAAGATTATTACTTTAAATCGATTGCTTTACTTAATTGTTCACCTAATCTTTTTTAATCAAGAGCTGGAGCCTGAAAAGCAGCGGGCACGCATCCATCATGAAACAAGGATCCATATTCTGAATCTCCTTATCACCTCTCTTGAGTGTAGTCCTCCCAGCCTTGCTCTGTATCTCTTGGGATATGAGCTCAAGAAGCCTGTCAGCACCACAAATCTGCAAGACCCAGGTATGAAAAGGAAAAGTTGATCCTGCATTTATTCAGTTCTCATACCACCAACGCTGAGAATATCTATCAGAAAATTCACGGGGAGATCCAGCTCCTCTGAATGTTAAGAGTAATAAAACGGGCCTTGTTCTAATCCTCAAAATCTGTACTCAGAGATAAGTTGAACCCAGGTGCAGTATTTTAAACTGCTTTAGAATTTGATCCTTTGTCTAAGTTGGATTTTGGAATGGACTTGAAGTTAGAGTTATGGGAGGAAATGATAATTTTGAAGAGAAGTGTAATTTTATTTACTGTTCACATACATTGCGGTTGTCAGCAATACAGAGAAATTGATTTGGTGATCCAGGAAGTCCCTATGTGTGACAAGACTTTGAACAAGTTATACAACTTGAGTACTCTTCTGCCCCTCCTCAGACTCCCATTTAAGATTAATTATCAAGTAGGAAAACAGTCTGGCTGTTTAACAATGTAGAAGAAAACCTTACAGAAGATATATATATATATATATATATATATATACACACATACACATATATATGCATATATAGCATTTCAAATATTTCTGGAATTGGTGTGAAAAATAGTGAATTAGTCTGTCTTGTTTGGCTGAGCTTCTGAGGAAGCGATCACGCATTCAGTGCAAGGCAGACTTGGATAAACTTGAGCAAGTTCAGAAGAGATGGTTGGGGCTGGAGCACTCAGCTTATGAAGAGAGGTTGAGAGAATGGGACCTATTCAGCATGGAAAAGAGAAGGTTTGGGGGAACCTGATAACAGCCTTCCAATATCTACAAATAAGTTAATGAGGGGAAAAGGCCAGGCTCTTCAGTGGTGCATGGCAGGAGAACAAGACAGTAGGCATCAACTGAAAAGAGGCTCTGAGCGAATATGGAAGAAACTTCTGCAGAGTGAGGAAGGTGAAGCAGGGGAATGGGTTGGCTGGAGAGGACATAAAGTCTTCATGCTTGGAGGTTTGTCAAGATCCAGCTGTATAAAGCTATGAGCTTTATCCTGTCTGCTGTTATAGCTGGCTCTACTTTGAGCAGTAGGTTGGCGTAGAGACTTCTTGGAGTCCCTTCAGATCTGATGTACAGGATTCTTTCTCAGGTATTTTAAGGAATGTTTTATATGAACACATTGGGATCAACAGATTTGATTTTAGCTATTTAGAGAAGCCTATTTCTCATGATCTTTGGGTTGGATGCTTTGGTCCCAGCAGATTGTGTTTGTTTACGGTTGTTTCTAGTTCTAAATGAAGGATAGGTAGGACCTGAATTTCATTTGGAAAAAAAAAAGTTTTAGAGTTATTTTATGTCTCAGAAAGGCACAGAAAGACACCAGCCTCTTTTTTATCTGGAAAGTAACTTAAAATGGTAGACCATGTTTTGCACATTTTGAAATTCTATACATAAAGAATATGGATAATTGATCTGCGAGCATACAATTTTAGAGGGTATCATACGTCAGATCAGTAATAGGAGACTGTCTTTGTCTCCAGGCTGTGAGAGATCCTTGCAGACCGCTTTGAATTATCCCATTAATAATGTGAAGAAAGAATGACCATAAGCTATATGCCTAGGAATAATAATTTCCTACTAAAGCATAAATGATGTGGGTCCAAACAGAGACGGTTATTTCCCCTGTAAGAATGGTGGTTGTTGATGCATTTACTGCTTAAGGGCATCTTGCTTGGTGGATTAAAGTAATAATTGGATAAAGGATGGATGCAAATTGACAGAATTTTTGCTTCAGTCTTAAAGTCTTTTTTCTTTTTCCTCTTGGTTGCAGTGTTAGGTGCCTCTAGGAGAGTTATTGAACAATTGTGGTCATTTTATGACTAAATACAGAGATTTAAAACTTACATTTGAAATTCTCAAATGAATATTCAATTAAAGTGTAGGACTGAGAATCCAAATTTTCATCTGGTTGATGCAGAATATTAAAATACCAATTCGATCTCCTTGTATAGAACTGAAGAGAAAATTCTTAAGGAAGTTTTGATTGCATAATTTGTCTTCTTTCTGCAGAGTGCCTGCAGATGTTTTAATTTGATTTTTGCTAAAACAGTTCCTCCCTTTATTTTAATTGAGAAAAATCTTTGCTGGATGTTTTTGCTGCTGCTCTGTGGAGCAGTATAGTGCAGCATAAGGTATCTGAAGCATTTAGTTTCTGTAATTTTGTGTTCTAATCTGCATCAATCTATTATGGAGGCAGGTAAGTAAGAAATTACTTCTGTATTTTGAAGGTGTTTTGGGTTGTCCACGGACTTGCCTTCACGCTATTTTGAACATATTGGAGAAGGGTACTGAAACAAGGAATGGGCCTACAGCAGTTCAGGAATCTCCTCATCTTGCAGAACTCTGTTACCAGGTATGCAACCTATTTTCTGTTGACGTATACTGAGAGTAGGCTTTAAATAAAATTAGCTCCTTCATGGTCGATGAACACAGATGGTGATGATATTGATAATATTTTTTAGTTTAAAAAGGATCTTTCAAAATTTTTTTTAATATATTGAACTCCTGATCTACCTTTTCCTATGTGAAAATGTATTATCTTCTAAAAACACCGAAAACAAAAAGTCTGCACTCGTGTCAGAGCTTGGAATTCGGTTGTACTTGTAAAGCTAATGATCTAAATATTTTTGACAAGCCTCTGAATGTCTTATGGCCACATGACAAGTTTTTTTTTTTTTTTTTAATATCTGGAACTGCATTTTGCTGAAATGTAATATGACAGATAATCCCAAATAAGCAAATAAAATTATCTTCTTTGTTCTGCAGCAGTGATGTGTGTGTCTGTATAAAATATAGTCAGAGAGAGTAGGCAGGGAAGACAGTTGGATTTGACATGTGTGCAAAATTAGTTGCTGTTTGGCCTTAAATCACACACCTTTATCGTGCGGATAATCTGTGACATCTAGAAAGTATTTTAAATATAAGTAATTAAAAGTGGAAGAGGCCATACTGTAGAAGAGGAAAAAGATGAAGATGACATTTCCTGTCTTGGTGAACGCAGGGAGTAAAAAAAGGTGCTTGTCTTTTAAGTGAAATAGACAAACTGAAAGGATTGTAGAGTCATGTTGTGTGTGAGTAGTTGCTATAGATGCCTGCATGCCAATAGTCCTTCAAAGTATAATTCGATTTATGTTATAAACCATATGTTGTGCTTTGGAGCAGGCTGCTGGGAAACTTACTGAAAATACAGGTAATAATACTGTTTGAGCAGTAAAACAGAGTTATGCTTCTTTTTTGCTTTTGGTGGTTTTGTTTTGTTTGTTTCTTGTGAAATAAACTCCATACCATATCTACTGTTTTTGATTTTCAGGTGATCTATCAGTTGTGCACATGTGCTGACACCTCGGGCCCAACTATGAGATACCTGAGGACCAGTCAGGATTTCTTATTCACTCAGCTGCAGTATTTGCCATTTTCTACCAGAGGTAACTTTTGTCCTTAGCTAAGGACAAAAAAATCAATGCTTCCTTTGTGTCTTTAGCAATCCCAGAGGAAAGATAGATACATAGCATGATTAGATAGAATTAATTGCTGCCTCTTTGCTAATCATTTAGTTCTGATATTATTGAACTCTGCCTGCTTAGGAAGTTCGTATTGTTTTGCAGAACTCTTGTAAAATAGCTTGTTAGTTCTGGAGCATATCCAGTCTCCGGAAGCAAATCCTTACCTATCTTTTAATTATTGTTGTAGCTTTGTTAGATTCTGCTACAGCAAAAAAGGTGTATTTTGGAAGAGAATGCTATGCAGAACAGGAGGGAGTAGAAGGCTGGTGGTTATAACCACTTTTATCTTCTTTTCCTTGAAATAAGTATCTGGAGATTTTATTTGGTGCTGATGTTAGGTATGAAGTGAATGGATTTGTTTTAATGTTTAAGACTGGCATTTCAAAGGTAGGCATCTTAAAACTGCATAAGTGTACTTACTGGGTTTGTCAGATGCTAGACCACCAGTACTTTGTTAGATGACAGTAGTCTTAACCTTCAAGTGCACATATCCAGAATGGGGGAAGTACTTTAGACGATCTCTTACATAACTTAAGAATGGAAATGAGATTCATATAGAATACGAAGATCCTTGGAGACCCAGGTTCAAGCATTAACACCTTAAAAGCAAAGTGATAGCTCACATGGGGGTAAATGTCTGATGATTTTCACTGAAGTGATAATTGATCTCACTTGCTCATAGATTCTCTCCAATGGTTTTGAGTACAGGTTACATCCAGATTTTTTTGTATGTTCATACTCTTAAATCCATGCCTGTGTATGAGTCTTTCAAAACATTCGTGTGCATTGAATGGCATTTGTCAGATCCCTCAGTCTTTTTGTGAACAAATGGTGAGCAATTCATAAGTAATGGTAGGTTCTAAAAGCTTTCTCAAATGAAGAAATGCTTTCGTTGGAGTAAGCAGTACTATTTATGTTCAGTTTTATAAGAGTTTTCTTATCTCCACCCAGAGCATGAGATTTCAACACTGAACCAAATGTCCTGGTTGATGAAAACGGCAGCGATAGAAATGCGAGTGACATCACTGAACCGCCAGCGCTCCCATACGCAGAGACTGCTGCATCTGCTGCTGGATGACATGCCTGTGAAACCCTACTTGGGTAAGAAGAACTTGCTGTGATGACATGTGGCTATATGCCTTGACATGTGTCTATGCCCTCTCAAAACGCGTGTGCATGCCAAATGCCTGTAGACAGGTGTAGAAGCCACACGTGGACACCAAATGCCTCCAGGCACTTGTACAAGCCACATGACTCACCATGTGTGAACAAGCAGGTTGGGCACATGCTTGAATATGTGTGACCATGCCTGGGCTTAACAGCATCCACAAGCGTTTTTGGTGCACACATGTGAACACGCATGTGCTTGTCAATGTTCAAACATTTTTTTGGATGACACATTGGAAGACGTGAACACGTTTGTGCTTGTCAGTGTACCCACACAATTTCAAGCCACACATGTAAATACCTGTGAACACACGTGCTCACCAATAGCCTCCACATGTGTTTTTGGGCAACATGTGAGAACACACATGTACATGCTAACAGCTTCCACATGTTCTCAGGGAATATAGCTGAACACGTGTTAATAGATGTGTACACATCGAGTGCTTCCACATGTGTTTTTGGGCAACATATGTGAACATGTCTGCATGCCATAGGTCTCCACGCATTTTGGGGCAACACAGGTGAACATGTGTATGTGTGTTTTGATAAAGTAGGTGGTATTTATTTGTTATTTCTTTTGATTGTTTATGCTTCAGGTGATGGTGAAGGCGGGATAGAAGATGAAAGTCGGTCTGTCAGTGGGTTTCTCCACTTTGATACTGCCTCTAAAGGTAATCTTTCTGGGCATTGATTATTTCTCTGTAAAAATTTTCTGTTCCTGAATTGGGGGGCTGCTTCTAGAACGGACACTGAAAAATGAAATAATAGGCTTTCAAAACAGCAGCAGTACATGAAATAAATTTATTTAGCATGGAAAAAATGAATTTCAGAGCCTTGACATGGTTGGAGAGTGGAAAATATTGGACTTAAAAGGAAGGTAGAATATTCTGTATTTAAGTGTCTGTGGAAGGGTGAAATGGGAGGTGGCAGTGTATAAATTTCCTGGGAACAGGAAGAACAGTGAAACTGTTGCTAAGATTGAATGTGTTTGTTTATTTTTGGCAAAGAATATAAATACCAAGCAGTTGACCTTAGATTTCTTACTACGTATTTAAGTTTCACCAAAAGACTGCATGGTTCTCCTTGAAAACCAGCCTGTTTTTTAAGAGACAAAATTTAGAATCTTGTAGTAGTAAGTTGGATTAAATGTATACATAAAAAGAGAATAACAGAAAACAACAGAGTTAAGAATTTAAGGCTCTAGAAAATGTTTTTAAGCACCTTCTAGAGATCACTTGTGTTTTCTGAAGATTTAATGTTCTCTTTTGAAACTTTACACATTAAGATTTGAATTGTCAAAGGTAAGTAAGGCTCCTATTTGCAATCCTTTTTAAAATCTTTTTTCTTCTTTTTTATCTCCCTGTTATATTTCGGACTACAATCTGAATTGATTTACTTTTCTAGTACGAAGGAAGATCTTAAGTATTCTGGATTCAATTGACTTTAGCCAGGACATTCCAGAGCCTTTGCAACTGGATTTTTTTGACCGGACTCAGATTGAGCAAGTCATTGCTAATTGTGAACACAAGAATGCACGTGGGCAAGTGGTCTGCAACGTCAAGGTGCGCAGTAGTTCGTGTTCTCAAATTATGTGTGCCATTTATATCTTGATAATCATTTAGTTTTTAAAATCAATCAGTGCATTAATAAGACTTTGAAACACATAAAGAGTATATCTGTTTCAGATGTACATAATTTATGCAAACTGTTTGGGTTAATTTATTTTTTCTTCTGCGTTGCACACACTGATTTTTCATTTGCACCTGACACGTGTTGGTTTAAGACACTTTGAGGAAATATTTTCTGTTTTAATGTCTTTCATATCTCAGAACACCCAAATGATCTTGCAGTAAATGACTTCTACCTTATTTCATTGTTCTGCAACACAACTGTGTAGTTCTGCATATGTGTACACAATTATGTACATAATATAGCTGTGTATTGCAGTAGTTCTTAAAGGCTTCAGTTAACATAGTATCACATTGTGATAAGTAATTGACAGGTATTTAATAAATAGTCCTGAAAAATTTGTGGTCCAAAAAACGGTGGACAAAGCAGGAGTGGAAAAGAATGGCAAAGTGATCTTGCTGGTGATAGGAAAACAACTATTCCATATTAGAAACAGGCTATTCTGTATTACAAAATATGTTTTAGTCTTAAGAGGAGACAAACCCTTAATCCTGCACATAAAGACTATAGTGGAGGTTGAAGAGAAGAAGGAGTGGTGATTTGTTAGAAGAACTGATGAAAGAACATAACAGCTTTGGAACAGAAGGAAATGAAGGAGTGCAAAAAATGGGAAAGGCAGTAAGCAAGAAGAGGTTGGACAGCTCCTAAAAGTAGTTAGAGAATGAAATATGGAAGAAACCAGGAAAATAAATGAAACTTACTTGAATCTTCTTAGCCTTTTAGTTGCATCTGTTACTATGTAGCTGTCTCCTTTTAGAAGACAAATACGTCTTTCTTCTGATTAAAGTTTTTTTTTTTTTAATCCCTTTTCGATTTCAGCACCTACACAGAGTTCTGGTTGCAGAAGTCAATGCCCTTCAAGGAATGGCAGCAATTGGTCAGAGACCTTTACTTATGGAAGTAAGTATAGCAATTGCTGTTGCTGTTCTTGGTGGATTTCATAAACCATCAAGCAGTAAGCTTTACCATGAAAACTTGCAGATTTGAGTCCTGAAATTTGAGTTAGTAATTTCTTAAGGGAAAAAAAAAGAAAGACATTAAAGTTTGATAAGAGAAGCTACTTAACATACTGTTCTACATACAATAGCAGCCAAGTTCATCTTGCCTGTCTCTTGTAGGGGATGACAATTCATTTGTCCTTTCTTCTATAAAGCTGTAGTTTCTGTGAACGTGGAGGAGCTTAATGCTTAATTATTTTTTGAGATTCCTACCATCTTCTAGTTTTATTTGAAATTGGCTAAGTGGGTTTGAAAATCAAACGATGAATGAGAGGTGACACACTAAAAATAAGGAAACACACAAACAGCCTTTTCACAGTTGTCTGCTTTGATTTTTAAAGTATATATGTGTATATATATATATAATTTTACTACACACTTGAGACATTCATGGTGAAAAGCCTTTGTGAAAAGCAGCTCAGAATTGTATTGGCGTATCTTGTTAAAATGATTAATGGCAGCTTGTTTCTGATAATCAGAAGACTTACCTATTTTTTTTTCCAAAGACTATTACTAATAGATTAAAACTTGTAATATTGAAATCTGTTATTGTCATAAATCTCTTTTAGCATTTTATAACTCAATTCCTTTTTCATGGGTGTTCAGGAGATCAACACTATCCTGCAGTATGTAGTGGAGCGGAATAAGTTGCTACAGTGCCTCCACGCTAAGAGGCATGCTTTAGAGTCGTGGAGACAGCTGGTGGAAATTATACTCACTGCCTGCCCCCAGGATCTTATACAGGCTGAAGACAGACAACTGATTATCCGTGATCTGTTACAGGATGTGCATGACAAGGTAATGCTCTACTGGAAGCCAACCCTTTCTTTGAACTTTTTTGCTGTGTCTTTTTATATGAAAGAGAAACTACTCTTCAAGTAGCGTTTTTGACCGTAATCAAGAAAAAATTGTCTGCCTTTAGTATTATTTTCAGCTTTTTGATTGCTACTATGCTGAAGTTTGAATGTGCCATTGGGCAGAGGGGATACTCTGTATTTTTGCATAACTACTGTGAACTGCAAGCCATATATTCATGAATTTTGAAGACAGAATCACAGAATCACAGAGTCGTCTAGGTTGGAAGAGACCTCCAAGATCATCTAGTCCAACCTCTGCCCTAACACTAACAAGTCCTCCACTAAACCATATCACTAAGGGCTACATCTAAACGTCTTTTAAAGACCTCCAGGGATGGTGACTCAACCACCTCCCTGGGCAGCCCATTCCAATGCCTAACAACCCTTTCAGTAAAGAAGTTCTTCCTAACATCCAACCTAAACCTCCCCTGGCGCAACTTTAGCCCATTCCCCCTCGTCCTGTCACCAGGCACGTGGGAGAATAGACCAACCCCCACCTCTCTACAGCCTCCTTTAAGGTACCTGTAGAGAGCGATAAGGTCGCCCCTGAGCCTCCTCTTCTCCAGGCTGAACAAGCCCAGCTCCCTCAGCCGCTCCTCGTAAGACTTGTTCTCCAGACCCCTCACCAGCTTCGTTGCCCTTCTCTGGACTCTCTCGAGCACCTCCATGTCCTTCTTCTAGCGAGGGGCCCAAAACTGAACACAGTACTCAAGGTGTGGCCTCACCAGAGCCGAGTACATCTTGAAAGACATCTTAGTGTGATATGGTATGATGATGGTCTGGAAAGGGTGGGTGAAAAGGTAACAGCCCGTTTGATGAGGAACATAAAAGATGTCACTGAAGTGATGAAAGCAGCCAGTACCGCATTTGTTAATTTTTTGCAATTAGATGACACTCTTTAAATCCTAACACTGCTTCTTTTGAAAAATTAAAGAGTTGAATGAAACATCAGAGTAGAAAAAGTAAAGATATTAGAATTAGAAGGGCTTCTGGGAACACGAGCGTTTGCTTTGTCTTAAAATATTTAAAGTCTGGATCTTTTACTGCAGAAATAGAGTAATAATTTTTGAGACAGACTGGACAGTTATGACTGACTCAGCCATTCTCAAAGAAAATGTAATGAAAAATCCTCATATTGTTTAGTCAGCTGGAGAATAATTTCTTGTTACTGTTTTATTGTGAGAGGCATACCGTATTTAGTTTTGGTAGACAAGCTATGTTTTGAGGAATGTGTATAAATTAAAATGTCATCTTTTTTTGAACAAAAAGTAACCTTTTAGGGTTTGTTGTTGTTTTCATTAGTTTTTACGTAACTCTTTCAGGAAAATATTTTTTTAATAGAATGTGGGTCTTGTTTTTTATATGAACAAAATTAAAACATGGGAAACAAGGGAGGTCTTTACTGGTCAAAAGAATTTCTTCAATTCCTAAAATCTTTACAGAGCACAAATTTCAGATTCTAATTTCCTGTAATACTTTAGTGGAGAATTTTGTTAATTTGAGAAAACAATTATCTTTATTTTTCTTTGAAAATAGTTGATCTACTGTATTAAACAACCACATTGCTTAAAAGGAAAGCTGCTTGAGTGTCAGCGATAAAGATACCAGCTTTATCTTTCAAATGATGAAGTGAACTAAAGTGGCTTACGTTAACTTCCCATTAGTTTTTCTCCACGTTGTCTTAAATGCTTCTTTGATGCTCACTCTTTTGAGCTTCCTAAATTATATCTTCACATTTTTAACACAAATAGTTTTCTTTAAATAGCTGAGTTCTTTAAAAAGCAAAGAAGGTGTCAGTTGTTCTTTCTCTAATTTAAGTTTAAATATTTTACTAATAAAGCAACTCAAACAACAGCACATTCCTTCCCGTTTCTTATCCAGATTTAATTATCATCTTGCCTGTGATTTGTGGACATAAAAACCAGAAAGCTTATGGTCTTCTCGATTAAAACGTGTTCAACATATTTTTTTCTGGATGTATTTCACCTGACACTACTGACTGTGATTTGTTTTAAATAGTGTTATATTAATGAATTCCTTTTGAATACATAAATGAAATAGCTGCGAGAGACTAAATTAATTGCTTTAATAGCTCATGAAATCAGACACTTGCCTACTTCTTTGTTTTCTTCTTTTGTTTGTTTGTGTCTTTTTTTTTTCTATGTGTGTTTTTTTTTTTTTCTTCTGTGTTAAGATCCTGGATGAGGATGCAGCTCAGGAGCTGATGCCAGTGGTAGCAGGGGCTGTGTTCACCCTGACGGCCCACCTGAGCCAGTCTGTGAAAACAGAGCAGAAACAGCCACTTTCAGTCCCAATGACGGGACAGTCTCAATATGTCTTGATGCTGGATGGTTCTTTTGCCTCATCACCTGGTTCCGAGAGCATATCCATAGGTTTTGCTTCCATTGGTGACTCCTCCCTTCACATCATCTTAAAAAAGCTGCTGGATTTCATTTTGAAAACAGGTGCGATATCCTTTGCCCTACGTTCATGGAAATTCTAACCACCAAGAGTACAAAGAAGGACTGAACCGCTCAAGTTTTTTTTTATTACAGTCAATTAGGTAGATCTTCCGTTATTACTATTGATATAAGTGATGCTAACTAGCAAGAAAAAAATTAAGAAAAGCATTTTTTTTTGAAATCTGAACAAGCAGAAGAAGAAAGATGTGTACATAACTTTAAAGGGAGTTTCATATTCAAGTGTTTATAGCAGCATACACTTGCTGAATTTACTCATAAATATTATACAAAGTGTAGAACCCTAATTTAAAAAATCTATTTGTTTTATTTCTGCCAGCACTGCCACAGAAAAAAATAAATTAATTGTCAGTGGAAGATAGCGTTACGGAATTTGTATCTGTTTGGTTCTAATTATGACTGTTTCTTGTGAACAGGAGGTGGCTTCCAGAGAGTGAGAACACATCTTTACGGATCACTGCTTTATTATTTACAGATTGCCCAGAGACCAGATGAACCAGACACTTTAGAAGCCGGTATGGTCCAATTGTACTTTGGGAAAGAGCAGAAAAAAAAAACTTAATAAACCCTAAACTATAGTTCCTGCATGCTGAATTGTCTCCTGGAAGTAGATAGGTTATGTAGATAGAAAGCATCTTACTCCAAGATGGAGTTAGGAGGTGGGCAGGCTGAGGAACATCAGGGAGTCAGAGAACGAGGTTGTCTGGTGGGGTAGAGCTCTGCCATCCCTGAGGCAGGCTCCTGGGCCAGCAGCAGCCACTGCACAAGAAACAAAGGTTCCCCTACCCCCTTGCTGCCAGACAGAGGTAAGGGATGTGAGAGACAGGGGGGAGTGGAAGCAGGTTCCTGTTTGGCACAGCAGGCGAACCCCCGTGCTGCATGCCTGACCTTCCCAGGCACCCCTACATAACAGGTATGAGGCTGTGGAGCTTGATGGGCAAGCAAATGACGATGTGGATAAAGGTCCATCCACAGTGGGGCAGTTGCCCAGGGCAAGTCAACCTATACCCCGCATCACAACAACCCCCACCAAGAAAAAAAAGAAGGGTTATAGTCATAGGGGACTCCCTTCTGAAGGGAACGGAAAGCCCATCTAGACCCGACTCATAGGGAAGTCTGCTGTGTCCCTGGGGCACAGATAAAAGATGTCACTTGTAGAATCATTCACCTGGTACGCCCCTCTGATTACTACCCTTGGCAAAAGAGAAGCCGAAGAGCAATCAAAAGGGACTTCAGGGGACTTTAAGGGACTGCATGCTGGTGAGGCCCTTCAGTCTGCCCCATGTGGGGCTGAGTTAAATATAAGGCATCTGATGTGTTCCTATACGTTACACACACAGCATGAGAAATAAGCATTTCAGCTCCCTGAAATGCTTGTATACTAATGCACGTAGCATAGGAAACAAGCAGCAGGAGTTGGAAGCCAGGGTGCAATTAGAAAGCTATGATCTAATTCCTATCACGGAAATGTGGTGGGACAAATCACACAGCTGGAACATTGGAACAGAGGGCTACAGGCTTTACAGGAGAGACAGGAAGGGAAAGAAGGGTGTGGGTGTTGCCCTCTGTGTTAAGAACTGGATAGATTATGAGAAGTTCTCTCTAACAAACAGCCAAGAGCAGGTAGAGAACCTGTGGGTAAAAATTAAGGACCGGATCAACAAAGGACATTTTGTGGTTGGGGTCTACTACAGACCGCCCGATCAAGAGGAGCCTGTTGGTGAGGCCTTCTTGCTCCAGCTACAGGAAGCATCGCGCTCACAGGCTCTCATCCTCCTGGGGGATTTCAACCACCTGGCTGTTTGCTGGGAAAGCCATGTGGCAGGAAGTAAGCAATCCAGGAGACTCCTGGAGTCTATTTAAGACAACTTCCTTGTCCAGGTGTTAGACAAACCAACCAAAGGAGAAGTGTTATTGGACCTGGTGCTCACCAACGCAGGACCCCAAAGATTATTTGATATTCCTTCTGTTCCTTTAGTTAAAGACCTCAGGGGAAGACAAACAAAACCATAAAACAAAGCCAAGAAGAGTCAACAAAAAAATAAATGTGTTTTTCAAGCCAGTTGGATTTGTTAATGGCTTGAATACTTTACTTACCAACATTTATAATCATTATTTCATCTTAGAGTTTGGATGAGGCTGGAACAACAACCTTGGGTTTGGTAACTATGCATGAAGACTTCTGCTGCTTATTACTTGGTCAGCTTTTTGAGCTATGGTAGTGAAAATAGGTATGGAATTGTTATGACCTTTCAGTATTTTATTGCTGACTTTGAAATCAGGACTTTTCTACTTAACTTACCTCGTTTACTTCCCTTCAAACCAAGTGTTTTGGTCCCAATGAAAGTTCTTAGGCTTAATAGATGTTCTAAGTTACATGTATTGAATCTTAGAATAGTTTTAGGCAGGTTATTTACAAGTGTGGCATAAGTATACAGGCACAAATGTTTTTTAGTTCTGTCTGGTGTGTGCGTGATATTTAGAAAAAAATGGTTTTGTAGGAAAACATCTGCACTTCAATCAAACACCCTTGTCCCTTGTTTATGGTATTTCTGTTGCAAGATAAAGAATGCCCTGAAGGATACAGCCTCAGCTGTACCGTAGCTAAGCTAATGCTAAGCTGCCCATCTTTCCATTTTTCCTTTTTTGTTATACTTGTTTTTTACAGCTAAAAAAACGATGTGGGAACGTCTGACAGCTCCTGAAGATGTGTTTAGTAAATTGCAACGAGAAAACATGGCAATTATTGAGAGTTACGGGGCAGCTCTCATGGAAGTCGTCTGTCGTGATGCTTGTGATGGTCATGAGATAGGCCGGGTAAATAAATTATTCCTCTGCAATTACTGTTTTGTTTGCTTTAAAGAACATTTTACTACTGTGTGGAGAAGGAAAATTTCATGAGGTAGAACTAGAAAACATTCTCTGTAGATACTTGCTCTATGTCACATTTCTGTCCTACCACTGATTCTTCAAGTTGTTAAAAGTAGGTACGTACATGCATATTAATTATTTTCTCAAACAGGTTTGTGTCCCTTTGTTTAACAATAAAGGTAGTAAGCACTGCTGCAAAAGATTGTAGGCATAAACTGCTGTGACTTTTATATGTTATCTTTAAATCATGTACTTACTGCTTTATTTTCTCACTTTGGGAAAGTTTGGTAACTTGAGAAAGAAATATTGAGAAAGAAATATTTTCTGACAGGAATCTAGTCAAAGTGCAAAATAGTTTTACTTAGTAATTCTGCTTGTAGCAATACTTCATTAAAAATATTGTGGCATAGTTAGCAAACAGCATCTGTAATATTTTGTTAGAGGATAAGTAATAGAGGAAAGGCAATTGGCTTGTTCTACACTAAAATGTCAAGAAATCTTAGAATATCTTCCACATAAGGGGTTATGCTTGTAGTGCAGAAATGCACTCTGCTTTTAAGAAGCTGTTAGAAGCAAATCCCTAGCATTTACTATTTTTAGGTGTTTGTTAGTAATCTCATTAATCTAATAGACTTAATTCTGTTTTGTTTTTTTCCTTGGTTCAATTCTGGTTTTTTTTTTTTTTTTTGTTTGTTTTTCCATCCTAGATGTTGGCATTGGCTTTGCTTGATCGTATTGTTTCAGTAGACAAGCAGCAGCAGTGGCTATTGTATCTCTCCAATAGTGGCTACCTGAAGGTGCTTGTGGATAGCCTAGCAGATGATGATGCGACTCTTCAGAGCTTACTCACACCTCAGCCCCCTCTACTTAAAGCGCTGTACACCTATGAGTCCAAAATGGTAAGAGCACTTAAGGAACAATTTTGTGTTGTTTTTAAATAAAAGTTGCTTGTCTATACTTTACATTGATTGTACTCAGAGATACTGTACTGAAATAATAGTATTTGAAATGGTGCTAAAATAGAGACATAATTTTAATAAGTGTCATTGTTCATCTCCAATTGTAAGTACTTATGTTTTTCCTTTGTTCTCTAGGCATTCCTCACCAGGGTAGCTAAAAGTCAGCAAGGGGCTTTAGAACTGTTGAGGTCTGGTGTGATTGTGAGGCTGGCACAGTGTCAAATATATGACATGCGACCTGAAACAGACCATCAAGGGTAAGTGTTGGTTCCCTGGCTGATTTTGAAACTGTAATACAGTCCTGGGAGAACGTGACATCTTTTTATAGCTATAAGTCTTTTGAGTAAGTATTTGTGGGTGTATTTTCTGTGTGTGTTTAGTTTAAAACTTTAAACCTGTTTTATTGAGAGGAAAATTCCAAATAACTGGGTGTCCAGTTGCTTATACTATGTAAAGTCCTATTTGTTTGATTACTTATATAGGAATGGTCCATGTGTTGTTAATAAATTTTTTATTAATTTAGACTGTAATGTTTGAAAAACAGCCCACTATACGTGTTTTGGGGATTTTGTAATTGATTGCTGAACAAAAGGTACAAAGTTCATCCTCCCCTGAGGTGCACTAGTAGTAGAGTAGTGAAGTAAATGTAATTTCACGTTTAAAAAAACATTACAGTTATGTATTGCTTGACAAGATTCTTGGCGTGTTGCTATATTGTTGGTTATTGCAAGATGACTTAGAGATCTCAGAGAAGAAAATCGCGTATTTAGGGGAAATCACCGTGGCTGATTTCAAACCTCAGTCTTTGCTTTTCATTTACAGTTCTTAGTGACACAGTGTTGGTTCAAACACTTTGGAAACAAGTAAGACTTAGACAAGTAAGCAAGTTTGCCAATGACACCAGGCTGTGTGGTGCAGTTGACACACTGGAGGGAAGGGATGCCATCCAGAGGGACCTGGGTAGGCTTCAGAGGTGGGCCCGTGGGAGTCGCATGAAGTTTAACAAGGCCAAGTGCAAGGTCCTGCACCTGGGTTGGGTCAATCCCAAGCACAAATACAGGCTGGGTGGAGAATGGATTGAGAGCAGCCCTGAGGAGAAGGAGTTGGGGGTGTTGGTTGATGAGAAACTAAATATAAGTCAGCAATGTGTGCTTGCAGCCCAGAAAGCCAACTGGATTTTGGGCTGCATCAAAAGAAGCATGGCCAGCAGGTCAAGGAAGGTGATTTTTCCTCTCTATTCTTCTCTCATGAGAAGAACTCTCACCTGGAGTGCTGCGTTCAGCTCTGAGGTCCCCAACATAAGAAGGACATGGACCTGTCAGAGTGAGTCCAGAGGAGGGCCATGAGGATGATCGGAGGGCTGGAGCAGCACTCCTGTGAAGAAGGGCTGTTCAGCCTGCAGAAGAGGAGGCTCTGGGGAGACTTTCGTAGCAGCCTTCCAGTATCTAAAGGGGCCTACAGGAAAGCAGGGCAGAGGCTCTTTGTCAGGGAGCGGCAGTAGCTGTGTGTCAAAAATATGTTGATTTTCCAATATAAACTCAGTTCAACTACAAGGCTATTATTGAAATATGAATGTTTGCAGATTCTTGAGGGTAGTTTTAAGTCAAGGCTCTGCTTCACTAGTGGGCCTTACTTCTCTTTATCTTTTTTTCTTTACTTTTTTTCCCCACACTAAACCTCTTAAGCATGTATGGAATGAGAGATCCCCCAGTCTTCATTCCTGCTCCAGTGGAACGCTATCGCCAGATTCTTCTCCCAGCCCTTCAGCTGTGTCAAGTGATCCTCACATCCAGCATGGCACAACACCTACAAGCAGCAGGACAGGTAAGTTCCAAAAGATGCTAGTTACTGCTTACTCAATCAAATTATATGTTGTCCTGCTTTGGAAGTAAGCTTTTCTAAAACTACATTTTCACTGGTATGGGAGATCACTCTAAAATTCTCACAGGAATAAAAGCATTGTGTCCTCTTTACCTGACGCTAAATTTTGAGACAATCATATTTCTCTTTTCTTCTTGTGGTACAGGTTTTGCAGTTTCTCATTGCCCATTCAGATACTATTCAGGCAATCCTGAGGTGTCAAGATGTTAGTGTTGGATCTCTCCAGGAGCTGGCCTTCCTGACAGGAATAATCAGCAAGGCAGCTTTGCCTGGTAGGAACTGCGGATTTGAAGTCTGTTACCTACATCTGCATGAATCTCACTTTGTTTTCTATGAAGCAATAGCATATCAGGGAATACGTACAACACACAGAATTCTCTGGAGATGTTCAGCTCTTGAAAAAATAGGGAAATGTTAAACTATTGTTCTCGAAGTAAATATGGTGGATTTGCAGTGGACACGGTGTCCAGGTTAATGTGCATTTGACTTCCCATTTTCTTTTCATTATGCCAACTGGCAGTAAGTACTTTTTGTCTTTGGGACCATTTGCAAATAGAAGTGTTCAAAGTGCATGTGGTATCCTCAAAAAGAACTTTCATTCGGAAATTCGGAATTTGAAAATTCCACAACTGAGAAAATGAAGACAGAAATCTTTTGTGTACCCATATATTTGTTATTGTTTTCTACATTTGTATTTATTTTGAAAAGAAAACTTCCAAGAAAAAGCGCTGTGGAGGACATTCAGGAGGAATGTCTGATTACAGTAGGATGGAGCGCAGAGTTGTAGGTGGAGGCCAAATGTTCATTTGCTTACAGTATAACAGCTGCAATTTTCATGCTAGCCTCCCTCCCCCCATCTTTTTTTTAATTAGTTAGCAGAACAGTAAGCTACATAGCATGCATACTAGCTGCATTCATATCTGAATATCTTCCTCAAAGAATGAGAAAAATTTGTTTCGCTGATTTTTTTCTGACCAAGGCTTATATTTAAATGTATATACTGCATAAATCTTTTTTTAACCTTTTTTTTAAAAAAAAAAAACTAAAACAGTTAATGTCTGTATCTTTTATCAGGAGTGCTAAATGAGCTGGATGTTGATATTAATGAAGGGACGCAGATGGAGCTACAAGGACATATAGGTCGATTTCAGGTAATAAAGTTACCCGCTTAACACTTGTCCTTTTGGAATTGTGAGTGTAGATTAGAATTGCTTCCTGGTTTTGTGCTCTGACTAATAGCAGTTATGAAATGGATGTTTTCCAGCATTATGAAAAATGTGCAGTGCTTTTTATTAGTAGTAGTTTTGTGGTTAGTTTTGTTGTTGTTTTTTGTCATTGGATTTTGTTCTGTGTTTGCTGTTGTTTTGAAACAAGTAGAAAAGACACCATTTGGCAACACAAGAGTTAGGTCAGAGACTTCGTTTCCCTCCCTGGTTTAGGATTCACCTTATGTGGAGGAGAGCAGTTTGAACTCAACACCATAGTATGTGAACATAATGCAGAATATTGTTACAACTTTTGCCCCAAGCATGTCTCCAGTTCAACAGTGTTGAGCATCGAACTAGTTAGATGTTAGCAGCGTCTAACATGCTAATATTTTATTTCTTTGCTTCCCTTTTAAGAATAACCCTGTCTTAGAAACCAGAAATAAAACCAGGATAGAGTAAGTCCTATTCAAAAGCTGTAACTGCAAATCTTTTTACAGCTCATCATTCAGCAGTGTTTTTGAAGCTTTGCTATCCATGTCAGCAAGGATGTTTGTAAAGAAGTGTTTATTTGAAAACTGTCTGTAGACAGAACTGTCCTATCAGATATTTCTGGTTGCCAAGAGAAGGATGTGTTCTCTGGGTACTTTGATAGTAACTACTAGATCGACCAGCCTAAAGCAAAGTAGCAAGCTGTAAGCGATTGCTGGAATGCTGGGGTAGTTGTTTTTCTGCTATGTTATGTCAGCAAGAAATTCTCATGGGAAACAGTAGAAAGGTTTCTTGTTGTAAGGAGTTTTAATTAGTTAATTTGAAAACTGAGCCGTTCTGAGCAAAACTGTACAAATCCAGTCATCTGTTCCTGTAACTTTTGTCTTTGGTATGTCATGTTATTTTCATCAAGTAATTAAAGAATTCAAGTGTTTTACTTTTTTCTAAAAGTAATTACCAGTAAATCTTTAATCTTCAGTATCTTCTTTAGCATTCCAAATAAAACTGACTTCCAGTCTGAGGCACTTTGATGATTTTAACAGCCATATGTAAACTAAAAGGAGATTTATAGATTGTTGCTCCATTCTATGAAACTATTCAATTGCTTTTCTGCCCTCTACTTCTACGCAACTCATTATCTTCAGATTTTGTTTTGATTTATAGTTGAAGGTGTTTTAAATGGGTATAGGTAAACCTAAACTGACATTGATACTATTCAATATAACAGTCCTAAAAAGATGTAAGACATCATTGTGAACTTCTAAATCAAATTCATTTCTCAAGGAACTGTTTTAGGGTGCCATTAACTTTTAAATTAAGTAAAGGTGAATTAAAGCATTGTGTTTTTAAAGATACAAATGTAGCTTTTAAAGTTCTAAAATTTTTATGTGAACTGCTGTCTTTCTTTTATATGTTAAGGTATATGTATCATTCTTCAGCTTTTAAAAGTGTCAAGGATCATGCACATCCTTTGTTAAGGTTTTAATTAAAAAAAGTTTGTTTCTCATGACAGCGCCAGTGTTTAGGACTTCTAAGTCGGTTTGGTGGTTCAGACAAACTGCGTCAGTTTAAACTGCAAGATGATAACTCAGAAGGAGACAGAGTGAACAAGAGGGATGAAATTGAGTTGGCCATGCAGCAGGTGAGGACACAAGAAGCTGTGAGAGCCTTCAGTCTCAAACTGTGAAATTTTACCTGTTGTACAGATTTTTTTAGTTGAGGTACTTTCACATGATTTTGACTAGTGGTAATGTTCTACACTGCCTTTAGTTTGGTATAGGATCTCATGTTTCATTTCTATTCAAAATAAACATTGAAAGTTTGGTTATTTCAATTTGCATTAGCAACCATTATTGTTTTAGACACAAAGTCTGTCAAGTTCAAAACTTTAAATCGATGGGTAATTTTCAAAATAAGGGCTGGATACAGAGGGCAATAGAATAATGGAGAACACTAAATGGAAAATGCACAAGAAGAGAAAAATGACCAGAAATTGCAACTAGTAGGTTTGGGAAAGAGGTGAGGTTGCAAATCCTGGGCTTGAAATAGAAGTGAGGCTGTAACTGATCAGAAAAAAGAATCATCACATTCAAGTGAGTAGAGAGAAAGCAAAATGTTGTTAATTGACATTTATACATGTAGTAACTTGCATGCTGTCTTTTTTTCTTTTTTTTTTTTTAGATCTGTGCAAACGTGATGGAGTACTGTGAGTCACTTATGTTGCAAAGTGCCCCCAGTTTTCAGCACACTGTTTGTCTGTTCACTCCTAGCCTGTCAGAGACAACCAACCGAGATGGGCCTCGTCAAGGTGAGATTTTGGCATGCTATTTTTTGAGATTGAATAGCAACATCTGGGCTAGCATGAAATTACCTACCAGAGGCTGTAGTTTATCTTACACTTTAAGTCTCTTTATGCCAATGCTGTAGCTGCTCATTTTCTTATACTGTAATAAATGCATGTATGGCCTTGCACTCCACCAAATAAGGGAACTAATACAAGTTAAAACAAAAGTGACGAAAAATGCTTTTTAAACCAATTCCCATTACAGCCTTAGAAACACATATATCAGTAAAATAATGTGTATGTAAATAAATAGTATAAGACGGGAGAAGGTAAAGATTTAAATTTTTTTTTTCAGCAGCTGTGCTAGATTAAGTTAGGTGGAACTAGGACGTTATTGATGACATGTAAGGTGCATTTTGATGCTGACTGGAACTCTTCATTATGGCACGTGGCAACAGGTTGTGGTGTGCTATTATGTAGTTGAGTGGTTAAAAAATTTACATAGTATGTCTTCTGATCTAGTTAAAGTTTCATGTGTTACACTCAGTACTTACTGTACTGACTGTCTTCTAGTACTGCAGACACAGAACTTTTTGCCTAGACTTTAATTTGTGTAAATTCTAAAACAGAAATAAAATGTAAACTTGCAAGTGCATGTTTTTCATGTCTTTCACTACGTTATTGACAGAGAAGATACCTTATTGATTTCTTGATTTTTTTCGTCATTTAATTTGATTTTTGTAACTTGGTCGTATTTTTCTAGATACACAAGCTCCAGTGGTTCCGTACTGGCGCTTGCCTGGTCTGGGCATTATTATCTACCTGCTGAAACAGAGCACTAATGATTTCTTCAGTTATTATGATAGTCATCGTCAGAGTGTTAACAAACTGCAAAATGTGGAGCAACTCCCACCAGATGAAATAAAAGAGGTAACAGTTCTGCTGACTCTGTAGTCTTTGTGCTTGCTCGTAACTGAGATATAGCTCAGGGACTCAGAAGCATCTTAGGTAAGTAAATAGTTCCAGTTCTCTTGCATGATCTTTCCTGCTGTTGATAGGAGGGTCCATAGGATGGGCAGCATAAAATTTGGGGGAAAATATTGGGCTTAGCTCTGTAAAAGTAGCACATGTTTTTTCATTATACTGGAAGAACATTGCTAACGCTTTGGGATTGCTCATCATGTATCCTTCTTGAACAAATAGATGTAACTTTTGTAGTGTTGAGTAGCTCTAACTTTTGCATCAGTTCTTGCTGAGATGACTGGGTTACAGAGAGAACGGGGATTTTATATAGAAGAGGAATCACTGTCACTATCACAGTGAATTAATAAACTGACTGATAACCCAAATGATGATTTTTCTTGATACAAAAGTTGCTTGGGGATACATTTAGTTTATTCATTTTTTTGGTAACGAGGCTATGCAATTTAAAAATAGAGACCACAGTTCTGAAGAAATAGTAGCTAACATTTGATAAATAATTTTATTTGCTTATTTCTTTCATTATTCTGCTCTGACTTTCTACCTTGTTTTTCCTCTTCTTGTTACAGCTGTGTCAGTCAGTTATGCCAGCTGGGGTTGACAAAATCTCCACTGCCCAAAAATACGTTTTGGCAAGGCGACGCCTAGTGAAGCTAATAAACAACCGAGCCAAACTACTTTCTCTCTGTTCTTGTATCCTTTTAAAACTGAAATGACCCTAAAGATGCTGTTCCAGAAATGCGGAGAAATAGGAACAGATTCTTTTTACTGAGAGTTTTGACCACTTTGAACACATTATTAGGCAAAATGGAAATTTGAAATTATGAAACTTAAAATAGTAAGAGTGTATTGTTCTGCTACTGTCAGGCTGTAAGTATTTTTAAATTAGTACTCTGGCTGGAAGATGAGGTTAGTGATAATTCCCATCATGGAGACCCCGCTAGGACGTTCTTCAATATTATGATAAAGCACAGCTCTTAAATATTATCACAATATTGTATTGCTAATATTATTACAGCCCAGCTCTTAAATTTAGTATCCAGAACCACTAAATATGTACACATATGTACAGGTGCAGTGGCAAAAGTGCTTTGAAAAATAATTGAGATGTGTGTCTGAGCAAGTGGAGTTCCCAACATTATAGTGAGCTGTGCATAAGCCTTTTCTCATAAACACCAGCAATTCTATGGAAATAACTAATCACACACAAAATAATTGTCTGCAGAAGATTGGAATTTTCCTCTGAAACCTAGCTTAGGAAAGATGTACTCTTGCAGAAGCACCTCTTATAGCTTAAGATATTAGTGCTACCTCCAGCTTTACAACCTCAGCTCTAATTCACTATTTCTGCAACTGAACTACCATTACAAATCACATGAGCACTGATCGTCTGCTCTGGTGCAGAGTGCTGGTTTAAAGCCTCTCCAGGTTGAGCACAGCAGTCATTAACCTAACCAGTCACTAACCTAGCCAGTACTGCACAGAAGCAGGTAAGGAGAGAGCATGCGGTCCATTACCAGGCCACAGTAGTGGGGGTTGAACCTGCTGTTGGAGGAAGTTACAGATGGTTGAGGTAACATCTTCAACTGCTTCAAAGTGATTGTGTAAATAGACTTATATAGTGAATGTACTATCTAAGGACAACATATTTAAACTCCTTCACTTAGATGTGTGTCTACAGATATTATAGAAACCTGTCTCTTCATTCTTTGGCGTCACCTGGAACACTATCTACTGAACTGCATACCCACTGACTCCCAAGACCCACTGCTGTCTTCCAGGACATCATTTAAGAGAGGAAGACTGCAAGGTAAAATTTCTGAAACGTTGAGGTGTCTTTGAGTAACTCTGATGATTAAATTTAAAACTGATTTCGTTACTATTAATATCTTGCCATTTGTATTTAATGAAGAGATTTTGTTTGGTTTTGGACTTATGTTTCTTTTTTCCTCTGAAGAATTGACAATACAAATATTGTTGAGTCACAGGCTTTTGCGTTTTGTTACGCATATCTCCAAATGAAGTATTTTTGTATTTATTTCTGTTAAAAAAGGTAAAGTTCAAATAATGTAATCAGATCATCGTCCAAAACAATGCATATGAAAATGTAATATAATAATCTAAGATTAAATTAAAAATTAAAATGAAGACTGGTGTTTTTGGAAATATTTTTAGAAATGTAGGCACTATTGATTCACCAGAAAAATTTAAGTGTGTTGAATTTTGGTATTAAAAAAAAAAAAAAAGGAATGGAACTAAGTCAGAAAGAGAAGTGGTCTGGGGAGGAGCTTTTTGCAAAGTGCCATGTTGTATGCTCAAAATTATTAATGACTGTTCAATGATTTAGGAAAAATACGTTAAGTACAAAAAATACTTTAATTTCTAATATACGAGTTTGGTGACCAATTTTGAGTATTGCATTTTAAAATAATTTTATAATGATGTGGAAAAAATATGTTGTTGAGTGGCCAACATAATTTTAACTTCTTGTTTTCTATCACTAGATTCCTTTGGTTCAGAGCCCAACTTGGATTTCAGCAGTGGCCTGAATCGAGTGAGCCAGCATGATATAGATCAGGTGAGATTTAACAGTCTGCCGAGAAGTACAGGGTGCGAGTGATTGCCATACAGCTATTGAGAGCAGTCTGATCATAATTTTCCCATCTATACCTGTGGTAACTGTGGTGGTTTTACCCAGCTCGGCAGCTGAGCTCCACCACAACTGCTCTCTCACTCCCCCTCCTCAAAGGAAAAGGGGGAGAAAATAGAATGAAAAGGGCTCAAGGGTTGAGATAAGGGCAGGGCGATACCTCAACAATTACTGTGACGGGCAAAATAGTCTTAGTGTAGGGAGATTAGAAAAATACATTGCCTATTACTAACAACCTAGAGAAGTGAGAAACGAGGAAAACAAACTAAAAACACCTTCCCACCACTCACCCTCTTCCACCTTCTCCTGCTGAGTGGCACAGGGGAACTGGGAATGGGGGCTGTGGTCAGACCCTGACTCTTCATCTCCGCCACTCCTTCACGGTCCCTCCCTGCCCCTGCTCCACATGGGGTCCCTCCCACGGGATGCCGTCCTTCCCGAACTGAGCCTGCGGGGGCTTCCCACAGGCAGCAGCTCTTCAAGAACTGCTCCCACACGGCTCCGTACCACGGGGTCCATCCCCCAGGAGCAAACTGCTCCAGCACGGGTCCCCCACGGGCGGCAGCTCCCCCCAGACCCCCTGCTCCTGCGTGGGCTCCTCTCCACGGGCTGCAGCTCCGGCCCGGGGCCTGCTCCTGCGGGGGCTCTCCATGGGCCGCAGCCTCCTCCAGGCCACATCCACCTGCTCCACCGGGGGCTCCTCCACGGGCTGCAGCGTGGAGATCTGCTCCGTGTGGGACCCATGGGCTGCAGGGGGACTGCCTGCTCCACCGGGGGCTCCTCCACAGACCGCAGGGGAACTGCTGCTGCCTGCCTGGAGCACCTCCTGCCCTCCTGCTGCACTGACCTTGGGGGCTGCAGGGCTGGTTCTCACTCCTCTCCCCCAGCTGCTGTTGTGCTGCAGGGGTTTTTCCTTTTCTTAAATGGGCTCTCACAGAGGCACAAACAACATCACTTATTGGCTTGGCTGTCTGCCAGTGGTGGGTCCCTCTGGAACCAGCTGGAACTGGCCCTTACCTAACATGGGGCAGCTTTTGGATTCTTCTCACAGAAGCCACCCCTGCAGCCCCCTGCTACCAAAACCTTGCCACATAAACCCACTACATCAGCACCAGCAGTAAATAATTTAAAACTGATGAAGTGTTGCAAAAATTTTTAGAAAGTATTATGAAGCAGGTAGCAGCTGCATTGCTGAACACACATTTTCAAGTCTTAATATACAAAATTAAATGAAAAATGAGCTAGATAGACTGTTAGGGAGAAAATTAATCATTCTTTTCCTTTTATAAACCAGTCAAGTGGTATGTATTTTTTAATAATAGCTCACTGAAAACATCAGTTATCCTTGAAAGATTTGCAACATGAGGGCAGGATTCCTGATTTTCTGTGAATCTATAACTGTTGGGAGCAACAGGTTGACAGCGGCTAGGCTGTAGAGAAATGAGATTGAAAAGGGTAACAGAAACTGAGCAGACTATAAAATACGAATGCTAACACAGAAGTGATTTCTACTTACACAGCAATTTAATAGTTTGTGTTAATTGGATGCAGAAGGGGCAGGAAAAAAAAGTTCATTTTTATTAATAAATCCCATTGACATTTCTCCGGGTGTTTGTGTACAGAAAAGCTATGCTCAGACGTTTCAAAACCCTTACTTTTGAAAGGGTTTTAGAGAATAAAGCATTGTAAAAGGGTTGACAGACGATGGATAAGTGGATGTTTTAGAGATGATTTTGTATTGTTTACTGCAACAAATCTCTGTTTCTCAGCTTCAGACAGAAGCCACAAACAGCTTTGGTGAATCTCTGCAGAAGAAGCTTCTGGACATCGAGGGGTTATATTCTAAGGTTCGGTCACGCTACACCTTTATTCAAGCTCTTGTTAGACGCATCCGTGGTCTCCTAAGGATATCAAGGACTTAAAAGACTGATAAAGGATGCTTGTGCCTTGAAGCAGTGCACTTGGGCAGGCCTTCTGGATCATCATATTTTATAGATCATACATTTTCTAAATAACGTCAGAAAAAATGTTACCTTTTTTATTATCTCTTTGGATAAGTTTTGTGCATTCTTTCCTACTGCTCCCAACTTGAACGGAAAAATAAAGAATTGTTTTTAAGTGAGTTATGATTAATGTAAAAATTCAAGCAAGAAAGATTTCAAATGGAGGACATAAAGGAAACAAAAAGTTGTTCTGCAATTGTGATGATACTACACTTGTGGATGCTGTTAGAGAAAATGAAAAGATCTGCATCTGTTTATGCTGTTCTTGCTTCACACACATTTAATGAGAGAGAGATTTCAAGTGCCAGCACTTGCAGACTGTGATCACACCGTTTGGTATGGATTCTCTATGAAAGGAGATCATTTTTGCACAGTAAACTGCTTGTTTCTGCTCCCCACTGCCCTGCCTTTTTTAAGCTAACAGGAATACAAGCTTCCTCTCTTTAGACAATTCTAGATATGAGGTAGAAGTAAAAAAACAAACAAAAACACACAGGGAAAGGCATGGAAGGTGACTGCCTTACGTTTCGTTCTTCACGGACATTTCGTTCTTTACGGCTTAGAGGACTAAAGGCTTCTATGCTGTTTTTCCTGAAACAGGAGTATAAAGACAGAATACAAGGTATGAAGAGGGAGCCAACATGCTCGAGTGGTAGATTGGTTCTGTAGTTACCGATTATTCTCATAGGAGGTTTTTGTATCATTGTTTCTTATGTAAAAAAAGAGTAGCGTAACCTCCGATTTCTGATGTAAGATCTGTGGGATTTCTCTTTTTGCACTGTCTGAACTTAGAGCCCAGTTCTCCACATGTGCCTTGTAAATTGTCTCTCCTGAGTTTCCGTTATGTAGTGTTTCACATTCTTAAGGATGTTGTACTTCACATAATTAATTTGTGCAGATGAATTTTGCCATCTTTTAAGCAGGGGTAATTATAGCCCTGCTATCAGCTGATGGTTATTCGCTGTTCTTTAGGAATAGCTAGTTATTAATGGTTTACACAGTTGGATTTTTTCTGTTGATTGGCAACAGCTTTTTTTGTTTGTTTGTTTTTCTACCATCTTAGTGAAAGTCAGGAAGCAATGTATTTAATAAGCAACTCCGTACAAGGACATAATTTTGGAATTCTCCTGTCTCAGGAATTTACTAGATTTCAGAAAATGCCGTTCTGATAACTGACTGATATTTGTGTGGGATTTCTGCCTAGACAGATGTCAGTATTTACTTCTTGCAAATCATTCCTGAGCGTGTGGACCTCTGAATGTTCCAGATGTTTCAACAGCCCAGCAGCATGAACAGGAAGGGAAGTGCTGTAACACCTCACAGAGTACCAGGACACTGTATTTTGTGATTGGTAATGCTTTTACCACACTACTAAGCTGTGCTAGTTTCTGTCCTTCGATGGTGACTCCAGTAGCCACTCTGCTCTTGGGAAGAACAAACCTGAGGATGCTTTGACTGCTTATATGGCCACGTCAGCTGTTGATGATGCAATCATCTCAGTCCTGATACACCTAGCGTAGCGATCTTAGGCGTGCATCTTATTGTTTAAGCCAGAACCTGTTGTACGGAAGGGAGCCTGTGGTGCTAGTTTGCCCCTCTTCTGCGCCACTGAAAGCTGCACGGCTCCAGGGCGGCTCTGCAGAAATGAATGCCTTATGGGCAGAAAAGGGAGCTTTATGGGCACAAATGGATACATACGGGCAGAGATAGGGCGTTTTATTGATATAAAGGGGCGCTTTGCTGCTTCCTGGGCACGGTGCCCCAGAGCTACGCCGCCCCTCTCCCTGAGCATCCCTGCGGCTCCCGCAGAGCCTGGTGGTGGTGGTGGGGGCTAGTTCTGAAGCCCCTCAGCGACGACGAAGCACTGGTTGCCGGTAACGTGGGGGATTTTTTTCTTTTTTAATCAGGGTGAGGGGGCGGGTGAGGGAGGCCGGGCCGGGCTGCGCCGCCTCCCCTCAGCACCTCCCCTCAGCGCCCGCCCGCCCGCTTCCGCATCCGCAGATTCGTCACGACACCGCACCGGCCCGCTTTTTAATTTTAATTTTAACTTTTTTCTCCCCTTCTCGTTCCCTTCGCGGGGAGGGCGAGGGGCTCATCCAACGCTCGGCCTTTCCCTTCCTCTACTCGGGCGGCCTCCGTCGCCGTGCCGAATCGGCGGGGCGGGCGCCTCCTTTACTCTGGGCGGCGGCCGACGTGGAGCCTGGGGGCGGCGGCCGCGGGACGGGACCCGGCGGGGGCTCGACATGGGTCAGTGCGGGCCGGGGGGCGCCGGGGGGAGCCGGGGGGAGCCGGGGGGGGACAGGCGGGGCCCCGCGGCTCGGGCGGCCCTGTTCGGAGCTGTGCGGGCGGCGGCTTCTTGGGGCGGCGCAGCGGGGCTGGGAGGGGGGGACGGGGGTGAGCGGCGTGAGGCGGAGCGGCCCCGTCAGGGCCCCGAGGCCCGCAGCCCGCGGTGCCCGTGCCGGCGCCTCAGGGGCCGTTTGCCTCTCGCCGCGCCGGGCCAGCCGCCGGCAGCCGCCCCTGCGCCGGGCCTGGTCCCCGGGCTGGGGGGACCGCGGTGCCCCGGGCCCGGGCGTACAGCAGCCGCCTGGAGGCTTAAATCCCTCCCAGGCGTGAGCCTCCCGCCTCGAAGGGCGCTTTGCCTCGGGAGGCAAACGCGGGGAATCGTTTTCTTTTTTCTTACTATTTAAATCAGGTTTTGGCTGCAAATCTCTCTCTTCTCTCCTCACTGTTATCCAACGTGATCCTAGCTGGTTTGGTATTTCATCGTCTTTTACAGTGTTCATGTAGGTGGATGCACAAAATTACTATTTAACTTCTGTAGATGTAAAGTCATCGACAAAAAGCTTCACTGTTACTGGCTTAGACCATTAGTGTTGTTTTTACGTGTATACATCTAATAAACGTAAATCAGATATTAGTCTGGCCCCAGGTACTGGATTTAAAGAAGGAGCAAGGTGTTGGGACAAGCCACTTCTGAAAAAAATCAAAATAAAAATGATTTTAAATAAGCTCCTAGACTTCTCTGCAGCACTAATGTACTTAAATTTATTGCAACTTCATTGTTTGCAATGGGGTGGGATTTAACATGTACCTACTGATTTACACGTAATTTTAGGGGAGAAATAGATGGGCCTCAGGGAGGCTGTAAATACCAGGAAAAAATATTTCAGGCTTCCGTGTCCCTGTATAGTCTCTTGCAGTGAAAAGATAGAGGCCAATACAAATAAAGAAGTAGTTGGCTCAGATTTTGGCAAGTGGGAGAAAAGGAAAAAACTCCTAACCACAATGAGGAAGCTCGATGCAACTTGATTTTGCTGGGTAGATCTACAACAACGTAGCGGCATAAGGCCAGGAAAGAAGGATATAGTTCAGCCCACAGGTGTCCAGGCAGCAACCCGAACTTGTCTTTTTTCACTGAGAGGAAACATATTGCTGTTCAGTCAGAAATCAGGTCAGTTTCCATATCGCTAGCTGACATTGAAATGGCTTTCTGTTCTGATTTTTTTTGTAGGGGGCTTTTTCTCCACCATCTTTTCCAGTTTGTTTGGAACTCGAGAGATGAGAATTCTCATCTTGGGGCTGGATGGAGCAGGAAAAACAACCATTCTCTACAGGTTACAAGTTGGAGAAGTTGTTACCACCATTCCGAGTAAGCGATCAATCCTGTAGTAAAAATATCTGATTTGCTGGTAGCGCCAACACGTGAGCTTTGCCAGCTGAAGTCACCACGTGCATACTTCACATACAAAAAGACTTGATGGAGTTGGAGCCAGCACTGTTGTATTTGAGAACTTTCTCGCGTAACACTATTACGGTGTGCTTTTTTTACAGTGTGCAAAAAATAATATTTTATGCTACCCTGCTGAATGCGCAAAGTATTTGACCTCAAGATTGTTACCATGATTTGGCAGGCTTTTCTTGATAGAGAAATGTTTAATAAATAGTAGCTATTGACTATTGAAATCTCCTGTCTCCAAACATAGCTCTAATGTGAGTCTTAGAGTTTGCTATTATTGTGATTGACTGATGACATCATGTGTAAAATTTTGTGCATACACCTATTTGATTTCCTATTTTTGGCAAGGGTCTTAAGTTTGTTATATAAATGCTTCTATTTAACACAGAAAAGAAGAAATGCAGATGTGTTTTTACTTTGTGAAGAAAGCGTAACAACTCAGTGTGAGATCTCATGGAAGGAGATGCTTTTTTAAAAAGAAGTATAACTGATTTTACCATTTGCCTTAGCATTCATACAGTCATACCCCCATATAGCAAACGCTAAGGTGCGTGTGCTGAAGTTTTCTGGCTAGGATCACTGAGTGTAACGTGGAGGACAGAGATACTGGCTGTTGAATCCTTGCCACATCTCTCAGATTCCTCCTGAATGACTGTGAATGACTTTGGTCAGGTTTTTTCTTTTTTCTTTTTTTTTTTTTTTTAAAAACAAAACAAAACAAAACACATTTAGAAGCCAGCAGTTTACTCTGCCATAATCCTTTTTGCTGTATGGTTTTGCTTATTTCAGCCTCCATAAATTTTAGGCAGTCCACATCCGTCATCTGTTTCCCTGTTCTGTGTTTCTCCGTGCTGACAGGAAAAGGAATGACATATGTATGTGCTGTAACTTTATTGCCATCCTCCAGATATCAATGTCAAGTTTTCTGCTGAGAAGTAGTCTCTGCTGTGGTCTTACGAGGCCACAGATCTGGTGTTGACACGAAGGACGCATTCCTTGGTGTTTTATTGCTGTCAGTTGGGTGCTTTGTTATCAAAACAGGCCATCCGTTTAACTGCTGCTCTGTCTCTTTTGGTACTTTCAGGCATGTTTCTGTTCATTTTTAACAACCTTAGCATTTGTTGCAGATCTCTAGGATATGTTTATAGTATGGTTTTATTGTTCCAAGAGTACTGCAGTATTTTAAGCCATAAATGCTTCTTGGAGGAACTTCATTATGTAGCTAATGAGGATTTTCAGGCATAAAAATTTTAAACTAAGTGCTGTAAATGTAGTTTTATGTAAATGTAGGAAAAAAAGAATCACCAACTGTGAAATTGTTTAACTTTCTTTCAGCAATTGGCTTCAATGTTGAAACAGTGACATACAAGAATCTGAAATTTCAAGTCTGGGATTTGGGAGGACAGACAAGCATAAGGTAATAAATATTTTATTATCTTCGTGTCATCTCAGTTTGCACTTCTGAAAATTAGTTCCTTTAAGTTCAAAACCAGCTCACGTGTCAGGAGAACACTTTCATCTGACACAATTCAGTTACTATAACTTCTGTTTTGAACTACAGATTGGAAAAAAACCAAGTGAATGTTTTCACTGGCATACAGTTCTGCTTTGAAAACCTAGTTCATTTGTTCAGTATGTAATTAGGCAGCGTTCTGAAAAAAATTGGACATGGGTGTTATAAAGCCTTTTCCAGCTTCAGTAAAATAATTCTGAAAAAGATGGTTTGTTGGGGTTCTTGTTAATTACTTGTGTGTATGAATTAGTTGTTGAAAAAATTTGAGTTTATCCTTAAGCTTATCCTCCTTTGGTGACCATAATGATTATCTGTGGCAGGCAGCGCCATACAGTTGCTTCTACACCAACGGCTATGGAGATAACTGTTTGCTAAAACCTTATGTTGACAAACTTCCTTTGCTGCCCTGTCCTTCTGTTATGAACTTGATGTCCCATGGGCTGTTTTCCAAATAAATCTGTCCTGTATTTCTGCCCTTTCTCAAGCTCTCTTTTTTTTTTTTTTCTGTTGAGATTATTTGTGCCACGCTTTTTTTTTTTTTATAGCCCTCTAGTGCCTTTCACCCCAGTGGCAGTTTTTATTTCTTCTGGGCAGTTTTTCACTATCTGGCTAAAAAACACTGCTAAAACTCCAAATCTTACGAATGGAATTTGTTTTTCTTCTGCAGGCCATACTGGCGGTGTTACTATTCAAATACAGATGCAGTCATTTACGTAGTGGACAGCTGCGATCGAGACAGAATTGGCACTTCAAAATCAGAGCTTGTTGCTATGTTAGAGGTAAGGAAACGAGCATGATGGTCATTTCAGGAAACTCCAAATATTTATTGGAGCTGATGTGAAATTTGATTCAGTGAATCAAGTTCAGTTGTGAAATTTCAGCTCTCAAAACAGGCCCACACAACGCTTCTTACTGAAAAGAACTAAATATGCTGCAGGTATTTTATAGCTTTGTGCTGTAATTGTTTGAACAGTAAATTATATTGAGCTTTTGGTCACATGAAAACTTCCCTGTCCTCAAGAACAGCCACTCGGTGCTTCAGCGGTGGCAAAAATCAGGCCCTGAAGGAATACCAGTAATTAATATCCTTCTAGGTACTGAATAGGAAGGGCAGGTTTAGAACAGGGTAATAAGAGTAAAAAAAAAGACATGTTAAGCAAAACTTTTTTTTCAAAATTGCTGCAAGCTTTTTAATATACTTTGTTAAATCCATCTCTCATCTCATAATGTAACAGTACTTTGTAACCTTGCCTGTTTTGAAATTGCTCCCATGTGCTGCCTTGCTGGGAGCAAACAGAATTCAAACTGTGTCATTCTTTTGCTGAAGAATTTCCTAAAGCACAAAAATCAGCGAACTGAAGAAATCTTTTTTTTTTTTCTACACATTTTTTCCTCTTTTACTAAATAGATTTAGTAAAAATCCCTGCAGCAACTTGCATTATTCCCCTTTTTTAGGAAGAAGAGTTGAAGAAAGCCATTTTGGTGGTGTTTGCAAATAAGCAGGACATGGAACAAGCGATGACTCCCACAGAAATGGCAAACGCCCTTGGCTTGCCAGCTCTGAAGGATCGAAAATGGCAGATCTTCAAAACCTCTGCAACTAAGGGTACTGGGCTCGATGAAGCAATGGAATGGTGAGTAAAAATTTACTAATGAAGCTAGCATAATTAGACTATCTTTTATTTTTTTGAAAGCTGGAGCTGTGGAAAGTCTGTCTGACTTAAAAGCTTTGTAATATTAATTACAGGTTTGCAGCACTTCTTTGGCACTTCTTTAGCGAGAACAAACAGATGAGCAAGATCATGATTTAAGTGAGGGGTAGGCATCTCAGGACTTGCCTGTGCAGCCTAGCTAGGGCCACGTAGCTCTGGGCAATATTCCTAACAAAATAAAACCAGAGCCCACATTAGCAGAAAGAGTAGCTTACGCCTAAAGATGTCTTGACATATTTGAAATGATTTTTTTAGTAAACTGACCTACCCTTTTTCCTAGGTTGGTGGAGGCCTTGAAGAGTAGGCAGTGATACGAAGCTGACCATTGCAACGAAGTTTCAGCTACATCCAACATTCCTCCTGCTGCAGTCAAGTATTTTCAGCCTACGGATACTTGTAAATAGGACAGGTTTGAGTTTGACCCCCTGTAATGTGGGTGCCTCTCTTCACTTGCAAAACTGAACCAAGTGACTGGCTGTGTACATTATGATATTTCCTTTCTTTCTTTGTGTTTAAAGATGTGCTTAATAATTTGTATGAAAGTTTTACTAGCTGGCAACTCCCCCCCCCCCCCCCCCCCCCCCCCCCGGGTGGTTTTAAGTTAGAGCGGTTACTAGATTGGTGTAATTAAAACACTAATAAAATCTGCAATGGTCAGCTGTATTCGAAGGTGTGTTGCTTGTCCAGCTGCTGCCAGTTAAACCAGTCATGTGGCTGAGCCTTCAAAGAGGTTTCCTTAAGCTGATGGTGTTATGCTTCAGGCTCCCTCAGTGCAGAGACGCTGTTAAAATAAAGTACAGCACCTGGGATAATACTGTGCCTCTCCCTGTTAATGTGGCTTAGTTTTACTTTCTTCAGTAACTGCCACCAGCCCCAGCGTGCCAGGGCAGTAAGGTGAATTTAAGTTCCACCTTTCATAGCTGTTATTTCTATATTCTCTGCTTAGCTCGCAATGACAGCTTGCTTGTAGCTGCAGAAAGTGGAATATAAATCAAGGTGAAGAGGCAGACTGTTTTCTCCAAAAGGCAGGATATTCATGGCCACGAATGCAGTCACACTAGCCCATCTTTTAAAAATGAAGTAAAATTTAATATAAAAAATCACGGTGGTTGTCCATTCAACTGTACATGCTCTAGTAAATATACAGGTTTGGAAAAAACTGAAAGGCTTTTTTTTTTTAAGATCCTGGATGAAAAAGAGGACATGAAGAAATACAAATAAATACAATTAAAATATGTAAATACTTTTTTTTCCCACAATAATTAAGTTCCCTCGTTTGAAATTAGTTTTTACAAATTAATCCTCCAGAAAGGAAAAGCCTTTTCATTCCACCATTGCTAAGTCTTTCAGTGCATGGCTTCGAGGTTTCTTGGCCTTGTAGCCACGGTGCAGGAACTCTATTTTTCTCTTCCTGGTTTCTGCTTTGGTCTTGTGTCTCTTCAGCTTCCTCCTTGCAGCAATGTCAGGGTTTGCTACAGTCTAATGGAAAACAATACATGCATTTGCTTAGTTGTGCCTGCAGCTGACTGTCCCTGTTAACATCCAACACTTCCCAAGAAATGGGTGACTGACAGACAGCGCTCCTGTTTTCTAAGGCTTCTCAAAAGTGAGGCGATCCTGGCTGCTCTGGCCAGGTTTACCACTGCTCTCCAGGTAACCCAAAAAGCATGGCCTCGGTGTCAGTCAAAACCTGCCCACAAGTTTGATCTTAAATAGCATCATAGAATAGCCTGAATTGGAAGGGACCCACAAGAATCATCAAGTCCAACTCCTGGCCCCACACAGGACCACCCCAAAATCAGACCATGTGTCTGAGAGCATTGTCCAAATGCTTCTTGAACTCCAGCAGGCTCAGGGCTGTGACCACTTCCCCTGGGAGCCTGTTCCAGAGCCTGACCACCCCATCACTAGCTTCTCATTAATCTTCTGAAATGAAACTATCCCAATGCAGGATGAAATTATTTTTCACACCCACCTTCCTGGCCACATCTCAAGCCTTTAGAGAATCTCTATTCCTTTTTCCAGAAAAGAAAGTAGAATACACTTACCTGCAAAGCCCTTTGCTTTTTCCTCATTGCTCTTTTCTGATTGGCCTGCTTCTGCACTGAAGAAAAGGCAAGTGAAAAAGCCTCCAGTCCAACTAATTTCTTGAGCAGTTCTATAATTTCTTGGGAAAGGTTCTTCAGTGTCGGATCTAACAAAACAAAATAAATTTGCTTAATCTTTTCAGCATATGGAGCAAAAGCCAACAACCCGATCAGGAATTACCCCTTTTTTACTAAAAATGTTTGTACTGATTCATCTTGCCCAGTATTACGGCAGACACCAGAGCAAAGATGGTTGTGAAATGTGCTGGTTCTTCACCAGCTTTCCCAGAGGATGACAAATTGTGCTTCACACAGGTAAACCAAAAGCAATACTGAAAGCCCCCAATTCCTGTGCTGACCTAGCAAAAAGTTAATCTTTATCCACTTGTGACATTGTCAATCTCTACCTTACCTTTTCCACGTGTCTTACTAACTTAGCAGAGTTGTTCCTTACCTAGCACTGTTACTGCCCTCATCCGATTTTTTCCCCAGTTCCTTTTTGTCCTCAAATGTAAGCACTCAGTGCCACGCGACATATTTTCAAGGCATATATTACTCTATATGGTTTGTGTAACTGTTTTTGTTTTGTTGTCTGTTCTTATTCTGTCATTGGATTTGCTTCACTTAGAACACTTCCATGAACAACCTGCCAGGCTTGCTCTTCAGTCAAGAGCCCACCGAGTTAGCTGGGAAGTAAGTTTGACTTCCTCCAACCAGGCATCACTTCATATGGGTCACACAGTGTGTATCTGCTGCTAGTTCACGGCTCAGTTGACCTCATTAAGTGCTGAGGTCTTTCTGCAATCCTTGCTGTCATTTTCCCTGGTACGTACATTCAGGCTTTCTTAAGACTTTTAAACAGCCATGGATCTCCAGGGAGAAAAAAAGTGTTTCTGCTCAGGCAGTATCTACTGGGGCAGAGTGACCTGGACTCATTCGGGAGGAAGGCACAAGTTCAATAGGTGCACGCCTGCCTGCACACACAGCGTGCAGCATTCCTGTACCAGATGCCTCTCCTCCCCTAGCCTCAAAATTTGTTCTCTTTCAGTCACTGCAAACATGCGACACACACTGAGGTTCATTTTCAGGATGCTCTGTTTCTGGGGAAAACAAGGACTACCACCAAGCTAGCAATTCCAAGTTGTGCAAGCCCTTGCTCCACAGTAACGTGGCCATAAGAAAACCCCATGCTTTTGCATTAGAACAAACACACTTTTAGCCACAGATCTTTGAGCCCCTAATCCTCACAGCAGCCCTTGACGTGGCAATTCAAAAGAACAACACTTGGCAACAGCCTTGTTCTGGCTTCCCTAAGGCCTGCACTTCATTCCCCTCCTCAGCAAGGCGTCAGCCTTGCCACCACGAGTCCACCCTTTACCACTATACTTTTTCCACTAGGTCACATGCTCAAGCATTACCCACCTGCATGCAGGAACCTGCCTAACTTAATTCCAGTCTTTGTCAACATTTACATTTTTGTTCCAGCTGTCTTACATTCTCCTCCTTTCCTGATATTTTGGTTAAACTGTGAGTAGGTGAAATTCACTGTTTTTGGCATCTGTGCCTCAACAGAGGAAAAGAATGACCAGGGTGTTCACGGTGAGGCGCACATCTAACACCTTCCCCTCTGCTACTCCTTGTGAGGGATATCGCTTACCTTGCTCCGCATAGGTGCTGTTCAGCTCCCTGTACAGCGGGGTGAGAATTGTCGGAAGGTATGGCTTGATTCTGTCTTTTCCCAGATCCACTGAGATCGCTCCCAGGAACTTAAAGATGCAGCTCCTCTGAAAAAAGTGTATGGGACAGTGTAAGGCAGGTAAGAAGGACACTGCCTAACTGAACTGCTGCAAGAGCCGTGTGTGTCACCGTTCCATGTACAAGGTGCTTCAGGCACTCATCTGCGGGTATAAGGTCTTACTGCAGCCACGTACAGCCTCAGACAAGACACAATCCCATGGGACCTGCAGACGTGTGAGCTGCGACTTCACTTCTTAACACTGACACACAGGCTTGTTCTCACTGCCCTGTGTGAGGCAGCTGAAGACACGAAAGCTCAGCCTCCCCAACTGCACCACAGGGAACCACCACCCTGCTTCTGTCACTCTCACACCCCCTCCTTCTGACGAGTAACTCCACACCGCTGTTCCCCTCCACACGTAAGCCTGGCATTGCTGAGCTTTTAGAGGCAGCACTTGGCCCCTGCAGCTTGGTGCCTTTGGCTTTCCCACATCTCACCACCCCACGAGAGGGCTGGAAGCATCAGCAAAGGAGAAGCAGACTGGCACAAGCCTTTCCTGAGAAATAGTAATTTCTCCACCAGAACCTCGCAATCCTCACTTCAGCACCAGCTCCCAATGCCCTCTGCAACTTGTCCCCTGGAAGGAACGAGCCAGAGCAACACTGCTGTACAGGTGCTTTCCACATCAAAAGCAGCTCGTCTGACCCTGTTCTTACCTTTAAAGGGACTTTAGGGGAATATGCTGCTTCTCGTTTTGCCATGAGCGCGAGCTTCTTCATTAGCCATACCAATGTGGCTGGCTGGCCTTTCTCTTCCGTCTCCTCTTCTTCTCCCTCTCCTTGAGCAGAAACATCTTGCTCTCCCTCATCTTCAGAGGGCTCCTGCTCCTCCACTTCACAGCCGAGTCCTCCTGCAGCCTCTTCACCTTCCTCTGAGGCAGGTGCCAGCAAGTAAATAACTTTGGCGACAAACAGCAAATTCTTTACAACCTGGAGTACAGAAACAGCAGTCAGTCACTGTAGGTTCCTACAGTGCCAGCACCAGCAGTGAGCACAGCATGAAAGAGCCAGGGTTAGCGCTGGACAGCAGGGCCCCCAGTCCTGCGCTGCGTGGTGCCTCCCACGTCTGTCCCTGCCACCCCTCAGCCCCTCCAGCAGACTGACACCACCAGGGGGACGTTTCTGGGCCCCTCTGAGACACGCAGCTGCTCAGACACCCTCAGCACAGCAGCTAGGCACTGCGTATTCGCCCTGAGCCGTTTCCAGACAGCAGCACTGCTGTCCTGAGTAGGACGTTAACACTGCCTCAAGGGCCAGGGCCTGCCCTGTGCCCTCCTGGAGCCCCAAACTGGCTCCTGATCTTACCTGCTCCCCCAGAGACTGGTCCAAGAACTTAGAGTGCAGCTGATGGCAGAACGCAAACACGAGTTCCTTCATCTGGGGAGACAAAAAGGGGGAGGGAATCGTTCTGTGACAGAGCCAGTAGCAGGAAGCCCAAGCAGCATTTTGCAGTCACCAGAGGTGGTCACCAGGAGGCCAGTCAGTTGGCTCAGCACAAGTTCTGCCTGCGCCTTGCAATACAGAAGGGAACCTTCGTGCTGCTGAGAACTAGACCCAGGGAAGCTCCCTCCCAGCAGCAGACACCTACTCAAGTGCTTTAAGTGATTACGGCTAGGCAGCAGGCAGAAGCAACTGAGAGAACTGAACGTGCCAATCTACCAACCTAGCCAGGGAACGGGTGTGGGAATGGGGGGAGGAGCACTGCAGACATAATCACCTTACTGTCCAGTTCAGCAGTCAAGAAGAGCGTGGACGCAGACAGCTCTGCTGATGGCTTTTTCTTCTTCCCTGCCTGCCTTTCCTTCCACTTGTTGACAAGATCTTCTGGCTTGTGAGATGCAAACAACAAGCCAAAGATCTGAGTAGCTGTCAGCCAGACCCAGCTGTGAGGATGCCACAGGTGAGACTGGACATGGCCTAGGGGAAAGAAAACCTCTTTCAGCACAGGAGCAGGTCCAGCGAGAGCAGAAAAAGAACCACATCCCTCCAAGAGCTACCACAGCACACGCTACAATGAAATGGTGAAGGAAACAAGCCATGTCATCTGCTCAGAACATAATCGAATTGTTCTTGGGAACATTACCACAGCACTTCCACACCACTAAAGATGGGGCCATTGCTGGAAGCAATGACAACTACGCAGGACAGGTGGGCATGGCACAAAGACACTTGCTCCCTCCTGGCTGACCAGTCATGTTTCTGCAGCAGCTACAGTCCCCTCATGGGCTCAGTATCACAGCTCAGGACTTCCTGCTGTGTGACTCGGGTGGGCTGGCCCTGCATCAGATGGTCAGATCTAACCCCTGGAAGGAGGCTGCTGATGTTTCCGAGAGGAGAACGGAGCTGCCCTCTTGTCTTGCCTTTGTGCAAGCTGCACCTCAGTAAGCAACCCAGGATTTACAAGGGTTACCTCGTATCTCAGTAAAGGCACCTGGCAGGCTGAACTCTCTGAAGACATAATCCAGCCAGAAACACTCCTTCTGATATCAGGAATTGAAAACTAGACAACAAAATGATAATAAGCCAGCCTGACATTGTAAAATCTCACTCATATGGAAACTTCTTGAATCACTGACCTCCAGGCCTTAACGTCCTGGCAGGTACACAGTATTTACAGTGCCATTACCACGTCATCACTTGCTGGCTGGTATGTATGATCTCATCAAGGAAATCTCTTCCCAGAAGAGCTGAAAGTTTTCATTAAAGAAGCTGTAATTATGGTCAAAAATGCAATACTTTACAAGTACCTGCTCTTGGGATAACGGGGAATACTTCCCAGCAACTGAGACAAAAGGACATATGGTTTCCATCAACTATGCAACTTTTCTCTGTTAAAATCTGCTCTTTCTCTGCCCCGTAGCTGCCATGTATTAGCATTTTGCAGCATGCAAACCGTGTATGACAGAGTTCAGTTGCTTATATTGGGGTGTAAAGAAACGCATGGCACACCAACGATCTTCCTTGTAACCCATAATAATTCTTGATACTTACCCCAGATATTGCTGACAAGATCTCCATGCTTGGTTAACTGAATCAAGCTGCACTCTGAGATTAGCTTTGTTACCAGCACGAGAAAGCTGAACAGCAGCCTATCTGCAGCCTTCTCCTCCTCCTCTTCAGTTATCTAATAAAATCAACAAGACCAGAAATACGCTTACAAGGACTTGAAGATGGTGCTTATTTACCCTACTAGATAAATTTCAGATCAACTCCGCAAAGAAACAGAGGACTGACTTGTATCCAATTGCTGTAATAAACTGAAGGGAAGAAACTCCCTTGAAGTATTTCCTCTGGAGACTGAACCTCTGCAGGAGATTATTACAGTCATTCCTCTCTGTTTTATACAGGTATCACTAAGCAAACCCTTTGGTTTCCAAACGCAGGGAATTATGCATACGACATATTTCAGTTATGCCTATAGACGTATTTGCACACATTTGATTCTCATTCCTAGAGCTGAGCTGAGCTGAGCTTTGCCTCCGTCAGCCAGGAGGCCCCGCACTGCTAGGACAACGCTCTTTTACTTCGTTCCCTCCAGGTTCTGACCACGCTTGCCATCACTGGCTGGCATCATGCAACTCGCCAGCGCTTCACTCATCACGTCGCAGCACAGGGGGCGATTACAGAGAATTTCTCATCACTGCAGATATCCTCATCTCCTGCCAATGTGCGCACCCCCAGGCTCCTCTCTTGCTCAGCGTGGTGCCCAGGCACATCAGTTACATACATGGCAGCTCCCCAGGTGCAGTGACTGGGATCCCTCTGGGATTATCACATGCCATGCCAATCTGAGGCAGCCTTGTTCTGAGGTAATCATGTGCACATAAAGACATTCAGTAAAACAAAGCCATGGTCTGAAGTACAGGAAGGGAATTCCTTTGAAAGTTAAAGTGTAGATAACACTCAACAAAGCAGTCAGTCACAAGTGATGCACTGCTGACCTTCCGTGTTTACACAGATCTCTGCACCTATGAGACCTGTTTCCCAGTTAACCGGATGTTGTCAGCATGGCTCTTTTATGACTACCTAGATTCGAACCCATCCCAGTGCTATGTATGCATCCTGCCACTCTTTCTGATGGTGGTTTTTGTTTAAAGTGAAGTTAAAAACCACAAGTCCCTTCTCTCCCACCACTGCAGCGAAGACCGCACGAGCAGGGAAAGCTACCTGGACATACACCCTGCTACATGCTGTCAACCTACTGAGTCAAACAGGTTAAAAAACCAAAAGCTTATGACTCAAGGGTTGTCTCAAGAACCCCTTCCACCCACAGAGGTGGAAGCCTTGATAGAGGCTGGAGCAAGAAGTATGCCTGCAGGCTACATAGCATGGCTGCAGGCTCAGGCCAGGTGGCTTTGCAAAGTTCCTTTGCTCCTTGTGCTGTGACACGACATGAAGTTTGGGCTTACAGACAAAATATGGTTCTAGGTCAATGACATGCCCTTCAGGACAAACGTGTGTGCTTTGTATCTTTCCTCAGTCCCAATCAGAAGGTTCAATGGTTAAATCTCTCCTACACTTCTTCCCTCCTTACATTTTCCTTCCCCAATCCTCACACATTGTAAAAAGACTTACATCTTCAAATTGAACTGGGTTGATTTCTTTTTCAATCAAGGTGAGGACAGCTTCAAGGCGTCGTTCAAACATGACTCCCTCCACTTCCACAAACAAACCACATGCCTGGGCAGCCAACCTCCTGTGCAAGCTCTGCCAATAGAAAGAATAACACTTCTTGGTAATCAAATCTTGCAGCTCCTGTGAGCTGGTAACAGCTCCTATTTTTGCTTGTAGCAACAGCATCTGAAGAGAAGGTCATTTTCAGAGTACTATAGAAAAAGGCGATGCTGCCAGCTAAGGACACAAGCACCTGGCAGGACATGCTGTCCCTGGAAAAGCACCCTAAAACTAAATGCCAAAAGGCTGTTTCTAGCCCAGTTCCCAGCTGCAGAGCTCTGGGGACTACTTTGCATTCGTTGGTTCTTCACAATGCAATGGGCAGCTCACAGCTATAACCAAGAACTGAACATAATAGAGATGAAAAGGATGAAATATTAAAGAACACTCGCTCCGCTAGTGCAGAGAGACAGCACCCGAGTCCTGTTTGAGAATAGCTATGCAGCCAGGCACCCAGATCAAAATTGGAGGTCTGTAAGACTAGGTTTGCCGCTGTCCAGCTGCTAGGAACAGAATGAAACAAATCTGAGCTAAGAGAGCCTGAACAGTCAATTACTAGGATCAGAAGAGCTTTAAGGAATTTGCTCCAACCTTTAACCTGAGCAGAGGCTACAGCTGGTGAAATACCTGTCCCAAGTGGGGCTGTTGGAATGCAGCGCAATGCAGCTGTGAGCTCTGTACGCTGACCTACAGCAGTGGCTGTTCTCTACCTTTCTGTAGCTATCCAAATCCTTATTTCTCCCTTTCTCCTTGCTAGCAAGAAGTATGCTGTTGAGCACAGCTTTAAAGAACTTTTATTCCAAGATGATTCTTGCCCATGCTCCTTTCCTAAAACTCTTAAATTGGGCATAACTGAACCCACCAATCCACCACACCCGGCATTAGCAATCCCACTTGCCTTAATCTCACTCAGTCCCCAAATAGACCCAGCCGACGAATAGACCAAAGAATACCTTCTTGCTGTGAAACCACTCTGTGACCAGCGAAAACATCAGATCTTGTTTATTGTTGTTTATCTTAGTGAGCAGAGATTTACACGTCAGAGCCGCCATCTTTTTGCATTTGGCCGAGTCATCGTTTATCATCGTCATGCAGAGGGAGAGAAAAAACAGCCCGCAGTATTTGTGGAGGAGCTCCTAGAAAGAAACAACCGTCAGTCAGCTGTACGTCCCCAAGGAGCTTCTGGCACTTAAAGGGGAAAAGAGGGGTATTTGTTGCACAGCATATAGGACCAGTGCCGGCCCCCAGTGGAGTCCACGTTAAGGCAGGTGAACGGAAAGGAGAGGATGGTCCAGCTGTTGGAGCTCGCAGGGAGTGCACAGCAGCCCCATCCTTCCTCTGATGCCAACTTGCTAACGTGTCCCTGGGATGCAACTTGAGTGTCAAATACTAAGGGGCCTTTTCACAACTAACTCACATTGAAACGGGCATAAATTTCTAAGCACTGCAGCAAACAGGCCCAAAGGCCCTTCTCTTGCAGAGAGAGCAGTGCTTTGCTACCTTATAGTGTTGCTTGGAACAAGATACTAAATCTAATCGAGGGTGGAGAGGCACAGCTTACTGTGCAGAATTTCTCTTCCTTCCTCCGATATTGTTGCTTGATTGCACTTCTCTTAGTCTCCTATATGCTCAAACTCCAGCTGCAAAGCATCAAGGCAGCTTAGCATTTTGTGTATGTTATCCTGCATAGATGCACAGCTATTCTTCAAGCTTTCACTTTGATCCACCCTACTGAGAGGTCCTCCCTCTCCAGTCAGGCCAATGAAACTGATATTGTACATCACATACCACTTCAGTCAACAATATCCCTCATAAATGTTAAAAGAAAAAATCATGGTAAGAAAGCTCTAGAATTCGCTTTCTATTCATACCCCATTTCCTTAACTGGATGTGTTTTTTCCTGGTATAAATCACCATTAAGTTTATCCAAGCTCTTGCTGACAGAGCTTTATTTTACTTGCAGACTGAGCACATTAGATACAGAAGTACTGCAGACTTTCCAGCACGTCATTTTTCTTCTGGAGCAAAGCCAGCTTTTTTGGAGATAAGTGAACATCCTGCTCATGATAAAAGATAATATGAACTACTAAGAGCTCCCAAAATAAACTGCTCTGAAAATGCTGTTACTGCAGACAGCTGAAAAGAATCAAATGCTTGATGCTTGGTACCAAGAGGCGGTCATTACCTGTGGGAACACATCAAGGAGGTATGCAATCATCTCCAGCGCAGACTCCCTTCCAGTTTCATACTCATAACTGTGAGGAAACGGTTAACAGTTAGGGCTGGGTTAACACTCTATAAAGTCGCTAACAATTTACAAGAATGGCCAATGCTACTGACACACACTGGCAGGGATCTTTTTACAACAGCTCCTTAACCTGGTCTGATACTGAGGAGAAGAGAAGCAAGCAGGCTACTCAGCTCCATCTGCTAGAGACTGGGCACATGGAGGCAGGGAGGGCAAAAAGGGCTCCAGTGAACCTGGGTCAGCACAACAGCACTGTGCTATGGTGCTGGGGGGCACAGGAAACCACTGTCACCTTGAGCAAAGGAGGGGTTGTGCTTGGAAGGAGGTTTCAGGAACACTGCTCCAGCTGAACTGGTGCAGTAGGCCTCAACTGTGCCTGCAACTGCAGTTGAGACCATTGCCAAGGGACAGCAGTCAGATAAATGCACTTTCCCTTACTCTTTCTGGATTTTCTAGTTCACCTGGTTCACAAGCAGTGCAGCTGGTTAAACACTAAGTAAACAACAGCACCTTTGCTTGCATAGATAAACAGCAACAAAACCAGCTGTGAAACAGGGAAGAGATAATTGCTTTATTTCTCAAACATCCACCTCTGAAAAAGGGGAAGTGTTTTATAGGTAGGAAAATCAAGACTCCATCCACACCCACTCCTCCTCATGAACAGCACACAAGAAGGCTACTGAAGTCATATATAAAGCAACAGGGTTCTGTACTGAGAGAAAGAGATGTGGGGAATATAAACTCACTCCAGCTGCGCGAGCATGAAATCCAAATTGGGTTTCAGCTTGTCACCAAGGGGGTAGTCCAGAATATATTTCAAGTAAATCTTGAAAACAAAACAAAACAACAGAAAGGGGTTACCAAGAAACACTTGGAAAAGCACGTAAGGAGGTTACAAGGAAAATCCAGTTATGGAGCAGTACGTTTACGAGAATAAACCCTTCTGCACGTGCCAGTTCTTATTCCACAAGGGATCAGCTGCTCTCAAGCTCCAATCCTGGAACAGGTTCTACAGGCGTTTGACAACTGCCAGATCAGACTTCAGAGTATTACTGTGACTTGCCCAGGAGGCATCTGCTGATAGAAATTCAGCATCCTTCAAAATCCATCTAATAACTATGGAAAAGCTCTACTTGGCTGTGCACAGCTCCTGCTTTTCAATGTTTGAAATGAAGCAACCAATTCCATCTTTTGGTTGCTCTCAGCTTAGAAAGAAGGAAGTAGTGGTGGGAAGGAACTGTGGTTTGTAGCAAACTTTCTTCTGCTAGGACACAGTAAAGGCATGATTCTTGGTTACGTGGGCCTAAAAGCCTTCGAAGGAGGAACTGTGTCACTGCTGTTGAGCAGCTCACTGAAGGTATGCCCATGGCAAGCAGTTTCACTACAGGCAAGCAGTCTGCAGTTCTGCTACGGATCAGTCACAAGCAGTAAAACCAGCCAGATAACAAGGGGACAAGGATTAGGAAGATGGAGAAACAGGGCTGGGGATTCAGTCGAGCTAAAGCCCATCTATGTGAGAGCTGCAATGGCCACATTAAACCCTCTAGCCTGTTAAGACTGCTGTAAGTAAAGTAACAGGAGAGACTTCTCTTTCTACCCACCTGCCTGCACTGGACTCGCACCGGCTCACTCTGGCCCGTGATGGCCAGCTGGGCAACCTTCTGCATCACATCGTCGATTTCAGGGACAATCAGCTTCCTGGATAAAATAGCCTGAAAATGTGACAGCACAGTTGGAGTCATGTAATTTTGTTTGCACGGCGTGACATACAGCATTATAACCTGGGACTACACTGGTATCAGGCGATACAACAACACTGACTTTTGCACATCTTCAAACGTAGCCAGAGGGACTTTTAAAAAAAATAAAAAATAAAAACACACACACAAAAGGTAAAAAAGGTGGCTTGCAAATCCATATCTGCTTCTTTTGGAGGACACAGAATATCTGGTCTAATGGTTATGGACGTGAATTCTTTAGCAAAAACATTCTGCCACCCAAATGCATGCTCATACACACCACGTATATAAAAAAGCCTCCCAAACAACTTTAAACAGTCACTACAACTCAAACAGGAAACATTTTTTCTTCCTCTATAACAGAGAACTTCAATGGCATTCTGTGGCCTGTTCCTAACAAGATCTTATAAACTTCCATCAAAAGCTAAAATCCCTACCATTCCAGTGGCTCACAAAACCCGTACACTTGCTCCACAGAAATACCTTGAGAAGGCCAAAGGCTGTGGCTTGGCGTGATGAATCATAGATGTCCTCTTCAGCAAAGCCCAGCAACACTTGGAGCTGTTTGCTTGTTATATGGCTCTTTGCATTCTTCACAAGTATTGTTACAGACTGCAAAATCAAATTGCATATTGTCAGTACACACACAGTGCCATAAAATATACGCCCACCTCAAAATCTGACTCTATTTATAAGACTTGGGTTTGAAAGGACAAACTGGTGCTCTGAAACATGCAGCCAACACTGTTCTCATCATTTTGATTTCAGCTGGCAATTTTGAGACAAAAAATGAATACAAGGAAATACACATATTCAGTCCTTGAAATGAGTGGGGATGCTCACAGACATGAGCCATGACACAGGAACGCAGACAGGAAGAGAAGAAATCATATTGGCACTAGGACTCAGCATGAATTACTCAGTTTCCCCTATGATAATGAAGCTGTAATTAATTCAGGAATGCATTTAGAAGACATCTCAAGGAAGACAGTGCACAGAGTAACAGTAGTTATCACTACTATTAATTGCTCTCTTCCCTTGTCTCACTTCAGGTATGAGGGTTCAGTCCAATGAATCATGTTAAAAGCAAGCTACTCAGGCACAAAACTGGTATCTCTCAGAAGACAGGGTGGTAATGTGACACTCTTAAAGGGAATAAAGAAGGCAAATATGCTTCTATAAAACACTGGAGCACAGCTCCAGAGGGGTAACTTTCTATAACTCTGGACTTGGGAAAGAATCAGAGCAAGAATACATTTCCCACTTCCTTGGAGTCTCCAGACGAACTTTCCAGGACCAGTTGAAGGAAGGATCTGCAGTGGAAAAAGTCTCATTCTACAGAGTTAATCCTAAAGTAGAAGTGAGCAGACCTGGCTCTGACTTACTTTGAAACAGTTCACAACCAAGTGGAAATTTTGGCCTTTGGCTACTCCTGTCTTGGCAAATTCTTTCAGCAAGAGGAAAAGCTGCTTGATTAGTGATTCCAGATTCGTATTGACAGAAGGTAAAGGGAACTTTAAAATCCATACTAAGGACTGCAGAGCACCAGTTATCACCTGTAAGAAAGAGTCAAAGGTCAGCATGTGGGTACAATGGCACTGAAAGAACACTTCTCTCTGCTTACACATGTTGTCACTTCTCTCTTTGCTTACAAACAATCTGCAACTGTGGTAAAAGGGAATTAGCTATCTTTCAAAACATTCATATGCAAAAACAAAGGGGTTTTCAGTTCTAAGAATGCTATCTGCCACTCCCTAATTCTCTAACTGATTTTACTAGGTAAAGGCATTAACACAGTGCTGATTCACAGCAGATGGCAGGAAGTCTTCTGAAGCAGAGGTACCTTCAAGGCACAGAAGTTGCTCTGGCAAAATCCCAGGTCACCTGAAAGCCCTGCTCCGGGTATCTCATGGTGTCTGATGCATGTCTTCCATTCCCAGGAAACATGGGCTTTAATATTTTCCCTCCTAATGCTTACTCAAACCCTAGGAGGCCATCTGTGGTGTTGGGAATAAAGATTTTAAGAGTTGGATCAAAGGAAACCATGGCTGTGACAATACTGTTCTGTGCAGCCACAGGACCTCATGAAGCTCCTCACAGATGGTCTGCAAAGTACTTGTATGAACATGCTCTAGGAGAACTTGCCCACACTTCAGCTAGCAGCACTAGGGGCAAAGCATTCAGTCCTCCATCAGTCACAATCCCTCCTCCCCGTTGGGATATCGTCCTTGACTTGTTTAACTGTACACCTGTGAAATCAGGTTTGAAAATGGGATGCCCTTCTCTGCTCTTGCAGATCAACTGCAACATGACGTTTGGGGGCAGGACCCTTCTTAGCAGAAGAGACAGACTCCGGCCAGAACTGTACCTTGACATCCATGGATTTCAGGCAGTTTATGAGCAGCTGAACAAAGGGGTCTAACATTTCCAAAACATGCTCGTCCGAAGAATTTATTTTGGACCTCTTCAGGCTCATGTGTAGCAGCTGGCACAGAAAACACAGGACATTCATCTCAGACAGGGACTCAAATAACTCAAGTAAAGTCCCACATTGCTTTGGGTTATAGTAGAATTTAGGCCATATCCCATTAAAATATCTGCAACAGGCTAAGCACTTTTTATAGCTCTCTAAGAGGCATCAGTGGAGTTACCATACGCAAAACAAAATTAAGACAAGTGGCTGCGTTTTTATACAACGTATCGAATACCTTCTTTTGGATACTCTTAACAAAAATTTGAATCTCAAAGCTTTCTCTTTGTATTTGAGGAAATCCTTACCCTAAGTCCTGAATCAACCAAGATAAGCATGTTTGTCCTTCTGCTGATGGGTGCTTTCTGCCCTCCTCTCGTAGGAGTGGGTGGGAGCAGCAGGCAGCTTTCTGGTTGCAGCCGAGGATCTGGAGGAGGGACAACTTTTGTTCTGAAAAACAGCGTACAGCAAAGGTGAAAATTCAGATTTCCACCCTCTCCACAACAAGCTTGCTGTTGGGAGCAGAAAGAGCTGGACTGTGCTCAGCTGCTACCCACAGAGCAAGTAAAAGCAGATCTGTGAACACAGTGAACTGAACTGAATTTGAGAGCAACGTGACAGACGGGACACTCAGACTTGAGAGCAACGTCACTATTACAGAGATAACAGATGCACATTGATTTGTGTAACTTCTCCAGTTTTTTCTGCTCAGCCAACAAGGCAGAACCTTGGTAATTCCTTCAAGCAAATATGTTCACTGCATGATTTACCAATGATTTACTGAATTTTCTGATAGCTTTTAAAAACTGCTACGGGAAGTCTGCAAACAACTGTCAGATCCTAGTGCAAGCCAGCCTACGTTAACACAGGGGAAAGGCAAGATGCCCAAACCTGTTTTGAGCAGTGACACCACCAAATGGAGAGGAAATCTGATGGTTCTACTGCCTGAAGCGATAAAGTGACAGGCCAGAGTTTCTCTTGTTCCTGACACCATGAAAATGTCCGAGGCCTCAATCACCTTTTATATGCTAGTTTGTAGCTCCGTCCTGACACCATCACCTGTACCTACATCCAAACATTTACATCCTCTTGCCAGGTGGTAAAAGAACCTTACGCAAGACCATGAGCACTTGCAAGAACAGACTTCCATTAGTTCAGGAAGTGATAACTTCCATTTCTAAGCTCTCTCCCTGCCCTCTGGCTGCCCATATAATTAGCTTACATCAAAAACAAAGGGCACATGAAAAGAAGGAAACCCTCACACATTTGATTTGTCGGATTTGAGAGCTGTCATTTCTGCAAGCAAACCTCCAAGCCATTAACAGAGTAGCTGGGTAGACTGGAACTTACTTTGCCTTTTCAGTAAGTAGAGGCAAGTTTTCACTGATGAGACCATGACTGAGGAGGAGGAGATATTCTGCATTCATGTCTGAGTTGAAGATCAGCCCTGCCATGATGTGACGCAGTGTCTCATGCACCTTCCGGACTATCTTCAGGCTTGTAGTGCTCTCCAGAATCTACAAAGGCAGCAACATGAGAGTCAGGAGGGGCAGTGGTCTGCCACCTGTATTCAGAAATAATAGGAAAAGCCAGAGCAACTCCCCTACCACCTGCTGCCTAAAGCCCCAAGCTCTCCTATCGCATCAGCTCTGCCCCAGCATCCCTCCTTTTTTCTTTCCAGCCACTTCTTAGACTCCAGACAGTTCACCTGTCACCCCCGAGACACACCAGAGCTCATGACCAAACAGGGCTCCATTTCTGCATGGGTTTGCACCCCACTCAAAAAATTGCATCTCTGTAAAGGCAATTATTCCACACAGAGTCTTAACGCATTTTGGTGACATTTCCTTCATGTGCAAGGGATCCAGTCACAGAGTAACCTTGCAAGTCTTTGAAGCCTCAGAGTAAACAGCATTAACAAAAGTTGGCAGAAGAAGACAGGGAGCACACACAGTGGGATGTTTCCCCTTCTAGTGGGGGAAAGCTTCCCACAATACCACTGATGCCCTAGACATCATTTTATGAGCTGGGTGCATACTGCCTTTCACAAGAAAAACGGGGAGCCATAGTGAGATTATGTAGGTAATGTCACAGTAGTCACTTGGAGGCTTTAGAGTTTCTTCTAGACCATACAGAACTGAGAGTACTCAAAGGAAAGCAAGACTCTGGCTGCCTTTTCTTACCTCTTTCAGTGGCAGAATCAATTTTGTCACCTGGCCCTTTCCTATGTACTTTCCAAGAATTTCATAGGAATCATAACTCTTGTTCTTGCGTGCTTCCATGACCTTGGAGACAATTCCCTTCACTTCCTTCTCTTCAGCTACATCCCCAAACAGCTCCTGGTTGAAAATCTTCAGAAAGCAGCCAAGAGAAATCAATGAGAGGAGCAGAAAAACAGAGCCAGATTTTCCCAGTAACAGCACAACCATGCTATTTTTCTCCAACTTCAGAAAGCCCCGTTCTCCAGGTTGCCCATGAATCATGCCCATCTTTCCTCTGTCAATACAAGAGGCACCAGGCTGAGCACACCAGATGGGGAAGCTGTTTTCACACCCTTCTGTGGCACTGTGATACAAGAACTGGGATTCCAGTCAGACCAAGACATGCAAATAAACCCTTTTCTGGGTGGCCAGCTGAGATCCATGGACTGCACTGACTAGATATGTTTACTATTGCTCAGCCACCTAAACCACTGGGAAACACAGTTAAGTGTCTTAATCTTGAACCAACCTCCCTCCCAAGATGCAGGGCTCAGGAAACAGTCCCAGAGTCTCTTCCCTTTGCTGTACAAGCACAATCAGCCCTGTTTGCCACCAAGTCTGAGGCAATCTACACACAACCTTCTCCTGCCTCCTTCTCCCCCATGCATTTCATGATGATGTTTCCTTCAGTCTTGAATAGCTTTTACCTCAATCAGGATATCTAGGCAGGGGTCCAAATCGCCAGCACTCAGCCTGGTAGTAAGGCCCTTCAGTAACAGGTTCACAGTGAAAGTCAGCACGTGGAGCTAGAGATAAAGAGAACAGATCATGTTTCCAATCCCCTGCATGGACTTCTTAACTTATATTCTTCTTATATTCTTACTGGATAGGCAGACTCCCATAGCAAAGACATCACAACTCACACACTACAACTGATCTCTTGCTATAGGAAAAAAATACTGGGAGGATAGGAATCCTCATATAGGCAGCAGGAAAAGGACCCCTGTTCCTCCACACGCTGGCAGAGGGCAGGAATCTCCTCTTTCTCCAGTGCTCTTACTGCTATTTTTAGGCTGTGATAATCAGTGCTTTCACTGTTACAGTAGCTAGAAGCTCCCACTGTGTTAATTCATATCAGAAATTATTCTTACCACAAACCACCATGGAAAGAAGAAAGGTGAATTAATAGTTAGGGCCTCGGCTCTGGATCTAGGAAGCAAGACTTCAATTAGCATCAGTGTATGCTGCCTGTATAGTCCCTGTGGCAACTCACCTCAAACGTTGCTTGGCCCTAATGAAAAGATTCCCAATAATTTTATTGGCACAAGAAATTTATTCTTCACCTCAGTATCTCAACTCTTCACTAGGAAAATGGAGATCCTCTTTTCTTCCCTGCATAGACTAACAGTTCTTTGGGTACAGACCCTCAGTTAACGTGTGTTTGCATACTGCTTGGAATAACAAAGACTGATGCAGGCACTAGAAGTAGTATTTAGTAGTATAATACCAAGCTATTCTCCCGGTGCAAAACAATTTCAGTAACAATTTCCCTTTGGTTTCTCCTTGTAACACATGAAAAAACCAACCAAACAACAACAACAACATACCAACAAACCTACAAAGAGCAAAAGACGAAGAATTTCAGCATTACCTGGTACCCATGGACAAGAGTAGACTGCATCTCTTTTAAAATGTACATAAAGTACTGCACTCCTAACACTTCCATGATTTTAGTGAGGGTGTTACGGGCAACATCCCGGATCTCCTGAAATCTGTTCCTCAGAAACGAGCAGACCTTCAGCAGGATGCTGGAAACACAGATGGACAGTTTAGTTTGCTCCCAAACACAGAACTAATTACATTGCTAGGCAAGGAGGGTGCTTTCAGGGATGTTTTTACAAGCACAGACATGCTTCAAGCCAACCCCACAGGCTTCGTAGTCACATACCCATCGTCCTTCAAGAGACTTTCGAGACTGTCTTTTCCTTCTGTATGCGACTCTTTCACTAGCTCTGCTACCCCTACCTCCACACTCTGCTTCATAGCTCTGTGTTTATTTAAGGATTTACCAAGTCTCTTTCAAACTTAGCTTTACAGTAATCAAATGCAGAGGGGAATGTAACTAGGAAAATGTGCTTCCAAAAAAAAGTATTTAATGCCTGTCAGGAGGCCCCTCCTGGATTTAGCCATGTGCATAACGACAGCTTAAGAAAGGTACCTGCACTCAATCCCAGCGAAATGAATGGTATTCAAGGAGATCCTCTGGGACCTACCTTGGCAGGTTGGCTTCCATCACTTCTTGGGGAAGACACTGCATCACCCTGACCATTGCAAAAGCTAAAGGAACACGAACTACCTCATCATCGTTCACAACGTTGGATTTCACAAGCTTGTGTTCCTCATCTCTTTTAACCTTTTTAAGACAAAGCAAGAGACAATGCACTTTTAATATAAAAAAGTGTAATGAACAGACATTTAAACAGTCCAGCTTTAAAAAGTCCTGCTTTTTCTCAGCAAACCCTGAGAAGAGGCTGATATGGTAAGGTGCTGTCCACTGCTAACTACAGGAAAAAAACAGACAGCTAAAGGACAGGCAAGACGAATCCCTGCATTTTCAATACAGAAGCTAAGTTGGGTGCTAGCAAATAGCCAAGAACTGTTCAAGAGGCTGCACTAAATGAGCTGTTTCACGCCCACACTGACCAGAGGGTTGGTCAGCAATCTTGATGACAAATAGGATGAAGCCTTTTTCATTCTTTCAGGCAGTCTCTCTCCAGTTGTCTTTTTTTTTTTTTTTTTTTTAATGTGTTGCATTTTAACAGGGCTCTTTCCAGTACCACTTCAACCCTCACAGTAGCAGCTCAGGCCTGCGAACTGCCTTTCCAATGTCAGCTCCTTACCTTTGCAACAATACACCTGTGCAATTTAGGCAAGATGTTGACTACAACTGTATCTTGAATATGTTTGATCAAACACTCCAGCTCTTCTTTATTTCGGGGTAAGAAAGAAACGGGTTTGGCCACTTGCTCAGTGTCTTCAGCTGTCTCAGCTGCCTGTTCAGGCTGGACCAGCGCAGGTTCTTTTGGCTCCTCAGGGATATTCTCCCCTTTGTTTTCCTCAACCCTCTCCTCTTCCTCTTCACTCTGTTCCAGCTCCATGGCTTCTTCACCCTCCACCACTGGCTCAATATCCATGTCAGCAGCTTCTGTCAAGTAATTGTCAAAAATCACAGGTAAATACAGGAGGCCACAAAAATCAAGCCCTCAAAGCAGACTGCTGTGATGGCTTTGACCTGAACAGAGCTCTACCTACCATCAGTAACAGCAAACAATCAGTAAACATTGAGTTGTTTTACTGGGTAGAGAAGCTCTGGCATGCTGGTTTCTGATACTCACCCCTCAGGGCTAGGCTTAAAGCAAAGAGTAGGTTGTTCTTTGGCTGAACTCCAGTAACAGTTTAACAAAGGTCAATGCCCTTGAACCTTAGGGAAGTATCATTCCCTTACCTTTGGTCATTTCACAAGGGAAGAGGTATTGACAAGCACAGCTGTGCGATATCCTCCTCCTTGCTCAGAATATGCCAAAGGCCACAGGACAGATAACCACAATGGTGGACAAGTCAAAGATGTAATTTCTTCCCATGAAACCACAGGGTAAGCAGGGCCACAAAGCATGTTGCTCAAGCTGCAAATAACAATTAGAGTGGCCAAGAGCAAGGACAAAAATGTTGCAGCAACCATATGGGTATGTGCAGACCGTGGAGAACCTCCTAGATTAGCACAAACCCAGTCTGGGCTGGTTTGGCTTATGGAGGCCTAGGATAGAGAGGTGATGAGGAGGTGATTCCCCTCACCTCTCCTCACTGTGTCAGCACATAGGAGGTCAGTCTGCACTGCTCCTGAGAAGCGAAGTTAAAACTAGTTTTCCAACATGCACATTTAAAAAAGCTGGGAGCAGCTGACCTCAAAAGTAAAAAAATGCCAATTAGCTGCATTTCAAGCAATTAAAGGGAGTGTTTCTATAACCAGCAGCAGAAAGCTCACCGTGGTTCTCAATGGTCACAAGCTGTTTTTCAAGCGTTTCATGGTCAAAGTGAAAGGCTTCCAGAACTGTCTCTAACAAGCTGCAGAAGAAACACACACAGAGAGATTAGCTCTCCCCACAAGGAGAGGCTGCATAGAATTACACAACAGAAAGTCTTAAAAACACATTTAAAAAAATTTCAGACTCAGTGACAGTGAGGCTTGAAGAGGTTTATCCTGAAATAACTAATTGGGAAATAGAAACTGGTTGCTTTTCAGCTAGATGCATTCTGTGGCCTAGCTCACTGTGAAACCTCACAGACAGTGGTGCTGGAGCAATGGAGGTATCCCAGGAGCAGGTACAACCAAGCAGGAGCAGAAACTGCTAATGCTCACATGCACACAGTGGGACACAGCATGAGAAAGCAACAACCTGTTAATCCTTTACAGCTCAGTCACACTCAATTGCAAAGCTGTGTCCACTTTCATTTGCATAAGCACACCCCAAGGTGGGCAATCTGTTATGTCTGTGAAGAGGTTAAATTTCATGTGATGTTCCTTAAGATGCTGAATTTTGCTTTAGTCTTTGTAGGAACCTAGAGCAGCATTGTTCACAGTACCCACCTGACTCCCAACTTCGGATTGATCTGCCCCGTTTGCAGGACATGGATGAAATGCTTTAAGTGGTACAAGTACGCTGACCATGACAGATGTCGACAGACAGCTCCAACAACTTCAACAGAGGCTGTTACCATATTTTCATGCTGCCCAAAAAGCAGAAATAGAGTTGCTGTTAGCATTCACGCATTCTAAAGTATATTCAACTCAAAGCAACAAGAGCCAGAAGAAGTAACTTCTGTCTAGTGGGGATGGTAGATACTCAGCTCTTTTAGGTCACCTCCCAGGTTAAAAATAAAAAAAAAAAAATAAATCACAGCTCACAAAGCAGATTTCCAGGTATTTATTACTGCCTCAGTTACTAGGTACAGCCTATGCTCCCTACCACACATATTCTGCTGTCAGACAGTGACTAATCAAACAATTGAACATGATGAGAACAGTTTGGAGACAGAGGGGAAAAAATAAACTGATTACAAAAATGCAAACTAATATAACCCCAAGTCAAACACACACACACAAAACCCCCACACAAAAAACTCCAACCCACTAACAGTACACTACAAGAAAAGTGAAAATATTAACATCAAATCAAATTTAAAAGCCTACCTTAAGCATTTTTTCACTAAAAATGGCAGTAGTAGCATAAGGCATGATGTAGTTCTGCAGGGATTTGGAAGACAGCACAAGTTTTTTTTCAGTCAGCTGCTTAGCCAGTTTCCTCAGTGCTCGTGCCCTCCTGTGGATCTGAGCCAAACACAAAAGACAGTGAATGAGGTGGCCCTTGAGTCACAGCTAGCACAAGGAAGCACATACATGAAGGTGGCTCAATTTGAAGTAATGACAAACACAGTACGGTCATTTCCAAGGACAGGACATGGCCTTTTCATTCATGTTTGGGTCTTCACTAGCTTTTTGCTTCAATAAATATTCCAACTCTGTGAGATATTTCACTGTGAATTCACAGGCATAAGAATGATGTATTTTCAGGTATCAGACAAGAGAGGCAACTGATACAAGATGAGAAGGCCTGACAAGTTACAAGAAGAGAATTTAGATTCAGCATATAACTACAAATTCACCAAATGCTCTGATTTCTGGAAGCAGAAGAAATGCTGTATTTTCATTCTACAACAAGAAAAAACAGGTACCCAAACTTTATGTAGCATTTATATTTCAAAGACCTGGGAATAGAGGAGTGCTGCAGAGCCTCCATACAGACAATAGCATGGAACAAGCTAGGAAAAAAAAGAAAAAAAACACACAAAAAACCCCTGCTCTCTGCTATGTCATCTTCAGGATCCTCAGAACACTACTGTTGTCTGTGTGTTGGATCACACATGGGTTGTAAGGTGGAGATGCCTACTCAATGAGATGAACAATCACTTAAAATGAAAGCACTTTTTAAAGCTAAAGTAGGAAGACAAAAACAGAGCAGCTAAATTAAGAAAACAAAATATTTATAGATAGAAATACTAAGGAATTGTGACTTTGATTCACAATCACCCATGTGACCTCAATGACCACAACCCTTTTTATTTTTTAATGACATCTAATGATATATGGGTTCAGTTCTTTAGAGACACAGCAAAGGTGATTTGGAAAACATTACTCCACAGTAAAATGCTTTTACTTTGGTAAGGAGAGAGAGGCATTATGGAATGAATGTGTGTTGCCTTTTACCTGCATATGTTTCATATTCTCAAAGAAGTCCATGTCAGGATCATGGCGGTTGGTTAGCTGGACCAAGTCCCGGAATTCAGGATTTGCTGGGAATGTTTGAATGAGGCAGGAAAGCAATGACGTGTAGTCCTGCTGGACGTTCTGCAAATAGCAAGCAGTGAAGGTTCAGCACTCCTTGGCAAGGCAGCTACACACTCCTCAGATCAGCTATACGATCACTTACAAAGCGTTTCAGGCCAACAGATCCTATTCTTTGGTATCAGCAAATACACCTGTATTTTGGACTGCACATAAATTAAAGTCTCCCCTCCAAAGAATGAGCTATATCTGAGAAAAGCTAAACAACAGCAAAGAAACACACAACAGCAGAGTTCTACAAGATTTTTGTAAGATTTCAAATGAAGGGTAATTTTGATTACAGTGGGCACCTGCATTTCTTTGTGTCTGTTGCTAGGATAAAGACTCATCTATAAAAAGTCTCAGATGCCCTGGTGTCCTGAAGACAGCTGGAGCTGTGATCAGGTAACGGTGCCTTACCTCAGTCTTACTCTTCAGCCCCCTTCTCACAGACTCCAGGAGAGTGTGCTGGATCAGCTCCTTGTAGTCGTCTTCCGTATGGTTGATTTCTGCCAGGCGGTGGATAAAACTGGTCAAGCAAAGGCTTGCGTTGTCACTAAGAGCCATATCCCCTAGCTGAGTGGATGAAGAAATAGTACAGCATGAGTCTGGAGATGACACCTTTTTCTCCTCGAAAGACTGGACTGAACTGTACCACTGTACACAGCATAACAAAGCCTGCAGTGATTCAACAATTCTACCAACTCAAAAACCTTCCTGTACAAGTTCTACTTCTGAACTAATGCCCTCTTTTCCAAACAGGAAAAATCCTTTTAGACTCATCAGCAAGCCCACACAACCAGAACACATGGCAACAAAAACAAAAGCAGCTTGTCATGACTGTAATATGCCTTATGTACAGCACAAATTGATCAGACAATTCCAGGCCACCTGTTGATAGACAGGTGCACTGCATTTAGTTTAGCCTTCTTGCTGCAGTGTATTTGCCCTTTAGGACAAACGGGAAAAGGCAAGTGGAAGAAACTTAAAGACAGGTGTTTGTGAGAAGACACATGCTCTCTGAACGTTTTGCAGTGTCAAATAAACAGTCGATGGAGTGAATTTGGAAGTTAGATTCATTATGGAAACGCGATGCACAAAGAGGAAGAAGGAACATTTAGCCAACCTGGATAGTATAGAAGCAGTTGTGCATAACGGGGATCAGGAAGTTGATATCCACTGCTTGCATTTCTTTGATGTGGGCTGTGATTGACTGGAATGCTGACAGACGTACATCAAAGTTGATATCATCAAGATGCCGTTGATCAAAGGCATTTAGCTAAGAGAGAAACAAGTCATTCATGAAAAAGGCTAGAAACGCTACAACACAATGTTGAGGAAAACAGTGAGCAAAAAACCTGGACATACCTTAACAACATCAGTAATGTATTTCAATTCACTGTCCAAATCAGATAAAGTCTAAAAAGGAACATAAAAGAAAACAGTTTAACTGTTATAGTTTTTAGAAACTTGGAGGACTCGAGACTTTACTTTTTTTTTTAATCTCAAGTGGTTGAAGTGACAGTATCAGTCCTGTTACAAGCTTAATGAGAGCCATTTTGCCATCACTGTCTTTATTCTGTAAGTAGGAAATATGTGTGTCTTAGTTTCCTAAGTTTCTAAATATCTACATTGAGGGTTTGCTGGATTTTCCTACTGAAAAAAAAAGTTATATAAGTCACTTCAAAGAAGTATAAAACAGCCTGACTGCTAAAAATATGTGAGAGAAGAATAAAAATTAAAATCAGCTTCAGGCTGCTGAAAGCCAGTGTGCTTTATTTGGCTTCTCTTATACAACAGAACCCTGGAAATGCTCACATCAACAAGGCTACAAGCCAAAAGTTTTACAAGTCTTCTCACAGTTTGTTAGTGTGTACCATATGCATCTCTTTTAGTTCACTTCCACTTAACAGATGATAGAGACTAAAAAGGTTTTTAAGCTCATGTACAATAAGGATAAATCCTGGTATTTATTCTGTTCTTGCTCTGTTAAAACAAGGAAAAAATGCACAGAAAGACATATAAAAATGCAATACCTGAAATACCAAGCACAACTTCTGTCGAGACAGTTTGTTCTGAATGACAGAAAAAAGCTTTGCCAGAGGTTTGAGAAAGCTTGCAGGGTTTGAGCAATGTCTCAGCAAGTTCTGCACTGTTTCCAGAATGTCAATCTCTGCATCCTGAAAGAGACGGATAGCTGTCAATAACTACCAAAACCTCATGAGATTACTTGGGATATTTCCTTGGGAAGTATTTCAAGACAGAGAGTGAACCTCTTTGCTGTATTTTAGTCAGATCACAGATACTGAATGAGAGCAAAAAATTAGGAGAACATATTCAATGCAATCATCACATCAAGCACAGTAAGAGAGGAGTGCTATCGCAATGAAAACTTCCTTTTTGTCTTTCCTCAGATGACTCAAAGATCAGAAAAACTAACAGAGCCTTAAAAAGCAGTCTTTCTTTAATCTGTTAAATGAACATTAACAGTACCATCTACTCGTATGATCTCCCTAAATGGTAATTATATATGGTTCCCTAATGATTCACAAATTTATAAGATTGTCTGTGAACAACTAAATGACCACTTGCAAAGCAGAAACTACAGCCTAGCAGTTCTTTCCACAACCCCAAAACCTCTCGTTGAGTATCTGCGCTATCATTTAATGAAAAACAAGACCCAAACCTTGATCCAAGGATCCAGGCAAATCAGGCTGAAAAAATCAATACATTCATTCCTATTTGATGGGACTGTATGTTTGAAAACAAGGTTGGGCAGAGAGGAAAACAGGACCCCAGGCTACAGAGTCTACCACTATCCTCAGTGCTTGATTTAATTAACAGTTTGCAAAAGCTTAAACCATGAAGAGCTCTGCATGCCCGAAGAATTTAGGATTTTATAGAAGTTTCAGTTTTGAGATACACTTCTGTACTCATAGGTGGGCTCCTTAACAGTCGAAGGAGATTGGAATGGAAAGAGGAGATATGACAACAGATTAATAGTGCTGTACAGTGTTTGCCTTTTATCCTGCAACAGACCAACGAAGCACTGTCCATTACACAGCATGCACTACATTCACATATACTCATATTCTGTCCATATGCTGTGCCTTAGAATTTGGGGTGCATGAAGTACAAGTTAAAGAGCGATTACTTCAAAAATTGCAAGGAATTAGGTGAATTGACTACAGCAGCAAAGGAAGTAAACATTGTATAAACACTTCTGCAAACCTTCCCCAGAAAAAGGGGAAACAATCAGCCTGGGCATAGGCATTCCTGCCAAGCATCCAGTGACCTGAACACTTCAACACACAATGACAGGGTGCTGAGTGGACTACGAACACATGAAGACTTGATTTCAGGCTAATCATGAGAAATTGCAGGTAACCAATACGCCTTAACCACACCTTAAACAAATCTACTTTAGTAAAGCAAAAATGCATTTTCAATGTTGAGGGGGGAAATCATTTATACTTACTTGTTCCATGTTACTCTGGTGAAGGAAAGGGAGGAGGAGGCTCACAAGCACTGAATTCTGACTCTTCTCTTGTATAAATTTGCTGATCCTGCATGATAAGACAATGTAATTTACTGTTTTCTATCAGTCCAGTCACCAGTATAAAAAACTCAGTCAGCACTGCTGTTGTTATCATGGGGTTTTGTCAGCCCATCCATCTGCATCCAGGCTAACAGTCTTCTCTACAAAAATCATGATATCAGCCCTAGTATTCAGACTGCAGTCTCTTCTGTACCTTTTCCTATACCAAGAGGTACTGGTTTTGAGTACCAGCAACAGAAACAGCTAGAATCGATTTCTGAAAACTGTTCCATTCGGTCATCAGCAACTTCCAAGGTCAATGACAGATGCAGGTATTTTCAAATGCTGTAAATCTAAAGTTTCAGACAATGTTTCTAATTTGCAGCCTATTATAAAAAGCCTCCTTCTTCTTCCTTCTTTCCAACCCTTCAAGTGTTTTGAGCTCTAAAACATCACTTACTTGGAAAGTATATTCAGCTCTTTGCTGACTTGAGCTCTGTACTTCTTCTTTTTCACTTTCTCCACATTTAACATCGTTTTGCTGAAGTACTGAAGTATGGCAGGAACATGAGGCAGAACCAAACGGCAACCTAGGCTAAGGGTCTCTGTAAAGGATACAACAGTTAGCAGCACTCACCTTTGTGTTGCAAGCAACAAAACAAGCTCTGTGCAACAGAAAGGATATTCAGCCCTATGCAAACAACTGAGGAACTACAAACAAAGGAGGTTTCACCAGTGGAAGAAAAATCAGTGGGAATTATGAATGTCCAGGGCCGCTAGGAACATGCACTGATACTTGCTGAGAACAAGTTTGTGTCTGAGCTAGGACCAAATAAGAGAAAATAAAAGCTCTCCTCATAGGTTTCAGTTACAGCCCTAGAAGGTGCAGGCTTACCAAAAAAGTACCAAGGAGGTTCCTCAAAGATACTAACTGCCTCCTAAAACGGCTGTGGTCCTTACAGATGCAGTTTTCTCCATGCTCAGGACCCTGATGCTCAAATGTGAATCTCACCTGACATGAGACAAGTAGAACTTTACGTTTCTTGAGCATGTCAAAACGAATTTGTACAGTGATTTTTCCACGCTCTCCTTCCCTGTATTCTCACTCAGGGCAAAGACAACCTCATCATGATCTAACACCTCCTTCCAAAGCATCCAACAGGCCTCTTACAACTCTCATACGTGCATACCTTCCGTCACTTCTCCAGTGCCCATGACAACACAGTCAGTCACATTCAAACTGGAAACCTGCTCCGTGGGTTCAAAATTGGGGCTGTTGAGAAGGCTATCAGCTATGTCCATCACAAGATTGGATGTTGCCTCAGACAGATTCTTGGCTGACAGCACAGCAAACACATTTGACAGTATGTCACACTCTGGACGTTCTGGATGCTGCTTGGCCAGCAACGGGAAATATCTGAGAGGAAGATTATAAAAACGTTTTGCTGAAAATTAAAGTATCAAGCTTTATAGTTATTTTGTACAAAGAGTCAAAGTCATATAAAACAGATAATGACTGTCTTTTACTTCAAACAGGGAAAAACCATAAACATCACAGAAACAGTGTCATGAATAGAAAGAATGCAGCTTGAGGTCATCAAGTCCCTTCTTGTGCTTCAAGATAGCATCAACTAAACTTAGCCCTTTCTCCAGAGATGTTTGTCCAAGTCTCCTGTTAGAGTCTGCTCCTATCCCAATAATCCAATACATTTTTATTTTTTTAACATAAGTTTGTGTGCAAGTTCTTTATCATTACAAATGACAGGTCTTAAAACACATGCTGGATACTTCAGAAAAGGAAAAGCAGGAAGGCAGTGGAAAATGTAAAAATCACTCAAGACAGCAGAGACAGAATTTCTCAGTGTCTACTTCAAAAAAAGCTCTCTTACAATTTTTAGTCTCAGAATCTGCCACAGATTCTGTGCTGAACTTGCCTACATTCTTTCATAAAACAGAAGGAAACGGGATGAAAAAACACAAATGAAATCATCTTGCAAAACTGCTCCCTCCTCTCTCCACATGCACCCCTCTTCCCAAGACTCAAACAAGAGTCATTGGTCAAGACACAGACATATTCTAAGAAGTCACCTCTTCCTCACCCATGAGCTGAGTTTAGACTATGTATCTGTTTGGTTCATACACAAGAAAAGCAGCCCACTAAAAATAGTGTAATTGGCATAAATTGCAAAGCTTCAGAACTGCATCTGGACTGCTATCTAAAGAGTAACAGCTCACTGGAAAAAGAAAAGATATGTTTTGACACAATTATTCATAACTTGTTAAGAGCTTTTTTTTTTTTTTTTTTTTTTTTTTAGTTTTCTGTTTGCTTTTACAATAATTTTGTATACTCAAGAAAGTACTTGTGCATCTTTGTGAGAGTACTTACCTGGGATTCTTACTCCAGGTGTGAATGAGTTTCAGCAGAAAAGTCGGAGAATACTGACTCTCTGAAGCCAACCTGCAAACCTAGAGGAGACAAAAATCAGACATCAGTGCAACCCAAGCAGGTAAAGCCACTTAAAAACCTAATTTTTAACGAAGACCCCACTACAGTCTATAGTCTCTCTTTTTTAGAAAGCACATTTTTCACTGTTTTTCAATATTTCTGGTCTCACTGTTAGGTTATCTTACTCCATATTTATACGCTACTGCAGCTACCATTTTTGTCCTCCCTTCAAAAGTGACTCCCCATAGAGCCTCACATTTGCCACAGAGACCTGGCCACCTCTCCTGATTATGCCTACGAGATCTCAGCCACGACACCCAAGACTTGTTCCTCCCGTGCTTCCTGGGCCCTGACCACAGCACCTGCAATTCCACCATCTATTCTGTGTCCCCATAGCCTCGCTGCTATGGAATCACCCTCCTTGCTCTGGGAGAAGCTCATGCACTGCACTGCACCCAGGGAATGGGATCTTCTAACTAGGCAGAACTTTTCTGAACAATGCACAAAGAAGCTTAAATTGCAAATCCAATCTTGCAGGATTGCTGCTATGCAGCTACTAATATTGAGCCTCTGCAGCAAAATCCTGCAGTATGAACAACAGCAAACTCCAGTTTCCAGCACAGCTGGCTTAAAACTCGTCCTTCCTACGAGTTTCTATACACGTCAGTTCTACAGCCCTACAGCCTTAAAGCACCCAAATCAGACGATTCTTCTGCCAAAATCAAATCTTCATGGAGTTCACTGGCAAAAATTCCCTCTAGAGGGAGCTTCTGGATCATTCTCCAGTCCAAACTCCAGAACCAGTGCTGTCTTTTTGACACCTATCAGGAAAACAAGAATTCTAACTATGTAACAACAATTCTACCTCCTGTTCAGATTTACTCAGCACTTCCAAACACAACGCTCCCTTAATTCTTTAAGTGCTTTGCTGATTCAAAGCCTGAAACACATGATTGTACTGCCCTGGGACAGAAGTAAATCACCTGTGTGGCACCCTGGCCTTGCTACACTGGGATAGCGGACAGTAATAAAGGACTCCACGAACAAACCAGGAGCATACAAGCAGCTGTTGCTCTGCCCAGTGAATACAGAGCTATATGAACTGCCTGACGTGACCAGCACAATTTCATTACCAATACAGCCCAATACAGCGCATTCTCTCTCTCTCTCTCTCTCCCCTCCTCTCTCCCTCTCTCTCTCTCTCTCTCCCCTCCCCCAATAGTGCATTTTCCCAACCAAGATGTGATCTGAATTTCTCTGGTGAAGGCCACAGTCCTGTGCTCTGTCACTGTGCTCATATTGGGACTCCTGGCAGGCAGGCAGAATGCACAACCCACTGACAGACCATGCTGTGGTCTTTCCTTTCCTGCAGCAGCAAAGTCTACCTACTTTTGTTTATGCAACCCCCTGCCACAGGGGGGGGTTCCATCTGAAATAACTTTCAGATAGAAAAGCAGCAAAGTGTACCTAGCAGTGACCTAGAAGTACTATTTTGCTACTGTGAAGCATCCAGGGAAGAAGTTTGCTTCTGTGGTTAAAGAACAGATCCATCCATTTTATTCAGATGAATTTGTTTGGACTTTAGCCAGTGACTTTATTATTCCAGGACTAATCAGACATGAGCCACAAAGCTGGCTTTCCACACACACATCAGAATACCAGCAAATGAGAGCTGGAGTTCTCTGAATGGTACAGGTTACATACAATGGATTGGAAGAAGAAGAAACACGTTACCTGAGGCCATACCACTGCATGGAAAATTGCATCAATCTCCTCCACACTAAAGCTGTAGGTCTCATAATCAGAAAAAAACTCCACCACAAGCTTGAGTCCAAGACGTCTCAAATTCTTCAGTGGATTAATCAACCGAGGTTGGACCTGTGAAAACAAACAAAACAGTAAGACCTTTGCAGAACAACCACTAACCACTTGCTCTGAAATTAGATACAGAAATTCATTGGCCACAGATACAACCTTTACTTGAACTATCAAAATATTCTGGTTTCTCCTCTAACTTTTGCACCGTAACAGTATACTTGTGTACTCACAGGTGACATGTATTGTTCTAAAAGGTGCCTATCCCTGCAATGAGTCAGTTACAGAGAACTCCTTCAGCTAACGAAAATCCACATTGACTGCTTTGAAGTACCATCTGCACATTTGTTGGACACACTGCAGAAAGATACAAACCAGCTGCATTTCCAGCCCTGACACTTAAAAAGTTCCACTTACACAGGTAAGGACCTAAATCAGCTCTCAAAAGAGAAGTTGTACTTCTCACACTGACATCTGCTAGGAAGAAAAGAACTCAACAGACAGAGAGGAGGAGGAGGAGGAAGAGAGAAGGTAAGAATATGAAACACTCCAACAGAGCAGGACAGACTACAGCATTTGGTTACAGGGGGATGCTTCGCGTTCCATGTAGCACCCACATTCCTACACTTCCTTGGGGAAAAAGTTTAGATTAGGAAATCAGCCATACAGCTAATCACTAAGTTATTCATGCACTGCTGCATTCTCTTCTCCTTGGGGAGAAGAGTCTATTATGACTTGAGTGACCTAAATTGCTTCCATACTGTGCAATGCAGCTTACAGCACAAACACGAGATAACTCAAGACTCCTGTCTCAGAAACAACAGACCCACGTCAGAGCAAATAAAGGCCATTGTCTGAGACTGGAGCTATATCTTGGGATCCTCAGGGTCTCCATTATGTATCCGCCACACATAATTAACATACATCTCTCTTATTTTGCAAAACAGCTCTGGTGTCAAAGCCTCACTGAAAGACACCAGGATTTTTGCATTTGATGTGAATATGGGTTTCCAAAGACACCACCATCTACCATGCAATACACTGCTACACTACCTCTGCACCCAAAATCACACATCAAAAAACAAAGAGGAGATGGTGCATAAGGAACCAAAGATGCCCTTGCCTGGGACCTCCCCTGCTGTGCTGAAGTATAGTAATGTAATGGTGTGGAAACAGCTTCCAAACAGCCCATGAGCTGCTTTCAAGGGCCAAACACCTACAGGAACAGGTGCAGAAACCTGCATCTACTTTTATGCAGAAAGCACAAACCAGGCTGCTATTGCTAATGGTGACCAAGCAATGTAATTTGGAGTCTCCCACAGCTCAATTGCCAGAAGAGCAGTCCTCTGAGACGAAGACTTTGAGAGGACAAAGAAACTCATTACAGAACACAATCGGTAGGAAACGTGAAATGAATAACTTAGCTTAAAACTGTTGAAGTAGATGTTTAACTCTTGAGGCATTATCAGTCTACAATAAATTATTCTCAAACCCCAAGAATGTCATCTAATTATTAGCCAAGATAAATGGATTTCTTACTCTTCCTTGAGCTTGTAACATCTTATGGACTAATGAAGTGCTAAATTAAGTTCAGCTAAATGATAAACTGTCACTCCTCGAGTTACAAAATGGTGACAGGTTTACTGTAGTAACCCAGGCAAAACGTGCGTATCCCAGCAATGAATGAAGCAGTTCTTAAAACTCTTTTCCCAGTTTAAAACATGTAGGCACATGCAACCTGTTTTTTAAGTAGGATGCTGCTGTCCTACAGAATTACCCATTCCCTTCATACTGAAGACCAGTTAAGGTTTTGTGCAGCTTGCAGGCAGCTATGGGACCTTGGATGCTACCTGACTGCAACAGCTTGCTTTGTTTGCTGGATTGTTTTTGAGACAAGCAATGCTCTTGGATGCTCACAGACAGGTCCTGGCAAGAACACATGGGCATGGTGACAAAACATTAATTACCTAACATCCCTTGTTCAGTCTATCCTTTTGTAATTCCTTTCAACACTGCAGTGATGATGATGACTGTGCAGTTTGCTTGTTTCTCACCTAATATATGATCAGGCTCTGCAGGACCAGACTTGAGCATTGAAGACTATTTGCATTGAAGCCTGGCAAAGACACGAGTTTTAGGAAGGCATGAAAGCCTGGCTCAGTGTCATAGCTTCCAAACAACTGGCAACAAAGCCCCCTACAATAGCAGGGCCTCCACAAGATGCTGCGCAGTGCTTAAAGAGCTAGCAGGCAACTCCAAGCCTCTGTATCCTCCTAACACAGTTAAAGTCTTACTGGTGTGGGAAGGAGCTCAGTGCTCTCTGTGGTGCTCTCCTGGGCACAGGGCAGCAATAAAACAACACGTCTCTTCTTTAGTTGCAGCCAATCTTTAACAGATTAGTTTCCTCACCTGTTTCTTACTGCACGCACAGCCACCACACACCAAGGGAAGAAACATTCCCAGAGCTCTGCCAGTACCTGGCTGAGACCCAAACTGTGACAGTGGATTGGCATGACTGCTCCTGATGCAGAGCTGGATGTGCTTCTATTGTGCTGAAAGCATGGCTGGCAGCCACGTTCTCCCTGTGCCCCATGACAGAAGACATTCACTCTGGATAATCACTGTGATCACCCACAATGCTGAGCTCTCCTTGCATCTGGCAACACAACAAAGCACCTCAAAGACAAGCTTTACTTTAAAGTCTCCAGGCAAGAAACTGGAAATCCTCTCCTCTCCCTGCTCCAATGGTCTATCCTTGCAACTAAGAAACTACATCTTTAAGGCCATTTCAACCTCCAGCCGTAAGATTCTCTTACGTCCTTACAACAAATCATTTACCTTTTCCTCATGCCCGCCCTTCCTTCCACAGGTAGCAACCTCCAAATCTCTCGCTTCTCTAACTCAAACAAGAACGCACTCCAAAGCATGTTCTTAAAGACATTAACTCTGCCTGCACTGTCTGAGCCCTCTATCACTTTCAGACAAATATCACTGGCCTTTATTTTGACTGACATTTAACTGCTAAGCTTCACTTCATGCAAGCGTTGAACTTATTTTTATCTGAATCGATGAAGGTGTGTGTACAACTGCAGGCTAAGGGAAAGGAACTTCATTTACATGTTTGTATGCATATACTATATATCATACCTTCTCCCTTTGGTGGAGGATGCAGGATACCACTGCTGTCATGCACAGCATAATCTGTAGAATTTCAGGTAGGTACTGACTAATCAGATGTCCCATGTTTTTCAATACAACTTCGAGACCATTGAAGAGGCTATGCTGACGTCCAAGAGGCAGGACTTTAGCTAAATCCAGCTCTGACATGCTTCGAAGCACTGCAGTCTGGCAAGGCCCTGTGACAGAAAAAGGGACAGCAACTTAGAGAAGCACCGTAAAGACACAAAATAATTTACAATAAAAAACTGTGTCACCTGGCCCTAAATTACAGTTCCTCAATTCAGCTATTTAAATAAAGACAGCTCCAGGTATCCATCCATCTCTCACTGCCTCAGTATCAGAGCACTTTACAACCTCTGTTTGCTGCCATCACATCACTGCAGCCTAGTGCTCAGCAGCACGTTACATGAGAAGGACAGCACGGAGGCTGCCAGTATCCTACAATACCAGTAATTGCTCATTCCTGGTCTGCTATAGCTTACGTGCACAGCTGTGGCAAGTCATTCAGTTTTTCTGACCTGAGATCCGTAAAAGATAGCAATTGTGCTTCACAAGTAAAACCTCAGGGAAATCCCCGTTCTTATCAGAAGTCTACTTTCATCCTTTCATCCTTCCAAGGAAACCATTTGAGACAAACTGAAGCATGTAACAGTACTAAGTGTATTTATCCTCCTATAGGTCAGAATGTACTATATGCTCACAATCTCCTGCCTGTACCTACCATTACTGAATTGCTTCACAGCTTCGAAGAGCAGATCCAAGAACATCCGTATTTCTTCTGGCAGGGAGCCAGCAAGAAATCGCAGAACGATTGACATGCGAGTGCCTGCTGAAGACTTGCCCTGCGTTTTACTGCCCGTTTTGTTTCTCATCCTGCCATAGAGAATTCTTCAAGAGACAAAAAGAGGTTGTATTAGCTTTCAGCAAGCTCTCTGTTTCCTAGCCTGCAGGAGAAACTTGATTTGGTTTAAAAATTTTGACTATCATGAACAAAACAAGCAGAAATTCCCCCTCCAAAGTCTCCTCTGAATTTCTACACAGTGCTTAGAAACATCGCAGTGAAAGACCAGCTTCTGCTTCACCTACAGAAGCTTTGCTGGAGACTTCAGGTATAAAATTAGACTACCTGCAGGCTAGCTTGAGGACAGCTACTGCTGAAGAAGGAATCTGCACAATCTGCATTACTCTATCTTAGTAAGAATAAATGACAATATTCAGTGAATCGAAATGTCTCACAGTTCTCTCTAAGCCTTAGAAGAAACAATATTTACCAAAATGCTGTTTTTAAAGAAAACAAAGCCATACAACCAAAACAAACTAAGAAGTCAAACTATACCATTAACCTTAGGTTTATCTCAACTGTTTAAAATGAGAAGCAGCAGCATTACATCTCTGCTCACAGTACTTTGATATGAAACCGTTATCCCAGAACTTCACAACAAACCTCATAAGAACAGGGATGAGATATGGTCGATGCTCCATTTTTACTACTGCATTCTCCTCAGAAATACTGAAATGGACTATTTCTTCTTTAAAGTTCTTGTCCTCCAGTAGTCTTTGCAAGTTCTCCCTGGGAGTAATAAATATTGTTTGTGGGCAGGTGGGGGCTGTCAAAACAGACACTCACACATACACACACACACACAACTATCTATCAACTTCTCTATCTATACTGTAGATAAATTATTAAAGTACCATGTTCCCACCCTTTTGACAAAAAATACTTAAAAGTCAGCAAGTTTAAGCTAATTATGTAGGCAAGTACCTCCTGGACACATTCTGAAGAGATTATTTAACTACAAACGACAGTTTTATGCTGCTATTTTCACTGGGTGGTTATAAATCATCACGACAAAAGACCTCTTTGAAAATGATGCAACAAACTATTGCATGACAGAACGGAAAGCATTGCCCTTTTCCACTAAAAAAAAAAAAAAGGGGGGACACGGACCCACATCTTGGCCATTTTTCCTGTTTTAGGTAGGAAATATATAGCTAGTTAAAATTACAATTTATACATGTTTCTTCAAACAGTCAAGGCTGTCTCTCTCTCTGAGGCAACTGATTCCAAGTAAACTTTTGCTATGACAGCAGGCTCATTCACTGGTACTAAAATAATATAAAGGTTTTTACCTGTATGGCAGTAGATGAGGATGTTTGTATGTCATGATACAGTCAAGAGCTATTCTCTGCACGTTCTGGTCTTGATGGGACAGTAACTGCAGTTGATAAAACAAACAAAATGAGGCCCTATGTAGAAGACAAGTTCTTAACAAAAATAATGAAACTACTCAAAGCTTCCAAGCTCAAGCAGGTTTTGGGCTACCTTACCAAAACGGAAACAGAATGTGTGTTGTCAGTATAAAGCCAAGGTGCAAATACGTAACCGTCACTCATAAAAAGCAGACATAGCTGCTGGTAGTTCACATATACTTTCCCCTGCCCCCCCCCTCTCCAGGAGGATAGTTATAATACTTGTTTTTTCATAATCATCTTTTCAACCACCATCAGCTTGAGTTTTCAATCTCAGTTGTATATCTGCTAAGACAATTAAAAAGCTGGCTAATCAAACAATCCCAAGACACCTGCCTTTCTTTTCTCTGACAAACATAAAACACTCACTGGACCTGATATGCAAAGTCTCACTGAGATTCACCCTCTCTAGAAGATGAATCCTCATAGCCTAGGCACTAAGAAATACAGGTCACTTCCCCATGCTGCACCCTTATCAGCTCTTCAGTCTCCTACCAAACAGCACAGGCTAGAATCATCAAAGGCCACTTTGCCATGACGTCCCTACGCCAGATGGACACACCAGTGATAATAAATATGCTGTCACAGAACTGAAAAACAGTAAGTGATTAAGTAATCTCTTTTTTTTTTTTTTTTTTTTTTTTTTAAATATTGGGCTGTTCTTCACATGCTGCTTTGACCTGCACACATCTGCTCAGTGTTTTCCTAAGTATACAGGCAAGCAAACACGTGGACCAACTGTTCCTACACAAAACTCTGAGGTTGACTGAAATTAAATGGATGGTCACCAGAGATTCTCAGGTTTGGGAGCTAATGGACCTTCCAACTTCCACACCAAGCACCTGATGAAACCCAGAGAACTAGCAAGTCCATACTACTTAATACAGTTCTACAGCCCACTGACCATAACCTCAGAGAGTACAAACTGGGAACAACCAGAGCAAAACCCAATTATCTGAACAAATCCAGAACCAACAAAATACAATAAAATTAATAAAATGCACTCTTTAAGGATCTAAGACTTAGGAATGCTCTTAAGAACCATATTTTTAACAATTCCTTCAGAGAAATCTCTCAAAAAGCAATCTTATCAAACTGAACATTCCTCACGAAAAAATTAATTTATTATTTTTTTTAATGTTATTTTTTATAGACTGGTTTCTCCCATCGCATTTCTTAGATTTTTTTCCTGCTTTCCTTATTCAAAGTTAGAAGAGACAGGCATTATCTAGGCTCTGCTCTTTAATCCTTGTTTGCTGCTTATTCACTTAATATCTGTTTATCTTTAGTTTCAATTTTGTTGATACTGATAGTGAGTAAATACACTACGCACAACCAGTGCACACGCCTATGCCAGGCTAAGGACTTGTAACATCAGCCACTAAAACTAAACAAACAAAATAAAAAGAGAGACACTCAAGAGAGATTTGTATTTCCTCTCCCTTTCTGCAGAAGTATGTTTTTCCATAGTGACAGGCATGGCTGCACTTCCCTTCTCCAAATGCCGGAGAGGATGAGGATCCTGAATTTTCCACATTTTGCATCTCAAGTCACAATGGGGGACGCTGAAAGCTGTAGGACTGTTAACAATTTTGCAAGAACAGCTGATGCAAAATGATCCACTGTTCACACTGGCCATGCTCTCTACAGATACAACACTGTATGTGAAGAACAAATCTCTTTGGCTCTTCATCAGGCTTTGGGTTCAAAATCCTCTTCCAGATGATGCTGTGCAAGTGGAACAGACTCTCCTTACAGCCACTCCTCCACATTGCCAAAGCCTGCTACCTTTTCTGTTGCCATATCTGTTCACATGAGCCAGTCCTGGCAAACTAAGCCAGCATAAACCTGCTTGAGATGTCTAAGGGGGCTTGCTTCAACTAAAGACTGCTAGGAATCCCTCTCAAGCACAGCTCCTTTTCCAGCTACCAGCCATGGCTTCAGAAAATGATACACTTTTGCTGTCATAGGCACTGCAGACAAGAAAGGGTGCATTTATTAGCAGTAATTCTAAATGCCAGAAAAGAGCATCACCTGGGTATATAATGCATTTAACTTCTGCTCCAGATACAATGCACGAGGATTCGAGAATTTAGAGAAAACTTGTAAGTGAGCTATTAGTTGCCTGTAAAACAAAATAAAACAATTATTTTTTTAAATGTCTAAAAGAAACAATCCCACATTATCACAAACGTATGGGGAACATTTAATAAAATTGATTAACAAGAAGGAAAAAATAACAGGATCCCAAGTCCATAGGTCTCCATTTCAGAGCCACAGCAGGCTGTATCCTGTTCTCTCCCCTAAGCCGTTTCTCCCAGGTGTCACTGCACTGTACAGAGAAGGCCATTTCCTCAGTAACACCAGCTGGGCTCAGTCTTTGGTGAGAAAGGAATACAAACAGTGAGGATGTGGCTTTCTTCTTTCTCCCAGCTCAGCCTGGAACACCAAACAGCTGAATTTACCTCTTTATTTACTTTTCCTTAGCTGCTGCCCATCTTTCTCCTACCAGCACAAAGGGCTGCGTTTAGGCACAGAGGACGCCTGGACTCCAGGCTGCAGGCACAGTTGGGAGTCAATTCCAAAATGAGGCCGTATCACCCCAAATCTGCCCCGTTTCCACTTTGTAGTAGGGAAGAGAGGTGACCAGCATAAGGAAGGCAGAAGATCTCATCTACCACGTGCACGGTGGGGCTGGCAGAGGTGGTCCTCATTCAGCAGCTGCCCACGGTGGCTTACACTCAACTCTCCAGACATTCAGCTGGTCCATGGCCGGGCTGAGCCAAAGGGCGAGAACGACACCTGCCGGCAGCCCCACACCGAGCACGGGGCAGGCGTGGGTCCTTCTGCTGCCTCCGCCAGACCTGGTGGGCTCCAGCAAACCACCCTCAGCAAGGGCCCCGGGGCACAGCCCCCACCAGAGCTCTCCTCCTGCAGCACAGAGTGAGCAGCACAAACTGCTCACTGCCAGGATGAAGAGAGGTTACTCCAGACCTCATTAACAAGTCTCCAGTAAATCTTTCATGGGTTTGTTACTGCTACCAGGAACTAATGTTTCTACTTACGCACATTGACATTCTGAGATGGAAGTTTTAAAAAAAAAATCTTGGACTGTCACTGTATTTTAATTGCTGCTAATTTACAGATAAAAAGCAGAATCTGAGAACAAAATGAAACACCTATAAGAAGCCTGGGATTAAATGACAATACAGGTTATATCTCAAATACCCATGATATTGCCAACATGTAAGGTGACATTTCACTTGTCTGTCATATCAAGCACCACCCGCTGCAAAAAATAAAAATAAAAAAATTAAAAATTAAAAAAATTAAAATAAAGGCAAGATACAAAGCTGTGTGAAGTAATTGTAATGACATTTGGCAGAGGTCATCGCGGTAAAGACGCTCTCATTAAAGATATCATGGAGAATTCGTAGAGACCCAAGTTCTCCGTGTACTCAGTACTGTAAAACAGTAACATTATAATGCCATGTAGCTTCAGTTTAAAACATCAAAAAATGAAAATATCAAGGCACAAAAATCTGTGTCCACAAGATAATGACTGGGACCAAGATTTTTAACTGGTAGGTAATGGCAGAATCCCAGTAGTAAACTACCTAAGTAATTTTTCAATGTGTTTGACAATGCCCATGGTTTTAAAAGACCAACAAATACAAACAGAAAAGCAAGGATAGAGCAGGTACTTAAAAACATCTTCAGAATACAACATAAGTTTTACTTAAAGTAACACAAGCCAAAATTGTCAGATGGCAGGTAATGATATAACGATAAATCCTAGGCCAGGCCTTCGGATATCTGTTGCTGTGCAAGCAGAGTTTGTTACTCTAAAATGCTTATAACTCACTGTAAAAAAAAAAAAAAACAAAAAAAAAACAAAAAAAAAATACAAGCGAAGGAAGAAAAAGGAATATATATATGTAAACACAGCTTTTAATCTTGATACAAGCCACTCAATCTGCCTTTCCACAAAAGCACTACCAATGGAAAACTAAAAATACTTACTTAGCAGCAGCTCTTCTTGTTTTCTTTTTTGGAAGCCCTACAGTAATTGGTTCTCCTTCTTCCTTTTCTTCCTCCTCTTCCTCCATAGTAACATCATTTACTTCTTCATTAGATAACTCTTTTGCTGCTACTGCACCACTAGTCTTCTTTCTAAGATCCTGAGTTGGAGCCACTAATGAATCTGCTGGGTAGTACTCATTTCTGTGTTGAAAAAAAAAAAAAGGAAAATACGAAGAAGGAATTAAGAAACATGTTTCAGGGTTCAGGGTTTCAGAAACTGAACAATCTAGTGTTCTCGTATTCTTATAATTAATGGTGCTGTGTCTTGGGACACTAAAAATTCACAAAGGAGTCCACTTCAGTAAGTACAAGCTACTTTGCCTACAAATTGCAGAGATGTAAGGTAGTAACCATATACACTAAAGGAGACTGGAGGTACCGGGCAGAAAAGGGAAAAAAGAAGCAAACTTTTTTTGAGAATTATTTTTTGAATTATGAGAAGTCTGTAAAGAGGCTTTGTGGAAGGCACGGGGTGCATGTCCTACCAGACTGCAGTTTTTTCCAGGAAGACAAGCAAAACATTTTTTTTAATTACAGAAAAGGACTGTCAGAAACCCTTCTTGGCCATGAGATCACCCCACATGCATCATACTATTTGAAATGTGCGTGCATGCAAGCACATCTCTGCTCTCCCTCCAGGGGCAGGAAATTGAACAGCTCAGAATCAACTATTTGGCAGAGTAACTGCTCTGGTAGACAATATATAGGGCTCACAATGCAATTGGACAGTCTTCATCTATTACATAGGAAAATCCACAGAACTACAGAAAATCATCATTACTATGTAGAAAGCACAAGGAAATAAATACAGTGCTAACTTGTTTAAACAATCTTTACTGTTTCCAGGAGGAATTGGATCACTCGCTAACAAACACAGTATTTTCCCTACCCCAATCTTTTGTGATTCCAAATTAAAATGTGTTTTCGTTTTAGAAAGCAGAAACTTTACTTCCACTGAAACCATCCCCTTAATGCAGTGATGAGGCTGTGACACTAGCAAGGTGATAAACGAGAGACTGAGTGGCAGAAACATGCTGTCAGTTTAATTTCAGCCTGCCTCTCTTTTGACATCTCTAACAGAATCCACATTTCAATTAACAAGTTATCGTAATGGGAAACAGATAGTATATTAGTTATGTATTTAAGAAATAAAGTCTATGAAGAGCTAACCATTGACTAAGCTCAGCAACAGCAGAAACAACTGAATGCAATGCGTCCTCTCAAATAAAAATAAAACTAACTTACCTAATGAACCTCAACAGAAGTGGAGAGAGTTCCCTTGACCGAGGCTCCACCCTGTCTGGAAACTTGTCCAGTGCTTTCCACAGTAGAAAACGGAAGTTTGTGTGGTCCAGCCGCTCACTGCAGTCTGTTCTAGTCCTCAGCTGCTCCAGGAAAACAGTGCCCACCCCTCCTTCTGGCATCTTCTCGCTTTCCGTTTCAGCAATGCTTTCCTCCTGTTCATCCAGTTCATTTTGCAGCTCCATTTCTATAAAACAGATGATATGAATTAAGTATCTTTTAGGCTACTTCATAATTGTCAGTAAGTAGCAAGAGATCAGCCCCCCATCATGAAAGTACAACTCCTGACGGCAAGTACCTGTTCAGACAACTGAATTTAACACTGACCTGAAAGACCAACATTGTTCAGAAAGTAATCTAGGATGTCTTACAGCCTTAATTGAGCTCAGTTCTTTTGAATAACAGGAGTCAACAAATGGCCACATACTCACATCTCTGTTGTGAGATTGTGACATAGATTCCATATGCTCACAGATAAACCTCAAGTGTAAACAGACTACACCAAAGAAAAACAGTGTTTGCAGGAATTCCACTGAATCTACAGAGCATAATGACGGTCTGTCTTATTATACAGATTTCTTTACTGTTCCTCATTAGTCTGGGAAAAGCCAGCCTTAAGCAGAGATGAAGCTGATGCATGGCTTTCCACAACCTCCAACTCCCACCTGTAATACAGGGGCCATTTCTGTCTATTTCTTGGTGTTCAGGACAAAAGGAAACAGTTCTCTCCCAAGCCTTTCCATTCCTGCCCTGGACATGACACTGGCAGTCAAGAGCTCTAGTTCGGAAGTCCTCCATCAAACGTAAATTTGGGGCACATAAAAAATATAATCACGTCATTCACAATTAGCTGGGTTACTGTCAAAACACCATGTAGGAGCTGTGACTTACCAGCATAGACAGCAGCCCTCTCCAAATGTTCATAAAAGACCTTCCAGAACTGTTTATTCTCCATTTCCTTTGCATGAGAACTAACAAAACATAAGCATAAAATTAGAAGAAAAAAGAATGCCATACGTCAAGGGAAGTTAATAATTAATAAAATCAGAGGCTTTGATTACTGCTTTAATGTGAGTGTCCAAAGACAGGACATCTGCAGGATACAGCTGTAGCACTTCCTTGCCTTCACTCATGGATCCCAAATGTCAATTGTTATTAAAATAATCTGGTTGTATCCCATGACTTCAAATGAACTCAAGTTGAGTGAAACTGTTCTTGAGCTTTCCACTGACTTCTGTACAGTTATATCACATAGAACCAAAGGAAGAATTAGCATGGACATATCTTTTGAAGAGCTGATTTAATTTTTTTTTTATTAATTCAATAAGTTTGATGGTGAAAATCCCATCCTTTCTAATCATACAACAAAGGAAAAAAAAAAAACAAGGAGATAAAGTCATGCTAAAAGCAGAGACACTGACTTCAGTATTCAGCTCAGTTGTCACCATGCTAAGTCTTCCTTACTCAATGTTATTAAGGTTTAGAGGTTTTTCAGTAAGGACAGAGAAGTCAGAGATGGATAAACTGAAATGCACTTCAGCATTTGTGAAACACTAATCAAATACTGCTCTCCTGGACTCAAATTCCGATGCTGTTTAACTATATTTGTTGCAAGCTCCCTTTAATAGTGAGAAATCACAGAAATTAAGTTAAAAACTAACAGTCTGTGTAGGCTGTAATTCATCTGAGAGAGAAAATCCATTTGGAAAGATTTCACACAAAGATCATAGATCTCATGCACAGATCTCTCCAAATCAGACATTTTTACCTCAGCTTTTCTTCACAAAACAATCATCAAAGAATATCCTGAGTTGGAAAGGACCCACAAGGATCACTGAGCCTGACTCCTGGCTCCCCATCGGACCACCCAAAAATCAAATAGTATGTCTGAGAGTATTGTCTGAAAGAACTCTGGCAGGCTTGCTGCCTTGGCCTCTTCCCTGGAGAGCCCATCCCAGTGCCCGACCACCCTCTGGGTACAGAACCTTTCCCTAACCCCCAGCCTGACCCTCCCCTGTCCCAGCTCCATGCCGTTCCCTCGGGTCCTGTCGCTGTCCCCAGAGAGCAGAGCTCAGCGCCTGCCCCTCCGCTCCCCTCGTGAGGGAGCTGCAGGCCGCCATGAGGCCTCCCCTCAGCCTTCAATGGAAGGAATCATTCTATGAGACAGCCACAGACTGCAGCATCCAACCGCACATACTCACGTTATGAGTTCAATTACAGGATCCCAGAGAGGGCTGAAGTTAATATAAAGCATTCCCAGTAAATACCGAAGAGGCACCTAGAATGGCATACGAAACCACCTTGTTGAGATGTTAAAAAGTTGAGATGTTAAAAACAACAGTTAAAGACCAACCAACCACCTCTAACCTTTCTTCCTCTCAAAGAGGAAACTTTGATCAGAGAAATTCTCAGAAGTACTACCCATAATGAAGCGAGTCACACACATCATCTTTTTTGTTTCAGTTTCATAAGAAAATTTGTAGACCCCATTAACTCTATGCTGCACTGAGATCTATCCACCGTATCTACATACCATGAATGTGCAAAAACCAGTTCTGCACAGCAATCTGGCACGCAGTTGAACTGACCTACAACCCTTCCTCACTAGAGCTTACAAGTCAAGGTAAAAAGAATGATAAAGGTACTGCAACATAAAAATAATTAAAAAAAACCAACCCAACCCAACCCAACTCAAACCAAAAAAACTTCCCACCAAATCCATGAACATCTAGCTAGTAGAACTGTGACCCTTCCAGCATCTAGAAACTGACATCTCCATTTGCTCAGCCATGGAGGAGATGCAACAGACCCAGTTAGACCAGATTTTCATCCTCTAGAAAGATCCAAAAGCTAAGCTCTCCGATATACCACTGTTGGACCACGCTGAGGGTACGTCAAAGTCAGAATTTTAAATTTGCTCACAATTCACTTCTCCCTGGAATCATTTGCCTTCCTTTGCATGATATCAAAAACTGATTAAACTGACTGTGGGACATTTATCTAGATACCACCATTGTTCTACTAAATATTGAAGCAAACACATTAGTTCCACGGGCAATGGGAGCTGAATTCTTATTAAAAACTCTGCAATTGATATGATGGAACAAGAACAATCTCTTGGAATATGGGAATGTGACAGCTTCCTGTTGACAAGGACTCACCTCCTGCAAAGATCCACTTGGTATTGTAGAATGCACTATATCACATCTTAGTTTCCTCAAATGGAGAAGTTTCTCTCTGTAATCATTCACTGTTGCTGGCACAAGCTCTGCTTGGAGCAATATGGCAAATACTGACTGGAGCTCTCCTGTGCCATCACTCTGAACAAACAAGTTACAGACATTTTGTTAGAGCATCCTTTCTCATTGAAAGGTATTTCAACAAACTACAGAGTTTGAGCCTTTTTGAACCAGAGAACAAAGTCAAGGGGCTTGCTCTGCTTACCACCACCACTTAGGTATCAGAACTCACACATGTGAAAACTTTAGGGAGCAGGGGGTAAAATCAGATAAAACTGGAACGTGAAAGCACAAAATCAGAGGACAGCCTTTGGCAGAAAAATGCTCTGTTTCTGCAAAGCAGGAACCAGTTCACAGTCATCAAAACCAGACTGATTTGAAATGTTAAGTGAGAAGTTTCAGCCCTACCTCAATCACTGTAGAAGGTGGATTCTCAAAATGGTTTAGAATTCGGACAGTCAATAGTCGGACCTGTAAGAAGTGGGAACATAAGTCAGAAACATGCAGGAGAATGCAGGCTACATATGCAGACACATACACACCTACAAAGAGGTTAATGTCTTGCACAGGAAGCTGATTTCGCTAGGTTCCTCCTAGAGCTGAGAAACAGATGAGCTCCTCTAGTCTAGCAGGAAATTCAGAATGAATACATTAGGCTCTTGCTCCAAGTCAATTCTAGGGAAGAGGTAAGCATCCCTGGGCTAAAAGTTAACCTCTGTAAACTCATGCCCCACAGCAGCCTCTTGGAAATGGACACAGCCCTAAACAGATGCTACAGAAGTAATTGCTTTACAGTCTCACGTTTCTCCCTTCAGCCTTTCTCAAACTCAGTCTACTTAAATTGAATTCTAAAATACAAATCATCTTGCATTTGCTCAAAAAAAACCAGATTACCTTAGAAATACCAGTGGAGATATTAGGCTGCAACTTCTCAAACAACTCCATTAGGTTCCCTTGGGAAAGGGGTTCCTGGCAGCCACACAATGCCAGTCTTGTGTAATAGAGATCAGCCAACAGCAACGCAGAGGGGTCCGATGGAAAAGCACTTAACCAAGAGAGTGTTTTATTAGCATACAGAGAGTATTGCAACAATACAGACATTTGAAAACAAGGCAGTAGCGACAGTAACAGTACTATGGGAAAAATCCACAACTTCATACTCTACTGGCACCACCAGGCCTATCGAGCTGGGGCTAGCTAGTTGGACACACACACAAATAGCCGCTGAAAACAGATCTGCATAGGTCTGCAAGTGCAGCTGCTGCTGCCAAGGTGACCACTTAGTGATCAACTTCAACGGAAAAATAATTCAGGTTTAGGTGGGACACCAATGCTGCCATTAGCAGGAATTTTGCCTCCCCACACGGAAATCTCCTTCTGCTACCCAACAACCCTCACTTCAAGTGGGATTCACACACCCAACCCAAAGCTGGCAGAAAAGCACTAGACTGAAGCTCCCTGTCAAGACTTCCTGCTTAATCTGGGCAAGCTGCCTTATCTCCATCACACCTCAGACATGAGCACCATGTTTTCCTAACTGAACAGGATGTTTTGAAGCTCAAGCTACCAGAGACTTGGAGCTGCTCCATCACAATAGCGATGGGAGATGACAAGTTCAACAGGATTTGCTGGAGAGAGATCAACAGTCTCCCTTGGTCCCTCCAGCCACTCAGTTAACACGTGCTAATTTTAAGCAGAAGGGAGTTGTAATAAATTGAAGTGAGCATACAAAACCTAATCCAATTGCAGAGCAAGCACACACATGATTATGTAAGGACACAAGAGAATCCCAACACTGCCAACAGACTGTCAAATCCCAGCCTTTTGACATAACTCAGATTACAATGTCACTGTCCCTTTTATTATTATAACGTAACACACAGTTACTAAATGTAGTGCTCTACATTTGCAGTGTAGTGTAAAACACAAATGTGGTGTTCTAAATATTTGTGCTTACCTAGAAAGCAACGTATTTGACACACTGCTCTTCAGCTGGCTAAGAAAGCTTTGGTTTGCAGAGAAAATGCCACTGAACTGGCATACTATTTATTTGGTTTTCTAAACAAACAATGCCTATGACGTTGCTACCATACGTAACCACAATACCAAAGCAAAATGTTGGTACAAGAGAACATACGATCAACAAAAAGACATTTAATGTGCCGCTACATAAAAGTCAAGTCAGCTCTTTGCCATACTAATGAAAATCACTGAGGACCACAGAACAGGCAGAGTTTACTTACGTCACCAAGTTCTTGACACGCTCCACAGGTAACAAATGGAGTATTTCAGAAGACTCTGCCAAACTGAGAAGAGTACTTACAGCTTGGCAGGCCACGAACAGGCTTCCTGGAGCAAAGAGAACAAGAACAGCCTGTATATTTACTCAGGTCTCAATGACTTGTGTTTGCATGGTGCTTGACCATCTTGAAATGGCTAGAGACACAGAAATAGAGTAATACGTGGATCCCAGAACTGGTATGTGTATTTTCTAACCATTATCATAACCCATAAAGGAAATGCTCCTCTGGCTATCAAAGTAAATGTCTACTCCAGCAAGCCAGCATTGAAAGCTGTGAGCATCTCCCAGTTTGCATCTGCCTCTGTCACACCCACGTACACAGGAAGCAGAGGTCTGGAGCTAAGCACTGTTGTAGGAGTCTCAGACAGCTTTATGCTACAAATGGCTGTATGAGCCCATCAGCTCCACCTTGTCAGATAAAAGCCAGCTCCAGCTGGCTCCAAAAAGGGACACAATGCTGGTTGGGCCTCTGGGAGAGCAGACTTAAGAAAGGGAAAAATGCACCCAAAAGCAGCTGAGAGAAAGGAATGAGAAAATGTGAGAGAGAACCAGCCCTGCAGGCCCCAAGTTCAGTGCAGCAGGAAGGCAGAAGGTGCTCCAGGCACGCAGCAGCACTTCCCGTGCAGCCCGTGGAGGAGCCCCCGGTGGAGCAGGTGGAGGTGGCCTGGAGGAGGCTGCGGCCCATGGAGAGCCCCCGCAGGAGCAGGCCCCGGGCCGGAGCTGCAGCCCGTGGAGAGGAGCCCACGCAGGAGCAGGGGTCTGGAGGGAGCTGCCACCTCTGGGGAGACACGTGGCGCCACACGGAGCAGGGGCAGAGAGTGACCATGAAGGAGCAGCAGAGACAAAGCATTAGGGACTGACCGCAGCCCCCATTCCCTGTTTCCCTGCACCGCTCAGAGGAGAAGAGATAGAATACGGTGGATGGGAGCAGGGGAAAGTGTTTCTAGTTTACTTTCAGTTCTCGCTGCTCCAATGTAATTTATTGCCTATTGCTAATAGACTAATCTCCCCAGACTAAGTCTATTTTGCTCATGACAGTAATTGGTGAGGGATCTCCCTGTCCTCATCTCAACCCTTAAGCCTTTTTTCATCACATTTTCTCCCCCATTCTTCTGAGGATGGGGAGTAAGAAAGCAGTGAGATGGAGTGTAGCTAGCCACCAGTGTGAAACCACCATAATGGCATGCAGAAATGAAGAAAAGCTACGCGAAATAACATGAATGAAACACTCAGAAGAAGAAAATACATACTGATGGTACCATTCAGGCACTTTTAAACTTTCACAATGCACTGTATGAGAACTTCAAAGCTGCCCCATACACTTAAAGGCTGAATTCCTGTTAGTGAATGGAAGGTGGGTTTGCAGAATATCGTTACAGCAATAGCATCCCCTTCCTAAACCTCCAGTTTCCTTTAGGGATGAAGGGCTTCCAAGCAGCACAGGTCAGCCAAAGCCCTTCCAGGCAAGAAAGGGGAAGGGCTGTTCCTTTCCCTGCCATTCTTAAGCTGGCAAGTGGGTTCTTTTAAAAAAATTACTCTCTCCTTTGTCTCTTCCCTAGCAGGAGAAACACTGCTCCTGAGCCAGGCAAATTGAGGGAAGTTCTTAAAAGATGCAACTTTCTTACTTGCTGACAGCTGCCATGAAAAAGAAGGGGAAGTGAGCACTCATTTCCTGCTTATTCCTTTGAAAAATCTCTCTCTTTTCCAAGGTGCTCAATTCTCCAAGTATTCGGAGAATCCTGCTCACCGTTAGTCTCTGCTCCTGAGAGAGGAGAAACAGCAAGTAATGGCAGGATCACAGAATGGCTTGGGTTGGAAGGGACCTTAAAAATCATCTAACTCCAGGCCCCCTGCCACAGACAGGGATGCCGCCCACTAGATCAGGTTGGCCAAGGCCTCATCCAACATGGCCTTAAACACCTCCAGGGATGGGGCAGCCACAACTTCTCTGGGCAATCTGTTCCAGTGCCTCACCACCCTTACAGTGAAGAACTTCCTCCTACTGTCTAGTGTAAATCTATCCTCTTTTAGTTTAAGATCATTTCCCCTTGTCCTATCATTATCTACCCAAGTAAAGAGTCCTTTTCCATCCTTTTTATATAAGCCCCTTTTAAGTATTGAAACACCACAATGAGGTCTCCTCAGGGCCTTCTCTTCTCCAGGCTGAACGTCCCCAGCTTTCTCAGCCTTTCTTCATAGGAGAGGTGCTCCAACCCTCTGATCATCTTTGTGGCCCTCCTCTGGACTTGCTCTAACAGGTCCACATCCTTCTCGTGCTCTTATGCACAGCTCAAGTTACCAAACAAAAGTTGTGGTATCTGAGAAGGTTAGGTGCCGGAGGGAAGGCAAATAGGTTCAAGATACTGTGTCCAAGCGGCTAGAGAAGATGTCCCAGAGATAAAGACAGTATGCAAAGTATTTTTAAACTGTGAAAGTTGCTATAAACATCTTAATGTTGAAGGAACCAGAAAGGTTGATCAAAAATAGTTTTATTGTCATTTACACGGCCACATATCGTAAACTTAGTGGTCACCTCCATTTATTCTTGCCTATTAACAGAAGGAGTGGGAGCTGTCCCTTCTCTTAAAATCCACAGAGGGAGTTTATGTTCGGGGACATCTAATTTCTTTACAAACCATACACAGCACCCCAACTGATGTTTATAATACTTAGAGATGACAGCAGGCTGATAAGCCATGCAGCTGTGTAAAAAAGGCTCTTATTTTAGCCAGAGTTTTTAAATTATGTTTGACTGTGTGGGTTGATACAGTGTAGTGAACTAAAATTGGGAGTTTGCTATTTTCTTTGGAAGGACTTGATGAAGTCCTGGTCACACCTCTTTTGATGTAGCCCAGGATGCAGTTGGCCTTCTGTGTTGTAAGTGCGCACTGCTGGCTCATGTTGAGCCTTTTGAACACCAGAACCCCCAAGTTTTTCTCTCCATGATGAAGCTTTCTACATGTGTAGTGTAAGGGCAGAAGTTCCCAAACTGTAATCTGCATCGCATTTGGTAGTAGTAAACCTGCGCTGAACAAAGATAGCAGCTCTCACCTCACGGTGGACACACCTATACGATCAATAGGATAACTTCTATACAGGCAGTTACAACTAAACAGTTCCCAGGGGGGAATTGCTATTGCTCTGTCCCAGTTCCCAAACCTGCACTTCCCAGTACTTCCCTACACTCCCAAGCAACTGCAGAAAGCCATCCAGCTCTGGGACTTACACTTTGCCTCAGGCTTGAGAGACCAGGCAGATCGAACAGGGAGCACAGGCTGGGGTGTGCCTTGTACATGCAATGAGAGGATACTGGAGCCCTACCAGAAGATGAAGGAGTTGTAGAGATCATGGAGCTGAAGAGAATGCAAAAGATGAACAATTGTCCAGAAACACTAGTTTGGGAGGAGGGTGAGGAAAATCAAGCAAGGAAGTGTAGTACAGGGCAACAGCAGACAGGAGTGTAGGACTGACATTACATTTGTTTTCTTTTCTTTAGGAACAAAGGAGAAAATGGCAAGATGCCTCTTGTGCACACACACAGCTGGTGCAGAGTTGCTGCCATCAAGGATAAGACTCAAGAAAAGAGGGTCTGGGTACTCCTTTTTTACAGCAAGTAAAAGTCAAGTAATCATGGCAGCATGCAAAACCTACAAACAGGATAAAAGAAAGAGCTAAATCAAAAACGACCATGCTTGACAAACGCTAGAGAGGAAAAAGCAACAGAACTAATTGGTGGATACAGTTAGGAGTGTTATTGAAGAGATTACAGAGGAGAAAGGCCAGGCTCTAGACAAGCCCTTTCAACCCAAGTAACAAAGAACACTAAACCTGGGGCATTCCAGCACTTGCTCATACTTTGTCACACACCCAAATGCTTGAAATCTCTATGAGTATCAACTGCCCTGTACTATGTAAGCTAAAAAAAAAAATTTCTGGCCAGAGACAGAAGACAACCAGTGCGGTCATGGTGACCACCCACACTTGGAGAGAGGATACATCATTTTATTACCAGTGCTGTCACTTAGGTCAGAGATGGTAACATCCCAAACTTTGCGCTATAGGTTTGGAATAGTCTAGCTGGTGCTTGTGAGTCAAGAGCCTCTCCTTCAGTTGACTGCTTCAGTCTGGATCTGGTTTGGCAGGATTTCCATTCTCTTTTATCTCACTTTCTTCTTTTTCTTCTTAATTATCTTGGTCAAGCCTTGATTTGGACAGGCTGCCCTTGACATTGTGGAACATCTGCCACCCCATTATGATCACCAACAACTGCAGAATTGTTTCCTGGAGAGTGTTTTTTGCTTTTCAACTTTGAAAAGCTTTGCTTTTCAACTTTTACTGAACTGCTCAGTAAATTTGGATACAATGCTATTGCTATTCACTTTCATACTTTGTGGCATTAGCAAAACTACTTCTTTTTTTTAAATGTTTCAACAGAAAGCAAATAAACAGGAAATAACAGTAACTGACCTTTGCAGAGGGTTCCTTTGTCAATAGCTGCAAACAGACAACCTATAAAGCTTGTCACAGAGGGCAGGATGATTTCTTTGTCCATTGGTCTGTTCAAAACAAATGAAAAACCTTTAATCTCTGCGTTACACTTGCACCTAGACACACACGAAGGATTCCTTTAACATTATCTCACGTTAAATGACAGAGAGCTCATCCCAAGTTTGAAATCAGTAGCAAATATTTTTGCTATTTCTAATTCAGAAGTCCAACTCCTTCTACCATACAAGAGCACAGTAATTATTGAAAACACCACTGTCTAGAAGGGATGGTGTATAAATACAGAAACCAAAATGTATCCGGAACATCTCTAAATGCCAGCATACAAAATTTAAGGATCACATAATCAAGAAACTGATATTCTATTCCTGATTTTACTACTGACACAGTATTTCCACACAGATATTTTCCACCATTTTACCCCAGTTTCCCCAAACTGGGGTTAGTAATTCTTGTGCTTCCCTTAGTAAATTGATTTCTGACAGATGGTGAACTAGACAGTACTACAGAACCACATGGCAGTAGTACTTTAGAATATCCCTTACCTAATATGTGGCAGTATAACCAAGGCAACCCAAGGCTGTGAAAGGTCAGTGATGTCTTCGTTCTCTGGTAACTGGATTAAAGACAGTACATGATCCAGCACTGGTACTTTTGCTTTTCCTCCTTGTCTTTTGCTTGTTTGTTGTCTTGTATTAGAGCTAAAAATAAAACCAAACTTTTTAGTAACCCACCACTGAATATCAGAGATCATTCCTTTTCCTCGCGTGATATCTAAATTGTGTTGATTACTTCTAACAAAAAGGACTAGGACAACCCAAGGGATTTTTTTTCGTTTTAATGTCCTCCACAGCACAAAATATCATCTATACATATATAGGCGAAGGAGCACAAAACATGGCTCGTAATAAATGTCAGGTCTTAAACTACAAATAGTATTTCTAGATGGAAGGACTCTAGTTCTCAGGTGAACACCCTCACAACTAAGAATGTGAGGAGCACCTGAGATTTGTCTCTGTGATTGTCAGCATGATTACTGTTTATTAACAACCTAAGTATTAGCAAAGACTAATGGATGACACAAAATAACCTGATAGGCAACAGTCTAGCAAATCTATGGAATCACAGGCTGAGCCCAAATCAAAAGTCCTATCTTCAGGCAGAAAGGGTTAACATCATACTGGAACATATCAACAGGAGTACTTTACACCCCATGGGCAGCACTCTTTCTATTACACCCAGCACTTGTAAGACCAAAGTTGGAAAGCTCCATAAGCTCCACCTTTCAAGAAAGAAGCTAACAGAAAGATACCATCAAGAATGAGTAGAGGTTTAAGAAACAAGATTTATGAGAGAATCATCAAGGAATTAGGATGAAATGAATACTTTCAATGCTTTTGATAATCAAAGTCTGTTATTTGTAAAAGCTGGATGCAAAAAGGAAGAAGTAATCTGTTCTGTGTTCCCTGCAGATAAGATAAACAGCAATGGATTTAATCTGCAGCAAAGAAAATTTAGCTCAGACAGCAAAAAAAAAAAAAAAAAGTCTAATTATAAATACAGCTAAGCAGTGAAATGGTCTGCAGGGGCAGCTTGGGAATATACAGGATGGGAGCATTTAAGAACAATTTGGTAAAACATCTTTCAGTACTGGTTCAGGATTTGCTAATTCCATCTTGGGTGATGCAACTCTTGAGATGTCTTCCACCCCTAAATTCTACCACTGACATTGCAGGAGCAATGTCGTCTAAACTATATGCTCCACATCACTGAAAGTAAATAAATAAATCAACAAATACAACAAGAAAATAAAAGCAAACTGGATTTTTTTTTTTGACTTACAACCTTGAACCTTGCCACCTCCACTCTATTAAAGTAGAAATACAAAGAAACCCACAGAGTGGACTGCTTTTAGGAAAGACAAAATCTTACATAAAAGACAGTACCAGTCACCACTCTCTGCAGGCATAAGTTTTGATCTAGAGCGATTGGAACAATCACTATCAGTAGGTTTGCAACTGTCATTCTGTGCTTGACCATGGTCACTCAAATCTTTCCAAAGAGGTTTCAGAGGGAAAGCAAACACTTTGCTGCAGCCAACCCAGCTTTGCAACCAGAAGCAGTCAAGCTATGCCAGCATAGTGCTGTGCCTGGATTAATTACCACAGGTAATTAATACTGGGTACCCTCTGTTACCTAGCTGTGCTCTATACTACTTCCCAGCAAGCTCCAGACAAGATGCATGCATACATGGAAGAAAGATGAGGCACAGACAGGAGGTTACTCTTGATGAGAATCTGGACTGCAGTGTTCACAATAAAGTTTAACTACCCAACATGTAGCATGCCTTTTGGTGTAATGAATCCAAATCACGTCTACTGCATCACTCGCTAACTTTTTTGTTGTTTGGTTGTTTTGTTTTTTAACTAAAAGTGATAACCTTTCCAGAGCAGTATCTCTTCTCAAATCATCTCAGAAAGAAAAATGGGATCCCACTGTATCACTTTGCAGGCCTGCAGCCATGCAGACACATCTAGTGTTTGCTAAACTTGAGAAGTCTCACCTGATTGATGACTCAGTGAAAACGAGAGGATACTTTTCAAATGCCATTGAACCAATGGTAGGAGGCTCTGCTTTCACCAGAATGAGTTTAGCCAAAATTGCCATTGCCTCATCCTTTACAAGGGCATCTGTACCAGAGAAGCAATGCTCAATGTATTTTAGAAAGCATGGAAGAAAATGCTAAAGGGGAAAAAAAAAATCAAGATTTAATAAGTCTTTGCCATCAAAACCACAAGGAACACATGAAGAAGCTACAGAGGAAGCCAAACACGCACAAATGAACTACCAACACACCAGATGTCTCGTCAGTTCTGGTGCCCTAAGTCACCAACACAGAGACACCTTGTCACCCCAGCCAGGACAGTGATTTGACAGAAAAATTCAGTCTGCCCAAAATCCAGTCTTATCAGGACTTTCCAGATCCCTGACTTTGCTTTCACATCCCACTCTTTTTTATTCGTATGATTCCTCCCAGATCACCAGTTCCGGGCTCGGTCTATCAGACATCCCTTACTCTTCATCTCCACTTACCTCCTCCAAAACTCCTTCTTCTCACCCTATCCATAACAATCCCACACCTTTACTTTTCAGCAGACAAACTTCTCTCTGTGAACTAACAGTCTCTCCAACCCTAAGAATCACTACCAAGTTCTAACACGATGGCATCATCAACCTCTTTCATTCCTTTCAGATCATACCAAAAGTTTAAATAAACATTATGTCCATACATTGAAATGATTCAGCATAGTACGCAGATAAATATACTATAGATTTCCCAATTGTAGGACTTTCCTGCTCAGGTGTCCTCACCACAATGACATCTCACACCCCCTTTGGCAATAAAAATAAACAAAATGCACAAGAGCTTTCACCTACCCTCTCAAATTGCTTCATTGTAAACATTGTTTCAGAGAAGTCCAAAAGCAAGCGCCATTCAAATTCACTTGCGAATACCTGCAAGATGCAAATGAAGGGTTGACAGGAACACATTTACAAGAGACATTTTATACTTAAGTCTCCATTGCCCATGGGACGTATTTTCTGGTTTATCAACCAACCATGCTGTAACTCTCAGACACCCAGCCTCTCTGTTCAGAGCTACCACGGTTTGTTATGCAGCCACACACAGCAGTATTGTTTCCAGTCACAGCTCAGGTACAGAAACAGCACAGCCCTTTCAACAACTCCTGTGGGATACAAACTGGCTCTGTGCAAAGAGAGTTTAGGTATCTCTTTAAAGTGATGTGGAAAACGTAAACTAAAGTTGTAGTGCTGTAGCACACATGCACTGTTAGAAAGAAGCTTAGGCCCAGAAGATCTTTGGGCTCTGCATTCTTCCTGTGTACCTCCCAGCACGCAGGACCATAGTTCTGGTACACACACACAACCATACCCAGCTGCACAAAGTTTACCACCTCGGGGGGGGGGGAGCCAACCTTCATGCTTCTGAAAGAACCAAGACTGGAACAGTTCCTGACTGCACGTGGAATTGGTGCCTCTCAAGGCTGAGGCGTGCAACATAGAAATATGCACCCAGAACTCCTTTCCCAGACCCTTCAGGTTATAAGGACAGCTTTAAGCCTCCTCCAGCTTAACAGAAGCCCACACAAGTATAGTCAAATGTTTGAAGGATCCCATCTCCTGAGCAAAACTGGACTCATGCCACAGGCGGAACCGATCTTACTTCAGCACAAGCCAACACTGAGGTCCACGTGAAACGTTTTTAAAGAATTGTTAACAACCTTATTTTCCTGTTGCAAATCACTAAGTGTTCAGCAGCTTAGTAGAAAATGTACTTTTTCAACCAAGTCCAACTCACTGACTGGCTTCAAAATCTAGGAGAGAACATGCTCCCTCTCTGTTCTCCCTCCTTTCTCCACAGATTCTGTAGGTGTTCGAAGCAGGGCCTGTTTTTCATTGCAAATATGTCTGCCCTAGTAGCAGCATTATAGCATGCTGACAGACTGTGCAAGACTCTCAAGGAGTCCTAAGACCACAGCAGGCATTATTTTAGGCATTTTACAGCTTCCCTCTTATCAGTGCAAAAAACCGAAAGGGAACCTTATAGTCTGTTGCCCAGAAGTGGAATGTCCTGAAATCATGCTGCTGTAGGGAACTTGGACTCTGGGATTTCTCCTGTAAGAAGTCGTCTTTGTTACCTTCTCAATAGCTTCCTTGGTCAAAGAATCAGGCAAGAAAACATTCTCGGCCAGTAGTAACGCAGAAATTGCATTCAGCAGGGTCTTGCAGCAAGATGGCAAGAGATCTGATGTTTGTAACATTTTTATTAAAACCTGAAACAAAAGAGAGAACTGATATTTGTGTATTAAGACACGGTGATTGTCTGGTCTGAATGACCTACGTGGTCTCTGGAAGAGGAGGACATGGTGTTCTAAGCTTCAGCCCACAGAAATGAACCCTACTTGTCCTATCAAAATTTGAAGGCATTAAATCTGTATTTGAACCCACAGGGTGAATCTGGTGGAAATGCACCACCATAGATGCGGGTCTCGCTCTCCTCCACGGTAGCAGAAATTACAGCACAGCACAGCCTCTATGCTCACCTCATCATCTCTCTTTTCCCCTTGCTTATTTGAAGGACTACACAAGCATTACACGATAATGGAAAACTTTCATGGGACTGGAGAGGTAGCAATACTCCCAGTAAATCTCTCTGTTCACTTGACTCAAATCGTGAAACTATTAATGCAGCAGGAACGTTTCAGGATGCTGCAGCTGACCATACCTCTTCCAGGTTCAATTGATACTTCTTTGGCAAGCCATGCAAAGTGATGGTTTGACCTACCTGACAGACCTCTTCAGGCAGTGAGACTTTGGATCCATTTGCGTGTTCCAATAGGATCAGATATGCTTGCAGAATCCTTTCCATCTGCTCTGACGCCATACTGCAGTTGGCCTTAGTTATTTTGCTTTGCAAGTCTAAGAGTGACTCCTGTTTAAAAAAAAAAAAAGAAAACAAAATGATTCAGAGAAATGATCAGACACTGTTTCAATTATTGCTATTTGAAAACCATTCTAAAGTATCAACATTTCATCAGCCCAACAAACTATTGCTGACTCCCTCACTCATGTCCAAAAAACTAAACCTTCCAGAAATACCACAGGATTCCCGTTTTGTAAAAACAAGCATTCTGGATTCCTTGGACAGAAACACAAATACCTGCCAAGATAAGGTCAAAAAATTACAAACCAAACAGGGAAGAGGAAGAGAAAGAGAAAGATGACTCATCTCCAAACCCACGGTGGTATGGAAGCACCCAGCTTCCACTGGAGATCACCAGAATTTAAGTGCTTTCATACTTTAGCATCCTTACGCTAACATGAATTCTGAGAGGCTACTCATATAATGTACATTACGTAGATAATGGAGCTGCCCTGGATCACTCTCATCCGTGTCTCTTTCTGTCAAGAGAATGTAAAATCCTATCCTTGGTCCTATAAATTGAACCCAGTTTAGAGACCTATCATAGATATTGTCATCATTTTCCTCTGAGGACGATACTGAGCACAACTAACTAGCTCCCAAGGTAAAAAACAAGCCTTATTAAATAGAAAGAGAACTGTGTCATCAGTTCCTAAGATTTCATCACAACCGCAGGTGACAGATTTCCAGGATTACAAAACATCCAGTGACAAACAATTCTGTGTCTAATAAACAGTCAGACAGCAACTACTATCATATTGTGTGAGGTAGGAGGAACAGGATGGGATTTTCAGGGTAACTATGGACAGTCACAAGTAGAGAGTTCCCAGTACCACACAAACTGGACTATTTACCAAAATTGGAAGGACTGCCTTCAATTAGGTTTGCATGACTACCATTTCTTCCAATATCCCATTTCACCCTTCTGAGAAGCAAAACTCACAAAATATGTTGTCAACTGCAAGCAGTTTCAAGATCCCTTCGCAAATCCCACTCCTTAGGAAGAGAACATCTAAACAGTTATCAGCTAAGTAAAAACTACTTGCTAAGCCCTTGCTCGTCGTTCAACATCACCCTGACTCAGCAGAGCACAGTCCATGGTACACAGCTCTACTCCTTCATACCTCAGGGTGTAACCACAGAGAAGCAACACGGGAACACCCAGACTGAAAACGCCTGTGATTCACAACACTTGGCTCCGAGGCTTAAATGTGGCTCTCCAAGTTCAGCCCAAGTCTTTGATGTAAAGAGAGCTGCAGCAAAAGAGGCCTCCCCTTCACCATCGCAAAGTGGGTTTGGAACCACTAGTAGTTTGGAACCACTAGTATGTTTAGTTCAGTAGTATAAGAAAAGCTCTAACCCCAGCAAGGGGCCTGCAATATCTGTCTCTGCAAAGGCAGACCCTACAAACCCTCCTTGCCCAGATGTGCAACTGAGCTCCAAGTCTCACACAGTGGTTCCCTTATTAATCACTGGGTAGCACAGCCACCTGGTTCACTCTGAACTTGCAAAAGAAGAGCGGGATTTTTTTCTATACACATGACACTGTAGTTAATGTTTCCAAACGACGTAAAACCCAGTTCTGGTCTAATAGGACAAAAATAGTTTTCTTGGTAAGTGTGCACAGCTTTTTTTCAGTCTCTCATGAACAGGAGAAAAAAAAGTAAATCAATGTACCTCCAGACACTTGAAAACAGTATCAAAATGCTCCTTATGGATATGCACCGCAGCTGATCTGATCATCTGCTCAAAGGCTTCTCCAACAGTTACCCATGGTAGTTCAATCTCCTCTTCGGTAACTGGCCCCAGCTTTACCAGAATTAACTTCACAGCCTGTACAATAAAAGAGCATATCATATCCTTACACTCAGAAAATAAATCCAGCAATTCTAAAGTTTGTTAGAGCAAGATACTATTAAAATATTTTAGTGATCTCAATTCTCTCTAGAACGATTAGTGGGAAAAAAAAAAAAAAGGCTATCACTTAAAATCTGAATTGTTTTTAGATTCATCTGGGGGGTATAAAATATGTATAGCGTTATCAAGCAGTACCATTTTAAGATATAGAAATATCATATAGGAATGACAAAAAACAACCTTCCCATCTCATAAAAGATTTTTAGACGGCAGCTTTCAGATCCTGTAAAATAATGAACAGCATGTTCATCACTAGGAATCTACTGAGAACAAGGCAACACTCAATGGTTTCACAAAGCGCTCCATTACAGCAACATTTACACCAGTTATCTTTTTTTCTTGTCTTTACCGTCTCTGCACAAGAATGGAACATGTTTCGAACACCCTTGCACATCTCAAAAAGTAGTTGTCCTACACCTTCCACCTTCTCGGGGTGCTTCCCCAGGTCACGGAACATCAAATTGAAGAGGGCATTTTTATCAGAAACCTACAAAACACAAGGATAAAAAAAAGTCATCTCCTATTCAGAGTTGCCAGGTGAAAAGATGCAATAAATGGCTCCACAGCACCACATTATTCTTCTATAGTCCTATGCCTTTCCACATCAGTTCAAACTCACTATTTCTGCAACCACCACGGAAACTGTAAGAAAAAGTCAGTTGTTACAAGTCCCCTTGCCTAAATGAACATAGGCCTATTAAGGCCATTGCAGATGAAATACGTCCTTTTGATTACTCTTATGATTTTAGAGTTAAGCATGTGCATAAATGCACCACTAAATTGGTCCCAACTGAAACACAAAGGTCACTGCTCTGGCATGGAAAGAGACATGTATCAGCTGAAAGCAGAATGCAGTCATCCAGAACTATAAAAACACCTGGGAATACTGCAAATATTTCTGGCCTCAGATTCTGAAACCCTCTGTACCTGAGGACTTCACTCAAAGTTCAGCAACTTTGGAAAACAACTAAACAAATGTGCTTTATTAAGGTCTCTCAACTTAGGACAAGAATGGGGATACCCAGATTTGCTAGTCATTCTCAGGAATTCTGGCTTGTGTGTGTATTTTGACTGAAAAAAAAAAACAAAAAACAAACACAAAAAACCAACAAGCCAACAACTACTACTAATTTTCCTTACTCCATGAAAAGCTGCTGTTTGGCCTTAACTGATCTGCCTGTGAACATTAAATAATCTGATTATTATTATATTATTATTATCTGATTAATCAGGAGTGCAAAAAGGTTGTCAAAAGAACTTGTTCTACAAAGGCTTTAAAGCATTATTGAAAAAGCCAGTGAGAAAATGTGCATTTACAAACCAAAGCCTCCCTTTTGCAAGACGGCCCATTTGGTTTAACTACTTTTAAAACAGAAAATGCTAAGGCCTCTATTTGCCACTGCTGATATGAAGTGCATGACATACTCAGCAAAACATTCACTGAAAATCACAACTTGAGGCATGTAGAATGTCAATTCAGGCCTTGTAAGCTCTCTTTTACAGAACGCTTATCACATATTGAAGCCAAGAGCCACCACGGAATGAAGCAAGGTACAAACACCTCACTTACCTTTCTCATTAGAAAGACAAAACTTTCAGCAGCAAAGTTTCTGATGTGAAGTTTGTGGTGAGCCAGCAGGGTGCTGTACAGGCTACAAAGACACACAATAATAATCTGTCTTAAAGGCAGTGCAAGAATTGCCATCCATTGTTTTAAAAAAATATGTTTGCAGTTCACATTGTCATGTCTTACAAACACCAAGAATCTGTCCTCCTAGAGAGGGCAAATACCTTCCTCAATTCCATTCCTTCCCATCCTCCCAGTGTAAAGAACAGTCTTGCAAAGAAGATAAAATGATAACACCAGGCACCTTAAGCTGCAGACTAGATACCTCAAACATCTCTGGATCCACACAGATCCAATTGCAGCCTCAAGATTTTCAACAGATACACTCAGCAGCACTAAGTGAAAACAAAGTTGATTTGATATACCAGATTTCTACTTCAGCTGAGCCAACAAGCTCTCTTGTGCATGTAAATTTTCCAAAGATACAATTTAGAGGGGTGACATGTATTTGCAGTTCTCTGGTAAATATCAGTAATGGTTACAGGTGGCTCAGCACATGGTAAGTGCAGAGAGTGGTGCCTCAGATTCACAGCCAAACAGATGTTTTTGCAATATGCCTGACAAATTTTGCTGGGTTGGGGAAGAAATCTGTAACCCATCTTTTGCTCCATCTGTTCTAAATTGAAAGATGGAAGGCTTCTAGTAGGAAGCAACATGGACCCACCGACTATGACAAAAAGAAAAAAAAAAAAACTGCTACCAGAGTAGCATAAGATTGAACAAGCAGTCATAGTGGGTCAGACCACAGGTCCATCCAGCACAGTATTCAGTCTCTAGCAGCAGGCAGAAGCAGGTGCCTGGGAAAAGTTTAAAAACAGAGCAAGCACATACAAAAACAGCTTTTAGCCACCTGCAGCTCAAGGACTTCTCAAGCCAGAAGCGCTTCCTGTGCATTTGGAAATTCCCTCAACCTTGGTCAGTTTCCCTTTGAGCTTATGTCAGCCTTCTACATGCACAGCATCCTACGGCAAGGAGTTTCACAGCATACAGAACTCTGCACTGCTTGTCTGCTTTTTCACTAAACAGACAGGAAGAAGGGAAGCACATAAAGGGCTGCAACAGGAGCAACTAAAGACTCAAAGGAGTCCATTTAACGTCATTAACTCTAGGAGTCTGTAACTGGAAAAAACAGAAATGATACAAATATGACTGAGGTACTTGACAGGCATCCAAGAGACCTGTGTTGAATTTAGACTTGTTTTAACTGTTGTTGTCTTTCTGAGTTTTGTCTACCCAGCTGAGGTAGCTGCTTCCTCTCCTATCACCGCTTGCATCCACCACACCAGGAGAAAAGAGGGCCAAACATTCAACACTGCAGACCAACCCATACTGCTCCTCCAATACAGTGCCCGTGCAAGTCAGGAGGATCTCAAAGGAGCTGCATATGATAACACGGCTCACAGTCTGTTTCAGAAAGCAGAGAAAGCAGCCTAACAAAGTACTGAAGCACTAAGCCAGATATTTGTCTGGAACTGGCATTCCTATAGCATTTAATAACTGCTGATCAAGGCAGACATTAAACACAGCCTTTACCTGTATATGTTACTTATGTCCTTCACCATCAATCTCCACAAGTATTTGTAGAGATAGGAAAGAGAGGTAAAAGCCCATTCCAGCAACTCTGTGTCCTGCGTATCCAGTAGATTGGTGATGGCCAGGAAGAAGTCATGGAAGTGTGGATAGAAATCAGCCTGGAGATCTCGAGCCAGTTGCACCACTAGACTGCGTTTCAGACAACAGAGCGTTAGTTTATTTTAAAATAAACAATAGGAGCCTAGACAAGCATTGCTTGCAATCTAGCACAATCTCTTTGAAAAGACAGCATCACTCTTGCTTCTCACTTTCATTTAAGGATCATCTATTAGGCAGCTGTGAATGACAAATTTGAAAATTCAAAATACTTCAAATAGGTAACATTAAACAAGATATAGACGATCAATGTCAATCAAAGCACATTAATTTCTGCCTGACACTTAGGAGGCACTCATGCTAATTTGCTTGCCTTGTCATAGTTTTTTTTTTTTTTTTTTTTTTTTAAAAGACTCGGGACCATGAAGCTCTATAAGATAAATGCCAATTATCTAATCCCATTTTGGACATCTCATTGCTATACCTCTTTCCTCATGCACAATAAAGAAAAATAGCACTCACAACAGAACTTGAATTACTTACTTGTAATACCTTCAGATTTCTGACTACATTTTGTCAACAAATACTTAACTCTAATAAGGGTTGATAGGCAAGACTGCCTTTGACTTGCAAATGTGTCTTCAAGCTCTGCACGACAGTACTCTGGTAATAGACCAGCTGGTTGAAGGACTGGCATTTGTTGGCCACTTCTTTGTAGAATTGCACTGTTCAAAGCACAAAAAAGAAACCATGAAAACTCTAGTCCAGTTCCTGGTGAACATGAAGGATGCTAAAAGTTAATAGCTCTCCAGAGCCCAATACAAAACCCAATCAATGGAAAATCTCCCAGGTGGCTCTGGATGCAGAAGAAACGCATTTTTACAGTTTAGGGCAAACAGTGACAAATAAAAATTAGGTACCAAAATGTTGAGTAAGGTTCAGTTCCCTCCATTTCTGTAGTCCTTCAAAAAAGTAGGTTTCAACCTCCTGTCAAAATAAAGACAAAATAACAGTTTGTCAACTCCTGTGAAAACAGCCTGTAAAGATGAGAGGTTCAAGTGAAAAGAACTATCAAGTGCTTCAAATATTTTAAGAATATTTAAAAAAAATGTGATGACTTCATTTCAAAAGGTGCTGTGGAATTTGCCTGAAAATAAGACTTTTGTTTCTATATTCAAAAAACATTTGAAAATATTTTCTAGTGATAGGACTCATTTACATAATTGTTTTTTAGACTTCCATTGACTGGCCTTGATAATCTATGACGCTGAACCACAGACCACACTGCACAAACGCTCTGGGACTTCTTTTGGCATCATCACAGCTATTGAATGGGAAGTTCACAAAAACAATCCAGCAGGCCAGGAGGCTATAACCTGCTAAAGACTCCATTCACTGATGATCTACAGGACATGTGGATGATCTTTAAAGACATGCACATGCTGTGACTATTGCAACTACTCAGCATCCTTAAGTCTTTGTCTTTGCAGGGCTGGACTTAGAACTGCTGTCAGAGCCATGACTTCCATGCTCAGAGGCCCATGAGCTACATGGAAGCGATCAGGGTGACGCTGTCAAAGAGTCTCTATGGCAATACCGTTTAATATTTCAAAAAGAAATGGGGAACAAAGCAGGAAACGAGACTCCAGAAAAGGCAACTCTTCCATGAGCTTTCTTCTAATTTCCGGCCCCCAAGAGAAGTTTTTAAGTGAATATTTCAGGGAGTGCGTCTACTTGTGTTGTGATCTGAGATCCTCTTGCAGAACATGACTGCTGTCGCTTTTCTCACCTCAGCATAACTTCCAGTTCTGTCAATCCGATGAATAATATCAATATTAACATTACTTAAGCGCTCCGAAAAGGTCAGAAACTGTAAAACAAAAGGACATACATGTTTATGCTCTGTTCTGAAAAATTAGGAAGCCCTTCTTAATAGCACGCACACTACAAAGAACCTGCTTCTGGAGGTGGACCATCAGATCGCACCAATCAATCTGTAAATGGCTCAATCCCAATCTTAAGGCAAAAAAAGAGCTCACAGTACCAATAAAGGGAGGAGAGGCCGTTTGTAACCGAAGAGAGGAATTAAAAGCCCACCCCACAACACCTACAGCCACAGCGTGCTTCCTGTGCACCAAAGGGCGCAGGGAGCACTTCGGGTGTCCCCAAAACACGGCGCAAGGGATGCAGGAAAATCTACCCAAATGCCCATCAGGGGGTAAGGCTAAATTCAGCCGCCGCTCCCCCGTGTCCCCCCCAGCTCCGTGCAGGTGGCACCGCCGCCCCGTTACCAAACCCTAGCGACCCGGCGAGGCGGGCGCTCACCCGGTGCGTGTTCCCCGACTTGCGGGCCGAGGGCTTGCCCGGCATGGTGGCGGCGGCCACACGTGCAGCACTACGCGCTGGGCGCCGCCATGCCGGCCGGGGCTGCCGGGAGCAGGGGGAGGAGAACGAGGAGGAGGAGGAGGAGGAGAAGGAGGAGGAAGCGGGCCCGCCGGCGGAAGGGGCGGGCGGCGGGGCTGGGGCTGGCTCCGGCCGGGGTTTGGCCGCGTCCCGCCCGTCCCGCAGCGGTGGGCGTCTCGCTGCCTTGGCCGGGACCTGCGTTTCCCGGAGGAGTCTGGCCCGAGCTCCCCTCCTCCGGCCCGCGTCTGTTTTTGGGAAATAGCGGCAGACTGTCACGGGCAGACAGCGATAGGGCAAGGGGGAGTGGTTTTAAACTAAAAGGGGAGATTAGATTAGATGTTAGGAAGAAATTCTTCACTGTAAGGGTGGTGAGGCACTGGAACAGGCTGCCCAGAGAAGCTGTGGATGCCTCATCACTGGAGGTGTTCAAGGCCAGGCTGGATGGGGCTTTGGGCAGCCTGACCTAGTGGAAGGTGTCCCCAGGGGGATTGGGGTTAGATGATCTGTAAAGTCCCTTCTAACCCAAGCCATTCTGTGAAAGCAGGGAGAAGGTTCTAGGTAGATGGACACAACTGCCAGCTAAGCAATGATGGCAGGGGATGAAATCACAGAATTGTAGGGGTTGGAAGGGACCTCAAAAGATCATTGCGTCCAACCCCCCTGCCAAAGCAGATTCCCTAGAGCAGGTTGCTCAGGTAGGCGTCCAGACAGGCCTTGAGTGTCTCCAGAGAAGGAGACTCCACAACCTCCCTGGGCGGCCTGTTCCAGTGCTCCGTCACCCTCACCATGAAGAAGTTCTTTCGCATGGTGGTGCGGAGCTTTCTGTGATCCATTTTGTGGCCATTGCCCCTTATTCTGTCCCCACAACCACTGAAAAGAGGTTGGCCATATCGCTCTGTCTCCCACACTTAAGGTATTTATAAACATTGATAAGATCCCCTCTCAGTCTTCTCAAGGCCGAACAGACCCAGGTCTCTCAGCCTTTCCTCATACAGAAGATACTCCAGGCCCCGTATCACCTTTGTGGCCCTCCGCTGGACTCTTTCCAGGAGATCCCTGTCTTTGTAGCCGAGAGCCCAGAACTGGACACAGTACTCCAGCTGAGGCCTGACCAGGGCCTCACCTGGTCATCGCACAGCTATGCCCTGCTTTTAGTAGACTTTTTTCCAGAGCTCAAAGAAACAAAACAAAACCAACAAACATCCCAGGCAAAGTAAGTGCAAACTAATGCTTCGCAAATAACTATGGACTGACCATTGCATGCATGCTGCTGTGCTCACAGAAGTACCTGGGCCTGTGGGAGCTTCTGGCTGTGGTTGCAATTACGGAGGTAGAGAGTGTGGGCTAGGAAGATAAGAGGTGAACTGGAAGTTGGTTGAAGCTTTGGTTTGGGCAGATGCGTTATGAGCAGCCCCGAGCTGTGTGTGTCATCTCGTGAGGCAGCTGACAGGGCTGGGCAGTTTGCCTTTCCCTAGCCTGCCTGCCCTGCTTGTTAGAGGCAGCTCGAGGCCACCCTGACCAGCCAGGCATGCAGTTACTCTGCAAGCCACCAGGCTGGACTTGAGCATGGCTGAAGTGCACGTGGGGACCCACTGCTCCGAACAGACCTGACAGGTTAAGTGCTGCCAGGTGTATCCTGAAAAGCTGCCCAGGGGCAGCCAATAAGCTATCAACACGATAGCCATCTGGACAGGCAGGGGAGTGTGTACACTTCAGCACCTGCTCCCAAAGAACCACAGGTTTTGGAGCTTGCTATTCTATGGGAATAAATAAACAAACAAACAAACAAACAAATAAGGACTGCTGGCATTTGCATTGAGTCAGAAGAGAATGTCTAGGCACTGGAATTTGAGAAGTTTGGCTTTAATGCCTTCAGCCCAAATACCTCCATGGCAATGTGCAGCTATGAGCACGTGGAAAGGGCTAGATCCACAGAAGAGCTTAGTCACCAATATGCCACTGTTTATGTGTACAAATACCTCTCTGGCTATGGTTAGTAAATTCGTCTAATATACTCCTCATATATATATCGTGAGCTTGTGAAAAACAGTCCACAAGATCTCTTTCTTCTGTTACGAATAGCATCTTGTAGAGTTGTGCAAATTCCTGGGATGCTCCAAAATAATCCTGGGATGCTCCTGGGATGGCTCCAGAATCATCCAGGGGTAAGAATCAGCTCTAACACCCATGGAAAGCATGAGGGGGAAGAGCTCAGGTGTGCTTTGCCTGTTGCAGAAAAGGCAAATCACCAACAATAATAAAAGATAGTAGGGGAAGTTTTAAAAAGTTACAGATGTTATTTTATGTTTGTAGGCTGGCAACTTTGCAGAAGAATGAGCCTGGCTAGCCCTGCAACCACTGATGTGTGTGAGAGCTGCCTGAAGAACTGATAGACTGCAGTTCAGCCAGCACTGTGAATATAGCGCTTGGAGAGACATCTGAGTGAGCCTCTGGGGAGTAGCTCAGGTACCGAAACCAGTGTGGCCACAGCAGTAGGGCTGAAACTTCAGCTGGGAGGGTTCAGTGACACAGAAGATCCCTTGTCTGCTTCTGCATGAGCAACATCTAAATTAACAACATCCTGCCTACAAGAACTCCTCTCTGACTGCAGTGCCTCAGGCCTTAATCCTTTACACTTCCAGGAAGAGATGTGACTCTCCCACCTTTGGGCAGGCCCCGGCTCCAACACCCTGGGATTATATGGCAGGCCCAGCTGTCAAACAGTCTCTCCTTCAGAAAGCCATGCTAACGGCAAGCAGATGGCCTTCTGAAGAGTGATGGTTTATTGGTAGTAATACCTGCAGAGGCACGTAGTGGAAACTTCTAAAACAGCACGTGTGTGTCTATCAAAGTAGTCACCTATGCAGATCTAACTTCAATCACTTGCTGTGGGCTACAACCTGACAGTAATACATCAGCACTTCTGGAGCCCGTCTAAGATTCCTATTGTCTTCTCCATTCCTGGGCTTTTTAGTCCTGCTGTCCAAAATTTATTTGCTGGACTCAGCAAGTGCAAGAACCACTGTGTAGACCCAAAAGCATGTTTGTCCTCTGGAAATGTGTCTTACCTTGAGTCAGTGTTATGCTTTCCAGGTTGTTTTTTTTTGTTTGTTTGTTTGTTTGTTTGTTCTTTTAAATCAGCACTGTCATTTTGGCCTAATAATACTAATTTGGATAAAATACATTAGTATTTTATACTCAGGCTGGTCTCACAGAACTCCTCTTGCACAGTTTGCAACATTTACAATGCACCTGTCTGTCTCTTTAGGCTTCCTTTTTATTCAGAGGAGATCTAGACACATTCTTGTGTTTAAATAATCCATGTTAGAATAAAACAAATCATGCCTTAGAAGTGTAGTCTAGATGACCTCATTATATGTGTGTATCTGCAGCTGACCCTGCTGAATGCCCCTCAGTTGAAACAGATTAAGAGAAACACTGTGAATTGAGCCAAACTACTTCCAAGCTTGAATGCCCAAAGGTAGATTCTTCAATCAGTATTTAAGACACTAAATAAGTTACTGGAGTTTTGAAGTGGTGAGAGTTACCTGCCTTGCTTGTGATCCCAGAAGTCCTTCTCTTTGTTTCGAGTCACCCTACAGAACAACTTGAGGTGCACAGTTTGTGTGCCACACGGCTGGAATCCCGCTGCATCACAGGATCTCTCCGAGATCCTCAGTGAGGGGGAGGCTGGCATGGGTCTGATTACAAGTTATACAGGTGCATGATGTCTTTGGAATACTTATACAGCTAATGAAAACAGATTTTTATTTATTTATTTTTAATTTGTCTGGAAAGCTTGAAAAGCCCTTTGAAACACAAAGACATTTTTTCTTTGCCAGTTTCCTCCTCGGCTTCTAGCTGGCATTTTGCCTTGTCTTGCAGAAGAAAACCCCACAAGATTATGTAGGATATGGTCGAAAGCACTTGCATTTTCAAAAACAAAGCAGACAAGATATTGGAATCCTGCTCTGCAAACTGGTGGAACTGTTTGGCCACATTTTTTCTAATATGCCTGGAGCACAGAGATCCTGTAAATAGTGCAACTCCAGGTCAATGCTGGCTGAGTCCTGGGGAGAATTTCACCTACATTTAGGTTTGCAGATCAGAGAGAGTTTTGAACTAGGAGCCGGACTATAGATCCCAGATTTCTATTTGAGTAGGGGGAGAAGCATTCATCCCTGAAATATCCTGAATTTAGAGCCTTCTTTCATGGAAGGGAGCACCAATAACATGACTTAGCCCTTCAAGGCATCTACGTCAGTGGCTCCTCTATTGCTAGACAGGTTTCTGCTGCAGATCTGGAGCAGGTGTGCTGCTCTAGCTCCCTCTCTGGAAGTAAACTGAATAGTGCCAGAGCACAGGGATCATCCAGATCAATTAATCGTTAACACAATCCCTGGCACAATTTTGTTTCATGCCAAACAGTACCGTTCCAACATTTCTGTTCAGTAGGAAGTCACACTTTTTATTTTATTTTATTTTATTTTATTTTATTTTATTTTATTTTATTTTATTTTATTTTATTTTATTTTATTTTATTTTTATTTTTTTGAGGTGGGAAAGAAAGTGTAGTATAATTTGTGTTGGAAAGAAGAAGGGCCTGATTTCTGCATGGACAACATTTATACAGATGGCCCTGAGACAGGAAGGGATTACAGTGCTGCTGTTCTTTATCCCACTGCTTTGTCACAATGGCAGCATCAGAACTGGCTTCAGCCTTGTTGACAGCAACAGCAACACGGACAACAGGCGCAGGATCCACAGAGAAAGCAAGGGACACAAAAAGGCAAATGAATAGGGAGGATGGAGTCTTTTCTCACAAAAAGGATGGGAATTGTCTCCTGTATTTTGCCCTCACTACTAGAATGAAGGGCATCTGGATCTGACAGAGACAGTCTAGATTTCAGGCTGTCTTAGCTGTCTGGGAGTACTAAACATCTGATTACAGTCTAGCTCAGATTTCTGACAAGTGACCTGAAACCTGGATATTTGGCGTGTCTAGGAACAAAGCATAAAGCTTAGTAGTAAATCTGACTATGCTGCCAGATTTCTCCTTCCCCCAAACGCCACATCCCTCTTCATTGTTCGGTAGCTTGAAGCTACAGCGTAAGGTGAGGAACTGGGTGGGGCGAGATCACAACCGTACGTTTTAAGGTAGAGTCTGACCTTCCAAACCAGGGAAGATGGAAAATGGTAAAGATCTCTTAGAAACAGGTACACACAGGGGAATGCTTCCCTCAACATAATTGCCACCTTTCACATACAATTTTCTTACTCTTTTTTTGTTCTCTTGTTTTGCTATGTCTTTATTGGATCCTTTATCTGTAAAAGGCCACTGAAGAAATAATAAATCAATAATCTTGAACAGCAGTTTCCCTGCTGAAAACAGTACTCATGTCACAAGGATGTTGAGAAGCCAGTGTTCTTGAGTGGAAAACATGAACTGATAGAAGGATGGGATCAAGTACCCTTTCTCAAATAGTTTCTGCCTTCAAACTTGCAAAGTCAGCTGTGCATAGCATTCAGGAGTAAATAAGGCCAGGCTCAGCATTTTGTTACTGAAAGGAACAGCACGTTCCTGCCACTGAATAGAAGATAACAGACAAAACAAATGATGCTATTCTTCATGTCTCTGCATACACCTGGTTCATACAAGATGAGTCCAGAATTTAGGTACTTAGATTTGACATTTTGGCTAATTATTTATTTTTATTTATTTATTTATTTTTCTTGTTTGCAGCTTGAGCTATCCTAATATTCATGCAGCTCTCATTTTGCTCTCAGGTACCAGTGAAGGCAGTACCTCAGTTAAACCTTCTGATTTTGGTGTATATTGCTTGGTGAAATATTTGAGAGTAGCCTGGAGAAGCGGAAGAACTTACACAACATCAAGATACAAAACCCTTCTTGCCACTTCCAGTGTGTCAGGAGATTTTCATCAGCTATTGGTGCTGGCTGCTAAATCATAGATGTTCATGAGAAAATTCCAGCATTGGACTATACAAGCTAGAAAAAAACATGGCTAGATTCTTGGCCTGTTTTCCAAAATCCCGCATGATCTGAAGAAGGATTTGTCACCATAATCAATTATGCTTCCAGACAACATCCCTAATCATAAAGCAGTAGGACTTTCAGAGACTTCTCAAATGTATGCTTTTAACTATATAGCAGATACAACTCTGCTTTGCTTGGAAAATTATCATCTCTGGAGAAAGAAATGCAAAACTTTATTAATGCTCTGACTGCAGACATATTGATAACTCAAAGGAAAGAAATAGGGCTGTCCCTTCTTTTCCAGTAACCTTATATATGCTTTTGGATGCTGCTGCTTCTTCTAATACTGCTTGTAGGTCTGAATCAAATAGGAGACATTAAAGCAACTGATACAAGTAACATGCACTAAAATGATAGATCCCTGTGTGAAAGATATCCATGTGGAGACTGGCATTTCAGAAACAGAAAACTGTCATGGGCATCATCTTCCAAGTGAGGAAAAGGATGACACTGAGGCACATTAAGTCCTCGTTGCTTGTAATGGTAAGCAGCTTGCTTACACAAGGGCGCAGTGCATCTCTACGGCTATGGCTCTCTGCTGTGTGGACAGCTGCATTTGACCTAGTGTTCCTAGCCAGTGGAAGACAATCAATACTTACAGGGTGCCATATATTATATGGCATCAATACTTATAGGGTCAGTTTGCAGGTGCTCCACAAGTGCCTATTCTGAAGCAAAATGAAAGAAGCTCTCTTCAAATGGTGATCAGCTAATCCTACTGTACAGATACAGAGTACCTGCTGAGTGAAAAGATGGATTCCCTTAAACCCACCTGCGACGAAAGTGCTCCTCCGAAACTGCCATTTCCACCTCTATGCTTCTTTGTACATCATTGCATTTGATGATTTGTGAATTGCTAACACTATAACATGACATTTACACAATGGGTATTAACCTGCATGTGCAGAAGCTATGTGGGGTTTGTGGCACTGGATCTGCACCATTCCTTCTTGCATCTTCAGAAATGGATATTAAAGTTACTGTTTCTTCCCCCTTGCCTTAGGCCACAATCCTCATTTTCCTCAAAAAAACCCATCGTCTATTTGAATGCATACCAACACCGAAAACCAACACGCTACAATAATATAGACATTCACTGTAAAAGTCCCAGTGTGCTGGGATTGGTAAAGTCCCACCCCCATGGAGTTTGGCCACGAAAATCATGCTTTCTGCCCTCCACACCTCACTCACCAGCACCCTGCAACAGCCATAAGACTGCAGTCCAAGAGACCACAAAAACTATGGTGTGGCCCAGCAGGATACTGGGAGAGACCAAGGATGCTGGCAGTATCTCTGCTCTCCAAAATGTCAGGGATTTGCTATTTGAAATGTCCAGACAGTATCAGAAATAGGTGCAATGAGTCCCGTGTTCCGGAGGAAAACAGAAGAAATGAATTAAATCAAAGCCAACAGCTGCAGACAGCTGTTTTCCCTTGGACCCACGGGAAAACCTCCTCTCTGATCTGCATTTGGTGATGATTACATCTTTGAGGATGTCTGACAAGCAAATCAGATAAACATAGAGAGCTGGTGCAAATATGTGTAACTGCCTTGAAACATTTGCAAGCAGTGTATGTGTCTGTGATCTCCTGCATGGGCAGCCTCAACAGAGAGTAGAAGAGGGGCTGGAAAGGATCAAAAAGGGGTTTAAAGAGAGGCAAGGCAGTCAGCTCTTAGAGAGACTTTAAAAATGGAGGAATGAACTGAATAGCAAACAGCAATTTGGGGGGAAATGCCTCTTAAGACTGAGGTTCAAAAAAAAGGGATTCTGGCAGAAAAAATGTTTGGGCTAAGAGAAAGAGAGGAGATGAAGGGATGAAAGGAATGAGGGAGCACGAGGATTTAGCACTGGGAATTACAAAGAAGGATGGGAAGTAGATATCAAGGGAGGTGCCAGAACTGGTGAAAGACACTCCTGAGTATGAATGGAAGAATACATCAGAATAATCAAAAAGAAGAGCTACTCAGGGCACTGGGATAGTGGCAGGGAACATTTTTCAGAGTATTCTTAAGTGCCAAGGTGAGGAGGCTCATTTTCAGAGGCTTCCTCTGCAGATAAGAGGAAGAGACAAGTTCCTCCAGGGAACACATCAAAGCAGCAAGCAGTTTCTTTCTGAAGAGGCTGTCTCTCTGCACTGGTTAGAGAGGAAACATAGGGAGCCAAGCTGCACAACCACAGTAGCTACACCATGTACCTAGAGCAAACACATCTCAAAATAACAGCAGCTAGGACATGTGAACAGAGATCATCTGGATAGCAAGTAGTGGAAAAAGGGAAAACAACAGAAATAAAACAAGGAAATTCAGAAAAGATCTACTCAGAAAAAAATCAATTTTCCTTGATCATTCTGGTGAACTTTCGACAGCCCTTTCTCATACATTAACTGCGAGTAAGCAAACTAGTTGAATTGTAATTCTGTTGATGCAAAATTGAACACCTTAGATAAACAAAAGATCCCAAAGCTATGAGAATAAAGTTCAAGCATGTAACTTATTTATCCTTTTCAGTTAAAGAAGGGACATCTGTACCAAAATTTTATTCCCAAAGTAATTATTCTCTTGAGCAAATAATTATGCATGTCACATCTCACTGCATGAACAGTCCACAAATAAATTGTGAAATTTGTTCTTTTAAATTAAAGAGCAGAATTCTCTAGCAAATAAACTATAGGCTCCAAATCAGTCAGATTTAAATACTCAGCATTCATGGGTAACTTAACTACTTCCTTCAATCCTGAGGCACTGCCTATTGATTTTAAAAGGTGCGTTGGTATTAGGGGGTTACACAACCTCAAGGTTTCTTCTCAGGACCATTAAGCATTCACGTTTAAATCATTTTGCTTGCAAATTGCATTCGTTCGCATTTCTGTTGAATGCAAAATAGAAAAAAACAAACAGCCAAGGAGGTTTCATTCAAAATGTCAATAGGAACTTGATTTATTTCTGTAACTTTAATGCAGCTCTCTGGCTCTGAGAATGGAATCATAGAATGGCTTGGGTTGGAAGGGACCTTAAAGGTCATCTAGTTCCAACCCGCCTGCCATGGGCAGGGATGCCCTGCCTCTGTTGCTCTCTTTCTCTGAAAGTCACTCCATCTCTCTTCTGTGTCCTAAAGCTAAACATGAGAGGACAACCACATCAAGCAATCAAGTTGTTACTCAGGTAGCAATAATCAGGGTCTTAATTTTATCTTCCTTTTGCAAACCTAGCCTCTGAAAATTTAGGAATAGGTTTGGAAATGCTAGAGAAATAGAATTAGGGAACTATACTTCTTGAAATATTTAACCTTTAATATTTTGTTTATGGTGGTGTTTTGAGGCATAAGGCACTTGTAAATTGCATCACATTCTTGCTATTGCACACAGTGCACAGTCTACATAAGAGGAACTTTCAAACATACTAACCTGTGCTTTTACCATTGGAAATCCTGCTAGCTGGATATAAGTTTCCAGAAATATTTCTGGAAATGTACTCGAGTGATTAGAAATAAGCAGGTGACAATTGCAGGACATCTCTGTGCAAGAAAACCCCAGTGCTCAAAATACGGGTGCCACATGGCTATATCTGATCCTAAGGAATTCATCCAAATTTCACAGCGAATGTGGATGATGATACTGCTCTTCTGAATACACTTACTTGCAATGTCATTCTTTAATGTCCAAACACTATCAACAGAAGAAGAACTGACCAAAAAAAAAAAAAAAGTTAGACAGCTAAGAACACCACTGATAACACCATGGAAAAATTTGCTAAGGGTCACATTAAATCAGGGGAAGCAAGGCCAATGATGATGGCAGTCAGGTAACTAGCTGTACCGAGCTCAGCCATTCAAAGCAACAGCATGGACAAGCACAGCAACAGGAGAGATTAGAGTGGAGCCAAACGCTAACTGGTGTTCAGATATGTAAAACTACCATCAGCAATGAACTTCCATGACACCAAAATCCCAACAGGTTTTTCAAAGTGATAAATGAATGCTGTGCATTTTATTAAATATGTTAGGAAAAAATCTTTCAGAAATATAAGAAGTGCGTTTTCATAGAATCGTAGAATCACTGAGATTGGAAAAGACCTTCAAGTCCAGCCATCAGCTTACCCTCCCAAGTCCCATCACTACACCATGCCCCTTAGTGCCATGTCCACCCACCTCTTAAATACCTCCCAGGGATGGGGGCTCCACCACTCCCCTGGGCAGCCCGTTCCAATGCTTGACCACCCTCTCTGGGAAGAAATTCCTCATCATATACCAATCTAAACCCTCCCGGGTGCAACTTGAGGCCATTTCCTTGTGTTCTGTCACTTGTCACCCGAGAAAAGAGACCAACACCCTTCTGGTTGCAACCTTCTTTCAGGTAGTTTGGAGAGCCCTTCAGGTAGTTGTAGAGAGATTTTGACTAGAAGCACTGGGAGAAAAATCAAACTGTCTAATTTGATATGTTATTGCTAATAATGATGATTAAAGGAAAATTAAGCAGTTAGCTCCATGAACAGAGGAGTAAATGGAACCTGGATCCCCACAGCTCTCAGTGTTGGTTGGAGCACATTCTTAAGAAGATGAGGAGCTTTGCCTGCAGTTGGGTGTTTTTAAGGTCTTTCTCTCATATGGTTTCACTGTTATCTAACAGAGGCTCAGTTCCCGCTGCAGTCTTCCTTTCAACAAGTCCATTTACAGGATGTCTCTTTCCTCCCCATCTACTTTGATAAAAACTGGTAGCACGTTACTACCTCTGAGGCCTCCACCCCTCTGTTAAATTTGGTCATGTTGTTCAATGGTTACCGGAGAATGGGCAAACACCTTCCATTTACATGTATGTATATACACAGAGGGCATGATCCCATGCCTTTCATTTCCTAAGCAACTTATCCAAACAAAAATAAACAGAGTTTTTCCAAGTAATAAATCACAACACATTGTTCCCAGAAAAGGCCAAACTTAACATTTTTTTCTTATCAAAATTATTTTTTGCAGCTTTCATTTTGAAATGATTTTTTATCTTACCAAGTCATTCTCTGGGTAAGTTTCCAAACAGATCTCTGTATAAGCAGAGGAGAACAGAGCTCAGACTTCTTAACCCAGCCCTTGCACTACACCGGACTGTTGCTTGGTGTGAACATCATCTGCACTCAGCTCTGCTGCTGTAGGTGCAGTTGAGCCCTACACAGCCTGAAACTGCATACTTGAGAACGGAACCACAGAAAGTCAGAGGGCTCCCAGGCTATCAGGGCAAATTGCAAAGAGCCTCACAGCACTGCTGAGCAGCATCACCAAGCCTCCGGTGCTCTCCTACCTCACTTGCAGGAGCTTTTGCCTGTGCCTATGAGCAGGAGAATCCCTCAAAGTGTATTTCCACAAGTCAGTTCAGACAGGTGGGCAGTATATCAAGTGCAGGGCATGATATTCTTGTCTCTTGTCTATAGAGGGAAACCCATCTCACTGATCTCCTACCCATGCCTATCCACGTGACAAGCAGTTGGGAGGGACTGTCCTTCACAACATCACAGACACTTCCAGTGACTCCTCACAGCCATGTCCAGTGATGGAAATGAGCCCTTCCCAGCTCAAAGGAAGGAATTGCTTGGACCAAATAGAGAGGTTTGGGGTTTGTTCACAGCTTTTTAAAATTGAAGATGCCAGAGGGATGTGAATCTCATGCTTCCCAATATTAAACACAAAATTCCACTGATGTCAGTGGCTGTCACAAGAGCGGAGTCACAGTGAGCTGAGGGGGCACATAAGAGCCCATGGAGATGGGGCCAGGCATTACAAGAAAACAATGAGATACACTCTGTGAGTTTGGAAGGCATTTAAATATCTACTGTAGCATGAGAAAAAGCAAACACACACTGTTCTCTGCTACACAGCACAAGTCCGCTGTGTTCCATGGAACTGATTTGATTTTGTGTGAAAAAAAATCCAGACGAAAAATATTTAGCGTTGTTCTCCAGGTCCACTTGCTGTGATTTAGGACATGGGTGTCATACAGCTTTGCTGCTGGTTCCTAAGATGGAAACATCCCAAAGGGAGGATCCAGCCTCGCTTGCCGTATCGTTCATGATGACATTTGAAAGACAATTTGCATAACACTCCTATAAAAGAATCAAAGATGCCACCTGAAACCACTGAGTGTGATGTATTTCCTTATAGCACTGCTTGCGTTTCAGTTAAGAAACACGGTTTGTTTTCCAATACATGTTATTGCTTGCTGTGTTTACACTATGTCAAAAATGATAAAGAAGCAGAATCAAAACTGTATTAATCCTGTGCAGTTAATACTTCAAATACATGTTATTGTTTGAATGGTTTGAGCAACATAACACCTGAAAGAGTGCAAGTAACTAACACCAAGCGCTGAGCAGTACGAGACGTGGATCTGGGCAGAAGGCTGCTCCTGTCCTTTCTACATGAATGTGCCTCATGTTTTTTGAAATCGCATATTTATGCTGGTCAACACCAGTTCATTGCACTGTGTGGGAAGGTGCTGGTTTCACTGAGGTTTTGCTGGCAAGGCTTCTCATTTTCCGTGTGGTCAAAAGCTGACAGCAAATGAGGACAACCACCTCACTACGGCAACCACCTAAGGTAATCAATAGCTCAATAGCCTAATTGGTAGGGGTACAGGGTAAGTTTCTCTCTTGTTCTCTCCCAGCAGGCCATCTGGAAGCTGTTACTCATTGTGTAAGTAATTACAGAGGAATTGGGCCAGGGACAGACGCCCTAACCTGCTCCGGTGAGATTAGGACATGCCGCTTGCACCACAGTGGCTGGCTTCTGTATGTTCGGGGACACTTACACTCCCAGATGGGTGTCTAGAGGCCAGGTCAGCTTACACACGATTTCACAGCAGCACAGTTCAGCCTAACAGCTCTGCCAGCCCAGCCTTCCACCTGCACCCCCTGCTTCCAACATGCACTCAGAAATACCTGCAAATGGCCTGCCAGATGGAGAACTCCCAAGGAGATAAATGAGCTCCGTGAGCTGGGCTGGCCGTCGGGTGTCTGGTCAATCATTGGTCTGCCATAGGGAAGAAGCCTGCTAAAAACGGTCCCAAATTGGTCAGATTCAGGCAGGAGGGCGTGCCCTGTGCTGAACCCAGAGAATTTGCGTCAAAGACCACTTCCAGCGAACCCAGCTGTAGATTAGAGCAGGGCAAGGCTGAGCAGGAAAGAGCCATAAAAGGAAACTCTGGGATTTTTATCCTCAAATTGGTGCCGTCTCATGCCAGGAAATCTCCTCCAGCAGAGCACTTTGCCAAAGCACAGGGGAAGCCTGAAAGCCTCTGTGCAAAGCAGCCGAGCCCTGCTGCAAGGCGTGCAGCTGCCCAGCTGCCAGGCCAACCTTGGCCACCTTTGGCATCCTTACATCTCTGTCCCCCCTCGGGGGCTGCTGACACATGGCACGGCGGCCACATGTAGTGTCGGCTGGTTTAGTCCTGGATGTGCTGCTGGCCGCGGAGTCAGGCGCACATCTCCACCGCACAACATCCCTGGCCTTGAAATCCCCCAGATGGTTTTGGTGCATTACCCTGTGGATCAGATAAACGGAGCTCCATCTGCGATACCCCTGCGCACTTTGACTCTTGAACCTGCGGTTCGCTGAGGAGCGAGAGCAACGCTTCCGTAAGCGGAACGCAGGTAGCGGGGCTTCCCTACCACGCAGCCTTGGCGAGCCTGCCGAGAGATCCCAGTTAGCAGCTTACCTTCCAGATTGCTCAACCCATTGAAAACGCATGGAATAAAACATATTCTCGCCTTCTTCGCGTGGGGCGACGGTGGCGTGTCCTAACGGAGAGAGCTAGGGGACACCACCCCGCGGGGCGAGCTGCCTTCCCTCCGAAACCCAGAGGCTGCGGGGGCTGAGGGAAGGAAGGCGGGAAGGAGGGAAGGAAGGAGGGAGGGAGGGAAAGAGGGAAAGAAGGATGAAAGGAGGGCACCGGGGCGGCGGGGGCGCGCCTCCCCGCCTCACGGCCCCGCGGGGCGGGCGGGAGCTGCGCGCCGTGCCCCGGCCGCCGGGATCGCCGCCCCTTGCCGCTCGGCGGGGGCGCGCAGCGCCGCGGGGAGGAGCGGGCGCCGGGGCCCTATAAGGCCGTCCCGGCGGCGCGGCCCCGGCTCTCGCCTCACACACACACACACGCACACATACACACACACACAACACCGGGGGAGCCCCGTGTGGGTCTGTGTCAGGCCGTCGGGCGCTAGGGCAGGTGGCATGGGGCGCTTCAGCGTGTGGGACTACGTGGTCTTCGCGGCCATGCTGCTGGTGTCGGCTGCCATCGGCATCTACTACGCGTTCGCGGGAGGGGGGCAGAAGACGTCCAAGGACTTTCTGATGGGGGGCCGCAGCATGAGCGCCCTCCCCGTCGCGCTGTCCCTCACCGCCAGCTTCATGTCGGCTGTCACGGTGCTGGGCACCCCCGCCGAGATCTACCGCTACGGGGCTATCTTCTGCATCTTCGCCATCACCTACGCGCTGGTGGTGCTGTGCAGTGCTGAGATCTTCCTGCCTGTCTTCTACAGGCTGGGCATTACCAGCACCTACGAGGTAAGGTGGAGCAGCAGGAGCCTTTCCGCAGCCTTCAGGGAGCTGGGGGCCTTCTCACGTCTGCTCTCTCTGTGACTTCTCTCACGCTTTTTCCCAACAACTCCCCACACTCTGTGCCGCCCCGTGTCTCGTGTCTCTCCCGAGGACGGGCTGCAACACGCTCTGTCCCCAGATCTGCTCACACTGCCTCTGCAGAGAGGAGATGCTCACCCTGCTGTCGCAGCTCAGGAGCTTTGCACCGTGCTAGATCTGTTTCCTCACTTCAGCTGCTCAGTTTAGTGGTGGGTTAATCCTTGTGCAGCTTGGGTGGTGACGTGTGATTAATGATGTGTAATTAATATACCAAGAGCATCTAACATACAGAGTGCATCCAACATCAACAGCATCTAACGTAGTAACCAGAGTTCTCGATTCATGCTCCCTCCAGGTAGGTTTCTAAGCTCAGGTGCAGCCACAAAAGTCCCCCTCTGGCAGAGTATATGTCTGTGCTGTTCCTAGAGATTTTGGGGAGACACCTGCTGCAGCAGTAAATGTCATTTCCATTGCTTGAACGGTGAGGTCAGCAAGTGCTCTGTGTCTGCAAAGGTTTTTTTGCTTTCACCAAAATATGGCTGAACTGGTCTTCAGCCCAGAATGTAAGTTTAAGCTATAGCTAGCAGTGCAAAGAAATCTGGGGTGGTGAGATGCATCACAGGTCAAGTCTGACTCTTTTTAGGTGAGGAAGCATCTGGTCAGGGCTTTCTTCTGACACAGAAGGTCCATGCAACCTCTTGATCGTGCATGGAAGATGGTTCCTAGCTGCAGATTTGGAGGCAAATTGCTTTTCTCACAGAGGGTGTTAGGGAAGGGGCGTCAGTGCAGGTGAAAGTCCTTGGATAGCTACTTTGGTCTTTTGTATTTTATTACACTGAGCAGGGGCGTTGCAGCACTGAAGGCTGAAAACAAGACTTCTGTTGGTAGATTTAGATAAGAATTCCCCAACAGAAATGACTGGTGGCTTCCAGTGCATTTTAAACTACTAATCTTTGGACCTGTTACTTGTGATATTTAAAATACGTCCCTTCTCATTAAAGGCTGTTAATTATGACTAGAAACTCACTGATAATCTCAGTGTTTAGTCAGGGTAACACACCTATAAAAGATATACATTCTATCTGCGGACAGAGTTCAGAGATCAGACAACCTTTTACGTCCATCTGGGGGTTCAGCATTGCTTCCAGGCATGAGTATGCTTGCAGATCACAATTTAAATGCTCACCTCACGAGTGAGCTCTCTAGATTTTTCAGTGTTTGTCTGTGTTAAATTAATAGATTGGCAGGTAAAGGAGATCCCTTTTGTGCCACCACATGCCCTAGGGGGTTGTTAGGACAGAGGGTGGAACGAAATCTGCCCTACAGCGTGACAAACTCATTCAGAGGTTGTGTGCTCCCAGGCTGGACATAAAAGCGATAGTTCCTCTTTTGAGAAAGGCTAAATTTCCACTTACTAGTAGAAAATGGCAAGCTGCCTTGGGCAGCACAAGGTGAGGTTACTGTGGGAGGAAGAAACCGCTGGCCACTGAAGACCTTCTGCCCTCTCTCAGCAGTCTAGATGGATGTTCATAATGCTGGAGTTTCCAAACCGACTAAGGCTCAGGCATAACCGTAATGTTTTTCTTTTCACTCTGATTTCACAATGCAAACAGGTTCTGTTGTTTGCTGGAACGTCGTTGTGAGCGTTGCAGAGTGCATAGCAGGTGCTGGTCTTTGCCAAGTCCCAGTGCGCAGCTCCCTGCCTATGGAGTGCCCTGAGGCAGCAATGTAGCACCAGTTTCCACTGGGGGGGCTCTGTCACTGACTAGCTGATGTCTATTTCACCTGCTCAGGTGTGGTTACCTAGCAGTGAGGTCTGAAGAAATATCAAATGAAGTTGAAAGAGATATCCGTCACAATTATACTAAGTTTTGTCCATTCGTGAAAACGTTAAAAAAACACTATGCCCTTTCTGTATTGCTCATTGCCTCACTGTAGTCCTACCGATAATGCCAAGTTCTGATAAACATTTGTTTTTTCTTCTCTTTTGCAGTATTTAGAGCTTCGATTTAATAAATACCTGCGGCTCTGTGGAACGGTCCTCTTCATTATACAAACGGCAAGTAAACCTCAGAGCACTTCCCTGGTCCTTGTAGCCACCAGGACTGTCCAGCTCAGCATAGCTGGCTGTTTCTCTGAGCAGCTGACGAGGTCACCGCAGTGCACAGGTGACTGGGAGCAAGACAAAGAAATCTCTGCTCCAAAGCATGCAGTGGATGCTGGGCTGCCTGCCCCAGTGGTCTCCCCAGGCGCTGCTGAGCACCCAGAGCAGTCACTTGGCATCAGCGCCCATGCCAAGAGACAAATGAGCCTTCCTGGCAGGGAAACAGCATGTAAAGGAGTTGTTTGCCTGCCCTCATGAGAAACCCACAACAGGTTCAAAATGTACGTGTCCCTATTATCTACAGCGTCAGTTTTTATCCTGTGGTCCGTGGATTCTGGGAGTCTGACTAATTCCCAAGGGTCTGTGACAGGTGACGAGGAAAACAAGCTGTCAGGAGCCTGTCACTAGCGGTACAAGGGTTTGCACCACTGCTGGGAAAAACCTGGGCGTCTGCAAACAAAAGTTGCAAATCACTGCCTTAGGGAATGTCAAACTAAAGCAGTCCCTGCAACTTTTCTTGGTGCGGTTTGCTGTATCCAGCCCGTTCGGTAAGTCAGTGTGAGACCACAGCTTTCAGATGTACAGCGAGCGTGTGCCAGATGCTGTGAAACACCAGCAAGAAAAATGTGTTCTGTTCACAGTTATGAAGTGGATGTTTTGTGGAATTCAAAGCAAGAATGAATACAGAATTAGAAGGCTTTTCAAATTACACTTCTGCTTGGTGACCTTTTTGGTATTTTTAAGACCCGCTATGGGAGTTTTAGGGCAATCACAGTTGCACCACTAAGATAGTGATCACTGAAGTGTTAATTTCTTGTGTAAACAGTGCTACTTAGCTGGATTTTGTGGATACACAAATTCATAGGAAAAGTGGAGTGGTAGCATGCATGAATCATGGTGGTATTTCATGGGCAGACATGAAGACATCACAGTTGAGTAAGTTGGAACAAACCAAGTGTAATCTTGTAAAGATCAGAAAAATAATTCTATACAATTTAAATATGTGTACAAGGAAATTAACTAATGATCTATAGCTGTCTTTCCGTGCCCAGTACTAACAACTTAAATAACCTGAATCATTAAAAGAATAGTGAGGAAAGGGAACTCCCTAAGATCCTAACGGTGTAGTTTTAACCGTTCTGTGACTATTGGCATGTGTTTAAAATACAAATAATAAGGATAAATAGTAATACAACCTGAAAAAAACACTGAAGATATGGAAAGATTGTTTTATCTTTCTTGCTTCAGTTGACACAAAAATGTGATTGTATTTGCATCACAAAAATTAATTTCTGATGGTTCAAAGCTTCTGGCACTGATTCATACAAGAAAACCCCTTTCTTGTGGTGACCCTGAGTGAGTGGGATTCAGCAGCCCACGCTGATGGTCATGGGCGGAAGTCACACGGAGAGAAGTCACACACGGGGCTTGACAAGTGTCAGTACTTGTTGGTTATGAAGTGATGCAGCTGGTGCTGAGGGGAGGTTTGTCAGGGCTGGGAGCTCTCTGGGTGTACAAGCTATGTGTGTAAATCTGGAGAGGACTTAGAGCACAGAGAGAAACAAGCACATGCACACACACATGGGCAGCTGTAGACTATTTCCCTGGTTTTCCCACCATCAGCAGATGCTGATCTCTTCTTCCCCGGTGGTCCCACAGTCAGGGGCAGATGCTGATCTCTTCTTCTGTGGCAGTCCCACCACCCTTTCTGGCCTGTGCTTGTACCAGGCACGCAGCATGGGGCCAGGGTGATGTGGTAATGCTGGGTGCAGTTGCCCCTCCATGCTCGTTGCTTCTCACAGCTGCACGACCACTCCCTGTACCTCCTGGCTCGCCCCAGCATAGCTGCTGGCCATGTGGCAGAGCTCTGTCATGGGGACTGGGTTTTTCCTGCCCAAAAGCCACAGCAAGTGGTCCACCAGTTAGCTATCCTGTGCTGGATTAGCTGGGCTGGACTCCATATTTGCAGGAAGGGCAAAGGCTTGCTGAATTCTGGATAACTTCTGATTCTGCTGCACTTCCGTGCCCAGGTCCCACTGGTATAAATCAGGGAATCAAAAGAGTTCAATCATGAAAAGCTGATGCAAGTCAGCTCAGCCTGGATTTCAATCCCTTGAATCAAGACCGCTGACCTTCACAGAAGTCATCTGCTCATTGCAAGCTGTATTGCTCAGATCCATGCCACTGCTGAGCTTGTCCTGGTAGTACAAGGCAGTAATAACAGTGGTGAAAAGGCACTTAAAAATAAACATGAAGAAATTATAGAGGATACCAGTGTATGAATCCCGCTGTGCTCTTAAAAGTGGATAGAGTAGCTCTTTGATTTGTATGTATCTTCCTGTATTGGGTGAAAATCAGCTGATCATGCATGGCTTCATCTTACATCAAGGACTGTAAACCCTTATAATGCAATCCATAATGCCTAACTAATGCTGTATTTCTTGTTCTTATTCATGTGCATTGCAGTTGCATACTGAGAGCCATATTGATCCCAAGACTGAGAAAATAAATTGTAATAGATTCCTTGGCAAACCATGTGTAAACCTCACCAATTTCCTTTTGCTCTTGTTTCTGCAATATGACTGCAGTTTTAAAGCAATAAAACAAGTTAATTATAAGAGCCAGGAAAAACTGAAGAGGAATTGGGTATTTAAGAGTCACTGTGGTATTTGTTTTAAGCAGACTAAGTTGTGAGACTGCAGTGCTGGTTAGTATCAGACATGCGTCTTCTAACAGTTTAAATTATTTCTCAGCAGTTAAGAATTTAGGAAATATAGGCTGCATAAGTGCTTGAAGAGAAACCATCTCAGAAACCTGTCACCTTTTCCAGGAATTTATGATTCTTCTTTTCATTTTATATCTTTTTTTCCCCATCTAGATTTTATATACTGGCATTGTCATTTACGCTCCAGCGTTAGCACTAAATCAAGGTAAGATGACCGTACTGCACTGTTTTCTAAATTATAGTTTTATTCTGCACGTAGCACTGGCGTGCTTTTCTTTTTGTAATGCTCACCAAAAGATACAGCTGAAGGACTGACTGTGAAGTCTTCCAGGATTTGTTGATCCTGATGGGAACACTGATAGAAAGCCTCCCAGCTGTAATTCTGCTCCCTAATCCTGGCTGTAAAGAATTACAGAAGTGGCTCAACAAAAAAATCTGCTCTCACTTAGTCCAGCTCTCTCGTGCTGTCCTTAGGTCATGGCTACACTCAGAAAACTTATGAAAAATTAAGTATATTTTGAAGGAATGGACAGAATAAGACACATTTAATCCCCCTGATTAAGTGCATTTCTTCAAAAGGAGACAGCTAGGGAAATGTTCTGCATTTTTTTTCCATACAAATCTGTTTTGGGGCTGCCTGGAACTGTTAATCCAGCCTATCTTTTTGCCTGGAAAAAGAAAAATTCAAGAACAATGACATTATGAATTTAAGATACTGGTTGTGATATTTACAAAATGAAATATTGCCATTGTTAGTTCCAGAATGACTTATTGCTTTGAAGATGGGCTACATTTATTTTTAAATGGGGGAAAAGCTTTCACAGGGAGCCAAATGAAACTTTTAATTAGGCACAATTAATTTGTGTACTTGGCAAGAAAAGGCAATAACAAAGTGAAAATAGAAAAATTAATTGTTTTGGCTAGAATGAAAATCACAATCATTCTTTTTTTGTCCATTTGTTTGTTTGTTTTTGGCTTGTTCGTTGAACAAAAAGGAAGAAAAAAAAACAACGCTGTCTGCACTGGTGTCCTCCGGTGTACGAGTCCCACATGTTTTGTGTCCTTGATGCTGATACTTGACCTGTAATTACAGGCCATAACAAACTATGACCTAGCTAGAAGCAATGTTTTCCGTGAGCTTTGCTGCTGTGCTTCCCGTTAGCCGGGGCTGTCTGTCAGGGAGCCCCACAGAGCCGTGCCGCACAGCACGTGAGTGTGTCAAGCTCAGGCACTGATGGGAATCCCCTGGTTCAGACATGCAAATCTTTTCATTGCAAATTTTTATTACTTTCTGCTTTTGCATTTAACTTGTTTCCATTTGTCTTCAGTAACCAGACTGGTGTGAAAAATAGACCTTAAGTGTTTTGTCCCCAGTGCCTCCCTTGTACTAATGTCCTTTCACTCTTTTTCAGTCACGGGCTTCGACTTGTGGGGTGCCGTGGTGGCGACCGGCGTGGTCTGCACTTTCTACTGCACATTGGTACGTTGGCCCTTCAGCTGAGAGAAATGTCTTTTCCTCTCACCATTCACATCAAATGTGGAATTTACTGAAAAGTCACCTAGTAACTGGGTTGCCCCATTTCACAGCACAGCTGTAGGCCCAGACTTCACCCAGGGACTTCCCTGGATGCATAGGCAGCCACAACGTGACTCAAACCTTTTCTGTTTTAATACATTCAAAATGGTGTTGTTGCTGAAATAACAGCAAAAAGATAGATTTCCTTCCTTAAGATCCTCCTGTGACTTTTCTGCTAGTCTTGTAGAGTTTAGATACGTAATTTGGCAAGCACATGCTCACTGAAACCATAATAGTCCATGCTCATATGGACAAGAACCACTGAAAATAGCAAGTGCCTTATGAAACAATAGGCCTTTAGATCACTGCTAATTGACCAAATGCCTAGAAACGTGTAAATGGAATCTCCATGACATATTTTTTTTTGTGTATTTTAATACATGTGTGAATGGTATGCCTTCTGGAGGTAGTCTTACTATATAAGCAAGATGAGTACAGTCTGATCATTAATCTTTTGATAAAAACAAACTTCTGAATCAGTGGGATATGATGAAGGAAATACTGGCTTAACCTATGCGTATGGCCACCGTAATTTTTAGTGCACCTCACAGAAAGGCCAGCATGTCTTGAACAGATTGCAGGATGCAATTTCTGAACATCCCAATACAGAATTATCTCTGTTCAGGGGTAAAATGGAATTAATCTATCATGCATAATCTGTATAGTAACATTTCTCTTAGCTGCATGTAAGTGTGAAGCAAGAGCACGGCTGCCTCGTTGTACCTGATATGTGCTGTTCCTCATGCAGGGAGGTCTGAAGGCAGTGGTGTGGACAGACGTTTTCCAGGTTGGAATTATGGTCGCTGGATTCTCGTCTGTGATTATACGAGCTGTGGTGGTACAGGAAGGAATTGGACGCATTGTAAATGATTCCTACCATGGAGGAAGACTGAACTTTTGGGAGTGAGTTTGTACTTGCAGATGTTGTGTCTTTTTATTCTGACAAGTAGAGCCCATGTGACAAACCGTGAAATTAATTTCCTACCGAAGGTGGGGAGGAGAGTTGGGACCCAAATTTTACGTACTTTTAAACAAATTTACGTAGTTTGAGGGAGATATTTTAGGGTTTACACCATGCAAAATCCTGTGAAGAGCAAAATCTTTTTACTTTGTCAAGTAGGTGTCTTAAGGACTCATTTTGGGTTCCACCAAATGTGAATGGGGATATTCATCAGGTCATTCTATAAAATTCGTCCCCAAGTTCGTCAGTAAATAATAGTTTATCTACAGATATTTTTTTTCTTCTTGTGAACAGTGATTTTTCAACCTTTTTGGCTGAACTGCAGTGTTATACAGCATTGCTTCTTCCCCCAGTCATAGAGTTCACAGATGGAAAAAGAAAAGGAATAAAAGCATGTAATAGGTGAATTAATATTACATTATTCACCAAGCTAAGCACTTTCTAATGTTTAAATAACACTAATAAAGTGTCATTTAAAAATATTCATGCCATTTAAAATCTGTTCTTCACTTAGAGCTAAATCAGCAAATTTTTTACAGTCTGTCCACAAAGGCTGGGCATGCAAACACACCTTTGTATTGGTGTTAGACTCATGTCCTTCTAGATAAGCAGGCGTATTAGACTTTCTACTGGAACTTCATTTCATCACAATAGTCACAGAAATCATACTGCTTTACTTATAACTAGAGTTTATAGGCAAATAAATTAGTTAAAATTCACCTTTGGATAGATCAGAGTTTTGCTAGGTCAGGATTTCAGCTCCGAGTTTAAAATCTGCTTTCTGTGATTTCATGTAAAGGTGGAATATCGGAATATTCAACATCTGGCCAAATTAGGAGAGTTTATTTTAGAATTAGAGGAAATTTTTTCTCCTAGTCTTTAAGGTCTTCTGATAATGAGTTTTCCATCAATTTTTTTTCCCAAGTTCCATTTCAATATTTTTTTTTTCTTTTTTCCCTTCTCATTGTAGCTTTAATCCTAATCCTTTGCAAAGGCATACCTTCTGGACAATTGTTATAGGTGGGACCTTCACATGGACTGGCATTTATGGCGTCAACCAGTCCCAAGTACAGAGATACATTGCATGCAAAAGCAGGTTCCACGCAAAAATGTAAGTCTGCCTACAGTAATTCTTAATGTCTTAATTTAGCAATGACTGTTCTTTGTAGTGGAGACTTTTTTTTATAAATATGTTTTTTTGCCTCTATAAAACCTATTTGTAAAAGGTAACAACTTTTGCTTTCTGCTTTGTGGACCAGGTACAATACAAATCGTCACAATAAATGCTGGTATTTGAATTACGTATAAATGACTCTAACGTTCAGCTTTCTGCCAGACTGTTTCACTGTGCCACTATTCTTGCATACAAATAGCTGCATTAAGTTTATATGCAACCTAAAGGCCAAATAATATAGTACTTACTTGTGCTGAAGCCTTATCAAGACAGCATCTTGAATTGCTACTCTACTAAATATAAACCAGTGTGGGGGAATTTTACCTAAGTAAAAACTAAAAGATTTTTCCATACCAATGGGTGTAAACGTGAGAAAATGTAGGAATGTTTTATTCAGTGATAAAATTGTTGGGGAATCATATATTTTGTTTTCACAATAGTCTTGACTTTTTCGATGGGAATTCATTATGGACACTGTCAGAGAGTTCTGTTTTCCTTAAGTTTATAAATTTCTGATCAGTCTTTACTCTAGAACAGAGTATATTTACTAACTCTATTATCTTACCTTTATCTTTAGTGTCATTCCCATACTTCACAACTCTGGATGTAAGAATTATTACCAAGTTTATATAGTATATTTATAGGAGAAATATATAAATACACATTGTAACTATAGTCCCTAAATTCCATAATGCAGTGATATGTGGTAGAGAAGGAGTTTTATGAGGGTTTTCACTTCATAAAGTCAGCAAAATGCCCGCAAAATCATGTACAATTTAGAACTGAAATATTTTTGGTTTCAGCAATAATGGAAATCTGCTTTCCGGTCATTTATGCTGCAGACATTTATGGCTCATCGGCAGCCACATCTCCAGTGTACAGTGCCACATTCCCAGCACACCATGTGGCTTCTCCACAGCACCTCGCATGACTGCGTAGAGGGGAACAGCCGCATACGTTGTGCCCAATCTGTGTGCCAGTGAGACTGTCCTTCCCAAGCACCTGCTCCACTTAGGACTATGGCCCTGTCTTACACCCTCCCTGCCCTCTTTGTGAGGTGGGACACCTCCAGGGCATCCCAGAGGCAGCGTGGCCAAGGGGAACGTGACACCACAGCAGCTTCTGGGCTCATTTTCTGGGCTGTTGCAGTGGCTTTGACCAAGACTGGAGGCTGTCTGGTTCTGGAGGGTTTGGATGGGATTCAAGAGTTACGAATAAAAGTACACATTTATTTGGTTGGACTTGATGATCTTTAAGGTCTTTTTCAACCTAAATGATTCTATGATGCTATGACTCTATAGCTCATACCATATTAGCGTTGGCACAGCCTTAATTGCTGGAGTCCTCTCCTGCTGGCGTGGGCAGCTGAACTCCATGGCATCTTGCTTGTGCCTCCCTTGCATGGAGAAATCTTTTTGTATAATGGTTACGGTTTGTTACAGCTGTAAACACTGTCATTCTGTGATGATAATCTAGTTCATTTGCAAACATAATTAAACACATCTGGCAAGTTACATTGGTGGCCTGCACCTCTTGTTGCCATTTAACCTGTACATAGAAGTGTCTAGTGTCATCAGGTCAAAATAATAAGGCTTTGCACCTCCATGTAATTTATTGTAAGGCTTTACTTAATAATAAATCAGATCTGAGGAAGTAATTCTTCCATGTGTCCCAACTTGTGGGCTGTAGGAAGGCCTTAAATGATGGCACAAAAGTTCTCAGCCTTTGGGAAAGGATCTCACCCCATTCAAGAAACAAACCAGTAGGTATGAACATGTGCTGTCATCCTCAAACAGTGACTAGGCAAATCAAACATAATGCTTAAATACGAGCAATATCAGGCACTCAGAGCAGGAGAGCTACGCTTTCAGAAAAATATAGTCTACTAGCATATTTTCCTCTACTTTCTTTTCAAGGTCATCAGCTGTCATGTTGCAGTGCTAAAATCTTAGAGACAGACTGAAACAACCAACCAAAAATAAGCCTTGCACAGTCACAGTACCTTCTTCACCCAAACTCCACCTCATGTTACTCATCCAGAATTAATGGGAACACCTCCCTCCTGCTACAATTATTATACTACAGTGCTTAGTCATAGGGTGTACCAGGAGCTAGAGGTGTAAATCAGATGAAAAACGCAGTTTTCTTTTCACTGTCAAACAGTGACGCAATTTAAAAACAGGAATTGCTGGATGCAGACAATTTCTTTTGCTTTCATGTGTTTCTCTTGACTTTCTAATCTTTACTACAGGCTTTAGGCTAACACTGCTATTGCATCTATTGAAAAGTTTTACATTGATTTAACTCATTGGTTAAATTTTGAGCTGTATCAGCTTCCGAGTGCCTTATGTCAAGGTAGATTATGCCATGCCAATGCAGGAACAGCTTCAGCTAAATCGATGCTAGACATCCAGCCAATATGTAAGTGTCTATAAGAAGGGGACTACTTCATTTTTACCTACTTAGCCTAGAGAGAAATTTAAAGTGCTGCTAGTGCTGTGTTTCGACGAGCACTAATTGCAAATATGAAGCATAAATGCAGCATTTTCCCTTCTGTGTTATCCAATCAGCCTTTATTTACACAGCTCTTTTTAAGAGTTTACATTGTGCTTGCCAATAATTTTTCAATGGTATAAAACTGCTGGCTCATCTAGTTAACCTATACTACTGCATTCTAAAAATACACATTTCAATGCCTAACAAGGTCTATAAAGTTATGTTTACTTCTTCATTCATCCTGATGATCCTCTGGAGCAGTCCAAAGGCTGATGCTCCTTGCCTTCCTGGAAATTGAAAGCACTAAAAGGCCCACTACAGCAGTGCAGGCATGGATATGTTTGCACGGATACCAAAGGTCCTCCAGGGATCCACCCAGCAGAGGTCTTAGTTGGCACAGGTCTAGTGTATGTGATCTGTCAGGCAGTTCAATCTCTATCAGGAAATGATACGCAGATAACCAGAAGGCCACTGCTGGAAAGGAACGCTGTTTTTCAAGGCCAGGCTCCCTCTGAGTGTGTTTGCTTGAACTGACCACCTTCGGTGAGCCACAGCTTGAAGAGCTTTGTGAACCAGGAGTCAACAAGAGCTGAGAAACATCTGAGAAGATGGGATAGTTAGGTAGAACGGAAAAACCTTCACGGGGCGGGGGGGGGGGGGGGGGGGGAACGGCTTGGGAGAACGATTTGTTTTTCATGACCCATAGAGGTTGCCCGCTGTGTGTGGCAAAAGCAGCATTAATGCATCACAACCACACATTTCTTCTCTGTGTCAGCTGTAGCTCCCAGCAGGACATGGGGAGGGAACAGGATTCTTTGACTCTGTCAGGCTCCAGGGGGGTAAATTAGTAATGGGGAAGTTCTGGGGTCGGTGATCTTGATCTCTGATCTCTGAATCTCTGGAAGTGGAATCTGGAAGTGGCTCCAAAGCAGGTCCCTGGAGAAGGGAACACGTGCCTTGTTGCTGCCTTCCATGGAGGCTTTCCTGGGAGGAAACGGTGACTTTGTTGCTTTATGAGCATGATTCCAGCATTGTGTAAATGTGGTAGTGCAGCTCCAGAGGCAAATGATTGCTGGTGCTGATTAAAGGTACCCAACGCTTTGATCTGGGGCACCCCACCTTGCAAATCGATCTGGGGTTTGTCTCTGCCAAGGGGCGTGGTGAGGGGGAAAGAGTGTTTTCTTGCCAGCTGCCGGTAAAGTAAAACTCGTGCACATGACGAAATATGTGGATTGACATATCACTGCCATCATCCCTCGAGTAGACCTTGTCAGAGGACAGGCACTGAGACTGCTACCAAGAACAATATCATGTCACATGGAGCCATGCCATGATTCCCTTTCAGGTGGGCAGCCACATGAGGCATGGGCACCTGCTTGCTTGGCTCTGGAGGGGACTCGTGGGCCAGTCTCTCAGTTGTAGCATGGGGGGACGTCTAGCTCTAACATGTTGTGTCCGTGCATGTTGGCACAGGTCCCTCTACATCAACCTGGTGGGCCTCTGGGCGATCCTGGTCTGTGCAACGCTCTGTGGGCTGTCCCTGTACTCCATCTACAAGGACTGCGACCCCTGGTCTGCAAAGCAGGTGTCGGCACTCGACCAGGTATGGCCCCACATCTCAGCAGGTAGCAAGGGGCAGGGGCATCCTTCCCCTTGGGAAGGGTGATAAGGGAGCATGCGTAACCATTCCGGTGGGTTCAAGAGCTGGGGGATGGGAATGAGGACATGCCAAGTCCACATTGTGTGAGTCTGTAATACAGGGATTAAGTTTAGACCATGGTGGGAGGGAATACCTGGAGAAGGCAGCAGACCTGTCTTCAGGACCAGTCAGTCCCACCATCTCCTTGGCTCTCACAGACCTGCAGATCTTTTTGTTTGTTTGTTTATGCCTCAGATAATTGCAGGCTCTGGACAAATCCCCATGGATAATAGCTGGAAGTCGAGGAAAGGAGCAGAGATAATGGAGTATTGGAGGCAGTACTTAAGGATAGAGTAAGATGAGGTATGGAAGGCCAAGATGGATACCTGAAGACTCTTAGGTGCCTCCTTTCACTCAAATTATTTTGGTGGAACCTAGAAGTAAGATACTTCAAGAAGTAAGATACTACAAGACCGACTTGTTGGTAAAAAAAAAAAAACGGTTCACAGGCAGAAAATCTTAAAATCTGTACCTTTTTCCAATACTCTGATCTTGCAAAGGTCAACAGATGGCACACAGCTTCCAATATGGAAATAGTTCTAAGGTACCTTAAAGTTATTGGACTGTATCTAAAACCTTTCCTTGGTGTCAACAGCAGATATAAGAATCTACTGACAGAGTGAAGTACAATCCAGACTACCTGCTGGTCAGTGCTAGCTACCTATACTGTCATCATTGGATACGTTCACCTCTGCTAGGTTGTCTTAACAGACTTGTCTGTATCTCAAGTGGATGTTTTAAGAATCGTTTTCTTTGTAGAAAACCAATAACTACTGCAAAATGGGACATTCAAAATTAGAAGAGCTAGGCAGAATGCCAGTGAGAAGGTTATAAAAAAATAATACAGCAAAAAAAGAAAACTTACAGCAAGATAGTAGTAATTCTTACACTCTGAATTTTTTCAGCTAATGCCTTACCTAGTGTTGGATATTTTCAAGGATTTTCCAGGAATGCCAGGGCTTTTTGTAGCTAGTGCCTACAGTGGGACATTAAGGTAAGTTGGATTCTAATGTCTTTTTTTCTTTTCTTTTTTCTTTTGTTAACACTAAAGGTGCATTTATACTAAAACTTCTGCATTTCATTTCCTTTTTCTTTAAGAAAAGCACTATGAGCTGTTTGATGTTGCATCTTACAAATTCATAGTTTTCAATAGCAGTGCTCTGAGGTCCTAAAACTCAAAGCTGTTTGGAGTTCCCTACTAACAGCATGAAGAAATAGCTAGCCACAGGCGATGTACAGAGCTAACAAGCCCTGTCTCTCTGTGCTTTAAAGCCCCTCTGCTGAAGGAATTCTTAAATATTATAAACACGTAATTGTACAACATAGCTACAGTAATGTTTATAGCATAACCACATGTAACAGATACTTTCATTGACTTCTCCAGCCCCATCTTTTCATTAAGATTTGCCTTGTCTTCACTAAGAGCAATTATTTTAAATGATTTTTATAAGCTATTAACCGCATCACCTGCAGCAATAAGTCATTTCGACCAATACAGTGGTTGCATTTGTTCTCTGACACCATTCTAGACAGCAGCGGTTTCTCTCTGCCAGTAATCCATCTGTTATCTGTGATTTCAGCATCTAAGATAAACAAAGAAATGTATAAATCTTGTGTTCTGCAGTACAGTGTCCTCCAGCATCAATGCTCTGGCTGCTGTGACTGTTGAAGACCTCATTAGGCCATACTTCAGATCGCTCTCTGAAAAGAAGCTGTCATGGATTTCCATGGGGATGAGTATGTCTGGAAAATCTCTTACACTTTTTCTTTACAAAGTGAGGGCTTGATTCAGATCTCACTTATGGCAGCATAAGGCAAGAGTAAGTGCATTCAAACCAGTAGGACTACATTGGTGCAATACTAGGGGGAGCAGAGATCAGCTGTGCAAGTTTTATGCAGAATGGGGGACAAGCTATTTCTAGGGAAAAAAAGAAAAAAATCCATCATTTGATGTTTAAGCAGTAAAGCCAGACTGCCTCTGTATTCAATATTGATCTATAATAGTACAGAACCAAATATCTTGGATTAAAATTGTTGCTGTTTTTCTTTAATCTGTCAAAACCTAGAAGCATAGGAAACAGTTTTGTAACAAACCTTGTGAACAGAGCGATATGTGAACTACAGCACTGCAGAGAATGAGCAACTTCATGTCTTCCCTGATGTACCCTTGGACCTGCAGTCTGATAATCTCCTATGTTGAATGACCTTCCTCAGGGAAGAGGGTCAAAACTGTGCTGAGCAGATGGCTTACATCTCTGACGTACATTTGCTGTCTCTGCTGGTTGTACAGCCTGATACCAGCTGCAGGTGTGGCCCAAGGCAGTGTGTGTAATAGGTGTGAAAAAACACAGTCCCAGCACAGTGTCATAGCCCCTACCACAGAGCACAGCGGACTGGTGACAGGTGCCAAATATGAAATATTTTCACCTAAGAGCAGTTTCTTAAACATTTTTGCAAGCAGTGTTTATGCCAAAATTGTTGGTGCTCTGATATTGTCATGAGTTGCCTGAGCTATCACATTAACATTGCTTGTGCCCTTGTGCAGTGTAACTCAACAGGGGTGGAGGTGGAGAAAACAAATGAGCCAGTGTTGTGGGTGCTGACAAGAGCGGCTATGTCCTGGTGGCCCAGGATGTTCTTTGTCACACTGCTAGCTCCCGGTAATCTGCCATCATTTACTTTCTTGCTCAAACGAAAAGCAAATTTATTCATTCAAAATAAGAACCACATCACAGGAGATAAGCTGAAAAATGTGAACAATGCATGGTGTATTGTCGTTATGACTAATCCGTATGGATCAATCCATCTAGGATCAAGTGCTTAAGTAATCTTTAGTAGTATACAGGAATAGGATTTTGTCACGTTTGCATCATTTCCTTTTAATACAAACAGAAAACTGGCCATTTGGGCTCTTTTAGGAAAAAACAAAACAAAACAAAACAAAGAAGATGCTAGCAGGTTTGTTTTAGGGATGTCAGAGCCCTGCTGGGTTAGAAGGAAGCATTTCTCCATCTGTGGACATTTTGTCAGATGCACATCATTCTGCCTTTCCCACACAGGCCTTTTTTATGGTGGAGTCTGCATCGCTATGGCTGCGCTGGCATCTCTCCTGGGAGCCTTGCTGCAGGTGAGTGTCAGGCTGCTTTTTCATGCCTGCATTGAATAATCCAGAATGAGTTGTGTAAGGAAATAATTGCTGGATACCATTATGAGATTAGCTTTTATTCTTTGTTTGGTACTGGCCTCAAACAGACTAAGCTTCCACTCTGAGCACCCGTGTCACTATACCAAGTCCTGCCAGCTGAGAGGGACAATTAAAAACCCATAATATCCTTCTTACCAGCTTCCTTTCTTGCCCTGTTGGAAGCTTTAACTTTTCCTGCACAGCACTTAATAGACTCTCTTCCTTCCACAGGCAGCACTCAGCATTTTTGGCATGGTCGGTGGCCCCCTTTTAGGACTTTTTGCCTTGGGAATCCTCTGCTCCTTTGCAAATGGAATTGTAAGTACAAATTTAAAGCCCTGTTGGACCAAAATTAATTGATAATTTGTGGTTTGTCCTTCCCCCTCCACCCCTAATAATTTTGTGTTGGGCAGCAAGGATATGTCTTTGATAACTTCCATGTGGATCTTTACCCTTTCTCACCTTCCACCTTATCTCAATGAAGTGATGAACCTCTTTAAGTGGCAGGCTCAATTGGAGTGCTCTGCTAGAGTGCTTCAGTGTCATGATATCAGCATTTCCAGAGGAAAAAGCTACTCCATCAAAAATGTATTTGACCAACTCTGTGAGTATGGTCATGGGTCAGTGAGAGGATTGTTATTTAGTAAGATTTGCTAGTCACTAACCTTTACATTTTTACAGTTGCAAATTTTAAGTATATGCTGCAAAAAGAATCACTAGCTGTCAGCTAGCAAACTCACCCAGAAGAGACTTTTGCAAAAACAAATCACGTGAAGAAAAGGGGAAAATGCTTTTGACCCAGAAGAGACAAAAACAAATCACATGAAGAAAAGGGGAAAATGCTTTTGTAGTCATTTAAGGAGGGCCTCAAATAAACCAGCTTTTTCCCAGTACTAAACAACCCAAAGCTATCCTTTGATTATAAATTCACAGTGGCAAAATAAAAAGCGGTATGTTCAGGAGCCACAAGCAAACACTGTACTCTCCAAAAGTTAAATGAAGTAAATTCCCAGTTCTCCCCAACTGTATATTTTATTTTTCCTATGTAGCTTTCAGTTTAGATTAAGTGTTTCTTACTTATCTAGTTTTTGTTGTCGATATTGTTTTAAATATACCTTTGCTTTCCTTGTAAGTCCAAGTTTTGTTTTCTGTTTTGCAGGGTGCATTTGTGGGTCTTGTCACTGGCTTCGTTGTTTCACTTTGGGTTGGAATTGGTTCTCAGATTTATCCTCCACTCCCAGAGAGGACTTTGCCACTGCCCCTCTCAACTGCAGGCTGTAATATATCCATTTCAAGCAATCTGACTACATCAACAGCAAATCCATTAACAACAATTTTCAGCACACAAGCTCCCGAAAGGTATACGAGTTCCTCATCTGCAATATCTGCAGCATGTGTTTGATATAAAGCAACATGAACATCTGCCTAGCATTTGAGTTACTTCAGGAGAGATTATGATTGGTGTAATGGGAAAAACATAAGGGGGTTTCTCCCCTCTGCAATTGCTGTATGTCTGTCTTTGGGCACTCACAATTAAACATAAAAATTACAAATGATAGTACAGGGAACAGCTGGAACAGGAGCTAAACAAACATACTTCTAGAGATTCTTAATCATTATACTTCAGAGCATCATATAATCAGCAGTGGATACCCTGGTGCACACACAGGTGCCCAACATCCAGTCTGACAGACTGTACCTCTCACACAAGACCTCCAGCATGATTTGTGGCTGTAGGGAAGCAGCAGAGCACATCCTCAAGGTGACCAAAACAAGATGTAACGTGAGGTGTGAGAATTGCCCTATTATTTCTGGCTGTTTAGAGCAGCACATGGCTGATGTCCTACCATATTTTTTTCTTTAAATAATGCAGCACATTCTAAAGATGGTATCCCCTCGTCTGGATAGCTGGAGTGCTCAGCTCTGCACTAGATTCTGAGCAGAGACAAGACTGTCCTGTTTTACCTGCTCAGTCCCACGTTGCCTACTGCGCTGACCAGTCTCCTCCCCTGTGAGGGCACTTCTGCAAGTTTTGTAACAGATTTTCAATGCACTTTTTATTGTTTGGAGGTACAGTACTAAGAGTACCAGCTCATTTCATTCAGAAAGTAACTCTTTATTTATACTCTGTCTGGAAACAGACAACATTTTCAGGTTGCCTGGAAGAAGAAAGCAGAGATTAATTCTTTTTCTGCTCCTTTTCAGGCCTGTCCTGGCAGACCGCTGGTATTCCTTGTCCTATCTCTACTTCAGCACACTTGGGACACTTATCACGATAGTTGTGGGAATGATTATCAGCCTCCTAACAGGTACTAGTTCCACAGCTGAGGTTGAACATAAGTCTTAGATCTGTTTCAAACTAAGATGACCAAATGGAGAACTGTCATTTCCGCAGTCAATGCCAGTGACCGTACTGCAAAGACTGGATATTAAGAAAAGGTTCTTCACCAAGAGGGTGGTTGGGCACTGCAACAGGTTACCCGGGGAAGTGGTCACAGCAGCGAGCCTGATGAAGTTCAAGAAGCATTTGGACAACACTCTCGAACAAATAGTTTAATTTTTAGGTAGTCCTGTGTGAAGCCAGGAGTTGGAATTGCTGATCCTTGTGGGTCCCTTCCAACTGTTGCATGTTCTGTTGCATAAGGGTTCCCATCCTAACTCTCATTTCCTCTTCTCAGCCCTTCTGCGTTCTATGCTTAGTCTCTAATCACAGGAAAGAAAACTTCAAATTTCTAAGGAGAAAGAAGTTTCAGCAGTTTTTTAACCTGAGGGTCAAAAAACTCCATCTATCTTACCTGTTCTGTTAGATCCCAGCAGGGTCTGAAGTTGAAGGGTAGTCCCCGAACATGGCAGCAACTCGAAGCAAGGAGATGTACCCATGCTTCTTCTAGAGGACAAAAACAGTTTTACTTTAAGTGAGTTCAGAGCACTCAGGCATGCACCTGTGCACTGCATGCTTTTCACCACATTTCCCATGCATGTAGCAAAGAGTTGCAGACTGTGTGCATGTCAGTGTTAGCTCCTTTCTCAGTTGCTCTGTACTATTTGTGAAGAGATAAAAGCAACGAATGAGAGCAGGGACATCAGTTCCAGCTTGTGGCCTCTCTACTCTTGCAGCTAAGTGAGATACAAACTGCACTTGTCATCTGCATTGTGCATGGCAGGAATAGCACAAAATCAGCTGCTCTCACTGCTTTCCCCACTATGCCTGGCCAGATGCCTGCTATATCACTCATCAGACTTTGGTGCTGTTAGAACACTTTGGTGCTGTCAGGCTACTAGCCTGACCTATAACTACTTCAGGGATTAATTCTCTTTTCTTCAGGACTACAAAACTCCAAACTCAGCAGACAGATTGGCTTCCAGTACATTCCTTGTGCCTTGTAACTATGTGCACAAGATATGCTTCTACCATTTTCTTTTCCTCACAGACTTGTGGAGGATTTTCTCCCCTTTCTTCCCTCCGTTCTGTCCTTAGTTCCCTCACTGACATGCTCCTCTCTGCAAAGGCAAGGTTGAGCTCTGGCAGTGATGCTTGTAGACATATTTCACTTCTTACTAGTTTGGGATCGGGTCACCCGTAGTCACGCCACTGAAAGCCTCTCCATTGGACCATAAAACAAAGTGCAAAATCTGAGTAACTCAGTAAATCCAGATGAGAATTCCTCAGCCCAAGAAATAGAAACTCCAGAGAACCAACTCAACATCACCCTGGTCTTTGTGGAACAAGATGCCATTTAATTCTCAGGTGATAGAGATAATTCCCAGTACCCACCTCTCCTCTCTTTCCCACACACGTACTCACAGAGTAGTTCATCTTCCATGCCCTAAAAGTGCCCAAACATCCAACTAATCCCCTACCCACCGCAGATGGTTGTCACAGCATTTTACATATATTTCATAGAGAAACCTGGGGAGGACCTAGAAAACTCTGAAGAGGGGTTGAGGCATTTCAAGTAGATCCTGAGGATCATTTCATATTTTGAAAGATGCAGGGGACACTTCATTGTAAAGAAATGATCCCTAAGGAAAGTAACATCCAGCCCGTGACTGCTTGATGGCTTTTCCTGCATGACTGTTCTGCTCACCTGGCTTGGTGCCAATAGCTGGGCTGTGACACATCATTCACATGTGTAAACTTGGCTGATTGAAACGTGCCTATTTTGTAGGAGGACTGAAGCAGAACACAGACCGTAAATTCCTGCTGACCAAAGAAGATTTCCTTTCCAACTTCTCACGGTCTAAATCGGATACAGTAAGTGTAGTTATTTATGCATCCTCTAATTTAAAGTAATCTCTCCTCCTGGGGACAAAGGCAAGCAATCCTTGGTTTATCTTTTCCCACCAGGATGAATAGCACCTGATGCTTTAAGGCAGGAGCAGAGCACAAGGAGGGTGGGAGAAAAGCAGCTAGAACAGACGGAAGCTGTGTTTGGCCACAGCTTGACTTCAGTAACAACAGAGCAGCAGCTGAGATTAAAAGGGACAGTTGTTCTCCAGGTTTCTGCCAAAATACTCCCTCACTAGTCTTTTGGAAGCTGATCCAAGGCACACGTTGGACTCAGCAAAGCTTCCTTTGTTTGTAAACTTGTTCTCTAAATTCTTTTTTTTTTTTTTTCCAACATCAGCTACTGTTTGAGAGAAAGCATTTCTAGATAGACGGTGTTTCTATTTCCTCCCTCCCTCCCTATAATACAAGAAAAGGGGAGAAATTATTGGGAAGAGCAGAATAACATCCCTTAGAAACGCTAACATAGGGGAAATATAGTTTTTAAAATAAACTAGAAATAACCCCTCAGTGCCATCAGGATGCTGAACATGCAAGTTTAGATTTGCTCAGTGCTTTTTGAATACTGTAGTATGGGCAATGGTCATATTTTTAAGATGGACCAGTTTGCAAAATGTTTCTCCCTATGACAATAACACCTTTTAGTATGATCTCGTCTATTTTTGCTGAATACCAGAGAAATGAGGGACTTTTTACAGCACTCCATTTTATTTGCCCATGTCAAAACTGGACACCAGCTATCCAGGTGTTGTCATTCAGTCTTAAATGGACCAGCATCTGTTTTCACCATCTGGGAGTTTAATCTCTGACGTCTTTTGAAACAAAAAGAAAAAACACCAAACATATGGAAGCTGATGTTCACAGCTGTACTGTTTTCTGCATGGAGTCAGAAACAAGTGTCTGCCTGGGTAGCAAGTGGCTGGCATCACCACTAGTGCAGAAAGTTAATTACTGAGAATAAATTGGGGGCAACTAAGCAACTTTCTGCACGTGAAGCGCTCAGCATCTCATTATGTTTAGTGAAGATGGAGCGTCAAAGCAATGATGCATATTAATTTGCTTTTCGTGTCAAAGATGGGGCAAGGACCAAGGGTTGGGATCCAATAGCTCAGGGACGTGGTGGTGACAGAACACCAGACATGAAAACAGCAATTAAAACTTTGCACACCCAAAAATGCTTTAGATGCTTTACAGGACAAGAACATTTTATGTGACAAGAACATTTTACACAACTAGCGTCTTATGCAATAAGAAATTTTCCATACCCCTAGAAAAATACCAGCTGCTGCAAAGAATAACTATGCTCTGTCAGCAACTGACATGCGTTTTCCTGCAAGGCCTTCTGTAAATCGGGCCTGACTCTGCTTCCTACAGGTCAAAGAGAGGAAAACTGTTTCTTCCACTTCACAGCATGGCTTTTGTCTTTTCCTTTTTAGGCAGAGAAAGTGGTAGTGTTGAGCTGGAAAACATCTACTAATGCAGCTGAAGGAACTGACAACCCTGCTTTCAGCCACATCGAAATGGACGTAGCAACTGATAAGAACAAAGTCAATGGCCTCCACATATGACACGGGGCCTTGTCAGCCCTCGAGGACAGTTTTGTTGACGTGAAGCACTGCTGACATTCTTGTGCTGGGTCAGTTACCAGCCCTGCCGGGGGTACAGGCAGGAGTCTGCTGAGCTTCGTGGTACTGTTACCCTTGCACAACCTTGACGTGAGTTAAGAAAGGAATCAGGTCTTTCCTGCTGCTCTCTCTCTCACTCTGGATCTTGGTGACAGGGCTTAAGGTGATGGTTCAATGTGAAATATTTGCCTGATATTCTTGAGCCTCCTGGAAAATAACTGCTTTGAATTTCAGTTCACTCTTGGGGTAAATTTTTTATTTGGGAAAAGCACTGTTCCCCCGGACATGCTTGTTGTTCTTTTTTTTTTTTTTTTTTTTTTTAAGTCATTTAAAGTACAAGGAGGTAGGTACTGTAGGATCATTGCAGGGTGCATCAGATTGAAAGAAACAGTGGATCTTTTTTTGTAGCACAGGAGATGTACTTATCTCCATCTGGTTGCTTTGCAGAACTGAGCCTGAGAGCATATTTATTTTGCTGGTTTTGTCGTATATATTTGCTTTCATTAAGCCACTCATTCTTTGGTTACCTGCATCTACTCCTGTGTGCTCACTGTCGGAAGCTACAAGAGTGTCTTTGGAGATGGGTGAAAGCAAACATCACTAATATCTTGCTCTTTACTCCCTGCCTCACTCTTCTGCCTTGTCTTCCCCTTACGGATCTGGCCCTCATGATGAAGTGAGCTATCTGGGCTCTTTATTCAGTGCCATGTAGCAGAACCACTTGCTGGCCCAAGACCACTCTTGTACTGGGCTGGGTGTACTGTAGCAAAGATGTAAATGGAAGAAGATGGCCCTCTTTGCTGTACTGGGCAAGAGAGAAGGCTGCACCTGCAGTTGCCACTGCCGTTATGTGTGGGGCTGTGAGCTGAAACCTGCTATAGCCATTTGTGTTCGTGCAGTCCCTGTTGTCATTCTGGGGATTCACTTGCAAGATTGGGCCAGATCAGGCCAGAGCACGTTGTTTGTTTTGTCGTGGGCAGAGTCCACTGTGCAGTCCCCAGGTAGGGAAGGGATTACATAGGCTGTAGTTTGGTAAAGTCTCGTCCATGGCTGCAGGGCACTGGATGGCTCACCCTCTGGCGGGGCTGCCAAGAGGAGCTGAACAGCACATCCATCCTTGACCAGGTACTTCTGGCTTGGAAGGGTAAAAACCACCATAGCTTCCTTATCCTGTCTGCTTTCTGGTACAACAGGGACTAGACTCTTTGACCCACTGTGTTGTTTTTGCACTGCAGACTTTCTGCTACGGGTATACGTAGGTGTTCAAAACTTGTCTACAGCAATGGAACCAAGTTGGGTAATAAAAGTCATTGCAGGAAAGCCCAGCTGTGAAGCTTATAAAGCAGTCATGCTTGAGACTTAAAACAGTGACTGTGTGTCTTAAACACTCTGTAGAAGTTATGCTGCAGTTGTACCCTGTGCTGAGCTGCTATAATTTGGGGTTTGACACAGTGCTGGTTTATCTATGCTGATTTGGGCCTTTTAGCTCTTAATCTATTCTATGCCCCAGTGACAGCGGGCGTTTGATGATCTCCTGCGTAAGATGAGCTGACAAGATCAGAAAACATTAGGAAGAAAAAATGGGAGCAGACCTCTCCTAGAGGAGTACAGACCAGATAGACCCTGCATGGCTTGCCACCAGGAGCACATCTCCATCAGCTAACCCAGTGCGAAATGACATGATGAAGGCAGGCTTCCTCTCTGCCTCCTGAAACATGGGTTTGCACAATCCAGTGCAGAGTTTAGGGCCAGCCCCTTGTCTCTCATTCCTCTGCTGCAGTGCTGTGATCAGGTTAGTGTCAGAACACTGTGCAGAAGGGCTGTGAGCAAGCAGAATAAATCCCAGGTGTTACACCTTGTGTCCCCATATCTAAGATCTGATGTGAGATGATCGATAGCATACTGAATAAAGTATTCTGAGATTCCGGACAGAGGCCTCTGCTCTGGAACTGTCCTAGTCTCCCTGACAACTAGCCCACTGAGTGAATGAGCTGGCTATGCTTCCCAAACCTCAAATGGTTAAGTGCAGCCCATGCAGCCTTGTGCCTTGACTTCATGACAGAAACTGATATTGCATTTTGTGCTGCAAAATAGTTTTTGAGCCTTGGAGTAAAATAATTTGTAGTTACCAGGTACTTTCGGCCCACAGATCTGATCAAGGGTAAGTAGTGGTATCTCCACTCTGCTACAGAGAACCAAAATGTGGTGAAAAGGTCTGGTGTCCCTCTGTGTGTCTCTGCTTAGTGGCACATAGTAAGCCATGAACAAAAGAGAAGCCTACTGCAAGCCCTTGTCTTATGTACCTTCTGGTATGGCTACAGCACTCCCAACCCACATGCTGAACTCCCATCTGAACCTGTTCCTCAGGAAGGTGACCGATTGCTGTTTTATTAAACAGCATCAGTATGGCCTATGTTGCACCACTCTGTGCTGAGATCCCTGTTTGCACTGTTGTCGATACTGCCTTAAACTGTCCTGGGTGACCTGTGGCTTCTACCTGTTCTGTTCATGGAGAGAAGACTAATCTTTGCAGTTATCATAGTTAAGAAAAAAATGTAGTATCATGGAGTTTTTCTCAGTACTTTGAATTCACATAATTTATTAAAACAGAGAAAGCACAAGTCATTGCTTGAAGTTACTATTTGAGCACTGAGCAGTCGTTTAACTCTAATTTTGGTATGAAGTGAAAGTTTGGGCCAGATGATATCTGTGGGTCCACAGTCATGTCAAGATGAGTTTTTACTGGGGAAAATACCTTGCTGTAAGAGGCAAACATTTTTAAACTTTGCAGATGACCCTTACAACTGTCTCTTTTCTTGTTAGTTCACCTCCCATGATTGTTGCAGAGCTCAAAAGTGACTCTTCCTGCTTTGCTTTTCTCTATATGCTTGTTACTTTAATTGACATCACTAATTAAAACAGTTAATTTTGAATAATATTTTCTCTGGGATTATATACTGTCCTCAGCTAGTTGGACACAGAGCCAGGGCCTTGTGTAAAAGTAGCAAGACAATTCTCAGGGTCTCCATCATGCTCCTGCACCTTGATCCTTCATCTGTCCCAGCTAAAAACTCACCCAGCAATGAAATGAAGGATAGCCAAGCCCATTAATTCCACAGGAGTGGGAGCACTCCGCAATGTCCAAATTACATGCAGCATCTGGCAGGGTCAAGAGAAAAAGCAAGTGGGAACATTAAAAAGTGAACTAAATACACAACAGGAAGAATAATTGACTATGTAAATACACAAAGGATTCACGGAGAGAAAGTAGTGATGGATCCTGGCCCTTTTTGTTTTGCATTTACTTTTGCTTCTGCTCAACTGGTCTGTTTGCTTTCTGAACAAATAAGGGAAACAGAAAAAAAAAATCATGAATGCCAAACAGCAAATATTTCATATGCATAATTTATTTTAAAGTTTATTGCGTCACATTATACAAGCATTATACATGGCTTTATGTTGATGATTTTTTTAAAGTGTGAAAACTTGACGTTCTTCTTCATAGGATTTTTTTTCTATTTACAAATAAACAATCTCTCTATATACTTTATATATATATTATATATATATATGGTAAATAACATAACTTCCATCCGAAAGACTTTAAATAAAGAAAGAACTGATTTGTAAACAGGGTTTCAGTTGTAATATTTGGTGGTCTGAACACAGATGATGTTCTATACTTAGGCTTTTTCTTTTGTCAAAGTATCCAGGTTGTTCATTTACATTTCTTCTAAGATTTGTAACACCAATATGGGACAGAATGCAAAAAACGTAGCAAACAGGCTGAAAAACAGTCCCAATATACAATTTTTTCCTTGTTTTAAAAACTGGCGTGTAACTGCTCATGAAGTACATGCTTGCTGTCAAGAGTGGTCTATTGAGATCAATCTATGCTGATTGCAGGATGATTTCACAGTAAATCCTTTGATGTGTGCTGTCCTGCTTGCTATGGAAAATGTCTGTGGCATGCATTGAGGTTGCACTTTTTCTCATTCCTTTGAAGGTAGCGCTCTCGTGGAGCTTGAGTAAGTAAACAACATATAGGACCATCACCTGGAGGTTTAAACAAAACCCATCAGCAGATCAGAAAGAAGGGAACGACATAAATTTGCTATCTAGAGACCATTTAAAATTCCTTTTATTATTATTACCCTATTGCTTGTATTATATTTTCCTAATTAATGAAATAAATAGAAAGAGGTAGTCTTTCCTGAGTGTTCCGCTATATAGCTTTGAAGGACTAAAGGGAAATCTATTCTGCAGCACTGAAACATCAGTGGGGTGACTGGTCAACATTAAGTGACAGAAATGTACTCAGGAACTGCCAGGGAGGTCAGAGCCCCTTTCAGCATCATGCTCAACACGAGCTTGGTAAACAGCCAGCTCACATTCTCGGTTCGAACAGAACAGGACGCAACCTCTAGTAAGGTAGTGTCATGAAAATTTATCACAACGTAGCTATGTTGAAAACTTCTATCAAAAGCAATTAGTATGTATTGTATTTTTGATGCACTTTGTTTTGACACATTATATTGCTGTGATTCCTCTGGAGTGGAAGTCAACTTATACTCTACTAGATTTCAGTTCAGTTCTGGGAAGTTACTGAGATCTCCAGTGACAAAGCTTTATCTTACTGCAGGAGTTGGCAAAGCTTTGCACTCATTTGGGTGAGACTGATATTATGCATGACTCACAACTCATTTTACTACTTAGCAAACAGTTCCTAAGCTAGTCATCTGTTAATTTAGATATTAAACAGAGGGTATGCAATCTAATCCGATTGATCATGTAAATTTGGTCTGAATGTGATTTTGCATGGTGATCCTGCTTGAGAGCATCCAGATTGCAAGTGCAATAGACACCCGTAGGTGGTGGATGGTAGATACTATCCCATCTGGCATGTGTGTATCGAAGGATGCCATTGCCTAACCTCCATCCCCTATTTACAGAGACAGAATATCCCCATTTCTGTACTGCCCATATGGGCTGTGTCCACAGCTGCTGAAGCGATGATGAACAAACAAGTTCACTTGCTTGTTAGGCAGAAATATACCCCATAACCATTAGTGGTCTTCCTCATTCATTTTGGCACCAAGTCAACACAGAACAGATTCATCCTGAAACCCCTTCAGTGACTACACTGCCTCATGGGAACACCAAGCTTGTACCAGGAGCACCTGATAATGGGAGCTGCTGTGGCATTTATCCTCTTCAAGTAGGATGACGGTCACTACTGGAGGATGTACCTTATTGCAAGGAAGCAAAGGGTAGGCAGGCAGTGGCTCTACAGAGATCAGGGTGCAAACATTTTCTTCCACTAAGACATATTACCTTTTATTAAAACTTTCTTCCCCATAGAATTAGCACAGTTCTACCCTGCAGTGGAAAAAAGTTAGTGGATCTAATTTGGCAATATGTGCAAGTGGTCCTGATGTCTTGTTGAGTCCGAGGCATCCATCCACAGGGTCATGCACTGTGTGGTCACTCCAGAAGGGCAAATTCTGGCCCTTCTGTCAAATGGTTTCTAGAGGAACTTGTAGGAACAATTTGCCGATTTTTCCTCCTTCTTAAAACACCTTCAGACTAACAAGGTCAATATTCCTTGATATTTCTGATGGAGCTCCAGTTATTTGGAAAAGGGTAAAGTGAATTGATCAGCTCCTGGATTTTGTATCTAGCTGTATCGTCACCAAGATATACATTTACTTCCACCTGTCTTCTTACAGTCTTGGCTTTTGAACCTCCTTCTTCATGTTGTGGCTGACTATGCCTCCGCACATTCTGCAAGAATTGCAGTGTTACCACTTCGAGACAAGAGGTGGTAGGGCTTTCACAACACTCAGCATTTTGATTCATGTTGCTCCATCCAACACTTCAGCAGTCTTCAGACTTACAACTCTCCTATTTTGGGCTAATGGTCAGCAAATTCTTTAATTTCTTAATGGTAAATGATTTGCAAAAGGATATAGACAGCGGCCCATTTCAGCCAAATCTAATTCTACAGCCTGTGTAGAATTGTTGTGCATGAAGGATTTCAAGCCATTTTGTGTTACCACAGTCTGGTTGTTTCCCACTCCTCCCCTCCTTAGATAACGAAGAGGAATAAAGAAAAAGTTACAAGAGCAGAGATTTTGAATGACTGTGTTCTCTTGTTCTGCTGACCTTGTTCATCTGGTTTTTTTTTTTCTTTTTTTTTTTTTTTCCCACTTAGGTCTTTAAGACACAGACTGTCTGCTGTTATGTGTATCATACACCCTAATTCCCGATGGGGCCTAGGTGTGATCTGGCAATACAACTATGTTGGCAATTTTGGGCAAGATGTCCTATCCTGATTTGTTTCCTTCAGAGAGCAGACAGTCCTGTAGCTGAATAGGCACCGTTCAAATATTTAAAACTTGTTACCAACCTTTCACAATAATACTTCCAAATAAGTGACACTACAGTTAGTCACCTCTGGCCACATTTGGATGCTTGTCTATCTGCCAGCACTTCTGCACACATAAATTGCTAGACCAGCGGATTGTGCTCATGATCAAGCATATCCTCCTAAAAATACTTAGGTACTGCTGAAGTTATAGAAACAGTTCACATATGTGACCTTAACTGATGGTAAATGCAAGCTAACACATCTTAGTCCACCATGGGAGAAGCCATCACTGCCGTGCATATGCTGCGGGTGCTGGCCACACACATGGACACGTACTGTTGTGTTGTTAATGTGCAGTCATTGGCTATGAAATAGCAGCTCGGTCATGAGCAGGAGCCATGGTTCTGTAAAGCACTGTAAGATATATAATTGCTTTAAAGTTCAGGGCCCTGAACTTAAGTCATGCATGGGAGCTTCCTGGAAAGAGTGCAGAGACTTACTCATTGGTCTGCTCTGCTCATGCCAACATTAGCTCTGGAGAAGACTAAGCCTTGTAAGACCCCTAACTTCGAAAGATTTACCACAGTATACACCATATTAACCATGGGCACACTTGTGATAAGTGCACACAACAGTGATTAACTAATCCTCTTTCACTGCACTCTCCACTGCAGAAAACCAGGAATTTTTTTATAAACTGAATTCCTATCTTCTTTTAAGCAGTTTCTTCCTCACCCCATCATGGCCACTCATTGTGATAAGATTTTCCGTTCTTCTTTCTTTCCTTTCGTTCTTTCTGTAGACGTTCTAATTCTGCTTCGTACATCATTTCCTGAATCAGGTATTTTTCTCTCCTCATCCGATCCCTCAGGTCTTTCGGGAGATCTGGGATTAAGTAGGAAATCAGGTGCTTTATGCAAAAGACAAGGTGCTGTGAAAAGAAAAAAAAAGTTGAAGAATGAAAATCTTAAGAAAACAAGTACTACAAGTACTACAAGTACTCCCGAAAACCCTTTCCTTCCAATTCACACAAAGATGCTGTGTTAGAACTAAAGCATTACTAAATCTGAAGAAATCAAATCATGAAGATTTTCCCCCACAAAAACTCCAGCCGAAGTCAACGGACTATGGATCTCAGCAAAGGTCAAGAGCAGCTGGGTCCAAATGAAGCCTCGAAATTGTTGTATGACCTCTGTGTTCAAACAGTAAGGTTGTCTGGGCAAGGACTGGTATTAGTGGATTCCTCTGCAGGAGGAGGAAGATCAAATGATATAATACTTTCCTGTTGCTGGAAAACTCTTGCATCAGTACTGGAAGCAATGTTACCCATACAAAACAAAGCTTTTTTTTTTTTTTTTTAACTTACACTCTGTATCTCTAATCCAAACGCATATTGCTATTTATTAAACATCCCAATTAAACACAAGGTGATCTTTTGTCCCTCGTGTTTTAGGCATGCCACAGCAAAGCTTGAGTGTGATGGGGGAGGACAGCTCAGGAGTCCTCTTTTGATTGATCAAAGATGGTGCTAGGAGATGTACACACTTCACTTGAGAGGAGGTGCTGAGAAACCAAAATCCTCCATCTCAGCAAGAACACTCATTCCAGATTGGAGAAATAAAAGTACTTCTCCAAACAGACCTCTTCCTTTGAAAGGCACTGAAAAGAAAATGTAACATATTTTCCCATATATTCTTCCCTCATGAGAAACAAACAAACAAACAAAAACTCAAACCTGCAAGACCTTAATTGCTGTTTGTATTCCAAATCTAAAAAAAACCAAAAACAACAACAACAAAAATGCTTCTTCAGTCATAGCATTTTCACTGAACTCTCGGTTTAGCCTGGACAAATAATTCCTCTTACAGTGATAGGAAGTACTTTTTGTTTTTGAGGGAGGCCAAGATAGCCAGAAATAATTACATCCACTTGGTCAGTGTCAAATGGTTGTCTGAGCTGAAGTAGTTACTTAATTTGTGAAAAAAAAACACAACAACAACCTGTCTTGAATCTCTTACCTCTTAATGCAATCTTCTACTGTAACTGCCGTGGCAAACACAATACATCTATCAGTGTCTTTCATAGCGAAAGACAGGCATCATTTCTGCTGCAATTACGTTTCTGATTTCACAGAGATAGTTAAGGAAGTGGTTTGCAGTGCCAAGAAATGGAGTGGTCCTTGCTGAGGGAGACAGCCATGAGCCAGTCTATGGCTTTGGCTGGAGCAAAACAAAGTCAGTTCTCTTGTGCAAGCATTGGGCAGATCCAAAAAGCTATTCCACAACAGGCTGCACATTTGGCCGGGCACTGATACTTCAGCAGGACTGATCCGTCTTGCTGCAGTTACCTTTGTCCTTATTCCATGCTGCCTTTACACAGCATCACAGAATGGTTCAGGTTGAAAGGGGCCTCTGGAGGTCATCCTGTCCAGCCCCCCTGCTCAGGCAGGGCCACCTGGAGCAGGCCCATGGAGCCAGGACCATGTCCAGGTGGCTTTTGAAGATCTCCAATGACCTATATACCAAGTGCCTATTTGTGTCAAAAAACTAGGCTCTCTTCAATTTTAAAACTCCTTAGGCTGACCTGCCAAGGCCATTCTTGTAGTCCTTTTTGGGAAGCGGTACCCTGGCTCTCAGTATGGACAGCTCAGGAAACAAAGAGATGAAGCCCACCAGGCCTCTATGAAATCTTTTTTTGCCCTAATGTTTCCTTGAGCATGGCAGAGGTCACAGAACAGCTGATCTACATAGGACTGGTCTCCAATTAGTTAGCCCAGCATAGGGCAAGGAGAGATGCCAGCCTGTGATGCTGTATTCCACCTTTATTTGGGGAGGGCTGAAAACTACAGTCAGGGGAATTCACTTGGACTTGTGCTGAGCCACCAAGACAACCCAAGGCAAGAAATAATCTAGAAAAGGTTTCCCCTTCACTTTTCTTCTAACTCAGAAGCTCAAATGTTCTGTCTAAAAGAGGTGCTTTGAGAGCTCAGTTCAGAATTAATTTACACAGTAACGTGAGTCAGAAATGCAGTATGTATTCATGAACAGTATGCCAATAATTTATGGTGATTACAGCTTCCATATCTGTGTTGGAAACCATGTTGCTATGACTTCAGAGAAGAGGATTGAGTAAAGAGTAGTTAAAATTTTTTTGTTCCCTGTTTGGCTTCTTCACAGCATAAAATGCATCTGAAACTGCTTGTGCTGAGCACTTGGGTTCAGACAGGAAATATTCAGGCACCTGAAATTTAGGCCTTATGAGTTGCATCTTATTTTGTAAATGATCACAGCTTATTTATCTACCTTCTTCTCTCTCTTTTTCAAAATCAGGATGGGAATACCAGCCATGTGAAGCTGGGTTTTCTCTGGTTTGTTTTAAATATTTTTGAGATAGTGACAGTAAGTACTAATATTATGAACGCTGTCAAAGGTATTTAATCTTTTTTATCATCTTCAGCTTTGTGATGCTAATCATTCTGTGGAAATGACTGGTATTTAAAATAGAGAAAAAAGCTAAATGAATAAACACTGTAACTTAAACTATCTTCATTTTTCACTTATTCAAATTTTATCTTTTCTTATTATGTTCCATACTTACTCACTAGCCCACATACATCTTTCCAGCCTAACTAGGGTACTAATGCCAAAACTCAAAAAGTAATTAAAAGCATCATTTCTTTCTCCTTTGCATGTCACTGTTATAGCTTTTAAATTGCTGCATTCCCCTGCTTGTTAAAACCTAAATACTTGTGACTGTTCAGAAAACAGATAGGAGAATATAAAGCACAATGCAAATAGCAGAAACTAACACAAGAAGCTCAAGAGGTGGCATCATGGAACAGCCCAATGAAAAAGCTTAAAATGGAAATCTGTTTCACTTTGTTGTTTTTGTTATAAATACTTGTCACCTGAATGGTCACTGACCTCAAATACAATAATGAAAGCCAACCGTGCTGCTAGCACATGCCAGAACTGCAGCGTGTAGCCATAGGGCACTGGGGAGTGAGGAGGGTCTCGGTAGTCTCTGTACCTGAAAGACAAGCAAAGTATTTTATTTAGTAAAATACCTGCCCTGCTGCAACATATTTCTATTAGCAACATGATAATTCCAACATATTATTGCAGAAACAATTTAAAAGTAGTGGAAAAATTGTATTCTCCTTAATTTGTTTTCTACATGGGACAGAAAATTCATTTTATAATGATTTATAAATTCCCCAAATCCCATATATAAGTTAGTTTTAAGAAACTAAAGAAAACACAGATGAACAAAAGAAACAAATGGTTATTTCATCTCTATGAGAGATAATGCACATTTCTCCCTGAAGATTCACCTTAGATTGCAGCGGGTGCTACACTAAATGAAATACACTATGTCTTGATGTCTAAGTCAGGAACAAAACCCTATCAAATTGTATTATCTCCAGTGCAAAATCTTAAATCTGAGATGATCTGCCCTTCTGCAAATGGCACTGTGACTTCATAGGTTAGGATGTTTTACAATATCCTAAGCATCCTGAAAACAGAAGCCCCCAGACAAAAGTCCCAAGTCAATAGAGTGTGTCTCCATGTTAGGAAGCACACACTACACGTGAAGAAATGGGGAAACATTTAATAAACAATCAGTATAGCATGGCATCATCTAGGTTCTGGCTGAGTTAACAGAATATAACCACTGTTTCTTGTTCAGACAGACTGCCTTCCTGGAAAAGTGCCTACACTACAGCAGGACATATTTCCTTACCTCACTATCAATACCTGGCTTAAAATGCAATTAAAATGACTGATGCTTTAGCAGAATTCAGATGGGCTAAGTAGCTGATAAACGCAGCTAAAGAAAGTAAGATGTTCACTTTCTTTCAAGGGTAGATATACATAACAATTCAGTGTCCCTCCAAGAACAGATTTATCTTCTAGAGATTTATGGCAACAGTTTTAATAGCATTCTATATATGGGATATTGAGGCGACAACTTTTGCATTTATTGATGGGTTTTCTACCACTAGCTTTAAGTAGCAGCAACCTCATGCTTGAAGCTGGGGAAGAAAGAAATTAAAGAAGAAAATTATCAGAATCCAAAAACGTTATCAAAAGGTGTGATGGCAAACTATGGGGAATGAAGTATTCTGAAAGCAGCTCTGCTCCACAGAAAATATTACCTGTGGATTCAACATTTGGATGTTCTTTCTGAAAAATAAGTTTCAACAGAGTCCTAAATATCAGTTATTTAAATGAAAGCATTAATCTCTCTCTCTCACACACAGCTCACTATGCTACACCACTTGATCTTATAAGTACAAATAAAAATGCGATGATATCACAAGGTATCAGTGACTTTTGGTGTATCACAGAGAATCTTTTTCTTGAGGCACTCATGAAAACATATATTAATTTTTCAAAGTGAAAAATACTGGGGCTACCTGTACCTGCAGCTACCAGGACTCTTGCCGGCAAACTAGTATTGCCATAGAAAAATGGCAACAGTATTTGCCATTTGCTATTTTTGCCTGGGACTCCATTTAAGACTTTGATTCTCTGGACCATTAAAATTAATCAGTTGCAAGTCTCATCACAGGCTACTCTCAGACTGCTATTTCCCCAATCTACTGGCTAATGATGAAGACACAAAGATGATTAACTGCTCATTTTATTCTGATTCAAACCAGAAGCATATGATTACTACTAATAATTATACCTGTAAGCAATGACAAACATATTAACTATTCATCTGTTAGGAAATGATTGACTTGATGTTTCATAAAGGTAGCTTAGGACAGACCCTGTTTATGCCAGACAGACGTGAAATAACTCAATGTGGTCACTTCTATGCAATCTTTAGTTGACTTCCTTGTACAGGATATGATAAAATCTGATTAAAACTTCATCTGATATAATCAGTCACTCATTATTGGCCCTTTGATGCCATATTTCTCCACGATGGTTGCATCTGATTCAAGCCATGACATTATACTAATCCTGTATTAGGAACATCTCCCAGATATCCACTTTTCAAATTCTCCAGCATCTAAGGAAGGAATCATGTGGGTAACAACCAAGACGTATGCCACGTGCATCTTTGAATAGCACAGTTTTTTTTTGTTGTTTGTTTGTTAAGTTCTGAAAAGCAGTTTCAACCCAAAATGTACCATGATGTTTCCCCTTTAAAATGTCTTAAAGCAGAAAGGTATTTTGATCAGATACTTACCTACAATATTTTAATGGTGAACCAGAGAATTCACTTCCATTTGATGTAGGTTCTGAGCGGTTTTCAAAGTCAGACACCAGAAATACTGATAAACTGGCATTAACATAGCCAACCATACACCTAGAGGGGAAAAAATCCTTTAGACAAGACACAGCAAGGTTTTTCCATTAACTGTTGCACCCAGGAGGATGTTCTCTGGGTTTCACGAAATCTGCAGTTTAACTGTGATGCTTATTAATATTTGAAAGGGGTACTGAGGCAGTATAAAAGAATTCTGAAGTAGATCAGATGGACAATAAAAGTGAAGCAATGACAGATTTTTATTGGCAAAGATAATGGTGAAGACTAGGACTGGTTACCTTTGAAAAGAAGGGAGGCTTAGAAAATAATGAGTGGCACCTGGAAGATAATTAGAATACTCCCACTGTCACCCACTTGGTACAAGCACAAAGGGACATTAAATTAAATGGAATAGCAATACACCTAAAACAAGCTAAGGGAAATATGACTTTTTTTTTAATTTTTTTTACAAAATGTCTAGTTAATCAGAGGAACTCATTGTTAACAGATCCCAGGGTGGCTGAGCATTGGGAGGGTTAGGCAGAGTTTGGAGAACACTGAGTAGGAGAATGTGCATTGCCTGATAAAGGGTTGTAGGAGTCACAAGAAGGCTCAAATTTAGTATTAATAAGGCTGAGGAGAGATATGGCACATGCATTGTGCTTTTCACTCTGTACTGCTCAAGCACAAAGAAGTCTATACACACTGCTCAGCATGCTGCAGAGCTGTGGAGATGAGAAAGTGCTAAATTCCCCGGTCAACTAAGAAAAGATTGCAGCTAGCAAAACCTGAAATAAGCAGCCACATCACCACTGTGGCCATCTGTTTTCAGCACTGTCCCACTGTTCTTGATATACTTGACCCAAATCATCTACAAATCTAAACTTAGAGACCATCAACAGAATTATAAAGGGTTACTAGATTTTGAGCGAGGGTGAAGGACGGATTGAATCAACCTATCTTCATTCGCCTAACCTATACGCTGAACTGAGCAAATCAGAAAGATATTTAAAACCTATTTTGCAACACTGAAAGAGGTACAATCTTAGCCATCCATGAAACAGTACTGCATACTGTCTTTAAATACTGTATTAGAACCCAAAAGATGAATATAATTACCACACAAAACACAGCTAATTCTCTCAAAAGCTGTAATCAATGAACAAATTTAGCTACCATAAGGATAGCTTCTAAGTACCCCTGTTGGTACAGTTTTGCCAGGCAGTTCTTACCCACAGGGATTTTTAAGACAGCAAGAGAAAGTGATTCTTACACATCCATTGAACCAGATCTGCTATAATACTGCTTTGACTTCTAGAAAAATTCTACAGTTATTTAGACAAGTATCTGAACAGAGGAATGATAGGTCAGGCAACTTAGGTGTGAAAGCTGCTTTTAAAGTATATTTGAAAATCAATTTTGTCCTGCCAAGAGCTGCTGCAGGTATCAACAGCCTTGGGTGATCTACACAGAAGTTTAAAAATCCACTTTGGCGTGATCTGGTGGACTTGGTCTAATACTGTTATCATTAAAATTCAGCACTACGAAACCAGAAAGCTTAAATTTGAGTTATTGTTTCTGGTTGTTTTTTTTTTTTTAAGATTCAAAAAGCTTTAAGAAATTCTCCATTATATCATTTTCTGTACAGTTAGAGTTGACTTTTTTTTTTTTTTTAAACTATGGATTTTAAAACCTTTCAGAAATTGCATTTAACTACCATGTAGCTTTGAGTCAAAATCTCCATAATGATTGGATTTGGAACTTAATTTAATCTCAATATTTTTCTAGTATCACTGGGTGTTATACAGATCTAATACCTACAGATGTCTTGGGAAAGAAAGGAGAACCTCTCTCATGGTTAGTTAATAGCAGGTGTTCTTGACTCCTTAATTTGAGAAAATTCAATATTCCTGTGTATTTTTTAATAGCTTCCTGCTTTTGTAACAGAGTTATGAATAACAATATCTAGAATGATGACATATATAGTTTTTATGTTAGTTGGCTCCTCCACAGGATTAATATCTGATGGTTTCAACTGAGAAATTCACTCAGAAGAGCAGCAAAGGTGTGATAACACTGTACAAGAGTTTTGTAAAAAATTAAGAGCTTTCTCTGTGAGCCAAGCTACTTCCCCTATGCAGAACAAGTTTCAAAACAAGTTTCAGTGAGTCATTTGATTCCTTACACAAATCAGATTTCTAAAGGCATTGTTTTTGTCCTGCGCAGTGGCTCTGAGAAAATCAGTAGCAAGGAAAATTGCTGACAGTGCCTCAGTGTCCTATGGTTCTTCATCACAGCACAAGCAGAGGTACATGCTCAGCAACAACTGGCACCAGACCAAACACCTTACCAGCAAAGGGACTTTAACTCTTCATGAAAATAAATGGAACGTTTCCCCAGGTACCTACTAAAATGCCAGACCCCTTGTAGGACAGCAAGTTAGCAGCATTGCTAATCAAGAACTGCAACACCAGCTGCTCTTCTTCTGTCAGTACAGTTAAACAGTATTGACAACCAAAAGATGGCAAAAAAAGCAGCGACAGGAGAAACCACTTCCTATAGCAAGGAAGAAAAATCAATCTGCCTTAAGTCCAACAGCAGAACGTAAGCTCTCCTGTTTAGCTTGGGTTTCTCTGAACAGCAGGTTCTTACTAATGGAGCTATCAGATTGTTTGCAAAATGTGTCCATCCATGGTCAGCTCGATTCAGTGACCTTCCCTCTGCTCAACAGCCAGGGTTTTACAAGTTGCAATGTAGCAGCTATACTCGTACTTGCTGGCAGTGTGCACACTCTAAAGTAATCTCAGTGTTTACCAACACTGAAAGAAAATCTACTTAGGCAGCAGGGGTTCAGTTCACAAATGTCTCCTGAAAGATGTAATTGAAGGACTCTAGTTTTAGAAGAAAGACAAATTACTTTGCTCTGTAAGTGTATCTTGATTTATTACTTGGGAACTGCTTCATCTTGTTAGACACTACTTTTTGGAACAACACATACTGAATACAGGAAATACAGCTTAATGAATAAGTTTCAAATGCCGATTAAATCAAATCCGTAACTGATAAATATCTGCACAGCTTTGTAATGAAGAGAGGATTTTATCCATGTACACCAGCTAGGAAATGCAACTTGTGCAGCATACTATTAGACATGCCAAATTTCTGCAACAGTTCTGCCATGTTTTCCTTGAATTAATGTCATAGATTATAGTCACTCAGCAAGCCACTCTATGAATATGCAAAGTGTCAATATCTATGCCTAGTATCTGCTAACTAAGCACAAACAATACATTTGGGTTAGTGTAATCAGTACATACACAGACGGTACTGTCGCATCTATTCAAGAAGTAAGAGATTTTTCATGCACAACTGTTTTCCTAAGGAAAAGCTTACTTTTGTCCAGCTTCTCCTTGGCCTGCACAAGGTCCATATTTGTAAGCATAAACAAGTCGAGGGATGAAATCCGATGTCACAGCTATAACGAATGCATTTGTGATAACAGAAAGAATTCCAATGCCTTCCAGAATCCCATACCAGATTCCTGTATAATAAGGAGGGTATGTTAGCTCCGGGGAAAACAAGGTCCAAAATACTTCAAATACTGCATGCTCTGAAGCAGCTGTCCCACCACCCAAAACCTTTTTATGTAGTTTCTATTAGAGTCACTGACTGAAAATTATTTTTCTTATTGAACAGCAGGACCTCAGTGGACAAGATTTATGTTCCCACTGGGTGGGAATTTTGTTTATCCTGCAAAGTATCTCAATGCTCATGAAGATCTTGGTTCCAGCAAACCCCATAACCATGTGGACAGTTTTAAACATGGTAAGCCTCCTTGCTTATGATGACGGCTATCCAGCCTTTGAGGGGAATCTGCAGTGGCATATGTTCACACAGTGTGTCTGCTGTGAGTATATGTAATCTATGATCTGCAGGCCACAAAGGCCTTGCATATAACTTGTGTATGGCTGGTCAGCACGTACCTCTGCATCAAAATCTTCATGGCATGCTAATGCTATATAGTGGTACATGGCCCCCAGTATGCTCAGTTTTAACTGCCTGACAGATCTTGTGGTACAGACACAACAACTCTGATCATGAGGACCACCAGTGAGGAATACATGAAAGGCAGGTTAGATGTACCATTGATTTTAATGAGGCATCATGCTACCCCTAAAAACTTTTCTGAATAGGGACCAAGTGCAACTCATTTTGAGAAATAATACCTGAATCTGCCTGAAAAACAAAACAAAACAAAACAAAACAAAAACCCAAGAACTGTTTTTCTGTGCTTTTATTATTTAAATTACATAACCATCTTTTCAGAAATTTTCTTCTGTGTATGCTGTGTACTGGCTGACCTCCTCATAGAGCGACACTGTTCACACACAAGGCGTTACTCAGACATAGATTTGAGGTACATGGTAGAGCTCTCTGAGAGCAGAAAGCCTTGGATTCTGCTATTTCATGGGAAGTGCTGCTCTTTTTTGGAGTGCACCAGGGATTCAGCATTGGGCAAATAAGTTTGCTTTATTGTGTCCTTCTGCTTTTGCACACTGGAAGGATGGAGGAGATTTATAATCAATATGTGTCCACAGAGCCCTTGCAGCAATGTATAGATGACTGACCTCAAAGTTATGTGAACCCTGTGTTTAGCAGTGTAGTCATTCCTCACTGAGGACAAGTAGTCTCTTGGGATTTAGACCCATCCTGTCTCATGCGAGTGGACCTAGTGGACATAGCCACTGAGTCACAGGTGAGATTTTTGGTCAGGTAAATAGAAAAAACACAGTAATCTTATCAAATGGTGGCTGCTTTAATTTGACTTTGATGTTTCTGCTGCTCTCCCTAGTTGTTATATTCAAACTGAGTAGTGGCATGTGTTCAGATAGTGTGTCTGCCACAAGAAGAAACCTGCAGAGAACATTGATCACTTCATTACAGCATCTTGGCTGTTAAGTCACCCAGAAAGTCATTAAAGGAAGTTTTTTTTTTTTTTTTTCCCCAATATTGAGTATTAATTGCATAAATAGACTGGTATCTGTATAGATGTTTAAAGCTTTTTGGAACAGTCAAATTGTGTATTGTTAATGTGGAAGAAGACTGAAAATTTCTTGAAGTGGTCAGTATTTTGCCCTAAAAATAGCACACACGTGTAACAAAGAACTCACCTATATCTTTGGCTCTTGAAGCTAAAGGTCTTCTCCACTGGGTGACAAATTTGTATGCATCAAGCCGAATTTCAATAATATTGTTAAGTAAGGCCAGAAGTGGTGCCAGTGGAAAAGCTGCCACAAAAATGGTTGTGAATCCAAATTGAAGAACTAGGAAAGAAAGGGAAAGGTCACAGTGTAACTATTGAGCTCTAATTCCAAGTTCTCAGATACTGAATTATCACACATACAAACATTCCTTATTGTGCTGTACTATACAATAATCTTGTGACAATTATGCAGAACTTTCTTGCCAAATCTCAGAGCAAGGATGACCAAATCAAATGCACATCAATCACCAGAATGGACTTCAACATCTAGATTTTGTAATTTGGAGAAGAGTTTGGAGGTGGACAATCTATGCTTTGAGAAATTTACATTTTTATTCCAGCACCAATTAGGATCTCTCAATATTTGCAAAGATTAGGGTTTACTGTACAAGTAGGCAGCAGTTTGAAACCTTATGTAAGTTTCCTGAGGCAGGTCTTCAGACTCCCAGATTTGCCATTAATTCGAAAAGAATTGTGTGAGGGAGAAAAGAAAAAAACTTTCATGATAAACACAGTTTGGTCACACAGGGCAAAAGTTTTTTGTTCTTTAACATTTGTTACAGCAGTTATTCTCCCCTTTCCTCCGGATAAAGCAATGCCTTTTGACAGCAAGCTAATTTGTAAACATGAGGCAGTAGATGATGGTGAATTTTAAACATAACCAAGCATCCAAGTCTGTTCCATTCAGTTTAAAATAAAAGCCCAAGGGAACTTCCTTAAGCAAAACCCAGCAAACTTCTTCAGAAACATATACAGGTGAAGAGGTGGGCTGCTATTTAGAAAACAACCTTCCTCATACGAAGCCAGATTCAGAAGCATGTCATAAATGCAGGATTAACAAACCAGCAGCAGTGTGGTTAGCTGCATTGACTTGGTTTGGCTCTTAGAAATCCACTCCCATTCCTCACCTGACTTGTAAGAATAAGAACTGTTTTGCAGCCTCTTTAGCTCCACACAGCAATAGTTTAAAAAGTACACCAGCCCACATCAAAAAAAAGCAATACCATTAAAATCTAGTGAAAGAGAGAGCTAAGGTCAGTGCCATACTCATTTCTAAGTATTCATCAAAGAGTCCATAAGCATTCATAGGCTGCAGATTGTAGTCCTTTTCCCACTGGGGGAAGCTTGTTTTTCTCTGTGTGCCATACTCTTGCCGTAGTTTTCTCCTGGTCCACCAGTTTTGAATTAGCCTACATTTTCAAATAAATTAAAGAGAACAAGTAAAGACTGTTATTGGCTATTCATCGATAAACTGGAAGAGGCTGAACGTGCACAACATACCTTGCAGAATGAATTTTCCAATGCACAGGAAAACGGAGCATTAGTAATGCATGTGGCCGAAGATACAGTGTAATAGGTATGAAAACAGATAAGGCTAGTGGGATGTTACTAAAATGAAAAAGGGGTTTTGACATCTTTTTATTACTTGTTTAGCTTATTTTTGCCTATACAAAATGGCAAATCATTTCAGGGTCTGTTTATAAGGCAGGACACAATGTTGTGTGAAGACAGTTAAGCTCTAAATGAGAAACCAGTAACCAGAGTGCTAATGCTGCTTGATCCCTTCCTGTGTGTGATGGCATCTCTGCACGGCTCTACACTGTGTGGGGGTGGCAGTCCCTGAGCTATCCTGGGAGGGAAGGAAATACATTGAACGTAATTATAGGGTCTGCAGCCAAACATGCAGAGAAATGAGGGGCAGAAAGAAGTGTGTGGACTACTGACAACATGTGGTGGCCAAGAGATGAACAGCAGACTTAAGAGAGCTCTCCACCTCACGGAAGGGGAAGACTGAACTGGACTTCAGAGGAAACATGCTGTTCCTGAAGAAATGCAAGTGTAGGGGCACGGGAGAGACTGAGCCAGAATAGAAATGAGTGCCCACATCTGAAGTAAACACCTTTGTCTCTCCAGGTCAAGGAATTGCACTTACTGGGCCAAAAAGGACTTGAGCTATAATTAGTATAGAAAGCAAAACAACACGAGCTTTTCTCCAAAATTGTGGTGGGCCCCTTCATCTCAGCAAGTTAGAAGGTGCTAACTCACCCAAATAATTCAGCCAGTCATCAGTGTGAAAACTGGCTAAAAAGGATATTCCTGTGAATGAAAGATGGTTATGACTGATGATTATGGGGCTTTGCCTCTCTTGTTCTGACTATGAGAAGGTGAGAGGGCTGAAAAATGAATTCCTGCAAAAAAGGCAAAATGCAGGATGAGGTGGGTGGGAGACCTATACTCTGAGATGTATCCCAGTTATTTCCTCCTTTGTGTGATCAGAAACCCATAACCAGTGTTATTAATGTTGAAGACTGACAGTAAAATTCGAAGCGATGTCTTTTTCTGATTTATATTTGAGCAAAATATGAGCAATGTAATGCAATAAGGTTTTAATATTGATATGTGTTCTTCTTCCAGGAATAATATCAACTTGAAATTGCAGTTTTCCACCTCCAAATGAAGCAATAATTTATACTTTGTTTCCTAGTTATTGCAAATGTACATACAGTGCAGGAGAGAACTGTAAAATACTTTCAAAGGTCTTGAGGTGGTGTTTGTATGAAGCAGAAGCACCACGCTGACACGCCAGCATTTGTATGAACACATGGAACTATGAAACAATAAAGGCCCTTGCACACCAAACCTAGGGCCTCTCTTTGATACCTTTGAAACCTAGTTTTTAAATTTCAGGTATAAATTTCAAAACACAAGCCAGTGCCGTACATATCAGTGTGAGATGAAACAGCAGGCACTGGAGTTCCTGTTGCTAAAGAACACCTGGAGCCCTGGGCAGCATGGCAGACTCCTGCTGCGTGCCCCCATGGTCCCTGTGGGAGCACACACCAGCACCAGGGCTGGACTGCCACCCTGAAATGATGCAAAATAGCACTCTCCAAAACAGGCTGCTGTGGCATCTCTCCTAGGACTGTCTTACGGAGAAGTACTCCCCACTATCAGCTTTGGAGTGGCACAGTGCTGGCACTGCCTGGGACTTGGCAGGCAATAGCCAGAGTATGCATGGAGGGGCAGTGATGTTCTAGACTGCAGGGTTGCCTCTAAATCCTCTGGCCATCCATGTGGCTCCAACCATGCTCCTAGCAGAAATAACTGTGTTTTTTCATACAAAAAGGAAATGTGCTTGCCTGCAGCATATCAGGGCTAGAGAGGTAGTGTGAAAGGGCTGGAGAGAAAACACATCTCCCAGTAGAATAGGTTTAAGCTTCTCACATTGCTGTGACTGTGTGATTTGTGTTGTGACTCTAAATGAAGGGACTGACTTTACTTAAAATAGTTTATTCCTATTAAAGCACTTCTTCTTAAACAACCCCCTCTTATCTACTTCTGTCACCTTCTTTAATTCTCTTCAGTGTTTATTATTAGGTTTCAAAATCCCTATTAGTAGGTAGCAGAAAGATCTAATGAAAACTGACAAAAGAGTCTGGGAGCGGAAAAAGAAGTATCAGTGTTGCTGCTGCTGTTCCCCCCTCCCCACCCCGCTAATTCTTCCAGCCCTAACAGCTGCAAAATCCTGGCGAGAAGCGCGCTAGGCACTGGCTGGGGAAAATAGACGAATGGTGAATGTTGAGTACCTTGATTGCCCATTACTCTGTGCATTTAAATCATTTACTCCATTCTCCTTACGGCTGGATGTGATCACCGCAGAGGCTGCCTGAAATCACTGCTGCGACACGTTCTGCAGTTCAGGCACCGACCTCTGCACTAGCTCTGCTGTGGATCCTGCAGCGATGCAAATCCCTCCGAACTGCAGAACTTTGCAAGGGCAAACTTTCTGACAATGTCAACTCTCTCTAATGTTTTCACACTTGCTAATTTCACTTGATGATCTGCCACAGTCTCTAGCATCAACTGTCTCTATTAATCATGCTTATTAAATACTAATCAATAAGAAATGAACCAATAGAAAATGAATAACTGTCAACCTTTGTAGCTAGGGCACAGCTCCACAATACCCAGAAGATCACCAGGGAATTTGTCTACATACCAGTCAGTACATTTTTCTATCTCTGAGAGCGAATATGCCAGCAATGCATTTTTTCCAGCTCATACCTGCCCTTTCAGGCATCTTTTATCACCCAGCAAGGAGAAATCCAATTTAGAATTTCCTGGTATAGATAAAAAATGATACATATAATATTGCCTATGCAAGGAATACAGTGGTCCTACAGTTATTTTTAAGGAGTTTTGAAACAGGGAATATGATTTAATGGAATCAAGTACTTCTCACATATTATTTATTTGTTAATATCTATATTACACTTTCCTTTTTTCAAACCGTATCCAACATAAAAAAGCCACAACAACTATCTCTACAAGTCTGGAAATCTAGCTTAAGAGCTGTCTATCTTAAGGGAAATTTTCTATATTAATGGCTACTGTACCTTGCTTTTATGTAACTGTTCATAAAAAACCAATAAACTTAGTATCCTTCTGTGACCTACAAAAGCATAGACATTATGTTTACTTACGGGTAGCCCAGTTCCATGAAATTATTCCATGTCTGCTTTAGCACCATTATAATACCCATTTGCATACAGAGATCAATAAGGCATCCACTAGGGTGGCACTACAGAAAAAAAGAAACAAAATGTTAAGTAGAAATAATGCTCAGTTTAAGCATTTTTTAAAGAGCAAATACCTATATTAGACAATTTACTTAAAGGAAATTTAATGCTGTTCTGTTTAATGTTTTTTATAATATAAACTCACGGGAGCGTACAAAACTGTATCATACCATGACCCCTGTAAGCCTATCATCTAATTCTCTGCAGGGGACAGAATCAGCTGAAACAAATATGGTTTTCACACTAATACTGCTAATATGTGCTGTGGTTTAACCTGGCCAGCAGCTAAGCACCACACCAGCTACTCAAATAACTCTATCCTCGCTGAAACCAGGACAGTATATTATGGAATTGTGGGTAGGATAGAGGTAAAGGCTACCAAATTCCTTCAAGGATTACAATAGCTTTTAAGGAGTCTGATTATGCCTCAAGTCAAAAAATGAAGAAAAAATTTCTCCTAGCTGCACATGCAAAGAGTTTATGCCTAGAGGATAATCCTAATACTGTTTATTGAGTACTTATAATGTATACGACTTAGTAGATTCCTGAAAGTATTCTCTTCTTGAAGAACTGAAAGTCCCTAACTGTCAAACATCAGTTCTCAGTGTCTCTTTCTGAGTGCTTACTTGTTTTAGCCATAGGTCCAGGCCTTGAAGAAATGGTGTTGGTCTGGGGAGAGATGCTCAGCTAGTAAAAATTTAGGCAATGCCATAAAGAAGAAACAGAAAGTGCCCAAAACTTTCTGCCCTCAAACAGCATTTTGTACAATTGACTTTGCAGATCCAAACAGTGGAGTCCAAGATGTATCGTTAAATCCTGGGTATTATGGGTAAGTGAAACAGATTACTGTCACATAACTGGAACTATTTCTCTTTATTTTTTAGGGAGAAAAAAACTGAAATTAGTTATGACCTGTAACAAAACGTAATATGAATTTCTAATACATACTGCATTATACAGTCCTCATAATCAGGGTCCCTGCTGAGGTTTCTGTTGACCTCATTGAGTTTCTTTTTAGATTAACAGGGTAGCACAAACACTTTTTAATTAACTTCACTAGCATTATTATTAAATCATCATCCTTCTATTTTTAGGAATCATCACACAAGCAAATATAGCCTAAGAGAGGTAGATGAAGTACTAATGAAGTAGCAGTGATGTTACAGCCATAACACCGCTAATGTGCTATGTACACTGGGGTTTGAATATAACCAGGGACACCGGCCTAGGCTATATCATGTTCTTTTTGCAGCAGCTTAGGTCAGCTTGGTCCCCCTCAGACTTTGGAGGGTTGTTCAGTCTATCTGCCCATTTATTACTTTTTCCTTGAATGTACAGAATTCACTACTTCAAAATTAGGACAGCCTTTTCAAATTATTCATTTTTTGCTAACGTTTGGATGACCTCTGTAAATGAAAATATTTAGACATCTGGAAGTGTTTGTAAATTCATGTTGGCAGTGTAAAGACCTGCATTTTCCACTTGCCATTTGTCATGTATTTGCAAAGCTGTTTCCATTATTCATCTGCAAAGCAGGAAAGAAACCACAGGATTTGACTGTACAAACAGCAGCACTGAATGCTACAGGACCAATACAGAAACTGCTGCTGTTCACCTTCAATAACTGGTTTTTGAATTCTGAATGTATTTGCCAAAAAAAAAAATGGGGTTGGTACTTGACTTGCAAAAGCAATCCCTCACTTCTCTCGAATTTCATACGACTTTGTAGACATCCAACATTATGTCAATCACTCTTTTGGGAAGTTTGTTCAGGTGTTTTGGTCAATTTTTAAGTACATTTTATGTATCTATGTTTTAAATTGTTATTTTATTAATATAGCTCCCTGGTCAGCAAGGCTAGAAAAGCTGAGAGGAAGGAATTTTTCAGAAGCAAAAATTTGTCAGATTCATATCTGACTTTGATTCATTTTAAGGATGAAAGCCTTCCAACACAAAAATGTAAGAAAAGGCTAAACTATACAAATGTGATGCACTGACTGAAACTGCTAGCACTGAAAGGGCATATATCAATATAAGGACGGTTTTGTAGCAGATGGTAGAGTGTCAGCAGTATGGAGTTAGAAAGCATCTCAAAACCCAATAGCACACTCAAAAATACTTAGACAGAGTTATGTGTCTGCCTCTGCTTGCATTTACTGCATCTATGGGCAGCAAATAAATCACCGTGTAGCTTGTTTCAGCATCATAAGAGTTAGCAAGCACCCACCTCTTCCAGTCTCCACCGGTTTATCAGCCTTAGGTAGGCACCAGGGTGTCCTGTAAATCTTTAACACACAAATGTACATCAACGATGTTGTATGAGCAGTCTGTTCACAGCAGCAGAAGAAAGCTCACACTGTTGTTTTAATCTAATGTCACCTTAGCATGACCAACTATAAAAGATGTTGTGCAGCAAAAACGATTTGGGGATTCCCTGGAATAATTCACACGAAGGGCTAAATATATTTTTACTTCAAGTTTTATGTGAATACCAAGTACTGTGCTGTTTGATGTTCAGCATATGCAGAGCAGAGAGGAAATGTAAATAAAACTGCTTATGTCAGTCAAAAATGGTTTTCAACTGCCAGTCCATTTTCTTATTCAGGCTGTGGTATCTGCCTTTCCATGAAAACAGTGTAAATGTTAGTTTTCCCTAGGAAAAAAAATCTGATGGCTCCTAATTCATTGTTAACAGTTCAAATCTCATAATAAAAGCAGCAAAGTATTCAATACTCAGAAAGAAAAAAAAAAGACACAATGTTGAATTATTTACTTACCATACAAATTACACACATGAAGAGAGAGCTAAGTGGCCTGCATGTGTATTATTGGGGGTGGCATCAGCTCCCAGTTGTGAAATTGCTAAGAGTTAGCATTAAGTCAATACGATGCTAGGAAATGAAAACTACATGTCTGTTTCTGGGCCTTTGAAAAGAAAATAAAACTGTAATTTGCCCACTTTGCTAGTAAGAAATTTGCATTTTAAGATGTGAGATAGTATGGTCCTATTTTGTTTCATTACTGACAATCTTATTTCTCCTCTCTACTTATTTCGTGAATATGAGGTTGAAGATATCAATCCTACCTTCCAAGGAAGAATGCTATATAAAAGGTAGAGCTGTTCAGGTTGACAAACTGAAAAAGAAACATTTTCAGAGTGAAGCTGTTCTCCCACTCAGATTCGGTACGAGGCTGTTCTGTGAAGAAAGAGAGCAGAGTCTGAGAGGCTTAATCAGATTAACAATTTCACTTGGCACAAAGGCTGCAGGCACCTATCTGAGCTGGCAATGTGTTTGTAAATAGCCTGCTGATTTCAATATATAAGCTGACAGTAGAAATTGTATCCAAAAGAAGCACACAGCAAGCTAGCTTGTAAAGTCTCAGAAACCTGTTTAGGTATCTGGATACGTATATTTCCAGGAGACTGCAAGATAACATGTATATTCTTACAGACTCAGGTTTTTCTCTCATTTCCTGCTCTGCAGCCTACCATGATGACACAGATGCAAAGCATGTCACTATAAGCTGTGCCTTTTTGTTACAAATGTCACACTGAACCGAAGTAAATCCTCCTTCTGGTTCTGTTTCATGGATGTGCCTACCTTGCTGGCACCTAAGGACTTCATAAAGCTATCAGCAGAGTGCCACTTTCCTTGTCCCAGGGAGCTCCTCACAGAAGATAGAGAAAAAATACTTTGCAATAGATGGATAGGCAAATGGGAAAGGGGAAGACATATGCCTTCACTTCAGCTTGGCCCTTAATCTACAGAGTAATCAAGGCAGGAGTTAACAAAATTACTACTACACCAACACACCACTACCATGTCCTGCAACCGCTTTCCAGTAGTCATGAGCCTGTTTGTTAGTAATACATTGCTATGAACAGGAGTAATCAGAGAAGTAGAGGTAGTTATGACTACTACTATGAGTTCTGGGCATCATAATGGTAGTACTCGTATATGTACTTCAAAGGGTGTACAATCACAAAAATGATAAACTAGATTCTCTTTAATTGGAGCCACACTACCCATGAGGAAATTTCAAACAGATGACTCAACAAAACTGTAAAATAGACTATTAATTAACAACTGCTCTATAAATTTGGAAGTAACTTGTCAAGAAAGCCAAGTCTGTGCATGCCACTACATATATATTCAGCTAAGCAGAAAGAAATGAAGCATAGTGGATTTTTGATGTCAGTCTGTGGAAAGGATAAGCTTGACTTTTATAGGGCTGCTGCAGCTGAAGCTTTGCTCATATTTCTATCAGAGTGAATGGCAAAACTCTTGAGTAACACAGACATGAGCTCCAAAAAGGTCATGTAAAATACGAAGAAGGACATCCTGAATGTAGCTTTGCTGCCAAATCCACTCTGAGCTTATTACACTGATAAAGATCATTCAAATTAAATCAGCTACTTAGGCCACCAGAGTAAATAGCACAATAAAGGCTGAACATGGTCAGAACAGCTTGACCCACTGAGTCCTCAACACAAGTGCTATCTGCAGAGGCTACAAGAAGCAGACCTACTTCGATGATAACCTGGCAGAAAGTAATCAAACTTCAAGGTCTCTAGACCACGTCTTACTGTCCCCAAGATGTCAAAGGGAAAAAAGTGCATAGCCTACACAAACCACATACTTGAAAGTTGTATTTCTTAACTGTAACTAGTAGGTGTCTTTTCCATGGATGCAGAATGGCAATAATATTTTAAATTTAAGACATAAAAATGAGGAATCTTAATCTAAGAAACAACAGAACAAAATACTACCTCACACCGACACACTTTGAACACATCACCTAGGACTTTCCAGATGTAGAAAAGCCCTGACATTAGCTAACATTAGCTGTTCCTCTAAGCAGAGGTGGAAATCTGTAGTCCTGGTCCAAAATATATTACTGAACATCAGCAACGTACACAGATAATCCACAAACTCTGAATAATCTCCTAAAACAACTTCTCATGCACATTCAATGATATGGTTGATTTAGCAGGACTTTAGCAGCATTTCATTTCAGGCTTCTTGACATCAAGGAGCCCTTGCCAACTGCCACCAACCACTGCAATCTTCCAGTGTGATCAAGATCTCCAGAGACTGCCTGAGCTGAAGGTAGATGAGTGATTTGCTACTCTAGTACAAGCTGCCTGTAAAACCAAAGAAATATGTCAACCTTACCCTAGCATAAAGATCACCTTTAAGGCTGACCTGAAAAATTACTTAAACTTAGAGCACCACTAGAGTTCAGGTGTTGGCAAAGCTGACAAGTCACCTTCTTATCTTCCCTCCCAAATACTGACCCTCCTACACAGATATGTTTGAGAGTCAGTAAGAACTTCAGTTTCAAGCTACAGATCTGGTTTCCAAAAGTGATTCCCTTGTTTCCAGGTTTCTGCAAAATCTGGGAGTTTTGAACATTCAGTCTCTCTGAAAACTTATGCTTCTGCCCCCATGGTAACAATTTGTTTAACTTTTTACAAGGTGAGGGGTTGGAACAGGAACCAAGGACTGCAGGTGGGTTTCTTGTTACTGCTGATTCAATCGCACTATAGCTTAGTTGATACACTTCTTTATTAAACTTAAGAAAAACATTCATTCTTATAGACATAAAATTAATCAGGACTTTTCATATCTATACAGACAGTTTGAATGCTGTCACAATATAGGGACAAAAAATCAGCACAATATCATTCAACTGTGTATTTAACTCCACTTACCTAAATTTGTCAGGAAAAGAGCTACCTTTTCATACAGCTGTAACAGAGAAGAAACAGCCTCTTAGAACATGGCCAATTCAAAAACTATCATACTGTTTCTAAGTAATCGCTTTTCCATGTTAAATCTGACATTCAAATGATCCCTGTGATGCTCTGGCAATGAGGATAATAAAACTATATAGTAATAATACAATAATCAGAGAAACAATCAAAGAATAATAATATTTGTAAAGCTTGTACACAGCGCTTTTCATCCCCAATACATGTGGAAAAAAAGCTATCACTGTCCCTATTTTATGTACACAGTGAAAAAGTGTTTGACAACTTTTCCAAAACACAAAGCAGAATTGTAGGTTGGGATTTTTGTTTTAATTACTTATGGAACATTTTTCTCACAAAGAAAACCACTCTGTGCTCTGGGATGCAGTTTTCTGGTGCTTTTTTGTTTTTCTTTCTTTTTTTCCCCCTTTTTCTTTTTCCTTTTGTTTTCTTTTTCTCTTTCTCTCTGGTGCTGAAAAGAATGAAAGTCACTGGGGAATCAGGGTTCTTCAGAGAAAGCCTTTCATAATTCCTACCTCCAGACACATATCTTACCCTGAGTCAGTGACGCTGTTCTAAATCCTAAGTGGCACTTGCTGAGGTTAGCATGTACCAAGCTCTCAAATTCTCTGTGAAACTGCTAACTTAATAAAGCTTACGAAAACTAACTTGGAGTGTTTCCACAGTTACTGTTTGCAAAGAGCTTTTGAACCTGTAAAGCACACCACCATCATTATTCATGTAAATTAATACAACCATTTCCATTTGCTTCAAATGAGGCTAGGGCCTGCTCCCACAAAATGCTAAATGTCCTTAATTCTCACTGATGCATACAGGGGTAAAAAACTCCTCATATTTCAGGCTCAAGTACTTAGTTATTTCTGAAGTTCATATAAGCAATGTTTCTTTTTATTTGCAGTTATCCCTATAAACTGTTGTTACTTAAATTGAAGTAAGTACAATTTATAGATTAAACTGACTGTTTAAGATCTGAAGTTATCCTGAATTATCTCATCTGTGTTAACAACCACTTCTTGCTATGAACAGCTTTTTGCTGCCTTTGGTGTAAAATGTTTTGATTCAAGTAATGAAAAAGATGGTTTCTTCTAGGTTTAAAAGCATCTCCTAAGGGCAACTGTAAAAGTGCTAAGTGTCTGGATGGTTTATATCTCGATCCCAGCAGGGAGTACACTATTTTATAAATGTACATTGCTCTGTGGATGTGGGTATCAAACCTGTATGTTGTTGCTGTTCCTCGTGGAACAGTAAGACTGCACTAGAGATTCTCTTAACAGCATTTGGACCAGATTACCTGCTACTGCAATTTATCACTACTCATCCCAAGGGACCTCCTTTAGGATTATACAGTTGTTCTTATTTTCTGTGGACAGAGTCACTGAAATTAACAGCTTTTATTAACCTAAGTAAAGCCAATGATTGTTCCCAGGTCAGGCAGCATGACAGTCTGGGTGATTTTATGCTTGAAGGTCAGATCATTCTGTCATGATGGATGCGTCAGTGTATTTACCTAGCTCTCAGAGCATCCAGTCTAGAACTTACTTGTGGTCTGTACCTTTCCTCTGATGATTAGAGAGGTTGTTAACTTGTATTAGAATCACTGGCTGTTTTCCAGGCTTCCTAGCAGTGAATTCCCTACTGTTATATATGTCTTGGTCCATTCTGGTTTTATTATGCTGTCTAAGCTTTCTCTACTGCTGTTTTTCTTGAGTCACAGTTTGTACACGATTCAACTACCTGATTGCTGATGGGAAAAAAAGATTTTTTTTTTCAAAAGAAACCGCACTACTGTCCTTCAGTAAACTACATTCATCCATCATAGGAAGTGAGGTTTTATGTTTGTAACTCCTCTTACTAATGCAGCTAATGCAGTTTCATATTTTGGGGATCTTTTGTTTCCATGAGTGATATCCAGTTCTAAGGATACGGTGCCTATTGCATGGCAATGTGCACAAGGCTTAAGGAATCCATCTTTGCAGTGCTCTATTAATTTGATATATTTTGGGAAATAAAGTCTCTCAAAAGGCAACCTCAAGCCATCCTTCATTATTTTAAAAATTTCTCTAAGCTGTAGAACTCTTTGAGAACCAAATATTTTTGTTTGTGCAATATTGCTTTGTTGCTGCTTCACTGCATATACAATGGCTTATACTAAGGACTTGGAAACAGATGCTGTACTGACATAGATATATATATAGTTTTCTTTTTATTTCTTCTATGCTTATTGTGTGCTCTAGGTAGATTAAAGAAAATCCCCCAAAGCTGCAGATAACAAACAATAAATGAAAAATAGCATAGAAGAAGGGAGCCCTCAGTACAAATTCAAAGAGAATTAATAGCTTCCACCTCTTTCTGCCCTTTCTCAGCCTATTGTCCCACCCTAGGGGAAACATAGTCAATAGTTCTTGATAGACTGTTCTAATCACCAATCCAGTCTTGCCTATGACAAGGGAGAAGTGAAGTCCTGCCACAACACTTCTTGGAACCTACTGCTGTATAAAAGATGGGCTGTTAGAATTATTTTTTTAGATGATGGAGATTCTTGGGTATTGCATAGGTAAGAAAATAATCTCCAAGCCAGCCCTTGTAAGTATGCAGGCCTGAAATAACACCTTATAATTCCTCTATAAGTTGCCCAGGTAAGTCAGCATATATTCTGAAGCAAAGCCTAACATGCTTTTGACAGAAGACTCTAGCCATTGAGTGGGCAGAGATACTCGGCCCTGGCTCCAGTACCTGGATGATTCGTAGGCTGATTCCTCCTCTCCCTTAAAATGCATTCTTATAATGACAATTGACAAAACACAATTATCTGAGAGTAAAAGGCCATACATTTCTTGCCAAGATCAATTAACAGAAGGCACATTGCTACCACAGCAGTATCTGCATCTTGATGGGAGGATGAAACTCTTCCCCTGTTTAGTCTATGGTAAATTCTCTTACTGGGGCTGTTGCTATCTGGAAATGTCCAAGCCCAGTTCCAAACCATCTCACATGTGCACAGTAGGCTAACCTCAGCCAGCCAGCAACCCCTTCCCCCCAAATGCACCTAGATCACATCTCTGCTGCTGTCAGCTTGAAAAGGCCATAAGCAGCTCATGGAACAAGTCATGTCTGCTCAAGCCTTGTGAAGCTTTCACCCTTTCTGCATATGGGCATTGTATCTGTACATGCATATCCTGACTGGTGCTACCATGAAAACTGAAGCTGAAATAACAGAAATTAGTTTAAATAAGAGCTAAGCTTGGCCACTGTATTTAAAAAAGAACAACCAAACACTTATTAAAAACAAGGATATTAATGAAACAGACTGAAACCTGCAAACATGAAAAAGGAAAAAAAAAAAAAGGCAAAGGATAAAACAGAAGCATGGACATGTCTTCCTAAAACATTTTTAGAACAATCAAACATGCTTTACTTAATGTATTGGTTTTAGAATTGTACTTTACATAAGTGGTGACATGTCCATAAACAAAAACGTCATGTCCAGCTTAGCAAGGCACCGTGTAACCTCTGTTTCTGCTGAAGTCAGGATTTGAAAGTATTCAGTACTCTGCAGGCTGAGATATCTACCAATCTGGTGACTCACTTTGGATATATGAGTTTTACTCACCACATTCAGTAGCATGATAATGCAAAAGTTGATGCACACTGCAGTCCCTGTAGTTGCAACCTGAGAGTTATTCCTGATTAAAGCCCACTTAAAGGCAGCAAAAGTGCTGACAGTCACAACACGGTAAATAACAATGCCAAAAACAGCAGCAATCACCACACATATCTGAAGGAGGAAAACAAAACAAAACAAAACAAAAAAAGAGAGATAGAACAGGCGTTAACTTTTTTATGAAACTGAAAACTATACCAATGAAAAGAAAGGCTTGAAATAAACATCAACTTTGGTTCTAGAGAAAAGTTTCAACATGAACATTCCTCTTATTCTGAATTCCTTTTTATTTCCATAATGCAAAATACCTATAAAGTCATAATAAAATAATTTTTCATTTTAAGTATTTTCTTGGCCAATGTACCTGCTCCACAGCATTAATGTGGAAAACAGTATTGCCAGTTCTGGGAATTGGGAATTTTTCTTACACACATGTTTGACAATGTACAAAGGCTATTCTCAAACTGATGTCCCAGTGTGATGGTGTTGCATCTGGGGTGGAATTTGTGCTTCACGCTTGCAGGAAAAAGTCTCCATTTGTAAGCACTGCCTCAGCAACAACCATGGCAAGCTCCCCTTGCAAGCTGTTTCTTGCTACAGTTCTGTAAAGATTCTATCTGGGGAAGGTAACAAATTCAATTGCCCTGGTAATGTCTTCTCTGATGAGTCTTTCAGCAAATGTGACAGTTATAATGTGAGAGCCATGCAGCTGAGCCAGCCTGCTAAATTGCTTGATGTTCCATATGCAACAGTTGAGCACTAAATGACAACTGTTTTCCATCATGACCAATTTATGTCACAGTTTAGCAAACCACCTAAAGGACAAACAGTTGGGAATTAGTATGGGTGACTCATCTCATACAAATGCTGACACAGTACCCGTTAGCTATCTAATTAGATAGGGAGAGTTTCTTCAGTAAAAGACAGATAGTACTTCCAAAAGCTAGATGTATACTGAAGTTATGCAAAAACAACTGAAACCTGTCAAAACCAAAGCATATCTAAGGTAATTGAATGGGAAAAATGATTCTGAAAACATTAAGTGCTAATCAAGCTGCTTTCATATGTTATTAGTGACAACACTGTCTGACACAATCACAGTGCAGAAGAACAAAAAAAGTTAGGTGTGTGTGAATGTGAAGGGGCAGTTTATTAGATTCTCTGCTACCACACTGGCAGCACACAGAAACATTGCAGAGTTACTGAGTTAGAGGATTGCCTCTGGATTCCCTGCATAGTGCCAAGAGGAAGGACCCCTTTCCTTTGGTAACAAGGAACCACCGATCCAGTTGCAGCTGTATTTATAACTGCACTGTGAGTCAGTGCTGTGAGATTTTGAGAAAAGCTCTAACTTGAAGTTTTGGTAAGCATATCTCCTGTGCTTAAAACTATTCTTTTTAAGGGATATTTTTTACCTAAAAGGGGAAAAATCGTTGTTTTTCTACCTCATTGGAAACCCATGTTATGCCAACATTAAAAAGTATCTTCAATGAAAACAATCCTTGTCTTGTTTCAAGGACTATTATGGAGACAATTTGTAGAGCATTTCATGAAATTCAGGGCAAGGCTACTCTCTCTGGCACTTTGAGCAAAATCTACCACTAGGCCAAGAAGATAAATGAATGCCTTTTCAAAGGGTAGAGAGTGAAAATTGTCCCCTTCAAGAAAAAAATAATATAATATATATATATATATATAGGCAAAATACAGAAACACACCTGGAAAAGCACTAGTAAATTCCACTGGGGTCCAAGTTGATGACAACTGTGTTTTCAAGACAATCCTACTGCTACTGCTGTCATGTGAATAATACTGAATAACAGATTCAGTAGAGTTAGGGGATAGGGAGCATTTTAGCAGAAATGCATGCTGCTCTGTTAGGAGAGACTTCCCTGGTGCATGTAGCTTTGTGCTTTGGAAGGGGGAGGAATGCCTCATTTTAGAGAAGGAACATCAGTTTCTCTGTTTCAATTGCACTAGGAATATAAGCCCTCTTTTCTTACCCCTGTGGTACACTGAAAAAATAGGAGATACAAATATCTCTAATCACTTTAGTCACCTAAGCTAAGTTCTCTGTAGAGCATACAAAGAACAACAGACTCCCCTGTGGCACCTCTTCATCACTCTGCCTTATCTACATGGGGAGGGTAAGGAAATTCATTCAGCTGAAGTTGGTGCCTAAATGTGATAATATCACTATTCCAGCACTTGTATAGTTACACATAGCCCTATGCATATAGCCTTAGTAATACTCCGGAATCTGGACCTCGAAAGAAAGACTTAACTAACTGTGAGAGTCAGTGAAGAGTAAACTAGTGTGGGACTTCACAGAAACTCAGGATATTTGCTCTGTGCAGATTTTCAGTCAGCAGTAAACATGATAGAGCTTATGGTACTTTCAAGCAGTCATATCCAGTATCTCCATACTCTCTCATCAGAGATAAAGTTACTTTGTATTATTTTAAACAGGAAAAGAAATAAAAGTTCTCAAACCATAAAAAATATTCCAGATGCAGAAACAATGAGTCTGCTGCATTTATCTGCAAATGCTTGATAAGGCTCTGGCTTTCCAGATATGGGGTTCATTCGTTCTTTCTTGGAGTACTTGGCTTCAAACTGCGGGCGTATTTCCTCCTAGAGAACAGACAGACAATGTTCATGTACAGTACAGCTAGGAAAGACTCTGTAGGAAACTTCAGATCATTTTTTCAGATCACCGTTAATGAGAATTACACCTTGGAATTCAGCAGCTGGCACAGCTACTATAAAAGCTGAGGTGGGAAATCAGGTATCCGTCATGAGGACTCAAATACATCACTATACCCATAAAACCATATTGGAACCATTTAGTGAACTCCCCAAATGGCTACTTATCTAAACAATGCTTTTTCAAACTGTATGACTGCAAGCCATGTCATTTCAACATCGTTATCACAGGGTTTTCCAGACTGGTATTATCCTATTTATACTGTAACTTTACAACAATGATGGGAGGATACTCCTTTTTCCAAACCCAATTGCTGTTTGCTTGGTAGTTAGGTAACAGCAGCAAAAGACTCTCATTATTTAGAGAGGCCATGCCATCCAGTATTGCTCAATTCCTTTCTAGCTTGGACAATACTAATAGCAGGAGCAGCTTTCAGCAGCAGACATTTCAAGTCTTGCTTTGCTGTAATACTCTCTTCTGAAATGAAACCTGGGGATTTCTTAGACTGCAACTTGGTTACATCTCTTCACAGCTGTGTTAGAAGACAGGGTTCAGCTGAGACTGTGTGGTTTTCAGCTGCAGTACAGCTCCCCCCCGCTGCCCTGCCATCCAGCAGGTTCACCGCCAGCCTGTCCTGGCTTGTCCTGGGCCACCTCTCCCAAGTCTGACATCAGGGATACTGCCAGAGACAAGGGCAAGCACCAGGCTGCGGGGATGCACTCTGGCAGCTGCTGGCAGACCATACACGTCGGATCGAGTGTTACAGTGCTCTGGTGCATGCTGGAGAACTGGCTCATCGTACAGCTGGCTATGAGGAAGCACAGAGGCACCGCTCGACTGCCTTTGCAGGTTTTCTGCCAGGCCTCTGCTTCGCATTTTGTTGTAATAGTTAAGAGCCCAATGCACCGATTTCGTTCACTTCCAACACTTCAGCTGCTCTTAATTGAACTTTGCCTGACTGAAAGTTATTGATTATGGCTATAGGTTAATCATTCTAATAGCTTAGAAATAAGCAGACCTTAAATGGCTACATTGAAACTGGTGAATGTTAGTTGCTCATGCAAGCCTTTAAAACGTGAATAAAAATAAGATATCCTAAAATCCTACATTCTTTTAATAAAATTCCTCTGGGGAAAGAAAAAAAGTCTCATTCTCAGTCTTAAATTTTGAAGGCACTTTCTCAATACACTTAATTTCCAAATTCAAACAGCAACTTGGTAACATGCTATTTAAATAAAGATGAGAGTCATGTATGCTTGGCTGCAATGTTTGTCTAAGTATGTGCTTGAGGGAACCAGCACTGCATTAGCTAGTGGCTAAGCTAGACAAGCTAATATCTCTTTTCTCTGCCTATCCCTATGATTAAACACAGACAAAAATCTGCATGTGTAAAAAAAAATTAGAGAAAGTGAGAATGCAACATGACATACAGGAAATAAGCTTCTGAATCTTGGCAGAGCAAAACTTATTTGGGGTTTACACAAAGGCAAAGCATGTTTCTGTGGAGGCGGGGTACTACCTCGCACTTATTCTGCCCTGCTCACATTGTTTCTGCCATATCAGGGCAGAAGGCTGTTGAGAAGACGAGAATCTAGCAAGAGAAACAATACAAGTAATATTACCATGTGCCCAGGGACATCCAAAAGGACAGAGTGTGATGGCATTGAAGCAGGGCACTCGAGAACTGAGCTCTGCAGATTGTGGAAGGGCTCTGCCAGCTGACCCACTGAGCAATATGCAAGAAACCCTTTCTTTTCTGCAGCCCTTTCTAAGCCAAGGCTTGATTACATTTTACGATCTGCACTATAAGGAAGTTTTCTTACTGTACACACCTGTCCATAAATCTAGGTATCTTCTACAATCTCCAGTCAATTCAGATAATGCAAATGCAAATGCTATTTTTATAGATAAATCTCCACACAGAACTGAAACTCTGGCATGAACCTTCATACCTGTTTAATGACACTCAGCAATGCTGAGCACACCTTTGGGAAGGAAGCGGACAGTCCTGTATCTGCCTCACATTAACAATATACAGAAAGTGACACTGAAGAAAAGGAAAAGTGCACTGCAAATAGTGACAGAAGCCATATCTCAGCTCGGAGTCCCAGGAACACGGTGCAGTTGGTTTCTTGTTGCACACCCCAGGCAAGACCCTGTTACTGTCCATGTTTCTCACCTTGCATCTCATTTGCAAGGAAAGAAAATACAGATATGCAGGGCTGAAGGAGGCAGTACACCTTGTGCCCATGTCCCCAGGCTGGGGGACCCAGACATTCCAGGGGCTGTGGGATGCCTTCCTTTAGTGAAAAGCTGTAGTGGTCAGGAATTCACAAGGTCATGTATGTGAATAGTTTGAATTCTCCTTCCTGTTGTCTTAATTGCTTCATTTCTTTGTCTCTTCATTTAGAACAGAAAAGTGACAGTAACGTGATAGGAAGCCCTATAAATCTTTTTTTTTTTTTTTTTTTTTTAGTTTCAATCTATTGTTGGTAGGAATTAGCAAATTTCCCTTTGTAGCAGAACATTTTTCAATTTGACAACGAAAATTGAAAGAAGCAAAGGCTAGACATGGCAGCTAATGCTAATAAAAACAACAATTTTCATTAATAGAAGCTTGTGACTTAGAATGGTAATTAGAACTGTTTAATTGATTTCTGTGAAATAGCTAATAAAAGAAGTTGGCTGGGTTTGTCCAGTGCTAACTGAATGGAAATGAGAGATGAAATCTAATTGTCAGAGATTTTATTAGAAAGCAGGATTTTTAGGAGTAACGTTTCACCTTATGGAGACAAAGTTTCACTGACATGTACATCATGATCAACTCCACAAGGTGTGACTTTTTCAATCTACAGACATTTCTCAATAAAACAGGCTGTTCTCCTTCCCTCCTTCTCAAACATGCATCATCCAAATTCTCTCTCTTTTTTTTTTTTTTTTTTTTTTTCCCCACAGAAGAAACCTTTCTGGTTTCTGGAATATCAAATACAGATTAATGTGTACTGCCTTAGCCCAGACCTTTCTGCACTAGAAGATCTACTCTAAATTTCTTTCTGCAATATATCCTTTTCTTTCAGGAGGTTTCTGAGTTCTTCAACAAGTGAATTCTTGTAGGAATCCAGTCTTTCCTAATCCAAGTATATATTGTCCTGTTTATCCCAGATGTAGAAAGGGAATTAACCAAAAAAACTACCAAAGTCTGAATCTTGATCACTGGGACAATGACAGCAGAGCCACCCATGGAACTAAGTCTCCTTTGTGAAGGCCATGATTCGCATGTCATCCTGCTTGCAGCTGAAGGCAATTGCAAAGTGAAGGTGGACTTCGAACCACAGAACAGGGAAATAATCTCAATACTTCTTCACCTTGGGACACATGCTTCCAAATCTGTGACTGTCTTGGTGTCAATGTCCAGCAAAGAGCCCGGTGGCAAAGGAAAAGTGCGTTATCTGATACTTTTAGGAGAGAAGTCAGCGATCAGTAGAGCTGACCTTAAAGCAAGAACATTTTTGAGTGCAGCAGGGTTGGGCACTGGCAGCTGTAGCATCTCCAGAGAAGACACCTCTGGGAGGCAAGCAGCTCCCACCTCTGGGACCCCACTGCACACTGAACAAAGTAGAAGGGAGGAGGTGATGTCTCAAATGAAAATTGAATACTGATGCTCTGATGTCTGGTCACATAAATCTTTGAGAAGCAGCCAATTGAGTTCTTATTGGCATGTTTAACCTCTAATTCAGGAGGGAAAAGTACCATCTGGCATACTGCTTCTGAAAGGCTTCTGCTTCCTGAGGTAGAGACCGACAAAACTCCCTCCAGAATGGCTCAGTGAATAGCTGTGGAGCAGGTACACTCAACACTGCCCCAGGATACATGATTACAGCCTTGTTGACAGACCTCACTGGTAAAAGCCTGGTGTGAGAAAAAAGGACCAGCTGACCAGGGAGCAGGTGTCCTCTGAAAATCACTGATATGCATATGCTATTCTGCAGGCCAGACTGAAATAATATGCCAGTGGGACATAAACGTCTCTTATAAAACGTAATGTTATTTGACAAACATCATAAAATAAATGCATCACATTTCTATGAGGATAGTTTCAACTACCAGAAGCTCAGACAGTCTTTATGACTGGAAGAGAAAAAATCAAACTCTGTTGCTTGCCTTCTGTCTTTTCAGTTATTCCAGCTGATGGGATGGCTGCCTTTTTATTTATTTATTTATTTATTTTTTATTTATTTTTCCTAAGACATAGACATGGTACTGCTTTTAGAAATCAGAGAGCAAATCTTACATACGAAATCTTTCCTCCAGCCTCTGCAAGAGGACAAGAACCTTCAGTGGAAGCAGCAAGGTTGCAAGTAGAGTTGTGGGCATGTGCATGAAGAGGAAACAGAATAAGGACTGGTCCTGAATGGGCTTGGACCTGTGGTTCTCACTCCTAAGAGAAAGGCTCTTCTGAACCTTACCACAGCAGACAGATATTGCTTAGTACTATTATTACAGGAAAGAATATAAAAAAGAAAAATGAAAAAAAGGAAAAAAAGAGAAAAAAGAGAAAAAAGAAAAAAAGAAAAAAGAAAAAAGAAAAAAGAAAAAAGAAAAAAGAAAAAAGAAAAAAGAAAAAAGAAAAAAGAAAAAAAAAGAAAAAAGAAAAGAGGAAAAGAAAAAAAGAAAAAAAGAAAAGAGGAAAAGGAAAAAAGAAAAAAGAAAAGTTGAAAAGAAAAAAGAAAAGGAGAAAAGAAAAAGAAACGGAAAAGCAAGGCATCACCTAAAGATAACTTTACCAGGGAATCCAGTATTTGTAAATAAATTGACTATAAAAAAGAAAAAAATGGGTGGATGGCTTTATAAATCTGCATAAATCCCAATTCCAGGAAGCTTAAATGGCAAAAGGTGCAGACATATAACATCCCATTCCATGAATGTCTGCCAGACCCGTCTTCCTGGGGAAAAAAAAAAAAAAAAAAGACTTGGTGGTGTATTTTTTCAGTCCAAAGGTTTCTTCTCCTTGTGGGACACTGAACTGGAATCCTGTCCTGACTTAAAGTTTGATATATCTGTATTCTGCCCTACCTGCCAGCAGCAGCAGTGGCCTTTTTGCAACTAGCCAAGAGGGACAAGATCACTGCAATTCAATGGTGATCAATATCTGAAGCTCAGGCAGGACTGTCTCAGTGTCCTCTCTCTGTTACTCATCAGCATTGGCAAGAGCAGGCTGCTAATCTCAGGAGAGGTAAATCAGTATCAGTGTTCTCTAAATATACCAGAAAAGTCCTGAAGTGATGAAGACTTGGCAGCCTATGTGCACGAATACTGATAATCCTGTTGATATAAAGAAACCAGTATCTAGTTGTGTAAGTTATTTCACTTCAGGTTCTTGGCTTATTTTCCTAGTCATTAAGCATTTCAAAAAACAAACAAACAAATGAACAAATGAAAAAACCAACAAAAACAAACAGACAAACCAAATCAAAACAAAAACACACAGACACAAAAACCATCCTACCAGCAAATGAGCAATTGTACCATGTCATGGCCTCAATGAACTACATTGCCTCATGGACAAAAAGCCCATAACTCAGAAGTCTGCTTCTCTGCTGGCAAAACTAGTGAAAAAGATTTTTTTTTCCATGGAGGCAGCAATATAGAAGTTCAGCTGTATTCATACCACTCCAGCAGTCTCTTACAGTCCCTCCATGAACTTCAGTACAGTCTCTGGAGAGTAAGGAAAGCAAACTGTGGACACCTGTACATCCAAATCCCACTCAAGGAACAATTTTCCTGCCACACCCACAGAATCTTGCTTTTCTCCCGCACAATAAAACCTGCTAGTTCTCCTTAGACATCAGTTCTCAGTCCCAAGAGCACGGTGTTCCTTTCTAGTAACCACCACGGGAAATGATTAAGACCGCTTTTCACTGTTTGCTACTTTAAGGGACTTCTTCTGCCAGCAGGGAATGAATTAAGTGCATTGGGTTGGTTTAACTCCTTCAGTTTGGATTTGCAAAGGTGTAAAAGAGAGGCTGGTTTGCCCTGGGGAAAGTTTCTTCACATTCCAGAGGAAACATCTAAGGAAAAAAATGCTTATTTTCTAGTTTATGAAGTTTTGAAGAATGAATTAAAAATAAATCCAAAAGAAAAATGTTCTTACATTTTTAACCAAATCTTTTTGTATTGATGATTAGAGAGTACATTTTTTTTAATACAAACCTCTTCTTCTTCCCAGTCTATCAAGTCCCAGTCATAAGCAATTACTGCTCGCCTTCTTTTCCAAAACTCCAGAAAAACAGTAGCTGAAGCAAACAGAAAAACAAAAACAAAAACAAAACCACATGGAATTGTTATTAAGACTAGAAAATGTTAAGTACTATCACAGAGCTGTTGAATGAAGCTGTTGCGTTATTTTCATCTCTTTGCATAAAAGGGTTCTTTCGAACAAGAAATCAGGCTGATGATCAAAACTGCTTTTAAAACGTATTGCTTTCTAAGGATTACTCTGCTTGTGTCAAGTATGATTGAGGCTTTAGAGATTTCACTTAGTGCTAAATGAAAATGTTTAATTTCTAACCAACCAAGGGAGGACTCTCAAAAAATAAAATTGTTCCTATGAGTCATCATTACTAAACACAGCAGACTTCTGATGAAGCTAAATGTTTACCGAGGCTACTGTAGATAATGAAGTAACTTTCCTTCTTTGAAGATGATTTAAAATACACAGGAAATGGAATCCAGGGGAAGCCTATTCAGGTGAATGTGCAAATCTGCTGACTACTACTGAAGAAAATGGAATATTTGTCTTACACTTTTCTAATCCAGATGATGTCTTTTACCCTACATGATTGTGTATATATAGTGTCACACAGCTGACAATTAAACATTCTGTGCTGAATAGCATTTAATGACAGAGTTCAAGATGCTGTAATGTTCTTGTACATGACTGTGCTTCCACTTTGTGATGGAAAGAACAACCAAGGAAGCTCTCAGTCATCCAATCATACATTCATATTCTGGAGATTAATACTAACGACTATTTATGGTTAGACTTTTAAAAATTTATTTTGTTAAAAGAATATGTGAGCTCCCACTGTGAGGTTTAGATCTTGCATTTACTGCTCAGTGAAAAGCATCTGACTGAAAACCATGAAGAACATAAACCTTTTTGTTCATGAACTAGGACAGTATCTGCTGTAACAGCGTCATGATAGCCTGGCAATATGTCCCACATCCAGTTCTAAAAGGATCTCCTTAATGGACCATCTGCCTTACTGCAGCATATTGATAATGACATGCTATCATACTAAGCACTGGAGTAAGTTTGGTGAATTTTTTAGCCAGGAAGAATTATTATAGTTTAATGCATCAGTCAGTGCAGCTAAGATATGCTTAGAAAATGAACACTGCAAGCAGATCAGGAAAGATATCAAAAAGCATGTTTAAAGAGGTAGTTTTTCTGTTTGAAGGCATTTTCATATATCATGCCATCCTCATTCTGAAAGCTGTAGTCCTGTTACAGCAGGTAACCGGCTACTTTAATATAATTAAGGAAGTCAGTTAATCTCCTGATCCTAATGTCTATGACTTTTTACAATAATTGCAGTGTGATTGGTTGGGATCAACAAAACTACTAAGTGCTAATGAGGCTCTGCTGCTGCTGCTGCCGAACTACCACATTGGTTCATTCCTTGACTTGTCTTCTGGTGGAGCTGATTCTCTCCTATCAGCTCATGCTGATTTATTTTGTACAGGCTAAGCAAGTAGCCCTGCCCTTTTTGGAGTTCTGGGAGAAACAAGTCTGATTGACTACTGCCACTCTGCTTCCATACCAAAAAGCAGCTGGAAGCAGAACTTAAGTGGGTGTATGAGTACAGAGGCCTGAACCTCTCAGATACATCTATGACAAATTGTACTTACTTTCTTTCTTGTTTTTCACTCACCTGTAGTGAGGACTCTATTCACACTATATTTAGAATATTTAGCACCTGTCAGAGTTAGTAGGTGCAGTTTCTGAAGCTTCTTTTGAAAGCTATTTTCAAATCATTAAGTATAAACTAGGATGAGCTCTACAACTCTGTTCTAGCTTTTACTGTACCACACTTCCCTCTATCCAGGTCATATGCAGTTGTCCCTTGCTAGATATTATAAAATGTGCTATAAATAATCGTCTTTGATTGATTCACTGTACTACTGATGTCTTCTCAAAAGTATTGCATTTTGAAATTTCTCTGCTCCTTTTGAAGTAACCACTAATAGCCTATATCACAGTTCAGCATTCTTTTCTGACTTTGACAGCGTAACATGACACAGTTGTACTTACTGTCCTCCTATTTTCCAACTGGTATATTTAAACCAGATGCTAATAATTCTCCAAAAATCCTGCTTGGAATTTTGAATTTCTCATTGGCCTTAACTCCCAGGTCTTTTGATATATATATATATATATTGTTTATTATTTTTGCCCTGCTTTAGAGATCAGCTTTGCAACTCAAACTTCAGCTTCCACTCGAATAAACAGCTCTCTTAATATCACCTCCTCTGATGCTTTTGAACCAAGTTATGATCTTGTCTAGTAATGCAAATGGCCTTTTGCAGCAAACAGCTTAGTCCTGACTTTCTCTCAGAAATTCTCTCCCTACTGTATTTAAGAACACCTTTTAATATATCTATTCTCACCTTTAGAATATGTTCTACATGCCACTACTACTGCTAAAGGACCTCCTTAAATTCTGTCTCCTCAGAGAGCACATCAATGTGAATGTTTTATGCTAGTGGCAGGGTTTTTAGGAATATAGTATCTTTTATTAGACCACCTGATATATTTAGAAAAATGTTTTATGTTGGCATTTCTTATTGCTTGGAAAAAAAGTGTTAAGATTTTCATGTAAGGCCTTTTTTTCCTCTCCCGACTTTGTCTTTCAGCAAGTGTTCTAATGCTATCTCCTTTATCAAAGGAAACATGCTTGTAGATAGACAAGAAGAGATTATAAAAAGGACTTTTCTTGCATCCCATAGTCCCCCAAAGATATGCAGAGGAATGAACCAACATCAGTCCACTGTGTCTCTAGCAAAGCATTAGAAATGATAAATAGTTGGACTTTCTAGTTGAACTTTGCTGTTGAGCTTCAGGCAATGTCTAGACAGTGACATTTTTGCACTGGCTTTCTCCAGTACTGGAAAAGCAAAAGTTTCCTCCAACTGGAAAAGCAAAAACTACTTTTTGTCTGGCTTACAACAGTATAGTGGAAGTCAAATGATTTACCTATTTTTTTTTTTCTTTTCTGAGAATTACTTCTTTCTGCACTTTAAATGACAACATTTATTTGGAATGAACATGTTTCTCTCATATTCTGTCTTTGCTATGAATCCAGTTCGGATAGAAAAAACAGAGAATGAGTCTTTCCCAGAAACTGGACCTATGATTTTGTCAAGCTTGACATATCTCAAGGCATACATAAAGGGTAAAGTGTAGGTGGTTCCCTCTAGCACAGAAACACAAAAACTACTATTGCTTCCCTCTTTTTGAAAGCTTTGAACATCTGGAAAACATTATTAAGACTACAGATTCTCAAAAGGAAAATTATTCTGCAGTTTCTGAGGCGAAACTGAGCATCAGTGACAGTCTGTCCACCAAAAAAAAGAGTATTAGTGATTATAGGAACTTATTGTTTCCTATAAACAGCAGAGAGTTATAGCTTTGACCATTTTGGAAGGATTTTTTCTTTCAACAGAAGCTCCAATACACAAAAGTTTAGAAAAACTATCAGGAAATTCCTTCAGTGTACTAAAGGAAGAATTTTGTTCTTTGCTCCATCAATTTAAAATAAAAATTACCTTAAGTCTTTTGTCTTTTGTATATACTTTAGTTAGTGTCTTTTTTTCCTATTATATGATTTACTTTCACTTCTTATGTAGTACTTTGCTTAAATAAGGCAGAAATACAACAAGTGAAGTGGTGGGTCAAAATATTTTTTTGATGAAAAGTGTGTTTCTCATCCAGTATTTCCTGGTGCACTTGGCAATTTCAGCCTTACTCTGATGGGACCCACTTCCTTCACAATGAAGCATTATAAAAGACGGGTACCTGTGCTTCAGAGTACTACAGCCAGGCTCTTTGCTTCTCCACTGCTCAAGCAGCCCACTTGTGGGGTGTGATGTTTGTGGTGGTGATTTCTCTCCCTAGGGTAGCCACAGCAGTTTTTTCATCATCTGGAGATGCATTTTATTTCTATTTATAAAGCAAGCAGGTAGTCTGCTTTGTCCATCAACTAAAGATGACTTTAGAATAAAAGGAAGAAAACAACCTTTTTCTTCAAAGAAAGCCCAACCACGCCTGGTTTCTGAAACCCCCACACAAATGGCTGAGACTTGTCCCTCAGGATGGGAATTTACCAATGTATTTAAAGACGGTGAAAAAGGTTTTTTGGATAATAAGGCAGTGGCACTGCCATCATCATTTTGTATGTCACTCTCTGTCAAACTGGATCATCTAGAAGGCTGAATTTTTCTTAGCCAATTTGTCACCTGCTTGCCAGTTGTTTCACTCTGACAGAAAAATCATTTCCATGATCAAAATGCTATCATTGCTTCTTCTCTTCTCCTACGATTTACTGAAATGAAGGTAACACCTGCAGCTGCCAGTAGGCTTACTGCAGACTGAGAATCTATTTAAGACAGGAGGTAAGCCAACTCATAAACACAGGACCATAAAATCACTGAGAAGTGTGGTTTTCCTTATGCTAATGCAGATTTAGCCCTAACTGTATTGAGAATATCTCCATAATCTCACTGTTGTCTCAGCCAAGTGTTACTCAAGGGACTAGATTTTGGGTGGAGTCATAGCACTGGCCCATTCCCCAAACCATCACCCTATACTCACACCCTCCTTCCTATTGCTGCCTCTACATCCCTCTGGGTGGCAAGCTCACAAGCACAGTGTAATCAAACAAAAGTGGGGGAGAAAGTCCTTGCCCTAGCTACTGTCCTATATTCACTTTCCACTAGCCAAAAATACACAGAGGACAACTTTTATTGTATTTTTTACTTTCTTCCCTGTGTGCTTAGGTGCTGGAGATGCATGGATTGGCAGTGCAATCCCCAGACCTGACAGGCTGGTGGGAAGACAACCCCCGAGGGCACTGGGGCTTGTAGTCTGACAGTGATACCTAAGAAGAGAGAAGAAGGAGAAGCTGACCCAAGTGGGGTGCAGCTTCTATCAACTAGAGCTAGGAGAGAGAGAAAGCCTACTCAACTAGGCATGCTCAGCTGGCCCAGCCTTCTCCCAGACATGGGAGACAGCAGGCATGGCTATGTGAGTAAGGGACTTCCCTTCCCTAGAGCTGCTTTTTCCCCGTTTATGGGCAGTGCTAAGACATAGGTGCACAGTTGTTTCCAGGAAGCAGTGTTACTACTAAGGAAGAACAAAAACACTGGTGCAAAAAGCTTCACTCCAAAGACACACTCACCAACAATTAGAAACAGTGGTACACACGTTCTGCTAACCTGTCAATTTTCCTATCTGAGATGAAAGTCCCTGTCTTGGAAATTCTCATCTTCCGTAAGCATATGGAAAAGAGGTTGGAAAAGCTAGGTATGCCCCTCAAAATTTCTTTAAGGCTTGACTTAGAAATTTTTGGTGATGCTCAGCTCTAGTGAAGCTCTAAAACAAAGCTGGAAATACAAAGGAGAAACAAAAAATCTGTACATTCTGTGGGTTTTTCCCTTAATATAACTTGTGATATTTTAATAGCATCAATATTACATGAAATGTCATGAATAGGCTTGATTAGAATATGACTTAATTTAATTAGTCGACTTAGACAAAAGCATAGTTTTGGAGGAAGGAACTAAGGCAGACCACTAAGATAATTTATCTTCTCCTGATGGCTCTGGCACTGTCTTTTGGATCTCTCTTGCAGTTCAGTAAAGAGATTCACAGATAAAAATGGAGATTATAAAAATTAATTTGACATCTTTCCCAAGCAGTTTAAGATGTGAATAAGAACTGGAAAACAATGACTAGGTCAGGATAGCTCAAGTACCTGGAGTTGTGAGATGGAAGCCATTTCTGAGGCACCTCATTAAGCCATTTTCTAAAGGTGTTAACCTTCTCTCAAGACAGTGTAGTAGCAGCAAAACATCTTGGCATGCTCAGGGCATGTTTGAAAGACTTTATGTGTTGCTAGAAATGACTGTTTCTTGTCTTGAATTCTGCCTACAAGATTACAGTAGGCAAAATAGTTGAGCCAAAAATAGAACTGTCCTATGGGCAAAATTCAGCCTCCATGGCAACGGTTAGACCAATTTCGGATCAGTTTGTCATTCAAATAATTTTCAATTTATTTCATCAGATTCTTGCTTTGATTACAAACAGCTCACATGTATTTAAGCTTTACTGCCTTTCTGCAGGGAAGGTAAAACAATGCATTAATACATTTTAGTGAAGACAGAAAACTGGGCTTCCCTAAGCTAAGAGAAGCCCTAAGTATTAGCAGGCCTCAAAAACACACACAAAACCAGAATATAACTACCTGCACACACAGACACTGTATGTTGCATACTTTTTTTTTAAAAAAATTAAAATGATTATCACATAAAAAAATGATTTAAATCATTTCCATATTCCTTCTGCAGAAATAGAAAATAAGCAAGCCTATATTGTTTTCCTCAGTGTCTAAAAAAAAAGTGTGCTGGAAATTACAAAGACCTATGTTGCATCACAAGGTTTATGAAAAGCATTCTGCAGTCACTCATATTAAAACAAAAACTTACCCCACACTGCCATGAAAACAGCAAAAAAGACAGTAGCTCCATTGTCAAAAAGGTGTGTTACCTGATGGGGATATTAATAATCTGATCAATTTATGATAATATGGCTTTATTTTCTATTTTCCCCTAATAAAATTAGCACAATCATGAGTGCAGCTGGCCTGACAATCCTGAGGACTGAAACCCTTCCCTTGTTGTATGACATGCACCTGTCAATGAACTCCATATCAACTGACTAGTCACCAGCCTGGCCTGGGACTCACCCCTGCCAACAGTAAGCATGAGCATAATTTCAGACCCAAAGCATTCATTTTATGGAGCCACTTACAAAGGATGGATCATAAGATAATAGTTGATGCCAAGGACACCGTAGCACATGCATCTAGGATGTGACCTCTGGGACTGCTGAATCTGTAAGTGCAAATTGCATTCAAGTGTTTTACAGCCCAAACTGTGTCCTCGTAAAAGACAATGGATGTTAACATTGGCTGAATTTGATCTGTCCTTTGAAGATTTTATCTACCCAAGCTCACTAAAGACAAATGCAAAAGGTGAAAGGAATTCTATTACCAGGAAAACATTTCTACTTGAATAGTTTAAAATGTACCTTGGCATAAACACAGCTGTCTGACAACCTCATGAAGGGACAGTATTTATCACATATAGGACACATTATGATATCTGTAGCTTGACAGACTTCTTTACTGGAAAAATCAAGAAGATAAAAGTTAATAGTTTGATGCACAACAATCAGTCATAGAATAGATTGATAGGTTTCACTAATAAAAGTCAGTTACTTATTGAACAATATTGGTTCTTTCTGTAACTGAAGCCAAGATGTACACAACTGTATGTGCCTAATTAAGATTTGTTCACTATCCAAGACTTCAGCATTTGTAGTCCTAGCTGCAAGGAACAGTTCTTCAAGGCCAACTCAACAGTAGCTCTTTACCATTTCCAGCTTCTCTTTGAGTCAGAAGTGACCTTCAGCTGGACAAGGGTGAGAATGAGCGCAGGTAAGCTTGACTCAAGGATTCTCTCAAGGATTGTTTTAAGTGGGCAAGAAAACAGAGGTGGGGCACTCAGCAGAAGACTGAGGGGGTTCTTTGTCTGAAAAATGCCTCACTGAGGTGGACCTTTGGAAAAGGCCTTGAAGAGAGTGAAAATTCCCCACTCTTCACCTGGTCTGTTATGACTGCAGTGAAGGAGCCCAAGCTCTACTTTTCCTACTTCATGCTGAGAGGCCAACACCATCAGGAACTGGAACTGGGCTAGAAACATTGCCTCCCATTCCAGTTTAGGAACACAAAACAAGGGAAGCTCAAAACTGGGTATCTTACAAGTACCAAAGAGTCTTTTCCTGAGTATTCATTCAACAGTTCAAAATTAAATAATTGACTATATGTACTAAGATCTCTTACATTATTCATAATATCCCAAAGCTGTAATTTCTATTATGAAAGTGTCCACATTACCTGACTTGGCAGTGGTTCAAAGTGGTGACTCCATACAAAAACACAAACAATCCAATGAAGGCAGCTGGGAAGAGCATCCCTGTGTACCAGCCTAACCAGGCAAAGTACAGCCCAATTTTCTCACCAAAGTATCGTCTGTTTTAAAATACAACACAGAGAAATTACCTGTCAATTAGAATAAATCTGCTTAATCATTCTTGTTAATAGAAAATAAATATTTCTATTATACCTGAAGAGCAGAGCCAGACCTTCCTAAAGAAAAAGACTGCAATTAGGCTTCTCAATCCACACTGAGGAATCTGCCCATTTCTAAAATGAATTTAAATATTCACTAAACACAGTTCATAATGAAATTACTGGAGACATTGGAGAGGAAACACTGAGAACATTAAAAAAATAGTTCTTTATGTCTGGGAAACTGATGAATTTGAGCTGAGTAACTGTATTTCCCAAGTAATTTCATTGAAATCAGTTTCATCACTAAAAATGGTATAACGGAAAAAAAAAAGACTTGAGCCCAAATTATTTCTAAGAAATTAATTAACTAGAGGTTATTCTCCAATCAAGTTTATTTTCATTTGCTTATTTCTTTTCTTATCTCAGTTCCTGGAAAATTAATCTCATGACTGTAACACAGGTGTAGAGTAGAGTGCAAGCGATGTAAAGAAATTATGTTTCATTTTACACTGATTTGAGGAAAATAATCTGAATCAACACTAATCTGTTAGCTATATTGTTTAAAAACTAACAGCAATGTGATCAGGAACTTCCTATTTGTGACATATTCATTGGTATTTTTCCTCTTCCCAAACACAATCACACTTTATGTATCAATGAACACATCCAGCACGTAAAAAATCTTCTGGACTTATCAGCATAGGAGCAGTCTGCATGCGTTGTCCTGTGTTTGGGTATTATGTGTACCGTATGCTCTGATCACATTAGAATGCTTTACAAATTAGTATGTAATGAGCATGAATACGATGGAATTTTTAAGAGATTATTTGCAAGAATAGTTTTAAAGAAGGAGGTAAAATAGGTAAAATGATATTCTTGCACTTCAGAGACTTCATGGACAACTTAAAAGTGCATGTCAAGTGAATTTGAGAACAGCGGCTGATGAAAACCCACATTTACACTAATGATGAAACTTCTGATCTCTCCGGAAAAAAAGTGAAGTGAGCTAGCATTGCTGGCTCCTTTATGCTACCAGAACACATTTTTTTTGGTAGAACTTTCAAAGTCAGGAAGAGCCCCACAATGGGCTTTGGGGCTGGAGGCAGTGGGGAAGAGAAAGAAACACTTGGTCTGGAATAGACAAAATCATCAGTTTTCAAATGAATGTCAAGATTTTCCAGCATTAGAAATATCTGTCAGAGCCCAGCTCACACTTTGCTGGATGATAGGAAGAAGACTGACCTGCACTGTTTATTATCAGTTGAGTTTACCAACATTGCATCAGAGGCCAAATACTGTCATGTTGTTTTTATTCTTCTGTCATTCAACAGAGAAACAAATTTTGGGGCTAAAGAGGTGGTAAGCTAACAATAACATACGCAGTTCTGACAAGGGCAGCAGGTCTGGTTATAAAAAGACACACTGGAAACTGCTTTTTGAGCCCTGACTTAGGAGAGTTAGTGAACCTTTTGGCCTTATTCTTTGTCTGACACACAGGATATAAAGCTGTGTCTGCTCCACTGAAAAAGAAAGCTCATATTTTAAGCTTTCTTCCAATTAATATTTATGGACTTATTTTCTCCATGTACATAGTTCAAAGTAAACCTAACATTCATCAAGATTTATCTTTTTGTTTCATTCCCTGCATTCAGGGATGAATGTTGCCCCTAATGTCTGCAATGAAAGGAAAAGGCACATTTCCCTTTTGTGAGGCCACTTGTGAACCTGGTTTTAAAAATAAGTGCTGTATGCAGACTTTTACTTTTGTGCCTATTGGCTTAATTATGAACAGCTTCAATATTTCACCATCACCCTTTGCTTCACAACAGGTATTCCACAGGCTGTACTACTATAACCAATGTCAGGATCAAGGTAGTATTTATTTCATTTCCACTGAACCTGTAGATAGCATAGATATATATTTTTTTCTGTAAGTCTCTGCTTAGATGCTACTAGGTTGAGTGTTGTAGAAACAAACTATGACAATAACACGGTCTTTGGAGACCTCCCCAGGTACCACTTTCAGAGCAGTTCCACATGTATTCCAACCCATAACTGGGTTCACCTGCACACTTAACATCCTCAGGAGGAGGTGGCTTAGAAAATCCTTTGCCACTCATTTTGTATCACATATAGTGAGCAAGGTCTTTGTATCTTTTCGGTAAGTATATACTGAAAATAAATTTCATAGACCTCTCCAAAGTGATGGCAGTTCTCTTATCTGGATGCTGGCACTTCACATAAAACTCAGCAATGTATATAAAGACTTCCAGGGATTTTTTTTTCTTCTCTTTTTTAGGGTGTACCAGTGTGCATTATTTATACCTGAATTTCACCTGTTATCACCCTGCTCACTGTAGGCCTCTTTGCATTTTTCCAGCCTTGATGACATTTGCATGTTTGTTAATTTTGCTGTCTCATTAGCATTCAATTTTTCAGGCTGTTAATCATAATAGAAAAAAAAAGTTCTGTATCTTTTATGGTTCTCCCACAGAAATTTTCCTCTACATAAAACCTTAAAAGCAGAGAAATAAAATCACTCCCAAGCACCTAATAGAATAACCCATTGCTCCTATGCTCATATATACTGTATCACTGGAATTAAAAAAAAGAAAAAAAAAAAGAAATCTCAGTTTCTTGGTTTTATGCCGATGTTTATGAGCTCTCCAATACAACCTATCTTAGCATCAAATTGTCTCTCTCTTTACCCCATTTCAGTGGAAGAACTGCCACAGATTGGGCCAAGATTTCAATTTCAGTATTTATCATTAAGGTACATTTTTGAAATTTAGCAAACTACAAAATCTGATTTCAAACCCACAAAATGTGTATTGGATTCTTCTATGTTTACTGACCTTCATTATATAGTTTTTTTGTTTGTTTCAAGATGCCTAGAAGAAAGTCATGGAGCTAGAATATAGACAAGTCTGGTCTCAAGCTAAAAATATATCTTCATTAATCTTTTTGCAGGTCAGAATGAAATCTGATACAGAAATTTTTACACCACTGAAACAAGTTGTGAAGGAGCTAAAGTTTTCTAACATGTTTTGGATACATAATGCTCTCTGTAATATCTAGAACAATGTGGTGGGGAGGAAGGCTTGATGAGGGTTTGAAAAGAAGTTAGGTTGCAATCAAATCATTTAATGTACTAAGTGATAATGCACATTATTCAGGCATTATTTTTGCTTTCAGATTCATTTAGGTTGCTTTATAATCAATTTATAAATATAGTTTTTTCCCACCCTTTCTTGTCCTGTAAATGGCATGTACAAGCAGCAGCAGGAATCATCTGTGAAAAGTCTAGGGGACAGCAGTTATACAAAGAAGTGTGAAGGAAACGATCCAATGCCCTTAGGAATTACTGCAACTGTTTTCATTGATGTATGTCATCCCAGAGCATATAAATATAAAAAGTCCTGCCTTTTTCCAATTGCTATCAGTTCTAAGGATCTTAAATTATTCTTGTTAAGTAACTACTGATACTAAACTCCAACAGAAGTGTAATTAAAATCACACTGCTACATCCTGATTCATAATGGTGCCTCTGCAATTGTGCTGAGTCTGCACCTTCATATTGCTGTGTGTTTCAAAGCAGAGTGAAAGCAGAATCGTGCAATTACCCTCAAATGACTTTTTCTCATTCATTTCTAGTGACTAGCATCTCCAATAACAGCCAGCTGATGAGAACAAATGAAATCTGGAAGGCACCAAATTAACAACAACAGAGATGTGAGCCTTCATTTTAACAGCTAAGGAAAACAAAATAGTATCAATGTATGTATGGACATTTTCACTTACCATTGTGGCACTTGACTTTAAGGTGGAAATATCATGTCTGTTAACGAGATTTTATGTTGTTTTATTATCTACACCTAACCTACTCCCTAGCTTTTCTAAAACATATAGTAAAGGGGAATATCAGCTAGCAGCAGTGAGTTCTGGCCAGATGTCTGTGAAGAATTAACAGCCATTCACTCCTTTTGTACAGATGACAACACTATGCCCTTCAAGCACACCCAACATAGTTGTTCTGGGGGGAAAAAAGCAAACAGAACCATACAAAATTGCCTCTGCTGCACAACTGGTACTAAAAAAGCTTTTGTTTAATCTATGCTTGCTGAGATACTTCCAAGTGAAATTAACAACAGGTCTTGCTGGTGTTGTCAGCTCTTCAAGTAAAAATCTCCATATCACTAGACACGTGAGTTCCTGAGGCAGTAGAGAGGAAAGATGTGGCAGGAGCTAGAGAAATGTGAGGGATCTAGTATCCATGAAGTGAGACAAAAAAGGCATTCCTCCTCTTTTCTATCACTCCTCCTTCAGCGAATTCATTGCAGCCAACAATGCACTCTAGGAAGCTAATGGCAAGACTGGGTTGGGGCTGCAGCTTCGAACCCTGCTGAGCTTGATGGCTGCTGAGACTCATGCTGCTGTGAACAGTCAGAGCCCTGCAGCTCTCCTTGCCCCTCTCCTCCTTGGATCGGCAACTACTCTGAACCACCACAGGACACCCATGACCATAGCTAAGGAGTCTGCTACTTTGCTTATTTTCTCTTGTAAGACAGTTCTGGAAAAACCTTTGCATGTTACTGTCTGATGAAAAGCTGGAGGATCTTACAAAATGTTAAACATCACACTTGGACTACTTAAGTAGGCTGCTACCAAAGCCCTGTACAATTGTGTGTCCAACCTTGTTTATTCTCACACTTAGAAAATCTTCCAGATGGCTGACGGACCACACTCACAAACCAAATTAAACTAAAACCCTGATATGGCTCGACAGCACTTTCACAAACAAGAAATGCTGATGAAGAACAGTAGACTTGACAACCATGGGCAAATAATTAAAAAACATTGTAAAGAGAAGTTGTTTATACTGTGACATTGATATCTTATTGTATACATGGAAATTAAAAACAAACATGCATGGTGCTGTGAGAAGATAATCTATGCCCACATGACCTATAATTCAGCATATTAAAAGCAGGGAAGTTTTACCTCACAAGATCCAGCGGCTGGTATTTATACCAGACTCCCCAGGAAGCCCAGCACTCATAGAGCAGGTGTCTGTGGTTTTCTGCCCCATGGGTTTTTATTGAATTCTTGCTTCTGTAACTTCCCTAAAATATAGATCTGGACATTAATGAACAACAACAACAACAAAGAATACCTAAGAAATCTCTTTCACTAGTGGTATGGATAACACAATTTATGCAAATTCCATACCTGTGCATCAAAAGCTAAACAGGACATTAGAAGGAATATTTCCTCTGCCCACAGTGAGATTTGAGATTGTTCTTCCTAAGAAACTGGTGTTATGATAACTGGTGTTCTAGTCAAAAGGTATAAACTGGAGAATTTCTAAGAGAAAACCACAACATATTTTTCCCTTCTGAGAACATACTGATTTATCACATCCAAATACTTTTTCCGAAACAAATCCAGAACAACTTTTCTTACTCCCCTTTTTATAAGAAAAAAAGCATTTTTTTCAGGAAAAAAAAGCATTACTAAATGGTGAGATGCCAGAGGCAGCTGTAGAACGTAAAAGAGAATAATAACATTAGTAAGACTGAGAATATTTACACAATTAAGTATTCATTTTGTGGGAAGCATCTCTTCAAAAAAGAAAGAAAAAGAGAAAAATACCTCATGAAGAGGAAATGCAGCTTCATAGGAGCCATTACTGAGCAATCGATTCAGACCTAAGAACCAAAAGTATCCAGTTATTTACCAATAAGGCCAGTAAAACTGCTAAGTAAAAAGCAAAGTACATTTTCATGATATACTGCTAAGTGAAGTTTGAAGCTCATTGACAGTAAGAGAGACAAGTAAAAAAATTCATCTTTAATAGGTTTTGAGGAACTAAGATATAACACAAGCAAAGATTTGTTCTAATATTAACCACAACCTATCATTTATTATGCCTGATGTTTAAAGATTCATTTGCCAAATCCATTTTTTAGTGTAACTTCAGTGAAATTAGGGACCTCACATCAAGACTGCAGTTTGATGCCATGTATTTTGTTCTAAAGAAGCTATACAGAGGAAGGGCAGTATTTCTTGGGAGATGAAAACTTCAGGGAAGACCTTTCCATTTCTGAACTCCAGGCCAGTAAAACAACAGAAGCTTTTAATTTCCATTTGATGACAATGTTGTAAAATATGTTCAATTTATGTCTTATGAAAGCTGCTGGACTAACAGACAGAACAGGAACAAGACAGACCGCAGTAACAGAAAACCAGGAAATATATTTGAACCTGAATCAAAATGTCATGAAAAAGTAATCATATGACCCACTCAGTCAGGTCTTGACTCTCTCTAATGAGAACTAGGACAGAAATAATGAATGATTCTGAGATGTGGGCCCTTTTCACTTGGAAAGTCACCAAAATAGGACTGACCGACTATATGGCAATGCAAAATTAAATACTGGCACTAACAGCCTGAAGGTAGTTGAACCCCACTGATGTAAAGGAAAAGGATCATGATTCCATTCCTAATTCACAGAGGAATGATAGCAGTGACAACACAGCAATGAGAAGTATTAATTCAACATAAACAGCACTTTCAGTGATAGCATTAGTATCTGCTTAGCAGAATACGCTTTCTCCTGAAGTATCTTTGGCAGAAAAGCAAAACCTGTACAGCTGAGCTGGGCTTTACTCAGCCCAGTGATCTGTGCAATCTTTTGTTCATGGTGGGTACCAGACAAGTAGATATGTGAGGGAACTTGGGATCTTGAGGCAGGCAAGGACTGCAGATGTATGTGCTACATGCAATGGCTGGATGCACTGCATGAATTGTCCCCTTTCTTTTCTCCTCTCTGCACACCGCCATTACTCAGAGCTATCACTGCCCTCATTCCAGGATCTGGGGAAGAGACAAGTTAAATTCTGGTATACTTCTTTACCTCTTGAAGATGCATGGGGTTTAAACAGCAGGGAAATGAAATGTGCTGTAGACTTTTATGGGGATTGCATCTCTGTGTGTGATGACCAAGTCTCTATATGGTACAGAAGCAGTAAATGCTCTGTATCACAAGACAGAAAAGGTCCACTCTTTTGTGCTCCAGCCCTCATCCATCACTGTCTGCTTTCCTGGATCCACATATGTGCTACTCCAAAGGCCCACTCCACTCACTGAAAGAGATGCCATAGCTATGCACGGCATCCTTTGCACTGAGGACGTCTTGGTGAACTCCCCTTTGACCTATGGCAGCTACGGAGTTACAGGACCTCACATCTCCCTTAGGGAGGAACAGATATCCAGGGATGTACAACAGCACAAATCTTGCCTTCCTTCCAAATACATTTTTATGAAGGAGTAAATGCTTTTCTCCATAAGCGTGATGATTTTCCTAGGACAAGTCCCTACCACAGCAATGGGTGAAGTGTGCACAGTTCAAAACTGAGGCCATTGAAAATGAAGTAAGAGAGTGTAATCAGCCCAACCAGACTCCTCCTATTTTTCTGATGGAATTTAGCATCCACATTAAAATCACTTACCAATTTTGTTTTTCCCTTCTTCATATTTCACTCTTTGTAAGATATGGTGTACAATTCTACTTCTGGTAGCATTATTGAAGAAAGTGTCTTTGTTGTGTATGATGAAGCTATATAAAAACACAAACAAGGCCATTTCAGGAATTATAGTATCATGTTTAAAGCAAATATTAAATTCCATTAATTTCTGTAGCACATTAAAAATCTACAGTTTGAGAGCAAGTGCAAGAAAGATTAAAGGACATCAGATTAAGTGAGATGATTCACCAGATGAGATGATCTCAGTAACAGCATTCATTTCCTAGCAAAGAATGACATGAACGAGTCTGGAGAAAGATCAAAGATATTTATGCATTCACTACGATAAGCATCACATTTAGATAAGTCATTGAAAACTACCAAATACTTGCAAAAAAATTTGCAAAAGCAAAAGATTTATAAGCGCAGCTGTAGAAATCACATTTGATTTCTATTTCAGGCTTCTTTATTATGCTTTACCACTAAAAGTTGGATCGAAACATCCACTTGGTAAAATATGACTGTTAACCATGCTTAATGAAAATCAAAATACTGATAGAAACTGAAAATATTAGATATTCCTATGTTTAGTGCTGGAAGCTAAAATAGAGTAGAAAATTAGCTTTCAGAAGGTATTCATGGCATTACGTATGAATGCAGTTTCAATAGTTTAGACAGAATTGTGAGGAGTCTAGGGTATTAAAAAAACTAGCCACAATTTAAAAACTAGCCACTAAAAAAAAAACTAGCCACTATTTATTAGATTTTCTGCTATAATATATTTTATACAGATTTATTAGTTACAACATACATACTTGCAGAAAACAACATATTTTAACATATCACCATAGTTACTGGAAAAATGTGAACAATATAAGTGTTTTAGTTTAGAAATACTGGTTCAACATGTCAGCTAAAAACTGCTAAAGAATTCTTATGTTTGCTTGAGTCATGTAGGGGCTTCAGAATACTCTGGAAGTAATTTAGATACTTCAATAAGCATACAAGTGGTTGGAGTTTCTGATGAAGTAGGCCTCTGCATATATTTAAACAAATTAAATATTTTTGAAAATGTAGTCCTTAGTAACTGATTGAATGGAAAGGTTCATATTCTTAAAAATACTGTGGATAGGATGTAAGATTGTTTTCTTCCTCAGTATTCGTGAAGAGCTCTAGAGAATTGAATAAAGTGATAAATAAAATGGTAAAATCATAGAGATGTTATAAAGAGGCCAGCCTGTGTGCTGAACAGATGTGACATAAAAAGAGAAAATCTTAATAGGGAGCTTGGCATATATTTATGTTACCTTCTCTTCTGCACAACGTGGGATTCACTGCTCAGTTTTCACCTCAGGTGATTTTCCCAAATGAAAACCCTGTTTTTCGGAGTGATTGTTTACCCATGGGAAATGAGATATGGTTTTGCACCTCCACGTTCATTTGGAAAGCCAGGTGAGGAGTCCAAATTATGGACTTTAAGGACTCCACGCACTCCTTCCTTCCTTATTATCCAAAAATCTCTGTGGAATTTTCCAAAAAAGACGGCCTATAAATTCATTATGTTCAGCCTCAAAGGTACATAGTAAAAAAATTCAAAAGTAAAGGTATAAAAGACAAGTTGCTCCAAGAGCAGCTTAATTAACGGATCCTGGTTTTCTAGAGATTACTGTCTCATGGCTTCTTTCCCTCTCCGCTCCAAATACTCGCAGGTCATTTCTTTGTCCGCCATATATTCACTACTGCACTTCTGGCTTCCTCTCACATCCCACGGTCCTACATGTGCCCTAGAGTACCTACCATGATTTATGCATATTGGCTGACTACCATGTGTGTGATCATTTACTAGTGGGCTGGTACCAAACACCATGTACAGTTGGTGTGCACCAGCTGCCTTTTCTGCATAGGCACAAATTGTAGGCCACTGTCCCGTTTCTATCAGCTGATACTCATAAACTAAATAAGATTCTGCTTATCTTTGAGACAGCTACACCTTTACCAAATTTAGTTGAAAACAACCAATATGCAAAACAAGAGTTAGTAGAAGGATTCTGACAAAAAAAGAGGAAACACTGCCATCATAGAATGCCTAGTGTTTAAGGATTAAATCAGAACAGATTTAAAAAAAGCCTAAACTCCAAGCTGGAGCTCTGTATTAGGCTGTTTTCGCAGCAGCAGAAACAAATTAAAAGACAGTGGTGAAACAGAAATGAATAGCTATGAATTTTCCCACTTTATTTCATTTTCTTGTAATGTCTGACTTCCATCTCTAAGATCTCACCTTCCAGGTAGCACCGAATGTTAAAGGTCTATGAAAATAACTTTTGAAATCAAAACAGCACAGTAATTTTCATTAGCTACGAGTTCTTGCAGGATTCAATTGCAAATGGAATAGACTCATTTGGGAAACTAGCAACATTGACTCAGGTAATGGTAAAAAAATAATATTTATCTATTATTTTTGCAATATAATGCTATTTTACCTATTTGTTATCATGACTATGACATTCTGCAACTACAGGTAATTCTTTCAACCACTTTTCTGGACAAGTAGGTTAATAGCCTTTCTACATTTAGTTGCTTCTATCTTTGTGAGTCATGAGTAGGGAAAAAAAAGGCTAAAACCAAACACTGTTCAATCTTGAAAGGCAATAAGAACTATTAGTTTTAAAGAGCACTTTAGATATTTGCATTCATTTGTAAACTTAGCAACAGTATTGTATCTGTTGATCTCACTTGGCCACAAAGGAACAAGCAGATGTGTCTGTGAAGCAGATGTCAACACTTCAGTATGATAACTACCATGAAGAACACTGCCAATTCCAGCACTATCTGAAACAGTCCTAAAACATATGTGAATATGACAGCTGTAGAGGTTCTGCCCTGCCCATCCTTTGTGCCATTAAACTGCACCTGTCAACAAGATGGGGAGAGGAGAGGGAGAAGTCACCCCAGCTGGAGCAGGCCAAGAACATGTCCTTCAGTGTTTTCCAGCATTACTCATAGAGACATGGGTGCGGAGGAAATACTAGAGTTCACCAAAGGTGAGAGAGGAGTGCCAAACATGAGTCCTCTGGATGTACTGGACTATTCCTGTGTCACAGTTTTGGGGAGTAATTGCACATGGCAAAGGTTAAAATAAATCCTTGCCTATTTTTTAATAGAAAAATCGTTTTTTTTTCTTTTTGGTTATTTGGCCATTTTGATAATTTATGCATAATCGTATATAGAACAGCCCCAGACAGAGCAGTATCAGCACAGCCAAAGGGGCAGTGGGCTCTGGTACAGGGAATAAAAATAGGGAATAAAAATGACTGGGAGGCACTGAAAGACTGAAACTATCTGAAGTAGTTTTAACCATGTGTTGCAACATCTCAGTTAGAGGTTGACATATATTAGGACCATGTTGGGGGAGGTTCAAATTTGTCTCCAAAATCACAGGGGTTTCCCTTGTCTGCTGAGAATCACGCATTTCAGTGCAGGATCTATCCTTTTCTATCAACACCCTTCTCTCCTGCACTTTCTGGGCCTTCCTTCCTCCAAGGTTTTTGTGCTCTAGGTTGTCTCCTTTCTGAACGTGAGTGATAAATCCATATTCACAGAATAGTCATCAGGGCTCTTTCAAGGTCTACAGCATCCAAATTCAGAGGAGAAAGTCTTTTTCAGTCTATGTAGAATCTCACCCTTCAAATTTCACTGCACAGGGGTCAGAGCTGAAAATATTTCCAAACTAGGTGTAGAAAAACATTCATCAGACATTACTGAGCTACAAAATACACAAAATAGAGGCTTTGTCAGGAACTTTTTAACCCTTGCTACTTCCAGATGGAACAGTTTCCTCAGCTGTTCTATTTCTACTGCCCTTGTTAGAATTTCAATACACACAAAGGTTTGAATATTCATGAGTAATGCAGCTTGTTTTCAGGATCAGTGAGGGTTCAGGCATTATTTAGGAGACAGTTCAGTTGAAGGTTTTGGTCACTTTGTCACCTCTTCTGTAGGACAAAAAAAATAAGTAAGGATTAATACACTAATATTTTTATTCCTTGTGAAGGTAATGCATAGGTAGATAATAAAACCAGTGATTTGTTCCACAACAGTTATACCCATTAACCTGGTCCTGTAAACCATATTTCTGTGAGCTGTCCTTACTCAAAAGGAGAATCCCAATGAAGATAATGAGAGCACTTCTGGCAGTAAAGGTTCCAGAGCTGATCCTTAATTAAAGTGCCTTTTAAAAATGTTGTTGTGGAAATATTGCTCTTAAATTCCTACTGTAAGCGATGTGACAAGTCACTGAAGGTTAATTGCTTTGAAATTATATTTGTAGCTTTCTTAATTAGACTCTGAACTGGAGATTTCAAACTGTCTTTCCATGGATAAAGCACAGCAAAGCCAACCATCATCTAGAGAAGGCCCTCAAATGAATGTGAATTCAACAAACTGCCAATGAATTCCTGTTCTTACATTCTCCTTGTTCATTCTGCAGGTTGTACAAACCCACTGGGGGTAAAATTAAGTCTTGAATATGTGTCTAATAATTTGAAAAATCTGTGCTTACTCTTCAGTTTATATTGGAGAAGCAAAAGGCTTGAAAATGCTATTTTCTGCTGTACTGGTGAGATATACATGCTGAAAGCTGAACACCCATGGTCTGGTTACAAAACTACAATTGAGCATGGGTGCATACCCAATGCGTATTTTTGCTCCATTGTATCCCCAGACACTGAAAAGTTTAATGTCTGACACTCACCATATTAAAATGTATGATCTAAGCAAATCTGGTGCTGGAAGCAGTACACACTGGAAGCACAGATGCTGTCTGAACTTAGGAATCACTACACGAGAAGCGTATTCCTCTGTACAGAAAAAAATGCCCACCTCTCTGCACTGCTATGTAAAACACTGGAGCTAGCTACCTGTTGTTGGCTGAGGCAATGGCAGGTAATTACCTCATTTGACAACAGAGAAAGAAAGTCATCAGCAACCAGATGAGGCTGCAGTATTGCAGTGAGAATATTACCACACATCTCTGTAGTTTATTTGTTTGAAAATGGGTGTATGATGATTACTTGCTGTTTATTTTCATTTTGCATGACTTACAAGGCTGTGAGAGACTTTTTTGTTTATCTGAAATAAAATGTTTATTAGTGGTTATCAGTGATTTTTCCCATCATGTGCCTAAACCAGGACCACTTTTCACTTTGGGATGAAGAATGTATTAGTGGCTTTGTCTGTCTCAGATCTGGCACATCACAGCCTCAAAACTGCTAAAGGAAAATAGAGCCTTGAAAGTGCTGAACCTCTCCTCCACCTTCCTCTCCCAAATCACCCTGCTCCCTAAATCACTTCTTAATTTAAATTAGTTCACTCGGGAATATTAAACAGAGATAGAATGAGCTTTATTTATTTATTTTTTAGTAAAAATAATCTTAAAATTTATTTTAAAAATTAAATAGTTTTTAAATTTATTTAAATTTAGCCCTGTTTTATTCAGTTTGCCAGGCAATTAGAACTTTCAGAATCAAAGAGAATTTAAGAAACCCATTGCAAGGTGCTTACAAGTTTGGTCAGGCAAAGATTTGTTTACGAGCATGAATCTTACGGATATATGATCCCCTGCTTATAAGAAGCTATTTGCAAATGTGTAGTTATTACACCGTAGATTTATACAAACACAAGAATGACCATCCTGGTTTAAACCACGTAAGTGTCCATGTAGTTCCTTCCTGACCCATCCATGATCTCTGTGTGAAGCAGCTTGGTGGGACATAGTCACAGGTCATCTTGGTGAGGACAGCATTTATCAGAGCCAATCTGAGCATCAGAAAAAATGTAAAATGTAACTCCACCCTGACAGACAGATATCTTGGAAATCTGAGAAAAATACAGGACAATATGTACAAGGGGATTTGGTAGAAATGAAAACAACTGCATTAATCTCTGGTATATATTTTAATTTTACTTTTTAATTGATTTTTAATTAATACAGGTACTTTCCCAGTCTCCAAATTGTGTAAAGTATTTATCTAATTTTCACTGAAGTAATAAATATTTATTTAAAGAGGCTTATTCAATTATATATTATATTAATATTTAACCAGAGGGTTTATCGCCTTTGGAAGAAAAAAAAAAAAAAAGGAAAATAGCTCCTGATAAAGTCTGAAATCTCTAAGCAGCAATTAAAAGCATTTTCCTAGCTACTATACAACTATCAAAGAAATTTCAGATAATTACCACTGTTACTATTCCCAGCTGACTAGCAGCTCACTACATAAAATAACTAAGATGTAGTAGAAAAATAATTAATTGTCATAATGTCTGAGGGAAAACATTTTTTAGATATTGTGAACTGTGCATTCTTGTAACTGATAATTTTCAGAAAAAATGGTTTGGCATAAAAAAAACCCCTTCCCTAGCTGTGGCTGAAGAAGAGAGATACTGCTCAGAAGACTATCTTGCAAATTATGATTTTGTATTCCACAAAATTCCAACAAAATGCTTGCCTCAGCCAGACAGAGCTTCTTTCCTCCAAAAAAAAAGATTTCCTATTGCTTAGGAAATATGATGAATTTTGGTCTTCTCTTGTACTGACAATTCTACGATATACCCTGTAAAGTATAATAATAATCTCTTTAAAAGAAAACCTGAACCCATGCTGCAAAAATTATAGGCACATCTTACAAATATGATTCTTACAGTTTTCTTTGCCTGTTTTGGAGGTACTGCAAAGGGTTTGCTATGTCTCTGAAAACACATCTAATTTTTTTTTTCAAGTTAGCCTTTTTCCATCTGAATGGGAACGAAATATTCAAGAAGGAACAAGGCTAGAAAACAACCTTTAAAGTTGCTCACTGTATTTCAGTACCTCAAAAGTATTAATTCCTATTGAAACAAGGCCAAATCAGGCCTTGTTGTTTTATTTTTATTTTTTGTTTTTATTTTTATTTTATGTTTATTTTAACTGTTTTCCTTCCCTGGAGGAAACTTGTCATTCCATGCTTTTAACGGTGACTATCACAAATGAAGACTGTAGTCATACCATGTTTCAAGCATCATCTGTATCAGACCAGAGACCTGGATATGAAAACTGTGTCTAGATCTAAAAAAGGATAAACGTTCTATTTTTTTGCTGAGATGAAAAACATCTGAGACTGTGAAGAAAGGAAGAAATTAGGAATTCAAGATGAACATCAAATATGAACAAGCTCATGTGAATATTTAAGGAATGATACCTTAGAAAATTGAAAGCACATAAGACAAGTTTAGAAGGAAGAACTCTGCAACCTCCAGCTATAGCATGTGGCCAAACCTACAGTGAGGACATGGACATCTTGTCAGCAAACTCAGGATATGCAGATTTATACTTCCAGGACAGTAGCATTTGTGAATGCTTTACTATGTGATTATTAAGAGTTCAGAATGTCTTGGACAAACATTGATTAATGATAACACAGAATTCCTAGACATATTCAACTGGCAAAAGAACATAGCTTGCTCTCGAGAAATACTTGTACAATAGCCAGCAAAATCCTCCTTAGTGTAATTAAAAGACTGATCATATATTTTAAGCTCCTGTAGATATTTCTTAAAGAAAGGTTTAATATACTTTTCACTTAGGATTCCAGATTTGCAAGAGAATTTCATCTTTTTTACTATAAACTTAAAACTGAAAATCTGTATGCAAGATATGATAAAAAGGAAAAGCAGACACTAATGACATTATTTAGCTACAACCTTAACACAATGCACAAGACTTGCATTTATTCTCCATTTTCTGAGGACTTAAAGAACTTCAAAAAATGGCCCTGCATTGGCTGAAAGGTCTTAAACCTGAGGTCAGCCAGCTGAGCATCTGTATGGTATTGGGATCCACCATGTCCTCTGCATGTTCTGTGTGAATCAGTTTTGGGACGTGTGTGACAGAAACAGAAGCGGAGCTGTATCTAAAAGCCCAAGCGTAAGGAAGAGACTGTCACTGATACTCTAGACTACAGGATAATGTACCTGCAGAAGAGAATGTGAATTCCACGTGTCACTGCCCATGACAATAATGTAGGCTCCGTTATAATGCTAGGAGATAATTTAGTTGTAATGGCAATATGGTATGGTAACAGCACTCTAGCAAAACTTTAACTACACCAAATATGAAAATGCATAGACTTTTCCTATCATCAACCATCTGTAAGCTAAATTATCATAACTTTATTGCAGATAGCAATTTTCATTTCTCAAGAATTTCACTATGTATCTTCACATTCCTAAAAGAGCATTGTGGGTCTCTGGGATATAAATTTAAATAAAAGACCTGATGGGTTTCAAAAAATCGCATTAAATTCAATCAGCAGCTTTTTTTGTTATTAAAAAGCAAGTGAAAGTTTATGTAACACATCAGTGACAACTGATAACTGAAGCTTCAATTTAATACGGAGGCATGACGTTTATCAACTTTGGAGGGTTTCTGTTACTCTTTTCAGTAGGGGACAATTAACAGTGCAGTCTTTGTGAACGTTACAATACATAGCAGTGGGTAGATGTGAAAGAGAAATTATTTTCTTACTGATTAAACCCCATCTGTCAAAACTGACCCAGACAAATGAAGGTGCCAGTCGCAGTATTTGTTACATCAGTTAATATGTGTTGAGATACACATCAACATTAATACATAAACCAACAATTTCTACTCGTATGTTCCCCATGTTTGATGTTCTGGCTGGTTGTATACAGGTTTTCCAACAGAATGTTTATCTATATCTTGGAAGAAACAGAAATTTACGTAAAGTAAGCAGCAACTTATATAAAGTAAGTGAACCTCAACATAATACACTTTTGGACTGGTAACTGATACTAATAAAATAATTCTAAAAAGAATTCTAAAATCATTTTATATCTACATTTCCAAATATTAGATACTCACACTCTACCACCAGAGATTAGAAGTATATACCAAAGATGTTCCTGAAATGCTCTGCTTACCAACGTCCCCTGAAATTCTTGGAACAATTAAAAAGCTTGCATGCAATTCACTTGACAAATATTGAACAAGTCATTAGATTTCAAAATTCTGGTGAAGAATAATAAGATAGATACAGGCAACAGGCTGGAGCATAAGGGGAGTACAAGAAACCTGCCAGAGCCAGCACCTCTGGGGGGCAGGAGGGCAGCTCAGCCAGCATTATATCAGTCCCCACACAGCAGGAATGGTAGACTAAACAGAAAGCAAACCGAAAATATCAGACCTGCTGTGGGGTGGAGCTATAAAGTCTGTAATGATATAAAAGAAGTGCCAAACAACAGCGGGAATGCAAATGATCAGCATTTACTAAAAAGCTTGCTAGTTTACCAATTCAAATATAAGCAAGGCAGAACAATATAAAAAATACTCTGGTTCATATATGCCAATTCTCCTTCCAGCCACACACATACACACAAAGTCACATGCCATAATTTTAAGGACAGTTAACAGTTAATATTAATAAAAACATAAGTCCAGACTTTTTTTTTTTTTTTTTAAATTACCACTGGTCTGCACATACTCTTCCTATTGCAGGGCGAAATAACGGAAACATCTTTTTGCTTAAATCTCAGAAGACTCTCTAGCCTGAATCCAATGTCTATTCAGGGCACAGACGTTTAGTGGAGATAACTCTGGCTGGTGACTGGTGCTAAGAGCACACTTCTACTGAAATTTCCCTGGAGATTTGCACCTGTTTTTGTTTTTCTGCTGTATTTGACAAGACACTACTTGCAGCAGAGGACATCTATTTTATTCACTCCTATTGCAGTAAATAAATCCACTCCCTGAAAAACTGTTCATTCAAAGTGAGGCATTTGAATGAAATGTTTATTCAAAGAGCAGTAACTATACTTGTCTTCTCCCTAAATAAAATCACATATTTCATATTTTTAGTCTTTGATCTACATGTGACTCATTCCACATCACATGAGTTTTCTGTTAGTACCTTGGTCACTGCTGCCTATTCTTTGTGGTTTTGTTTTGAGGTAGTCAGTGATTGCTCCCAATATCACAGGCCCAGTAACTAACCATAAGACACACTCTTTCTCCAAAGTTTGCCAGCCTTAAAAATTCAACATGGGATCTGAAAACAATGCTAAGCCTTTTTCTGTTTTGCATTTTGCAAGAGAGTAAAGGCTTCTACTAGTCAAATGATTTCTTTTGTAACATTGGTGCAATACTGATACCACTGGTATTCTTGGACAAGGGCAACTGATAGACCTTAACACTGGCATTATGCAAGCAGCATTGCTTCTGTTGAAGTAAAAGGCAGAGAAATTCAAATAAAATAACACTGTCCTGTTTTTAGAGTTCTGTTTGGTTTACAGACATAACTAGGAATGAAATGCAGTATCAGTTTATTTTGACCATCAGTGTTAGAAAGACTAATATTGATTATATAAAAGACAGAAATGCTGAATAAGTTTTAATCACATCTTAAATACACAAAGAAAAACTGTAGTTCTGACCCAAGAGAGAATTAGCCAGTTGACTACTTTAAGTATATAATTGAAATTCCAGTGAATCAAAAGGAACTTTTCCATTGATTTCTTTTAGCTTTGAGCTGGACCTTTAATTACTACAAACGTAGGCAGACTTTATGCTCTCTCAAGACTCTCTTCCTTTGTGTGACAAAGAACTAATCTGAAGACACTAGTCTTTAAGACGTGAACTAAGAAATTGATTTTTTCCAAGGTGAATCCAGAAGGAAAAAATTAATCTTGTAATTAAGTTATGATGCTACGATATAATAAAGTACTCACTGATGGATCCTTTGTTGGCTGAATGGTGCAGTATAGCAGTCATTCTCCTCCAGATCCGGCAGTGTCTCCTTATCCAGTTTCATTGGCTTTCTAGGTAACCATCCTCGAAACCTGCTTATTTGTTTCTCGATCCTGCAGAACACGAAAAGTGTGAGCATTTGAGACAGTGAATGAGATATATCTTACTTTTTCATTACATTGCAGAACTCTTACAAAGAACATCTGTTGGCAAACTAGACCACTTAATATTTACAACTACAAAAGAAGCAATGTCTGACATTTTTGAGGCAGACTGAATTATACATGCTGAACTTGATTATTAATAACAAGCTTTTAGTGGAGAAACATCTTATTTTGTCTCAACAGAAAAGCAATGCCAATGTTACACACTCCTAAAAATCCATACTCATTAAGCTCTTGGCTACTCTCTAAACCTTTATTCTCAGCTTTTCAGTTACTTTAAATTTCAGGCTTAACTACACAGTAGACTTTGGACATATAAACCTTAGAATAACCCAGATCGTGACAGAGAACTTTGGAACCTAAACCCCAGCAAACCGCATCCTTCTTCTGCTCTCTACATGTTCTTACCTTGCAGCTGACGGTATACAAAATAGGCTACTTTGTTCATTTGGTTTAACTGTGTCTTGCAATACTACTGCCTCCACAAAAACAAAATACTCAGTGTATAGATTAATAGGTGACAGCTGCACAGATCCTTACATTTAGAAGGTGAAAGCAAACTAAGATTAAGTTGGAGAAAGTGTTGATTTAATCACAAGGGCACTCATGCCAAGATGCGCACTGAAATTATGGTAAAGGGAAGAATTAGAGCTGACAGGAGAAGACAATCTAAAACAAATTCACATCCAAACTAAAACATTATAATGAAAAAACATAACAAAGATGAGCTGGGTCGTCAAAATGAAACCTACCCTCCCTCACTTCTTCAGTTCCTAACCAGTGATCTCTGCCTCCAAAAATCAGACAACAAATTATGGACATGCACGTTCTTCCTTGACTCCAACAAATGCTGTAAGTCCTGCGCAGTCACTTTGAAGGAGGGTAATTCATATACACGCAACTGAGTGTGTGGGACAGTGACATGAAATTATGATATAGTTCCATTTAAAATACATATAATATTTCCTTGAATATTCAACCTTCTCCACTCAGGTTATCTTCAATAGGAAAGCTAATGCTAATTTTTAAATATGGGCATTCAGAATTGTAACCCCATGAGCTCTACCTGTTTTGGTACTATTTGTGCATTCCCTGTCTGTGAGTAGCATGGGAGCAGGCACTCCAACTTACCATTGGGACTGTTCAGAAGAATGGCAATGTGTATGTGAGCATGACATAAGGCTTACACAAAATTTAATAAAAACTCTTAATGGGCATTGTTCACACCAACCCAGCAGTTCAGAGTGCAGGTGGAGGTAGCTTGCAAGTGTCTGTGCCTGAATGCAGGTGAGACGTTGTCAGATCCCAGCACTGCAAAGGGTCAGACCTATTATAAGTCTCCACTTGTCCTTTCAAGACTGCCAGCCTTGAGCCAGTCTGTGCAGAGACTGATAGGAATGACAAGGGAAAAGTAAGTTATCTCCTGGGGAATTCCCTCTTTCTTGGCCTTCAGTTCTTCCTCTGTAAAGGTTACAAGCCCTGCAATACAATATGTTCAGCAGGCTTAGTGACCCTGGGTGTGGAAAAGGGAAGAGGAATCAGGGAATCTCTAAATATCCCGGTCCATGCTTATTTGTTGACTAAAATTGTTTGAATTCTCTAAGCGATTAACACCCTTGCTAATCTGCAATCCTTTCCCATTCACCCTGCAAGTCAATGTGCACATTTGAGATATGCATACTGCAGGTTTATCACAGCACATGCAGGCACGCACAAAGTGCTTTCTCCACTTGAGAAAACTACATTATTCATGTCAGCTTCTCATCGAGCATACCCAGAATTTGACTGGTTTGCCACTTGCAAGGTTCAGATTACTTGGCACACTCAGGGAGCGTGCTCCTTCCCTGCTGGCAGCCAGGTCTGGAAAGGTTGCAAGGCCTTTCTGCAAAGCTTGCATCCTAGAATACAGCAAAGCCATCCCTAGGAAAAAAATGTATAGGAAAAAAATGTATTTTTTTCCTTGGAAAAGAAAAATGACCAAACTTACAATACATCCAGGCCACTTCAACAGTGCCATGAGCAAGCAGTGCAGGCTTTGCATTCTACCCGAGCCTCTCTCTTAAGAAAAGAAGCACAGTTTTAAAAACGTATTGTGCTTAATTGTTTCTTCAAGGCTAATCCAGGCCTCACTTTCCTTTATGGAGAAGCACCAGGTGCTAATATACTCAGCTGTATAGGGGGATGGTGTTTGGAAAGCAGAACAACCTACACAAGAGCAGTATAGCGCATGGAGTGAGGAGGCACTGTAGTCAGCCAGAATGAATGAGGAGAACGGAAACATTTCCTTCCTAAATTCCATTTTAAAATACTTGTTAGCCTCACATGCCCAAAATGCACTGTCTTAATTCACATGGTGTCTCAAAGACATGTCTGTTCCACTTCAGTCCTGACCTGGCCTCTGCTCTCCAGGTCTAGCCTTTACTCAGTATCCTCTTTGTGAAAACAGGTGTTTTACTTAAATCACACAAAGGGTTTCTCAAAGAATTTCAAATAAACACTTTACTTGCTAGAAAGTAGGGTAGAGAGAGAATATTTTTCTTTTTCTTTCTTTCTTTTTTATTTTATTTTTATTTCTATTTTTAATTTTTCTCCAAAAGAAAGAGGAAATTGGGAAAATAAAAACAATTTCTTTGAATTGAGATTGATTTTATTTTTCGCTCAACTTTGAAAGAGCTTTATGCATATTGTAGTGCTAGATATTGTCTTAGTTTATTTTTTAACCACAGCCCAGGTACAGTTCTAGATACTGTGTATGCACCTGATACCCATACTTTCCTCTAGACTATACTAGGGGAGTTTTGTTATTTAAAACTTTGGGATCACTAGAATTTTTCAGAAAGAAAATTCAAGTGTGACTGACAAGTTGCGAGAGATCTGCTCTGGACTTTGCCCTGTAACAAAAGTCCTCCTTAAAATAAATTTTGCCTAAATGCCAATTTAATTTTAGCTTAGCGCAAAAAAAATGGATCAAAGCTTCACTTGCTTCTGTTCTTCACTGAACTAAGGGTAGAGGAAATAGACAGTTTTATTGAAGCTGTAAATCTGAATTTTACATAAATGAAAATAGAGCTGAATATGTTTTCCTTTTTTCCCACTGGAACTATTCAGTTATAGATTTTCTGCCTCAAGTAGCTATTCATAGACCTGAACATAAAAATTGAATTTAGTCAAGTGTTGTCATCACTCAGGAGCAAGAAAAACCACAAACCCACAGAAAAAGATCGCACTATTTCTGACTTCAAATCATATGCTGACTCAAGAGAAAATGAACGTAAGGCAAAATTTCATATGCCACATATAGATGTTAAAATCTTTACCTACTCCTTCCTTTTAATCTATTGCTGTAGTGAAAGCAGCCATGTCTTAACTAAAATCATGACAAACTCTGAAATTGACAGGTGTTATGTATTCATCGTAAGGTGGGGATGGCAAGTGGGGGAACATTGACAAACTTCAGAAGAACAGCGTGTGTTTCTTAGCTCTCATAAAGAGCCCATTTGGTGTTTGCCAGTGTAAAAAAGCATATACCATAATGTGAGGTCAGTGTTGGTACTCTCAAGTCACCAGCATAGTGTGATGGGATTTAATATATGAAATGCTTTTTAATATGCTTATGCAGCAGAGTGATAATACATCATTTATTTTCCCATGGATGTTCATTTAGTGATATTATCTGCAGAGTGATACAGCTGTTTACTCCAATATGCAGATTTTTCAAATCTAATTCTTCTCTCTCAGAAGTTCAGGGGAGTTTCTCCACTGACTTTAGAGTGAGACAGTAAATCAAACATTAGAGCCTTTTGAAAACTGCATCAACAGCACTGTGGCATTAAATGTCAATGTATGAGCTGGTCTTTGCAAAGCTTTTATATATATTTTAGTCTTTTTGGAGACATTTTCATTTAATTGTCTGAGATATCGAAAATGCAAACTGTGGCACTGGAAGTTTTTTATTCCATAAAGTCAGGCACAAACCACATCAAGCCCAACGTTAAGATATTTAATAATTGAGTGAAAGAACTTCAAAGACTCTTCAAAAGTACTCATCTCTCAAGCTCACACCAGAGATGAATTTGGTTCATTGCCTTCCTATCTACCAACAAAGTACTAAGCATCCCCACAGAGGAAGCAATAAATAAATAATGCCATCACTGTAAGAAGTAGGCAAGGTGTATGGAAATGCAAAAAAAGCAGTACCTGTGGTATTTTAACCCTAAGAAACTCCCTAATGAGCTATGTGAAAAGATAGTGTTTGCACTAACTCACTTATTCTTCCTTAAAAAAAATGACTCCATCAGCTGGAAAACATTTCCTTATTCCTAAAAAAGGCAACACTGGTAAAATGAATTTCACATAGCAAATGCCTTAAAAATATAACTGCTGTATTTGTTTTTGCATATGTCCTAGTGTATGATCACTCCCTCCAACCTTCCTACAAATGCAGCTAATAACCTTTTACTTCTAGCTTGACCTTCACAATTATTTTAGTTATCAGGTTCAAATTAACATAAGCTGAACTAACATGAGAACTGTACTCACCTATTCATGAACTTGTATCGGCGGTGCAGGTAATAGATTTTTCTCCTGGAAGAACAGCAAAAATGAAGCCAGTCGAGAAGAAAACCCATCGTCAGTTACAGTATGAACTAGCAAGGAAGGAAAGGAGATTGAAGACAGAAGCCTGTAAGAGGTGGAGGAAGAGACTAAAAGAGAGATTAACAGAACTGTCACAGGAAAGCCACACAGACTCTGGTGGCATTTGAATTGCAAGAAGGTCATCGTTTTCGTACTGTCTTCTCTTTTTCTGCTACTTGTCATGTGTGAAAGACAGGGACCCAAAGATGTTTCTATTTCCAAGACGTCCATAAAAAGTTGCAGGAATTTTATAGGACCAATACTAATATGGATAAATTATCCTCTATGCATCTCTTATCCACTAGTGAATTACTAAAACTGCATTTGATAAAATGCAAGGGAAATCATTTAGAAAAGCCAGGGAAGTAGTGCCTGATGTTGCAATATGCCAATAACACATGCAGTGACAACCAGGACCAGTGTTTGCTGCTGGAGTATCAACCCCAGAAACAGAATATAGGCTACACAAACAAATTAGTATGTACTCAACACCCACCCCAGGATACAGCCGCCCCCTCTGCCCCTCAAACAGGCATTGCTGATTTTTGTTGTCAGTGCAATAAGCTGTGTGGGAGTGCCTGTGGGGAGCCAGTGAGCAGACAAGGGTGCACAAGCAGATGCATGCTGACCACACTCTCTTGGCCGGCTTTCCGATGGGCCCTGTAGGGCTCACATCACCCAGGGCAGGTGGAGTGGCCCCAAGCCATTCTGTGTAGCTCCAGAATGGGCTGTCCACCTCCTGTCCCACTCTGCTGCTCTTGCTCTCTTCTTACGTGCCTCTAGCACCACAGCTGTCAGGATTTGACCCATCACCTTCAGCAGAGATCACATCGTGATGAGAGGTAAGAAAATCTGAGGGCTTTAGGTGTGGCTTTGGGACTGATACTCTTACAGCAAGATTCGTGTGCCTGCCTGAACGTCAGTATCTTCCTCTGACTTTCCTCTAACCACTGGAGGTTATTGCTAAATGAAGGTGGTGTATTCTGAGAGGTGCCATCATGTAACACTGAACTGCATCACTTCTGGAAAAGGAAGGGCCACACCACACATTTCATTCTGAATATTTGTGAATATTAAATACAGTGTAGTAACGCTGCTGGTGCCTTGGAAGCAATCATGGTTGAGAGCATTCTAGAATAAGACAACCCCGATGCTCTATAAACTATAGAAAAAAAAAGTGGTTAGTTTCCATGTTAATTTTCAGAACTTAGATTTAACACAATATTTTGACATTATTGTTGTTACTAGTGCCCATATTGTGCTGATGAAGTGAAAATTTGAAGAGAAATTCATGCTGGTCAGCATCCTTTGGTCAAATCCTCCATAAGATAGTGCTGTATCTCTTGCCCTACTCAGCAGGAGCAGAGATGAGTCAAAGATAAGTGTTACTGAAGATGACATCCACCCCTTGATTTGCTTCAAATATTCAGAGGTATCCATTGCTTAGGGACCCCTGCTTTGAAACAGCAAGTTTTTTATTTAGTGATGTGTGGACCTTGGACAATTTCAACCTAAACTTACTGGGAGCTGTAAGCAATCAGCAACCCTTAAAACAAGGGTCAGACAAGTGTGCCTGGAAACAGGCAGTCTAGAATAGTGTACATTTTTAAAAATGCTGATTCTTGTCTTTAAGTGGTAAACAACATTGTTGCCCTTAAAATAAAAATTAAGAGCCTGCCTGTCAGACCAAAAAAACAAACAAAACAAAAAAAAAAAAAAAAAAACCCACAATTTCCTCTTAGCAACACTGTAGATAAGAATGAAGCTGTGGACATGAAGCACATCTTTCTGTATGGCACCTGATTTGCTAACTGCTGAGAAATAGATCTCAAAGCAGGGACTTCAGATCAGGAAAGAACAAACTGATCACAGTGACTAAAATCTGAGTTCCTGGTGTACTTCTTAATCATGGGACCTTATCCTTCTACTGGGCCAGGTTCATCTCAAGGAATGCCAGGGAATATAAAGGAGGTACACTTTTGACCCAGTCCATCTTTTCTGTGGCTAGAACACTTTTTTTAAAAGAATACGAATGTTTTGTAATGATCCATGATAGCGTTTATGTTTTTCTCTAGCACTAGAAGCCCAGATAAGAGCAATTGAAGATTTGCTGTGTAAATGAAAACAAAACAAAACAAAACTAAGCATACAGACATAGAAAATAAGCCTGCAATTTTGTCCTTAATTCATATCCATTATTCCTAGGAAGTTCTGTAATATTACAGCTTGTCTCATACCAGAGGCATTTGTCATCCTTAAGTAAGAAGAAAACAGGAATAGAAATCCTGCAAAGGACACAAACTCACTAGTTGCATATTCTGGGTCTGATCCTTTTCTTGCTCAGGAGTAATTCCATTAAAATCAATGGAGTTATGCATCTATAAACCCTGCTAATTGAAAGAAGAATCAAGACCTCTCAGTTCATGGGTTTTGGTCAGTTTGAGTGGAAATCTTCATGCTATTTTAAATCTTCTGGTAACCAGCAGAGTAAAATAGATATTTTACAGAGAAAATTTCATAGCTCAACATGCAAATAATATTAAATAAATGATAAAAATAATCTGAATGATTATGTGAAATTAATTTGGTTGTCAGTGACATTTTATACAATTTCTTTATTTTCTCCACAGGCAAAAGCACTTACAGTCTGAATTGTTCTCTTATTAGATGTGATACTTATTTATAACCTGCATTTCCATAATTATGCACTATACAAGCAGAAAATTTACAGGTGCTGAACATACCAGATACGTCCAACAGACATGCACTTTCTGTGCTGCCTTACGTACCTGGATCTTCTTGACCTCCCATTGATTTCAATGAAATGTCCATTTAAAAAACAGCAGCGCACAAGTATGCAGGGGGCTCCAGCAGTGAAGGGGTTAAAGGGCCTAAGGATAGAATACCCCATGAAAACAGCTGCACTGCTACAGCTCACCTTAATTTCAAACCAATACTCTACTGAAATTGCAGGCATTAACAAGAAAGAACAATGACTATGGTATCTATGGCACTCCGTTTATACTTTCACAGGATGTGTGGTATCTTACAGATGAGCTTTCCATGTGCATTTCGGAGTTATTTTTACTTTAGCTTTACAGTAAAGTGTGAAGACAAAATACAGCTACACCTACCTGAAAGGCATTCTTACATTCATTAGTTCAGCGTATTTGCCCAGGACCTCCCAAGGGGCATGCAGCTTCACAAAGATGATGTCACTGTTTGTTAGAGATGACTGCAAGAGAAGAAGAAAACAGCCACCACGGCTTACTTTTTCAGGCAAGAAAGAGAGAAATCACCGGCGGTGGTCAGTATTTAGTCTTGTCTTGTGTCACCCCTCCCATTTCCTGATTCTTCCTCAAGCACATGGAGCTCTATCTGGATTTTACCAACTTATTTTCCTTCTGGTTTCCTTCTGGTTTCCTTCTGGTTTTCCCTGTGACTCCCGTCTGGCCTGTACACACATTCACTGACACTGTCTTCTTTCCTATGGGTTATATGTAGCGTATAGAGATTTTTATGCAGGATATTCACATCAGAATATCTAGTACTTTTTTAATAGTACTTTTCAAGAAAGCTACAGCAGGGTCAGCTGAAGCTGTATTTACTGAGAACACTGACAGTCAAATGTTAATACTGAAAGATGAATTTTTCAAATTCTAATGAAAATCAATGATATTCTCATAAATCTGCACTTAATAGAGCTTGCAACAACTAAACGGATCACATTAACAGGGACAACTACCACTGGCTGAATTCAAGGAATATCGAGGAAATGGGTGGAGGTGTACAGGTTATAAGAAAAGGAAAGTGTGAGGACTGAGAAACTAGGCAAGAAATTTGTTAGTTTAGAGATTAGTTAGGCTTTAGGGATGATATCCTAGTCTTTTATACATTGTAGTATATTAAATATTTCTCACATTAATTCTTAGCTATTACAACATACTGGGGGTTCTTAAATCTGGTGTCACTTATTTGGAAGTTGCAGTGACTATAAGGGTTGAAGGCTGACGTTTGTATTTTTGATGTCTTTTGATTCTTCCCTCCACTACTCTGATAGATGTAGAAATCATTGGAATTGTCATAGCATGTTCATATCCTTAAAGTAGCCAGAACATTATTACTAGTCTGTGAAGGGTGACAGGAATTAAAACTCCAGCAGTTAAGATACATATATATGACTTTTCTCAGCACAGACAAAAACAACAGACCAATACAAAACAAACCAATAACAACGAAACAGGAAAACAAAACAAAACAAAAGAGTCATTACAGAGATAACATTTTTTAAAACAAGTAGATTTTTTTGAATCCTCAAAAAAGGACACAGAAATTTTTGTTGCCAAATTATTATTAAGCTGCAAGAAAAAAATAGATGTAGTGCATAGTAGAACAAGTGAATTTCTGGTATTAAAAACTTCAGAAAAAATATCTTACTGTTCTATTGGTAACTTCCTGCAAAATATTTCAACAAGAAATGATAGAACAGCAAAAAAATGCCCTCAAGAGAGTTGCATCAGAGACAATGAATTCAGCTGTAATCTTTCCATTGACTTCTATGGATTCCAAATCAGATCCTTAATGATGTTTTTCTTTATAAGTACATTTTGCAAATTATCTTTAATTTGCCTACAAGACTTTAGCAAGTAGATACCACAAAAACAAGACTAAGTTCTGCTACTCTAAAATTTTACAGCAAACTACTCTCAAAGATAAGGTTCAGAATATTCAGTGCAAAGAAGGCATTCTTAATAAAACAATTTCTTACAGGAATGTATTTTTAAAATTCTTGTTAAACACACTAGCAAGGCGTATTTAGTTTAATTGAAACCTGATCTTCAAAACCTAGAATCATAGAATCATGCAGGTTGGAAAAGATCTCTAAGATCACCTGGTCCAACCTTTAACCTAGTACAGACAAGTCCACTACTAAACATGATAGAATGTCTTGTACGATAGAATTAAAAGCACCACAGTCTGGCTTACAGATGTACAATATACAATGAGTTTCAGTCCTCAGTTTCATCCATCTACTATTTTTTACAAGCTGTAATTTTTCTCTCCTTCTTCCTGCTCACCTACTTCCTTTTTCAGTTGATCTGAAACAATCATATTATGTAATTCCTGAAAATACTGTATCAGTATTGAATAATCGCAAGTAGATGTTTTAGTAGCCCATACTTCGGTATCAGACATATTCCTTAATTCCCAACATTTCCGGCTTCACTGACAAATCACTTCTAGCACTTTATCATTGCAGCTAATCTCAGAATACAGGCAGTGCCATAGGCACCTGTATAATAGACTTGCCCGACTAGCAAGATTATCTTTCTCTTATACCACTAAGTTTGTACAGGTACTGTGTTCCCAAAGAAAACAAATCTAACACAGATGTGCTTAAAAAGTAAGTACCATATTTCTCGGGTATCACTATGTAAGGAGTGGAAGAAACTAATGTTGGGGCCATTTACATAACTCCAAAAGTATAAACATCTTTGGCGAGTTACAGTCATCAGATAGGCCAAGGAAAATTTGTAAAGAAAGGGCAGGTTTTTCTTCTTCTGAAAAGAGGCTTTCATGTCTAGAAACAGAGTGGTGTTAACTGCTGTTTAATTTAAGTCCTGGCCATCAAAGTCACATGTATTCCCACAAGCATTCTAGGTCCAAGACTTAAAAATATATATTCACTATTGACCTGACTCTTCTCTTTCTGAAGTTATCATTGTTAGTCTGAATGGAAGCAAAGTTATGCTGACATTGAACATCTCTTGAAAAGCCCACGTTTTGCAGTATTTGCAGGCTGTTTCTCAGGATCAAGGCTGGAGATTTGTGTCCTTTGTCAAATATACTCTTGAACACTCTCCTCCAACAACAAAGATATTTTTGTTCATTATCAATAATATTGTCAAGTCATTTTATGACAAAAACAACTGTAGGACTCACGTTTGGGTGAGCGTAATTGTTTATTTGCCTTGAGGCTACTAGGCAGACAACTGCAAATATCAATGCTCTAATTTATGTATGTACATCAACAGGGAAAAGATGTGAAAGGAAAACAAACCAGGATTTACCATTAATGTGTTTTCCTTAACATAATTTAAGGAAACCAAATACTCAAGATTGGGACTCCTCCCACATTTTAGTCTTCCTTATCAAAGTAAAAGAAGAGGAAGAGATTTTGTAACAGACCCAGCAACCAGACTTAAATCTTACCTACATTAGGAAGACCCAGCAAGGCAACTTAAAAAGCCAGAATGGGAATAGTGCCATAATTACTGGCAAACAGCTTATTCTTGTTAGGAACAACATGCAGAAAAATCCAGAAAATAAGAGAAAATCAATGTCCTTCCCCTGATAACAGTCTTCTCTATATCAAGCTCCATATGATGTCTCAGTGCAGAGTATTAAATAGTAACTTCCATAAGTCCCACTTTTTGAAAATTACTCTGTTATGTTAATGGCACAGATTGATTTGCCATGTCAAGTGAATTAGGTGGAAAAAAACCAAACCCCACCAAATTATAGCTGATTAAATCATTCTTCCTCTGCAAAAACAAAGTAAATGTAAATTCACAAAGGTAATTCCATAGAACTGGACAAGCAGCAGTGATGTTCTGCCAATACTTTTCAAAAGTGCACACATTACCCCTAGGTAAGTACTTACATACTATTAATATATGTCCAGTTTGAGGGAAAATATTACACATTCAAATGCATTAACTTCTATGTTCATGGATCAAAGGAAAGTAGTAAATAATAGTGCCAATATCTTTCAAATACATCCTTTCAATCACAGCACAGGCTTGTTTGAAAAGTAGAATATACAGCTCACATTTAAACCAAGATTTTAAGAAGCTTTTGGCTTACAAGAAACCATAGGGCAAAGCAGTAAGGATGAAAATTAGATAAGAAAGAAAGAAAGAAAGAAAGAAAGAAAGAAAGAAAGAAAGAAAGAAAGAAAGAAAGAAAGAAAGAAAGAAAGAAAGAAAGAAAGAAAGAAAGGAAGTCCTAACTAATCAATAGAAAGCTGTTAATAAAATAATTTTTGCATAAAAGAACATGTATAAAATACAGAATGACTTGGTATAAGGAGACAGAGGTAAGTGATTACAATTTAATATGATTTTGATATGAAAATTTGATGATAGGGTAAAGCTTTATCTTTACTTAGCAAAATACTTCCAGAGGTTCAGCTTCACTGGAGTTAGTAATGCAAGCAGGTGGCTGGCTATTGCCAGCATTCAGGCAATGTGTCATCTAATCCAGCTCAGAGCAGGTGTCATTGTTACAGTGCTTAATTTCTGGCATCATCTGACAGAATCTCACTGCTGGAACAGAACAGAGTTAGTAACAAGGGGAAATGTTTGCAAATATCCTTTCATGTAGACAGAAGTGTGAGTGGAGAGGGAACTTAAAGAACAGGGTAGGTTACCTGAGTAGAAGCAAAATGCAAATATTATCTCATTGCTCAAGTTTACTGTGCAACAATGAGCTTAGAGTCTGCAAGAAAGAAATACAAATTGCTTAGAGTTAAGAAACAGTGTGAGAAAGGATGCCTTTAATCCAATCTCATGTCATCTGCATTCACTTAGAGTGGAGAGTGTGAATGTCCCAGTAACGTAACATAGATGTAGTAAATCTACCATGGAAACAATATTCTGACTTGGACTCCACTTCCTAGAGAAAGGATTAAAAATACCTGCAGCATGACCATCTTAATGGAAGAGGTTGAACTGTCTGTGAGGCAATGATAAAACATTTCTTGATAATCCCATTAGTAAATACTGAGTACAGGTTTGACGTGTGTGGATAAGATTCCTGTGACAAAATAGCTAATCACATGGATTTCATCTGACAGTTGATGGGATGCATCTTTTAATTCTTCTGGACTGGAAGATAGTACAAACATGTGAAATTAATTATTTGCAGGGTTAAAAATTCAAATAGGTGAAACGTCTGAGTAGAAGAATATATTTTTACTTATGTACATGTTATTTCATATTGACTCTTTACATGAGAGATCTGTTACACATTGCAATTTTAGATTTAAAATGTTAATATTTTATATAGTGATAGTTGAGATCATCAAACCTTTTGATTGTATTACGGACCAAGAAAGGTCCCTTAAGTACAATATTTTACTTTTAGCACCACAGGCTGTGAAAAATATATCGTAAAACTGAATTACATTTTATCAGGCACTTCCACAGTGATTTATCCCAAGTGTAAAATAAAAAAACAATATTTTCACAATATAGATATATGTCGTATTAATCATTTTTTGAAGTTTAAAATGCTTACATTTAATGAATTGTCTATTAAATATTCATATTTTCTTTTAGAGGCTTGTTGGAGAAACATTGCTTTGACACAGAAAAGGCAATTTATTTTTTGTCAAACAGTTAATTTCACAAACTTAACAATCAGTCAAACACACAAAATGTGCAGGCAGGCTTATTATAGTTTTTGCATACAAATAACCTAGAGGAACTGAACAAGATGCTTATCACATAATCATAGAATAAATGAGGTTGGAAGGGACCTCTGGAGGTCATCTAGTCAAAACCCTGCTCAAGGCAGGGACAGCCACAACCACAGCTGTGGTTGAATATCTCCATGGGTGGACACCTCACAACCTCTCTGGGCATCACAGCCGCTCTGGGTGTAAGGACCATTACTGGCCTTCCACATGGTTGCAGAAGTGTTTGCAGCAGCACAGGTTCTGAGCACCTGCTCATGCTCCAGCAAGATGAAGGCATTTGTTTTTTCAACTTCCTTTTCAGGCTCTCTTAGTTCACACATTCAAGGAAGATAAGAATTACTTATATGACTGCCAACCAGGACACCAAAGTCTTTTTGGTGTCAATGCTTTCTCTGTAGTTCTCAACTGCAGTCTGTACACCTTTGTATTTGCCAGTGTAGTGCAAAATTCTTTCTCAAGAGAGATGCCAGTGAACTTAGCAAGACCACAGCTGAGGAAGATCCTAGTCCAGATTACACTGTTAGGAGAGAGGCTTTAGTGCAGACCACATGCCATAATGTAGCCCCAAGTTACTCAGGTCAGCTGCACACTCACAAAGTGATATGATATTCCTCACATCGAGGGAGTAGCAGAGTCAGTGCATGCACCTGGTTGTGCAGGGCACACGTGCTCTGAGACTGCTGCCTGCCTCTGCTCTGCAAGAAAGGGGAAGTCTCAGAAGACCACTCTGACAGTTCCTTCTCAGACGTAACACAGGTCCCCATTCTGCCAGACAAAGGAAAAGCACCAAACAAAACACATGATCCAGTTAAATGAAGGGGAATGATGCCCATGAAGAACATGAATAATTACCAGCTATAGTTGTTCGTAAACTCTGAGAGTTTGGGCAGCTCAGATGCTTGTTCCCCCAACCTATATCCCAGTTTTCTGTGCTTTATCTTACTGATAGTATTATTAGAACTGGGAAGAGTTTGAGGAACCGTCTTTTGATAAGTCATTTTGCATTGTTTAACTCAATGATGCAAAACTATTCTGTCTGGCTCATTTGTGGGCAGACACTGAGTGAACCACTTTCCCATTCCTCTCTGCCATTATGCAAATAGTTAGAATATCCTTTAATAAGATGGCTATAGTGAATTTCTGAGCAACTGCACTCTGTAGTCTTACTAAAGGTACTCAAGTTATCTGATACAATGACAGGGTGTAAACAACAATTTTACAAGGGAAGTTGTTTTGGAAACTTGCAAAAGCATATCGCAGAACAGCTGACTCTCCAGATACAACACCATTACTACATGAAAGGAAAGTGCTTTCCAAAGCAAAATATGATGGTGAGAATAGGCTTGATTACTGCTGTTCAGCTCCCAGTTCAGATTACTGCACTTAGGTAGATTTACCTTTTTATCCAAGTCCCAAACCATGCTCAGACTGTGCAAGACTTCCTACCAAAAAATAAAAATACATATAAAACAACAAGAATTAAAGGCTAATCCATCCTAATGTTCTGGCTTCACCACATCACAGTTTCATGTTGATCATGAAAATGAAATTTTACAGTCTAGTGCAGAGAGGAAGTTCCTAATAATTGATAGTCTACATGATTTTTCATCTGTCTCTGCTCCTCTAGGTTCATAGTAGTTTGACTTCCATATTTAATTAAATCATCTGATGTTAAAAATGCATACATTGGAAACAGAAGAAAAATAAAAGTTTCTTAAGCAAACATAGCATAATTAGAACTTAACTGGAGACAGAAGATGAAATTGAAATACGTAATAGGATCTCTAAACCTAGAAGGGAGTATACTGGATCCTTTGTGCATTTCTGTACAAATCCCTTCATTTGCTAGATGTACTTTAAATGAAACAGGGTAAATATGTGATAAGGACAAATTATGGTTTTCCTGTGTTCTAATTTGTCGTAGTAAGGCAACATCCCTTCATGGCACAAGGTACTGACAAGGCAGACACCTAAACAGTAGCTCCAGTTCTAAACAATTATTGCCATTCGTAATATGCCTGTTGGCATAAGGTGCTTGATGAAAACACCTCCCATATGACACAGAAAAGCAAAGCAGCACCATATGGAGCCCAGTATTTTAATGGTTTGGCTAAATGGGATAGAGGACAAGGATGATTTGCTCTCCTAGTTCAGAGCTCTTACATGAAGATATAGCAAGAGGTGTAGAAAACAAACAAGTCTTTTTTTTTTTTTTTTTTTTTGCCTGAAGGCCAACATCATCATCAAATGAGGTAATGTTAGTTTTGATCTGCTTGCATATGTTTCAATGTGATGAAACTAACCCTAAAATTGTTTGCTGAATAATGCTGAAATTTAAGATCCTTATCGATACACAGTTATTACGATAACACAGTGAAACTAAGTCTTCAAGTAATACATACACTGGCAAAGAATCCCCCCTCCAAATTCTCTTCCTCCATCGAAACCACTATAAAAATATCTTTGCTTAATAGACAGTATCGTCTTTTTCTACAGATGAAGAAATATTCATTCTGTTTAAGAAGTCTTCAGCTAGCAAAAGGCAGACTGTTCAGATTAGGAAAGTGCAAACATCTTTGTTATCTATTGAGATCTTTTTTATCTATTGAGAGAATTAACATTATGTGTAAAGTTTTCTAGAATCTTTTATTTTGCCCACTTTACATAGAGGGGCTGTGTCACTAAGGGCTGCAGCAGAGAAATCACAGCCCTAAGGTGGAACAGAAGACATCAAAGTGCTTTTTATCTCTGTAGTACTATTTGGATACTTTTATTCAGAGTAGAACTTTGGAGTAGAATTGAAATTACCACCTATCATACCTCTAAAACTAATAGATTTGGTATACTTACAGCAATGTGTTTTATTCTCTTGTATGGGGAAGTGTAAAAATGCAAATTGAAAAGGAAACTAAGATAAAATCCCACTTCAATTAATAATCCCAGTCTTTCTATACACTTTGTAAATGCAATATAATTAGACTTTTTCTTCTATAGCAAGGATTTCCTGACTGAAAAATTACAATTCCATTAGATTAGATCTCTGAAAAGAGTCAATATGACTCATACACCAAGGGCCCTGTAACTTATAATTCAATCATTTTGTTGAAAGGAATTTGTTTAAAAACAAAGCTGGGCTTAATGAATATTGGAAAATATATTTTAAAAATGGGGGAAAATTCCATTAGTGCTACAGTAGTAGACAATGGGAAGAAATTATCCAAACTACAGAAAACTTTCTCAATATATCACCACTTAAGGAATTATAATTGTTAATACACTGCAGGCTGTCCTTCCACATATTTAAAATACAGAAATTTTAGTATGTCCAAGAAATGCAGTGTAGAAATGTTGTATTTTGAACCATTTTTGATTCAACTTTATAGAGACACTATACTTCTGCTGTAGAAACACCTATACCCTCAGGCATGATAACTTCCACACATGACAATATAGTAGTGAATTTGTTAAGAAAGAAATGGTATTAAAATTGTATGGCAGATACTTTTCTCTGTTCTTGTTAGTAGTTACTGAAAGGTGTATGACTGAATTGTTATCATCTCAGTAATAAAACTGATGAATTTCTTTCCTAAAATAATCTCCTTGCCCTACTCTCCACAATTGCCATATTGCTTTTCAAAGAAAAATAAAATAATAAAAAAAACAACAAACAAAAGTGATTTCTGCAGTGTAACATTTTAAAGCAGCTCCTCTCCCACCTGTCTTACACACACACAACAACTGACAAATGTTTCCCACTGATATATTTGTTTCCTCTTTCAGAATCCCATCTCTCTGTCTTGCTTGTCTCCTCCTCATCAGTCTGTGTCACTTTTCTCTCACCAGGTTCCTTAACACCACCACAGAAGGCTACTTCTCCTGCCGATCACTCTCTGACTGCACCATAACTCTAACAGATGTACGAAGGAGGCAGTTCCAACATCAGACCTCTTCTAATTACATAATTACAACCTCCAGAGTGTAATAAATTATTATTATTATTATTTTTTGAGCTGGAGGAAAATTGTATTAAATGAACTTATGTAAAAATTCACAAACTACCAAGATATGGACTAATTAAAGAAGGATCAGAGAAGGACAATAAGAATAATCATGAGTTTTGGGAAACTTGACCTAGAGGAAAAAATGTAAAGAACTGGGATGATTCAAAATACAGAAGAAAATGCTAAGCACATAACAGTATGTTTATCTATCTATTTATTTATTTATTTATTTTTATTTATAAAATATGTAACAAGTAGTTGTGACTAGGAAGAGAATGAACTGCTCTCCACCTTCTGAATGAGGCAAGAAATAACAGGATTAAATTGTAGCAAATAAGATTTAGGTCAGATACAGAAAAAAAAAAAATCAGGCTGAACAGTGCTGAAACATTAGAGTGATTTGTAAGGGAAGGCTTCTGACGTTAAGGCAGAGGTTAGACAAACTCTTGGCAGTGTGTCACTGTCCTGCCCTTGGAGCTGTGGGAGCCCTCCAGTCTCCTCTACTGCAATTTGCTAGAGGATCAAGTAGTTTTTAAAACATTATAAAATCAAACCTCTCTTATTTGGCATTGTTCATCTTCATTCTGCCCTGGAAGATGTGATAATACAAGGTCAATGAAACAGAGTATGTCATCACAAGAAATAATACACTAGGAAACATGAACATAGCATGAACCAAGTACTAGGAAAAAAAAGAAAAGGCAGTTCAGAGAGCAAATAGTGGTTAAATTTCCTTTTCAAAGCCACAGATCTGAAAGGGAGGTTCTATGCTCAGCACAACTACCTCTTGGATTTAGCTGTGCCAAAAAGCTGTGAAGCCCTGAAGTGTTGTTAGGGCTGAGTTAATAAGTAGGATTTCCATTGGCAAGGGAAACAAAGAATTTTGTAAATGGAGTCAGAACAATAAAGAGCAGTGCTGGGGACTGAGACATCACTGGTATATTTGGTATAAATCCCTGACATTCCTACCAGGAACAGGATGTAGAAGAAATGTGGGAATGTTTGAAAGAGGATGAGAGATTCAGCCTTGGGAAAAAGGCAGGGCTAAGAAGCAAACTCAAAGCGCTCCACAGGACAAGCCAGTGCTGGGAGACCCAGAGTGGGAGAAGCAGGACAAAAAGAATTACTTAGTTCCCCCGGTGTGGCTGAAACAATGGCTCAAGCAGGAAGACCTTTAAGTGTTAAGTATGAGCTAAAAGTATTGTTTGCCATATTTTCTGCTTAAGTTCCAGTACCTAATCCTTTGCTAAAGTAGGATGTGTTTGCTATTTTTATTATTATTATTTGGTATTTTTAGTAACCTCAGGTGAATCTGAAAAGACCAAGGCATAGCACCTTCCCAAAGGCAACAGATGCAACTAAAATGGGTCCACATGTCCCATCTAGTACCAGTCTGGGATTTCCAAGAGTTGGGATGTGGGGCTGGAAGGATCATAGGGTGCTTGTGAGTGTTAAATGTGGGGAAAAAATCCTATATCATGCTCCCATGGGGCTGTTAACATAATATGTCCTGGAAAGACGGCAGAAGTAAAGAGAACTCTTGACTCTGGAGAAATTAAAACTGTCACCCATCCACCCCATTGTTTTGCTTTCACCATTCTAAAATGTAATTTTTGAACATTATTTGTCTGCAGTACTTTCTGTGGAATACAGCATTATTTTACTTACAATCAAAATGAATTTCTGAGATCTCCAGGTTCTGTAGGCATCAAGATCAAAATTAAGAGGTTAAGGGCATTAGAAAGATATCATTTTATAAGCTTCAAGATCAAAATTAAGAGGTTAAGGTCATTAGAAGCATATCTTCCCTTTGTTAAAGACATACACTTGACTGAGAACAATTCAATTTCCAAGAGGCTGGGACCTCAAGAGTAACACAATGTAACAGATCAGTGCTTTTGGATATTACCTGGATATAGCTTGTTGACAGTGCTCTAGGGCTTTATGGACAGTTAGTGAGAATGTTTTTTCCAGCCTTCAGAGAGGTGTATATGCACTTTTTAGAAAATACAAATTGTAAGTATTCAAGAAAACCTGAAACATATTCATGCTTCCATTGCAAGTTTTTAGGATGTGCATGTGACAATCTCTGAACATGGAATGAGAGATGGATGTGCAAGTAGTTCATTCACTTCCAAGTATACTCCGATGAGATCTGTACCAAACTGTGGGTCTGGCACTGTACCTCAGACTACTTATCTAATTGTACTTTCCTGTAGTCACAGGAAGTAAAATGGCAGTGCAGTGAACCTGACTACAAAGGCTGCTGTCAGTTCTTTTCTGCACCAGGGTTCTAGTCAGGGCTTTAGAAAATCTGGTTTTCTTTTATATTAAACAGTATCTGATGGAAAATGTCCTTACAGGTAATCTATGAAATAAATTCAGAATAAAATCAGTAAATAAATATTTTTGCTAGGTATACATAGTTAGTCCTACAGGAACCTTTCAGTGATCAGCTGTGATGACATTTAAGAGAACTGCATTTTATTTCAACACAGAACTGAACAAATTATATGAAAATGAAGAAAATTGAACACTATTTTTAAAAATGTATAGTTAAACACATGAAAAACTTCAATTTGATTTAACTTCAAAAGTCATAGTCCACATGAAATAACATGTTTTCATGTGTTTCTGGATTATATAAGCACTTTTAAACATTCTGTTGTCTTTTTCCCCCCATTTTCTCTTTCACAAAGCTAAATCTTTCTAAACAACTATCATGGCATCAAACTATCAAACACCTAATTTTAAAAATTCAAAAAAGTTTTCACATTTTTTTTTCTCAGCTAAAACTGGTTGCCCCCTGATTTTACTTCTAACAGATTTGTCTTTACAGTGGGGCTGTCCTACCTGCATCACATTATAGTGTATTGCTGTAAAGAAACATCAACTTCTTTAGCTCATGTCCAGGAGAAGAATGCAATCCCAGCCTGGGGCATCACTCCTGAGTTTTAACGCTGTGATATTACATATCCAGTGATGTGCAGTGTTATGGTTATATATGTTTCATCTCTGGTTTTGCTAGTGATTTCTTGGGCAAGCGGATGTTTTCTCTGTGCAGTTTTTCTTCAGCACTGAAATGGGAATGACACTTTCTTCCCCACAGTTGTGATGTGTAGACCCTGAACAGATGTTCTGTAAGTGCTTTGAGGGCCATCTTGCAAACAGTAGATTTGGAAATGGACTTTCATTCCCTCTCTCCTTCACTATCTTCAGTTATGTCATACTTCATATATATATAAGATTTGTCTTAAGATGGTAAGGGCTTGTGCAGTATTTCTAAATGTATTTTATACCCAGATTTTTTATATGGGAGCTGTACAGTGAGAAGATGTCTTTTCTTACTTGTCTGCCCTGATTTAATGAAGATATACCTCCATATCTTGACACTAGCTTCTTAATGCTTAATAACCGTTATCTTTTTCCCCCTCTACTCCAAAACTCCAATATGTTCATCTTCCCCATATCATTTTCACTTTGTGCCTTTTGGCTGGTGTAATGCATTAGAAACACACATGGATTCTGTTTCCTTTTGCAACATGGACAAAAAAAGTCCAATATTTAAATGTAAATTGACATAGAAAGCACTCATCAGTTCACAGTCAAAAAAGCATAGAATAGGAGATGTCAAAGACTGGAAAATCTGTAGAAGCATAGTTTGGGGGGATGGGTGTAGAATTGAATGTTACAGTTGTCTCACAATTCTGTTTGCTGTTTGTTTTACACTCTACCAGTATGGGGGTGACCCTACAATCCATAGATCTACTCATGTAAAGCTGCAGATATCACCTGGGGACAAGAAGAACAAAAATGTGTATCTTTAGCAGTTTAAAGCTATGTTGTGTGCCATATATCTGACCCAGTTTCCCCTGCTGGACACTGGCAAGCTGATATATTTGCATCAAAACTCTGGTTCTATCATGGCTCTAAACCCACTAATCCTGAGAAGTTGCCTGAAGGCTTAGTCCCGAAGAGCAGACATCACAGGTGTGATTCAAGGCAACTATGTTTAGAAGTCTGCACTGGAGAGGAACAGGCACCTTCAGGGTACAATTCACTTGTTCTATTTTAGCCTTCCATCCTAGATTGAAATGAATTGCTGCCCAGAAGGACCTGTTACTTCCCAGCCAGATATCTATTTTGCAAACAGCCACAGTCAAGAAGATTTTTTTTTTCTTCCTCTTTTGGGTCTCTGTACCTTATTTTCACTGGGTCCCCATTACCCTCCTTCCTCATCATCCACCCCAACTTCTGCAGTAGTGTAGATACGCTAGTTCCTATAACTCCACCTTCATGGGTGGCTCTAATTCACTCTCCTATGAATTTCTGAAACTAATGATAAAATCCATAAACTTGCACTGGGTTATTGACCCTAGGTACTCTAGATAGAGTAGAGTACAAGCTTCCCTCCAGACAATTGCTGTTTCAGGACATTTGTTTATCCCGGTGCTGTCTCAGAAAGCCACAGTTTCCAATAGCAGTGGCACTCATAGTACAAAATCAAGAACATGAAGGGCCAGGTTGTATTCTGCATTGAGCTACATATACAGACAAACAACAACAGCAACAACAACAACAACAAAAACAACTTCCAGCCAGCTCTTCTATGGCAGTAAGAGTGCTTGAGCTTCTCCAGATTACCCAGGAAGAGTGGTCACAGATCTGATTATTAATTTGTGAAGGGCATAGGCACAGAAGTTTAGGAATGGAAAGACAAGTTCCTAAGTGGAGAAAAACATATAAAAAGAAGTGTATGGTTTTGGGAATTTCTGGAAGTTAGGCTAACATATACTAAAACTGGGTCAATAGCTGCCTTTCACTTAAGACAAATGTAAAAAGTATTTGGGATCCTGTTTGGAATGGATATATATAAAAACAAATGAGAAAAAAAAAAGGAAAAAATGAGCAAAATAAGCAGGAGGTTGGACTACGCACCTCCTGAGGTCTTTTCCAAACCCAATTATCCTATAATTCTATGAAAGGGCAGGGAAAGAGCCAGTCCTCTGGACTAGGCATGAGTGCTTTGTGATATGCAAACAAACTTGAGAGACACAAGTCACTGCTCACCTAGTCAGAAGAGGTAGATGTGCATACACTGGGAGGAGGAAAAAATCACAGTTTTAAAGAAACAGAGCTGGTGAAGAAAATGATCCTAAGAAAAATCTTTAGAGAGGGAACTTTTTGCCTCAGAGCTGGCTGACAAGTGTTCAGTATTATGAGCAAATAAAGCATCTTCCAAGTGATTCCACCAGACTCTAAGGAAACTTTATACATTTCTTTTCAACAAACAGGATTGCAACAAAGGTAGAAAAAACTTCCTTCTGCTTTTCACTCCCTGGTCAAAATAGTGTGCAGGGTTCTTAACTGGAGCATGCTTCGGGTTACTTGGTGAAGGGATTTACAAGCCTAATCTGTAGAATAGTAGAATAACTCTAGAGCTGTTAAATCCCCATAAGGCCATCAAATTAAGGTCTGTTTCAAAACAGTTTCATATGCCTGCATTACAACAGATCAGAAAAAGTGATGCATGTAAACATGCCTGCATAGCTTTCTCCTGAATGTGGACAGCTTCTATTTTAAATAAATAAAAAAATGCATTACAGTAATGTATTTTATTGATGTTTGGTAATTGAGAAAATCAGACGTGAACAATTATTGGAATCATAAGAATGTCTTAAGTGTCTCATTTAAATTGATATTTTAAAGGGAATGGCCTGAATTAAAAAAGGTAGCATTAGACCGATTAAAAAGACTTCATGTAATTTTCCTCTCTCACACATGCACAAATAATAAGAAAAGAGATGAAAGTCACAATATATTCATTAGAATTTAGGAACTGCCGGTCACTACCAGTCAAGCAAATAAACTAGCTGATATATTGCTTTCAAAAAACATTTTTCCTTCTGAAACTAAGCCAATTAAACTAAAAATGTGAAAAGAATACACTAAAATCAGATGAATGGGTTGTAACAGCTCATTATGAAAGATAATTTTCCAACCAATTTAATTTTAAAACCTAAATTCAAACTCTTACATTTTCTACATAATGAAAAGGTTTATATTCAATGGTAGGTATGTCACTTCAGAAACACAGAAAGATGTAGGAAAACTATATACTTCTACTTCTTATGTATAAAAGTATGTGAAAGTCCTTGATTATTGAACCCTTATAACCAGCATATAATGGCATTTTTTCAAAATATGATGTTTATAAACCAACCTGAAAGAAGGTAAAAAAAAACAAAAAACCCACAAACAAACAAAAACAAACAAAACAACAACAAACAAACAAACAAACAAAAAAACACCCACACCACTACCATCAAAAAAAAAAACAACACAGAAAACAAAGAGAAAATTTCCCCAAATCTACCAGTCATTAAAAATAATGGTAATTTTGCATTTTACAAGATGGAGTTATATTTTTGAAATTCCAAATGTACATGTCTCTATTGTTTTCTTCTGTCTTCATTCATTTTCAGTGTGGAGGTTTTCTTCTTTTTGAATAGTTTTGAATTTTAAACAGATTAAAGAAATGGTTGTTACAAAAGTAACCTCAAAGGTCTTATATTAGTGCTTGACAATGGAGACTTCAGAAAGGAGAATCAATCTTATTTCTTATAAAAGGAAATATCTACTTGAGTCTATTAACAGAAACAACAAGCTACACCTAAGAAAAGTAGTAAGTACTGCACCATGAAACTCTTCAAGAGGAAAGAAATGGGTTTCTAAATTGTTCCACCTACAAGGCACTTTTATAGATTCTTTCAAAAGCTTTCATGTATAAATACAAGTTGTCTGTACACAGAAGAGAGTTTTGTAAATTAGATAGGACTGTAAACAGAAGGACATGACTAATTAGGACAGAGGTTTCAGTCAATGGGCTATCTCAGAAATGTTATTTCCTCAGCTTTATTAAACTGAATTTACAACATCACTTCATTACCAGTCTGAAACGGCAAGAAACGAATACATATATATGCAGTGAATAATGTTGGTTTTAATTTGGGTCCAGAGAGCCATAAACTGAAACATCTTTGTCAATAAAGTCTGAGCACTGAGGTCATTTGACTAGCTCTATTTGTGAGGCTGCTACTGCAATTTAAATACAGTTAATCCAAGGCGCGCAGCACCAGTACTCCGCTCACTCCATGACTGAGCTAACCTGGCATACCAAAGAAAGAAAGTGGCCGATGAGAGGACTTGGAGCCCCTGTGCCAAGAGACCATGAGGAAGGGAATTTTCCTCTCCAGAATCATGCTGCCCTCCTGGGACTGCTTGCAAGGGGTGCAGCCCTACACCACTTCGTGCTGCAGGGGAAGACTCAAACAATCCCTAACCATGAGGGTACTACAGGTATTTGAAATCATCACTATTTGTTCAGAAACATAATGCAGTAGATACAATGCCATCTTTTCAAAACAAGCTCAATGCCAAAATCACCAACACAATATGAGAACCTGAAACACACTCCTGGCATTTCCATATACTCTGTCTTTCTGCTCCCTACAGACAGCTCTAGATTTCTGCTCATTAAGACAGCACAGTCAGGGAGAGTTGCAGCAAGCCAGTCATGTCACCTTTGGGCAATAAAAACTTTCACTGTGCATTAAGTGATTGCAGCCTTGTGGATTAAACTTGGTCCTGATGCCACTGGCATGCAAATAACATCTCAAAAATAATTGCCGTTTAAGAGCAATTACTGTAAAGGGAAAGGTGACTTTTGACATATAGGGGACATCTCATATGAAACATGTACTGTGTTTTTTAATCTATCTCCTGTCTGTTTTTTCCCTTGAGCTTGGTGTCCTTCAAAAGTTTTTTGACATCCTGATTTCTAAAGATTGATGACAAGAAACTCTTTGACAAAAAAGCCTACTCAGCATTTCTGAAGGAAAAGAAGTATCTCAAGGGCCTTTATATCCTTTTTCAGTTACCAACATATTTTCTATATTACCTCTGCACTTCATGCAAAAGCTATAGGTTTTTTTCAAATGTAAAACAAATTTTCAGCAACAGTTACATCCAATTTCTTAGTCTACTAGCTTTACATAGTCCTGTTAAGGAGTTTGTCAACTCAAAACATATATATTTCAGGGCTCCCTCAATCATTCAAAAAGGTAATTTTTAAAAACTGTTCACTGAAATTTGAGTTCAGACTCTCTCCATCCAGACTTCTATGAAACTCCTTAAATTTCTATTCAAGATTGTCACTGTGCTATTCAGTGGACATAGTATCTGAAAGTTAAAATAATTTCCCTCAGAGGCCCAGGTAGCTGGAAACACCTCCACTGTTCAGTGCCAATGTTTTTTGGTACAGAGCACTCTCTGGAAAAATACATCTGTTTATTCATACCTACACATTTTTCTGTAGAACACTGCTAAAAGAGACTCCACTTGCTACTTGCACCAGATAATTAACTCACAATAAATCTTTGGGAGACTAGTCTGCTTATAACTTGTTCTGACTGAACTTGGATGAAATGAACAGCCTTATGTTTAAATTAAATAGCTGGAAGCACTTTACTCGTAATGCTTGTGGTGGGCTTGTATTTCAGCCTGTTACCCTTTTTGCAGGAATAGTTTATGTCACTTTGATGTCTCCATCCATGATTTGTGGATGCAATCAGACACAGTGCTTAAACATTAAATAACAAACTGCACCTGCTAATGATGGGATATTATGCTGTTTGTGAAACTGAGCTCCTGCAGGCTGTGTAATTTGTACTGTAAGTTCATTAGCTGTAGTTATTTGCATATGGAATAATAAGATCAGGAAAGTGAGAGACTGAAATAACTTACTAGAGTGCATGAAAGCACCATGCACTAGAGTGCATGAATGGTTGGTATTAGTTACAGTAGTAGATCAACATTGAACTTCTCCTGATCTTCTCCAAAGACCAAAAAGTCCTAATGTTGCCCAAATGCAAGTTATTCATACTGGAGGATATCCATGCCACTGTTACTCACAGCTTACTGTTACACTCATTGTAGCTCTAGCACAAAAACAAAATTCTCTCCCATATGTCAAGTGACTGGAACATCTACATAGTATTTTTCATTATCTTCAGATTGATACTAGCTATCCTTGTTTTCAATGTGCCTATACTTGAGAGCACATGTTTGTGTGCCCAAGGATGTATATGGGTAATTATGGACAACTGGAGGCACTGAGAGTAATTAGAAGAAGGAGGGTCTTCCATCCTTATTAAAAAGAGAAAAGAATGGGAAATAACTTGATTTTATTTCTTCTTGAAAATATCCTTGAGTATGTTTTAAAATTAAATCAGCATGGAAAGAAAGAATGTATAAACTGTAATACATACAAAACCATGTAATTTAAAGTGCATTAACATGAAAAGATCCCTCAGCTGACAAATAGTTGCAGAGCTGTTGACTTAAATGATAAGGTGACTGCCAGCAATCTGCCCCATTGCAATCAAAGAAGTCACACATTATTATAGAACAGAAAAGGAAGATATGAACTGTGTCAGAAATAAGAGACTCATTAGGTCAGCAACCCTTTTAAAATTATTTTTATTTATTTATTTAATTTTTTTCCTAGCTGGAGCTATATAGTTTTTCCTAAAAGGAATCCTGGTAGCCGTGAGTGACATCCTCCATGTGGCCTGACCTACCATGGCTGTGCAGTATGGGTGATTATCACCCACACAGTTGTTCTGGTGCTTCCTAGTGGCAGGGTATATACTGCACAAGCATCACACTGTGCATGCACACAGATATCTTCCTCTCTAAAAAAAAGGCTCAGACAACAGCAGACACAACATTCGTGGTGGAAACTTTCCCTAGACACCCTTTTCTCTAGTGGATAGTGTGTTTGTTTTTTTTTTTTTGGTATGTGCAGAGTAAGTTCAACATGACAGGGGAGAGATATGAAGACCAAAGGAAAAGAACAGCTAGGAAAAAGGATTACCTGGCAGAATGATTCACCTGACCTACACCCTGCTCCTGCCCATCACATAAACTATCCTCGCAAGCTGCAGATAGTTACTAGGCCAGAGGCTGAGCACTCTTATAAACTGTATGCCTTGACTAAATTAACATCTATAGCAGCAATAAATTACGTACAAACCATCGTCCTTTCAGTAAATGAATAAACTGAAGTCATAACTGAAAAAGAAACTTATAGTCACTCAGAAGGCACTGATACTTTATTGTGCACTGCTTCTCAGGGAGAGACAAATTACGTAAGCTAAGTTTATAAAACACCTTTTCTCACTCAGCCACTTGGGGACTGGGAGTCAGCTTAATTCTTTTCTGCCCATGAACCACAATCAGCAGCAACATTTATGTAACAGGACCCTCATGAACAATTGCAGTGATGACGCACAAGCTAGAAAAAAGTGGATCAGTCTGACATAATTGTTCTAGCTCTGCAGTACTACCAGCAACAAGAAGAAAAGTAGTAGATGTCATTTTTTGCCAGAAAGAAAGATGATAATATTTGACTGTGCTCAAGAGGAACAGCTTTTGATTGTGACATCTCATATTCACATCATCACTTTCTGAGCATAACTATATTTAAAGTTTCAGTCTTTGAAGTTCCTGTTTTTTTTCATACTTGTTATTTCTAACTTTTACCTCACTTTGACATGGTCATAAGTCTATTTTGGTTTTACACTCAGGGACAAGCCAAGAGTCACAGAGACACTATATAGTGTGCTCTTTCTGTCATCTGTAATTTCTCACAACATTCATCATTTTAAACCAGTCTTCAAGTTGCTGCTAAATATATGTCTCTTACTGAATACATGTTTCTAGCCCCTAAAGTCCTGCCCCATTAGCGCAAAATTACAGCCACATTAAGAGAAACTGCTTTATAGAACTACTGCTACCTCACCATGAAGTAATCTATATCTGTCTCCAAACTTGAAAGTCATAAAATAACAGTATCCTCTAATTATACTGCATCAACTACTGGAAAAGATCTTAAAACAAACATTCAGGTACAGCTTATGCCTGATAGCAGATATTTGTTCATACAACAAAAGTGAAGCTTATATTGAGCTTTTTTCCCCTTTCTTTCTTTCTTTCTATTTTATTCTTTTTCTTCAGAGAACACCTATTGTATACACCAGCTGCATATCTGCTGCCAGATGTTGCCCCAGAAATGTCAGCTCCTGCTTGAGGCATGGAGTGAATGCAATTAGGGATGCCCTGGTGACAGCTTGACACTTCTGGTAGCAATGTTTAAATTTTTAATCAGGCACGCAACACAAAAAACATACTGTTTGGATAGTTCCTGAAAACTGGACCAGCACACTAAAGTAACATCTTTCATGTGGGAGACACAAAGATGAATGTAGAGGCAGAACCCCAAATAGATTGACTGCTTTCTGTAAAATATCATAAACTACTTCCTGAAACATATTCCACGTACAATAACCGTGACAAGACTTGCTTTTTAGGGTGGTAAGCAATGCTATTGCTTTAAAGCAGTTCATTGGTTTTATATTGAAATATGAGTATACATAAATATGCAAAATATATGAAATATATAAAATACAGGGCCTGAATACTACTTTCGCTACTTAAGTGAATAGTTTCCCTTTACTAAATTTCTATTTATCAGTTTCTACTGGGGTGTCAAATGCCTTTTCAAATAAAGTCTGTATCAAATCAACTTACAAATTATAAAGTAAAAATTTGAGACACAATTATTAAGGAAAATTTATTTAGTACATTTAGTGGTACAACTGCTCTATATTAAGTAGTTTAGTGAGAAGCAAAAATAAAATAAAAGAGATCATGCCAAGCTCAACTTAAAAGTAGTCTATTCCTAGGGCTACACGGCTAGATCCTACCCAGCATCAATTCTTTTTCTATATACAGTAATTACTTAAATCTAAAATGACCCTCTTTTTTTCTCTTTCAAGAATTACAAATCCAAGGGTAGTTTGTTTTTGTTCAACCTAGGTAGATTTCTTTGCAGTACCTTACCTCTGTCCTGCATTTGAATTGCATTGTAGTCCAGTGTAAATACATTGCAGGTGAACAAGCAATGCCTGTTAACTGTTCCATGATGGCTACCTCTGTGCATGATCTATTAGTGTAGTATGATTTAAGGTACCTTATTAAAAACTGTATCCACACACCAGCACAGCATAGTTACTGTTTACAACTTACTTCTACTTCACCGTTTAGGATAGGAACTAAAATATATTAGTTGAAGCTGCAGCAATAATTTAGGTTAGGGGAACTAAGCTGGATTTGGACCGAGAGGTTGAATTTATAAATCCTTATTCCTATGAAATATCCATGTGCCCAATGTAATCCTGACTCTTCATTTTCTCTTGCAAATATGGGCTTTCCACAAAAAAAAGCTGGGTTTTTATTGTCTCAGAGGGATGAATGCTGTATTTTGAATGACAGAGACAATCTGCATTTTCTCTTTACATAAAAGAGAAAAGTAAATGTTTTTCTTAGAGTCAATAGGCTGATCTTAGTCTCAGGGTAATCCTGGACTTGGATGAATATGAAACATACCCTCAGAATGTGGACATTCATTCTCTGTCTCCTGATAACCATTTGCCGGTTAACTCTGGCAGGCACGAGTCCTACATAATATTTACAGAAAGTACCAATTCCTGTTTGCAATCTTATAATCTTTGGTAAGAACTTGCTTCATTTGAAGACTGTTCTCTCCATTCTGCCCAATACACAAGCCTGTTTCAGAGTATTAAAAAATCAAAACAGTGAGGTCGTCAGGAATCCCAGAGCCAGGATATCATACTTAGTTACCTCTCTTGTGAGAGGCTGTAAAAAGGACAAATAAAGATAATAAATTTTATATCTCACTGAAAAGAAAACACAGTCTCTCTTCCCAGAGTGACCTATATTTTGCATTAACTTTCTTAGAGCTTCTGTGTACATCATCACATGTGTTGGATGTGATCCATACTGGGCTGGGACAGCACAGTAAATCCTATACGAATGGACTCAATATACACAGAAAAGCAAGGAGAAGGGTCACAAAAAAATCTATGCTGTTCCACTACATTAGCATTCATTCTTAGACCTCTGTTTTCCATACTTTCACTAATTCAGTGATCTATTCCTTGCTTTGAGATCCCCTTGTTGTTTACCACTGGTTATACAGAGCACAAAAACTGGAAGAACTTGCATAGGACAATGCTGTGGTACAGACAAAAAAATTTGAGTGTGAATTCATTGGGCAATACCTCCAAAAAGTTATCACCATTTTCTACCATCAGAAACATATACCTGTTCAGGTCTTTCTTAGCTACATGTTCCTATTATTTTGCCTCAAGTTATCTCAACAGTCATGAATTCATTTCAGATTTACTTTTTCATTTCATACAGTTAAGTAAATATTTCACTCCCTTCACCCAACATTTCCTAGGTATTTTGCTGTGTTATGCTTCTCAGCGAGTCACGGCATTGTTACTGAGGAATGTGGTTACAAAACAGCTGTGTGAATTGCTCTTTAGGTTTTCCTCTCTGCCACTGATTTCACTTTAAAAAAAAAAAAATAGGACTAGCGTGTTTGAATGTCAATATATAGGCAGCCAGAAGCCAAAGGAGAATGAACCCAGCACCACACAAAATTCATGGAATATTAAAAGTTTCTTTCTTTCAGTCCAGCAATTACAACCTGTTGCCTCTGTATAAGTAGTCTGGCCAAAGAGACAGAAAATTCTCTCATTTTATCTGTAAGCAAACTTTTCCCAGTGGAAGCAATATGTTTCATCAATTAGAAAACAGACCTGCTGTTAAAATATTCCAGAACTGAAATTCATGTCAGTAATCTCACCAAAAAAGAAAAGTAGAAATCATGAGAAATAATCTAGGCATTAACAAATCACACCACTTAGTTTAAATCTAAATGTTATTCAGCACCGTTTTTACTCTACAGAAAGTGAAAGAGAGTGTACAATGAATGTACTTATTTCCTTCAGGATTATAATTCAATTTGGAAACTAAAATGGTCATAAAATATACATGTTAGGTTTTAATTTTTAGGTCAGAGTCATACGTTTAAAAAGATTGGTATCCTAGCCTGAGTCATGTAGCACAGCCTCATTTTGATCGTTCTGAGTTTAGGAAATGTACAATTACTGATGCTGGCAAGAAGTCACACCAAGGCCAAATGAGATTAATAAGAAATAAAACTGCATGTCAGTAGCATAATAGAAACTGAAATGAATAATCAAATAGGCAGAACATTCATGCAGCCAAGGCAGCAAACTCCAAGTAAATGGGCTTGAAAGCCACAGGAAAAGTCTATAGTAAGCACTTAAATCATTAAGTTGAAAAAGCTCTCTGTACAGAATGCTGCAATAAGTTTCATAATACTTAAATTATAAAATGATTTCATAACTTTCACTGCTGAGCTTAGCACAATAGTAAATGGCAAGATCTGCAAAAATCACAAAGTAGCAAAAGAATGATTCAAAACTGTTGGACAGATTTATCAATTAGGAAAATTCATTCCATGTTCACTTTCTGTCCAAACTTCAGAGACATTTTCAGTGTCTCTCCTGGTGGAAGTAGAGCACAATTCTAGGATGTGAAGCTGAACAACCACAGAAATGCTCCCATGTTCTTAGGTCTCAGGTTACAACTCTTACAGACAATGGTACTTTTACAGGAAGCAAAAGTAATAAGGGAACGATGGCTGCCATTTAAAGCATCTAGCAACTACTGCAGCATCCAAGATGCTAACTTCCAGGTTATTTCAAGGAATGTAACTGTATGGTATGGTAACTGATGTAAACAGTGACATGTATTTATACAGTTATATCTACCAGTAACTGTTCATTCATTCACTTAAAAAAAAAAAAAAAAAAAAAAAAAAACAAGGAAAAGAAGAAAGGAAACATTGTCATTATACTGGAGAGAAACAGCTTCCCTTCCATCATTCCTTCCCCTGGTATTCTGCGAAGGAGCGTGCCTTTCAAGCACACAGGCAGAATATCTATACATATACCAAGTATTCAGTGACAGAAGGGGAGAAAATGTACAGCACTTACATAGTTGACCAAAGCCTGTAACCTGAAAATTCCCGTACCATTTGCATCAGTGACAGCACAACAATGCATATCAATATCAGTGTAAGATGGTCAAGCACTAGTAAAGCTAAGTATTCAGAATATCTGTTCTACATGGAAGTGAGACTTAGGTCCTGTTTAAACATGCACAAGAAAGTTTAAGAAAGAACATCAGCAAAAAAGAGTCTCTTTGAGCCCTGTTCCTGCTACCTATCTTGTCAATACACTTTTAGACAGATTACATTCATTTTATACTCCTGTCCAGAAAAGATTCACTTTTTTAGGTCATTGTGCTAGAAATAGCATTGACATAAAAGATTCATATGTACTGTTCAATTATTTTGATGTTTAGGATTATGAAAGTAGGAGAGATTTTAGTCTGTTTTCAAGCTACCAAAATACCACCTAAGTTCCTGTGCCTAAGCTGACAGGAAAAGGAATGCAGGGGTCTTTGGAAAAAATCCCAAGAACCTCAGCAAGGAGTGGAGCAGGAAGGTGGCTAAAAGGAAAATGATGTGAAGAAGTGCAGATTGCATTCCACAGAATGTAGGCCATCCAAACCCAGCACTTTTTTTCTCTATAGCACAACTCAGTGGATGAAATTCTATGGCCTACTTGTGCATCAGGTTGAAAAAGATGACTGTAATGGCCTGTTTTGGCCTTCAGTCCATGTGTCTGATTTTCCTTCAAGCTATGCTTTCCTGCTGCTCTGGCAATAAGTAGCCTATATTTAGGCATGTTTAAAAGCACTTTTCCACTACTACAACAAAACAAAGAAGTTTCAGAGTAAATACAAACCATATACTGCCCAGCTTTAAATGTTGATTTTTATTTTTTTTTTCAGGGAAACTCTCTTACCTCTTTTTCCATCTGAAGTCCTTCTGCCCTGATATTTCTCTCAAATACTTCCCTCTTTTCTGTCTGTGGATTGGATTTTCGATATACCAGGATGTAGTCAATCCGACATTTCCCATCTCTAAAATATAGTCCATTGGCTTTGTTTTTGTCAGGTACTTCCTGTAAAGAGAAAGTTAAATATTTCAGTAAAGTTAATTAGCCTTGGTAATTGCTGTATCACCATTTGCATCAACAATTTTCAGTAATACTCAAAAGGAAAGATAAGGAATCAGAACAAGTCGTTCAAAATCGTTCGGTGTTTTTCATACAGTTGTCTGAAGTTGTCTGAAAGGACTACAGACTTCCCCAGTTCAAAATCAGGAGGTCTTCTTAGGTAGATATTTGCTGAGACAGAGATAGGAAAGAACAGAGAATGCAAGTCAATCTTCCTCCCCTGTCACTTTCCAGAAAATGAGTAATAACTTCTTACAGAGAAGTTCTCTTCAAAGCAGAGAATCACATAATTGAAATTTAAATTTGAAAGAACTTAGTATGGTAGAATACGCATGAGAAAAATAAACAATGGCTTGAACATTCACTGTGCTGAGAAACACTAAAACCTGGCGCAGAGATTCTCGTTGCTTTGTGATAACAGTAGTTCCTCTGCCTCACAGGACACAGAAAAGGAGATGAGTCTTGTACCTACCTCACCATACCTCATCAAACTAACTACAGAATTTTATTGGTTTATGAAAAAGCTGAGAAAACCCACTGAATTTATTTGAAAATAATTCCCAGTGTTTGGTCTAACAGTACATAAATTAAATATTATTTCTTGGCTATTTCCAGCAAAGAATGTGTCTGTTCAAAAGTTTGCTCTGAGAGAAGGAAGCAAGATGATTTCACTGTTAAGAAGAGGTCAGGCGGGTCCCTCTCCTGAGATCTGAGAGGCAAACTGCTGGTCTTTTTTAGAAATTCATGAAATGAAATTCTCTACAGCTTCTCCTCGCAATTTAACACTACTTCCACATAATCCAAATCTTGCTCAGGGGTTAAGCTTTTGCTTTCAAACAAGTTGAAATTGTGTGTCAGTTTGTGAATTCGGACTTTTTCATATAAGAAATTTACACAGTGAATGGAATACATGGCACTTGATATACACAGAAACAAACAGCTCTCCCTCAGAGGAGGATAATGGGCAGGGCCTCCGGGGATCTTAAGATGAGTTGAACTCCAAGCTGAAGGGAGGATTAGGCTAATTCCTCTTTCTTTTCCTACAATTTGCTAAGTCATTCCTGCCATAAAAAGCCATGCCCAAAAATGTAGGATCTTATCTCTGAAAAAAAAATAAAATTCACCTTTCACTTGTAGGAAAAGTAGGAAATTTTCAAAATACTTTCTCTTAGGAGAATTGCTTTCTGATTTAAATCACAAAACATGAACATATTTACCATAATAATAATAGGTCGTGTTCTTACTGAAAAATGAAAAAAAAGAATATTCCCATTCAAGGAGTTCAGTGTAAACTGCTTTCCTGATTCTCAGTGTGCATTTTCTTTTAAAAACAAACAAACAAACACAAATGAAAGCATCCTAAATATCCCATCCCTTTGGTACACCCTGTTTACTGAAGACAGAAAGGCAAATTTTTCTAAGATTCTTTTATTACAGTGCCTGACTCCTGACACAGCTTAATACAGACTTGATATAGTGGGAACAGTTCTTTGGGCTGAAAATGAAGGCAAGAAAAAAGATTTAAGCCCTAAGGAAATAACAGTAACAAACCATTTATATCTATACTGCATATCATGCTGACAAATGTTATTATCAGGATATCAGAAGTATTTTTCACAGAGCATTAAATATGAAAACAGCACAGGAAGCACAGTCATTTTTTTTTCTTTTCTGTAAGCTATCTATGTTGGGGAGACATGAAAAACCCAAAAGGGTATTTAAACAAAAGGGTACGGCAGGAGATTTAGAGTTGGGGGCAGCTTGGTGGTCCTGCTCTGATTGCTAAGCCTTCTACTGAGCCATTCTTCCTGTTCTGTAAGTCCCACAGACACTATGTGTATTTTATCAAGTAAAGCAGTGCCATAGGAATGGGCTCATAGAGTAGAGTAAAATAATCTGGGCAGAGGGCCTGCTGTCCACACCATATAGGCTTGAGGGCTTACTTTTGGTCAATTCTAATTTGGTTCATGAGACACACTGGCCATTATCAGGTGGATTACATCTCACCCTTGTCTGCACTTGGAAGTCCTTTTTATTTTAAGAATATAGTATGCCAAATCCAGAGTGATTTGACTCTATTTGACTGGTGTGGACTCTGAGAAGAAACCCTTGCTGTTGCCCTCTTATAGCTGTTCTAGCCTGTAAAGAGGATTTATAGACTGAACTTGTACTTATAAATACTCTGAGGATGCAGAGATCTTATATGATATGGAGACACTTAAGCTGGCTTTGCAGCATTAGGAAATAGCAGTTGCAGGGCTTTTGCAGTGTCCACAGTATTCCTGGCTTCCACTATTCTAGAGACTTTTCTGCCATCTTGGAATTCACCCTTTCCAGACATTGCCTCTTCTTTACCTCTGTCATGACTTCAAAATTCACTTTTCCTGCACTGATTAAAAAAATAAATAAATAAAATCTAGAGCTGGGTTTGACTGCAGCTTTTATAGTCCCACTTTTGTAATCTATTTATGTATGTCAAATCTCCATTCCTTCACCTGAAGTATGCCAAAAGATAGTAGCAGAACACGGAAGACTTCACCTAAGCAATAAGTTTAGTATTTCTGGCTATCTGCAGGTTTAATGCAGTACGCATATCCAAAGTTGTGTGATTCAGAACTCTTTTTCAGGAACACACTAGTTCCCATATCCTCAGACCCTCAACTGGCAGCTGTTAATATTCATAGGCATATGACTCATACACACATACATGCTTGGAGGTCTTTAGACTAAAGGTTTACTCCAAATATTTCAGTACCCCAAATCAGAGAATTTGTAATCCTGACAGCTATAGAGACATAAAATGAAACTTTTTAAACAAAAGTGTAGTTAAGAAAATAAGGAAATTCAAAGTTTTATCTGCAGGTCTTCTAAAAGATAAATCAGAATGGACTCCAGTGTTCGCTAATTTAATGACAGATTATATTTTTTCTTCATTGCTAGTTATTTTGGTACTTAGTCATTATCAATATGAGTGTTCAATTAAGATTAGATCCTTGAATTTTAAAGAGATCATCTTTTCCTGTTGTTTGTGGCTACTTGAAATTACAGTGCCCTGCATGCAACTTCACAATGGGTAGAGGTGGTTAATACTTGTGGTGACTTATGCGGAAATAGAAGCCAGAACTACTCAGTTTTTACAGCACAGTTCTAATCAAAATAGAAATATATTTTCCCCATGTTTTCTTTTTTTTGTAATGTCATTCTACCCATTTAGATTATAATTTTGTGGATACTGCAACTGTATTTTTTCATATATCTTCACTGGTCAGTATATTCTTCTTGACATCATAATATATTTAATTACATGGAGCTTTTTAAATAATGAAATTATCTATGCTGCAAAATCAAGTGCCTAAAAGTTAAAAAGTAACAGATTTGTAGTTTTCTGTGAAAGCTTAAATAGTGTTTTTCTATAGCCATCCTCATCACTGAAGAAGACAGGGATTTGATGGAAAACTGATGTAGTTAGCATATATTCTGGTAAATAGACACAAGAAAACTGAGCTGAAACTGGGTATCAGAAGTGCCATAAAGAACATCAGAATTCTTATCTGCAATATGAATAACAGTTTTTTGGCCATATTCTCTAGTGCAATTTCCAATTTATAACAAAAATTGTTAAAACTAACATTATTTTGCACTATGTTAATAACACTACACCCAAATATCATCAGAATTTTGAGTTTAGAGTGAAGACTGTAGGGGTGACTTCTACAATTTAAATATCAAAACTACTTAAATTAGCTGGAATCTCAAGAATGGGGCATATACACTAATTTAACTTGAAGACAGATTTTATACCAGTTCCATTATTCTGCATTCCTTAAGTACGGAAGGGTAATTTAATACTCCATAAAACAAAAAGCTGAATTCATGCATACCTGGAGTACAGCTCCTAAACCATTTTTACCTTTAATTTTTATCCTTCTTTCTGCTGCATTTTGACAATACGTCCTAGGATTTAGGTTTTAAAATGTATACCTAATACCTTATGTTTTTTAATCAATGCTAACATGGGAACATGTAATTTTTAATTCAGCTGTGTCTGAATGAAACATAAAACTAAGAAATGATGTATCTTTGACCAAAGGGCAAGCCAAATCCTTATCTGGCTCTGTATCTGTGAAGGAACTGTTGATAAAGCTCCATCCATAAACTGTTCCTGGGATCTTCTGGTCAAGCATTAACAACTGAAGCGAACAATATTTTATCTTGTCAGCTAAACAAACTGAAAAGAAACCTTTGTATTTTTTTTCTCCAAAGTTTTTGTAATATAAATTCATTTTAATGGATTGAAACAGCAACAGCTAAACAGTATCATTTCATTCTGCAGTTAATCAAGGGCCTACATGGACTTTGAAATATTTTTCATAGGCTACAGCATCCCTCAGCTCCAACTAAGACTTTCAATTTTCTGGTATTTTTTTTCTCTCCTCCCCGCCCCCCCCCCCCTTTTTTTTTTTCCTCTTATACATATACATTACTCTTTTCTACGGTTATGGGTACACAAAAAAATAAATCCGTTCAACTAGGAAATTTCTCAGACATTTTCACTTTCCCTTTAAAAAATAACAAATAATACATCAAACAGTTGAAAAGTGGTTTAGCAGCATTGCTAAATTAACAGCAGCATATATTGCTCTCTGTCATCACTTGTCCTCTTGATCATCTTCTGTTTAGCTTTCCTCCTCAACATGCAAAGACCACATACCTTTCACTCCATCCTTTACTTAGACACCATATGGTACATGATCACAAAATGCTACACAGGAATATTATGTCAGGTTACCCTATTATAATGCAAGCAGGTGAAGAGGGCCCTTTGTAAATTGCATGGGAAGCTGGGGAAGAGCAGTGAGAGAAGGGAAAGATGAAATTGTGAGCAAGGTCAAACATATCTCTGGATGGCCTGAATTTAGTTGCTTTAATTATCTGTCTAAACATTCCAGGAGCACAGCTCTCTGAACGCTGAAATTCTAGCACAAGGAAAATCTCTGACTCTTCTAAGCAGTGTTTTACAAAGTAGCTTGCACCACAAAATACTTTAGCTCCTGAAAAAGACACTGTCTGTCATTATATCTCATAAATTGTATCTAAACCAGTAAATAAAAGAGGGTCAGGGCTGGGGCTACAACAATATTTTATGGTCTTCCATGCTTCTTAATTGTTAGTTATGTTTCCTGACAGTTCTGGTCTGCGCCAGTCAGTGCTCTGCCAAAAAATCCTCAGGCACAGCTTGGAGGTAACAACAGACCACTCCAAGTAAGTAGTCTGGATACAGCCACACTCCTGAGGCAGGGGAAAGGAGGCCTCAGGGCCAGAGGTGAGTCCCTTGACTTTTCACTTCCTGAGGAGATAGACCTAGTGTCCATGAGCTGTAGGGCAGTCAACGTAAAGTTAAAGGGTACCATGTTTTTTTCTGCATGAAGGACACAAAATAGAGTTTCAGCCCAAATTTTCATATTTAGGCTATAATGTTTTGCCTCCATTAAGACTTTATTTAAAAGGGACTATGCGATGAACATACCTGCCCAGTATGTTCTCTGCATCACCATTATGCACCATCAAATCTCTTCTGTTCTTTATTGGATGGGAATGTGCTACGTATTTGACACTAAGTACCTCTCACAAGAGATTTATGATAATTTCTCTTCCTTCCTTTCGCCTAAGGGATTAATATAGGCAAATATTTTCCAGTGTTTTCAGAAGCAGTAAAACATTAGACTTCGCTGGTTCAGAAAACAAGTAGACAACAAAGGTCTGTATAGACATTTCAGTGGGTATGCATGAAGCCAGCAAAATCTATTTTGAGCTTGAGATATTTTGTCTCAAATTACGATTGTAATATTAAAATTATAAACAAAGTTTATAATCTTAGAATGGAAAAACAATCCCCCTACCAAAGGTCAGATAAAAGATGTCTTGCAGAGAATGAGATTTTAAATGAAACTACATTTATTCCCTTTTTATAATGACCATCATATTAATAATTTTCTGTGTTCTTACCTCTCCCACTACTTCCAACCTGCTGGCATCATCAGAAGTACTGGTCAAGTTACCATGGTGAAGCAGGGAGTCATCATCTTTGGAAGGGCTGTTCACACCTTCTAACTCATCAAAAAAAATGTTGACATCCTTAGCTACTAAAAACAAAAATAAAAACATGTTCGAATCACATTTGAGCCAAATGAAGACACTGAGTGTAACACATCAACAACCCCACTTTTTAGTTCTGCTCTAAGTATCTATGTTAAGCTTAAAATCTCCTGATGCACATTGATGGAGATTTAGGATACCATAGTACCTCTCTGATGTCAAATAAGTAATCATCTGTCACAGTAAAACATACAGTAGCTATTTGCTTGGCTTCTCTCTTGGGATAAGTAGCTAAATGATTGCTTTCTGGATTATTATGGCCTCTGAAAATTTATTTCTATAAGGAAGATGTTTTTAACCTACTACAAAAAGTATCCAGTTAGAACTTGTACAGATCTGTGGCAGAAGACCTCAGATAAGTACTACTACTTGAAAGACACTGAATAAATGAGCCTGAGGAGATGATTGCCTTTGTACAATCTGGTATCTTTTGGTACATGTAATGCTAGCACATTCAGATCTACCTACTGCACAACCCTCAGACATGCGTGAAACAATAGCTTAAGTCTCTAGGACACTATTTTAATTAAAACCAACCAGCCAAATAAAACAAGCAAACAAACAAACAAAACAAACAACCCCCCGAACAAAAACAAAAACAAACAAACAAACAATGGAAGGCTAGGAATGTGTTAGGTGCTGGCACTATACTCAAGATCAGAGCAGATTTAGCTTTAGGGTGACATTCCCTGCTCTGCTGAGTAAGGAGGTGATGTGAAGCTGTGGGCAGAGTGGCTGTGCACATCTGTAGTACTACATAAGGGTCATGGCTTCAAAGACTGAGTAGCTGTTGGATGGGAGACACGGGGCAAACAGGCTGCAGTCAGAATGGTCCACTGCTGCACCCCGGAGGCTGCAGATCTGGGGTGAAAGGATGCTGAAAAGATGCGTGTGGGGAGAAGAAAGATGTCTCTGCTGAGGACCAAGACTTAGCTGTGCAGACTTCACCTCTCCAGCCTCGTGTTTCATAGGCAAAATTCAGAATTATGACAGTATAGTCACAACTATTGGAGGGAACCTGCAAGGTCAGCTGCTGAGCCTCTTTCCCTGACTAAGGCAGTATCCAGTAATCATCATTCCTGGCAGAAATTTGTCTAGCCCACTATTCCTCATTGTTTTACAAACCTGACTGACTTTCGGACTCTTTCTGTTGTGCAATATCCTCCTGGTCCTTTTGCTTTTCTGCAGCTCCCCTAAGTATGTGACAGGCAGTTGTAATTCCTGTTGATGTGAATTTATATTAGCAGGGAACAGCCAAAAATCTCCTAATTGCTGATGGCAATTTAGCTCCATTTCTATCTACTGGCTGCAGGTGTAAATTCCCATTCCTTCACTGTGGAGAGACTGAAGAGCTGCCAGAAATTAAAGGCCATTAACTGTTACCCAGACATCATGAGCACTTTGTGGCCTCCTTTTCACCCTTCCCTTCTTCATGGGGTTACAGCCTAGTTTAAGAAATCTTTTTAAAAAAATCTCCAGTGCTACAGACTCCACAGTATCTGCAGGTAACCTGCTCTTCACTATCACAAGCCAGAGAAAATTTTCTTCATATTTGTCCTGGATATGAACATATGCTGCAATTTATATATATTATTCTTTTCCTGTCAATCACAAACATTGCTCCCTTTTTCCACCAGCCTTGTACAGTATCTAAAGTCTGTTATTACAGCTTTAGGTAGATAAAAAAGAAAACTCTATTTAAAAATTCAAGAATTCTTCTTCATTTTTATGCACATAATGAAGACAGTGTCAAGAACATACCTTGCATTTTAGATTGCAGTGTATTAGCTTGTGAGGCCACTAATATTTTCAGCAGCAACAGAAAAGTATTTATATCCAAATTAATCCACCCTATATACTAGGCTAATGAACCAACCTCACCAGTATAATTTGGAAGTCAGAATTTTTAATACTTTTAACAGCATTTTTTTTCCATCTAGGCATCATAACAATAAGAAATTCTGTGCCCGTTTAACTGTTTTTAGGATAACTTACTACTCAAGTTTAACAATTTTGGATTTGAACATTTCACCCTGTAAAATAATAATCTGGATGTAGATGATGACCAGCTTTTGCATACATGTTCATATGAGAAGAATTCATCTCAATGCTCAACATAAAGAACTACTGGAATAGAAGAAATTTTGAATTAATTTGAAACTTCAGTGAACTGAAACCCAGAGGAGCGCCTCCAAAAAAAGAGGTGCATTAACCTGTATACGATCAACACTTCAGCATAGTCTGAAAAGAATTGTGAGAAAAAGAACCCACAAAAATAATTAAACAGTGAAATTCTCTGAAGATTATGAGAGACCTATATCTATTGCAGACACAGGCAATGAAAGATGTAGAAATGAAAGAAGTTTTGCCTGTATGCTGTCCTCCAGGGAATTTGAACTATATGCTCTTCCTGCTGTGAAGACTGCCCTGGTATAACTGATGAGACATTTGAGATACTAAAATTGCTGCTTCCTGAAGTGCCAGTAATGCTTTGGCTTGCAAAACAGATGTTTTTAAGTGGGTGTTTGAAATACACAAGTTGGTGTGTAAGAGAGTGAATATGTTTGGGGGTTTCAAGCAGAGAATTACTGGATTAATATGAGGTCTTGTGAGGAACGCAAAATCTTATTTCAAGGTCATTTTAAAAACCAGCCCATCTCAGCAGAGAGTAGAAGTTGTGGAAGCAGTGAATCCCAGCTGGCTAGTGAAATTAGCTACTGGGATCTGTCCAGACAGCCTGTAGTAGAAAACTGCTTATATCAAAAGTACACAGATAATTGGCATGCAGGTTGGTAGCTTCAGTAAACAGGATAGTGGAGAGTGTTAGGGGGATGGTTGGCCCAGATGATCTTGGAGATCTTTTCCAACCATAATGATTCTATGATTCTGTGATAGAGATGTGCTGAACTACCTTATCAGCGCTAAAGGTATCTATGACTCTCTTCCAGTCATGGTAAAGTTATGCTACTGGTGAGAATGTGGAGATCTGTACAATGCACTTCCCTTGCTGCTTCTCCAAGATAAACTCCTAGTATTTCAGTCATGGGCCCTAAACATGGGGCTGAAACATTTGCTGAGAACATCTTTCTACCCCAAATCTCATTGGACAGTTAAATATATTGTTTAAAAAAATATTGTTCCACAAAACCAAATAAATAATTAAAAAAGCAAATTCTAGTTGCATCACTTTAATAACGGTGATGGTACTTCAAATCCGACCCTTCTGCTGGCTGTACCTTTCTCAGCCACTCCCCTCCAATGAACATGAATAGTCTAACACCGCTGCTAAAGTCAAAATCAGGGCTCCACTTTTTCTGTTCCCCTCAGACCGCAATATAAATATATAGATATCCCCAAATGATTTTAACAGAATGATATGTAATAATTTTATTATATATATGCTTTTGACCTATCATTTGGGAGACAGACTGCTGCTAGTATCCAGTCATGACTTTTTAGGCAATGAAATTTAACAGCAATACACAGCAGCATGTATGTTACTACAGGAGAAATCAAGAACCCCACATACAACTTTAGATCAGCTTCATTATGTAAGTTCATTTCTCTCTCTCATGGGAGGAAAAAAAATCAAAATTACTTTATAATTCAGAATACCTTGAGGAGTTAAAAAAATTAGTGTATATAAATATTTTTAAACCAAATGTAGCAGAATCACATATTCTGAAAAGCGAACACTAGGAAATTATGAGCAAGAGTCCCTGTGAGAAATCTCAGTGGTTCTAAAAACCTCTTTGGACCAGGAGGCTGATTTAGGTAGTGCTCAAAAGCAAGGTAAGATAATACCGTTACCTTCTGAGGATGGACACTCAAAACCCAAAATAAGAACATTCATTCAATAATAGGACCTGAATAATACTTGACAAGATGGAAGTATTATGTTTCTGTTAATTAACATCTCTTCTATCATCAATTGTCACACCATGCCACAGAGTACATTCTAGTTTTGGATAATGCAAGTTGTAGATCAATATTGCAGAAGCTGCCCTTGGGAGACTTTTAGGCCTACCAGTAACATTGAAGAATGAATTTCTTTAAAACTTAATATTTGCAATGTTTATAAGTGGAGAGCATTTCTATGTGTAGATGGTGGTGAAAATCATTGAGTTTAAAACCACTAGTATTGGAGAATACTCCTTAATAAAAACCCTGAGTAAAAAATACCTGGTTTTCAGAGACTTGGGAAGCAGAAAAGTTTGAGTATGAAAAACCAAGACTCCTTCTGCATCTTGTTGTGCTACATGCTATGTTTTTACTTCATTATGGTGGATTTTTTGTATACAAACATTTTCCTTAACTCAGTAGCCTGCCAGGTACAAGACAAAAATGTTTTTGCAAGGTGGGCATCCTAGAGTGACCACAGCCCAGAACTTTTTCTCATGTTAAGTCTTAAATTCAGTAACTATGCAGTGATAAATTACCCTGTCTTAGGAAATTCATTGATTTCTGACTTCCAGACCAGGAGAGGAAAAATGACATAACAAAATTATTTATTTATTTTTATTAAACACTGTGGGAGTCAGTGTAAACTGGATGCTGAGAAATATTCTGAAAAGCCAGAAATTTCTTAGTTTTGACTTTACTGCAATGGCAGTGGAAAGAAGTTTCACACGTTGAAGCAAATTATGGGGATTCACGAAAAGAGCTTTGAAATCAGAGTTGTCTTTTCATTAACACAGTTGTTTACCACTTCTCCATAAGAAAAGTGGTTTTCCCTTCCAACCCAAACCATTCTATGATTCTTTGATTCTATGATTCCATGACACTATGAAGTCTATCTTCTCACGATAATAACTAGGAAACAGCCATGAAAGCCTCTGCCAGCTTTTGTCAGGGTGCTGAGGGCACCCTCAGCCATGATGGCCCTTGGCCAGACTCCCAGGACTCCCTCCACCCTGTCCCAGGCCCAGAACCCCACGTCACCTCTGGGCCTGTCAACCCCTGCACCATCGAGGCTGCAGCAGGACTGGGCTCCAGATCCCCACAGCTCTGCCCTGCCAGGCCTTGGCTCGTCCTTAGCTGAGGTGAGGCCAGATGCATCACCCTGTTTGGCAGTTTTACACCCAGTGCAATCCTATATTTTACAGTGCATGTTTATAGCCATTTTCAGATTAGTAATTATGGTTTCCAGACTCTCTCTGATAGGCTACTGGTAATTTCTGAGTATACTGTGGTCAAGAAGAAACTTATAAAGACTTAGCAGAAATCTTTGGAAAAATGTATGTAAGAGTCTAACACAAACTATGGTAGTCAAGTGTAAAATTTAGCTCGGAAGCAGTAGAAATGACTATTAATTCTTTTATAATATTATATTCACATAAAAGTAAATAATATAATGGTAATTTTTTATCTTCATTTGCAGTCTAAGAGAGATTCAGGACAGAAATTAAAAAAATAGCTTTTGACCAAACTGTTTGTTTTAGGTAATAAAAAAATAAAAAAAATCTCTGCTATTGAATGATCACTCTTGGCAGTATACCAAACAGAAAGATATACCAGCTGGCTAAATTTACAGAACACAGCTCCTGAAAAGTGAAATGCTCAGAAAACTCATGTTAGGAAGAAAAAAATGTGATCTTTAAAAGCATCACTAGCCTTTTTAAATTTTCATTCAGTACTAACAACCACTGGGAATAAAAGTAACAATGACTATTTGGAGCAACTACTCTGGAAAGAATATTTAGGCCTGTTTTATCCTAATTATTTGCTATTCACAACAGACTGCAAGTGACAAGATGCTCCCTTCGACATGTAGCAAGCCTTTGCAAATGGGGTTGTACAGCCATAGTGATGCTTTCATCTTTTCACAACAGAATGTATCTGAGGGTTACAGAGGTTAACTTCCCAACAGCAAATGTGTCTGTTCTGGATAAATGAAAAACACTGTATCAAGCCTGTAAAAGTGGCATCCTTTCCAAATGGCTCTAAAATAATCTTTAAATCAAAATGCTAATTCTCTCTTTTTTTTTTAAGAATGTTAAGACTCTTTGTGTAATGCCATTTAGTTTTGAAATTATATTCAAATTGCTAAAACAATTTAGAGCCTATTTCTATTCAGTTTATATCCAATAATCACTTTCAAATATTTGCTTTATATAAGGTAGGTTTCAACTAGATGCACATATCCATGGTGAAGAAATTTGTGCCTAAGCTATGGGTCTGATTTAAAGTAGCTTATCTCCTTAAATTCCATCTTCAGACAACAGAGAGAAATAACCACTTTCAAGTTTCAGGTCATGTAATCTATATTAGCCACCTACTTTAAAATGAGACAAACTGGATATACACACCTTTTTTACTTTCTATTGAATGTCAAAGGATCTTAGGCAATGAATGCAGATGTTTATATCTTCATTGCAAACCCTTGAGATTGAGTCAGATTAATCCCCTTTTTATAACCACAGAAAAATGGCATACTTTTAAAAGGAACTAGGAGTTTTTTCTAGAAGTTAAACATTTGAGGTTTTAAATAAATCTGTTCCCTGTTGAATAGAAATTTCAGGTTATTCAGCACAGGGATATAACCAGAGAGTATGCTATTGAAGTATGGCATAGCACCAAGGGAAGATGAGGTCTGGCCATTTAAACAAGAATCTGTTTTTGAAAAGCATTGTTAATAAATCTAATCTTGGCATCTAATTGTTTTAACCAAATCATGCATTTTTTTCTACTCCACCACATGCTTGAACTGGAGAAGATAATAGCTTCTTGTATTCAGACGTAGTCTCTTTCCAAACAGAATCTGCTTATCCTTTTTCATCTGTCTTGTCTATTCAGCCTCTGAAAGATTATAGTGTCTTTTCAGCCTTTCCAGTACACACCCACAACTTGCCCCAGGCTTGTATTTGGGCTGTGACATATTAATGGGGTGAGGAGAAGAAGGGAGAAAGCAAAATTTCATATTAACATTTCCAGATGCGAAAAGCTTTCTAAGGTAGAAAAAACAGAGTTCATCCTAAACATACAACTTCAAGAACCAGGTGATACATTTTCAAATGATTACCTCTGTCGTTAACTAACCTGAGAGTTTCCCTACCATACCCAAACTAATACCATCACCAAATGCCTTGGTTCTAGCAGTGCATGAGTACTGATTCTCATTATAAAAATCAGAAGGAGTGCAGAGTTTTAGACATTCTTATACGCCTTTTAGCACTCAAGAATGTAAGTTGCTATTTCTTGCTTTAGAAAATTGTTACATAAAACCCCCAATTTAAAATAAAACTGGAAAAAAGGGAAAATAGGAAGCTAGCTACCAATGTCATCATGCCATGCATTTTGTTTTTTCAACCTATTATGTAAAATTCTCACTGAAATTCCAGATTCATTTGGATTCCAGATTTGCATCAGTCTTTGGGGTGGGGTGTCTTCAGCCTTTGTTAATAAGACTAGTATTTTTTTTCTAGCATAAATCTTGAGATTATTATGCAGTTAAATTTGAGAAGGGTGGACTAATCACTTCTCAGACCACATGTGAAAAGAGAGGGTTCCACACACTATCTGAGATATGCAGGCATTTGTTTATCATGTTAAGCTTATCATTTCTGGTCCCCAAAGTTGCTGGATGCAAAAATGTGAATATACCACAATACTCTGTAACAGATAAAACTTCAAGTCTACTCTTAGATCCCAGACAGAAGCATGTATATGTTAATATTAATTTACACAGGCATTCAAGAATGGATTAAAGTAACATGAATCAATATATCTCATTACTTCTGCATAGGAAATATATACTGCTGGATTCCTTAGGTACGTAGTAATCCAAATCTTACTATGACTTCTCTGATATTAAGATTTCTTACTGTCCTTCAATAGCCTATTGAAATTTCTCACTAATTTTAGTTACACATACTTATCATTCAGTTTTTTACTTTGTATGTTCCTTCAGTTATAATTCCAATGCATCACAATTGATTCTTTGACTGTATACTTGATTTTACATCCAAGTAATAACTTACTTTCTTGCATTGCATTAAGAATTTCTGAAAAGTCCACATCTGTCGTCTGTACGTCTGGTTTTATCCATATTTGCGTTTCCAACTGGTTAACCTGCAAATCCTCTGTTCCTTCTGAAGAAATTGAAGAGATTGATGGGGTTTGTGACAGTGCAGTAGAAAATCCAGCCAAGGGGCTTTCAGGTGAGGGAACACACACATTGGATAATACTACCTATTTTTTTTTTCCTACAGCAGAAACAATTTTTCTTCAAGCAGCTTTCAATATAGCCAGGACTGATTTAAAGCTAAATAGAAAGAAACAACATTTCCTGCTATCAGCAATGATGCAGAGTCACCATTGGTGTGCTGCTCATTCAGAAGAACGTATGCCACCATGCCATGAGCATCCCCTCACCATACCATCCAGAAAACTAACTCCAAAATACAAAAACAGACAAGAGGTGTTCTTACAAATGACACGATACTACAGGAACAGCTGTAGTAAAATAAAAAACACACTAACACACAAACAACAAAATAAATCTCAAGACAGGAAGCAACCATTAGGATAAAAAGAGCATGGACAACATGTTTCAGCCACGGGACACCATATGGTCTCACGTGACATGGTGGTGTGCTATGATCTAGGAAGCACTCCAGTACTGCAGTCCTGCCGAAGGAGGTCACAGTGACATGTATAGGTGTCAGTTTGAATGCCATGATGTTGGCTTAAAAGCATAACAGAACATAAAAAACATAGGCCGGGGATGACAGCTTCAATGCCCATGTAAATAGGCACGAGATTTGCACCTCTCTCAAGAATCAGGGTTCTTTCAACGTGAACAAAGAAACTAGGAAGTTTTCAAAAAACACTCTTCCCATGTAAAAAAAAAAATAAAATAAAAATGTCAAGAGCAGACAGGAAAAGATACTGGGCATACGGGCTTAAACTCCTGGCTCTGGGGTGCTCCGACGCAGCTAGAGACAAAGAAAGACCTACTGGGCATATGGCCAGTTTTTAGAGTGACAGCAAAACCTGACATTTCACAAAGGCGTCTGTTAGAATTGATGCTCTTGAGTAACTGGTACAAAGATTTAGCAGAGAGCTGCAGGGATCAGGGAGATACCTGAGAAAGGACTTCAGAACAAAAAGGCCATGGTACAGGAACGAAATGTCAGGTTGTTTAGGCCATTACTCTGCCTCCACTAGAGGCTATCACTCATGCTTTTGATGGAAGCATTTTCCTTTCTTACACAGTTTGTCTATAACAAGCCAGTCTTCTTTTGAATTCCCTCCCAAACTACCGTAGCCACAGGAGGGGCAGAGACCTACTGTTGGTGCTCCCCAAGTGACCACTGCCTTGATGGGAGTGATGAATTATATTTCTGGGCACCAAATTACTCAACCCTATTTTAAAGACCCTAATTCACTTTCTGGAAATATGGACCTCAAAATGAGTATATTGCATTTTCAGTCTTTTTTTTTTTTTTAATTTGCCAATGCTAAAATATTATAAATTGCAAACTCCCTCATTCTTGCCCCAGCATATTCATTTGTTCCACGGTAAAGACCCACTGTTAATATGAGACACAGCTCCCCTTATAGATTCCTGTAAAGTGATCTGTCATAGCAACAGCAGGAGTCAGCATTTAATGATGTAGAACAAAGAGAATTTCTTAAGTGAGACAGCTGATTATTCATACAATAGCAGCCTTGGGAAATCTGCAGATGGCCTCAAAGGTGGCAGTCTTGAATCTGCCCCAGAGAAGAATTCTGGAGGCTAAGGAAAAATACTGCAGCTGCTGGAAAAGACATATAAGCAGAGGATAGAATTAAATAATGGACAGCAATTCAGTCAAGCAGCTTTGTCAGTGATGTCATTCATTTTCCTGTTAAATACTTAACTGTCATTTGAAAACGTATAGAAATGAATGTTTGGATCCTCAATCCACCAGCCTGTCTTCATTCAAACCCGAGCTGGAGCAAAATAATGACACTACTGGTATATATATAATACCTCCTCTTCCCCAAAAGCCTCCATTCCTGTCACACTCAAATTACTGCTCCCCAGAACAGATGAAGGTAACACAATCCCTGCAGCATCTCCAACAGATCTGAACTAATTGGGCGGGAGAGAGAGGAAATGACAGCCAACCAACAATGGAGGTCCCAAAGTGCTGACATCAGATGAAAACCACAAGCCTATTAATAAAAAGAAGCTGTTGGAAAATTCATATATTCCATTTCAAAACCACTTTTAATTAATGAAAAATACTGTCTAGAAAGGCATCAGAAAGTGTCCAGTCTAAACCAGACTGTTGTTCAGCCAAACACAACCTATGAAGCCAATACAAGTTTTGCTACAGTCAGATCTCTCCTGTATTTGACCCATTTGTAGTAAAGGGAGCTTCCAGCAATCCAATATAGACATGAATGACAGTCTCATACATTTATCTGATATACAAGAGTCTTAATATCTAGATTCACTGCACAAGTATCAGACCAAGAATATCAGCCAGCCTATTTTCACTCAAAACTGTAGGCAGTCTTCCACCACTCCTTTGTGATTTAATACATGGTTAATCACAAACTTGCCTCCTCCAACACAAAGAGAAAAAGAAATGCATCTGCCAGCAACATAGTCTCTAAATAAGCGGTTACAGGAATACTCTTCTCCCACAATCTTCATGGTGTCAATAAACACAGTCAAATCAGGGCACATTTGTTTCTTCCCTTCTCCCTCTCCCTCTACACCCACTTTGCAGAGGGAACACTTCACTGTTTTTTTTTTTTGTTTGTTTGTTTTTGTCTTAGAGAAACAACCCCTATGTGTTAGGTCAGGGACTGGCCAACTCAATCATTTCTGATTTGCTGGTGGACAGAGGTTTTACTCCAGCAGGTGTTTGGACAGTCTACAGTGTTCTCTCCTACATCTTTTGTCTTAACAGTGTTCTCCAGTACAACAAACCAGGTAGTACCTGGTGCTGCTGTTGCTTTTGAGGGATAACTAGCCTGGCTTTAGCATATCCTTCTTGCTTTAGCAGCTGCTGATTCATACTTTATCAGTGACAGGTTTCACTGACTAAACTGTAAGAAATATTGCCCAGAAGGCCATGAGGGAAAGATCTTCTATCTATGGAAACATGAGAAATAAGCAAACATAAATAAAAATGAAGTAAATATTAGATTTATCAAACTTTAAGTGATTTTATTAAAAGGTCAGTCTGAGATTTTTCTCGGCCTATTCAGACAGTAGTTCATCTGAGATCACATTTTAAATTAGCTTATTACATTTACTTTGATGTACTCTTTAAACTAGTGAATAAGTAGCATACTGTTACTGATTTTGAAGGGCCTCTACTAATTCAGATAGCAAAACATATGAGATTTTTTAAAAGGCATTTAATTTTTTGAGGCTGGACGAAATGGCTTGTTCTAAAGTGGAATTTTATTAAAATTATATGTAACAGATAAGCAAATTGTGTGGCAAGGTAGTTAATATGGTGCTGATGTTAAACAAGGTTTTCCACTGCAGTGAGAGAGTTTCTGTATCTACTTAAAATTACGAACATATGTAGCACCTTGCTGGATGAGAGTCTTGCTACATATATCATCTAGTATCTACTCAATTATCACAAACAGCATTTCGAGCATGAGCTTTGAAAAGCAAAAGACTATTTTCTTGAACAATAAATACTTGGAGCCATATTTTCCAAGCCTGCACATTTTTACATGTGATTTTCTGTGATGGGCAAACCATGTTTGCAGATGAGTTACTTCACACAGTGTTCTGAAATTGAGCATGAGCATTTGGATGCACAGAAAATGTGCAGAGTTTCAGTATATGGCACCAAAATAAAGATCATGCAAATAAGTTGATGGGGCAAGTGCTTCTGTTTCTCAAGGCACAGTAAGGTTTTCATATTTACTCAATAATTTTGAATGAACATGTAAGAACATCTTTGTAATTTGCTGTGGCAGTCAGGTTTCTTGAGTAATTTTACTACTTGAATTTTTCTATTCTTGAAGAATTTTCCTACTTAGGTTCTGCTCATTGGTAAGAATAGAAATATTTAACTCAGTTGCTTGCTGAACAGTCTTCTTTGTCCTCCCTCAATTCCAATTAACTCAGCAAGTGCAAATAAATGTTTTGTCTACAGCTCTAGAAGTCTCTGCAGAGGAAAATTTATAGCTTCAAAACATCTTTCTGAAGAGGCAGCTAGCCAGAGACTTTTATCAGTGCAGTGAGATGATTTTTTTTAATCATTTTGGCAGCAAACATGTACTTTCACAATGACTGTACATTAGCCTGGAAATGGAATACAAGTGGTAAATACCTAGTATGCCACGTGGGTATATGCTCTTGTCACAGAAAACCATCTACTTATTCATCAGTGACTTGGATGCTGCAACGAAGTTCACCCTCAGCAAGTTTGCTGATAGAAAACTGGGAGGAGTGGCTGGTAGACCAGAAGGCTGTGCTGCCATTCAGAGGTACCTGGACAGTCTGGAGAGTTTGGCAGAGAGAAACATCAGGAAGTTCAACAGAGGCAAGTGCAGGGTCCTGCACCTATGGAGGAATAACCCTGTGCCCCATTACAGGTTGGGGTTGATGTGCTGGAACGCAGCTCTATGGAGAAGGACCTGGAGTCCTGGTGGACAGCAAGGTTAACCATGAGCCATCAATGTGCCCTTGTGGCCAAGAAGGCCAATGGTGTCCTGGGGTGTATTAGGAAGAGCATTGCCAGCAGGTAGAGGGAGGTGATCCTCCCACTCTGCTCAGCCCTGGTGAGCCCACACCTGGAGTTTTGTGTCCAGTTCTGGGCTCCCCAGTACAAGAGAGACATGGAGCTCCTGGAGAGAGTCCAGTGGAGGGCTACTAAGATGATGAGGGGCCTGGAACACCTGTCGTATGAGGACAGGCTGAGAGAGCTGGGACTGTTTAGCCTAGAAAAGAAAAGACTGAAAGGAGATCTTATAAATGTATACAAGTATCTGAAGGGAAGGCGTCAAGAGGATGGGCCCAGGCTCTTTTCAGTGGTGCCTGAAGACAGGACAAGAGGAAATGGGCACAAACTGAAACACAGAAGGTTCCATCTGAAAATGAGAAAAACTTCTTTACTGCGAGGGTGATAGAACACTAGAACAAGTTGCCCAGAGAGGCTGTGTACTCTCCTTCTCTGGAGATATTCAAAACCCACCTGGATGTGATCCTGTGCTATGTGTTCGAGGTGACCCTGCTTGGCAGGGGGGTTGGACTGGATGATCTTCAGAGGTCCTTTCCAACCTCAGCTATTCTGTGATTCTGTCATACTTCTAAGAGGGCCAAAGCACATGGTGCCCTTTTCACTAAAGGCAGCCCCAGTCAATATGGGGTGAAGGATCACCCATGCAGGTACTTTTTCTCCTGTCTTCTTACTCTGAATGTTAGGCAGGTCAGCTGCAGCAAAAGTGCAATTTGAAATGGAAATTGTTTAGAGTATTATCTAAACACCTTAGGGCTACACACGCATATGAAATCAATAGCTTTACTCATCTCAATTCTGGCATCACGTTTTCAGTGACAGAAATAAAGTAAAATCTACACCATAGTGGTTCTTCTCAGCATCCATCTCAGGATTATAGTGGACAACAAACCTCAAAGTATGAAGTACATGTTGGTTCAGTTACTGAAACTCAAAAAGTTTCAACTACATCAGTTTTTATTTATTTTTTTTTTTTTCCCCCCCACCAGAGGGATTAAAACAAAAAGTGTTTGGAAATGTTAAAGACTGCAGCTTTTTGATCCACTGGTCCAACACTTTTCTCTTTTCTGGAACAAGAGCATTACTTAGGAGCTTTCATTGATCCTTACAAGTAGTACTAAGTTTCCTCTATCTTGCAGTTTCAACACAATTTCAAATTTCTACAGGGTGTAGATTCCCTTTTTCTTTCATTTTGATGCTTGTTTCCAATCTTGGGTTACTTTTGAAGATTGCAGTCAAAAGGACAGGAAAAGGTATGTGTTTAATTCTCTGTTTCTAAGAACTTGTTGACAGATCTTTTTATTTAAGATACAACAAGGCAAAACCATCTGTCTACCACGTCTGCAGTGGTTTCAGTGTGGTAGGACAGTGCCAGCACGTATGTACCTGTTGTGACAAATCAGGAGTATCTTAAAGCCCAATTTTGCTATCTATACAGTTTTCCCTCATTTGAGGTACTTATTTTTACCTATGTAGGTCACAGGATTTGCCCCTATCTGTCTACAAAGCACAGTTCTGGAAGAATTATAGATACTAAGTAATGATACATGTTGAAAGAGAGACCTTTAGAGACTTCTAATTTAAGTCAAAGCACTGTATCCTTACAGCATTAATACACAATGTGTTTCCAAGACAGAAATATTTGGGTACCCTGTGGAAATATCTGCAGACCTTTGAAAAGCCTCTGACCTGGTAGACTGCTACATATGTCCATAACTCCTGGTAGTCTTAATTGGTTTACCAATTACTTTAAAAAATAGTATAATCTGTCAATGTTCAACATAGATAATTGAATATTTCACTGTGCAGAAAACATCATTCCTCTTAATGGTTTTCTCACTGATTATGGACAAAATAGTGTGTCTGTATATTAGTGTGAGAGAATCAAAAGCTGAGTGTAAAAACACAAAAATGCCTTGTTAGTTTCAACAGTGCTTTGAAAGCGATTGGAATGAATACATAGGACTACTTCATTTTCTGTAGGAAAGTCCAAACAACGCTAGAAAAAAAAGAAAAAAAAGAATTAAAAAACTCATGTCATTTTATTTATCATAAAGAATCTATGCAATGGCTGTCTCTGTGCATGGTCATGTCAAGGGTATCATAATAACTATACTGGAATTAATTTTGAAAGGCTACTTAAAAACATTTTCCCTTTGCATTGCAATATACTGTAAGGCATGTCATATGTTTAATTGTTAACACAAACTCTTTCCTTATCTTACAGAAGCAGCAGTAGTGAAGAGGGGACTTCTAAACACCTAATACTACTAAATTATCACAGCCTAAGGTATTTTTAAGATTTATGGTGTCTACTCTGCTCTCTGTTAAACCCTGGCTGGCATCAGAAGCAGAGAAGTCCTCTCAGCAAATTAACCACAGAGAAGTGGGATGTCCTGCATTCAGCATGCCCTTTCTTTCTGTGTCTCTCATGCTGCCTATGCTTTTTCCAAAGACAACTACTGACAAAATGGATGGATAGCCCTCGGTGCAAACTCATATTTTGAAAAATTTCCTCTCCTGACAATGTCAGGAGTTGTTAGCAGGCAATCCAGGAAGGGGAGAGGGAGAAAACATTTGCTGAATAAACTGTTCATTGCAAAGTTTGCCTGGTTCTGAAGTCACTAGTTTATGGTGAGAAAAAGAGAAAAGCTGGCTGCACAGGGGTAAGGGGCATGACCTAACAGATAACTTTAGTGTGCCAAAGATTTACTTCATTATAACATGGAATACCAAGATAGCTTTTATAAGATACCCAACTTGTCTTCCAGGGGTATTTTATGTAACAATCGTTTATACAGACTCACATTATACCATAGCCTATCATAGCCTTTTCAGTGATACACATCCTGCCAATTCATTCCCTCATAAAACACCAGCAGCTAAACCATTTTGGGAACTTCAGCTGTCCTGAAACTGCTGAGGAATTAACGTAGCAAAGGAATGTGAAAATGGTTATCCTAAATAGATGGTAGCAGAATAGAGGTGTATCCAGTGCAGGATCCTACATCTGACAGCAAATGCTTTCACAAAGGGAATATGAACAGAGTAAGCAAATACAGTCTATCCCCAGTCTGTCTCTTCCAATTTGCAGAGATTTAGAGGCTTCTGGAGTGGAAGGTTTAATCTAGACAATAATAATTAATGGCTACCAATGCCCCTCAATGTCTCAATGGCTTTGAGAGTATCTCACAAGCAACAGGAATCCTGCCCCTAAACCTGGTGCAGTTGGCCTTTCTTATAAAACCCTGTGACCTCCTAAAATTACCAAGAGTAACCAAAGAGAAATACAGCACTTCACCATTAAAATGCATGGACTAGCTCTGGGCTGCTCACACAGGATGCCTGTCCAAAAGAGAGAATTTTCAGTAATTAGTGTTAAGCAGAAACTCCTTCACAAGCGGCAAGACAGTGTCTGAACCTCAAGGATCATCATTTTCAGGCATTCTGGCAGCACAAAGGGCCTTTAAATTATTTGCAGTTTTGATGACCCTTAAAAACCTTCCATTTTCCTTGAAGTTCAGGTTACTTCTTCATGCTATAGTCCAGGTGCTAAATTCCTTTTCTGTGCTGGATGTTCCTAAAGTAAGGTCAAAATAAAGCAATAAGCCTGTAGTGCTATCTCTCTTTTTCTGTTGTAAGCACCCTAAACTGTTGTCTGTAGGTTCATGCCTGGTGCACCACACAGATATCATAATGAAGACCTCAGAAGTGTGTCTTTCATGTTCTGCTGGACCTCTGAAGCCCAACACCATACAGAACTGCATACCCCAAGTATGTAACTAGCAAATACTGTGCCTCCATGGAGTTATCCAGCATGTGGGAGAACACATCTGCTTCCCTGAGATGTTCAGCCACTTGTGGCACAGGGAAGGGTAGCAGTCTGCATGTCCCAAAGGGAGTTTGCTCGTTTCTTGGAACAAGGAACAGATCAAAAATGATGCCACCTTTGCTACCCTTATATCTGCTGTAAGCAGTGATGTTTTTTTTCATGCAATTCTTTTAGGCTTGCCACCTCCATGTATTGCAGTAGTAGGATTTTTTGGTGGGTTCTGATACATAGATGTACTTACTTATGTCTAATTGTCCATGCAAATTCCACCCCACACACACTTTTTTTTTTTTCCCCTGAATTATAAATAAAGGTTTGGGTTAATTTTGAGATTTCAGAATGAAGCACAGGCTTGGAAAACGTTCTTGCTGTTTTTTGGACTGCATGAAAGCTTTGGTGGAAATTAGTAAAATGGTGCAGTCCTGTTACAGACAAATATATTTCCTGATCTCAAAAACATCTCTGTCAAAGTAGAACCTAGTTAGTTCCATTTTTGACAGTCAACCTAAAGAAGCTTTCCTTAGAATATATGAAGCATATTTTACATTAGAAATAGAGGCTTACATAATACCTAGTCCCCTTTAAGTAAGGACTCTGTCTATGAAAAAGCCCTATGTTTTCAGTAAAGCAATACAGGAATATAATAACTGATTATTCAAAGTCTCCCTGATTGCTCCTTGAATGATAAGCTATTTGCTTTTAATAAAATGGGTCATTAATTTCTCAGAAACACACCTTTCTTTCTTTCTTTCTTTCCTCTTTCTCTTTCTTTCTCTCTCTCACACTTTCTCTCTTCCTCTCTTCCTCTTTCTTTCTTTCTCTCTCTTCCTCTCTTCCTCTCTTTCTCTCCTTTCTTCCTTCCTTTCTCTCCCCTCCTTCTCTCTTTCTCTCTCTTTTTAATTTATTGTCTTGTCATTTTTCTTCAGCAAAATCTACTGAGGTCAAAAATATTCTTAACTGTCTTAAGACAGTTATGGTACACTAGTCTTAGGACATTATGACCTTGCCTTGGAATCAGCAATATTCTGTATTTGGTGCAAAGCTACATCTGGCTGCTGGTTCCTATTTCAGACATGTTTCCCTCTGCGAGGAAACTGTCTGAGGGTGGAATGATCAAGAACGCCCAGAGAGACTGCCATTTTGCAGCCTTTGTGAGCTGACTGCGTGTTGTAAACTAACAACAGCTACAAGAGCTGAAATCTGAGGGTGAGCCATACTAATTTTAAAGTAAGCATACATAATTGATTGCAAGAGTGAATGAAAGATCATTTTACAACAGCAAACAGGAGGCTGATCAAAGCAGGAAGGGAAAAAAAAGAAGTATTTGAAAAGAGATAAGTTTAAAAATACATACTTCCCCAGAGAAGTAGAACGCTCTCAAAGCCACCAGTTAAAATTATTATTTTTGAAGGCCATTATTGAGGGTGTGCACAGGTCCCAAGCAGGATCAATATTTTTTGTGTCAGGTGGAGCACAAATTGAAAAAGAAGGGTGCAATTTGTGCCTAAACCATATCTTTTAAAATTAAACACGCGAGTTGCCAATGAAAAATACAGTTTATTCTCTAGCTTTGTTTGTTTATTTGTTTGTTTGATTTGGTTTAGGTGCAGGTATTTTCAAATAACTGGCTTTTGCCCTGAGAAAAGTAAAGTGATGAATGAACCAGGCTGAATGACTAAGCAAAGTGAAAAAAGATTTCACATTTCATGCTCTGCATCATCTACTAGCTAGTTCAACCCTTAAATTCAAAGTACTGCATAATCACCATCTGACGACCTGTCATTCAGCCCAGGGACAAAATGTCCTCCTTGTAATTGAAGCAAGTTCCCTGTTAGCAGCTTTGCAGAGGCTCCAGAGCTCCAACAGTCAGGAGAAAGTGTCCCTTTGTGCATCAAGGAGTTATTTCCAGCTCACACTTGAGGTAGAGATGTGGGAGAAATTTAGTTGGATGCATTGGACTTCCATTGTATGGAACACAGGCCGTAGATAAAGAGAAAAGTTAAATATCCAGGGCTGTTTCATTTGACATTAATCAAGATACTTCTGCACAGAAGTATCTGTCTATCTGTAAGCATGTCTTTTTTTGTAATGTGCAAATAAGCTTAATGAAGAGAATGTGAAACTTCTTTGAAATCTGCTTGCTTTTCACACGCTTCATTCCACATGAGAGGAAGTTCTTATATACACCTGGTGGAAGACATTGAAAAAGGCTGTGTCCCTAAGAGTGTTAGACAAGCAGAATAAAAGCACTACCGTCAATGTGAAGACAAATTTTCAGGTGAGTTGACACCAGCCATTCCCAATACACTGTGTGCATTTGCTGCCAAGAAGTACTTGCATGACAGAGCTTTCTGGCAGAATTATTTGCAGGAGTTTATTCTTTTTATCTGAGAGGGATATATGACATACGTCCTGCCAGTCAGCAAAGAACAGAGAACGTGATTTAACCAAGAAATCACATCTAACTAACACAAATCTTCTGAAGAACATTCACACCAAATGTGAATGCTGACAAGCATGTGCACATTTTGTGATGAGAAAAGGTTATCTTTTGTGCAATAAATTATCGGTTTTATAGGGTTCAGTTCTAGCTTCCTTGATGATTCAAAGTTCATTATGTGGTGACTAAGCTCATTAAACATACATTTCCTCTTTTGCTTTAATTTTGATTGCCATAGCTTCAAGAACTGTGCATTTTTCCTTGCTTCCTAAAGTCAGTTGTTCTGCTCGCCAATGCCTTTAGGTCTTGCTTCTTCTTTCCTAACCAACAACTAAGTGCATCAATAAAAATGATGCAGTTCAATAAGGAATAATAAAATAACAAAAGGATCTAAAAATCTAGAAAAGCATGCCTAAGACAACATATATTCTTTTAACAATCACGGCCTCTCTATCAGGTACTATCTGTGGTAAAAGGCAAGAGACTGATGAAAAAAAATTCTCTCTGAATTCCAATGACTGCACTAAACTTCCATTGTAATGCCAGAAGCCAAACATTTCAGGAGGTGTTTCCTTGCTATTGAACATAAAGCTCATTCATATACCATGCATATGCCTCTATCATTTCAGATAGCAAGCAATCCCTATTCCAAAACATACCATTCTCTGACACTGAAGGAGATCTATTTGAACAGTAAACTATTGAAAGCAGAAATCTCTAGGAAATTTTTAGGCATTTCCTGGGGTGAAGCCTTTACATATTTACTAAATTCTGAAGACAAAGAATTTCAAAGACCATCCTTCCTGTTGGAAGAACTAATTTTTACAATTGATACAGAATATCTACTTTATTAAATATGTAAGATATGGGCTTATGTATATGGTGGAATTTAAAGATAACTTCAATAACACAATAACAAATTGTATTATGCAGTCTTACAGAGTTAGTTACTTTTTTTTTTTTTTTTTTCTCCTTAAACTCTGGCTTACCCAGAGACCTTCATCCTTCACAGAAAGTAAAGAGAGAGAAAATCTTTCCGGAGGACCTTCAAATCTTTCTTACTACAGAAGTGGGTAACTGCTAGCAAGTGTTGCAAGTAGAGAAGACATCGGAAGTTTCCAGTGTTCTACACAATGAAGAATTCACTATACAACAGCGTAGAAGTATTGAGCAAGGTAGCCAGCAGACTTAACAACAGCCAGAGGAAATAGGTTTGATGAGTTCTTCAGAGTTTGAGAATAAAGGAATTCATTGTCATGAGGAAAAAGTAAGGTAACATCACCCTTATATGAAATAAGCAGTGTCAATGGAAACGGCAGGCAGAAAATCAGAAACTGAAATCCTGCTCATTCCATAACAAAGGTGCAATGCAATCACAAGTGAAGATTTTTTTGTTCACAGATTTGCCTCATTGAGAGAATAGAGCGGGAAGACTTTAACTTTCAGGATTATTTGGTACCTGGAACTTCTGCTGTTACAGACAACCTAGATGCTGTTTACCATAGCTCTCAAAATAAGCCTCCTGTGTGCAACACAGACACGTTGGTCATAAACCTTCTTCAGGAGAGTTGTAACAATTTACACCAGGCAGGTGCTTTGAACCCTGTACTTCAGAATCCAGTATCCCATTAGCCACAATACACCACATCTGCTCAGATAAATGGGAGATGACAACTGAAGGTTTCTCAAAAATTTAAATACTGTCCTTCCATGAATCTGGCAGGAATGCACGTTTGCCGTTAATATGTCAATGCTGAAGTCATTGCAGCTATATTTAGCTATATTTACCTATATTTACCACCCTGTTGTTTTACTTGTCTTTGCTCTTCTCCTTTCCAAGAGAAACTTTCCTCAGACAGATGCATATGCAGAGGTATCAGAAATCTTTGCTCACAACACAGTTAATAACTTTCTTCGACTTATTTCTCCATTTCCCTCTCTATTTTGTTTCAGTTTTGTGATACCTTCTGATTTGGTTAATATCGGAGCTTAGAAGTTGGGATTCCACTTGTGGCTGAGCAGTCAGTACCTCTGCAAGTTTGCACAAGATTTTTATTTTATTTTATTTTATTTTAAGGACTTATCATGGGCAATTTACTGCTCGTTAGCCACTCTCACAGCTTACAACACCCAGAGTAATAGCAGAAGTCATCAACTTCAAGTTCCTGGCCAGCAGTAAATAAAACTGGCAGGGAAGCAAGCTGAAAAGGAATGCTGTAATGCTGAGTAATATCTCTAGTTCCTCCTCCTCAGACTGTAGCTAGCTATGAACCACAGTCAAAGGAAACAGCTGCCAATCAGAAAGAATTCACAATAAATAATAAAAAATGTCATTCTGAAAAGAAGTGGCCAAGGGAAACAAAGCAGAACTCAGAAAACAGAAGTAGTGTGCTGTCAGAGGGAAAAAATAGACTCGATCGTTTCTCTGTCACTTTATCAAAAACCTTTTCTTTCCATGGTGCTAACTTCTTTGGTTGATAAGAATTAGAAATAGCATTTTAAATCCTCAGAATACTTTTCTGTACAATCAATTATGCTGGACTGTCTTCATGTTCAAAATATTTGTTAACTGGACAAAGGAAATTTCAGACTGAATATGATGTATACTGTTTCAACAGCAATACCTATTTGATTGTGATAACAACACTCCAGTGTAAGGAAGAACTCAAATTGTATAAGATATTTAAAATTAGACTGAACAAAAACCTCAGGAATCTACTGTATGAAGCAGCAGGAAGATAGCTTAGAAAATGATAGTGCAAGATCTTTTACCTGGGTAATTCATATAGTCAAAACATTTTATACTAAACTATTTATAATGTATAGCCTTCAATAAGGTACTGTTACTGGCTAATTAGTGTATAAGAAAAAATATTCATGAAGTTAGAGCTGTTAATTTGTGGATGAGAAGGAATTAATAACATATGATTTCAATATTAAATTAAAATTTTCTCCTAGTAATTCCACTTATTACAATTGTTGCATAGTTACTATTATTACTTTCTTGGACTCTACCAACATATACAGAGAATACAGCTCTAACAATTGTAATTCAGCCCAGACAGAGAAAAAATTTAGTGTTCTTGAAAATAATAATAATAATAATAAACAGATCCAAATGATAAAATCATTATTTCTTTTCAGATGAAACAATGACACTGTAAATTGTCTAAGACAATACTTCTGTCATGCAAACTATTTATAAAAGTCTGCAGTCTTTAAGGCTCACGGTTCTATTAACTTCTATTAACTTCCATGAAACTCATGATAGAAAATGCCTCCTTAAACCAAGCTGCTGAGCAAACTCTCTGAAGGTCATAGATGCTGTTATTGTCTAAAAAGGAAGATATGACAGACAAAGCTAATCTTATATGACTGTAGTGAAAGCTAAAATCCTCTGACAAGCATAATCCAAATGATGCTCACTAATGAGCTCCATTTTAGGAAACCTCTGGGGTCTACCCAAAAAGGTGTCTTTTTCTCAGTCAGAAACCAGCTATATTGCTTGTGCATTATTTAGTATTAAAACATAGGCCATATCTATTAACACATAGCAGCAGCTCAAAATGAGCAGCTCAGAATAGCTAGTGTTACCTATTGTGCATGTTCATGATACTTGTTTCACAAACTGTGGTGCTGTTTCTTTTAATTGGTATTTTAACACGCTGCAGTCATGATTACATATCTTTAGCAGCAACAACATTTTGTAGTAGTAGTCTCTCTGTACTTCAAAGGAAAAAGACCAAAGATGAAAAAATAGAAGGACAAACAAGTGAACAGAAGAAATAAACAAAGCAAATGGTTACAAGTCACTGTAAATTTTTAATTAATACACGTTGACAAAGATTATGGTGACTGAATAGTATTGGTGTATGAAACTCATGACAATAGACCTGCATAGCAAAACAAAATAAGCACTCAATAGTTTCAACTTGTACAAAAATTGAGGCATTTCCTAGATCTGCAAGGCAATGGAAACACATGAAGGGTTTGCAGACAGAGCGATCTGTTTCACACAAATGGACTCTGTCCCATGGCACCCCAGCAGCTGTTACAGAGTGCCTCATGCCCTTTCCTGGGCAGCTGAGAGACTGTTGAAACCCTTCAATATAAAAGCTACAAAACTGACTTTATGGGCAGCCTTAATTCACTCTACTCAGGAAAGAAAGTTGGAGTTTAATTTTCACTTTGAAGAACAACTGAACGTGGCCAACACAGATATACTCCCCTGTTATAAGAAAAGATACTTCTAAAATAGCTCTGGCAATTAACATAAGAAGGAATGAATTCATGATGTCAATTAGAATTTGATGGTTCCCAGGAGATTCTGGCTTTTGTTTAAAAAGTTTCATTTTGTTAACTATTTAATACATGTTGCAAAATCTCCTTCAGATCTAAAGTTTTTGTTTTCATTCTAGCAGCAAGACTTTGATCTGCATTCTGCATCATGCCACATCCTTAGTTCAAAACCAACATTAGTGTCAATTATGGAGTTCCATGGGGATGCCTGTAGCCTTTACAGCATTGACGTCAGCTCAGGGCTTATCCAAATTAAGTGTATTGAAAGGGTATCAAAAAACAATAGCCCAAAGTTCTTTCTGCGTTAACATTTTGAACACGACTACTGATTGTTTTATGGCTTTTTTTTTTTAATGACTAAACTTACATTTTTATTCCCCAGTTTCAGCTGTCCCAACTCTTGTTACTCCTAGTGAAATATACAACTGTCAAAAACATACCAAACATACACAAAATATCAATCTGAAGCTCTGATGATCAATAAATTGATCTCCATGCAAGCATGATCTGATGCTATTAGTACCAGCTTCACAACACAATGGCACACCACACAAGAAATGGAACTGAAAAAGGTGTCAGACCAAATCGGTTACCTGGCTGATGGGGTTTTGCTTTTCCACCAGTGACTGCTGAAATACTAGATCCAGCAGACGATGCTTCCATCTTTATTGACCTTCTGACTTGTGGGAGTGAAGGTTGCCCAACCACAGGCGGATGCTGTAACACTGGGTAGCTTGCTGCAGTTCTCCTCTGACAGATTTGCACACGCTTTTCAGCCCCATGAATAGATAAACTTATACCTGACAGGAATAAGAATTAGTACTGTTAGATACAAGAGATCAGCATGGAATAACTACAATATAAGAAGTGCAATGGATAAAACGGGGCTATAAAAGCCTTCTTAAGGAAGGGAAAAAAAAAAAAGAAAAAAAAGAAAAAAAAAAGGAAAGGAAGAAAACTATAAAAAACTGAATTTTCCATAAAAAGGAAAAAATGTAAAAGTCTTTCCTGCTGTTGTGCTGTGGACATCAGAACCAGACACACTAATAGATATTTAAATTAATACAAAGTCATGGCTTACTGCATTACTTGCCTGAAGGAGGAATTATTTCCATTCCTTCAAAAAACCCACACAGCTCACACAGGACAATATTAATGAGGTAACTACCACAGAGTTTTTTTAAATGACAGTTTTCTGATTGATGGACTAAAACGCGGAAATAATGGGTTCTTTTCTTCTGAGCATTCACGTGTACCAGAATATCTCATCATATGGAAAAGATGCTACACTTCAGGTAGTGACTAGTTTTTAACAACAACAACAAAAAGTATATTTTTAAGAAAACAGCAAGGCTACAACCAACAACAACATGACCTTAAGCTTGAAAAACAATTCCACTTTCACCAGTCACAAAATTTTCCCTGCAACACTGGAAATTATTTCACACCAAACATTCTCAAATTTGTCACATAGCTATTTTTTAAATAGAAATTGTTGTCTATGATGAAAAACAGACTTTACTTTTCCACAGAGAATAACAAAGTTGAATTTTTCGGTGTCTGTTGTATACTTTCAGAAATAAATGTTATTTTATAGCAGAAAATATTGCTTCTGACTTTATGTTGATATTAATGCAATTGCTCCAGCTTAATTTGAATTACCCTCAGTATCCTCTGCTGAAAACCTTTAAACAAACTCTTTTAGGTAACAAAGTTGAACGGTACATAATTCAACAATATCGTTTTAACTTAATTTAATTGTGATTCTTGTTTCTTTCATCACCAGCCACTTTTTTTTAAGGGAAGGGAAGGAAAAAGGAAAGGAGAAAGGAGAAAGAGGAAAAAGAAATCGACTAAGCAGAAATAAATGGGTAAACTGAGAAGCAGACGGAAACAGCAGGCTCTAAGAACTGGAAATCCAAATACTGTGAGCACATGAACTGTAAATAGTAAAACTGGTCACTCAGACATCATTGACTAGACTGCATGTGTTTGTGAAAGGCATTCTCTACTGTAATGTCCAAGAATGCCTTGGTGACTCCAATCTTCTAGTTCCACTGAAGGTCAATGTGACACTAATCTCCAGTCCACAGAAGAGATTTTGAAACTCTGACATCTTAATACACTTTGATACATAACATACTGGCATGGGGAAGAGAGCTTCTTCTTCTGTAGGCAGATGGTGGAAAAAGTGGGTTTGCACACATACACAACAGGTTGTGCGAATTGCTCTCCTCTGAGATGGCTTTGTGCACTCAAAACAGAAGCTGCATGCTCGCTATCTCATTTGCCTGCACTTCATCAGAGCTGATTTCCTGCAGGAAGCATAAATGGAAGAGTGCTCCTATGAGCAACCTCCCAGTTACAGCGCTAATGTAACTGCTGCCCGCTTCTAAGGACTGTTGAAATCACATCTTCGTTAACACAGACAGCAAATCCCAGTCACTTTATTCAGTTGATTCATCTTGTGAAAGCCAGTGTAATAAGCCACATGAGCAGAATGACAATGAGTGTGCCTGGACAGCACATTTGAATAAAGAATTTAGCTATAATGGGCTTCAGCCAATGGAAGGATAAGCCCCACCTGTAAAACGAACTCTTTACTTCTCACACAGCCACCAGAAGTTCATGATGCTCGAGTTCTTGTGCAATGATCTCTAAGGTATAACAAAGGTATTCCTTTTAGCATAACAATTGTTTGTTGGATCATTTTAAACCACCACCTCTCTGAAGTTTAAAATGGAGTCAAGGTATATACTCTACCAATGCTAAACTTGAACTTGGCACAGGCACATCCATACTGGTTGGACCTCAGTAAGGCTGTATTTTAATTTGCTTATGAAACAAGGTATCTGTTTTAGGAACTGGTTCCAACATGAGCTGACTGCTACATTTCTCTGAGGTTCAAGTAAATTGCTTCTTTGCATTCCAAAAAATACATCTTTAAAGTGTTGTGCAGCTGTGATTCAGCTTCCTGAACTATTTGTGCAGCCACCAAATAAAGGATACTGCAGCCTGATCATTCTTCCTAAGGACTGCAAAATCTGCACATTGATCACATCCAAAATGATGTTCAATCTACAGTTTAACTCTGATTACAGGCAACTTTTTGTTTTTGTTTCCACTTACGAGTGGCGCTATAAAGTGATAACACTGAACTATGTGAGAAAGAATGTGCCAACATTACAGGAAATTTTACAGAGTATTCCTTGGACATATTTATAATGCAAAAATGTTCAGAAAGTACCACAGTTTACATCAAAGATGTGTCACCAATATATTCAGTATATCTGGGAGTTCAACACACTCTCCTGATTTGCCACTGCAGTTATTATCTCCACATATGGCATTCTCTTGACTAGGAGAGTGAATTTCCCTTGTATATTCAAGAGAACCAAGTGTTCTTGTTTAATTAGTATTTCAGATTTTTCCAGAGAGAGCCCAGATCTTACTTTTCTCTGTGTGTTTCTTTTGTTAAATTAAATGTCTGCAAAAATGTAAGACTAATATTGCAGTAAGTTGAGGTATTACCTTGTCTTCATGTGGGCGAAAGTCCTTTTAAAAGAGATATTGGCACTTGAAAGTACATCTCCAGATAACATGCATAAAAGCAGAGATGAAGGGAGGTGGAATCAGAGGCAGAGAAGCCATTAGGAACAGTGCATATAGCTTATGGGGGATGAAAACCTGGTGAACTATTGGCACTAGGCAGACTCCAGTGCAAACTCCCCCATTCTTCCTGCGAATAACCCACACTGTTGCTGAATCATGGAGTCTGTGGGTCAGTGATATGAGAAAAGGGTGTGGAGAACTGAAGAACAGATAATCAAGTTGACACCTATTACTTTTTACAGTATGACAATACCCACGCAAAACATCTAGAAAGAAAGACAAGCTCTCCAGCAGCACACTGCAGACTGGATCCTCAGTTAACTCTGCTTGGTGGAGTGTTCCCCTACTTTCAGGTTTGGCCCCACATAGTGGTTGACCACCGAAATCCCAGTGCTGTTGTATGCCTGACTGCACCTGTCCCTGCAGCATGGCCATTGGTAAGTGAGCTTGGCAACACCAGTAGCTGGAGGTATGAACACACTCAAATGATCTGACAGGTAGTAGAGATGCTACAAAAAATAAAATAAAACAAAATAAAACAAAACAAAATAAAATAAAATAAAAAAAATCACAGAAACAAACATACAAAAAACACCAAAAAACTTGCAGGTGTTTCTTTTATTGCTTTTCCCTCTGACTTACTATAAACAGATCATAAGAACCATTGCAACTTAGGTTTGCATGGCAGATGTAAGGGGAAGTCTTACATGCTGGCCAGTAGAACCTTAGTGTTTTCAAGCTGGACGAGATTTGGGCCTTCAAGAGTTGTATGCATCACTCAGTCCTATTCATTTCCTGCTTAGAGCATAGAGATCCAGCATAGAGATCTGTATTTTCAATCTTCATGTGCCTTTCCCTTCCTTACCTATGTTCCTGTCTTTTTTTTTTCTTTCTTTTTTTTTTTTTTTCTTGAACAAGCTTCTTGTCTCCATGAGGAGCTGCTCTTCTTGATGTTCTTTTGTTCTCCTCTGAGGCCTCTGTTTGAGCTTGCAGGTTCATGTAAGAGAAACATCTTCACTCCTTTCCTAAAAAAACATCTCAGCTGTGCAGTTTGCCAGCAGGGATGAACAGCCTCCATCCTGCTCCTGGCTAACTTTTATTGTTCCCAGTTATGTCTTTATATGATAATTCTTTTTTTCCAAAGCTTCATTTCTTTTATATTGAGCATATTTTGCCTTATATAAAGCCACAGTATGCTTATGAAACTAGAGGATTGATAATGCTCCAGATAAAACCTGTATATGAGCACATTAAAAGTGGAGTACTAAAGTACTTCAAAGTCAGGAAGCAATAAAACCAAACATAAAGAAGAAAAAGGAGGGAGAAATTACTAAAAGTAGAAAACACCACAGCATGCCTGTGGCTTAGAACTAGCCGGCGTGCAGAGCTTTATGTGACACTGGTATTTATTTTGCTGCCTCTTCAGATGCTATTGTGGTGAACATCAACCTGTGCTGCACAGAAATCACTCAGACAAGGCATCTGACAGGGCATCTGCCGTGGTCATGTCTCAGCCCTGGTTATCAGGCACTGAGCACCACGCACCTCTGCATGCAGTAACACCTGCCACCAGCTGGCCTCATCCTGCACCATTTCACTGAGAGTAATTCAGCAGCTCTGGTACTGACAGAGAGGACTTTAATGCCAGAGCTGGGGTCAGCAAAGCACTGTGTCCAAATTATGCTGTGCTGGGACTGAGACAGTCTTTCCGACTGGGGAGGCAGGCTTGGGTAAGCCCCAGTTCTGTTCCAGTCTGCACCACCTTTAGCTACAGTCAAGTACTTACAGGCTCCTTCCTGATGTGTCTTTCTCTAGACAGAGATAATACGAACATGAATAAACAACAACAGTGCAATGCAGGCTTGCAAAGCTGTATAAACAATCCATTAGCTAACAGTGCTTAATTAACCTCAAGTGCCCTGACCTGCTTTGTAGATCTTCTCTGGGATAACAAACTGAGGCTGGCAGGTGCAATAAGGACTTTTGATTTGATATTATCAGCATGTCAGCGCTCATGCTAGAGACAAATTATTTCAACTATTTCTTTTCTTTATGTGGGTCTTTTATTCTGTTTTGGCCCTATGCAGAGGCCTTGAGAGCAGACTGAGGCATAGCCTTTCTTCAAGGTCCCTTTCTGAGCAGAGCGAATGGAGGGTTGCACAGAGCAAGAAGTAAGGAAGAAAATCTCAGCTGCAGTGTTATGTAGGGCCACAAGAAGCAAGGCAGCTCTGGGGAGTCTGCAGTCGTCAAGGCACAGATGAGCAAGGTCATAAGGAAGTACTTTGGAAAAACGGGCAGATAGCAAAAAATGGGGCATTAAGGTGTGATACATAAATAGGCAAATTGCGTATTTTATTCCTTTCGACTTTTACGCTCAGTAAAGGAGAAAATGAGCCAATTTGTCCACCTTAAAAAACTAGGGTCCCTTTCCTCAGCTTGCACAAATTGCCACATCTCCTATTAAAGTCAATGATGCTCCACAGACATATTCAGTTTTTTCACATTTTGAAGTTAGCCTTGAAAAGGAGGAGCTCAGAAAGCGAAGCAAGATAAAAGGTTTCTCATGAAAAATCATTTTCATCTGAGGCTCAGCAGAGAGACAGCTATGCTTGATGCCACAATTGACTCTTCTGCTTACCCTGAATCCTAGGTGAAAATGAATGAGCAGGAGAGAAAAATTCACTGCTGCCCTCTGTACTCATGCCTGAAAACATAGTCTAAAGGTAGATCTTTTTTCCTTCCCATCCTGTGCTCTACTTAGATAACAAACACATCCAGAAAAGCATAGCTATCTTTCTCTATACCTTGGAGAAAAATGTTACAACAGCATTAGGATTCCTACATGAGATTATATCATTTTTCATAGGTTTAAATATCACCTCTCTAACACTGCATCAACTCCTTTGCCATTGGTAACACAAATCATATCTAAACACAGATTATACTGTGTATATGTACTTATACAAGTACAGCTTTGAAAATGTTGAAATACTTCTGACTATATCGGATGAAAAACAACAACAACAAACTCCTCACAACAGCAAACCTTTAAATGAACAAACAAAAAAGCTTCTAGTTACAGAACGTCCCTGAAACGGGACAGGCTGGAGAGAAAACTGCTTAATAATATTGTGCATTTTGATAAATTACATGTTTTTGCTCTGCATAATCTTTTCTTTTTTCCCCTATATATTGGAGAAATGAAAATTGTCAAGATCCATAGAAGTTTGAGAAAATGTTCTGTGAATGTTACTTTTTTTCTGTTTTCTCTCAAAAACTCACACATTCATGGTGGATATAGACGTGGTGTATGTATCATGGTTTTCAGTGTGGTTTAACATGCAGGATGCACTAATTTGTTGTTTAATTTTATATATATATACATATATATGTATATTTTTTTAAATTACATTTCTTACCCCTCACCTCTGCCAGACAGCTTCACCATTTATCCTCCAAAGGCCTTAAAGTTCCTTAAAACTTCCTGGGCCTTGTGGCACATGATACAGAACTATTCTATGTTCGCCATGAACCTGATTTCATGATCTTTCATGCTTCTTAAGAAAGCCAAGGAAGAGAGATGTCATCGATCCACCCCATTTCCATTGTTTTGTTTGTTTGTTTTTGCTTTTGTTTTTATATAACTACTATAAACTGTAGGGGGTCAGAATACAGTTTCATCCAGCCCATCATCCTATCACTACTGGTGACCAATAGAAATTACATAGGAGAAACGGGTGAACATGGTGATATTTTCCCAGCACTTTCTCCAAGCCTCCAACAAATTGCCAGCTTAAGGATTTTTTGAGGCAGAAGTGTACTATTTGAACTCATCATTGAGTTCATCTGTCCAGCTGAATTCTGAATTTATGTAAATGTTTTAACATTCATAAATTCCTATGGAAAGAAGCTACACAGTTTAAATATACAATCTGAAGGAATAACTCTTTTTCTCTGTCTGGAACCTGTCACCTTCAAACTTGTATTGGGATAGATCATGAATAACTATTTTATTTTACCTCTCTGTTCCACTCATGATACTATGGAGCTCCATGTTATCCTCTCTCTGTTGTTTCTATTCCCAAGCTTAGGAGACTCAATTTACACTGTTGCACCTCACAGATAGGCTGCTGTGGACCTCTGATCATCCCTGGCTATTCCTTCTCTGTCCCCTTCCTTTTTTAAGAATGGGGGGCCTGAAATGTACATGAAGAATGTTTCAAAAAGTAGGACCAGCAACTCACATGATGTTCAGGCTGTGGCTTCAACATGGGTTTACACAGTGACACTTTGACATACATTTCCAATTTTGTTCTTTCCCTTGTAACATTGTTTGCCACAAGACACAGATTTACATGGGCTTTGCCTCCCTGTTGCATGTGCCAGCTCTTCAAGCAATCCTCTAGTGAATCAGGGACCTCTTTCCTAACCCACCTGCTCTAGGTCCTCATGTCAAGCAAAGGCTACTGGGAACAATACTGTGCTCCCTCTCTCATGGGCAAGTTGCATCTTTTTCCACAGAGTTGCTTTCCAGGTCTCACATTTATCACATCTGTAAGAGCACTGCTGTATAGCCTCCCTGTATCAGCAAATCAAATCTTCACAAAGGCATTTTACCTGTCAGAGCATTTTTTTTTTTTTTTTTCAATTACCCTCCTTCAACTAGATGGCTGGCATCGTCCTGTGCCTGCCAGTCACTATCAGTGTTAAGATCTATGTTTTGAACTGCGATCAAAAGGATGTCTGAACTAGAACCAGGACTCCAGGAAGAAAGAGCTTGTGTACCCGCTGGGGTTGCACAGATTTCTCTGCACCAATTTAGAAAAGAATAGCTAAAATGACACAGACTCCAGGAGGACAAAGGTTTACACTTGCAAATATGCTTTAGGTCAGGAAAGCTTATTCTCCCCACCTTAACAGAAGTGGCTACATTACCTGTGGTATACCTGCAATCCAGAGCCAGTGTTAATTTAACTCTGTTGACACAAAACAAATCCCTAATGAATAAAAAGTTTATGCTTACCTTAGGCCCATCATCAGAAGGATTATTTTATAGACTTGAATGTAGTTTATTAAAGTATAACAAGCTCTAATAAGTATATAAAAAGTATAACAAACTTTAATAACAATTTTTTAAAAGTATATTAAAGTATAACAACCATATTCGATGGTGATTATCTACCATGACTGAAACATTCCTGTAGGGCTCAAAGAGAAGCAGGACAAAGCCATGAAAATACCTTGGAGAGAATCATAAAAGTCCTACTTTAATAGCCAGCATGACAGGACGAAAAACTATTTGTTGTCTTTAGGCATGAATGAAAAAAAAAAGAGTAGCTGAGTGAATATAAAGCTCTTTTTGGTTGCTCTTGACTTGTCGGTTGTTGTCGTGGGTATGCTGCAGGCAGCTTGCAGGAGGGACCTATGCTTTACTTGAGAGTGATGATGGGACTCCTTGTTGGAGGGCATAACCATAAAACAAGTGCTCAGAGGTGCACGGAGCTGTCCCTTCGTGTCCCTGAAGCTGGGCTGCTTCCACCTGTACTGCCTCAGGTACTGGCCATGGTACTGAATGCAAGGTGCTGCTTATGCAAACCTTATGAGCCCAAGTGAGTAAATGGATTTTTTTTTATTTTTTTTTTCTCCCCAAGATGTCTAGTTTGATGCATTTCTAACTCTTGTATTATCATTTCTGTCTAATGTTTCACTTTTTATTTCCTCTCTACAAAAAAAAAGTAAAATAAAATAAATAAAATAAATCAAAAAAATAAAAAGTGTCTATATGCTTCTCTTTTTTTTTTTCAAGACTGTCAGGATATATGCCTAACAATTTTGTAAAACATGCCACACATCAGTTCTCCCAGCAAGCTGCCATCAGTGTCATTTGTCACCATTCCCACTGACTTAATTCCTACTGGGTTTCACTGTGTTGAGGTCTTTGTTACTCTTTTTGTTTTAGTATCCACTTTGATTTACTCTATTGTTGCACCTGTAACTGTCAACAGCATTAAAACCATATATACTCATATGTACCATTTGTAAGCATAATTTGTTAAAAAAAAAAAAAAGGAGAAAGTTCATTTGCTTGCTCTAATATGGAAATAGGTGTGAGAAAGTACACCTTGTCCTGAAATGCCTGAAACATGATAGTCACAGTAGACACTGAAAACTAAGTTTTCAGTAGATGGTTTCTCTATCAAAAAATTGTCATTTTGTTAAGAAAAAATATATATTGCTGTTTGTGCTGTCAAAAAATTTGTTTAGAAAATAAATCTGACCCTATCTGTACTGGAATATCTTGGCTTTTTATATTGTAATGACTTGTTACTTTGAAAATGCAATCTAACATATCAAATTGAATATAAATTACCAATTAGAATACCAGTTGTCTCTGAGCAAGCCAAAAAACAATTATCGTATCAATTACTGAAACACCATCTGGAATACCAATCATCAATTAATGTTTTACTGTAATACACAAAGAGTAAGAAATAATTTGAAACATAGAAACTAAAACCAGAGAGCAAAACACATTGACAAAATAAAACAAAATACAGTGAAACAAGGAATCCCATCAATATGAAATATTTCATCTGTCTAGAAGCTAATTTTGATAGAAATATTTTAAGCTATGTGTTCAAAAGTGACTTCCAAAATTGCTCAAAAGAGATTCAAAGAAAAAAAATTCAAGAATATCAGAATTTCTGTTGATCGGGTGTTCTGGCTTTTGACCCGCTCTCACTACCATGAATGTAGATTCATACAGAAAACAACAGATTCAGATCTCTGTTTTTGTCACAATAAATAACATTGTGTCAGCTCTTCATTTTCTGAGGCAATATCTATGTTTTAAAAGAAATTGGGAGATTGGCTCTGTATTCTTAAGTGGCACTTAACTGATTTGGAAAGTATACAGTAACTCGTCTCACTCATTTTACTACATATGCGCAGCATTTACTTGCCAAAAATAGACTCAGCGTTGAGATCATTTAAAACTTACTTTCACTTGCGTTAAGTGCTGTGTTCAAAATTGTTTTCTTCATTCACAACTAGCTATTTCTCCGATTTTCTAAAATCAAGGACATTCTCTTTAAGCCAGCCTGCACTGATTTTTAGCCTTTTGCTTGTATGTGCGCAGTGAAAGGTAACAGCACACACAGCTCTAATAGGCAGTAAAAACATCAGGGCAAACCACAATATCCAGTGAAACCAAACACTAAGACAAGTCCCAGAGGCTTTTTACTGACCAAAGAAAGAAGTGAAGCACTAACCATCAGATATACTTCATGTGTAGGTAGTTTTTAAAAGCAGAGCCTTCTTTTTCAATCTCTCTCTCTCTCTCCCCTCCCCCCCACCTCCCCCCCACCTTCCCCCTCCCCCTCTCTCTTTTTACGTTATAATATGCTGCCTGAATACCAGCTGCTACATTTCAAGTATCGTAAGTCTCATTTTATTTTATTTAACTGGATATTCTCTATAATGCAGAACAGCACAATCAATCTGAGACATCATCTGTGGAACAGGAAAAACCCAGAAGACTTCACAGATGGGGAAAACGATAGCTCAGGATATGTCTGAATGTGTCTGCCTCCACAGCGCAGTCAGTAACAATTTTCAGCACAGTAACTAGGCTTAATTTAACTGCCTTTTTTACATCCCGTTTAGAGGACCAGTGTGCCATCCATACTCTCGGGCACTACAGCATGGTCCCTTACACAGCTTGGGTAGAAAAATAAGGATGGAGAAAATGAGGGGAATTCATGTTGACTTGTAGAAACCACCCTCACACAGCTCCAGCCCCATGAACTCTCCCTGATGGTAAAAAAAAATATCTTGTGTCCTATACTGCAGCAAGGTGAATTTGAATAAAACACTTTTGAATAAAATACATTTGAATAAAACACTTTTGAACTAAATATGTATCTGGATTGATGTACATCTGACTATGTAGGTCACCTGTGCTGGGTTAAGTCCAGTGCCTAGGAGGGTTTTTGCCCTCTGGAACGACTGTCCTTGGTGGACATAGAGGCTGTTCACAATATCTGGGAACTGTGGGCACATCCTAGGCCCTAAAAGATGTTATCAAGGGCCAATTATATAAAAAATGTTGAGGCATGTGTGGTGCATGTCTTTCTCTCGTGCACCATTAATTTCCAGCACACTCTCTTGGCAAGTAACCATTTTGTTTGCAATAAAGCCTATGGTGCCAAGATTTCTAAATGGTCATAAAGTGAAGGTGATCCCCAGAGGAGATGGCAGCTGTAGTGTGCAGCAGATGCCAGCGAAAATCTGTGTTCGTCTGCTATTTCATCTTTCTGTCAGGACTCTAGGCAATTAACAATAACAAGATGCTCTTGAAAAGAGTATGTAAACCTGCCATGTTCATACACACATTCCTCAGAGGGATCCAATTGATTGTTCTCAACTTATGTCAACACGGACTGACTAAAGTGCGTAGGTCATACTTATTTCTGTTCTGAGCTACATCATATTTCTGGTGGAAGACCAATAATCTCTGAAACAAAGCAATAATGGTTGTCTGAACTTGTCAGAGTGGAGATGGGGAAAAAGTGCTCTACTGACCACTACCATTTTAATTTCTGAAGCTCTTTATAGCAGGATCAGAAAAAAATGTTAGGAAGCAATAAAAACCCAGTAACTACATCATAGGATGTGAAGTCTATAATATACAGATTCTCTTTTGTAAAAGGCAGTCAGTGTAACACATTTACTGAAGAACAAGCTTGTGCAAGGGCAAGGCCCATCGTTCTTTCATGTGTGAATAATTCTCTGACACATTAACTATTCAGAAAACCACATATCGTATGATAGACTTTAAGGTGTGTGTTATGCACAACATATGTAAGAAGTTAGTTGTATATTCCTAAAGGTTAAAGAAAGGCACAGGAGAGACATAAATTTTCTAAATCCACCTGAAAAAAATCTGATTATAGAGAGAATCTGTAAAAAGAAACATGTGCCTAGAGTTAGCTTCTGTGACCACCATCTTTTTCAGTGAAAGGACATTCACAAATATCGTTCCTAGAAAACTTCCTTGTCTTCATTCATACCTCTGACACCAAATGTCCCATTACTGATGATTCGTTTAAAAAAACACCTACAGAAAGTAATAAATAAATAAATAAATAAATCACAAAGCATGTGCAGCAAACTTTATAAACATTTCTAAATTATCTTTGTCAGGACATTCCAATCTGAGAACGATGCTTAAATTGTTCTGAATATCTGAAAAGCAGATAGTTAAGGAAGAAAGACTGTTCCTGTTCACAGATACCATTCCTCTGAGTCCAGACCATGCAGTTAAAGAGATTTGTAGAATTCAGTCCTTATGAACATTCCACAAGGTGATATTTCTTCACCAAAAATACCTGTACGATCATGAATCTTGTTAGTAATAATTCAGAGAAGAGCCTAATGTGTCATTAACCAGGGCTGTCTTTGAAAAATATGCAGCACCTGAGTGGTTAAGTATGATTGTGTTCTCTGCTGCTAAGATGGTACCATCCACAAAGAGAAAACTCAAATACAGAAGGTAGCAGCATATTTAGAAACCAAGAGAATAGTCGAATCCATCACTAGGGCACTTAAACCTAAAAATACTGAAGGGCCTGATAGTCAATGGGAAATAACAAACAATCAAAAAAAAAAATCAAAACAAGACAAGCAAAAAACACCTAACAAACCCCAACATAACATCAATGCCTTCCAAATGCAAGACCCTTCTTTAAAAATAAAATAAAATTAAAAAAAAATCAAACAAACAAAACAATAATAAAAATAAATACACATGGACTCCTTAATTCATCCCCTGGGTGAATGTCTGGTTACACACAATTATGAAAAGCTGTCTTAGAAAGTCCCTAAAAGAAAGAGAAATGTGTACCTCTTTGTATTAGATATCAGCCCTAGAATCAAAATGGCACTAAAAAATCATGGATCCCACTGGACTCATCTCTTTCTTCAAATACCTTTATGATCACAAATCTATGTCCTGAAAGGGATGGACTTTAAAAAGAGATACTCTTGTTAAATTTGCATGAGGAGCTAACCACCAAACAGCAACATTTTTCTTCATTTACAAAGCAATATGAGCCTGTTTACAAAGGACTGTTCCAGCAGTCATAATTCCAACTGCACTAACTGCAGTCCTGAAATAGATTTTCAAAGATGATTTTAATGTTTCAAACAATAAAGTATATTATGTGCCTAGGAGTGAAAGAAATAGATGAATTAGAATTGTAAGGGATGAAGTTTTGTGAGAAAAGTGAGTATCAAGTAAGAACATAATATGTTAGACTATTTCCTTTCAGTTCCTGACAATATTCATGATGTTTTCAGTCTCCTTATGTGACATCTCTACTTGGTACTAATTTTACGGCATGGTATTCATTTTATGGCTGCTGCTGCTATCTCCTTCAGTAATCAAGCCATGGTAAGAAAATTATTATTATATATATATATATTTTTTTCTCCCACAAATGGCTGGTTTTGTGTACAACCAGGACAGCAAATCTCAAACTCATTCCTCACATAATGTATTTTCTAATGATGGGTCTTTACCAGGTCCTTAAAAAGTAAACCTAAACCAGCCAAGATAAAGAAAATTCCATCATTTACAATCTTGAGCCTTTTTTTCTTCTCAGCTTTCTCAGTTAACAACCCATTTTATGGGAAAGTACATCAGAAGTTAAATATTAGACCAAATACAATGGTGAGTCATAAGAATTCCTAAACCCCAAATAGTGCTGTCCAAATGTACTTAAGCTACTTGGTGCTCTTGTCTGTTCCCTCCCTGTTTTTTTCCTTCTTTGAATTTAACTACTTATGTCGAAATATCTTATATATTATCTTCAATTAGAAAAAATTTAAAAAATCAAAGCAGTTACTTTAATCCAATCTCTCTGAATATCCACAGTTTAGAATTCAGTGATTATTCTCCCTGACACAAAGTTCCCATTCAGTGAATATAGGCCATAAATGTTCTTAATTCATGCATAATGATTATTCCCTGAGTACTTTCCTTCTGATTTATACAAGTGCAAGAGTCTGTAAATGCACAAAATAAAGTTCTACCTTTTTTATTGGTCTGTGTCGCAGCTCGTCTCTTCTTAGTTATAAAATTACAGTTGTTATTTACGATGCATAAAGACTAATTTTCACCCTTTCTATAGAAGTGAGCAGGCATTGTCTTTAAAAACATGAAAATAAAAATGCATCTTCCATACTTGCAAATTCCAAATCTAACTTTCTCGGTAAAAAGTGTATGTTCTAGGTTTTGCTACATGCAGATGGATTGTATGAGAAATATTTTGATCCACCTATAATCCCATCAATCAGAAGCAATGGGGAAGGAAAGCGTTTGACAGCCTGCTTAAGGTCAGTCTTTCGGCCAATTTTTCAGAAACTCAGTCATGGTAATTCATGACAATTATTTATTTTCTGAAACCCTCTTGTTCAACTTGCAGTCATTTGGTATAACCTGCAGTTGGCTTTCTTACAGACACAATCCCATGCCTCAGTGGTATTTTGTAAATGTACTGCTTGCTGAGCTGCTCTCCGCCCAAACACCCTGTCAAGCTTTCAGCTGACTTTGGAATTTAAAATAAAGTTCTTGATAGGACTTTTACACACAAGAAGCAGCAACCCTTCGGCTCGCACTGATGATATCCTCCATTAAAAAAGGCAATCTTTTGCTTACTCATATTTCACATGAATTAAGAATACCACTGTATGGTGGCAGAGACGTCTTAAAAGAGCATACACTTCAGATAACAAACTTTACTGCTAACTTTGCTGTAAAGGTGAGACTTTTCTAAAGATGTTACATAATATGAATAATTCAGTAATTGAGCTTATTTTTAACTGCATTTCCTTTTAATTGAACTACTGAGGTATCGAACTTAAGGCTGTCACTTTTAAATGACTTGTTACATTAATAAAATGAAATGAAAAGAAGTTTTTCCTGAACTTTCCCATGCGTGGAGGTGCTTTGTGAATTATTTCCTCCAGACAGGCACTGCACAGAGAAATACATCTGGAGCACCGACAGCATCACCCAGCCCTGACCCCAGAAGAATCTCTTTGCTCTCTCCATGTTGAAGACCAGACCAGTGTAATACAACAGAACAAGAGACTTCTATTTAGCAAGACAGCTAAGTAAAACCTGGTGGCAAGCACACAGCCAGAGCCCACTGTGCCTGTTACAGATGTCAGCGGTGTGGCTCAACCACCCACCTGCGGGCAGCCCAGACCCTGCAGTTACGCTCCCAAATGATGTGAAAGGAGATGAGGACACCTCTCTGCTGACCCATCCTCCTGCACCCTATGTGCCTTGCGGGAACACTCCCCCACTCTCACATACACTTTCTGATCATTGTATTCACCCTCAGTAGAGCTGACTGTTTTTTTTTTTTTTTTTTTAAACATTCTCCATGGTAAAATTGCAATTTGATTAAAACTGTCTCTCGCCAGTCCATCAGCCTCCGTACCACCCTCTGAAGTCTTCGCTGAGATGGAGTTTCTCCCAGAAGAAGTCTCACACCTTTGGACATTAAAAGTTTCACTGTAAAATGCTCTTACTGCGATTCAGAATGAAACAGGTGATTTCACAATGAAACACCAGAGTTCCCATTTCAGGGAAAAAGTCAGGATTTCATATGGTGTGTAACAATATTTTCACTGGCGAATTTCCAGTAGGAAAAGAAATTCCACGTTCCTTGGATATAATACACACAGATATAGGGATATTAAATAATTCAGCTGAGTACTGAGAGAAATTGGAGGAACACAGAGATGACCACTAAAGTTACATTTCACTGAGCTGTAATGTGTGAGGGATTTTCTGCTTTTAGTGCATGAATGGCTTCTCCCCCCCCCCTTATTCTATTACTTCACATTCTTTTTATTATTATCTTTTTAATTTTTTTTTTTTTTTTTTTTAATTTTAAAAACAGTATTTAGTATTTACTAGTAGGATTCTGGATATGCATAAAAAACAGTCCAAAACTAGGAAAAATATTATTATATATATGAAAGAATCATTGGCAAATAGTTAACTATAAATTCACCTAGATGATATTTAGCGATATCACAAGTATTTCTGCTAGGCTCTATCTAGTTCTCCAAGTCTATTTTAAGCCAGCATTATGATGAAATTAGTTAGCATGCAGACTCTTTAAATAATAATAAAAAAAGACAACCACCACAACCATATAACTTTTCCTTTCTTTCTGTAAAACTCTCTAACTGATTTCTGTAAAATCTTATATTCTCTGGGAGCATTGTCAGAAGCTGTAAAAACTCACCTTTCTTTTAGAGAACCATGCTTCTTAAAGGCAACTTTCTATGTTTGGAAATTCACTGTAAGGGTTGCCATGGTGATTAATTTTAAAAGTGAAATTCCCCCCTTTTAAAGTTTTTTCTTTAAAGAAGAAATGCTCCATACTAGGGCCCAGTCCTCTGCAAGGCAAATGGGAATGAAAATCTGTCTGTCTTGAAGACTAAAAGACAGAGCGTCTGTGCCACTGAAACTTCAGCAACAGAGACATTTCTACTGAACAAGAACATTAGAAACATTTATTTTTACCTAAAAATGAAAGAAAAATATATTAATGGAGGAAAGAACTGATGGACAAAAGCAGCATCTTCCAGAGGTCCGACTGCAGCCAACAGACCAGGTTACATTAGTGAAAGGAAGGAGAAAAGGTAAGGAGGGAATAGCAGTGGTAACTGGTGCTCAGCAGCAAAAACAGTGAAGCAGTCAACTGAGATAGCACCATTGCATGACAAGAGACAGAAGTGCATACTCAAAGAAGGGTCTTGAAGGCAAAGGTCATCAACAACTCTTTACCTAAGGCATCTTCAGTTTTCTTTTCATGGCTCAAGATGAAATTTCACATGGGTGTCTCCATCTATTGACTCCTCCCCAGTACAGTGCTGCATTAAACCTTGGCTTTCCACACGGCTCTGTTACTGCAGGGAGCAGACAAGCATGCAGCCCTGCTCCTGCAGTGGGAGATGGAGAAGTACAATTTCTTCTCTAAAAACATATATAATGTTCAACATTACATCATGCAACTTGTACCTGCATAAGCTGTCACTCCAGAAATAATAGTAAATGTTGTGCAAGTTCAATACCCAGGCAATTTATGACTTCCTTATTCACAGTATTGTGAGACAGCTGCATTATTCATTATGTGTTTAATATTTTATTTTTCTAGACAGAAAGATCTGTACAAGCACAATTAAAATTTCTGACATAGACAAAGTTGATTTTAAAACAATCAAAAATTTTTTTCAAAGACTTTTTTGACCTTAAAGCTATAGTTTAAATGGCAAAAAGGAAAAAGCATGCTGCATCTCATGAGGTTTGGTGCCTGGGTGTCACTCATTTTACTTTGAATGACTAGCCAGGAAAGACTTTACTTGATCTACTACTACACCAGTTGTAGTAAACAAAAAATAGTCTAAGTTATAGCAAATGATTCTAAGAAATTAAACAAATGGTCATGAAGACAATGAAACAAATCAACAATTTAAAATGGCAGAACAGACAAACAGACACTATTACTACTTTATCTTTACTAACCATAATGTTTAATAAATCCTTATGCTTCATATTTACCTATTATGGCTTCCAGGAGAAAAACTGTTATCTGCGTGACACCAGAATTACAGCTATAAATGAAATGAAAGTTGGATAAGAAATGGGCATCACCTCTGCCCCCAGCCTTTAGAGAAGCAATGGTGCTCCTAAATCACTTGTACAACAGCACATGCCATTTTTCTTTTTCATACAGAGAAGGATCACACCTCTCAGTAACTCCCTGTTCCCTAAAAAAAGTCCAGTTTGATTTCAATGTACAAGAATTGCCAGAGAACTGTATTTAGCAGCTAACTGTTTTAAACACAAAAAACGTTTTTGCTGAGCAGGGAGAAAACAGGAGTCCAAAGTGCAAACAGTTAAACTGCTACAAGTGTCTCAAGACTTTATGTCTGTTATCAACAGTTAAGTTCACTCTTTTGCACACTAACTTTTATGGAGAAAGCAAATAGATGAAACCTCTACCTATTCCCTATATTCATTCTTGAATAAGAGTCTTTTTAAAAACCACATAGACAAACTACACTTCAGAAATCCAATCTTAAAACTTCCCAAATCTCCTTAGAGATTGATAGTTTCCAGTGTTCCTCTACTTTCATGGAAATAAGCCCAGGATTCCTCAAGATTATTCCAGACAGGTAAGAAAACAAGCTTTTGTCAGCTTCAGTTGATGGGGAAAAAATAAAAATAATAAAAACAAAAGAACAAGAGCAACCATATCCTGAATACTATCTTCCTCCGTTGATTTTCATCAAAGCGATTTTGTTCCTAGCACTGAAAACACGTACACAGCTTTTGACTCAGTGATAAATATACACAAACTTATTATCAAAAGGTCATTTCAGGAATGCACATTCATGCAACAGAAGTGGAAGCACATGCTTACAGAGCACAAGAATTCTAAATTCTACAAAGCCCCAGAAACAAAAATGTTGAGATCTGTGAAAACTAAGCAGGAATTTGAAATATTAACTGCTCTGGGTCACAAGAGACAGAACATTCTGAGAAGTTATTGCTCAGTTTTTGGATTTATCTTGAAGAAATTATATTTGTCCCAGAAGAGCTTTTTAGAGAGATAATCAGCAACTCCATGTTACTAACAGTGTATGTTTCAAACTAAGCACACACAGTACTGGGCACACAAGTAAGCTGGGCACACAAATGGTGGAACTGAGAGATACTGGAAGAGAGATAAATCACTCCAGTCACTACTCAGCTTTGCTACTCAGCACCATCAAAGACTAACTTCTAAGTTATTGGTTTATCTTCATTTAAAGGTATGAATGTTCATACTGGACTTGAAAAGCACCATACGTCACTGGAAGACACTGAGGTGAGATGGTGAGGAGCATTATGTATTGCTAATATTCCTCTATAACCTATAATCCTCTATAAACCTCTATAATTTTCAGTGGTCTACAAACCTGTGTAGCCCTTGCCTGCTACCTCCAAATTCCACCTGGGAGCAGAGAAGTGGATGGAGGTTTCCATGCAGCTGACAGAGGTCTCTGTTTAGCTCAGAAAAAGAAAACAACAACAACAACAACAAAAATACAACTGAGAATCACTGGAACTAACTCACTCCATTAAATGTCTGTGAAAGTTGAGATGAATTTTGTGTCCATGAGTAAAGTAAACAAACTGAGAACAGTACTGAAATATCATTCATGTGCTTTGTACTTTTGTTTCTTTCCTTTCGCCTCTTTATGTTTCATTTTCTTGAACTAGCATCTTCCTTAGACTATGATTTTTTTCTTGTTTACTTGGCTTCAGGAAGCTGCAAAACAACTTCTTCCTACCTAGGGTGTTTGTGAATGGCTTTGGAAACACTATGGCTTAGGGGGGATATAAACTAGATGGGAACTAGTCTGAATACTGGCCAGTGAAGCCTGTAACACCCACTCTACTTGAAAGGCAATATCATATCTGCAACAGGCATTGGATTATGCATGAATTCAAGATCACAGCTTGCAGACATAGCACTTTGAAGGCAGGAAATCCCTAAAGAGGACAGGATTGATGGTTCAGCAAGCTGTATGAGCCGGCATTGAAGGAGAGGTGAATGAGCTACTGATCAGGCCTTACATGCTGGCCTGGGACTCCTGCAAGACTTGGACCTAACCACCACAAACAGCCAGAAGAAAAAGTGGGAGCTATTTCATAGTTCTTCACACAGTGATGTGAGCCTGTTTATATCCTGAAAGGATGTAACCAGTGCTGATCTGTTCAAGCTTTGGCATTCAATTGAACAAGTACATGAAAAATGAACAAACACATTTTGTATAACTATACTCTATTTTTAATTTGTTCTGAGCTTTACAAATAATAATGCCAAGAAAGCTTTAGTTTAAAGCTTAATTTAAGAGGTACTGTTGTCTTTGAAGAGTCCAAGGCACACAGATGGAATTTTTGGTGATTATACATTAAGTTATCTGGTAACTAAGTGCTAAGATGACTGACTGTTGCCCTTCTGGTCCTTCACTAGGATAGTGTCAGCATTCAGAACAAGCAGGCAATACATGAACATACTGTGGAAGATGCTGGCTGGCAAGGAGAGCCCAACTGGCTAATTCTTGACACTGTGAAAGAGAAGGAACCCATGGAGTTGGAAGCAAGGTTTTCACCTAAGCCAAGGCTAAATGAACCAAATAAACCAGAAGAAAATGCTCTGGTGTTAGCTGACCCTTTCCCCCAGCAGCCTTGCTGAAGCTGCTGGTGTTTCTTTGTGTCCACACTGACATGTTACAACAAGCTTCTCTGCACCCAAAAAAAAAAAAAAAAGCCCTTCAAGGGATTCTAGCACATTAGGCACATTTGGGAGGGGGGAAAGCCCTAGGGTCAGATATCAGGGGAGGCAGCCAGAGAAATCCCTGGGCCACCATGGGCAGACATATGTCAGTTCAGATACATGTTGTAATCTCCTTTCTCTCCTTAGAACACATCTGAGGTCCTCCCAGGAGCTTGCTCCCTAGGAAATGAAGGTAAGAAGCGAATGAAGACACAGCTTCCCAATACAATATGCAAAACATGAATACATGGTAAAAGTTCTGTACAGTTTTTGACCTTACACAGAATGGGAATAAAAAATTGATTTTTTTTGCCCTCCTCTCAGAAAGAGGAGAAGACACGGCGTGAGAAATAGATACTTTCATTACAAACTTGGAAATTCAATGTTATAGGTAGCCTTGGAAACATAAGGGACTCTTTTAATTAGACAGAAAAACTTTTCTGGATGTTTCCAGCTGTCAAGAAGGCACTGCAGAGACACAGATCTAAACATCAAGACAGGTTTCCAGATAGTAAGACCAGCTGAGCTATCCTGGGACTGGATCAAAATGATGTGTGCTAGTAGCACAGAACAAAGAGATAAGGCTTTAACTGACAGATCCCAGAAATCAGAAAAGAGAAAAGAATTTACTTGGAAAGGGAGAAGAAAAACACAGGTTCCTCCCTTCACCCAGGGCCTTTCTCATTATCATGGGGCAGAGTGACAGGTCAGTATTCCCCCTTCCAATGCAGTCCAGTTTTACCTTCCCCATCATTTCCAGATGAGAGAGAGCTGCTGTGTGAATATAGCAAATTCAGTGACTCAGTATCCTGCATTACCAGATCAAGCTGCCAGCAATTCAGCTGCTAAATTTGCAACTTTGCTATGAGATCAATGACCAATTCAGCTCCAGCTGGATGGGGGAGTCACTGCAATGTAATCTCCTGCAGCACTCCTAAGTGGCACCATTAGACAGAGGAATTGTGGCCAAGGGTTATTAATATGCCATAGCAGCAATCTGTGACTGCTACATAAATGTATGGCATCTAGTATATCTATGAAAGAGCAGACATTGCCGTTCAGAGCCTTCAGAAGCAGACTTTGGGGACATTTTCCACACTGCATGTCAGAAGTGCAGTGTAAACCAAGGTCGGAGAGCAGTACTGGGAGAGGACTGCACATGATGTTCCCAAGGTGCTGCATGCTCAGAGCTTGAGCGATAAATCATCTGGTTTCCCTCTGTACAGCTCCAAGCTTCCTGAAATACTTGGTTATGTTACCCACAGAGGAGTCATTGAAAAAGTAACTGGACTGACTGTGATGAAAATGTGCCTAACTGAAACAAACAACAGCCTAGTATGAGGGACAAAACCCTCTGGCAGGAGCCTCCACAGACCCATGGACAAAAGCACTGACTATAAATTCCTGTTTAGGAAGAATCATTCCAATTTAGTACCTGTGAAGGACATGGGAACCCATTTAACCTAGGGCAAAATTATCCACTACCTGTGGCATTGAGAAGTCTTGGCATGGTGATTAGCTTCCTTGGTGTCTTTGATGGAGAGGTCTAAAGTACTGTTGACTCTGATCTGTAGCAAACATCAACCAGGGTCTAGAGGTGAAGTGTGAACTGAACCAACAAGTAACAACATTTCAGCAAGGAATGCTTTTGTAGGAGAAACTGAGATGAGGCAGAGACAATCCAGGAATGTGGCATTAAGTTGCATCCAATTCTTAGCAAGTACTTAGAGCAGCATACTGGGGAAGCTGCCTACATCAAACATCTGAGGACATTGGAAAGGCTCTACCCAAGTCTAGGAAACGTTCAGACCAAGGAGGCAAAAGGACTCAAGTAATGATCAGTTATACCTCCTTATCCTTCATACAGCATCCTGAGGGTGCTCAAGACAGCTAGCAAAAGCTGGTGACCAGTGGCAATAGTCCAAGTCTGGGAACAGACATTTGACTGGGTAAGTAAAGAAAAAAGCAAAGCAGTAATCTTAGCATATTACTACAGGATTAATTAGTGATTAGTGAAGAGATGGCCCATGAACCAGCCACAACTGTACCGCTGAGCAGGAGACATCAACCACAGCAGCCTTCAAGCAGTCCCATCAGCTCAGAATACATAATAGCAGACCTGACAAAACAGAAGCAGTTGTATAGACTGAAAACAAGATGGTCGCTAGTGCTAGCAGAAATACCAAAAAGCACATACTTTCTACAGTGCTCAAAAATCATTCACAGGCAATTTTTCTGATTAGGCAGAGTACAAGGGGCAAATGTATCTCCTTGCACCTCCTGCTGCCAGGTGAGAGATGTGGTCCCCATTCGAGACTGGATTCTGTCTGAGGGGAGTTCCATATTGTCCCAGCAGAATTAAGGGATGACAGCATGAGATGAACAACACTTCTGATGGAAGGACAGAGAAAAGCAAAGTTGTATATCACAATACCAGCCCTGGGGCTTGAACATATGCCTGCCTCATACAGTGGAAGTTGAGGAACAGATCAGAGGGGGATTTATCATTCTCAGAGAACACAGAGGAGGTCTGTTCACTTTCAGTGATAGGTAGCGTGTAATCACAGCAGATGACTCTTCCAAATTCTGAGACACAGGCTATGCAAATGGCTTGTGATCCTTTCACTAGTATTACTGTATGTAAACAGAAGGCAGCTGTTTTACCATCCAACACATTAAGTTCAAAAGATAAGTCAGAATAAACATAATAAAGCAGTTCGACTTCAGAGAGAAGTGTATGCACACATCCTCTTCACCTGGATATTCAGCAATTAAAAAGAGCTTAGTGGCAAGGGCAAGACAGGTGGGAAGGCACCAACATCTTTTAAAGTGGGACCACTCTACTGCAACCGCCACAGCTCTGCAGAGCAGCCCAGCACAAGCCAGAGAAGTGAGGCCACCGGCGGGCTGGGAGGTGTGCTGGGCTGTGAATCACACACCTCAGGGACAGCCAAGGAGTGCCAGCTGGGCAGGCAGACCATCACAACAAGAGACCAGAGGATGGAGGCCACAACACGCAGATGCATCAGTCCAAGTCTTTTGTGTGGACAAAAGAAAAACCGATGCTCTAAAATGCTGGAACTAGGAGATGGCTCTTAGTGCAGGAAAAAGATGGAGACAAAAGGAAAGACAACTGCAAAGTAGCTGCATAGTAGCTATAGCATGTCTGCATCAGGTAAAACTAGAGCCAGCTCATCTGACACAGGCAATTCAAACCCACGAGGGGCCAGTGGGAAGCTGCCCCGCACCATGCAACCCAGTAGACAAACTCAAATACAAGAGAAGGAATGTTACCACCTCCTGTAATGACAGGAGCTGGAAGGGGGAGGTTAGTGAGAGGTTCTTTAGAGGAATACGAAACCTACCGGGTAGAATGGGCTGATAGGCAAGGCACTAACAACCTCTGGCCTCAAAAAAAAGAGAAAACATTTGCAAAAATAAATACCGCCTTGCAATGACAAAAACAAAAATGGAAACCTGTAGCAACTTGCACAGTGCTTGGAGGGAGGAACAGGTCTTGCAGAGAATACAGGTTGAGTACCAATCAGTCTAAATGTGGCTCCGTGGCTAGAAATGCTGCTATACTTACAGCACCTCTGCAAATAGCTAATTCAGATGCCCGCTGTTACATGACTCATGAAACATAGTGATTTTCCTTTCCTTGTTGAAAAAGATTAAAACATTATTTCTATATATTCTCAATACAAGGAATAGTGAAGTTATTAACAACAACAACAAAAAAAGTGAGCTCGAGGTTTCAAAAACAGTTTTTATTTTCCCTTCTGAGTTCCACTTGTGTAATCATTCACTCTTAATTCTGTCTAGCTTTAACTTTTCTTCTCCAGGCTTTTCATAAAATAAAAGTTTTCCTGCCCTGCTCTTTTTGTTTGCTAATGTATTATAAGATAATAAAAAGTATGTACGCAGCCTTAAACTTTAGTCATGCATCTAGCAGTTCTGGAGCTACAATGATTTTATACTAAATAAAACAACTTACAATGTACAATGACAGAGAGAGTAACAAAAACTTTTCTCATATTAAGTGTTCATTCATTTTAATGATACTGCACAATCCTGCAAAACTACTTAGAAAATATCATGAAAAAAAGAAAACAACAAAGGTGAATATCTGATAATGTGTCTCACTTAAATATCTGCCTGTGAAAGTCACCGCCCTTCAAAGCTGAAAGGGGGAGGTTCCCTTCCCCACAAATACAGGGAAGCCCCAAAAAAAGCAAAGTCCTTGGCTATGATGACATATGTTTTTTTAAGAAATTTCACTTGTAGTCTGAGAGCTTATTAATCATTTTTCATTCCTGAAGAGTCATTTTTCCTCAGCAGAGTTACGCCATAAGCAATGTCACATTGTAATAGATCACGTAGTACCACTGACACGCTGTAATTTGCTCTGTATGCAGACATTTATGGTTTCGTACTGACTTACTTCATGCTAATGGTAAAATAATGTCAAACCGTGTTTTTTACAAAGAAAAAAGAAAGTGGTAAATCACAGGCAAATGGCCACTGTGGCAAGTAGCCACATTTTCCAGAAGAGGACCTGGTCTTGCTGTTAATGATGCCCCCTCCAGTTAACCAGCTCAGTCCCAAGTAATACGGTTTAAAAAGTGAAGTTGTTGGTGTCACTCTGGGGGGCTCATTAACCACTCCCAACATAAAAAAAAGCTGTCATGTATCAGAGACATTGCACTGAGTTAGTGACAATGCTGTGCAGCCCTGGCTACAGATTGACGCCATCATCCCTGATGTGATGCTGGGCTGGGCTAGGGCAGGGCCAAAACCCTCCCAAAATGGCGAGAGATGGGATCTGCTGCTCTGAGGATGGAGGGGTGGAGTAACACCTCATTTTTGAGAAGACTTCTCAACCTCCAGTCTTGCTGCTTCATCTCCCCCTGCCTCACCAGTAGTGGCCAGGCTGCCTTTCCAGGCTGCTGGCATAAGCACCAAAAGAGCAAAGCTGTTTGCTCTCTCCTGTGGCTCTCAGCAGATGCCAGGGGTACCTCTGCCAGGAGCCGGCCCTGCCTCTTGGCACTTGGACTCCATCTTTGCTAAATTTCAGCCCACTCTGCATCACCTCTGGGGCTGCTTAGGCTTTCTCAGCAGCTGGAGGAGCTTGCCCCCTCTTCGCCACCCAATCTCATTGGTCCCTCAAAGATTTACCTTCTTTCTAAAAAGATCCCCATTACACTTACTCTCCATCTCCTTTCTGTTCCCTTAAACCATACTTCTCTCCATTTCCTCTATCTTTGATCTTTTAATTAATCTGCTTTCATTTGTTCAACTGCAGCACAATGTCTTTGCAGCGCTATTTTCTGTACTGTACATTGCTTCAGTTATCTTATAATTCTCTAAAGCGTTCTGGAGATGGCTTATTTACAAGATATCATATAATTATAGAAAGCATTTTAGATTACACTGGAAATGAAGTTGTCATTTTTAAAGCAGCAGTGAAATACGCTGTGGATTTAATCCACTGTTTTAGTGTTATACCAAGGTACAAACAAAAACTAACTGCCAAAACCATGAATGCAGGTTTCATAGTAAAAAGAGTTTACTCCCAAACAAAACAAAAACATCCTCACATAATTGCACCCACTAAAATTATCTATTAATTACATTTTAAAATCAGCATTCAGAAAAAATGCTTCAGCAGGTGGTAAACTGTACGCCATTCACAAATATTCCAGTATGCCAAATGATAGTTAGGCATAGTGTTTAATGAAAGCAAACCCTTACTTCTGCTCTAACAGCTGGGAAATAGCACTGCTGGGACTGGTGTAACATAGGACTGAGGTCTGTTCTCCAGTCTGCGTGGTGGCACACAGTGACAGCACAATCTTGGAGTGCAGGCAGATTGTTACGTAGTGAATCCATGCAAAACGTTTCTATCTCAGGCTGCAGCAGAAAGCAGGGAAGATCAAAAACCACTACTATTTTCTTTCCATTGTGTTGCAGGATGCTATTGGCTAGTCAGCAAACTTCTAACACCAGAATGTGTTCCTCCACAATCACAAAGATATAGAAAAAAGGATGAATATTGTATTCATTTGTGGATTTCAGCTGCAGGATGCCGGGAATTCCGTGACAATGCTGTCACTCTGGTTACTTGCTGATAGTTTACACTGGTTGAAAGATATGAGGATTTAACCAGTACTTTTTTGGACTAGGATTCTACAACAGCTAAATGGTTTACACCTTCAGGTTTCTATATATCACACACCAATTTGCGTCTGGGTTTACCTAATGCATCAGTTATTCTAGAAGGCCAGATTTATCCAATTCAGTGCAGACTCATCATTTAAATATCAACTTCTTCCTGACATTTTAAAAGCAAAGGTTCCTCTGCTATCCTCATGGTAAAGGTAAAATTCTTATTTAAAAGGCAAAAGAAATAATAACCCAGGAAAATCTTGCTTTAAAGTACTTTCAAAGGAGTTGACTAATTATAGTTGGGTTAGCACATCGCATCCTGTAAATAATTCAAATTATTTCTCCCACCACATACCTAATTTTGGGTCTATCTTCTTAGAATTTCATCTACCATCGTGCTGTCCATTAACTTTATTTTGTTGAGTCCCACTAGGGATTTGCAATTTTTCTCTAGTTTTGCTATTCCTAAGCCATTCTTTATTGTCTGCCAGTGTTGCTGCATTAGTGTTCACCATACAAAAAGCCTTTCAATTTTCTCTCCCAACTGTAGTCTCTGCTCTCTTTCATGCTTCCCCTGTGCATACAACAGCCTCTGTCATCCAGTTATGACTAAGTTCCTCTTGCCTTGCACCTTTTACTTTACCCTAAACTACCTTGGAAAGATATCTTTTTGGTTAGTCCTTTTACTATGAACTGTCTCCCTTTCCTAGAAAAGCAATCCTGGATTGACAAAGCACGAGACAAATTTCAGTGGTTTTCATTCATGGCTTCTGCTCTGTGCTCCCCCCTGTCATCCCTGCCTTCTCTGCTCAGCTCATTTCTGGGGGCCACAACTGCACCCCCCTTATTTGTCAGAGAAATGCCGTGGCAGTCTCTGGCATTGCAGGCAGAAATCATTTAAGTGTCTTACAACCATCTAAAATGTTTCACATTCATTGCTTAAACTAGTGACATTTCAGATATTATAATGTTACAAATAGTAGTACCAGACATTTCCCTGTCTGCAGGGCTCCAAGGAACTCCAACTACAACGTATTTGATTCAGCAGTCATCTTCAAACAACTGGAGATGTTTTCTCACTTGGCCTTCAGAGAAAACCTGCACTACTGACATTTCTTTAAATGAAAGCAATAAAAAGCCAGCTGGTTAAAAAAAAAAACAAAAACAAAGACATAAAATTGACTAAAGAATAAAAACCATCTACTAAAATGCCTGTCCTACTCATAGGAGATCAATCAGAAAACCAAACCAAAGGAAATGTGCAGAACAAGGATTTTTTTCCCTCTCTCATACTGTGTATGTGTGTATATAAATATATATTTTTATATATTTAATATATATATATTTTAAAAATATCTTTATATATTTAACAAGTCATCATGACTATTACAACAGTAATACTCATACTTGCCATCTCTGCAAAATACAGTTATAATGATATTCTAAGTCTAACAGCTTTAACAGTCCTGATTTCCCTTGGGAATAGCAGGGTAAGAAAGATCTTGGAGGCAGTGGTAACATGTAGCAATATTGCAGGATTCCCTCAGGGCAATTTGTTTCAAAAAAAATAATAAATGCAAATATAATGACAAGGAAACTATAGCAACACTTTGGAATAAAACTACACAGGATACAAGAAGATTACCTATCAGGTTGTTAACTTGTGTTGTACTTGGCCAAGCAGCCTGATTTGAACACCAGAGGTGCTTTCAATTCAAGAGTGTTGAGTAACCAGCTGAAATAAAAGTAAATTCAAAGCAGAGAAACATGCAATGTATAGCTAAACTTACCTAAGCTAATAAAATGTAAAAAGGCTGAGTGGAGCCAGGGCAGCAAGTGAACAAGCTAACAAGTGAATGAAGTCAAGCTGCAACTCAGCTGTTGCCCTGCAGGGTTAGGAGAGATGTGTAGCACAGTGCTGAAGCGGAGCATCTGCTGTGGGGCAGAGCAGCAACACTCTGGGCCACAGGTAATGGAGATAAAACACAGTATGCCAAAACCACAAAACTGGAAAGGGCATTTAGAAGCACCACCATGCAAACTCTTGTCAAGATTTCATGCTTCTTTAGCATCCACACTTCACTCACAATCTATTAAAAGCACAACAGCAATCTAATATTAGCATATTCTGACAATCCAGAGCCTAGGTGAATCTTTATATCTTTTACTTCAAAGTTAATCTTTCACTCTCAACACAGTTTTTCTTTTGATGGTCAAAGAATATCAGAGATTTATTTCCTAATTCTCTTTTCTGCTTTTCTAATGGTCAGCTAGTTAGCAACTAAACTGAAGAATCAGCTATATTCAATTACCAAGAAAGCTAGCACAATATTTGTATTGAAAACACATTTTCTTTTGTTTGTTTCATGTGTGAGGAAAGCATGAAAGAGATCAGCTCTTTTGCATCTTCTGTTTATAGCAAATTCCCTAAATACACTGACTTTTAATTTTATTTGCAGTCATACTACGTTATGTATTTCTTATTTTTGTTGTATAAATGTGGAAAAGCTTTCCTCTCTTTAAGGTAAACTGAGGGAAATATACCTATCTAAACACTGTCAGAGGTGAAGGAGATAAAAGGTATAAAATGTCAGGAAATGAACTCGTAAATACCAACTTCAGTATAAAATGACTAAGCCTCGGTAAGTCTCGTGGATATCTGGATCCTGCCCTACCTCAATGGCAAACATTATTTGTCTGCATTACATTTTTTTTCATTACATTTTTTCACTTGGTGCTTTATTTTACTGCACATGGTATCAGTGTGATGTGGGCTGCAAAGTCCCCAATCACATCGCCAGTGACACTACTCACACATGTGGAGCAGCTGAACACTCACCTAGTATATTTATAGGAACCTGATGGAAATATCCAAAGCACTCAAATGACATTGTGATAACTCGCAGCATGCATGTCATGACTCTCAGTGAAGGCACAAAAATCTTATTTTTCTTTTCTGTTCTCTGTGAAAGTCTAGGTTGATCTGGCTGGATTCCAAATTGTCATTGCAAAGATTCTATCTTAATAAATCCAGCACAAGACACAGAACATTACTGTCTTATTATATAGTAACCTATTATTATTATTATTTGGTTACTGTCTTATTATATAGTAACCTATTATTATTATTTGGTTGAAGTCATCTTAGCCTTTGGCCCTTACCTAAAAAAGAAATACAAAATTTTATGTCCTTTAGTGTTTTGTTTGATTATAGATGTAGAATTTGAAATGACAAAATAAAAAGCCACTCATTTGGTACTAAAGCATCAGGGAGAAGAGATCATTTTTTATATGACATCCCTTCTCAAGCACATCTTTTTCTCTAGCACAATTGTAGCTGTAAATAGAATAAAAATGACTATTCCCAAGTCCTTTACAACAAAGTTCGAATTTCCTTGTGAAAAATACTGTTACCTGGAAGCTATGAACATGATGAACTGATGGAGCCTTCTTCAGTCATCAATTGCCTCAGAGAGGAAGATTCATTTTAGTTTGACTGGAGTGATTTTTGACTACATAATTACCACCTGGATTGCCTTTAGCATGATTTTGCTATACAGTTCTTAAAAATGTCAGTGCATTGCTTATCTAATTCTATGTGTGTTATAAAACTTTCCTTCAGATTCACAATAGCAAGCCAGAGTTAGTAGCAGATACTGAGCCTATACAGGAGTGAAGGCAGGGAAGAGACGGCAAGCGAGCTCACCTTTTTTCTCAGTGCAGATTTGAATTAAAATGTCATCACAAGTTCACTGCACTGTGTTTTATGACATTTACCACCTTACATCTTTATAATCCTTCCCCCTTCTTGTTTAAAGCACATAAGCGTTGCTAATCATTTTGCTTAAACCAATTCAGTTTTACTGAGGATACGCTATAACTGGGTTTTATGGGATGATGAACTTTTTGAAATTGACCCATTAAAATATGGCCACTCTAACCCATACGAGCCCTTTTGAAACACAAGTGATATTTGCTTAAAAAACAGAGGATTGTTGTATGGTGGTTTAGCAGCAAGGTGCAAGTGACTGCGAGTGAAGCCAGGCTGCCACTGAGACGTTCCACTGTAGCAGTTCAGGAAGACACAATTTCTTAGTCCACAGCTGTTCTCACGTAGCAAGAGACATTTAAGAAGTGAGACATAAGAAAGATAAATCTCATTATCTGAAATGAGGTTACTTAGTAACTGGGACTCTTTTAAAGTATTACCTGGAGACATTTATCTTAAAGAAGTCTCACACGTGGCCTTGTGAATCTGAAATATTGGCAGGAATTAAAGCCCTAATCCCAACAGGAACAAAGCATCACAAGGACTGCAGGCATGAAAGTACACTTAGCCCAGAGCCTGGCAGCTTGTCTGGCCTCAAAAGGTAAGAGCCTAGACTGATGTACAGTAGCTCTGCAGCACTGTAAAAGATGGTCTGAGACCTTGTTCCCTTAATACAACCAGGTAATACCTACAATGACATTACAAAGGTGTCCAAAATCTGGTGCCATAATGTCCCCGATAGCAGTGGGTGGGGTGCTTGCACCGAGCAGCGTCACTGCAGAGCTCAGCTGGGAAGCACAGACCCTCCTTTGTCAGGGCAAGTGTCTCAGCAATGTGGGAAGCAGGGCTGCAAGGAACTTGAAAGGCTTCAAGCATCTCTTTTACCCTCTACATTGGGAGACCAAAGCCATGAGGACACAAGGCAGTTTAACCCACACTGAAGCTTCCAGGATTAATCACATAGCCCCCCTACTCTGCCCCAGGCAGCCTCTTCCGCTGTTCCACTCTCGTCACAATTAGGAAGTTATCTGTAACATTTAGAGCTCCTCTGCTCTAGGTTGAGGTGTTTACTCCTTGATCTACTCACTGTGGACAGATTATTCCTTTCCTGTCTGCCACCATCTTTGACAGGGACAAAGGGACAAGCACACACACTCTCAATCTGCTCTCCTCTGGACTGAGCATCAGCTGCATTTTGGGTGTACTTTTGGAGACCTTGTCTTCCAGGTCTTTAACGCCCTTGCTGATCTACGCCAAAATTTCTTTCTCCAGTTTTTCCACCTCCTCCTGGAACTCACTGCCCCAAACTAGGTAAAATACTGCAGTTGTGATCTTCCTTGCGCCAGCAACAGAAGGTTTTCTCCAGTTATCTTCCAGAGAGCTATCCTCTTCCCAGCAGTACAAAATTATTGTCTCATACTCACTTTTTGTGTTACTATAACCCCCTTACCCCTGGATCTTTTTCCAGAAAATGGCTGTTTCTTGATCCCAATCCTCCACAGCTGCAGTTATTTTTTCTGCCTAAATGCAGTCACCCTGACTGAATAGCATCCTATTTTTTTCAAACCACTTTTCCATTTTACTGTGATCATTTTGAGCTTGACTCCTGCTCTTTGACATGTCTGCACTCCTGATGGGTTTGTGTCATGTGTAAATGTTCTCATGGTATAGCATATTCTATCACCCCAGTTTCTAACATATTATTGTTCAATACCAAACACCAGATGGGCTTCCTAAAAAGCCCTATTTGAAACATCCTGTCAGGGTAACAGGTTTAATATCTACTCTGAGACTGTCTTCTTTTTTTTTTTTTTTCTCCCCAGAACAATGAGGTACCCACATTATAAGAGTTTCATAAGTATCAGGCTTCAGTAGTTTGCGAATGAGAACATCATGAAAGACTTTGTCAAAAAGCATTACCGGAGCCAAGAAATACATCAGCTACTATTTCTCCCATATCCAGAGAACTTGTTACTCTGTCACAGAAGAAAATCAGATCGTTTTCACACCGTGTCTTGACAATCTGAGAGCTGCTGCTCTTCTCCTTGTTATCTTCTACATATGAACCAAAAGCTTATTTGCTTAGTGGCTTTTCCCAGGATTCTCTTCCAGAGACGAATGCCAAACTAACTAGTCAATAATTTCCTGGCTCCTCTTTTTATTTCCTTTGTAAAGGTGCTAGATCTGTATTTTGCTAGTAAAACCGTCCTGTAGTGTCTTGATTAATCATAGTTCCTTTCTAATATATTAAGGTCAAATGAAGTCCTTTGCCAGCTCTGTAAAACAGGGAAGCCTTGCCAGTGTTGCTCTTTCCCTCTCATTACCCTAAATAGGTCTTTTTAAGTCAGTCTCTCCTTTTTCTGTTCCTTCTGCCTTTGAAAATGTCTCTCTCCTACTTGCTTAAAATGTAACCCCTTTCTAGTGGGATTCTTCACTGGAAGGCATGCTTGGTTTGAAACATCTGAGGCCAGCAGCGGCTGCTAGATGGGGACCTGGCAGGGCTGGTGGGATGAGTTTTGCTCTTTTGATGCTGTGGCTGCACATATCCAGAGCTTCAATTATTATGGTCCTTTAGTCTGGCTTAGCACTGGTTTGCTCAGAGGTGTTTTTACTTAACTCACACAAGTCTTACACATAGCCCCTGCCCTAGGAGTGCCAGAATATTGAGTCTACAATTCTGTGTGACAGGTGAAAAAGAGATGAATGGTTTCCTTTGCATAAACATTTTATCCTCCATTGTAACCTTTTTATATGATGACCTGTGTTTGGGAATGTTTGGGAGTGGGAACATGTAAAGATTATCTTTGTTCCACTTGAGAAGGGTGCACTGCTCTGATGCTGAAGTGAATGAGGCAAAACTGAAGTGCATCAGCTGCCAAAACACACCACTGACACTTCTTCAAATATTTTCTATTTGTTTCATGAGGCTTTAATTGCTGAATTTGACTTAAATTTGCAAATCAGTTCAATCAACCTACAATTACATATGTTACTGTTTATGTGGGGGCAAATAAACACTCTGAAATATTTGCTATATGCCACTTTGTTTTCTGTGTCAAAACACAATTTTATCACTTTGTCTTTGAATTAATTCTGCTTTTTATAAGGTTTCGTATCTTGGCAAAACATTGATAGTTTTTCATCAAAACAGCAAAGATATACCACCCTGTTGAAAAATATTTGCTGTAAAGCAAAGATTTGCTACAGCTACTGAACAGAATGATATGATAACTAGATCTTACTAACATTAGCAGAACAAATTTCTATAATGGTATATAAAAACTAAAATGCTTTAACAGAAATTTCAGAGAGTCAAAACCATCTGGCAACGGAAACACCAAATCTCAGGTGTTTTTTATTTGTTTTTGTCTTTGTTTTTATAACCTGCCCTTTTTCTTGGCCCTCACTTTGCTGCTGCCACTCAGATGCCACAAAACAAAAAAACTAACTGCTCAGACTCTGCACAGATGAGTTTTATCCAGAGAAGCAGCTGTTCAGTGCTGGCTCTGATACTTATTCATCTGGAGTTTTCTTCAGCAAAATTTCAGGGCACCACGCTAGCACTGTTCTGTCGGTGCTAACAGAAAAGACAGCTGCTGTAAAAGACACGTCTTTTCTCCTTAATATAAAAAACTATAGGGCTTAAGTAACTACAAGAGAGTGAGAGAGATAAGCAGGGAAACATCAAGGTTATCAGTAGAGCACACAAAGCACTAATCCTGGGTTTGACCTGAATTTTCCTGGTAAACGTTGGATTAGCTCAGATACTTTGCATTAATCTTTTCCATCAGACATTTTAATTCTGTGTTTCAAAAGTGGCTGGTTTTGCACAGCTTCCCTCCCAAGCCATTTTCATCCTCATTACATTACATTAATTTGAAATTATAGAAATAAACTGCCAAAGAGATAATGGTCTTCCCTATTTATTTTACTTCTCACTCACTAAGCTGTAATCTGTTTGTCTTCTGCAATGTCATATATAACCATATATTTCCTTACAGCCAAACTGCCTCATAGAATAGATTCATTTTCCTCCTGACTTCATATACATGCACTCTGCAGCACATGGCTCATTTAACTAGAAAGACTGACTACTATAATTACAAGTTTTCACGATTATGTGAAAAAAAAAAAAAGAAAAGTAAACTTTTTGGATAGTTAATCCAAACAAATAATTCAATCAGTTCTAAATATTTCCCAAATATTTCCTTAGGACAGCTTGTAGGAGAACAAATTGTTTCCTGTCAGTTCATGAATGAAATACAGAAAATGATCTTGCAGAATAAGGGGTAGACTTCAGCAATGCTCAGCTCTTGTCAAACATCTCTGGTCATAGTATGACAACTTTGTTCTGAGCCTTACATGCCTTATATTGATCACTAAACTGGAATGTCATGGATAATTCCTTGGTATGGGATTTGGGGGCAGTAAAACTAAAAGCGAATGGGGAAAGATAACGAATGTGACTGTATGACACTTGCCACACATGAAAGGAATAACAGATATGATTTAATAGCAATGTGATTACTGTAGTGATGGACTAAGAATATTAAGAACATTGTTACATACACATTTCTTCCAGAAAAAGAGAGAAAACAATTGATCAAGATGATACATACTGTACTAACACTACAACAAAATTCAAACTTGTGAACTTAGGAAACTGGAGTCTCTGAGATAAGATGTTATGTTTCAACAGGCACACCTGCACAACAGATATTTGGGAAATCCGGTCTTCAAAAAAGCAGAGAAAGTATTTGCAGAAGTTCTTCCAATACATAATATAAATTTCCAATACAAATTTTAAAAAGAGAGACTGAAATAAGCAGATGATGCAGGCATTAATAGAGACATCAGCAATGCTGGCTTTCCCTGGGTTATCTCTTAGATAACTGGTGGGCTTTTCCTGCAATCGCTCTTCTGCCTCACTAAAGTGCCACTACATCTCAGAAAGCCCCAATGGCACAAAGATTAAGTAGCAAGGTAGGATACTGTTCTTGGAATTAGGGGAGCAGAGGACAAGGTACTAATTAAACTGTCTTTCCGTTGTTGTTTGGCCCTCTTGATGCCATTAGCATTTATTTTGCTATGGAGCAGAAATGAGAGGGAGCTCTGCTGTATTCAAATGAATTATGGTAAATTATGGCGCCGCTGCTTTACTTCAAAAAAGATTAATATATTCATGTTCTAAATAAATATTTAAAGAGTTTTCAGTTTCCAGTATATTCTAATTACTGTTGGTTTTCTTCAATCCTGCATTAAATATATGATCCACTCACAGCATACAGTAGGGTCACTGGGGATTCAGAAAAACTATACTGAAAAACATGTAAGTAGTATCAAGATATAAAAATTTTGAACATGTTAAGAAAAAACTTCTTTCCACCAGCAGTGCACTTCTACACCATGTATATACTCAATACCAACAAACAGCACAAGTATTCTTGGTGCTTATTTTTAGCCTGTATACAGTTTTACCTCAACCCTCTCTTTCTTCATGCATTTTTTTTTTAATTTATTTCAGGATACAACAGCCAGATAAAAAAAGAATTGCTGTAAGACCAGAGCATTTGAAAAGGTGTTTTGGAGGAGTGCAACAAATAAGTTGACAGGCAAAACAAAATGTAGAGGAAAACAAGGGCCACCTTTGACCCGCTTAGTCAGCCCCCACCATGACCCATGAGGACAAGAGCCTCAGACCCGCCGAGGCAGGCTGTCTGGTCAGCAGAGCGGTGTGCATGCACCACTCTTGCAGCAAGATGCTGAGCCCACCCCAGGGTCTGATGCACTGCCCTCGCCTCCAGGGGTGTCTGGGAACCTGCACCAGTGGGATCAGCAGCACCAGTAACTGCCCACCTCACATCCACTGCTGACAACAGCTGCCATGCTTGGATCCTCACAGTCTCTACCTGAAAATAATTTTGGTGCTAAGAGGCAAGACTTTCAGAAAGCAGTCCCTGAGCATTGAGGGCTAAGGAAGTGCGCTTTCCCCAGCTACTTCTGCCTTTGTCTCCTGTTCTTGGAGGTTGGGTCAGCTCCCTCAGGTATGAGTGACCAAGGACAACAAAGCGCATAATGAATATTTGGTACAAAAAGCAGCAGGCATTTGCCAGCTTGCTTAATCCTGAAATATCTCACAGCTGGAACAACACAACATAAACAAACAAAAAAAACCAACCAAATAACAACAACAACAAAAACACCAAAGTGCTGCTTTTCTTGCTCTTAATTTATAGCTTGTTTAGATGAGGAACCTCAGCACATTCAAGCTTCATTACTGTAGGCAAACAGCTCAAACATGTATCTGCCACACCAGTCCCTGAAACTGACAGTAGAGTTGCAAAGCCAACAAAAAATACTTCCAGTAGGATTCCTAGTCTGGGAAAGGAACTGATATTGCTTTTACCTTACATGCTGCAAACTAGACAGTAGGTACCTAAAACTGTTCCAGTGGCCGCACTATTTGCACTGAAGACAGTGACCCATTTCCTTTGGCTTCCTTTCTGTTGGCTGCTATGACTGCAGCCTGATGGACATACCATGCATGTACTCATAAACAAGATTTTTCTTTCCTAGAAGCTGACTCAGTTTGAAACCTACAAGAATGATAAAGCCCTGGGTAACCCATTCCAGCACACTGATCCCCCACGGCAGTGCCTTCACACACCAAGCAGGGCACACGGAGCCTCACAAGACAAGAGACACCTCAACAAAAGGCAGAAACCCAGAGCTCCCCTTCACAGCATCAGACGACAAGGTTCTGCATGCTGCCTCCCATCACGTTCAGCTTTGGAAGAAGCTTGGTCCTGCCAACTTGTAAACATGTGAGTAATCTTGCCTAATATAAAAGCAGAGGAAATATTCACATGAATAAGGAATTGCAAGGACAAGCCCATTATTTACCAGAGTACACAGCTGGTAACAAAACCGGTCACTTTACACTCGTAAGGCCCTTAGGCACTGTGCTTGTTGTTACTAATTTTTTTCTTTTTTCAATTCATAGACTAAATTTCTTTGAATCACTTAGGTTTGGAGATCAATTAAATAATAAAAGTGTTCTGTTCACAAAATTCCAGCACATTGCCCTCACACAATGCAAAGCACCAGATGGGAATTTGCCTGGCTGCTAAGGAGTCTGTAGTTGTCGTCTGTCGTTTTGCTCTCACTTTAAAAAAACAAACAAACAAACAAACAAAAAACAACTATTAACTTTAGGGTAAGTTTTTGCCAAGGGCAGTTTTCAGACTACAAGACTGGTCTCAGAAAGGCCCACAGTACAGAGCTAGATGTTCTCTTGCAGAAATCTGTGGAAATCTCTAAGTGTTTCGTTCTTTTGAGAAGCAGACCATTTACTTTATCTCCAAAGATACAGACTTGGGAGCCCCACTTGTCTAAAATGCTGTTTCAGCCGAATAAAGGAAAGCCAACTCTTATTTTCAAAGGCATGTATGAACATCTATCCACTTGTTCTTCAATCTCTAGTTTTCACAGTACTAAAATACTTACCAGTGAACTAACAGAAAAATGCAACGGTATGACGCTGCCACTTGTGTGGGAAGTACAAAAGAAAACAAACACTTTCAAATCAGTATTTAGCATCTGGCATCCATTGACCAGAGTGTCATCAACATTCTTCTTACTCCTGAGGAAAGATGGGAGTACTTCTCTGACAGCATGATATATGTGAAGTGGCAAGTGCATATAATAAAATATGAATAGAAAAAATACCTTGAGGGCTTTCTAATAACTCGCATTAACTATGCTTTAAAAAAAAAAAAAAAGATAACAGAATTACTGCGACCTCATGAAATGATGCCTCAGAGAGATATATTGCTCATTTTCCTAGCATAAATCTTTCTTTGAAAAGTATATGGATCAGCCCCATGGGATCTGAATGTCTCAAAGTCTCTTACGGATTTATCCTCATTTAAAAAAAAAAAAAAGACCAAACAAACAAAAAAAGCCAAACCACGAGACAGAAAAGTTACTTTCCTTATCCTACGGGATGCACACTGCTTGTGATATGGCTAAGGTCACACGAAGATAACACATGTAGTCCAGACAGAGCTACAGTAAAGACCTGTCCACCTAGCTTTTTTAAGTCTATCACTTTCAGCCTACAGATCTAGCAGAATGAAAATTATATATATATACACAATATATACACATTCAGAAATATAAAAAAGTTTGATGGCTGTGTGATGCTAATAGTTCATCTACCACAAAAGTCAGGAGTTGAAAGCACAACAACATAGCAGTTTTTGTCTCCTATTGCGTAGTATTGGTTGTAGAACTATTAAAAGTCTGATATACCAGTATGCTTGGTTTCCCTAGAAATAAGAGAATTAACTAATGTAATTTATTCTTCTATGCTTCTGTGTTTAAACAATCCACAAATACACATTTGTATGTCCATGCCTGCTTAACTACTTGCATTACAGATGGTTGTTCCTTTATCTAATAATTTTTTTTCACCAAACCAGCATATTTCCTGAGAAGCCAGGTGGTTTGTTTGAGACCACACTGCATGTCAGAGTCGCAGATGGTATCAGGAGTTGCAGCTAGCACCTGCAAGTCTGTGGAGAAGTTCTCTGTTCACAGACATTTGGACTGTGTTCCTTCTGCTTCTTCTGACCTTCCAGTCACTGCTGGACACAGCTCTAGTTTGAAGAATCAGGAATGACAAAACTGCCACATGACATTAATACGCTCAATATGTGTGTCTAACAATTCCTTCACTGCCATCACTGACCACATAAATGACATGTGGATTAGACCCACAAACACTCTTAGTACTGAAGGACTATGCCTTGGGCCTAAGAAATGTAGGACACAATTCCTGAAACAGAAGAACAACAAATGGCACAAAATCAAGGCTTAAACAAGCAAAGCAAAAGACTGCCAGACAATTCAATAGAATCACAGCTTCGCATGTTCTTGCTCATGTGTATAACTGCTTGGATCTCCACTAAATATTTGGGTTGGGGACAGATTAATATCTGGATGCATTCACTTTGGGTATTTCTGGTATTGATTTTTTATGATCGTTACCTCTGCAGGTATACTCTGCAAGACAACCAATGGTCAGTGTCTTACTCTTAAAGGTTCAAATACAAATAGATATTAAGTGTTTTACCGAAAGCTCACAGTATGTTGACAACAGAGCTCAAACTACATCAGTAGTGGTTGATAATCCAGGCTCAATCCACCATTTATTTATTTATTTTTTTAAATGAAATTCTTATTTCACAAGGCATACTCAAGAAATCTCCAATTCTATTCTGAACTATTCTATAGTTCAGAAAATGGGAACATACAAAGGATCCCTACCTTAATCTCTGTTTCCTTTGGGTGTTTCCCATATATTTCATGACACATTAGGAACTAACTTCTTGTAAGAAGATAAAAAGAAAGGGAAAAGACATCTTTTGTATTGTTCAATATTTTCTGTATGTTCTGTAGCCTAGTAGCTCTTCAGAAGTAGTAAATTAGCCTGCAGCACTGATTTTTCCCCAGACACCTCTATTACTTTGAATTTGCATCCTTATCCTGTACATTATGTATGCCTGTGCGTCACTGTGCCTGAATTAGACTACAAGTTCCTTGCAGCAGAATACCTTATTCTGTTCACAGTGTTACACTCAATTTTGATGTTCAAATAATAAAGTAACATAGGAAACATAATGCCAAGAAAAATCAACCAAAATATGCTTAGCACAAGAGCGACAGTAGGTATAACAGCTACTTGATAAAAATCGATAGACCTCACAACTTAAACATTCACAGTTGAAGACTTACAAAAGTAGCTCCACAGACTTCAGATGATCATTTCTTTTCCTAAACACGCATCGTGGGAGCTTTTCTACTGAGGGAGAACAGCTCTTCCTAAAATAACTCCCTGCATGGAAATGCTTATTCTGAGATCCTAAGCATTGACTCCTGTTTTCTCCTTTTCCTGGCTCCCTGCAAGACGTGTGGGGTAAAAGAGGCCAAATTCTACCTTGGAGCTGGACTTTCAGAGATGAAGGGATGCACCCACGTCTCTCACCTCTTGGCCAGGGGCATGTGGTTGCAGATAGGACACATTATTCAGCTCAGTGCAAGGGAGCAGTAAGAAAAACATCTCAAGACTCTTCAGAACCGCATTCATAAATCTTACAGAAGCATGAGGAGGAAGAAGCCCACTTTGTCCAGAGCAAAGACACAAGGAAAAGGAGTCCTACCAGCTGTGCCAAATACAGGACAGTTCATGTAAGTCATCACTGGTCACCTGTTCCTTTCCCAGGCCTGGTTTTTACACTTCTGAAAACACTAAGAACAGCTGGGATCAATAAGGGCTTTTTGTTTCAATTTAAATCCATTACACTGTCAACCTGCAAGCCTTACTGAGAAACAATCACCAACAATGCCAACATCACTAAAGGATTCTTACATCTACTTGATCATTTCAAGGTATTTGTAATTTTTCAATTTCTGAGTGTCACATGGGAAAGCAGACCTTGTGCTTAAAAACAACAACAACAACAAAAACAAACAAACAAACAAACAAACAAAAACCAGAAAAAAAAACCCTAATCACCTCAAAGGGGTAAAAATTGGCCTTATTTCCTCAATTATCTCCATAGTATTACATTGACCAGATCGACCATGAGGACTTTGTTCTCTTCAGCATTAAGAGCAGCCCATTCCAAATGCAATGCAGTAGATGAAGAAATGGTCTGATTTACCACATTCTATTCTATTTTGTAATCATTCACAGGCTTGTTTAATCTGCTGTAGGGACTTGACAATCTTAGTTTTTCCATCAAGACCTGGCTTTTTAGGTAAGGAGACAATGTCCAAAAAATTACACTGCTGTATATTATATCATAGAATCATAGAATCACTAAGGTTGGAAAATACCTCCAATATCATCTAGTCCAACCATCCCCTTACCACCAATGTCACCCACTGAACCATGTCCCTAAGCACCAAGTCCAACCTTTCCTTAAAAATTGACATTTCCTTACAATATTGACGTTGCCCTGTGCCATGCCTGGAATTACTGAAGATGAAAAGGATTAGAGGAAGGAAACAATTAGTCAGCTGTTTTATTCTATTTTCACTGGACAGCCTTCATATATGTTTTTCTTCCCCATAGAGCTGATACCCATTTTCACTTTATGCTCTGCATTAATCTTGCTTTGCAATCTTGTGAGTCCTACTCCCTGTGCAGCTGCTGCTGTCCTGGATAGGATACAGCTGGATGCAGCCCTCTCATTTGGCAAAACTTCATTTATTTATTTATTAAATTTATGGCTCTGTAAAACATTTATGCCTCCTGCAAGATTTATGCAGCAAGCCCAAGTTTAGTTATACAGAAGTTGTTCCTTGGAGCTCCACCACCTGTGGAGGTGCCAGGAGGGGCATTATCTAGGAGGATGCATCCTCATCTTGCAGCTCCCAGGAGGTAGCAGAGTGTGTGTGTGCTCTGCTCTCCCTCCATCTCCTGCTGAGCAATTGCTGCTTGGAGCTGTGCAGAGCACAGGGACAGGAGAAGCCCTGCTATGTCAGCTACCAGGAGACGCAGTGGCTGTTTCAAAGACAGCAATTCTTTCAAAATGGAGAGCGTGGCTTAATCAGCAAATAGCTAGTGACCTGGAAAGACAGGTAATTTAGTGCTTGGCTGCAAGATGAACACTTAATTGAAGCTTTATCAAGTGCTTGAAGAACTTATTCCCAAGGCTGGTGAACAGGCCCAAATACCCCACGAAGCGAAAGGGATTGGTGTTATCTTACACCATGCAAACCGGTTGCCTTGCATTTCCAAGCAGACAAACAATCCAGATGGAAACAGATGGGATTTCCTAGCGCTTTACTGCCTTCTCCCTCCTGGTTGTCAACTTCCTGTGATGTCAAAGCAGTCAGATCACGCACTGCGGTATAAGCACCAATGCTCAAGTTCACCAGCTCCAGTCTGGAGGCATGTCTGTGTTTGGGCAGCTCTTGGATTCTCAGTTAAGACCACATAGGGGTTAACACAGCTGGGGGAAGGTTAAAATCACCAGTCCAGTTTTCATCTACCACCAGGAAGGTGACTTCCAGCCTGGGCTAGGTTACAGGGCACAAACAAACAGCAACGATCTCAGAAACCAGTTGCCACCTGCCCACAAATGCTAACTATTCTGCTAGGCCCATTCGCTTGCATGAACTGGCTGAGGAAACTGGTTTTTAAACTATGGATGTTTTCACGGGTGCTGCCATATTGTCTCAAGCTGTCATTGCCTCTAGGGCAACACATTAAAACATCCAAAAGAGCAAAAGAAACTGAGGAGAATAAAAATCACAGGCCATTTTTCCTGCAGCTTCATGACTGCATCTTGCCACAACTAAATTTAAATAGAAAGATTTAAAGCATTACTGAGTCAATTCCTCTTTATTTTACTGCCTGTGACTATCTTTCCTTGCTGCCCCATCAATGTTTGATGGAAGCAGAACTGTTTCTCCGGAGAGTATCCCTGTTTCCAAATCTTGCCAGCGCTCCCTGATCAGTGAGGCTTCAGAAATATGAATGTGGTAACCACCACACCTATCCAAACCTGAAACATGAGCTTATCATGCGTTATACTCACCTAGAGCCTGGAAATGTGCTCCTTTGTTTTTCTTACACTTTTAAGGATATAAGGAGAAGACAGGTAGCAGTTAATTGCATTGCATCCAAATGGGGGGAAAAACACCATTTTTTTCTGGTGCACTGATAAAAGCCAGGATGTTAATTCTTTAACTGACTTTGGAAATGAATAAGAATTTTTTTAGATCAGTCTCTAGGGTAGCAGCACTCAGCTATGGTCAGAACCCCTGTCACTGGTGTTATCAACGAACATAAATGTCAGGCTTTGCAGCGCTCCTGACCAAACCAAGTATAAATTTTCTGTGTCAGTTCTTTCCCCTCTGCATCATCTGGAAAGTACACATAGGACATAACTTGGTTCTGGCTGCCAAATGGAGATCAGCAGCAAGAGAGGGGAACTCTCAGCAGGCAGGAAGGCAGCCAGGGCTATGCCCTGCACTGGCAGTGGGTTGCATCAGAAGAAAGCAGAGGTCCTTGCCTGCTGTCTGCTTGTGCTGATGCAGCAGGGGCACCTGCTAAGTCAACTATCAGGACAGGGCAGTGCAAGGACTGGGAGCTGTTGCTTCTAATTTTACCCTTTTTCCAAGCACAGAATGGAACTGGAGAAAATCTGGACCAATACCAGTCCTTCTTATGAAGACAATAATGTTCCTTCTTATGATGACAGTAATCTGTTCACGCTTGAGCAATTGGCTTGAGTTGTAAAAGAAATTTTGCTTGCTAATGCCTCTGGATATATTTTCTTCAGAATACAAAAGCATGACAAAGACAGAACCTTCAATATTTCCTCAGTAAGAATGATGTAGCGATGGGGGTCTTAACAACAGTATGGCCTTACACAGCAACTGACGTTGAGTGAATTTGTCAGAACAGCTCTGACATTAACTAAGCAGAAAATCAAAGCAAAACCTGGTTCTCCTAGAGGTTCATTAGTTTTAAGACTTCATGTAAATCTTGTGGCCCTTCCTCATGGTTCCTTCAAATGTGTATTATTATAGCAATGGATGAGACACTACACTGCAGCTCTTCGGAAACTTTTGCTGTTGTTGCAAAATACACAGTCAATTTAGTTTACTGCAGTGGATTATAGATAAACCTGCTGATCTGAAGAAATGACCTTCAATTCCTTTTTTATCAGGAGCTCAGTAAGCTCTTGGATGTCATTGGCTTGACAGCACAGCAGAGCAGTTCTCTAACTCACTTGCAAATAGAAGTAAAAATGCAGTGAAAGGGAAGTGATGAAGTCCAGTTTAAACCTGAGCACTGTACACTGCACGGCGTGTATCGCTTCCTCACCAGGGCCCTGCTGCCAGCTCTCAGCCCCATCCCCTGCCCCAGGCGCTACGCTCCAATCAGGTAAGCTTGTTACAGATAACCATGCCTGGAGTCAGGCATTAAGAAACCTTATGTTATTTCCCCCTCAATTTAGAACCAAAGTAAATTTCAGTAGAAATGTAGAGCTTTAGATGTATACATTTATCATCTGTTTCCAACCTTTGGCTAATCCATCTTTGATACCTCTCCCACAAGACAAATTTTATTTTACACACAAGAAGAGAAGAAGATATGGATGGCTGTCTGTGTTTCAGTCATCAGTGTAGTGTTATTGATGGATCCTTATGACATGAACAGCTGTATCTTGCCTGTATGTGCCATTCATTCCTATACAGATCTGCTGGAGTCACAGCAATGCTTGCAGCATAGCCTAATCAGCAAAGCAGTAAGCAAGGCCCATGTGATTCACCCAAAAGCCAGACTTCAAAATATTGGCAGAATCAGAAGACAGATCCCCCTACTTCACATTTGCTTATGCTGAGATCATTACACTAACACCATTTTCTGCTTCTCTTTAGAATATTTTTTATTTATCTATTTTTTTAAAGTTAAATAATTAGGAAAAACGACAGAGATTCACTACACTTCCAAACACTGATCTCATTAAAGTGGGAAATCAAACTGAAGAATTCTAGCAGCAATGAATTTGTTTCCAAATATTTGCTTTCTATTAAAGTAGCTCAAGGAAGCCCATGCTTAAAAATTCAAGATCTTCTTGTATCTGCAGAAATACTAGGGTGGGTTTGTGACCATCCTATACTGATGGTTTCATTCTGCTCATTATAACTCTGGTATTAACGAAGAAGGTACTGAAACATACACTCGCTCTGATTAAGTACATTGTCTCTGGCTAATAGAACCCAAATAACATATCTCAGCGTAACTTAATAAATTACCTATCATTGACATGACTCAGCCACGTCAGTGCTGTCCTCCCCATGTCTGTATGCAGCTTGTGCACTGACTTTGCAACTTTTCTCTCTCTCTTTTTTTCTTTTTTTTTCAGTAGTAGGGTAAGCATTCAGGCTGGTTTGCACTGCAGCTATTCAGAAACAGATAAACACTGCAGACACTATTAAAGTAAGCTTATATTGTATCAATTTCTTGTCTCATTTAGGTATCCCTAAATGAGATTACTCTCTAGACCACTGCTGGTCGCTGCTGTTGGGCTTCCTTGATTGTTGCATTCATCACATTCTAGAGGGTTTTGCCTTATTTTCTCTACAAAAAAATCCAATACATCTAGACACATCTCACATGGAGTTTCATTAAGTGGTTCAAAAACACTTTCAACACTGACTATATTAATTCCTTGCCTAGATGTCAATATTTTCTTTTCTTTCTTTCTTTCTTCCTTCCTTCCTTTCTTCCTTTCTTTCTTATTCTTTCTCTTCCTTCCTTCTCTTTCTTTTTTTCCTTTTCTTTTCCTTTTCCTTTTCTTTTTCTCTTTTCTCTTTCCTTTTCTTTTCCTATATCCAAGGGAATTTCTCTTCCAGATATGATAATCCAAAACTAGTTCATATGGTCAAAGTGAGAAGTTTGGAAAAAAGCAATTTACTTATTTATTTTTTAATCAAAAGTGCTCTGTGAGATGTTACAGAACCAAAAGTCACTTAATCTAGGTTTTTAAAAACATTCACTTTGTTGATTTGTAAGAGCCATCATCCTGAAACTAGCACTTATGTTTTATTTTTTTTTATACCATCTTATTATGATTGTGATGAGGTCATGGTGTGGGAACTGTGGTACTCTTAAAAACTGCATAATTGTCTTCCACATTTCTCTCTTTTTTGGTGTGCTTAGGGTACTCACTGCATAAAGAGACATAAAAGTGTATAATTCCTTTCTAGATTCTTCGAGCTCTTTATGGGAAGGAAGAAGAAAATATTTTTTTTATTGATGCTGTTTAACACATTTTTTTAGTGTCAGGTTTATCCCTACATATTTATTTTCACAACTGCCAGTATAAAAATGAAAAAGACTTAAAGTAAGAGATACAGTCCAAATGTTATTATGGATAATGTTGAACAGTGACTAAGAAATAAAATGAACTTAGGCTCCTCATGATACTACTTAAGTTTACTCTATTTAAATTAATACCATGCAAGTCGAATGCTGGTTTTCGTAGGACCAATAAGCACTGAGACTGCCAGAGGAAAAGGTGCCCTGTTTGAATAATGCTTTTGCACTTGCTAAGGTAGTTTCACCTGTGAGCTTTCAAGAAGTATCTTGACTCTCCCACTGGGCATCTTTGGCATCCATAGCTCTAGATGGACACCTTTCTTCTTGGTTCATGTCATGGTAGAATCAGCTCATTCATTTGCAATCTCCTGAACACTATGATCCCCTTAAAGGCTCTTCAGAGACTCCACTGTAACAAGCCAGGGGCAGTCCTTGGCTGCTCACAAGTTCAGCCACAACAAGAAACACTCCCCACTTCAAACCTGAATTGGGCACTGCCCCATGTGAAACTCCTGGAAACTGTAATACAAACGACTATGGGAACCATAGGGAATGGTTCCAGGGAATCAGCTAGCTGGAACCAAGGAGATTTTTTCTGTCTGCAAATGAATGTCTCACATTAAAAATTAATTGGCAAATTAATCTGTTTATTTATTCCAGGCTCTTTCTATCCAATGATCCTCAAAAAAAAAAAAAATTAAAGTAAAACAGAATTTATTTTCTTTTCTTAGTTGATCATTCTATAAACTTTAAGCAAGGCATTGTTAATTTCTAGTAATTTAGCCTTCAAATTCAATACTGGATTTAGAGCCCATGAAATCTATGGGTCTTCTGTGATTATGGTATGAATATACACACCATTTATTTCTCTGTGCTGGCTTGAATATGTTTATGAAAAAAAAGAAAATTGTATCAAGTAAAATTAGAGCTTCACAGCAGTGAACAAGTTTCAGTATACTGTATCCTATCCTCATACTTTCTTCTACAAATTTTCTGTGCTAAAGCTATACACGCTTCCTATCCCAATTCATTGCTCTCTGCCCTTCAATTCCCCTTTAACACAAAAAGCCACATCTCTTTCTGAAGGAGGCAGAGAGGGAAAAAACACTCAATTTCCTTTTTTCCTTTTTCTTTTTTTCCCTTTTCCTTTTCCCTTTTTCTTTTTTTCCTTCTTCCTTTTCCTAGCGTGAAAAATAGAAAGGCCTAATTAAAACCAAAACCATACACTTCTGAATTTCCTGGCCTGATGCTTTCCCTGCAGCCCGTAACTGCTCAGTGCAGACACTGCTGGTATGCATCAGAAAGCGTCCTGCCTCCAGGGCTGCACAGGAGGCTGAATTGCATCTTAACCTAGGAGGAGTCCCAGAGACTCCTGGAGGACAGATGGATGACATCACAGAGTGATGGTCTGAGACCCAATCATCACCAAGAGTAAGTGCTAATTAACAGCTGTCAGCTATCCTCACAGCTTGGGCAAGAGAAATGCAAAACTCCCTGCCTGTTTCCCACCTACTTCGTTTCTTGAACATCCTCGGTAAGATCCAGCTCCAAACCAAGAACTGTGCAAGGTGAACTCAACTCTGCTACTTCTCATCGTTCACACTTCCACTTGTTACTGCCATTCATTTCTACAGAGTTATTCCTCTTCAAACACTCCAAACCAGAACTGGCCAAAAAGTTGCATGGAAACAAGGGGATATTTTGCTTCTCATCTCCACAAAGAATTTCAGCCCATTGTCTGTAACACAACAGCCCACTCTCCAAAGCAGACACAGAGGAACATGCTCCCTGTCCCCACTGGTAGGTTTGTGTGCTGACCTCTGTATTGTTTGGGGCTTTCTCTGTAATAAATATCAGAATTATCCAAAACAGCCTAGAAAACAAATTAGGAGCTTAAAAATCTGCACAGTGCAGCCAACGTTATTTGGTTTGCAACAGCATTCAGAATCTCATAATATCAGGGGCCAGACATCATGTGCTTTAAAAAATAAAAATAAAAATCTCCTGTCCAAAGTGCTTACAGTCTGTATAAGGGGGACAAAACTAGAAAAAAGGTGTGCTTAATATAATAAGTAGGAATTGGAACAAACTTAATTTCCTTGCTTCACTCATCCCCCATGACTCAATTGTATGGGCCATTTACTAAAACTTTCAAAATAATAAAATGTACTTCATAAAAACTGATACCATTCCATGAGGAAGATGTGACTACAATCAACAATATTACACCAAATCAGGCTTTGAATTTTAAGCTTATTTGCAAATTTATTCTAACATCCTCCAGACAGCTATCACTAATTGAGGGATTCTGTTGACTGCAGCTGAACAGCAGCTTCTGCCTGAGCCAGGCGACACCCTGGTGCAAAAGCAGGATGAAAAAAAAAGCATGCATTTCTACTTATAATTAATTTCCTGACAAACTGCACCACTAGATTCTATTTCCCTCTTTCACCAAAGATTTCAATTACATCAATTCCTGCTGATGTTCTTATGTGAGATCAGAAGTTCTGCAGTGCCTCTTGCATGACTCCATTTATTGAAAGCACCTGCCTCTGAAATTATTTCATCCCACTTGAAGTCTGAGCTTGCTCAGCAAAATAGCAATACTAAATCCAGAAGGATTAACACTGTACCAAAGTGCTCAGCATTTTACAGTTAACAGTGTACATTATTGGTGTGTTAGACTTTTCATTAGAGGAGTAATGTAAAACTTCTCCACTTTCCCAAAATGTGAAATTTAACACAGAAGTGACTCTTTGCAAAAGTACTGAAGGTTGCAAGCCTGACTTTTTCTAGATCAACTGTTAAGTGCTTGGCTGTGCAGAAAGGAAATGGTCTTTGTGGGAAACCAAGGGTTCTCCATGGAAATCAATAAATCTCTAATTTCCTTGACACAAAATTAGGTACTTACTGCCTGAAAACTGCCCTGTGGAGTAACTGAACGTACCATCTTGCTCTCAATGTTTCTATTTATGCAAATGGATGCCTCCACCTTCTGACTGTATTTTTATCACACAATCGTGTGGTTACATGTAAAAACATTTACGATACATTCAAGTTATTATTTTAAGTGATAAACAGTGATTGAAGGAGCAACCTCACTTGCATTTCCTTAGCTTTGAAATTCTTCATCTTCAGCTACCAAGTGTACTAAGTCCACGATGTATCTACTGTGTCTCAATCCAGAAACAATCTCTAAAGCTATTGAAAGAAATTGTTTTAAAGCATGGGAAATTTAACTCGCAATTTTCAGAGGCCCAACAGGTAGAAACAGGGGCAGGTTCTTTCCTGGGACCATGCATCAAATGCAGCTCTTGTTCCTGCACTGGGACTGAAATGCGCAGGTGATGAAGTGCCACAAAGCCACAGGCATCGCAGGATGCCATGCTGTGACATTTCCTTGCAAACTGCGCTCCAGCAGCATTTAAGAGTCATTTCTCACTCAAAATTTGCATTCCCATAACCTTGGCTCACAGGCCAGACCCTCTGGCAAAGCTTCTGAAACACAGAAGTGTTAGTTTCAAGGGCGCACAAGTGAAGTTTTAGCTGCTTTACTCAAAGCACTTACAACAGGACAGAAAAAGATTTGGGGAGTTTTGGATTTGACCGATTACAATTATTACTTACACTATTTATATTATGCCCTTACTAAAAATGTTAATGAGGTGGAATGAAAACATTTTCACAGTTTAATTGGATTTACATATAATGCCAAAACTGTAAAGATAGAATTTATGCTCACATAATAGCTAATCAAGATTGATTTTTCTTTTAAAACGGCAGTTTTAAAGTGTTAATCACATCAGTGAATACACTATAAAATCACTAACCATGCACATACAAACAGAGGTTCCTCAAAATTTCAGATGCTCTTGCTGACTTGGGACATTTACTATGAGGCATTTAAAAGCAACTTTGCTTGAAATTTAGAGGGAGAACTTTAGTTTCAGGCTCTTTTATAACATCTTACTTACCAAAAAGCACTAGTAAATTTCAAAGATTTGAAGATGTATGTTATCAAAATCTATGCATCTGTAGCTAGAGAGACAGAGAGATTACAGTAAAAAAATAAAATAACATTACTAAATGTTATAGGCTACATTTTTTTCTCTCAACAATAGATCTGTCAAAAAATCTTTTGGGTGAAATAATAAATTCCAGCTTTTACTGTAGGTTGGTTTATTAAATTCTACAGCAAAATATACTCAGTTGCTTATGACAACACAAGTAACAAGACATGTACTTTGGTATGCCAAAATATACATATATATATCTTCTGTACATTAGACCAGGGATTTAATATTTGATAGATGCTCATTATCCCATTAAGGCAGACCTTAATCAGTCATGAGAAATCCACCCAAAATTTTCACAACATAAAAACTTCAGAAATAGTGTTTGTCACGTGCAGTTAGGGTTATTGGATTTTGGCATCCAAATTCTCTAAAGATTCCCCTGCCCTGACCATGCCATGCTCCTATGCTGTTAATTCCTGACAACTGGATGAAAATACACTTCTGCTGTGTTCAAGAGCACTTTAACAAAGACAATTCCCCCCAATCCCGCCCCCTGTTATCCCCCCCCAATCCCGCCCCCCAGTTTAACCCTGTTACAGCTCAAGGGAATCCCTGCAGCAGTAGCAGGAAGAGAGCAAAGACTCCTGTGACCTTCTGGGCAGCAGCCACACCACATCGCAAGAAAGGAAGAACAACCCTGATGGCGAGGTAGAAAGGCAGCAGAGGATACTTTCTACCTTTATACAAACCTCAACACATTATGAAGATAAATTCCCACCTTGTGACTGCTCTGTCTAGGGAATGAGGAGTGCAGCTCCAGGCTGACTCCACAGTATGCTCATGCCCAGGAAGAAGAAAAGCTCTTAAATATCTGTCCTCCATATATGTATATCTGTCCTCCATATATGTCCAACATTTTTCTCACTATCAGAGGACAAAATTCCTGGATGTTACATTGTCTTTTAAAATATTTAGTTGTTGACATGTTAAAAGTGCTATTATCAAAGGAGAGTTGAGTTAGCAATATCAAGACATCAGACTTAAAGAAATGCCAGGTTTAAGGCTGCTCTGTGAAATACATTCAGCATTTTGTGCTTATGCAATATGATACAGGTTTTAATTCCTGACCACACAGAATTTTTATCCTCACTGTGTACTTGGGACACACTTCTGAGATAATCGTCAGCTCCACGTGGACTCTCCCTCAGCAGTGGGGAAGCTGCATACAGAAATGCAGTCTGAATCTGCATGAAGAGAAATGTTTGTCTCAGGTTTGAAGAACTGGAATTTTTATCTTGAGGTACTTGTATACCTCTGCTTTCAATGCTCTTAACTAAAGACTTCGACGGGTGTATACCGCTATCCAAATACTCAGCTTATAACACCTAATCAAAGTTACAGTAAGCATATCTCTGGTGTCAGTTTAAGCCTTATTCTGATTATATGAAATGCTAAAATGTGCTAAAGGCATGGAAAAAATCATTCCCTCAAAATTTCAAATTCAGTAGCCTAAGCTAATGGACATTTCTCACTCTCATGTGAAATCTCAGCTCATTATCTATAAAATAATAAAACCCACCGACAACAACAAGGGAAATAATAATATGGCAAGTCATAGTTCCCATGAAGAAAAAATATTTGCCATCTGGAGATTAGCAGAAGTTATGGTGATGGCCAGAAAAATACATCTAACAAGATTATTCTTTTTTTGTGGGAAGGGGGAATGGTTTGAATCATACACACTAACTATAACATGAGACAAACTACTTAACAAGGTAAATAAAAAGAAAGAAGAATATCTATGAAAAACATTGCATGTGAACATATGACTAAAATCTACAGGATAAAGCATAGATGCAGCCAAATTCTGACATTTATTAATTCTCAAATCATTGATTCTGCACCCTCCCATGCTTTTTAGTATAATAAAATATATCTAGACTGTGCAATGCTAGCACCCAAGAATGCACTGCAGTACTCACAAAGCCATATCTGAGGCATAACATCTATTAGCAGGCTTACAGATGTTTCAAAAAATGCAGTTCAAAAGATCTAAGAGCTAACAGCGTGGCCTCAGAACATAGTTTTCCCCTGGAGTCTATAAAGCAAAGAGGACATATGTTTGACAACAGTGAAGCAGAAACACCACTTCAATTGCAAGTCAGTTAGCACAGAGTGCACCACAACCACAGCAAGTGAGAGCTTCAGAGCACATAAAAATCTAACCAGACGTCATGATATGCCCTGGAAAGCAATCAACTGGGAATGTTTAGACAGGCCATGACAAGCAGCAGTGATATGAAAATTATTTAGCAAATACCCTAAATATTACTCCAAATTCTGTAACTACATTTTTTTTTTCTGTTAAAAATATCTCTAAGGACTTTTATCTATTTCAGAAGCCAGAAGATAATAAGTTTTCTTTTTTTACCTTGCCTATTTGAATGTAGTTTATCTATTCTGAAACTCCCGTTTTCCCCTGTACTGTCTCTGTGGAAAAATAGGCCTGCCTGGCATGAGCCCTGGTTTCAACAAAGACACAAATTTCTATATGATCTTGAGCAGGTGATGTAAATCTTTGACAAGGAACAAGTTTCTGTGCAGCAATTGTCACAAATGTCATATGATTGCAGAAAGCTCATAGCAAATCCTGGATTTACAAAGTTTCTGTCATCACAACCTGACCTTAAGAAAATGTTGGAACTGAGTGAATCTGTGTCACATCCATCACACTATCTCCCTACTACTACTCCTCTCCCTCTTGGGACTGACGCGAAGCAAATATCCTAAACCCATCTCCCTTTCCTCACCGTTTCTCTTTTGTATGTAACCCATGAGCCAAGGCGTCCTTCAGCAAACAATGACACACGAGGAGCATGAGGACAAGTAGAGGCCTGCCATGCATCCTCATTGTAACACGTATTGAATTTCATTTCTGACATTTTCCTTGAGTTTAGGAAATTAGATTATCATACTGAAATTTCACACTGCACTTCTGTTATGCCTCTGCATCATAATGTGACCTTTAACTCTGTCATTGTATCGTTTACCAAACAATTAATGGGAAATCATTATCTGCTATTGCTGTTGCAAGGAACGTTAATCTGCGCAAGAAGCACTGCTGAAGTATTGTAATTCAGAGGTCTGACTGGGTGCGTTTTTTTCACATCTTGGAACTTGAAATGGGAGAGGAAAAACTGTTATGTGAGTGGGACATCTGGACACAGAAATAGGTTTCAGGAGTGGGTAAAGAACAGAAGGAGCAAGAAGAAATGCTGGAGGGGAAATGGAGTAGAACCTGGAAGTGAGTCAAGACACAGCATGTCCAGCAAATAGCAAAACACAGAGTGGAGGCTTAGAAGAAATAAGATCAGAGACAGAAGTTGAAAGAGAGGAGGAAGAATTAAAACAGCAGAGAAAGTTACCTGACCACTGATCTGATTGAGTTTTAGCCCTAAAGGAAAGCAAAGACCTCGAAGTTTCTCACAAATAAATTATGTTGCAGTATGCTAATGTGCAAAAGTCTCAGTACTAATACAAAAATGATTGAGTGTCACTGCTTGTTAGTTTAAAAGAAAACTAAAGTAATATGTTTTTTTTAAGAGCATTTAGATTGTTGGCAGAGTTCTTTCTGGTGACAATAGTGCAATACTAAGCTACAGGAACAACTTCACCATGGGGCACTAAATGTTCATGTAAGCTTTGCAAAAGTTGTGTAGCCAGAATTTAACCATAATATAGTAATAAAAATGATTGAAAGCCTATTGTTTTTATGAATGTAAACTAAATAGGCTGCATGAAGCATGCTGAAGCAGAGGGTTATCAAATCTTTTGCCAAGGCATTTCTGAAGTCTACGTCACAAATTCTATATTGTCAAAGGAAAAAGGAAATGCATTGTTCTGATTTTAGCCATGTGGTATGTTGTTACTACCTCTTGACCTCTCCTGAGTCTAGCCATGGTTCAACAATAATTTCAGTGTGACTAGTTAGAAAGAACCTCTTAACTTAAGCTGACCCAGTGGTCTATAGAAAGATGCAGAGAGAGAAAAATGGGGACAATTATCAACACTCGGCACCACACGAAACAAAAATAATTGTATGGGTGGAAACTATACTACCTTGGATTTAATCTAAATGGGATCAGGAATTTCTCCCTATCTATTTCTAGAAGAGTTTGTTACTTAAATGACGTAGGTTAGAAAATCAAACACTGCAGGTGTTTCTATGGGGACAATAGGAAATCAGATGAGGTGTTCTTTTTATTCTCCTGAGGGCAGGACAGCCTTCAATTTTTTTTCCCCTTCTTATCTAAAATAAAGAACTTTTATGGCAGTAGCCTCAAAAACACTGAGCATAAACCAAATCAGTGCTGCCAGCTTTAATCCTCAAAGACTGAAATAACTCTGGTCAGTATAAATTGCCTAATTCTTCTTCATTATGGCTCTTTGACCTCGAGAGTCCATAATTATGGAATATGCTATTTTTCTAGTATATTCTGGAAAACAGGATTCATGCTAATGAGATTGCCATTTCATTTGGCTCTTAGGTTCCAATTCTTTTGTCTTGCTAAACCTGCCTATGGCTGTCTCCTGTTCTCCAGTTTTCTATACAAGCTTAACAGTCTCTTGGAAAAACACAATATTTGCTGATTCCCAGGACCTGAATCAGAGAAGGACTCTACCTGAACTGAATACAGTATAGGGCAGCAACTAATACATCAGAAAGCAACAACAACAACAAAAAGCAAACAAAAAAACACTTGTAGGAGGACAATCAGTATGAAGAACAACCAACCAACCAACCAACCAACAACCCCAAAACTAACACTGATATCATCCCTATAAAGAACAAAGGAGATCCAACAAAGGAAAACCAAAAATGAGAAAAATATGAAGGCAATCCAATATGTTAAAAGGCAAAAGAAGTATGTGCCAAGGGAAAACTGTGATATACATAGCAAGATGGAGCACAAACATGAAAAGGTCTTGTTTCTTGAAAAAAAGAAAACCAGCCTGGGGGATAGATAAACAAAATGGAGAGGATACGGGTCTGCCAGGATACACAGAGACATACCAACGCACTTCAGAAAGCCTTGGGTTTCAGTCTGCATTTAAAGGAACTGATTCTCCAAGAACTCCCAAGCTTGTTTAGAAAAAGTCTCCAGGATTCCAGTATGGCACGGAATATTGTGACTAATTTTCATGAAAAACAGTTTTGACAAAGAAAAAGAACTGAAACAGGAATAATCTCTTGGAGATCCAAAATAGATCATACCCAGGCTAGCTTTTCCCTACAGCAACCTGGCTCAGAGGAGATTCAGTCTTGCTCTTCCCAGGTAATTCTGTTAATTAAATTCCTCCTTCAAAAAACAAGGGGGGCACAATCATTTTTCTATATTTAAAGGCACCATATAAAATAACTTGCTGTAAGCATCATATAAAACAATGAATTAAAATCAATACTGCAGGGGTCTACAAGCCGGAGCAAATGGATTAAGTTAAAAAAAAAAAATCTATCCTGAAACAGGCATCTATACCACCCATCTATCAGCAGTGATGATATTAAACCTACAGATAGCTTAAATTATACAGAAGCTTCTCTTCCTAGCTTCACATCGAACTGGAATAGGCTCCTTTAGGAGATTTGGGATAGACATCTTAGATGTGTTTCAAACCACAATCTAGAATCTTTAACTTCTACTATTCTACTGATGCAGACAGCATGAGGAGCCAACCTGCTACAATCAGCATCCATACCTTCATAATCCAGAGATTTTAGATCACACTTACAGCCAGCATGACACGACCCTAATCCTTCTTGGTGTCATCTAAATATCGACTGTTCAAAATTTTTTTTATTTTTTTCATGTTGCAAGACTGGTGCCACTTGTTCTGCTGGCTGTAATCTCACATGGGTGACCTGCTAGCTCAGATCTGACACTTAACCACCAGAACAAAGAGAACCAGTACTGAAGTGATTCTAGAGAGTGCATTCAGAATAATTCAGAGGGTTTATTTAATAAATAAATAAAGAAAAAACAAACAAATAAACAATACATTTATCCATTGGTAGAATGGGCTTTCACATGACCAAGTTGTGCAAAATTCTTGGACAGCAAGCCTGCCTTTGGAGAGTTAAATCCTAAGTGCAGAGTCTGGAAATCTCTGAATCAAATTCAGACTTTACCATCTGGTGGGGACCAGAGTTCTCTCAGGGCTGGATTTGGGGGCATGCTTGCTGTAATTCCTTCTGAGGTGGTAGAGGAAAGGGAAGGTATTTTGAGAGATGAGCCTTGCAGCATTGTGTCTACATTCGGCTCTTAGAAATTAATCCCATTGTCTCTGCTCTACAGAAACATGAGGCTTTCCTGAAAATATTCTCTCTGACTTGTGTTCTCCTAGGGCAAAATCCATCCATGTGCAGAAAGCTGTGTGCTATTAGCACTCCTGTTAGGGGACTTAATTGAAGCTTCAGTGATATTCATCCTATTCAGAGGTGTTGTTCTTAGAGATTGAACATTTGCATTAACATGCTCCAGTACGAAAATCCCTTCCACTGGGATACTGAGGAGCTATCCCATAACTTTTAACCAGATTAATATTTCATTTTATTCTGCAAACAGAACAATGTAAACTTCTTGATTTGAGATATCACAGATTACCAGAACAGGATCACTTAAAGTTGGTTGACCCAACTTTAGGTAGTCTTGCCTTCTCCCCACCTTCCACCAAAAAAGGCTATGAATGTTTCCAGAGTCACTTGAAAGTAAACAATTTACAATTTCTTATTAAACTTTATGTTCAGATGTGTCTGAACATGTGAAGAAACCTATAAGATAGAGTGGTCCCTCAGGAATGTCTCAGTTCTTTGATCTTTCCCAGAATAAGCAGGCCTAATGATGCTCCACTGAATCTGGAATGGCATGGTTGTGACTTATGCTATGCAAGAAAAAGTTCTTTAACATACAGAAGACCTCTCAACTTACTGTCTGGTATTTCCTGTGCAGAAATTGTACATGAGCAAACCTGAATGGCATGAACTGAAAGCCCACAGTTCCAAGGAAGAGTCAGACAGATCTACACAAGTGCTATACTGTTGCATAGACAGAGAAAAAGTGACGCCCTGAGATCTGACAGGCATAGAGTGCAAGCGCCTACTTAGAGGGCAACATATCCACAGAAGATGTGTTAGGCACATTTAACGATGCCCAACAAAACCTTCCACACAGGCACAGAGGAAACAAACAACACATAAAATCTGTAAAATATTTCCCAAAGCACCGAACTTCTCCTGACAGGTTATGCAGCACAGCATTCAAGCACAGGACTTCTGGACATCCACTGCATCCAGGTTGCATCCAGTAGCACCTGGACTGAAGACAGCTCACCTGTTAAGGTCCTTGTATTGGTAGGGATGAAGAAGCAACCATACAAAACCACAATTAATATATCATATAATATATGCCTATAATATATGTTATAACGTGTAATTACATGAACACTATAAAAATATAATGTAGTACAGTACCTTTGGAAACATTTGTAAACAGTTTTCAGAATGAGCTTTGAAAACCACTAACCAGTGCACCGCCTGGTACTGATGATGCAAGCTCTGCATCATGCACAGCCCAGTGTCCCATGCCAGTCTGGGGCACAGAAGGAAGCTGGGGTATGGTTAATCCACCCCCTGCATTCTTCAACCAGTGATAATCAACAGCTGACTGCAAAGGTTTTCTCCGAAAGGATATGAGTACATAGAAAACATAAAACTACCGTAGTAATTTTATGGAAAATTAATGAGCCTTCTGCAAAATGTACCCCTTTATGTTTGCAGCATAAAAGTATATAGCAGTTGAGCATTTGTGCAGTATAAAGTTTTAAAGAACTTGGTTCTATGGACAAATCAAGTGAAGAATGCATACTGATCATACACAGGAAAAAAAAAATAGTGCAGTGACTTCATCAGACCATTGGGTGATTTTGGCTGGCTAAGGAACCGAGCTGATTTTTTTTTTTTTTTTTTCCCTGCAGTTGTTTTCTACGCAGTCTTTAGACACTCTCTGCAAAGGAATTAACATGACACCATGCTGTGAAACAAGGAAGTACTATGCATGCATTCCTGTATCTGAGCATTCGTGGGATTCCTCAGAACAGAAAAGCACATCTACCTACTTGGATTTCTTGTTATTTGGGGGATTTCACTCTTCTCTCTACCTCTCAATGCTTTCATGGGAGATTGCATCTTTATTTTTAAGGCCCTGAGTCTGCAACAGGATATGCTGGCAGATTTTAGGTGCAGTCATCTCAGTTGCATCACACAGACATCAGGTTCCAAACATAAACATCCCATTGCAAGCTCATGTGGCTTAAACTGGAAAAAAACACTTCAAGATTATTGGTTTTTCTCCTTTCCTTTTTGCCTCATGACTATTCAGAAAGTGCATTGCTTTATATATTTCAGCTTTTAAACTTTTACTGAAAAAGGCAAATGTGATTATACATTTAGGTTAAAAAATTGCTTTTATAAGATAGTCTTTTAGACATGAGTCATTTTTTCAAGTGAAAATAGTCCTTTTGATTAAATGTTAGGTAAGAATGTAAATTTTAGAGTATGGGAATGTCAGATTTTAAAAATAAGCATTTAAAAAATAAAACGCCATACCATACTTAACTGATGTTCATAATTATTTAGATTATGCATTTATTTTGCAAATCCCCTTGCTTCTAAAGTTTACAATAATTGTCTATGGAACAAAAGGGCTCAGTAAACAGCTCCACGTGCAGATGTACAAACATAATTACTCGTTACATTTAATCCAGAGAAGACTAAACTTGGTCTCCCAAAAGCAGTGCTATGACCTGCAGGCACTTAGGACTGTTTCCGCACGTGTGCTAACAAGACCACTGACGGTCCTACTTCACAACCCAAAGTTTCTTTGCTGCTGCAACTGTGTCAGCACTTATTGAACCGGGAGGAGAACAAACACAGGCACCTTTGTTACCCATTAAAAATAAAATAAAATAAAATAAAATAAAATAAAATTAAGTAACACACAGACCCCACAGGGTGCCAAAGCCTTTTTGTTACGGACAGTGGGGAGGACTGCTTTAGGGATGGCTGTTGTTTGAGCTGTACAGATGCCAAGAGAGCAGGAGAGGCAGCTTTGCAGCATGTCCTCACAGATCACTGAGGCGGGAAACAGGTCTCAGATCTGCTGCACCAGCGGGTACAGCGTGATGCCAAGACGCATGGGCTGATGAGGCAGCTGACTTGGGCCACTGACGTTGGGGCTATGTGCTGGCCCCTACCATGTCTTTTTTTATCCCCTGGAGGCAATGCAGCAGGTACCTCACTGCACCATGAAGTCCCCTACCTGCAGATCTGTGTAAGCCCTCCTCCTCTCCCCAGTGCCCCTTGCAGGTGTCAAGCACAGCGTGTCCTGCTCTGATCCCTGAGTGTCCTCCCGCCCACAATGCACGCACTTATCGATACAACAAGACATAATACCCTTCATTTCTTTTCTGTACTTGGATGCAAAAATAACTGCAGTGTTTGAAAGTTTTTACTCATTTGGGAGAGGGAAGGAGGTACACAAACTCTGCTGAACTAAGCAGTTCAAGTGAAGTAGTATCTTCTGAATTACAGAATAAATCACCAGAAAAATTATGTTATTAAGCCACAATGTAAGACACATTAAATAATGAAAACAATTTCCAGATATCATTATCTCTCTTGTTTAAACCCAAGGCAATGCAAAGACAGAACAAAAGCTTTACTCTTATCCTACCTCAGTAAAACAAAGGGATGCGAACACATCACCTCATTGCCTTGCTTTGAAAGCAGATCAGCCTGGGATGAGTCTGATCCGGTGTTACACGCCTGCCTTCAGCAGACCTTTGGAGATTTAGTAAAGTCTTATTATTCCTGCAGTGTGCAAGTGTTATGCGTAGTCAACCCAGATCATGGATTCACAATATGAAACATATAACATATGTTAATATATTTGCAGCTCTCATACTGAAAGTGAAGAAATATATCTATCTATCAGAAGAAATATATTTGCATGTACTTTAAATCTAATGCAACAAACTAGAACAAAAAGGATATATAAGGGCACAGTTGACTGTAGATTAAATAATGACCTTTCTTAATTACAAAATCAGAGCTGTTAAAATGACTTAAAGCATGGATGAAGTAAGCCCAGATTTTCAAACACTTAATTTAAATGCACTTCTTTTCTACTGCAAAGTTGTAAAAGCACTTCAAAAGGCTAAGAATTTGCAATTGTATAGATCAGAGAGGGATCAGGGTTATTGGGCTGCCTATGCTGTAACTTCTCATCCTAGCCAGTCTGCACTTGTAAGATGCAATGGGTCCAATTTACAAGCACCTGATGACATAGGCTTATGTTGAAAATGCTGAAAAAGCTGGTCCTTCCTATGCCAGTAACAAACAGTGGCACAAACCACATGTACTCCTCACACTTGAACACTGAGGGGTTTCAGAGTTTTCTAGATGGCTAGCTAAGCAGGGGCTTTCTGTGCCCTTCCAGCACAGAGGTGCAGACCTACAGAAATGAGTCACACCTTTACCCAACCTTTCATTCTGGTTCCCCAAAACCTTATCCCATCGCTGCCACGGGCAATTGCGAGCAATGTTCAAGCCTCCCATTTCAAGGACAAAGAGGCAGCGCTCAGATTGCAATCAATACTTCAGAGCCCCGGGTTGGAGAGGGGAAAGAGCAAAATCAAGAGAAAACTTGTATGTTAGTTGGCTAACATCTGCTGTGAAGTAGATGAAAATGATGACTAGTATTGAGTGAAGGTCACGAGGCTTATCTAAGAACACAGGGGGAGAAAAACAGACGGGGGAAGGGGGGAGGGAGAGAGAAAGAGGGAGAGAGCACGAGCACTGCAGCAAAGCTATGCTCAGCCAATACATGCTGGCACTTACCATAAAAATAGAAAGATCCAAAGAGAATCAGATTAAGGATCCTTTTTATCTCTCTTCAATAGAAAGATTTCCACATGAAGTTCTGAACACAGCTGTCCAGGGAAAAGCAAGGCAATATGATGCTACACAGAAAACACTAACGCACCAATGGCAAGTCCTTTCACAGCCTTCCGAAACCTGCAAGCAGTTTGTGCTGAAAAACCTACGGTAACAAGTCTGAAGACGACTCCTACATAACACTGCAGCTACGGCAGACTGCTGTATTTCTCCAGTCACTCAGGCTGCACTGCTTTCATCTTCATCTTCTCACCATTACTTACATGCTAGAGGTGGGCTTGGGGGTGGGGAAAGAGATTTCTCCTCCAAGTGGAAAGGAGCGTAGAGACGGCATCAGCATTTTCAATCAGTGCCTGGGAGTACCCAATCAGAGGAACTGAGTTGTGCCAGCGTGACAGTTGTCCAAAGCACGGCAGCCTGGTGCGGTCCCTGCTTGCACAAGAAGACTTTTAGGGTAATCTGCTGCTTAACCCCTGCAAGCTTTCCCGTGCCCACACACAAACAGTCTCCCTGCACTGCGTCTTCTCCTCCGAGGAGCTGTGTTTTGAAAACTACGAGGTTTTTCCTGGGTTGCTGCTCTGATATGCTGTTTTCTACATCTGGGCAATAGTACAAAAGCAGGAAAAGTTTGGAGGCTTGAATCCCAGCATTATCTGACTTTGCAATTTATTACCCAGTAGCTTCCATATATAAACACACATTAAACTCCTTCCTCTTCAAAGGTTTCTCTTTGGAAGAGAAAGAAATCTGTCAGAGATTTTACAGCACAGATCCACTGCTGTGAACTGCCTTGTAAAAGCCAGTGCTGCTTTTGACATGTCATCATGAAACCCTGAGAGCAGCAGATTCCCCCCAAAATATATAACCAAGGTCTCCTCCAGCAACCCCCTCAAATGACAACAGCATTAGATGTTTGTGCTGTTACCTACCATGCCATTGGACTTTTTATAAACAAACATAGACAGACCTCAACCTAGTTTGCAATAGGGATGCAAGTAGGGATACAAAGCATTCTATGGCATTTTACCCAACAAACCAATCAGAAAATTGATGCAGTCCATATTAAAGCTGCCAAGCACTGCAACTTCCAGAGAATGCTCCTGCTTCTAAAATATAAATGCCTTCATTTGACTATGGGGAAAAATTCTGCTGGTCCTACTGCACAATGCCATCCACAGTGGAGAAGACATAAATACAGCATGCAATTTGCATTTAATTAAAACAGATGGTCTGTTGGTAGACACACAAGGTTAGATGTTCACCTTTTAAAAATGTTTTTTAAATGGCCAATCCCAGCTGATATTCACCTTTCAGAAGGTGAAAAGGCCATGTAGTTTAATGGGGGAATGAGAGAAAAATGAACCTCAAAGCATTCCCAGCAGTGCAGTGTCTCATACTTGTAAAAGACGCCATGCAACAACAACACAAACCTACTGAGGAATGGATTGGGGCATAAAATAAATAAACGAATAAAAATCAGAGGTTTTACAGCCTAAAGTCTAAGCTAAAAGTCTGAAGTCCAACTTAGTACAGCAGGTCAGTTCTGAAATGTTTAAAAGTGTGAACATAATGAAGGAGAATACAAATTCCACTACTAGGCAGCAGTGATTGCCATAGAAGAATGCCAGGTTGACATACCAGATTGGTCATAATCAAGATTTAATTTAAAATAAAGCAGAAAAAGATAAAGTTTGCATGAGAAATAGAAGGCACTGGTGAAGGACAGCTCATCAAGAGAACAAATAAGAGGGGAAATGACCACATACAAAGATGCACGTAGGAAGATACACATAACAACCAAATTAAAAATATATCCAATATAGGATGGAGGACAATAAAAAGCAGGAAGCAGTACAAGAAAATAAATTTAAACCCGGTAGAGGGTTTTCAAAACATATTGCAATGCTAGCAGAAAGATTACTATTTGACACACCACATGCTTGGTAAAGAAGGTGAGTTATTGTTTCAGAAAATTATCAGGAAACTGAGGCCTTCAAAAAGTGTCTCAAGACACCCACTACAGAAGAAAGCCTGTTCACATCCACCCCTGAGGTCACGTTTTAATATTCATTCCACTGCCAAAAAATAATGCTTTTCCCCCCACATTATATAGACAAAGCCTTGAACTAGGCAATACACAGAGGAAAAATCAGAGACAAATCCTTTGTAAACAAAGCTCTCAATTCCATTTTTCTCCTGTAAAGATGCATACAGAACCAAACATTGGCACAACAGCTCTGGAGAGAAGAAAGCAAGGTCACGGGCAGAATTTAGTGGACATGCCATGAACATTTTCCAGTGAGTCTTTTAACAAATAAACTTGGGTTTAATCTTTGTGAAAAGAAAGGATTGCAGAGTCTTTCCCCAACTTTTCCCATGTAAACGTGAGGTGCCAGAAGAAGCTGCCCACAGAAGCAGGAAGAGCTGCTGTGATGCCATCCAGATGCTCTCTGGTGACAGCTATAACAACCCAAAAGGCACGAAGAAAGGCCAATAGAGCAATTAATTCAAGCTTTCAGCTAAGAGCAAAGGATTCAGCACTCAGGTAATTCAGGTTTAAGTTCCTTTTGAGGCCACCTTCAAGAATCTGGAAGAAGTCTCTGATAGATATTCAGAGTGGATTTAGTGCAGAATCCGTATTTCTGGTGAACAAAAGATCCCAATTTCTTTGCAGCCTTTTATTATAGCTGAGGAAATGACAGTAAATTCCTTTGGAAACCTGATTTTTCCTCTCCCCCTTTATTTGCAGATGGTCCTCTTCATAATCCTCAGGAACTGTGGTCAGTGAGGCCATAACCATGGGCCAGGGGCACTGGCAACCTGCCTAAATGTTATCTTTCAAACCATTTCAGGGATAGGGAGTAATGGGGGTAAAAACACATATATGTCCACAGAAAGAAGATAATTAATGCTCTCTTCTGTTCCAGTTGAACAATGCCACCTGAGAAAAACATATTGAAACTAGCTGCTCTTCTACATCTAGTTAAAGGAGCAAAGAAAAACTTTGTCATTTTTTGTTTGATTGTTTGTTTCTGTGAAAGAAAGCCAAGGGTGTGATGTCAATCAAAACTGAGGTTTATTTTATCCTACCTATTTACATGTTTGTCCAGAAAGCAAAACAAACTCAGGACTGGGTGGTTCAGAGACATTCTTTCTATTCCTCCTCAACATATGTAACAACAGTTCAAACCAACATTTCTGAGCCAGAAGGTAAATGTGATACCCAGGATTTAATAAAGCTCCGGTCTCACTACTGGAGCCTCTACTGATCCGCCAGCTGCTCAAAATGAAAAATTTTGGAAGGCAGAGGGGTGACGGACTCTGCCAGCGTGCAGGTCCTAGCTTTGCAGTGCCCTTCAACAGCTGACTGTGTGAATGTTGCACAGAGGAGAGGGAAGAAGCAGAACTGAGTATAAAAGAATAAAACAAATTTCAATGTTAAAATTTTCAGCGGGTAGTTTCAGTGCAAGTGTTGGGATTCTCCAAGCCGTCAGGATCACTCCTGCATGCAGAAGGTTTCCGAGCTCTGAGTTAAATGAAGCAGACAGGAAAGAAATAATAATTAAGAATGTAAGAATGCATAAAACTTTCCTCCCATTTGCTAAGAGTGCTTTGACACCTCACCTCTCCATTGGATTCGACACGACCCTGGTGCCCTGTTTTGAGGTGCTTGACAAGAGCAATGGAAAGCAGAAAAGTTTCTGCTAATTTGGTCTTGGGTGACAGTCACTAAGGAAAATTAGTACTTGGTAATGCCCAGTTCAAACATCCCTCAACTTTTGGATTTTCCATTTTGTAACTGTTACAATCCATTACACTGAAGTGTTTTCAGTTATCAAAACTTTAACCTCTACACTGATCATTGAGCACTGTGACAAAGTCTCTCCTTAGTCATCTTCTTGGTAGGTTTAAGATACTGTCTGGTCTATTAGCCTGGCACGATGGCTATCTTTTGCAAGCGATCTTCCTTTTTTTTTTTTTTTTTTTTTTTGAGGTCAGGTAGGAATTTAAGCATTTCTTTTAAAACACATTAAAATAAGATATCTTTCTGCTGAGTCTAAAACAATTTGCTTTGTGGTTTCTAGTTAGAAAATTATCGAGTTAATGTTGCAGCAAAGTATCTCAGGTTATGATATTTTTTCTCCTAAAGGCAAAACAGGAATAGTTATTGAATCTCTCTACTTTTAAGATTATTACAGACTACCCTATGATTTCTACAAAAGAACTGAGACAGACCAACACATTCTAAGTAAAAATTCAATTCCTAGTGTACTGTAAAATCTTTCCTGACTATAAGAGACACCATATCTATTTTCTACTGTATTGCACATTAATATTCATGGCTTTCAAAATAGCATTTTTTTATATTTTATGTTTTTTTTTCTATTTTTTTTCATTTATTTTTCTATTTTATGTTTTCCTCAGTAAGGAAAAATATTTCTTTTACAACTGTAAGACTTCACTCTTCAAAATGTCCCTTACTTGGATAAACTAAATGCTATTAAATGATTTTCAGATAAATAAAAAATTCCTAATTGTAAAAAAATGACTTCCTTTTTTCAAATCTCTTAACAATGCATCAGGAAGTATCAATATCAGTCCGGAGAGAAACTTTATCTATCCTTGTTTTCTAGAAAAGTGAAAACTAGTAGTTCACAAGCTTTCACACATGTAATTTCAGACATGTAATTTTGCTACGTTCCTAATGTAGCATTAGGAATTTGTTAAAGGAGATTCTGAATTGCTCATGCAGATAAAAAGGAAAGAAAAATGAAAAACATGACAGAATTCAAGACAAAATGCCAGTAATGAAAAATCAAGATGACCACTAATATTTTCTACTTTGAATTTTTTAAAAAAATATTTTATAAAATCATCCATACAGCAATATCTGAAGTACCATAAATACCAAAAATAACCAGATGGAACAGAAGAGAATATTTTGTCATCTAGATTTTCATTTCCTTAACATAAATTTAAATCTAATGCAGGTGGGAAGCAGTACAAGTAACTGACAAGACTGTGTGGATAGAAACCACTGCTGCTGTGTATGACACCTCTAATTCTAAGTAAAGAGTTTGTAAGATGTATTCTGTAAGAATAAGAAAATCTGAACTTTTCAATGATCAAGCCAAAATCCCTGGAAGAAAAGCAGTTCATCGAAAACAAACAAATGAACCAAACCACCACCACCACCAAAAAAAGCAAATAAACAAAACAAAACAATGTTTTAAAACATAATTTTGCAGAAAAATCTGTAATATCCATGTCTTTATCTTAGAGACTGAGTAAAGGGAATTTATCTAGGGAATAATGGTAAACTCCCCTCACAGATTTTTTTCCAGTCATGTAGAATTTTCTAGTTGTTGCATATAAAAAGTTCTGATAGATAGCTTCATTGTGGGAAAAGGGGGTAGGCTTGCACCCACATTTGTCAAACAAAAACATAAATTCTAACATTTAACCATAAATATTTTTCCACCTACATAAGAAGGTCTCTTCCTCCACTCCCCACCGCCTCACCTACTTCCGGAAGATCAAAGCTATGGAGAGGCAGATGAGGGATACAACTTATACCAAGAATATACCATTACCAGTTTTACCATCTATAGTATCACATTTGTTTTTTACCTCAGGACCTCAGAATAAGACTCTATAAATCAAGTAAGAAAATTATACATGTAATACTTCTTAAAGTACAAATTATGGGTTTTATTAATGCATTTACAAGAAGGTTGTAACAAACAAACAAACCAAAAAACAAACAAACAAACAAAAAAACCCACAGCCATGTAGCCTGAAGCCAAAACTAGTGGGTAGAATCAGGGAATGTAAAAATCCTACAGACAATATCAAAACACAAGTATGACAGCACAAGAAGCAGTTACAGCACTCTTCACAGATCATACTTTAATGGTACAGAATATTCTATTAATTTCTGATTTCTCTAATTAAAAAAAAAAATTAAACTCCTAACAATAAAGCAAACTTATAATAGGCCATAAAAATTACATCTCTCTTTTAAACAAAGCATTTATCCTCTTATCTACAGTAAACCCAGAACAGATGGTCACGAGATAATCCAGACCAGAAAAAAAAAAAAAAAAATGCTTTTTTTTTTTTTTAATGCTGAAGTTATTTTGCCACACATCTTTGTGCTTTTACTGTAAATAAACAAAAAAGTTTGCTGCTCATTTGAAAGAAAAAAAAAAAAGACTGACTTTTCCAGGATGAGTCATTGGAGAACAATGATTTAGAATACACAAAGACATAATCTCAAAAAGCCCAGTCTGTACGTTAGTTCCTAGTACAGATAACCACAGTACTAAGAAGACAGGCTGTCCAATAGGGGATTAAACTGAGGTCCACTTATCTTCTACTGCCAGAAGCTAGATCATCTTCCTTGCTCAAGATCCAAAAGTTGGTGGACAAGCCAAAGAGGATAGTATGCCAGCCCACCACAACATGAGGAGGCAAACACAAGAACATTACCAATTTGAGCAAGTTTGCTGATGACACCAAACTTGGAGGAGTTGTGGACTCGAATGAGGGTGGAAAGGCCTTGCAGAGGGATCTGGATAGGTTGGAGAGCTGGGTGATCATCAACTGCATGAAGTTCAATAAGAGCAAGTGCCGGGTCCTGCACCTGGGACAGGGAAACCCTGGCTGCACGTACAGACTGGGCGATGAGACGCTGGAGAGCAGCCTAGAAGAGAGGGATCTGGGGGTCGTGGTAGACAGCAAGTTGAATATGAGCCAGCAGTGTGCCCTGGCGGCCAGGAGGGCCAACCGTGTCCTGGGGTGCATCAAGCACGGCATCGCTAGTAGGTCAAGGGAGGTGATTGTCCCGCTCTACTCTGCGCTGGTGCGGCCTCACCTAGAGTACTGTGTGCAGTTCTGGGCACCACAGTATAAAAAGGACATGAAACTGTTGGAGAGTGTACAGAGGAGGGCTACGAAGATGGTGAAAGGCCTGGAGGGGAAGACGTACGAGGAACGGCTGAGGTCACTGGGCCTGTTCAGCCTGGGGAAGAGGAGGCTGAGGGGAGACCTCATCACAGTCTACAACTTCCTCGTAAGGGGGTGTCGAGAGGCAGGAGACCTTTTCTCCATTAACACCAGTGACAGGACCCGCGGGAACGGGGTTAAGCTGAGGCAGGGGAAATTTAGGCTCGACATCAGGAGGGGGTTCTTCACAGAGAGGGTGGTTGCACACTGGAACAGGCTCCCCAGGGAAGTGGTCACTGCACCGAGCCTGTCTGAATTTAAGAAGAGATTGGACTGTGCACTTAGTCACATGGTCTGAACTTTTGGGTAGACCTGTGCGGTATCAAGAGTTGGACTTGATGATCCTTAAGGGTCCCTTCCAACTCAGGATATTCTATGATTCTATGATTCTATGAATTAGGAGATACACGTGCAGACATGCACATGAGAGACAAGCATTTCACTTTACAATATTAACTTAGAAAGTGCTGCTGAGCATCTAAATGCTTTGCACCTTCACTGCTATTTTTAAGAGATTCATATAAAGAATCATTTAAAATAATAAAAAATGACTGAGAATGTAAGATCTCCATGAAACAACAAAGTATTTTATTAACTCTTGGTTTGAAGTCTACTGTTCCATGTTCAAAGGTATGAAACTAATTTGAACTAACCGAGTCCTAAACTAATTAAGATGATACAAGTTGGTCCTGTTTTCAGTGGAGGGCTGGAGTGACATCTTGAGATGCCTTCTAACCTAAATTACTGTATGACACTGAAGAACTCTCTCTTAAATACAAATAAAACTGCAAAATTTATTGCTCAGTCATAACCACTGATGCATATACACACACATACACATATCACAATAAAAGGCCTGAACATATTTAACAGCAAAAGAGAAACCAGAAATCCCAAACACAAGAGGCATTCCATGCCTCATTCCCTCCCCATAGTACTCACTGGGATTTCAGGCACTGAAGTTTTGAAAATTGGCTGATCAGACTCTGGAAACTGACTCCACCTAACGATGACCTTTTAAAAGCCAGCCATGCCTACTAAGGTTGGGATGAGTTCCCCATGTTCTAGTTCTTTAATCAAAATTTAAAGGAGTTTCTCTTCTACAGAAACATTTTAATTTTATCTTAGTAATGGGATTATTTATAAGTGTTCTCTTGTGACTTACGTGAGATTATTTTTTTAATGTATTTCTAATGTAAAAAAAGGAAATTCTGGAAATATCACAATCAATAATCCTGTTGGAACTGTGTTTTACCAAAAGCAAGAGGAAATGAAAACAGAAATCCTGAAGTAGTTCTTGTAGTTGGAACTATACTTCCAAATACATCACTGTAGGCCACAGTCAAATACTGCCAGCCACTGACAAGAGTATTTCAACAAAACCTTTTAATAGCAGCTTGTATCCCCTTGTAAGAGATCTTTTATAAAGAGCTGAAAAATACTGGCTCCCCACCAAGAAATAAATGATATACTATGCACATAAGACACAATATAATGGAAAAATGCAATAAAATGAATATGTTTGTGATTAACTTAATAGATTGCCTGTGTTTACTCATCTTTGTCTACATGTGATAAGAAAATCTGTGAACCAAAATAAACAATTTAATATTTTTAGACTATTGTGGATTCGCCAGCATAGAAAGTCGAAGAAGACCAGAGGCTAAAGATGTCAACACAACTCTTCCTTCAGCTTAGCAGGTAAACTGAAGAATTACTTGGGGGGGAGGGGGAGGGGGTTGATTCAAATCAGAGTCAGCATTATTTTTACAGGTTCTTCTGACATAAGTAAAGAATCTTTCTGGGACAGTGAAAGCTATTTTGACTGAAGCAGACGGAAGTGCTTTATTTAGTTCTGGGTTTATGAAACCCAGTATTGATTTTTTTCTTCTCTTTATTCAGACACAATTTGTAAAGCAGGGAAAAAAAGAAAAAAGGAAAAGCATTTTGACAAGTAGTTTTCAAAATTTCAAAATGCATTTTTGGAAGAGAGACCTTAAAAGAGAATGTCTGTAGTGTAACACTGTGCTTTGCATATACACATTCAACACCTCTCTGGTGGGAAGCCAATAGGCTCAGGGCACAAAGAAGCTAAACATACAGTATAGAGGGTCCTGCACCTAATCACTGTGCTGCTGCTCAGACACGCAGGACAAGTAAGGGAGGTCTGGGGAGCACTGTCACATGCCTAAAGTTATAATCTGGAAAAAGAAAAGCAACCAAACTATAAATAGTCCAGGGAAAAACAAAACAACGACAACAAAAATATAAATAGTTTGGGAAATTTCAATATATCCCAAATGAAACACAAAAGCAAAAAACATTGACATTGCAACAGCTGTCTGATTAAGATTATTCACTAAATTTCTCCTGAACTCACAATTTTAATTGCAGACCTATTTTCCCCATGCATACATCCAAATCCACTGTGTATGTAAGCCTACAGTTCACAATTTTCTTATTTTCATTGTAATTGCTGTTGTTTTTAATTTAAAAAACAAACAAAACAAAACAAAACAACAAAAAAACCAACACTCTAGAACGGCTTCTCATTTGTAGGAAGGATCAGGAATCAGTGCAGTCTCGCAGTCTTGGACGCTTGCTGCGAATGTGGAAGACAGCTACACATTCATGTGCCATCTTATACTTCTCATGCTAAGAGTATGAAGTCCTACACAACTCAACAGAAAGAGTCAGGAAGAAAATCCAGATGTAGCCCAACAGGCCTATCCTTGTTAGTATCTACAAAGAATTTATATTGACATCAGGGATTCATGTTGCTTTAGGTTCTAAGCAAGTTTCTTGAAAGACCAGTAAGTCATATGCAAGGGAAGAAGATTCTTGGGACATGACTATCCCTGGTGGAAAAAAAAAAATATCTGTTGTATTACTTAAAGATAATAATCTGGCTTTATCTGTTTCCTGAACTTGCAGCTTTCTCTGTTGAAGCAGACAGAAGGTGCACTCCGTAAAGCGGTAAAGATTTCAGCTTGCCCTTTCTCCTTTCATGTATAAGATGTCTCAGAACCTTTTTCACATGCAGGAAGCTAACCATTGCATTACCTGATAGTGCGTGACAGCAATGTCCTCCTCTACTTTACTCCATCTCCCCATCTGTGCCTTCACAACGCTGTAAGAATGATGAGAATCTCTCTGCAACTTGAATAACTTGGAAAATTAAAAAAGTTGGAAAGGCTCAATTTCTTAAGCCCTTTGATGCTGGGCATGGGTATTCCTCAGTCAGATGCTTTTTGCCATTCTCCCTGCTTCTGGGCAAGTCACCTCCTTCATTTGGCCAGACCATGTAAGCCCCCGCAGAGCAAAACAGGTTCCTTGCCAAACACTTTCTATCCACTTTAAAGGCTGGTATACTCTTTAGGCATGCCAATGCAAGTAATACAACTGACTTGATAAAAAGGTTTTAAATTCATATACCTCCTTGGAATCAGGAAGGAAGGTACGCATTTTAAGAAAGATACAGAACATCTAGAAATGAGATACAGAAAGGGAGAAATGAATCATCTACCTGAATGCAATGAGAGACGTAACTTCTTTATTTCTAAAGTGATGGTTTAATTCAATCCAGGCCATTCCATTTTTAAGGAATTTGTTAATATGATGGCTTTTGTGTTCTGCAGCTATCTGGTCACCATTACAGCAGACATTTAAAACTATTTCTCATACCTAAATAAAACCAATAAAATTTCCCCTGTTATTACGAGAAACTGTTACTCCTGCTACTGCATGAAACTAACATTGGGTCAAAAGACTGCTGACTTCGGTGATGATTACTTTGCAAGACAGCAGTAAAGCACCATGCAAGCAGCCGTGTCCAGCTGGCACTAATGATATGTCACAACGCTCCATCTGCAACTCCCCATGTGCACACTGTGAAGGGAAATCCTGTGCACAGTACAGGAGATAATTGGGCAAGCGAGACTAGAAATATAAACAAAACAAACCCTTCTTGCTTACGATACACCGTCAGTTCTCCAATACCACCAAAGACTGATTAACGGCCAGTGCATACTTGGAAGTACCAGTGGCCATTTGCTCTTATATTTTTGCACCTTCAGTACTATTACCACCTGATGTTAAACACAACTTGAAGACGGTCGTGAAAGCAGGATGAGATTTTTGTAGCCAGACATGCTCTGACTCTCTTTTCCCATCTCACCCTGAGAAAAACTGCTTGCATTCCCCAAACCAACATTTTGACATGTTTAACACTTTCCAAAACCATAGATTCAGAACAACAATTTTCTAACTTGCTATTTTGGCTCATCTCTGTATTTATCAGGTGTGGATTTGAAGTGCTAGTATGGCCTTGGAAGTAGCAATTGTTTAGTTCTTCAGATTAATGGACATTTCTACACTAAAAGTCCATTGCAAAGTATGTGATGTAAGAAGAAAATGAAGGAATGATCGCTATAAGCAGCTGAGGAACACAGAAAATAAGCCAAACAGATAATTACATCAATTATTATTACTTTCTTCCACATTCCTCCCTCACATTTCATTTGCTTCATTGCCTGGGGCTAGCAAAAAAAATTTGCAAGATTTTTGGAAGCAGCAGAACAGTTAGACTCATAACTGTAAATTCAGAAACACATCTTGCTAAGTTTAAAGACACTTGGAGTCTGTGTATAATTAAAGAGGACAGAAGCACCTCCGTGTTCCAATCCCAGCCAGGGTTCGACCAGCGCAGTCACAAAACCACCCTGACACTGAAGCCAGGTCAGTGAGGAAGGCAGGTGGCAGATCACCACCAGGAGTCTTGCAGGGACAGCACCCAGGCCAGGCTGTGAGCCTGCAGAGGGTCCTCATTGGGCCTGATCCTGGCCCCAGCCCTGGGCTGATGTCCCAGCTCAGCCTGTCCCCAGAGAGGTGCATGGCCCCCAGCTGCCCCGCTGGGTGGTGGGACAGGCTGCAGGGCCCTGCCCTGACGGACCTGTAGGAGCCCCTCTTTCATCTCTGGGCATATGAAAGGTGGTTTCCCAAGGAGACTGCTGGGTTTCAGGATGTTCAGTTTTATCACGAGGTGCTCAGTCCTGCTTGAATGCATGTGATTAAATCCCTAACTTCCCTGATCATGCAAGTACTTGCACAGATTTTTTTTATTATTATTATTTTTAATTATCTTCTGGAACGCTATCAGCCAGTGGAAATAATATAAACACTCTGAAAGTTCAGGTTTCAATTTGATATGCAACATAGGCTCTGGTGCTTGCTGGCAATGCAGCAGAGCACCCAGCTCCCCATCTCCCTTCCTCCCTCCAGCAAGAAGATGCAGGTGTCTGCTAAGTGTCCTGCATCCAGCTCCTCAGCTTTGGCAGGCCTCAGCCGAGAGCTGCACCTTGCCTCTCTGCCTCTGGGTTCGTTCAACGACAATAAGGTATTTCATAACTCCGAAGACGCTTCAGGATATTTTTTTGATAACCTGGATGCAGACGTTAAGTGCAGAAGGATGTACAGAGCAGCACAACACTATGCCCTTGCACCTGGCCATTTCACGCTAACCAAGTGCCCATGTTCTCTCCTTTGCTTTTGCTTAGCCACCCTGCCCGTTGCACACGTTCACGTTTAACACTGTTTTTGTCATTTCTCTCTAGGCAGATGTGGAAATGAGCTGACGTGTTGCCATGGATCCATCTGCATCGTGGATGCTGCAGGGCCAGAGTGTGTGCCTCCTCACAGCACTGCCCCTCTTCCTGTGCAGAGGCATTTCTGGGCACACCCTGCTATGAGTGCCTCCATGGCCTCCCTGCCTCTTGAGGCCAGGCAGCAGGACTTGCTCAGGCAGAAGAGGGCTACAGTTTTCCAAGGCACAAATCCCACTGAAGATATTCTGACGCCAGCGATGCAGTGACAGTGCATAGCACAAAAGGGACCTCCAGAGTTTCTGCTGCATTGGCAACTCAGCGGTCTCTGCTTGCCACAAACAGGGTTGTTTTTTGCAGTTACTAGGAAAGGTAATAGTGGCATAGCAGTGAAAAAGGATGAACAAAGGAACCAGGACAGCACAAATGTCTCCTCAGCGCAAAAATCAAAAGCTCTTGATAGCCTGGCATGGAAGTGAAACCATTTCAGCTTATACAACACCTTTTGTCAAACACGGCATGAGGTGGCCAAGGAAAGATCAAAATGTTTCTCGGCCACCTGTCCTTGTGAGGACACACTAATCTATGCCAGACTTCCCAGTTTCTCCCGGTAACTTGGCGTCTCATAGTATCAGTCCTTAAACTGCCCTTGCAGCTTGGCATGAGTCGCCCATTCCCTCCTCTTGCACCTCCCAAGTGGCTGTCTATACGTACTCACTGTAATTGGAGGCGTAACGTACATTATGTTGCCAGCTTCATTGGGATTCATTTTTAATAAGAAGATTGAAAAGGTGAAACCAGTACAAATTCATTCTGTCAGAGCCAAAGACTTGTTCCTGATGACAAAGGTGCTGAAGAGAACAGAAGAACCAAAACCCGTTTTATATGTTGACAGATCCTTCCCTGAGCTGTCACCTGAAACTCCTGAAGCACCTCTTTTGCTGTAGGGGAAAAAAAAATCGGGGCTACTGCATCCCCTGAGAGCAGAGCCCTACAGACAGCAGATGGGCTGGGGCACCAGACCACTTCCCTTCTGCTCAAGTGAAGCCTCCCTGTTCTCATACCTACATTTGTTCACAGTATCTCTGTTGTTGGTGGTATTATCTACTTTCTTAACATACAGGAAAGCCACTTCTGGTTTCATGCTCCTTTTCAACAACTGTTCTACCATTTTCCAAGTCTCAGCCCCAAATTCTAGGATATGAAAGTGCAGGAAGTGAGACCTCTCCTGTGCCTGCAGCCTCTCTGATCAGACAGAGCCATCATACTAATATGTTTCTCCTAGCCGGATTAGCTTTTCAGGTGGTTGCACTGCTCAGGACCATCTTGCCTTTTCATATATAGCAAACCATCACAAATGTTTGTCATACACATGCCTTATAAAACTTGCCTTTTGCAGTTTGTCCTCTCATAGTGACCACACTGCAGAATAAAATCTGGATTGCAAAAGCAGTCTTACAGTTGTCCTGCTGAACAGGGTCCACAGAGAAGTTTGTTTTCCTTACACAGGCCAAGTTCCTCAGCACACCCCCGGCCACCAGCAGAGTCCAGCACAGAGTATGTCAGCAGAAAGCTGTTACTGAATAAGATGAGGGAAAAAAAAAAACCTTTTTCTGAAGTTTGAAAGTGGAAGTCAGTCATCAGAAGGCATATAGAGATTTTTGAATGCCTGAAAGTGTTTTGACAGGTACCCAACATTAAAGAATGTCAAAATTCCTTACGAATAAATGCATTCTGAGAACGTTAAGTCCTACCTCTTGGCAAACACTTGTAGCACCACTGAAGGACTTTTTTTCTTTCTCAATGCTGACCAAGTTTTCTTGAGTGAAACCTCCAGAAAGCCTCACGCCAACAAGCTTCCCTGCAACTAGCAAAGGTGTAATCTGAGGTCATGCGCACAGGAGACTAAATGCCAGCGCTGCAAAAATATCAACTAAGATATCGAGCATTCAACCCCCAATCAAACAGAAATGTTTTAACATTAATCCTAAAGAAAAAGAAAGCACCACTTAAGTCAAAAGATTAGTCATATGCTCAAAAGCACACATTAGCTAAAATGTTTTGCTAGATCATCCATGATATTACTAGAAGGACACATGATCCATTGGCATCTTTAGCTAAGAAAATTAAGGGTCTCTGATATACCTATCTTTTACTTTGGTTAGAAAAGAAAAAGCAACTATTCTAATAATATTAAAAAACATAAGCATGAATAATTAGATGTTAGTGTTTTCAGAATGGATTATAAACACATTTACACTGATTAATTATTTACTTTTCCTAAGTGCTCTGCATATAAACATATTAATATACAAATTTAACCCACTTCATTAAATTAATACATTTGTCACCATCATAGAAATTTCAGATTTTATTAAACAAATGCACTGCTGAAAGCAAGAATATCTTTACTTTGTATGGAAGAAACAGGTTGAAAGAAAGGGAGGAATTTAACAAAAAAAAATGTTTTAAACGTATGCAATAAAACCAATACAGTTGTACAGACTTGCATACAGATCTGGAGGATTCATTTTAAGCAACTATGCACAGGATCTGCAGAGTCAACTGAATGTTTATTACAGTTATTGAAACAGATATAACAAATTTTAAATGAAATATCCAAATCTGCAAGTACTCATGCATGCAAACAACTTCTAGACAACTGGCATGCTTGAGGTGAAATACATCTAAGTGGTTTCAGATGAAACCTAAATCACCATAAAACAACATTAAGAATAAAATACATCTAGTAAGTCTTGCAGCTTCTCCTCAGCTGCCAAAGAGAATTTTAAACACTGCTTGAAAACAACAAAAAAAAATGCAGCCTTTGAGACTCATAGATATTTTAAATAATCGTTATACAAGGGGCTATACATTGTCGTTAAAAAGGATTCTACCAATAAAAATGTTTGATTACTAGCATGGAAGTAATGGAATAAGATGGTGTCACAGTCAGATAACAGCGTTGATCAGAATTGTATGATGTGGTGAGGTTAGTGTATACTACACTAATGTGTTACAATTATACTAAAATATAAATTTAATTGACACTGACACTAATAACGAATTTATAAATAAATAACATAAATTCCTTATTTATAGACATGTATATAGTACTAGTCAAGTCTACATGTATTAGAGTTTGCAATTACAATTTTTCAAAGGTAGATTTACTATCACTTTAATATCCACAATTCACATTATCCACAAAAATTAGTCACTCTAAATAAGAGCAAACAGTATATTCATGGTCCAAGGACAGTATCACTGAGCTTGTGAAACTACAGATGATGGAATGACTGTATCCTAAAATACGCATTGAAACTACTTTAGTTCTGTATTGGTTCTCCTATACATAAGCACAATAAATGAGAATTTCAGGGTCCCATTTCTGTGAAGATAACCTGATCTGATGTTATTCCAAAGTATATCTGGAGTTGTTTCACTGATGCTCACTTGAGTCAACCCTCAGGTTTTTAAGCAAAGCCTTCTTTATTCAATCATTGATGATTCTTCTGGTTCAGTTTTTGATTATGCACTGACTGATTTATACACTGTGCTGAGAAAAACCATTAATGGCAAGTTTCAATAATATTTTAATTTAAAAAAAAACAAAGGAAAATTAAACTTTTCAAAAATAAGTTAGGCAAGGATTGTATTTCTGGACTAAAGAGCCAGCAGTGTGCAGAAGTGTGTGAAGAATTTTACTGAGCTTGTGAGTCTCCCTGTGTAGGATGTCTAGATATTCACAAAGAAATGTAGTGGTATTACTACAAATGACCAATGTTAGCCACTCCTTAATTGAAAGAGTTCTCCACCATGCTTTGAAGCAATTGGCCTTTAACCTTGACACGTGTCCAAAGAGTTAAGCACTGAATTACTTTGGTATAGCCCCCATTTGTATGTTTTAACCTTACATAAAAACCTGATTTCAGCAAACTGGGTTATTATTATAGTATTATTATATATTTATAATGTTTATTAAGTTACTGTACTATTCTTTAAAGACAATTATTTGTATTTTGAGAAGTTTACTCCTCTCTAACATATGAAAATCAAACTAGAGCACTGAAGAGGAGATAAACATTTTGAAACACGTGCATGTTTACTGTAACTGGAAGTCAGTAAAAAGTATTACCAAATATACAACCTCTTCATCAAAAGCCTTGTTTCCAAGGTGACCAGCAAATCCTCTGATTTTTTTTGTTTGGTTTTGTTTTTTCAAGACTTTGGTTTCAATGACAGCCATCTCTACAGTGAGGATGCAAAATAAGCTCAAAGAAACACGCTTTTTTCCCCCTCCAGTATCTAAACCAAGTGGAGGACTTGGATACCTACACAGCACTGGCATAATACATGGTGCTTTTTATCCAAAGTGATGTGATCTGATTATGAATATTTACACATGCAACATAGTTACTATTAGTTACTCTAATATGGTTATGGAAAATGTTCAATGAATTTTCTTTAAGTCACCTGAACTACAGTGACAAGCAGGTGAACTCAAGTTCATAGAGCTACAGCTTTAAATAGCGTAGAAATATAACCTACGATTTGGCATGTTGGGTCAGACTAGAAGCATTTCTAATCCACTTGCTGGAGCATTCTGTCCATGGTAATAGCCAGAGGTCATCATTTCCTGCTGTGTTTAGAAGTGATCTCTTCTTCCCACACCCTATTAATGGAATCTTCCTAGCCGTGAGACAACCTCCATTCTAACTAGCTATAGCTTAAAACCAAGTTGAGCTCATGATTTCCTGTATTTGCCAATATAACTGCTTTTTATTTTTGCTATTTCTCTGTGACTTATATAGTCATCTCAACACTTGCTACTCATGATATTTAATACAAAGAATGATTTAAAAAGTGCTCTGTGAGCAACTGAGGAAACTGGAATGGTTTAGTCCATATTTTATGTAAATAAAATATTTACATAAAAGCCTTTTAGAAGGCTCAGGGGAGACCTTATTGCCCTTTACAATTACATTAAAGGAGGTTGTAGTGAAGTGAGGGTCGGGCACTTCTTCCAGGTACCAAGCAATAAGACAATGGGAAATGGCCTCAAGTTGCATCAGGGGAGGTTTAGGTTGGATATTAGGATAAGTTTTCTTACTGAAAGGCTCATGTAGCATTGGAACAGGCTGCCCAGGGAAGTGGTTGAGTTGCCGCCTCTGGAGGTCTTCAAAAAACGTGTAGATGTAGAGCTTAGGGACATGATTTAGTGGTGGACTTGCCAGCACTAGGTTGAAGGTTGGACCAGATATCTTAGAGTTTTTTCCCAACATGATTCTATGTTTCTATAATCTTCCGCAGGAGGCAACAGTGGACCAGGCAGATGCTTTTCTTTCTCTGCTGGATCAGTTGTAACAATACACACAATTCCCAGATTATTTCATTTTAAGAAGGTTTTTTATTTTTTACAACTAAAATTGCCACTAACCCCCTAATAATTATGAGCTTATGTAGCATTCAGAGTTTATGTAGTGTAGACACAACCTATTCATCACAGCAAATTGCATCCTCTATTCAGCTACCCAGCTCACTCAACATCTAATTCAGATCCAGATCCTATTTTTAACAATGACTCATTTAATGTCGTCCTCACTGTCTTGCTGTCTCAGTTCAAGATTATTATATAATTCAACCCAACAAAACATACAGCTAGAAATTTTTATGTTACAGTTTCATTGCTTGCTCATAATTTATAGCAAAGATGCTTTTTACTTCATCAGAACAAAGGATGTTTACTAATGCAGGTTATAAACTATTAGCTCTACTAATAACAGAAGAGACAATATTTTGTTTACTATCCTAAAGATCATCTAGAGGGGTCTGATTTCAGCCTCTGTCAAAAACTGCCTTTGTGACCTTGCAGAATATTTCGATAACTGCTCTACCTTTCTGTCTCTTCCTCACTTACCTACCATGTAAATAATGGCACAGTTTAATACCTCTGCCGAAAAAAAAATAAAATTAACAACAGAAAAAACCACCCTGAAGCTTATTTTCAGCAAGCGTTTTGTGCAGCTTGTTTTTATCTTTATGTATGGAGCTGCAGTGATATTCTCCCTTCCCCCACAAGCTTCTTCTCAAATATCTTATTTTTCCTCTGCAGTATTTTCATCTTAAAGAAAGAAGTTTTCCAAGCATGTGAATTGTGTAATTTTTGGCAACAGAGAAAGAAGCATCAAGGTGAAGCATTTTAGAAGAAAGAAGTGTGCAACTTCTTGTGCCTCAGGTGTGTTTCTAGTTTTTATTCTCGACATACAAAAGGTGACTGGGCTTTGAGAACTTGTCATTTGCAAAGCAGCAATTACTTCCGTATCCACAGAGTAGTATCCTATATGTACATTTTCTTTCTATGCAGACAACAAGAAGCAAGTACCCCTTTCAGGGGATTTCTGCAGCTTTATTTCTAGGTTAAAAGGGGATCAAGAGGGCAAAAGGAATCATAGGCAATGCAGAGAGAGCAGTTGTGTAACAGCAAAATAGAGGTTGCTCTATAAACACAGTAATTCAAATTCATGAACTTACACAGGAGGCAGCAGAGGATGCTTCTAACACATGCTTGAGCAAGTTAGGTTAAATTTGAGTAAAAGTTTTGCTCATCCTGGATTATATTACCTTACACTACAGCCCAGGTTGGTCTTCCCATTGATTCCAAAGGAGTTTAAACAGAGCCTTGAATTTCAAACTGAAAATCAAAGTAAAGAAGTTCTTGCACTCTGGTAAGAAGGATTCAACCACAAGTGTATCAGTAGACTTCAGAAGTCTGTCTGAGGTTTTTCCCTCAAAATAAGCACTTTTCAGCCTTCTCAACCAAAAGACATTGCTTCAGCATAAATGGCATGGAAGTATTAGAACTGATCAGACAAGTACAAAGCAGTAGATAGTCTACTGGACACTAGATCAGCAAGTGGCAAATAAGCCCCCTGCTTCCCTCCTCCAGCTAGAGGCTGGCAGCTGCCACAGAGCATGGTGACCCGCTCTGCCCTCAACCCTCACCAGCTAGGTCAGCAGCCTGCCATCTCCTCTGGCCCATGGACGTCCATCCTGACTACACAGGAGCCACAGGCAACACCATGGCTTGCTGGTCTTATTGTTCTCAGTCTTAACCTTTCAATTTCCTGAAGCCACAAGCAAAGCAAAACTTGTTGACTGTAAGCCAGGAGATGGGAAACCACTTCTCTTGCAGCAGCCGGCATAAGAGAAAAGGTGTTACATGGAGCTTCCTCCAGGCTGTCCCCTCCTGAGAGCTGAGCAGAGGCATGCTGAGGGCGATCAAAGACAAAAAGCAAAATAAATAAATAAAAGGGGATGTGTGTACAAATTCGCAGGGCATATACACAGAGGACAAAGCTGAGAGGAAGGACAAGGGGAAGAGGAAGAGATTCTGAGAGGTATGCAATAAATATTGGGCAAAAGACTGAAAAGGGAGAAATACAAAATGAAAGAAAAAATAAGCAAAGAGAAGGAAACGAAGTAGGTGAAAGTAGACAGAATTGCATATTTCAAATTTGCATATTCATCTTTTTTCAGAAAATTGATAATCCCTCTTTTAATTGGGGGACTGAGGGGAAAGAAAACAAGTTATCTCAAGCTAAGCTTTAAAGACAGAGGAACGAGGGCTTGATTGGAGCTCAATCTGCATAGTTCTTTCCATTTTAATTATACGGCTCCTGCTCTCTGTCTCAGTCTTGAACTGTAGTGCTACATTTGAGTGCTTCCTACTTGACATCTGCAACTCTGACACATCCTTTCCCTTTCAAGAGACCGAGACTTCATTACCCATATTGAATAGAAAAAAAATCATTAAGAATTTGTGTTTTCTTTCTAGTTTTCTCACATTAGCCATTATTTTTTCTTCTGGTTCACTCTCTTCAACATGAATATCAAACAGAGACATTAGACTTTTTTTTTTTATATTAGATTTCCAGAAGAAGGACAGATCAGCTACTTACAGATACAACACTTCAAGGTTTAACCATGCAGTACTCACTAATGAGCAACAAAAAAAACAACGTTCTTCTTCTGGACACTAATTTTTCTTGAGATATAGTTGGGAAATGCACCATTTTGGTTCTGTAAAGTTAATAACGTTTTACATAAATAATAATTTTATGCTCGTCTTTTACTATACACTATTAATTTGATTATAAAATATGCAAGATAGGTACACTGTTCACAAAGAAAGGCATGTCATTGACAGAAAAGAGAAACAGATTGCTGCTTTGCAGAGCATCAGTAAATCTCTATCAGATTTAAAGTGCTAATTAAACACTTCCATCTTGCACTAAGACTCCATAGTGCTACAGGACTGCAACTGAAAAAGTGGTTCAGAGACATCCTTATGTAAATACATTCTTCTGGTACCATTCATAACTCCATCCTAACACTTTTTTACTTTGACCAGCTACCATACAAAAACAAAATATTGCCCAGAGAAAAGGTATCTCCATGAAATCTGAAATTCAATGTAATTTTTTTTTTCTTTGCATCACCTGTGGTCAATAGACATTGTTAGATGTCAGCAACAAAGAATATGTCAAGCAAAAGGAATGAAAACTTGTAAATCCAAGCCAGTGTTAGCCAGGTAGAAATTTTAGAAGAAGACTCTATATTCCAGACCCTACTGAGTTTAAGTTCACATGAAGCACCAGCAACGAGCAAATGGTGATAGCATCAGTTTAAGCTTGTGCAATAATGGGCCAACCTCAGATCAGCAAAAAAGGCAAATACCCACATTCCAGATAAAAAGAAAGGCCTTGTAGTTAATTTCAGAGGAAAAATTAGCAGAAAAGGCTGGAGTAAATGCACTTCCAGCTCTAAAGATGCACTAAAAAAACAACACTGAAGCACTGATACAGCACAAGAGGCATGCGTTAGCACTGTCTGTGCTAAATGTCTTCAACCAATAGAGCATGATCCACGTTGGTTAGCATTTCTAAAAATATGCCTTATAAAAGGAATTATCAACTCATTGTTCTTAAGTAAATTTGAATTTCCCATTGCTATGTGGGAAGAACCATTAGAGAAGCAGATAAATTGATTTCAGTGGCATAACTCTCAAGTCCAAAATTAAGCATATTCTTAAATGCTCTGCTGGATCAGAACCAGGGAGCTCAGCAGCTTCTAGACTTGAACCTATGATAAGGTCAGAAGACAATGAAGGTTCAAAATTGTTCTTCTCTGTAAATGTGAGTTTTTTAGAATCATCTGTGAACTTATTGTAAGCCATGAATTTTGGGAAACAATATTGCACATCTTTGAATTCTAAAAGAAATTCTATTGGTAGACAGGATCTTGAAACTGGTTAAATACACACATTCAGATATTTGAAAATATAGACTTAACGGTACTCTGTGTCCTGAGAGTCAGCAAGGATGCTGATGTTACCAAAATACTTAGTGTTCTTTTTTCGGATCCTAATTTGTCATGCTTATTGAATGCAGTATGCTTTTTAGCCATTACACTTTTAAACACTTCTGGTCTCATTTTACGCAGGGGAAAAAAAAAGCATGGTGCATTTAGCAACAAAAGACAATACAGCATTGCAGGAAAGGTATTCCATTAACAAATTGCACTCCCCCTAATTTTGATAAAAGTAGTTAGCAGTTACCATTCGTAACACAGGGAGACTCTGCTGGCAGCTGGATGAAAAAAATTGAGAAAGATAAACCTGACCACAATCAACACATGAAGGAACAGGTAGTATCTGGATCTTCAGGTGAGGATTCTAACCAGAATCCCCATGTGTCTATTCAGAAACATGTATTTTCTTTCTACTTCTCAATTTTGTAAGTTCATCAATCTCTTTGCAGCTGAAAGACGAGCAAAAAGAAGGCACAACTTCAAAAGAAATAACCATCACCTTTCCAATTCCTTTCTTTCTGTCTACCTTTCCAATTCCTTTCTTTCTGTCTACCTCTTCTCCTGTGATATACAGAGTTTGTATTCAGACTCCATAACAAGAATCAGCACATAACTACGAGCTTCAGATCAAACTGAGCCACTGACTTGACAGGGTAACAAGCACTGAGTTCGGCATTGAGCAGTTACGCCAAGGCCAACACATTGCTCCGTTGCTCTCATAATGCTTCCAACTGTGATAAGGAGTGTCAGCACCATCTCGTGGCTTTCACCTTTGTACACAGTCCCAGGAAGCCAGACAGTTTATGAGCCCTTCAAATTAAGATTTGCAACTGGAACCCATTAACTTCTAAGTACTAACACCAGCGGTTGTGTCCCAGGGGTCACTTAACAGGTTCATCAAACTCAGAAAGCTGCTGATCAGGATAAATGAACATATCAGATGCCTGTTTTTTGTAATAGTTATTTCCCAAACTTAAAAATCAGTAAATAATTAAATAAGCAGAAAATGAAACCTACTGGAGAGATTTTTTTCTTTTTTCTTTTTTAATTGCTTTTGCTTTGCTAATCTAAATACAGTAAGCTTTCTTACTCTCTTCCTATTAGGTGTGCTCTCCTCTCCCATATTGTACTAGTAATTCTTTTCTGCTTAAGCTCCAGTAGATCTCTATCCTTTTTGAAAATAGCAGTCAATTTGGATAAACAACTTTAATCTCTCCCTCTGCAGCAAATATTTCACCTGAGACATCCCAGGCTTCCATTTGTTTTTTCACAGCTGCAGCACACTCCTGATTAGTAGCTGGATTTATCTTCCTCAGCCATTTCCAGCTGAGGACTCCCAGCTTACAGGATAAATAAAATAAATAAATAAATAATTTTATGTACAATCTGGAAATCTGCACTGTTGTATTTTATCACATTTCTCTTTTTCTGTTCCCCAAAGCCATCCGTTTCTTCCCACACAATATTCAGATTTTCCTCTGCAGTGATGATGTCTCCAGCTTAGACTCACCAGCACAGCTCATCAGAGCACTCCTCCTTCACAGGCAGACATCATACATAAAAATATTAACCTTTTCCAGGACCAGTACCGGGGAAACTCTACTGTTAATCTTCTTTCCATTTAGTACTCCCTTTCCCAAGACTGTTGTCATCTCCCCATCAATTATCTCCTCAATCACATTATAATTATTCTAAGCCTTGATTTTCTCCAGGTGAAAAACAAACAAACAAAGACTTCCTAGGTAGTCCAATATTACCTGAATTAGCAGAATTATGAAATTCAGCTAACATTAGATCAATTGCACTCACTTCCTTTGTGTCTGTCTTATTAAATAAATTGGAGTCCTGCACCATACTAAGAAGGAGTCACTGTCACAAATTATTTCTTTATATAGCTTCCTAATGTTATTGGGTGATTTAAAACAGGCCTTAAAAGCTGCATGAGACAAGATAGCTCTGTCAAAAAAAAAATAAATATGGAAGCTGTAGAATCAAATAATCCAGTTAAGCATGCACTTAATGCACAGTATCAAGAAACACCTAAGTTAATTTGAGCTTTGTCCATGTCACATACAGTGTTCACAGCAGATGGCAATATTACTGTGAAACTACGTCCTACAGCATAGATACAAACGGAAAATATTTGATGCTATAATCTCACAGGTAAAATAAAACAGGGATGTGGCAAGAATGCAGGTGAAACCGTGGACTTGAGCTCCAACCAGCCTTCCAACAGTTTTGAGCAAGGAAGCTGGAACACTCTTTCAAGTTTTCTCATGTTTGCGAAAAGTTGTATACTACAAGCATAATAATTCTATTATTTTTTTTTCATCAGCTACAAGACAAATATGGGTGCATCCCTGAAGAGGACCCTGTGACTTGCACCCTTTGTATTTTCTCTGTCTTTGTTGGGAATACAAGTTCTCTTGAAAGTGCTCCATTCTGTACATTCACACAGTAGGGACTCAGGCACAGACCAGGAAAGGCACAGAGGTGCCTATTTCACATTTCAGTTGTCTCACTGGGATTTAGGAACCTATAAACATTTTAAGGAGTACTCCAGCCAAAGAAAGATGAAGTAAGTTCCCCTAACAGTGGAAAAGGGCAAATAAAGTACAGGTAAAATAAAGGTAATTACTGTGCAGTCAGCCTAACATCAATATTTGAAAAGAAATGATGACAAGTTAGAAAGCAAGTAATAAATCAAGTAGTCTGTAAGCACCTTGAAGAAAACAAGATGATAACAAAGATTTGTCAGGAACAATTCATGGTAAATCAATATAATTGTTTTCAAAACAGCTGACCTAGTATATGAGGGGGACAAGTCATTATAATAAAACAGAGAAATACAGTCCAGATGAAGGTGCACTAATTTCAGCTCAGAAATGGTTGAAAGAAAAAATTTAGATTATAAGTAGTAACATTGAGAAATAATTTCAAGATGACAGAGGCTTGTTATATTGAATATTTTTGTGAATTATGGTATTCCATGTTTCTTTAAAAGTTGCAGATGGCCAAAACTTGATATGTATTGTAAGCCACGTGTAGGACTGGTTCAGAATTTCAAATGAACCGCATGAAGGTGAAGGAATGGCCTAAAGATCAAAGACAATTAAAAAAAGAAAAAAAAGAAATGCATTAAAAGAGTCTTAGAGGAGAATAGATGCTTACGATATCAGTGATGAAGAGAAATTAGCAGGTTGTACTGCTAAACAAATGCAAATAGGGTCAGTAATAGTGCTCTTCAAAAAGACATTTTAGCTAGGGAAATATTAATTTGTGTCTTTGTAACAGACTGAAGAGGTAACTATTCTACACTAATTAATTAGTGCTAGTTGTACTTTCATTGCAAAAATCATACCTTGTCCTAGGCACAACACTTAAAATGAAGACAAACTGGAGCAAGCTCAGGAAAGGGCAAAAATGATGACAAAATGTTTAAATAAAACAGCCTATGGGAAGAGGATCAGGTTTGTTAATTTTGGGAAAGAGACAACTACACATGGCTATGAAAACAATGTCCCATCGTTGAAAAATTGTGCAGCAAGTAGCAGGTGAGGCATTTCCCAAGTCTACTGAAGGAGGAGAGGAAAGGCAATACTGATCTGGATTAACTCTGAAGTCAAGAAGATTGAGGATAAATATTAGTAAATGCCTATAGTGTAAAGGATACTAAACATATATCTGCAACAAGGAATAACAAAATATTTAAATTTATACGCATGCATGCATTTCCAGTTTTAGTGTAGTCAGCTTCCTGTCCTGCCCCACACAACAATAGCAGAGTGGATTACATTTAGCCGGTTTTGTTTTTTGTTGTTGACTTTTTTTTATATATATATGTATTTTTTTTTTTTTTTTATCTGCTACCAGAAATTCACATAATTAATGTAATGTTCAGCTCCCAACTCTTTTTGGTTCAGTGCAAATCTATCGCTCAGAATCCAGCTGGTGGTTTCTAGCAGTTTTCTGGGTATTCTGAAATATATTGTTTAATGTATTTAGCATTGAATAACGAACGTAATAACAGACAAAGTTAATCAACAGAAACTCTTTGGGAACCAGTTCAAAAACTGATATGTTGTTATCAAATAGTTACCAAAACTAAATCGTTCTCTTTTCTTCCTGACAAGATTTCTGAGCTGGGAAATGAGTACAGAATAATTCCTCGTGTTTTGTCCCATTCGAAGCAGAAGTATGTTTTTTATTAATCAGTGCAATCCTCTCAAAAATGTTATTTCAAAATATAAGTAATATTAAAAGCTCAAGATTTCCTTCCCAAAGTACAGAAAATTGTTTCTGATGTCAATTATACTCCAATATGTAAGGACAAAATCTGTCACTACTCTGAAGATAACCTAGCATTACAGAATACTGTGAAGCAACAAATGTACCAAATTGAAAGTAATGTTTCAAAGTAGTATACAAAGCACCCACTGAAATCTGCTCCCCAAATGCTATTAGCTGCAGTTCTACATCTTTCATAGTGAGTGTCTTAAAACACAAAGTTTTATTGTGACACTGAAATTCATCTCAAACTTCCCAAGCACAGCTTATTACAAGGCTCTGAACATGCAGAGGAAGCAGCCAGAATTTTCCCAGTATCAGTAGATAAAAAATAATTCTTTTGAAACTACAATGCATCTATCCATTGTATACTGCTGGCTTAACACGGTTTGCTTTTTTGATTATGTTAAGGTTAGAGAATTTGATATAAATTCACAAGAGAGTAGCTTCACAGCAAGCCCGTGGCACGGTATTCTTTTTCATACCAAGTTCCTGTAAATGAGCTGATCAAGTAGTCTTGGACATGAATGAGCCTGGATATAGCCTTAGGATATACTCTACCTCATTAATCAATCTACCTCTGTCTTTTCAAAACATCACCCATTTCAGCTGATGCAGTACTCTTGCCTGAACTTGCAGAGAATTGCTGTACGCTGTTGAAAAGCTGTTATCTTTGCTGCAAATAAGCTTCTTAATCATGGGAAGACAGTCCCTGAAAGCTCGTAATGTTTAAAAAAAATTAAGAACTTTTTGTGTTAGAAGTGTTATAATAAGGTAAGGATTATCACTGCTGTTGCAGCCACAACATCCAGTCACACCATACCCTTCTTGGGCCCCCAGGCAGTAGGGCAGAGCACAACTGACCAGTAGATAGGAGCACTTCACCACGCTCACACGAAGTACCCTCATGTCTGCAGCAGGAGACGCATCTAGATTTAAAATAATCACATGGATTATCAGCTGTTGCAGTGCATTTAGAAATCAGGAATTTAACTCAGGATGAAGGCTGTATCTCCCTGGGCCACGAATCATACTTTGCACCAGCACCTCCCACCCTGTTGGGAATGGACACTGCCTCAACCCATCCGTGCTGCCCTGCCAGCCAGGCTGCTATGCTGCTCGTCAGTGTAATACTTCTCTAAACATCTCACCATGATCTCTTCAAAGACACTAACATCTTAAATAAAGAACATATTTAGGGTATATTTATTTGACTTGCTAATATAATATCATGCTGACACCCACGGCTATATGTAGCCATGCTTCAGACCCAGGAAATTGTTTCTGCAGGGCTAGCAGTTTCTTATCGGGCTTTATTACAGTTTTATTATGCTACTATGCTTATTAGTATTTTTCCGTCCTTCCACAACATCACCTCTAGGTGGCAGGTGCTTGTGAACCTTAAAGTAGCGAGAAGGTGTTTCATACCATGTGAGCAATTAAAACGGGAGTCATCGCTCCTTGCATGGGAAAGATATGAAGTATTTCATGGTACGTTCATTATTTCTATCACTAAAACAGGGGGTAAAATATATATATAATATATATATAAATTAAGCTTCTAGAATACAGTCATGAATTTCATACAAAGGATACTGAACTGTGCACAGGATGTGCAGATTTACACTGCTCTTAACTGGAACCAGGAATACAGATAAATGAAAGTCACATTTACCTTTGCATGGACTGATTAGCAATTTGCAATAGCACTCCTGTTTTATAAGTGTCACCATCAGAGTAGACATTAGGAATGGTGCTTATCCTGGGACTTGTGGCTGCTACGAGCACACAGCCAGCCTGAGAGGATAAGCCATTAGATTAGAATGCTCTGGGAGGTAAGAAATCCGTTTTGCTCCGATTTCAGCATCAACACAGAATTTCAAGCCCATTATTTTTTGGCAACATGATTACATCAGTTACAGTAAATTATATTTATGTACTACAATACTTACAATGAAAAAAGAGTAATACAATCAACAGTATGACATATACTTGATTATACTTTTACTGCAGATCACATTCAGTCCTTTGTCAGCAAGCATTACATGCATTTAAGAATTGTGACAGCACTAGGTATTCAGACCAGCCCTTTTCCAGCATTACACCTTTCAATACCGGATCCACTAGGAACCCACTCCCCATATATAACTTTCAGCTGCCTGGCACCTAGGCAGAACCTTGCTAATCTCTCCCACTTAGCAACACAACGGAGGCAACATTAACCAAAATCTTTATATGAGGGTCCATTCAGGAAGCATGTAGATCAGGGCTTCATCTGCCATCCAGAAGAATTCACCGAGTTTGTGACCTGCTTCCTTACTGTCATCATAATAAAAGACCCTCCATATACAAATGAGAGCAGACTGCGGGGCAAGTTATTTGTCCAAACACCACAGCCCCATCTCTGTCAGGGGTGCTTCAAGTCTGAGAAACGACATGACAGGCACGCTGCTTTCTGTAGCTTCTGATACATGTAAGCCCTGTAACAGGTGGAAGCACAAGTGCATTCCCATGGATGTGACTGGATGCTCCTTTTACATCCTATCTTGTCATTAGTCAGGTGCTCATAGCATTTTGGATGCATGATGGATATATGGGGGTATCCTCCATCACACACAGTTTTATGATAGGCACGGAAGAGATGATACTGCCCTAAATGGTTCCATATGCTACTACGGCTCCATCCTCATCAGAAAGGTGGTCTACCAGCTTTAAAGCAAACGTATTATTGTGGTTGAAAACATGTCGCTATTTCTGATACTTTTTAAACCATGAAATAATTTGTTTGAACAAGCATTACTTGGGAAAAGCTAATTCCGTGATGGAATTTCCATGGTCTAATCCTTCCCTAGGAGCAGTCAAAGCTGTCTGGCAGCTGAAACAGCTATTTAACTTGAGCACTAAAACTGCTGATTAAACTAGGCTCCGAAGTGTAAGAAAGAAATAATTGCTTACCTGTACAGTCTTGACTTAAAGTTTCTTGACTACTACTGCTGTATGAAGGCACTGGAGTGATAGAAAGTGAAGCCGGGCAGGATAATGGATATGATAAGTCATTTTGCGTAGGCAAATGTTGAAATACAGGACTACAGACATCTTCAGAAAAGGTGAGAGGGTGGTGAGGGTTTCCATATGTATATAGATTTTTCCAACGAAGCAGTCCTATTGCAAGGGTGCCAACAGCATCAGAACCTAACAACAAACATCTGAAGTTAAAACCTGTGCCCTTGTTATGTAATAACTCATGATTTTTGAGAAAAAAAGCCATAATAAGGTAATATGAATTCCTATTTTGAGTTTATTTGAGGCAATCAATAGGCAAATATGTACATACATCAAAGACTCTCAGGTATGGCCACTCCAGAGAAAGTACAGAGTGGCGCTGCAGAAAGTTCAGTGAAATACAGTAGAATATTACTAGATAACAGAGGGTTGCAGTAGATGACATTTAACCCCCATCCTTCCTACTTTCACCCCTTTCTTTAGACAAAATTTTGGTTCATGCTTTTTTGGAAACAGAATTGGTGGATTTTCTAAGGAACTAACCTCCATTATATTATTAGATTTGTGTTGCAACCTTCAACACATTTCAGCATAGCAATAATACTGACCATGGAGCTGGCAGCAGATGGCTTTGTCTGAGTGTACCTAAAACACAGCTTTTTGCTCAGCTTTCTTTGTGGTCATTTGGATTTCTCTGTATGCAGGTACACACTAACTGAAGAATACTGTTATACCGTAGTGTCTTACAGCTTTATTATGAATGCTCAGGAAGATGAAAGCATTAACATGTACATATGATATAGAATTTATGGCTAGTTTTTGACTGTACATATAATAAGAAAAAATCCATAAGCACTTCTAACATTTCACTCTATGTTCGGATTTTTAAAATAAGCTTGCAGCCCCTCCTTTCTCCAATATCATTTCCAGTACACGTTGATTTTCACTTTTACCAATAGAGAGTCATTTTATAAACTCATCTGGAAGCACATAGAATTGATTTTTGTGGGGAGGGAGGAGGACACCACAAACCACAAATTCTACAGATGGAAGCGACCATTCGTTTTCTTATTTATCCATTAATCTATTCAGGAACATACTGCCTATACTAAAACCTCCAGTTACTCTTTGAGGTTTGTATGCAAGGGAGCATATGCTGCAGCTATAAGTGTGTAACATACAGACTCTGAGACTGACAAACTAAGCTACACTATGGAGAAGGTGTAAATAAAACTACTCAGAACTCTTGAGTGAAGACAGACCATCCAAGGTCTTAGCTGATGTGGCTATTGAGATTAAACAAGTAAACAACAGCTATCGCCATAGCCACTTCTTGTAGCCACATTAGAATAATTGTCAAAAAAAATGCATATATATTGATAGCACATAAGTGTACCTAGATATAAATGTCTAGATACAGATATATTTCCACACACATGAAAGCACAAGAGTGAGAGAGAATTAATAAATCTAGGACACTCAGTTAATGTTATAAGTCTAAATTACTAAATCTCAAAGCCTTAGAAGTGGTTTCTTTTGTGCTTGATGAGCTATAAAGCTTTTAGGAAAGAAAGAAAGAAAAGCTCTGAGGGTGTACCACTTTAAAAAAAAAGAAGCAGCAGAAATCATTTTAAAAAGTTGTCAGAGTTCAAAAATTTATCTTTCAAGGTATGCACAACTTCATGAATCATTGCCAAAGGCAAGGAACTGTCTAACCTTGCTGCTGCATGGACAGATGTGCTTGACTGCGCGATACACACACAGGCTCTTTCTGCCTGCTTTGCTTTACCAGCTGACAGCAAAGCAGCAGCTGAAACAGAATAAGATATTGGCCCCCCCCCCCCCCAAAAAAAAAAAAAATCTTCTGCAGTGACTACACTTTTTTTTTTTTTTAAATTGTGCCAAGAATTTCACAATTTAAAGCAGGCAGGGAAAGCAATATCTAGCTCTCAATGCAGCTGCTCAATCCCAAGGCAGGGAAAGGGTTGCTGAGGCGTGCCGAAGGAGACTGCTTCGCGGCGTGATAGAGTTTACGGCTGGAAGCACAGCAGCACTTACGGATCTGCAGACAATGTTCCTGCTGCAAGCTTAACGCTCCTCCCAGATGTGTAGGTACAGCTACACTTTGCGGAAAAACAAGTACATGCACTCTTTATTAGCAATATGTAAATTAAATTAAATTGCATGTTCTGGAACTGTTTCTCCCAGTGAAGACGACAGAAAGGGGCTTGATAGTTCCCTAGAGCTTTGCAGATGCAATCAAAGCCCCGAGGAATAAATCTTGAAGCTTGAAAATGGATACAGACCTGGCTATCCCAGTCCCCCAGGTTTTCCTATCAGACAACCACTCTTTAGGCACTGCCCTGGCCACTACGAATGTTTCCCTTCCTCCCTGCAGCTTTATATGAGATGGTTGATTTGCATCTCCTAAAAGTTGTCTGCTGCTCCCGGATTGCTCCCAGGCTGGTTCTCTCACAAACACCACCATGCACAAAAATTCTCCCTGAAAACCTAAAAATGTGTGTATCCTCCTGCAATAGTAATCCTCAAAACCAATTCCTCCTTCCCCCATCGCCACAGGAATGCCATACACCAAACATAACTCGGTAAGCTCCTGCCTCTGCCCCACAACAGAACAAACCCAAACTACCCAAGTGAGACAAAGAATTTATTTACCCCAAATGGTCCATGAACCCATCCTACCTGGGCTGCAGGCTGCTGCAGCGTGACGGTGGCCTGTCCCTCTTGCCCCATGTACCCGCAGACCCCTGCTGCCAGCTGGCGTGCGGGAAGCCCCCATCCTGCAGCACCTCTTCTCCCCTCCACCGCCGCTCCTGCTGCCTCCTGAAGCCTGCAGGGAACACACTGGCCACATGCTGCAAGCTCAGTCTTGCCATTTAAAGCTTTTTTTTTTTTTTTTTTTCTCTCTCTCTCACTTTGGCAGCTAGTCCCAGTCCTCACAGTCAGACACACCTTTCCCCTCCTGCACGGCTGCTGCTCCAGGTGGGGAGCTCCATAGGGAGCCAAACTCCACAAGAGGAGATAAAAAAGCGCCAACATGCTCGGGAGGCTTTGCAGAGACACACACGTGTTTGCTCAGTTAACACCTTCCCAGTGCACAGCCGCTGTGAGTGACAGTGTTAAGGACAGCCAGGTGCGGCTGCCTCACGTGGGGATGCGAGGCTGCTTCGGGATGAGGCAAACACACCCGCACAAAAGACGGTGCAGTAAGGTGTATGTATGTATGGAGAGCAAACCCCACGCAGTACCTTCTACAGGAAACACAAAGCCAAGAGACTTTGGGCACGGATTTCATCCCTACATTACTGACCAGGCTGCCTCACCTGCCCCTGCTCAGGGCAGGAAGCCCAACAAATTTGTTGGGCCTGATGGTAAGTGCCCGCTGTGGTGAGCAGGGCCAGCTCCTCCCTTCCCTCCTCTGCAGAGGCCCTGGGAAGGAAGGAGACCAGGGACACCTGAGTTGCAGGCCCTGCTGTTCTCCTTCAGAGGCTTAAACTCAGCTGTTTGTCCCTGGCTTACAGCTGTCTGGAAACCCCTAAAACCCCTTCCTGGTAAGATACCATCCTACAGAACCCCTCTAGCAGAGCAACCCCCTGAGAGACCTCAACTCACCGGGGAGGGCCTGCTGCTGCTGGTCACAGCTAGAGCAGGTGGGGCAGGACACCCCTCATCTCCTGGTGTAACTCCCCCCACCTAGTTCTAGCAGCAGCTCTGGGCTCTCCCAGGAGGACAATTAAAAGCCCTGTAATGCAGGGAAGGAGGACAGAACAGGAGCAGGACCATGCCTGAGATCAGAGTTCACCTTTCTGCCTGCTCAGCCTGCTTACGAGCCTGACCTGAAATATTACCTGGGGTACCTGCTCTGGAAGATGCTCTCTGTGTTTGGTTAATCCTTCTAAGCAGTTAAGAAGGGTTAGATGCCTCATCTCCAAATGTCTTAAGCATAATGAAAAGTCTCAGTCCCTTTTGTTCTCTATAGACAGTGATGATCTTGTTTCCAAGTGACCTACTTAAAAGGAATACGATAACTCGAAGATACTGGGAAATCCTGCTCTTCTCTATTTTGACTGAATCAGAGGGTGATGCATATGCTAATAATGAACTTTAAAGTGCCATCTATGGTCTAAAAGGTCATATAGCAAAACCAGTGACCAGCCCACAGAAATTATAAATAAAAATAGAAAATAAAACTTAATGAAGCCATATGTCACAAGCATCATCCTTAAAAGAGAAGGAAATGTATCAACTTTAAGTGGGTAGTGATGGGGAAACAAAAACAGGATTTGGGAGTGGGGAAAGGTTTGAAACATCTGGTTCAAAACTGAATCTGGTGCAGTCCCCTTTGAGATTCATCCTCAGCAAGTGGAATATCCCCATCTCAATGGTATTCTAGTCTCCATCAAGTTGCACACTATTTTGAATCAAATTGCAGCAATAAGTCCAGCTATACTGGGTCTTTAAGAGACTTAACCCTCGTAGAGGAATCCAACAGATGAATGATTGCTAGGAAAATGTTCAAATGGAAATGTTTTTATTGGCCAAGGAGACAGAGCACTTGAGGAATGGGGTGTTCAGAGCCCAACAGCCAACATGCATGTATCTTGTACAGATCAAGCTGAGGAAAGTCTGTTTTATCCAAGTTGTTTTCCCACCCCAACTATTCCTTTTGAGGATTTCTGTCCCCAGCAGATTCTTCCCCCTATGTATTCAGACAAAATCTATTTTCCGAATAGATCAGCACCTTGCTCTTCAGCACTATCCTTGTCTTTCTTCTTCACCCTAACCCTACATCATCCTTATCTAAATTCATCTAGCAATCTGGCATTCATGATCCAGAAAGCAGAAGCACACCATGGAAGAGCACATCATCTCGTCTGTACTGATGGGCCACTTGAAGTCACCATGGTCCAGCATACACATTAACAGGTTACAGAATCATTACATGCTACTCCTACTGCAGTTAAACGGACAGATGTGCATAGCACATTCATAGCCATCACCTCTGTTCTTCATCAGAAATAAAAAAAAAAAATGTAGTCACCAAGTATTCCACAGAAAATATTAAGAAGTATAAACATGTATACAGAAACAAAGATTTAAGTTGTCCAAACTCTGCAGGAGTACAGTTGAATTGTCAATATACTAATCTAACATACTTGCTGTATTTTTTTCTGTATATTAAAGCACATGTACATAAATATATATTGTGAAGCAAAGTGTTTTTTTTTTAAGTAAAAGATTATATATTGAGACTTTATTTATTTTTACTAAATAATTTTATTTTTTTTCAATCTGCTAATGCAATACAGTTTTGCATGCAGAACAGGTGCTAACTAGCCTACACAGAAAGGAATTGGTTTTATCCAGAGTATTTTCGTGGATGAATTCATAATAATTTATCCTGAATAAAACTTTGCCTTTCTTTCCCCTGGATAGATACATTTAGGGTATAGGCAACTTATAGGTAATACAGCAACAAAAATCACAGAACAACAGTACCACTCTATACAAAGTAAAATCACTCATTAGCCTATATCAGCATTTTTTAATCTTGCATATTTCTGGTATGTATACGTATATATAGATAAATTTAGCCAAATGGGATGACAATAATTACTTTCAAGAAACTCTGTGCCAGCTAAGCATATTTGACATTCGTACACAGCATAAAACTGAAAGTGCATATGTAGGACTTTTTTCAAAGTTTGGGTTAAGCAGAAAAGCAGCTTTTAGCCTTATTATATCTATATGTGTCCCAGTTCAAGCTTTTGAGTTTAATGTCTCCTTGTCCAGCTTTCAAATGCTGGCATTAGCTAGCAGAAGAATATCTAACACAACCAGATACAAAAAAGTGGCTTATCCATGTAATGTTAACAATGATTTGAAGTGACATATTTATTTTCCATTTTGGCAGTCTACCCTTTCCCCTTTGTGGAAAAGGGATTTAGCCTTTTACTGCCTCTCATTTCAGATATATACTCTTGGATATTCTCAAATATATATAGCTATAATATATTGCCAGATTTCCCATGGTTGTTATTAATTGCTTCACATCTAGAATGGATGAGAACTGGTATTTGTGCAAATTTTTGCTAAAATCTAAAGCTAAAATGAGATCTTTAACAGAGGAAACAAATTGCTAAGTATCATTTTTATATGTATGTATACATACACAAACATATACAAACATTTAAGAAATAAAATGAGTACTATTATTGAACCTACTATTGCATTATTTTCCTATGGTTCATATTAAGACTACACATGCACATCCAAGGACAGAGTTTGTGTTTCAACCACAGAACAAGAGACATATAGCAGACCCTACAGCATAAAGCAGAAGGATATATCCTCTCTGCGTTACTTCAGTTAACTGAGTTAGATGGGTAGTGTCCCCAGGTTCTTTTAATAAATAGCAAGAGCAAAGACCATTTCAAGAGTCATTTGCAGCAAGATCATAACTGTGATCTGTAAATTATTCTCAAGAAGAACTTTTCTCTGACTCCATTAAGTACAGATACAGCATAAAGGAACTAACTACCTACTTAGCTGGTCAAATTAATCTCCTGAAGATGGGCAGTGCAAACAATTATTCCAAGCATACATTTTGTGATTCAGTCTTCTTCCAACTTTTGCTGGGTTCAATAAGCACTGAGGTTGTTGTGGAGAGGCAATTCTACAAATGCATTTACCAGTTCTGCAGGAAAAAGCAGCACCAGACACTACCAATGCTACTGGACCTGCTCTACAGAGGGTTTGCACCAAAATCCAGGAGAGAGAGAAAATCATAAGCAGATGACAGAGATCACACTGCCCATGTATATGGGCAAGGCAAAATCTGATAATAACGACAAGGTGTCATTCCCCCCGGTCTCACTGCAGAGCACAGGGCAGAACACCTGGCAGAAACAGCTCAGCCCAGGGTTCAAAAACTGCAAAAAAAAATTCTTGCCTTCTTACCTAAGGATTTTGAGAGTGCATCCTACGGAAAGAGAAATTTGAAATAGCAATTTTGGAAACACATAAAAGAAAATTGGAGAAAAACTTCTCTCCTGGTTATTTTGCACAGAAGGATCTATGTCAGTAACATAAGCCTAGAGCTTTAGCTGATCAACTCAGACCATGCTTATCTGTCAGATGACTTCAACTTGACTGGGAGCTATTGGTGGGTCTTTTCATTTTAATGCAATAGAGCAGACTGTTATGGATGTCCACTCCATCAATGGTGGGATTAGCAGGATGGATTTTCTTGATAATCTGTTAGCAATATAAGATGCAGTAGGAGAAATGCAAATCCCTGGCATAGGCAAACCATAGTGGAGTGACTGGGGAAAGTCTGAGGATACTGAACAGGAAAAAGACTTGATTTACAGCAATATTTTATGCCTACATTAGGGACTAGAACTTCATTAAAAATCTCCACTGCAGAAAAAGCCCTGGAGAACAATCGTTACAAACATTATCCCTGAAAATGTCTAATGCACATCCTATCGGTGTTCTCACTTCCTTCATATCTCACTGAGATAGCAAAAGCACTGCCAAAGAAAGAAAGCCATTTACCCCTCTCGTATGGTGGGGTTAAAATCCACTTCAGTCTCATGCCCCGCAGGCGGTATAAATTATTCTCTAATTTCCACTTCCTCCCAAGTATTTTTCTCCTTGCTGACCTATAGTCATAAGTCCAAATACAGGTATTTTGCTAAAGCCCACACAGGAACAGAGAGATCTTTAATTCTTTGTCTGGACATCACTCTAACCTGCAATTCAATGTCTGTTTCAATCATTTAGCAGTAAAAAGCATTCTATTAATTTTAGTATAATTCTCTCTTGTTCACGTTCATGGCATATATTTGCTAAATGCATTTGAGTAGGGTCAAAGCACTGGAAGAGAGGCTATTGCAGGAATTACAGAGTCTGGAACCTACGTGATTCAAGATGAGGAGTTACTAGTTGTCCTCTTTCCCAGTAGCAGTTTAAAAAGGTTAAAGTATTTTTTTTTATATTAATTTTTTTAAAAATATATATATGCTATTGATACTACATACAGGCATTTTAATGAAAAGACAAGCTTTTTAAGAAGGGACTGGCTTGCTGTGTTCTCTAGTCTATACAGGAAGAAACCTTTAAATGGTCTGACATCTAACTACCAAAACCAACAAGCCTAACAGCTTTTCTTCCCAACAGTAACTGTGATATTCTGGCTGAATAGCAGTTTAATAAATCTTAAAACATTTACTTTTTCTATGGAAGAGGAGAAGAAACGGTTATACTTCATAGCAATAAGAAATTTGCTCAGGTTTCTCTATTTAACTAAGATTTCATACCTAGAAAAAGGAGAACTGCATTCAGAAAACCACCCTCTTGTTGCAAGTGCTGACAAATAGGTAATATGGGATTTGCTGTAGACCTTGACAGAAAAAATAAATGAGAACATCAATCACAATCTATTTGGGAAATTTTACTGTGGACTGGATGCAAGTTAGGAACAGACTTCCCTAAATCATATATATTCAGACATACATTACAGACAGCTGGCTCTCTATCTAACATCATGGATAACTTAAATGTCAGTGTAAAGTTCTCAGTTTACCACTTTACCTCCACATTGCAGACTGCAGTTTGAATGAAGGTAGGGCAAACTTTCTTGCTTCTCCACCAGAGGAGCATCGTTTCAGCGTATCAGGCTCCGTAAGGTTTGCCAAGCTAAAACGAACGGTTTGATAGATGGCACATGGAGCAGCTTGTTTCTCCTTGTCATCAGATAGTGTAGTGGCACTAGAAATTTCAGCCAAATTGGAATGACTATTCAGCTTTTCTGACCCCCTTCCTGATCTCACACAGATTTCTAACATTTTTACTTCAATCCTTAAACACTTGTTTCTGTCCAGTTATTGCATCTTTTGGCCCTAAATTACTGAGCCTTACACAGTTTTCATTGTTAATAAAATAAGGGATTGTTTTCTAGCTCAGTGTTTATGATTATGAGCAAAAGAACAGATATATAAAATATCAGCTTTTAGCTTAAAACTCATCTGTTATTACTGACTTACACCAGTTGAATTTAATGGCAAGCCTAAGTTTTCACTACATTTTATTGCACAGCTGAGGAAAAGATGAAAGGAGGGCTGTACTGGCTCACTTGACAGATCTCTCACAGCATCTTGAGCATGGTCTTACATTACACACAGAAGGATGCTAGCACAGCTGGAAAACTCCTCCTGCATAGAATTGCAGCATGCAGACACACATGGAGTCTGAAACTTGTTTCCAAAGAGCCTATCAAGACACCATTACACAAAAAGCTCCAATTAAAACACTGGGTTGACCTTAGCCTCAAGAAACATCATTATGTTTCTTGTTGGTTTTATACTTTATGAATTACAGAAGCCTGGAAAGATCGTGCAGCTTAATAGCACATGCCTTTGAACTTTTATTAGTCTGCCTGTATGGAATCAGATTTTAGAGAGGTCAGTACTTGTTCAGCTAAAACTAAATGCTTTATTATCACACACACACACAAGATAAAAAGCAGCACTTACAACCACTTGCTATTTTCTAAAATATCGAATTTTATGTGTTTTTAGAAATTCCTTTTTGTTTATTTGTGCCAAGTGAAGGCAGCAAAGTTTAATGCTACTTTAATTCATTATCTAGTAGAACATTTGGTAGTGAACATTTCCAAAGAAGAGTCTTTCCAGAGAAGAAAAGAGACAGTCTGAGAGCAGGAACAAGGTCACCTGCTAACTGCACACCTTTGCTTTGCAGAGATCTTATTCAGTAATCCAGCGCCACAAAGGCAATTTTCCTACTGATCCAACCCATAGGCAGTCACCAAGATGCTCTTGGTCTTGAGCACCTAGATGTTCTTGCTTGAGATGGTCTTGCTCTTGGAACACCAAGATGTTCTTAGTTCGTTAGTTTGGGGTTTGAGAGTTTCTGTAGACATGATAAAATGCTGTAGAGACAGTGCTTCTTACTCTTCCAGGTATGAAAATGTTTCTTGTCTCAAACAACAGAATATAGCACGTGGCTAAGGTGGTTTTAGGCTGTGATTGTCATTCCAGGGGTGAAGATGGAGAAGGCAATGTCTGAATGACATTATAGAAACTTAAAAATAGAATTTCAAGATCACAGGTATGAATTTGTGACTGTAGAATACAATTGCTGCACTGGGGAAGGGTTGAGGGAGAAGAAGTAAGGGTCCTAAAATAAGTTTACATACTTTTTAAACTTTTTAACACGCTCTGAAAGCCAGTTCTTGGAAAACCAGTCATGCAATGTCTTTTTGGACAGGCACAGCAAGAACAATTTCTCTCACTAACCATAGTCTTCCAAGTATTCATTTCTGTTAAAAAGTTCACAAGAAGATTGTTGACTAACTAATCAGTGGCTATGAAAATACAAAAAATATATATATATGTATATAGATAAAAAGATTAATAAAACATCATCTGGATGTTGTATGCAGTTACTCTCTTAATTGCTTTTTCACTTTTGGTGCAGGGACTGGACTATCCCTTTATAACCCAAACTGAGGGCTTTGTCTAAATCTGGCTTAATCTTTCAGAAGACGCAACACTCTTACTTGATTTGAACAGGAATGCTTGTGGCAGTAACATGTCTACCAGTAAGATCCAGAGCTTATAGAGCACCAAGAATATTTCAGGTTTTATTCTACAGAGCAACACACAAAACCACATTAAAAAATATAAATAACATCGAGGTGGTATAAATTCATGAAATAAAATTAAATTGATCAGAATTGCTTGTGCCTCCATGCTTAAGAGCTGAGTTGTAATCTCCTGAATACTTCCTGCTTCTGTTTTTATGAGATCAATATACAGGAATGGCCCACTTCTTTACCACAGGAAAACTGAATGATTCTTTGGTCTTCTGCATCAGGCAACTAATTTCTGCCTCTAGGAACATGAGCTCACTGAATTTCAGACCAGCACCAGACAAATAAGCCAAACTCCCCGTCTCACAAGAGGATTACTCCTCTTTATACAAGTGCCTGATTTAGCCCATTAGTCAAATTTGCAAGACTACTAAACACTCCCAGCTATGAGTAAAGTCCCCTGAAGTTGTTTTCTAGTTATTCAGTCCTGTACCACACTAACTGCTTTGAATAATGAAGTGCAAGACAACTCAATTACCTCAGCTGAGTGGATAATTTAATTTCAGTGACTTTCCGCCCTGATTTTCCTTCTGTTTAAGGAGCTAAGGCAGTTTGCTTTACACCTCAAGAAATACCCAGAGGCCAGTGACGTGGTCCTGGAAGAAATCCTGTGAGAATGAATCATGGTCTTCAGCACAGGGTAGAGAATTGGGCAAGGGTCTACATGCTGAAGTACAGGGGGAATCCCAAGTATTGAACAACTGCTCATGCAGTCAGAGCTCTCTTCTACATGCTGAGTGAAATAGCATCCTGATGAAAAAAAAAAAAAAAAAAAGGCATAACTTATAATGAAAGTATGAAGTGTGTGTCAAAATCCATCCATGCAACTTGAAGGTAGTGCTGACCATCAGAATTATCACATTTTCTAAACTGTGAATATTTGGTTTAACAGTCCTAAAAAGTTACTTTCTGAGTTCAATGTAAATGGACTGTGACTAAAAGTCCTGAGTCTCAGAGGAAATTGATGGTTTTTTTTTAACAGTTATTACAGAAAACTTCCCAGCATTTTCATTTACATGGCCAAAATCAGGCATAAGCTATCATAGAGGTTTCTATGAACATTTTCGTATAGATCATCAGATAACAGAAATACTATAGATGAGAATATTTAAAATCCAGACCATACAACTGTGTATTCAAAAAACCCTCCCAAATCTGTTGTACTATACAGGAGTCTAATTCCAGGACTAGAGATCCAAAGCATATGTATTTAATTTGACATTTAAATAAACTCATTCTGCTGGTCTTTTATTTGGATGCAGTAATAAATTATTTCAAAGTACTGCAAGGGTCAATGCTGCAGTATGTACACAATAAAAATAATTTATTATGATCCTGTTTCACAGGTGTCTATAGAATAGTATGCTCAGCAAAAAATAATAATAATAAAAAAAGCTATGGAGAAGCATACAGTTCATCAGAATGACACACCACGGTAATTACTTATGTTCTTCTGGGAATATAGGTTCCAGTACAGGAAGCTCTCTGTTACAGTAGCTACGCTTCAGAAAAGTAAAAATAATGTTTATATAAAGAATCAGCAAATTACAAGATTCTGAACTTCAGCAATTACTTTTATCTTCAAATGCAAGAGAGGTAGAACTTATGATTTTACAATGTGAATATGCATATAAACTAATCTTAATATGGTTTGTGTGACATGATGTGTTTGAGTACTTTGACAAACATTATTTTATGATACTTTTCCTCTGTGTGACTATCCAAACTTTTTTTTTTTTTTTTTGAGGAAACGTGCAAGTTTAGCTTTATTTTGTAGGACTGCAGCTTTGCACAGTACTTTCTGACTCAGCATTACATACCAATTTGTTATCTAAGTTCTAGCTGCAAATCTACCACCAAAAACCTCTTAACACCACTAATCTGTCAACATTTTCTGCCTATCTACATTCCTCAGGGAAATGGCCAGTTGTCTCCTGCCCTGTAAGGTTTTTCTTCCATCTGGAATGCAATACTTCACACAAAGTGCCGTAACAGCACTGGTTTTAGACAGCAGCAGTTCCCCTCCCCAGCTAGAAAGCCATCTGCTGCTGGCATCTGCACTGGTGACACACCAGAAAGTTCAGTTCTGAGTTAATGGGGACTACTGGCTACCTAGGAAGGCTGTACTGTCAGCAGACCACACCTCTCAGATATTTTAAAGCTTTAATGTTTTTAATGTCTGAAACCTGTAAAAGTGCTGAGCTTATTTAAATTTCACGCTATTTATTTTTCAAAACTTTTCATAATGAAGTGATTTCTTCAGTCTCGGCTCTCATGAAAAGAAGATTTTCAAAATGTATTTGCATGAAATTAAAGGGTCTTACAAAACTAAACATCTCTTGCATTATTTATTGCATGCCACGTCTGGATTTTTCTAGCCAAAAGGTTTAATTTGAATCAAAGAGAAATGTTTTGCCTGTGGATTCTGAGAAGTTAATTTGTCTGAGGAACATCTATTAAATTTGTAGACACCAGAGGGCCCCGTAACATTGAGGGCCCCATGATGAACAGTGTTCGATTCCCCAGTGGAGAACTAAACTGTAGTGTGCACTTTGAAGCTATGGCTGGTTAAGTCTTAGAAGGAAAACTGCCTTGAATTTTACCAATTCATTTATATACATAAAATAACCAACCCAGACCTGAAGTCCTTTGAACTGGATTGTGGTGGTTTTACTTGGGTGGGCAGTCGAGCTCCCTCACTCCCCCTCCTCAAAGGGAAGGGGGAGAAAACACGATGCAAAGGGCTCAAGGGTTGAGATAAGGATGGGGAGATTACTCAACAATTATCGTGACGGGCAAAACAGACTCAGAGTAGGGAGACTGTAAGATTTACCTATTACTTACAAGCTAGAGAAGTGAGAAATGAAAGAAACCAAAAACACCTCCCCCCCATCCACCCTCTTCCACTTCCTCCCCCCAAGCGTCACAGGAGAACGGGAGCACCTCTCCCCCTCCTTCATCATTGACCTTGGCGCCTGCAAGGCTGTTTCTCACTCCTTTCTCTCTCCCAGCTGCTGTTCTGCAGCAGTTTTTTTTTTTTCCCTGTCTTAAATATGCTGTCACAGAGGCACAAACAATATCGCTTATTGGCCCGGCTCTGGCCAGCAGCAGGCCCTTTATCTAACATGGGGCAGCTTCTGGATTCTCGCAGAAGCCAACCCTATGCCCCCCCCCGCTGCCAAAACCTTGCCACGTAAACCCACTACATGGATATATACTTTGCAGTCAGTCAACTGTACTTCACAAATCATAAAACAGTTTGAGCTGGAAGGAACATTAAAGATCATGTAATTCCATCCTGATGCCAAAGGTCAGGGATACCTCCCACTAGATCAGGTTGCTCAAATCCAAGTTCAGAAATTTTCTGGCTGTTAGTAGTTATCTGATGCTTGTGGTTTTTGTGTTTTCATGTTTCTCCTGAACCAGGTATTGGCATAGAAGGGAGAATGAAGTTTTGAGGTGTTACAGAGCAGCCCAGCTCTACAGGGCCCTTGTATCAGCCACATGCAAACAAAACTCTCAGAGCCCTATGTGCATATTAAAGTGGGCTATGATTTTCAGTGACTTTGCTGATGTTTCTTGAGGCTTTATTGTCAGCCCTAAGTGAGACACATTTGAGCCATTTCAAGGCAACTTCTTACAGGGCCCAAAATCCATTTGGATGGCCTCTGCCTTTTGGTCGCTCCATTCTGAACAAAATGCAGGGTAGTCCAACTGTTTTCTTCCATTGTAAATAGAAAACCATTAGTAGCAGAGCTAAATTTTGCTGTGTGAATACGTAGGACTTTGGGAAGAAAACAGCGACCTGTAGCTTGATATGAACTCATTTGCAATCTTCAGTATGACTTTGGAACATATTCTTATGGATACATTATACAGTATATATATTTGTAAAAAAAAACAAACAAAAAACTTGGCTTCCCCCGCTTCAGAACTCCAAACAGGAATAGAAACTGGGGACCTCAGTTAAGCAGCTAGAATCCAACATAAAAGTTGTTCTGATTTGATGACCACAGAAGCAGAGATGGGTCTAACGTGTGTCGAGAAGCTGTAAACACTGAAAAGACTGGCACACAACTGCTTTTTATTTCAAGTAGAGCTCCAAAGAATAAAACCCAGAGGTGTACCTGAAACTAATCAGGCACATTGCCTGGTAGAAAAGGATTAGGAGGGGCTCCTTCTGCTCAAATAGTATTTTACTAAAACAAGGGTCGTAGAGCTTGAACTCCAAACAAAGCAATAGACTAGATGCAGCTATTTATGTCTTTATAATACTCTGATATTGAAACTATGATTTATGTGGTGGAAGAGCAAAAACATAAGCCTTCTGAAAAATATGCAGTTTTCCCCCCCCCCCCCCCCCCAGTAAAAAGGGTGTGCATGTAAAAAGGTGCAATATGTTTATTTCAAATAAGTACTCAAAGACAGACTGGTAACACATGGTTAACACTGCTCCAAGTTATCTTTCCCACACAAAAAGTAATACAAGCTGAAGATTAGACTTGCCCTTTGGCAATATAAACATCGCAGAAAGTATGTATTCCAGTAGGAGGTATTTTGTTACATTTTGATTATTAGCTCACTTCATGCCATGTGTCATCCTTAGTTATAACAGGAATGACTACAAAGTTGGAGACTGCAATTATTTGCACAAGTGAGACCATGCTCATACTATTTTTTAATAATGTAAAACCAAACCAAGCCTACCCACATGTAACAGGTGAACCACCCTTAGATTAAGCTGTTTAAGGTTTCAAAAGTAAAAGGATTATTTTTTCCTTTTTCAGAGCCAGTGTCTCGTCTCACTCTTTTCATTTTGAACCATAAAATTTGGTGTATTACATGAGATTAACAGATCACAAAGATGAAGCCATCCACTTCATTTTCTCTGAAGTCATTGTTAAAAAAGCTAGATGCTGAGATCCAAAAGTCTCAGTGTTTAAAGTACTACTAAGAAACCTGTAAACAGTTCAAAAAGTGTTGAGGGTTGACCCCAGCCAGTAGCCAAGCGCCCACACAGCCACTCAATCACTCCCTTCTGGGACAGCAGAGAATAAGAGCAAATCAAGAAAACTCATGGGTTGAGAAAAAGACAGTTTAATAAATGAAAGAAGGGGGGGGGGGGAGGGGTAGAGAAACAACACACACAAAAAGAAACAAACAAAAAAAAACAATAGATGCAATGGCAATCACTCACCACCTCCCAAAGGCAGACTAATACCCAGCCAGTCTCCAAGCAATCCCCCCGCCACGCTCTTCCTCTACCTACAGTTTTTATTACTGAGCATGATGTTACATGGCACAGAACATCCCTTCGGTCAGTTCAAGTTAGCTGTCCAAGCCATGTTCCCCTCCCAGCCGTTCACCCACTGCCAGCCCACTTGCTGAGAGGGACAGAGTGGGGAAAAGAAAAAGCCCTGACCCTGTGCAAGCAGGGCTCAGCAACTGCCCAAAGCCTGCCGTGCCATCAGCATCATTTCAGCCACAAATCCAAACACAGCAACATATATACAGCTGTGAAGACAGTGAACTCCACCCCAGCCAGACTCAGTAAAGAAAGAAACCCCAAGAATTTCACTATTAATCTGCATGAGATATTGCATCATAGCTCACTATCTGGAAGCCCAAAATCAAATGCAAGTCATCTACTGCAAAATGCTTTCAGAGTGTGAAACTGTCAATTTTATCAAACATGAAAACACTCCCCTACAGTCAATACTATCCTTAACATTTGCAGTAGTGACTTTGACCAGTGCATTTATAAAATAAATATGTGATAAGGCTGTCCCCAAACATACAACTTTGTATGTAAGATTGTGGGACTTGTGTACACAGTATTAAAATTGATTTTTTCCTCCTACAGTTTGCATATTGTTATTTACTGTTTACTCCCAGCAGGTTGTAAGCAGTATTGTACAGTAGAGATGCATAAATAAAACCATAAATAAACAAAGCTAACAAGGTGCTCAGAAAGGTAGCTCAATAACTTTGCCACTGCATATGAAAACTCATTATTAGTTTATGATGCTTGCTTATTGTAGTCTTGCTTATTCCAGGAAAAAAAAAAAAGATAACATAAGCATCAGAAGTTGTGATTTCCATGCACCTCCTCATAAGAAAACATCTTGGGAATGGAGAGAAGTAAGAGTCTGTGGAAGTCAGCAGTGTCTCCTCACAGAACCTGAGAGTTCCTTGGCATTCATAGGTTCATTAAACCTGAAATATCTCAAACAATGCTACTCCCAGAGACAGTAGTTTTATTCATCTACCATGAAACTCATTTCTATTAAGGATTAAGCACCACAGATGTTTAACCCACTAAGAGCCTTCAGGAGCTGAGTATAAACAGTGCTCAGCTTTCTGGCACTTTCAGATGTTAAAAGGCAAATGTAGGCCCTCATTAGCTCTTTGGAAAACTACTCTTCACCTCCCAAAAGGTAATACAGGAGAGCCAGTAATAAGATCTCCATAAACAAAACAACAAAGGCCACTGCAGACTAAGACTGTCCACAAAATTGGCCTCTAGCACTGAGAAGTATTTAATGATTCAGTTTTACAGATAAAGGCCACTCCTGCAGAGCAGCAAGGCTCTGCCTGTGCAGGTCAGGACTCATGGCCCAGTGTCACCATGACAGGAGTTGCTTTGGGGTCCATCCCAGTGGAAAGCACCCATGCAGCAACTCATGTACTACTTCTGCCCACACAGCAAGAGCTTTCTAGGAAAACTGAGCTTACCTGTAGTCACGTCTGAACATATACTATGCAAAATTGTCTCCCCCAGCTTTTAGAAGCAGTATCACTAAGGCACAACAAGAGAGTGTGACTAAGGACATGACTTTCCATGTCCAACTTAACCCAAGCCAAGGAGGCTCCACATCCAAGTAAGCTGAAGCCACGTTAAGGAATATAGGGCACAATGAACAGTGAAAACTGCAGCTGTCAAACTGAACAGGACTAGAGATTTCTTTCTCTAATACACGCAGGTCACACAAATTTGTGTTCTGGAATACTGCTGAACTTAAAAAACAGTACAAATTTAAAAAAAACAGTAGTTTTGAGGTATTAGAAATGTTATAGCATGTGCACAGCTCTATCGCTTATCACAGGCCTTGATGCAGATGTGCCTGAAAAAGCAGAATTGCTCAGGCTGTGCCCTAGGTAGACATTTCTTGAATAGGCTTCACTCCCTTGAAAGTGAGCAGCAGCAGCAGCAGCTCCAGCTTCCCTTCCTCTCTCCTGCCTTTCCCCACAGCAGGTCAGGCTAGCAGCAAACAGGGATATTCTCTATTCCACAGTGCAAGCAAGCTCACCTCTAAATATATCTAAGTAGAAGTTTTTAAACTGCAAAATAAATACAGTTCTTACTGTACATTTTGCTGCATAGTTTACAGTATGCCTAATATTTGACATGGCACACGTAGTGTTATTTAACCTGTTTTTCCCTTCAGCGTAGCAGATACAAGAGGCCCATTTGAACAATATTAGGATCTCCCCGAAAGGTAACAAATAAGATTACTTTCTGGGCTTTTTACTCCCTGTCATAACAAAATAGTGATCATCTTGTCTGCTCTTCAGAAGCGGACCTTTTGATACACTAGGTGCTCCTTTGTTACACGCTGTTGCTGATTTTGCTTTAGAGAGAGGTTTCTTGGCTGCTGGCACCAAGCTTCCATTCACTTGCAAGTTTCTAGGTGAAGGCTGACTTTTTGTGGAAGGCTGTGCTGGGTTTTTGGTCACTGCCACTTTGGCCGAAGTTTGAGGAAGCCGTACAACAGACAGGGGAGTGCGTTCAGGATGTTTGGATGAAGTGGATACAATCTCAGGGGTTTTACTGATATCTTGGGTCTGTAGACACTCTGTGCCTGGTTTCTTATTGACAGGTGATGGTACATTTTTGCTTGTAGATACAAGTGTAGGTGGGGGCTTTGACACTTTACTAACTGCCAGGGAAGGTGCAGAAGCTGAGTGCTTTAGTACTGAAGCAGTCTTCAGGTTCTTTGCCAGGACAGAAGCTGTTTGTGGAGCTTTCTGAGGTTTCTGAGACCCAGTTCCTGAAGCCTGAGTTGTATTTTCAGGTGGTTTTGCAAGGAGCTGCTGAGAATATGAAAATTTGGCAACAGCACGCAGATTTGTAACGGGTGGCCGAGCTGACCTTGGAGCAACAGAATTAATTTTGGTTTTAGTGACAGGTACAGGTTTGCATTTAGAGGGGACACGCTTCTGTTTTGAAGCCATTGTTTCAATTGTTGCAGGCAACTGAGACAACTGTTTTTTAGAGGATGAGACAGAGTGCGTCCCTGGTGCTGGGGAGCCTTGGGCCAGGGCAAATCTCACCTTTGGAGCATCAGGGGACCGAATACGTTTGCGTAATGTTTCAGAGTGAACGAGAGCTGTTCTTGATCCTGCAGATGAAGAGCTTTTGCTTGCAGGCTGTGCAGGAGCAGGAGCTGGTGAGTTGCATGCAGGAGACTCCAGTTTCTTTGAGGTGCCCATTAAAGGTTTTAAAGGAGACTGTGAGCCCATTGCTGAAGACCCATGTAGTTTGGGCCTGGCTGACAACAACTTGGCAGCAGAGGATGGGTGCACTGGCACTTTTGGTGATGCCAGGGCAGGGGACTGAGGACGTTTAGATAAAGCTTTCTTCACAGTTGCCCCATGAACAGCCTTTACTGCTGGAACAGGAGTAGGGGGTTTTGATGGTTGCTTTTGAAACATATTGACAGCTGACATTGGGTTCATGACAGGAGGTTCCTGAATTCTGGCTGACGAGCTGGGAACACTGTCACTGGTGACGCCTTTCTGAAACGCCAGGATTTTCTGCTCCAGAGTTGCAAATTGAAGCACTCGGCAGGGATCGTATTTAAGCAGAAAACCTTGAAGAGTGTCCCAGCCTCCACCAACACGTACCATCACATGCTTGCCGTGTAGCATCTGAGAATGGAGGAAGAGGGGGGTGGGAACAGGAGAAGAACATGAGAAATCTTGTTTTATGCAGCTCTAAGTCTTCTTCATACATTATAATTTATTGAAATCAACCAAAAATAGGACCTCTTTTCTTACAGGGAAAGATTTTAAGAAATTATGTAGCAAATAAAGTTTGTTTCCCAATTCTTCTACTAGTTTCTCCTGACACATAATGATTCTCTGCAGGAAGTAATGAAAAAATATACACAAGAATGCATTTCAACCATTCCGTCAGCATTTTTGTTTAGTACACAGAGTTTTGGATACAGGTTTTGTTCAAATTATCAATGTCCTCATAACTTTTTAAGCCCATTAATTCCATTAATGCTCACCTAGCTGCAAATTATAAATCCAAGTGTCCGGATTTCAAACAAGCACTTTTCTCAGGATATTCTATTGCATTATCCTTATTTATACTACAAATTGTTACTGAAATTTTAGAAACTCAGAAAAGCATTAACTTGCTTAGTTTAGTGTGGTTGTAACTGCAAAATCAATGGTTGTAAGATCTAGTTAGCTAGACCTGTTTTGAATAGGGGATTGGATCATGTGGAATCCCAATCTAAATCATTCTGTAATTTTAAAACAATTCCAAAAAACAAAAAGCGTATTTAAGTTAAAAGTATTTTTTACCCATTTAGAATATAAATTGTAGTACTGAGAAACCACTTACTCGTATGAAAAGTATTTTATCTCCCAGTCTATAACGTCCTTCAGATAAGTATTCAATTGAAAATCGATGGGAACAACTGCAAGGAGGATCTTCTGCTATATGTTTAACCTAGTTATTAAAATTGAAACCTGTTAGTATTTTGACAAATGCAGGTTTAATAGATGAAATAATCAGTACCTCTTGTTGTATTAAATATTATCACCCCAGAATCTAAGAAAACACTAGAATTCTCTTCCCTCACTAGAGAATCTCAGCTACATCAAGCTTCAAAATGGAGAACAAAAGATTAAAGAAATAAAGAGTACATGCAGACAAATATTTTGGAGTTGTCCAACTCCAATTTTCATGATTTCTTTAAATTAAACATATTTCTATTTTCCTCTTAAAGATTTGTTCATAGTAGCATCAAATTCCAACCATAACCTTTTGAAGACATGGTTATGGTCTCAAGAAAGTGAAATACCAGTGCCTGGATCTCTCCTGTGAGTAAATTGGTGTTCAGCAGAACCAAATCCATTGCTACACCTTGCCCAGAGGCACTTCAGCATTCTCCCTCACTTTTTCGAAGAATTTGGTAAGTTAATCTTCTATGTAACACCCAAGAAGCAAATAACTGATGAAAGGAGAAAGGTAGTCCCCAGAAAAGTCCAGAGTTAGAGGAGGTGGGGAAAGGAGAAAAGGGAGAGGGGAAAAGTTTTATTTAAAGTGTTTGTTGAAGCATTTCAAAGCCTACTTTAACATTTGATGAAGTTCATATACAGTCATAGAATACCGATGCACAACAACAATTGAATGAGAGGCTAATTCCTATACTCAAAGCAGCAGTGAAAGAAAGGGAGAATCAAAGTAAGTTATATGCACCGAGGCACTACCTCCGAAACAAAAAAACAAACAACAACAAAAAAGCCAACAAAATTGTTTAAAAGAGGTGCATCGCTTCTGTTTTCTACTTAAGGCTCACATATATTAGATGAAAAACTAAGTCTGATTACTGAGCCAGATCACACAAGTACTAGGCTAAGAGTTTGACTTAAAGACCTTTTCACAATAAATAAGTACTTACTGCCTCATGTAGTTCCCCATGGTGACAACATGACTTTGCTGTGCTAACAGGTGATGCTGGTCCAGAGGTCATTAGCAATGTTTCTTCTAGCTCAATTTCCTTCTCCAGTTTTACTAGCACAGGAGGTTCAACTCCATACCTCAACACAATTAAGTAGAAAGTTTAAGTAATAATATAAAGAAAACAAAGAAGTGATGATGACAAGCAAGAAAAATTCTGAGTAGGTAGACTAAGAGGGAGCAGAACTACTATTCAGAGGAATAATTGTTTTGATAATCAAAAGCGAAGAAGCAGCTCCAAGTTTCTGGTGGAAGTCCTCTCAAAGGTGGTCCTAGAGCTACCAGGGAAGGCAATAATATCGCAAAACCTGCACAACTTAGGTCACGACCAATTTAAACAAACTATCTTAAAGCTTCCTGCTCTGTGCCAAAAAGAAATTGGCATTCTAAATTTCACAGATTTCACAGATTTCTCTAGGTTGGAAGAGACCTCAAGATCATCGAGTCCAACCTCCGACCTAACACTAAGTACTCCACTAAACCATATCTCTAAGCTCTACATCTAAACGTCTTTTAAAGACCTCCAGGGATGGTGACTCCACCACCTCCCTGGGCAGCCCGTTCCAATGCTTAATAACCCTTTCGGTAAAGAAGTACTTCCTAACATCCAACCTAAAACTCCCCTGTCGCAACTTTAGCCCATTCCCCCTCGTCCTGTCACCAGGCACGTGGGAGAATAGACCAACCCCCACCTCTCTACAGCCTCCTTTCAGGTAACTGTAGAGAGCGATGAATAATAGAGTTGATTCATATTTAAAGCTTACATAAAGCTACCAAAAAGCTTAAAAAAAATAAAGACCTTAAGAGAGTATTTACTGCTCACAAAATTCTTCCATGATGTACACATACCTATCAGCTGATGGTAGCATTTAAAAACAGCTATAAAAACCTATATAAAATAAACCTACACAAAAAAACATATAAAAATAAATGGATCAGCACCTCTTCATGAAAAGAATGAAATAAATATTTGAGAAAAATATTCATATTTTACAGTAGTCCTAGAAATACTACTCATTACTTTCTGCACATAATTAACATCTACTGCATTGCACTTAATGACCAAGAATTGCCTTAACTTTTACTTAATAGAATATATTCTTCAGTTTCTGGTTAAGAGGATGTATGGATCACATACCTGGATACAATGCGTCCAATTTCCAACAAACAAAGATACACTTGTCTTGGATCCTTGTGCAAAACTAAAATTGAATTAAAAATAAAAGGGAATTTACTGTGGGAAGGCCTCTGCAATGAGGTACAGAAAATAAAGAATAGATTATTACAACTCAGTCATAATTCCACCTAGAGGCATGCTATGTTAGTCCACTGAGCCAATCTGACATGTACTGTATCATGGATAAAGCACTAAAATGCTTTTCAACTGTAATTTTCTTGTCCATAAAACGTCTAAATTCATCCTGGCACTCCTGAAATTACATTCTTCTTTATCTCCTAAGAGAAATGTGCTGTAGGTGTTTCTTTGCTGTTCCTTCTAGACATGAACTGGAAAGCAAGAGAGCTGAAGAGCTTTTCTTTCCCCATCCTTAAATAAATACATTATAGCAGTCTTATAGATAAAGAGCATAAAACACTGAAAAATAAGAAAATATATTGTCTGTTAATATATGTGCATACAAAGATACGCGCCACGCACTCTATGGGTGAACAGCCACGGGAGAACTCAACACAAGAGGTCTAGCTGACCAGCGGATGCCTATGCACAGCCAGTCAGCCTTAGTGGTTTAAATCACTGACTGTGAAGAATAGTCCAGGTGATTGTCACCATTTCAGCAACGTATCTTTTTTTTCTTATTGCTTTAAAAATTCAGGATCTGTCCACATTGCAGATTCACTCAGTTGCACTAGAAGATACCACTTTGCCAGTGGAAGCTCTACCTCATACTACACGCTCCTTTCACCCTCCCTGCTTATCAGTCCCCACTCTACCCACTCAAAGGTTTTCTTCAGAATTTGGAATCTTGGTGAGTCTGTACTCTGAGAAAGAGGGCCAAACCCCTTGTAAGGGGTGAGGATGAATTTGGTTTAAGAGCAAACACTCGGATTTGAATATCAGGTACTGGCAGTGATCACAGCAAACCAGCAACACGAGCTCAGATACGCTTATTAGCAGAGTTTTGCACTAGGCTTTGCTTTTCCAGGGCTGTACCTAGACGAGCTGCTCTGCACACCCCTCTTTTCAGAACAGCTCTAACAGTTTCATGCACTTGACTGTGTAGGCCCACTAAATCATGAGCTCCTGAATTTTGAATCATGAATCTGGATGAATCATGAAGCTGAAGAAAGATGGAAGGGTAGAGTGATAGCCAAATGGTATGTAGATGACCATGGTAGCCAGTCAGGGTTTTCTTGACAACTTTGGAATGAAAAGATTCAATTATTTTTACTACCACACTACAGAATGGAAAAGGCAGAAGGAAATCAATGTCTGATTTGTTTTTGGTTTCTTGCACCTTCCATCTTTAGGTGTACAAACAGGAAAAAGAGAAAAGGACAGAGAAAGAAAAGAGTTTTAAATCTCACACAAGTAATTACTTCCTCCCCTGCCTCCACTTAAGCCTCAAAACTGAGATGCTGTCAACATTTTCTAAGTAGTCCATAAGAAGTTGTTTGAATGCTCTAGAAAACAAGGCAGTCCCGTACTTTCTTAGCCAACTAGGAACGCTGCCTAATAATTCAGAAACCAAAGGCTGGGAGAAAGGTCATTCAACTCCCATCAATACAAATGGGCATTGTTTTTTCCCCACCATATCAAATATAAGAAATAGCAAAAACTGTATATATAATTTTATATAGTGTACCATTTATATAAACAAGTCTGACTTCCTTCATGCTGTGCAGTAACAATATTCAGTAGAAACTGAAAATTCACTCTGAAGAGAAACTTAATGATCCAGCTCCTTATTTACAGATGAAATTAGTATCTTTTGGACGTTCAATTTGATATTTAAAATTACTTCACTTTAAATAAGTCTGAAATGTTTCCTAAAGTGTAACAAGAGAATGAAGTCAGATGTTCTTGCTTACATTTGTTAGTCTACTTATTAAAAGATCTGATTATGAAGGGTAAATCTACAATAGAAAGTTGACCCAAAAATAATCCAAAAAGTACTGGAAGTCATTTCATCTTTTCTTTAAGTGGTTCTGTCAGCTCTAAGAAACGGTGTAAACAACAACAAAAAAACACTCTTAGCAGAAACCAAGATATTGGACTTGATGTCAAAGGCATCCCATGATGGCTACTTGCTCTGATATCTCAGGAGCAATTTATTTCCTCCATGGCCATCCCTACTTTTCAGGAGTTGCTGCTACATGCATCTGGCAGGAAAGGAGAAATATCAAATTGTCTTTCCCCTATTTCATTCATAAAGAATGGCTTGAAAGTTTGACGGACAACATCAATGGAAAGAATGTGTCATCAAGGAGGCTGCAAGTCTGCTCATTTCAACTGCCAAAAAGGCTCACAGGCGATATTTATGCCACAAAGCAAGTTTGTGTCATGAGTTACAATCAGACTTCAAAACACTTCTTGACTATGAGCAAAAGCCACAGCATTAGGAAATCCTGTCTGCTTATCTCAGGGAGGCTAAACAGGTTTTAGTAACCCATCCAGTAAAGGAACTAAGATGTTTAGGCAATGAAATTCATACAAGCTGAAATTAAAAGAAAAAAAAACACAGAATGCTAGAACTAGTTTTCTTATACCCCAGTTCTCCTACTCATCTGTATTTCATGGCTCTGAAAAAAGAAACACTCCCTAGTTAAATGAGAATTAGACAGATGCAAATAAGGATGTTTTCTCAACCGCTTTAAAAATGAGTGATGCAGCAGAGAAGACATAGGTAGTCCAACTAGCAAGAACTTAAAAGAAAAGCAGTTAGTCAAAGCAGCACCTCCCACTCAAATAACATTAAATGATACAAAGACTTCAAGAAAATCTAGTAAATATCGTAACACATTCATTTGATTACTGAAAATTAAGACTTTTTGCAGTTTTTTTGCTGTTGGTTGAGAAGATATTTTGCCTTTTTTTTTAAAGTAGTTGGCTCACCAAAGAAAAGTTTATATTAATTCCTTTTCATTGACATAATGAAATGTTCTTCTACCAACTATTATTTGCCATACAATGGAAGCACATTCTCTTAATTAGCAGTCAAAAAATTTTATTCCATCTGTAAGTATCTGTCTAGTAGCTGTTACAAGTGACAGGCTGTGTGCTCGAGCAGGCATACACACAGTTGGTAATATTTATTTTTATAACTATCTTGTTAGACAGGAAAATAAAAATGGCTTAGAGTTATGTCAAGTAGGTCCTGAAGTAAATGTTAATTACCAACAGACTGTTGTCACTTCAGGCCCAACGCCCCGATGTAGTTACCAAATTTAGCAGTCATGAATGCATTATTCTGAGTACTTTCTGCAATAAGAACGAGCTCTAATACCAAATAAAGGATCTTATTGTGAGTTGACTCCATGGCCCTATGATCTTCCAGCACAGGGAAAGCATAGGGAGAGGGGAAGGGAACGGACACCACAACTCCTCTTTTCTCAGTTGGCCTTTTTACTGAAGAAAAACATGAGATTTTGCTGCCCAGCTCTCACTCCCCTCTTCCTCCCACATGGCACTTTTAGAAGGCTGGAAAAGCATCATTCATGTTAAAGCAGTTACTGAACTGATCTTTCAAGGCTTTTACATAAACACTGCCTTAAAATAAATAAAATAATTAATAGCTTACACCAGACAGACCCAGTCATGGCAAAGACTATATAGACTTCATAAGACTATATGCAACAGTTCTCCTGGACCAGGTAGCTATCCACATACAGATCAAAACAAGTCTAACAAAAAGGTACATTTACCTAAACCTTCGGATTCAAAGAGGTAAGTTTCATCAACTCCAATGGCCCTACACCAGTTAAGAAAGTTGGCTGTATTATCTCTGGCAAAAAAAGATCCTGATGGAGCATCCTTCTTACATGGAACTTTTCTCATTGGAAAATTCTGACAAGGGAAGAAAACAAAGTACATTGGACACATCAACATTACCAACAAATTTCAAAGCATATTTTTCAAAGGAAAATAAGCCCTAAATTCAGAGTACAGAAACAGTGGCTGATAATTATTTGGGGTTCAGGAAAGACACCATGTATTCTGTTGAAAAAGGTACTCTAATGTAGAAGGCATTCAGCCTTATCTGTGATAACAGTAACTGAATGAACAAACCATAGCTCTGCAACCCCTCCCAAAACTGCCCATACAGTTGGCTTTCCCATTTCCCAGATATAAGTCTTACTGTCGCTTTCAGAGGGCTAGACAATGATTCCCTCCTCCCAGGCTCTGTTCATACCAGTAGAATGAGCACAGACAGAGAACCCCAAGCCAGCTAAACTCCCTGACTTGGAGCACGAGACTTGACAGCATTTGGCTGCCCAGTCGCAACATTTTAAAGTCCAGTCTAGAAAGCAGAAGAAATCAGATCAATCAGCAAGGGACAGTTTATTTTTATTGGACAAAGGTACAGAAGTTAGGCATCTTGCCCTCCTTAAAAAAAACAACTAAGGATTCGCAGCATTCATACAGCTCTTGTATAAATACCATTTGGCATCCTAAGACTGTTGTCTTGTTCCCTCCCCATTAATAATAATTCTAGCATTGGTCATCATATTGCTTACTGGTAAATATCTATTGTTTAAGACTTGAAGTTTGTAAAAATAAGCACTAATGCCCTCATACAGATAAAACACTAAAATCTAAACACACCCAAAAAAATGGTTTGGATGAGAAATGGTTCCCCCTCATCAGTGGAAATGCTATCCATCAAGGAACACTAGCTGGTGATCTACTGTTTGACAAATCCAAGCAATGTTGTAACTATACTGAGTACCTGTACTTGAACATGCACTGTGCATGTACATGGTATTATACTCCAAAGTGACAGAGCACTATTTTTCATTTTATAAACACAGAATCATATATTGCAAGTTGCTTGAGAGTCACATTTCAGCTCAGCCTTGGTTCCTAACAAAAACACTGAAGCCCATTTCCAAGCACATCTCAATTTGGACACTTTCATGGCTAACCTATATAGAATTTACCCACGAGTTTCTGGAATAAAACATACCACCAAGAGTCAATGGGTATCTTGTTACCAACACACACTGCTGTTATCAAAGGAGAAAGCAGAGTCCAGTCTTAGACTGGATGTTCCTCTGGCAAGACTTCCCCTGAAATCAAACTAAAAACCTAGTAAGGACCTTAGGATTCGATTAAAAAAAGTGACTTATTTATTGCATAGAACCAGTTTAACTATCTATAAAGCCACGCTGCTGTTGGTGTCTGGATACACAGCATACAGAACACCATGTTGGGAAATCTCACCTGCTTTCCTTTTACTACTTCTTAAATCAAAGAGCTTATATATGAATTAAAAAAAAATAACTCACCCTTAAGTTATTTGAGCTACAACATTTTTTAATTGTGTTTTGAAGAACACCAACCAATTGGCAGAGTAGTACTCCATTATCAAGTTCTTCTAGCAGTTGTTCTGCTGTGACTTCTATTCCTAAAAAAGAAGGCCAACATTGGAGTTACTCCACAGAAGATAAAGAATTTTCATACAAGCTTACAGGCAACTCAAACAGTGTTTGAGTGTTAAAAACTTCCCTTAAACTAGGGTCCATAAAGGAAGAGATGTTTGGTGATCACCACTAAGCACTATTATTGCTTAGGCTCATTTAACACAGGTTGACGAACTTGAATAGTTCTTCCCATCGATGGGCCAGACCACAAAGAAATTGCCACTGAAGTAATAAAATAATGAAAGCATTTACAAGGGAATTTCTGAAATGTTATTTTTAAAGAAAGACTTGTTACTCCTGCCCATCTATATGGTACAGCTATCCTGCCATACAAAAAAAAAAAGTAATTTAACAGACTGAAAACTAGTAGAAATATCTAAGTAAACTAAAATCTAATATTCACTTAATTAGACTAGCAAGATTCAGAAATATAAATTAGAAGGATTAATCATCTTGCCTTTAGGAGTTGGAAGCTAATAAAATCTGAAACCAGAACATGCATTTTAATGCAATTCTCCTAACCATTCAGGTTCAAATGCACCAAGCCTTAATAGCATAATGGATATTAAGTGTCAAGTGTTCAGCTGGATATTGGAATGTGCTTTGAAATTTATTGGACAGTGATTTATTTTTAACCTCACCCAGCAAGCCAGACAGCCAGATTGACAGATCTTCTTGCATAGGCACCAAAGTTGCTTCATGTCGCACAGATATCCACTGGTCATACAGGCACACATCTGCCAAGCCTGGGCCATGTCTGGGGGTCAGAGGACTTCGGGGACTTAAGGGAAGGTCATCTCCAAACCACACCTGTGGGAGATTTCAGTAAGCTCAAGACAGTGAGTTGTAATATTTGCAGTCAGATGATGAAATCTCAGTTCTGAATTATGCTAAATAGTTATTATTCAAAGAGTAAGTTTTAATTTCCCTTCAGACAGACACACCAAACCAACACAACAGTAATCAAGAATGCTGCAGCTCTCATTAGTAACTCCTGTATTAAAAGCACCACTACATTCATTCTCTTGGCTTCACAGTTACTTTTATGAGGCTATAAACAAATATTCTTTGGCTTTACAAAGACATACTTTACTGCATATGAAATAAAAAAAAAAAAAAACATGCATAACATTTGTGCTGGTTTTTTCCCTCTTCAGCACATGTTAAGTAATACTGTCTGTAGTTTAACATAAAACTTACTGCAAACTACTGACTTATCTGGTCAAACTTTTCTGATGCATTTGTATTTAAATCATTAAACTGCTGATGTTAAAAGAGGGAATATTCCTATGTAAGAACACACACACTTGAATGTAAATCCTTAGCATTTCTCTTAAGGAGTGCGTATTTTCAGACTGATAGGTACCTTCTCATTTCAAGAAAAGGACCGCATAGAAATGTCATGTACAGAATTCACAAGGAGGAAGAGTCCTTCCCATATTCTTGGCTACTTTCCTTTAGTTTGGGAAGTATGTGTGTCCAAAATATTTTTAAGTGATTAACTAAAATGTAGGGTTTTAAAAAACACCTCTTAATTATCAAGAAAGTTTTTAAATAATCTCATCCTTTAACTTAGAAACCTTCTTAGGCAATGGTACTTACGAAAAGAAAGTATCACGTACCTGATTACAACATTGGGTTAACCATCTTGCCACACTAGTCCATTTGTAAAAAGGGAATACTTTTTTTTTTTTTTTTTTTTAAAGTCCGGAGATTACTCCGGGGTTTCTAGCATTTCATCTGCTTCAGGGTAGAAGAGTTTGCATAAACAAGTATTATACAGAACTTGAACATTGCAAAAGGCATTTACCTGAACGGCATTCTGCATGGTCACCTGCATTTACATTAGCTTCTCCCCCTGGGGAAAGAGAAGAGAATTTTTAATACAGTCATTCCTGCTTTCTGAAAGATCCCAATAAAAACTCACCAGGCAAAATAAGAGCATGTCTAATCAGGAATGGAGGGAGGAAAGAAGGAAGTATCTTGGCAGTTAAGGTTTTGATCCAGTGTTCAGGCTATTTCAGCTCTCTGCCCTTGAATAAAGTAGTAATTATTACAGCACAAAGTAGCAACGAACTTCATGTGCATAAATAATACTCAAAGAGTTGCATTGTTTTAAAGAGCTGTAAGGCATTTACTTTGCCAAAGAGAAATATTAATACTCGAACCGTTCTTGACTTAATAGTTCTGGCATTTACTCTCTCCTTCTAACCTATCGGAAGTATATCTTGTACATGCACTCAGACACACATATGCATCCTGAATTTACTTTAAATAATTCAAAGATTATGAAGAATCTTAAAAGGAGAAAAACATTTTGCAGAATAAAATTTCTTCTTGCATAGATACATGAGAGAAATCAATGTTTTTATTGGTTTCTATATGGATTTTCACTTAGATTTCCAGGCAGCAACCATAAACCTAAGTTTTCAACAGAAAGTTGCAAATTATTGCAACAATATGGTTATCAGGACAATACCCTTGCAAAGCAATCCTTAAGGAAAGGTTTAGAGGCAACCTGGTCAACACCTCCTCTCCTGCAACCAACACAGTATTTTCCAGCAATATTTTCAATAATAGAAAAACCCAGTACAAGCTCTGTGCTGGGCTGGGGATCAGGAAGTCTCTCCATATAGGCTCCAGGTTTACAGATATGCAGCATTACCAAGTTAGCTGTATAAGCACATACTGGAAGGAATTTCCTCAGCATAATTCTCCACAGCGGTTGTGGAGAGCATTACCTACAAACATACCCACGCAAGTCTTTAAGCCAGTTAAAAACAATTTTCTTGCTACATTACTTAAGAGTTGTAGTAAAGCTTCACCTTAGGCTGAAAAACAGACTGCAGACAGTCAACAGCAGTTGTAACTCACGTAATTTCCTTTAAAAATTACTAACTCAACGCTACTGCCTCAAACACTTAAGTGTTATACATAGATGGCATACTTCTCACCTTCTCCATCAGCTTCACAACATAGCCTTGGTTAGACATGAGACCCAACACAGAGGACCTAATGCTCCTAAAAATCCCCCCTTCCTCCTTACTAGAAAGCAGAGAGGTGCTGCTGGTTTTCCCCTCGCGCTACCTTGAGCCTCATGCATCACATAGGACCACGCATATCAGAAATTTCAAACAACTTACCTCTACGATAGGCAACTGAGCAACTGCTTTGTCTTTGGACTACAGGCACTTCCTTGTATCAGGACTCAAAGATACTCAGTGGTATCTTTCCCTCTCCTTTACTTTTATTTCTAGGGAATTAAAAACAACAACAAAAAAAGAAAGACGTCCTCCCCTTGATGTTATTTTTCCTTCTATGAATGAACAAGGGAAGGACGGGGTATATACCAAGCATTACTAATGAGCAAGTTATGCTTCCCACAGCTCCGTCCAGGGGAATACATTTTCCTTTAGCATAAGAAAGCTATTGTCCCAAGAGAGTCGCAGTAAGAGCCTCCATTGATTAAAAAAATAAATAAAACAACAGCAGAAGAGCCAGTAGAGAAGTTGGTCTCATTAAAATAAGGAGCTCCACATAGGCTAACAAGAGCTCTAGCATGCTAACTGCCAAGAGGAGAACAAAAGGCAGCCTAATTCACAAGGAGTGCTCAAAACACGAACAAAGAGAAATATTCACACGACAGCTATCATAAGAATGTTCAGCATCTGCAGTTTTGTAGAATGCCTAACAAAAATCCAGTCTTAAAAAAATATGGAGATTGAGGAAAGTTGTGGCACTTGAACTTCAAGGGCCTGTTCTTCTAAAACAAGTTATTTTGTAAGCCCGTATGCCTCAGGGCTCTTTAGAAAGTCAGATGGCTTCGCTTATTATTGGGGCAACTGAATCGCTTTTAACAAAAAAAACCTCTGATGAGACAGACTATCCTGAGTGGATTTTGAACTGAAAGCTTAATTTAGCTTAAGTGTTATCCATTCTCATAACCCCAAACAGTCCTGTTCTCAGACTGCAAGGAGTGCTGATCAACACAGACTCAGCACTGACAGGGAGAGGCATGGCATGAGAAGTCCCAGAAATCTCCCATCTTCAAGCAGCCAACATGCAAAGGTGCAGAATATGTTATGGCAAGGAAAACATTGCAGGAATAGGTAGTCATAATCAAATCTGATTTCTTCTAAAACCAGTAGGGTTCCCTGCATCAAAAAGTTGTACGCAACTGATGAGGCAAGTATTTGATACTGAATTCAGACAGCTCCAGCTAGAACTGTATCAGTTTCTATGCACATCAGTTTTTTACAACTCACCTTCATTCAACAGGCATTTAGCGTGCAGGTCTCACAGCTGTGAAAGAGAAGGTCCCAGAATGAAAAAATACCATGTCATTTGGCCATGTCTGGCCATGCCATTCCCATTTCCAGGTCAGCTGGTACCCCTGTGGTGCCTAGAGGCACCCCTTTAAACTGGGGAAGCAGGAGAAACTTGCAAGTGCTTCCCGTCCAGGGGCCAACAGCTCCAAGCTTGGCAAATGTAGAAATTCCTGACCACCAGCACCACTCCCAGAAAACACCTCATCTCCTCTGGCCCTTCTGCTGCCAACAGGCTCCAAGGGATGGGAGGAGAGGAAAAACACTGCTTAGTAGTACCTGATGGCAGGGCCGATACTGCAACACTGATTTATTGCAAGATGGCTGGTCAGCCCCAAATTATATATTGGGGAAGGCAGGAGCCGCCTTCAGCTGCCTGATTGCCAAGCCTCAAGTAAAGGACTGGAGATGTGGACCAACATTAGCAAAGAAAGGAGGAAATATCCACGGACACAGGGCATAGGTACAGGCATTTCTCAGGAAACGGGGTGCAGACACCCTGGACAGCTTCACAAGACCATACTGCCCGCTTCTGCTCCCTGGAGTGCTGCCCACCACTTTGCCCCCAGGCAACCTGAGCAACAGCACCAAAGCCTAATACTAAAGCACTTCACGCCAATACCTCAGGATGCTAAGCACATGCTCTTAGATACTACCCAAGATAGCCTGCTTAGTATCACTCGTATCAGGTTTTACAGATGGGGCCCAACCAGCAAGACATGCTACACTAATTACAAGCTGCTCTTTAGCAGATGAGCCACATCCAAATCCCATTTTATTAGATGGCACAGATTACAAGGAAACAAAAAAATCCACAACTCTGCAGCTATGTAAAACATAGATGAAGCAGCCACTGATCTAGCTTACGTGGAACCTGAAGGGATTCACAGACTCATTAAAAAAAAAACACAGCCTTGGATAGGTAGTTTTACATCTTCACCCTTTGTTTAGGATATATCACACATCATCTTCTATTCCATCAACATCCCAAGGTAGTCACAACAGACTAACCCAGAGCAGCTGGAAACTGTGGATTTGTCTTGACAGCACCTACTGAAACCCACATTTTAAAATGCTCTGAAATGAAAGAAGCTGTCAAATCAGGATCTGTTGAAAGATATCCCCAGGATATCCAAAAATTTTTTTGTGCACATATCCCAACATGCAGAAGAAGAGAGGTTAGCCCAACAGGAGACATCCTCGGAGCGCTACTCTGTCACTACAGCAATTACAGAGCCCTTTTGCCACATGGCTGAGTCAGCAGGAGCTCTGCTTCCCTGGGGAGGCCTCAGAGGCACGAAGGAGAAGGAACCAGACAGGTCAGTCCGCGACGAAGGGCTCGGAGGTGGCAGCCCTCTCCTTCCATCGAGGCGCGCTGACGGCGCTCCCCGGGGGCTGCCTTTCCGCACCCCTCAACGAGGGCAGGCACAGCGTGCACCCACTCTCCTCTTGCAAAGGGGGAAGCGCCCGCGGGGCTCAGGAAACCCACCTGAGCTCAGGAACAAGGGTTTCACCACAACAGCTGCCATCTCCGCAGATGTGCAGCCGGCTCCTCCACCCCAAGAGCATCCAGTCTGCTTTCACCCCGCCACCTGCTTGCAGCGAGCCCGGTCGGCTGAGCAGGGTGATGAAAACGATCTCACTGCTCTCCCTCCCTGCCTTTTCCGCAGGAGCCTCACGGAGGCGAGCATCGCTTGACGCCCAGCGAGCAGCCTGCTGGCCGGCCGGCATCAGGAGGAAAATCCTGGGGCTTCAACAGGAAACCCTGCATCACTCCCAAAGACCCACGCGTGCGTTTACCGCTACAAACGATAAATGTGATAAATGACCAGCTGTGCCTTGTAGCTCCTAAACACACCCACGCACTCTCCCCATGTCTCTACGTGACACCGCGCCAAAGGTGACACGCAGCATCCCTGAAATACACCCAGCTTTCGCTTCTCACAAGCGCAGCACGGCAGCCCCGGGCACCCGGGAGGCCACCCTGCAGGCTGCGGGGCCACAGCTGCCCCCGACCCCCGGCAGCGCTTGGCCACGCGTGGCGGCCGCCCCCCCCCCCCCCTCCGAGAGACCCCCCCGGACTCACCGGGACCCGCCGGCAGCCGCCGCAGCACCGCGCTCCGCTCCCCCGCCCCGCCCCGCCCCGCGCCGGCTGCTCGGTTCGAAAGAGCCAATCAGCGCCCGAGGGGCGGGGCCTGGACGGGGCGGGGGCGGGGCTTGTCGGGGCGGGGCCGTGAGGGGCGGGGCCGGGGGCGTGTGGGGAGGGGGTGTGGGTGCTCCCCCCCCCGCCATTTTGTGGCTTTGTCGTCGTGCTTGGTGTCCCGGTGAGCTTCCCCCCTGTTTGTAGCCAGGCAAGAAACGAGCGGTGCTGAGAATAACGTTGAGCCAACTGAGACGTCAAGGGAAAAGGAAAGTGTGTTTATAGGACCGCTGCTTCGCAATACATTTATGGGTGGCACCGTTATAAAGGCGGTGGAAAGCAAAACGACCCGTGCCGCGCTCGCACAAAGCATGCAGGTGTATAACTTTTACTGCGAAATAGTAACGCGAAAGAAGTCACACATCCATGTCACAAAAACGTTTTTCTCGTGTGCGTGGCTTTTCTCCACCATTCCTCGCCGCCTGCAGAAATCAGGGCTTGTGCATCTTTACGCGAACACGCGCCGCGGTTAGACAGCAAATGGCTACAGCGTTAGTCAAGTCTGCTGGTTTATTGCAGTAAGTATCTGGCATCTACTCTTTAATGGAGACCAAGCGCAAAGATGCTGCAATGAAAAAAAAATACAAATGGAAACATGCATTGCCCCATTTTTCAAGAGGAACTGCAACTGCGATCAGCCTAATTGCAGAAGGAATTAATGGGGCTCCTCCAAGGAGATGGTGAATTCTTCCTGATCAGAGAATATAAATACAGAGAAAGTTACAACTTATATGAAAATCTCATAGCTACATGGTATTCTGTGTCTAATGAACAAAATGAGTTTTATGAATCCACGGCATGTTTCTATAAAAATGCAATAAAGAGAATTTAATGTATTGTGGTGTATTTTTCTATGAAAATAAATGCTTTGTGGTTCTTTAATAATATATTTACCCTAAAATAAAATAAACAATATCCATCACTGCACATCCCAGATCTCACAGAGAAGAGGCGTGAATTTGTGGTCGTTCACTCTCCATGACATCAGCATCTCTGCGTGATGATGGTTAAATGTCCGTAATTCTGTGAGGCGGCCCAGAAGACATGCAAAGTGTTGAGGGTTGTCTGGGTGGTGAAGTTTGCAGAACTTTTGCAGAATATCCAGCAGGGGTTCTTGAAGCCTTTCCACGGACTCTCTGTCCTTTATGTATTGTCGATCTGGTTATGGTTTCAAAAGAAAAGAAGTAATTAGAAAACATATGCTCTGATACAATGTAAATATTTATTCAATAAACAAATATCAAGATATCTATATATTTACATTGGGCACTGATTTTCACACCTACCAAGAATACTTCTTTTCAAATTAAGAGGGAATAAAAATGCCTTAACATTGTATTTTTTGGCTCAGGGTTCTCATACATGTGTCCCACTTCTATCCAAGGAAAACTTCAAACTTTTTCAAAAGTAAAGAGTGGTGGGTTGCTTTCTATTATTGCTGTGTGTTTTTTTGTTGTTGTTGTTGTTTGTTTGTTTCTTTGTTTTTTAACGTGGTTGGTTGTTGGTGGTGGTTTGTTGTTGTTGTTTGCTTTTTAACTAAGGAACGTTTCTCTGGGGTTTTATCATCATCTCCCAGTAAAGTTCTGCTCTCGAGGATGTCCTGTGATGCACTGCAAAAACTGAGGAGCACAGCAGAAATCTTTGGAGATGTAGTACAACCAGGGAACTTGGCCAGTAGAAGAGTGTGCTTACAGGTCACCAGGAAAAAAAAAATCAAACACCTTCACCCTCAGATGAAGTCTCTTGCGTTGGACAATACTTCTCTTTTTATTTTGTGGAAGTATGAAAGTATGCTTGGAGAAGGAGGAAGGAGGAAGATTGGGTTATTTATGCTACTGAAATTTTTAGTGTTAAAAAAAATCCTGATCAGCACTGACTCCAAGAGCAATGGAATTGCTTCACCTTTCCCACTTTGAGTGAAGCCTTACTTGGAAACCATAGTGTCTGTCTTTTCTCCTAAACCACCAGGCTTCTCTCCTCCCTTCCTGCAATAGCTCATCTGAGGCACTATGCAATTTCTCTATAGTTTGCAGGTTACTTCTGTGTTGTTAAAGAATTAGTTTTTACACCAAAGCCTGACATTATTACAACAATACTACTGAAAAGTCAGTTTTCAACTCCCTACAGCCTAAAGAACAACTCACCACTGTCCTGCTTTTGCCAGCTGCTGTTTGTGCAATAGAGGTTGAAGACCTTCATTGCCATTCTCAGGTCTAGCATAGAGGGTCTTCCAATTGCCTTTTAAAAAATGTGACATTCCACAATGGGCTGTAGTGATACACATGTAACCGCATTTGGGATTTTCTGAAGGCGCAAACCCATCACGCTGAGCAGTGATAAATTACCAATAATGTTTTTCAAGCACTTCAAGCACAATTTAGACACTTTTTTTTTCCATGTACACAAAGCCAGTTGGTGCAGCAGGACACTTGGTGTTTCTATTTGCTTGTTTTCTGGTTTAACAACTGAATATACTAAATGAGAATGTATTCTCACTTACTCCGTGTAGTAAGTTTTTACAAGACTCAGGTCACACATCTCACGCTTTCTTTCCAAATGCACCAATATTTAATTCTGAAATAGAAGTTACCTGGGGACAGGATAACTATTGCTGTGAGCAGCGCGTATTCTTCCTGTGTCATCTTCAGCTCTCCAACACTTTTATAAAAATTAAACATGGGAGTTATGAATTCATCTGAGATACCTGGGAAGAAAAAAAAATAAAAAGTTGCATTATTTCTTTGATTATTGAAATAGTCTGGTTTATTGCCACTGAGCAATTCGTTAATATTTGAAACCTTGACTGTTTGTCTTAGTGGGAGAAATTTACTACACCAATCAGGTCTGATGCAATACAATTCGTTACAAAGTGCCAGCATGCCCTTGTTTTCCAGAACAGGGTAGAAATAGGCAAGTCCCGGCAATTTCTTTTCACCTTGTTTCAAAGACTTTCAAGTAAGTTCATTTTCTCTACAGGTTTGTCCATCTTGCTCCTCAGGACAAGTCTCATGTGTGTTTTTCTTGCTGTCTGCTGATACCCTAGATGTCTTCTGTTTCCGGTGTTCACAGCTGGTGAAACAGTCCCATGTTCCCTACCTTTACATTAGTTATATAGGAAACCTCTCAGGGTGTATGGCTTAATTCCAGCCCAACTCTACCATACAGCTAACTGCCTTGGGCAGCTGCTTTGGTTGTCTCCATGAGGAGCCTTAATTGCTCCTTTTATGTAGCCTGAAACTTTAGCTAGGGCTAGGATTACCTGTAGTCCGAGATCAACTTGCTTGCAACTATTATTACCTTCCAGCATGAACTAGTGTATTATAAAGTACAGAGCCATAAATAATTAAAACCCAGCCTAGTTTAAGCTGGCATCATGTGATTCTCTTGATCCATCAGTGAAACCCACTGGGGTTACTGCGCTGGGGCATGCCGACTGGGCTTCCTCTTACGGACTTTGTCATCAGGTCACACTGTTCTGACGTAGCCTTAGATTACAGATGTACTTCACTCTGCCCTGTGGTGTAAAAGAGAAGTAGGTCCTGTGACATCCATTTTCTTATTTTATTTTTTATTTTTTGTAAGTAGTGTGTCAGAGTCAGTCAGAGCAGTCACTAGACTGCTGAAAACAGATGCTTGCAGCTCTGATGCAGCAGCGCCTACAAGGTCTAGAGATCCAAACCAATGGTTCTTGGCTGAAAGGACAGAAACCTCCTCTGTTCTCACAGAGCTATGGGGTAGGGCTATAGGATTTCTCATCATTTCACTCTGTTTAGTTTGGAGCTGTTCTGGAATGAGACTTTACAACTTAGTTTGGAAACTGTGAAATAACGTGGTTTTGAGTATTTTATACAACACGAAATCCAAGACTGGTAGTCAGAGGCTGCTGTGAGGTTTGGAGTGCCTCCAACAGGGGAAATTCAAAACGAAACTCAGCAGATGCAACTCAAAGACAGGAAATGTAAAGTCACTTGACTTAACTGTGAACAAGTCACATTTTGCTGTGACAGTGACAACTAATTTCAATCAGTGGAATTGTTATGTGACCCAGCAGAGTGAAAGTATAGTCTTGCAGAGTGTGGCACATTTTGTGGCTGAAAGGTATTTAAACACATGACATTAGCAGCTAAGTTTGCTTCAGATTTCAAACCACAGATCCAGCTTTTGCAACACGTTCAATGATATTGAGAAGAGTCTACGGCCATTAAGCAGATCTGTATGACAAGAGTCAGCTCATCCTGTGGTAGTAACACAGCTCGAGCTTCATACAGAGCATCTGGTGTGCTGCATAACTTATGTCATTAGTCACCAGAGTTAACTATTCAAACTATTTAACGATTGAAAATTTTGAACACTTGTTATTACTAACTTTTGGGCAACCGCATGTCTCTGGCAGTTTTTATTGTAGGTCCTTACAATATGACACACATAAGGAACACATACATGTGTTTTAAAGTGCATGTGAATCTAGAACCATGAAAAAAAAAAGTCTAACTGAGCCCTAAATCAGAGCAAACAAATTCCTTTCATGATAGCTCAACAGTGTCATGAGAAAAGTCCAAGACAACTGCAGATATTTTTAGAACTCCCCGGGCAAGGTGTCATGCCGCTGGGCACATCATCTTGGCAGCGGGCGGGAAACAGGAAAAAGTGGGTTGTGACTAAGACTCTCCTCATTTGTTTCTCACATTCATCATTTGATTTTTCTTTTTTATTATTATTATTATTACCTTTTTTTTTTTTTGGGGGGGGGGAGGTCAGGTTACTTTTCAGCTGGATTAAATTGTTCATTGATTTACTGACCACAGAGCTCCTCAAGTCCTGATGTCAATATAACAAGAGTGGGATGAAAATGATGCTGGTGAAGAACAAGGTGTGGAATATCTAAATTCTGGTCCTCCTTGCACCCATAAGTATGCAGTAAAACAGTCCTTGCACCAGAAAGCTTATAATTTAACATTAAGAAACTAAAGCATGGGAGGGAGGGAGTGTAGACGTGAAAACAAATAAAATTGCATCAGAACATGTTTCTGCACTACTGCAATCCAAACAGAGAAATAAATCAAAACAGAAGAGGGAGTAAAAAGGGATAAAAATGGATAAATAAGACAGGGATAAATAAAAAGAGATGTTATAGCAATGCTGCTAAAGTTTACTGCATTTACTAAAAACAAAACAAAACAAAATCCACCAGAACTATGAAATCTTTAAATAGATATATGTCGCAATGTAATTATGAACAAAACGATGCAAAATGGCAATTTTAAGGCTAGGCTAATGGAATTTTTTCCTGGTTACTAATTTTGCCTCTATCCTGTCTGTGCTGGCCTTTCCTAGTTATTTCCTTATTCTGGATGAACGTTACACAAACTGCTGTTCCATCACAAGAGGGGGCTGTTTTCTAATGTGATTGAAAGCGCTTCAGTTTAGATTTAATAAGCTCCACCAGAAAGCAAAAAAAAAGCAGGAAACAGATGTTTATAGTTCTCGCTTTTTTCCCTCTTATCTACTGTGTGAGATGTCACTTCCACTCAGGTTATCAGAAAAAGAATTAAAGGTGATTTGTTGTTTGTAACTAGAAGGGCTGGAGGAGAAATGAATTATATGGCTTTTCAAAAGTCAGTGTTACCAATCATACTCCAAAAGTGGAAAAAAAAATCAAATAGATAAAGTTATAATGTGTTTCTGGCCTCAGTGAGAACAGAAAAGCTAGCTCTGTTTAACCTTCTTTATTAAGTTCAGATGAGAGCACTGTACATACTATATCAGATAGGCAGAACTTCCTGCTCTGTGTTAATGATGCCTCCTGCTTAACTTTTTTCGAAAAGGTTTCAAAAACTTCGAATCATGTGGCATTAAGGCAGTAAGAACTGGCCCTTCCTTTGGGTTTTGTGGTGCATCATTCTGAATTACACAGATTTCTACCTAACCACCAGCCCAACCCTATCATCTGCTGAAGACACTGCAATTGAATTTGATTTCGCTATGTTAATGCCTGAGTGGCATAACCCCAGGGCAGTTAACGAGAAATGCTACCTTTATTGAATATGGCCTTCAGCATTAGACTAGAGGAGATTCAAATTTGTGAGCATTATTCATTCAGCACCCCTTACTTCTTACACAATTTTATTCATCTCTGTAGCCTAGGATGCAGTATTTTTTCAGACTTTGCCTTGTGTTTTAGAGTTTTGTTCCTATGATTTCCCTACGCTGAAAATAAAAGGACTGTTGCTTTCATAAGGTTTGCAGTTTCCAGTCATAAATAATTACATCTGGTTAACATAGCCCTGGCATATACTTTTTTTTTTTTTTTTTTTTTTTCCTGTGATATCAAGTCATTATTGCCATTTTTTTGAGATCAGTATTCTCTCTTTCATTCTGGCTATTCATTAAAACAGATTAGATTGATCTATTGCAAGAGGAAAGCTTGAGAGTAAGTACTAATTAATAGTAACTAGCACTGTGTGATTAATATGGATGAAGAGATCTTTTTTTCGTGATAAACATGGAGCTGCCAGTGGGTATTAAACCAAGAGTTTATTAGTAGCTGTTTTATGAAAATGAAATATATTAATTACTCTCAAAATTACATCTTATCTTTCACAGAGCTTCATCTACCAGAACTGTTTCCCAGGCTGCAATGTTTTTGTTATAAACGCTGCCTTCTAATCTATTCAGATGTATCAGTGACCCTTCAAACACTGACCGAATTCCCCTTATTGATGCTGAGAGCTGAAAAGGGGAAAGTCTAGCCAGCAGAGAAGGTACACCAGAACATGGACATCTGACCTCTCCTCTGTCCTCATCTTCTGCAGGTAAGGAACTTAAATGAGAGGTTACTGTGTGCCAAAAAGAATTCACAAGTTGGACAGCAGAATCCCTTCTTCTCAAAATCAAGTAGTAGGACCACCGTGGAGCCATTACTGCAAGAGCAGAAACCCCAGTAAACCTGCAAGGAGGATGCAAATGACCATGTCACATCCCATTCTCTGGCAGCAGCCTGCATGCCTGCTGTCAGGAGAGAGGTGCAGCCTGGCACACAGCAGCAGCATCTACACTGCCTTGAGCTAGTCTTCATAGGTCGAGGCTATTTACCTAAGTACGTTTTTGGCCTGGAGAGGCACACTTATGCAGAAGAAAAGAGATTGGGTCCTCTGACATCTGTTCTTACTTTCATGTGCATAAATTAACTCTGTAGATATGATTTATACATTTGTGTAAACTGTGTAATTCATGGCACTGGCTAAGTCAGCATGGTAGATCATGCAGGACTGTATATGAACAGAAAAGCTCTTTCCTATACTCTAATTAAAAGTGGCCCTAATTTCTAAATGTTTTTGGCAGGGTGCCACGTTGGGATCGAGTCACAGGATGGCAAATGACTCCTTCTGTGTGGATGCACACAACCACTGGGAGGGCTAGACAGCCTTCATGTGCAGGTATGTTTGGAAACAAGGAGCAAGATATAGGCCAGGTTACTCTCTCACATTATCTGGACTCAGCAGTGGCAATCATTTCATTTTGTTTCTCTGCACAACCTCCAGCAGCACAGTGGGGTTCTGAAGCACTATGGTTACTCAGTACTAACAATCAATGAAAGCCAAAGGTAGCGGAAGCGATTGGGTATCCATTGTTCCTCTGCCAAATTTTGCCCTAAGTTGCAGGGGTGTCTCGTCCAAATCAATGGGAACTTTGTATCCACATTCAAGGGCAAAAGGTGGCCTCTTTCCAATGTTTTGAAATACTGTCTATTTCATTTTTGCCTTGGATTTCATCGTACTTCAGCACCTGTAAGCCATCCAGGAAAACAAGAGCATATTTCACAATGACAGGTGTCCTGCTGCCAACTGAAAGTTCGGGTCCAGATTCTTCCATTTCTATTCATATCAGATAGTATCTAATTCCCCGATACTGAAATTAGTAGAAGTGTTCTAAGAATAAAATGATTAAATAAATATCTGTGGCTCTTAATGATCGCTGAAAGCAGACGTCGTTACGAAAACAAGGTATAAATGCTCTCTGTGATAACATTCAGCATTTCAGCAGTGTTTTTTAAATTATTTTACTGCTAGACAATGCAGACAATTTGCTTTCAAAATAACAGAAAGAAACTAAGCATTAAATTACCCAGATGTCAACTTTTCACAAAATAAGTGAATCGGTGACAACATGGTGTATGTGTAAGTGAAGCATCAAGTAAGATGAGTAAGTTGTACAAGCTCTCATTAACATTACATAAAACGTCTGTATTTCTCATTAAGTCTCAATATTAGAGTGAGTAAGAGAGGATTTCAATTTCAGGAGCAGCAAATGAAAGAATTTCCATAACACCTTGTGGAGAGACTATAAGGGCACAAAGGCAGTCACTGAGATGTGCCAGGACTTAGGCAATATGCTCAAGTTAAGAAATAAAAATACACCTCATCAGCATGAGAATAAAAATGAATACTGCTCGTGCTCAAAGGTCATCACCATCAGATCTCTGGCTTCTTTATCAGAAAAAAAAAATAAATAAAAATACAGGCATAAATATTAATAGACGAGAGCAGCTTCCAAACTGACATGGTGGCAGGTGACAAAAGTCTGAACAGCTTGTGACTTTTAGGCAGGATCTCTCCCTATACCCTCAATTTTATGGATACAGATATCAAGGATTGACAATAGGACTTATGTGACATTCTGACACCTGTCTGCATCTAAAATATGTGGACAGGAGTTCTGACTAATGACGATCTATGGCTGATGGCCTGACAGTACTTAGGACCTCACTAGAAGCTATGAATAGTCCTGATGCTTTTTCTTCACTCATTACCTTTAAATTGATTTCTAAACTCTCATTCAGCTATCACTGTGTTTCCTCTGCTGCTCTCAAGTGATTTTGTGGGGTTTTGGTTTGCTGTATTTAGTCTTGTTTCTCAGTCAGGTGTATTTTAAAGTGAAGTTCATATCTCCATATTTATGTATAATTCTTTTGGGCTTTCTTCTTTGTTTGACTTGAGTTTAATCTCATCTGGCCAGTTTCTCTCTTGGACCACTCTACAGCATGATAAAGGTCAGCTGCAGAGCTTTTTGTAAGTAGCACATGTCGTTACTGGTTAAGGCTGAGACAGGCTATAAAAGTTTCTACCCTAATATCAAATTTGGTACAGGCTGCTGTTCAAGCCAGCAAAGCCTGCCAAGCAGGCAAAGAGGAATTTTAAACCCACATTTAAGTCTTTTCATGCAAGGGACATTGCCAGTTTGAACGGCTATGCTCTAGCATGCAGCAATGACAATGAGCCAATGTCTGTCCAAAATCAAGGACTCTTGCAAGCTTGGAAATTCTGAGTGACTTCTGGGTCTGTGCTGTAGATCTTATAGTTAACATCATCATCTGTAGCAGCAGTAGCAGCAGTAAAGTTAACACAGCTACAGCTGCAAAGATTTACAAGCTGCTTTTGTTTACTCTTACAAGCTCATTAAGTGCAGTCAAGGAAAATGCTCTTAACTAGGCTTGAATTTGCACAGCGTGGAGAAATAGAATACATGGCAAAGAGTATTATATCTTGTATTCTGGTCATTAGTGGAAGGAAAAAATGCAGCCAGCAGCAAGTAGCTGGGTAATGCTTTATCCTCCTGCAATATAGGAAGGGAGAAATTCTAGCAGCAGCATGTCTTTTTATGCTCTCAACTTGATCCTGTCTTGAGGAAAGATGCTTCAGAAAGCCTTTTTTTTCCCATGAGCAGTAAGATACATATATGTATATATGCAGTGTGTACATATACACACACTAAAAAAGTTACAGTGCTTCATTTCTTGGAAACTATTCAACCCAGGGTCTGATCCAATACTCATTTTAAATCTGACTGCAGAGCCTGGCCTACAAGCTATCCATATCACTCTCAAAACCACCCATTTCCAGTCCTTCAAACAACAGCCTCTTGTAATAAATCAAAATAAAAGAAATGTTAAAAACTACAAAATGTAAACCTAGAAATGAGTGTGCTAAGTCAAACTAAAACCAAAACTTTAGCAAGGAAATTATTCTCACATTTTCTGACTCCTTTTAATGGTTGCAAATATATAAATATTGGCATCATTTTCCATGCATTGCTAGTCCCTTCATGTCATGGATTTTAAGAGTTTCAGAGCTGAGTTCAAGCCCATTTCCACGACTAGCATTGAGGTTAAATGTTCTCCCATATATTTTCCTTCTGATCATTATAAAGGAAGCCAGAATCAAAGCAGCCTGAGTATAGACAGCCTCTTTGATTGATAATTTTTATTGCTTTTGAATTTTTAATGATAAGTAGGTGAGGGGTAGGTAAAGTTTGTTTATCAAGACAGAAAAAGGCAAAACACATTCTGTATTGCATCAATGGAGAGCGAAGACTATGTAACAAAGCAAAATACATCTTTGCCTGCTTTAAGGAACAAATACCAAGCCCAGTTTGGCTTTTCATCATTTTCTGGTCTTATACCTTAAGCAGGACCTTAAGAAGCAGAAAATATATTGAGAATATTCCATATTTATAATTCTTCTATGCACTGTGTCAGTTTTACTAAATAGATACTAAGAATAGATGTTTCCCTTCTACGATAACATTCCACGGTATATCTACAGTAATATCCTAAAATTCTTCCTTCCTTCCTTCTTTTTCTTTTTCTTTCTCCTCCCTTCCTTCCTTCCCTGAACTTTCCTTGTTTCTTTGTTTCCCTCAGTACTTCTCTCTCTTTCTTTGTTTCTTACAGTAATTGTATTTGCAAGCAATAATAATAAATAATAATATTTTATGTGAATAATTTGAAATGGATTTTTTTCATCATTCTTTTATGCTTGTCATTGGAGACTTGCACTGGTTTTATTTGATATAGCATTATTCATAATGCTTGCAATGTATTTATGAATAAACCTTTACCTTATGATCTTTAGACTCAAGGCTGAAATAGATTTGTTCTAGTTAATATAAAGAACAGCATTTAGATAAACCTGTTTCAATGCTAGTAAACAATTTTACTAACTTTTCAAGGTCAAAATACCAACACAGAACTGCAATGGTGTCTTCTGTTTTTTCCTTGTAAAGAAGATACTCACCACTGTTACGAATTCTTTCTTCTAAAAGAACAGTATGTCCTGTAGGAAGTTTCCTACTGAAGATCTCAGCTGAACGGAGGAACATGGCTTCTACAGCTGAGCCCTTCAGCAAAGCAATCTGATCTTCATGGTCAAGGGTTTGGAAGCCTGGGAAGACATTGTAGATAAGTAAGGCAGCAACAGAAAACTCCCACAGCAACAGAAAAGTACTTTTTTGTCCTGAACTTCTTCCACAGGAGGTGCTACACATTTGTATAACCTTGACGCTGGTGTTGGCTGGCTTACAAGCGCTGCAGAGACTGAAACCTAGATTCCATAAAATAACACAGACTCGGTCCCCACTGAAGTTTAGGTGAATTAGACTCAGTGGGGGCCTTCCCTATCACTACTGGCAATTGATTTTGAAAATCAAGCTCCAGAAGCCAGGCAGGCAGCATTTGTGGAGACTTTAAGACCACAAGCCTGTGCCTTTTCTGCAGCATAAAGTCATTTGGATTGCAGAAATCTGGTAGGGCTTTTTCCTTATTACCAAACCACTATCAAATTTCTAGCTCATAGCTCTGTTCACTCTCAGGTGTGTTATGTGCAAACATAATGCTGAACTTGACCAGTGATTGCATTCAACCAGAGCAGCACATAGCACGCTGAATTCTTTTATTCCGTTAAGGAGCTGTGTTAGCATCTGTCAGCTGACACTGCTGTACCCTTTTGCTTAATTTGTACTCTGTTCGTGTCCTGAGAGCTGGTATTCCAGTTAGCATAAAATTAAAGTTACAGCTGCAGTACTAGCCTTTGAAGCAAGCTTATAACACACAAATAAAGGGTCAATATCATGGGAATGCCAGGAAAATAATATTTTGCTACAGTTAGGCATTCCAGTGCACCTTCCTTAAAAAAAAAAAAAAAAAGTGCCTGAAGAATCTTCTCAGGGGTGGCTTGGTCTGTGGCTCCAAGGCTGAGTGCAGAGAAAGGAGCTGGAAGCACGGCTCCAAGTGCTGCAGTAGCAGGAGACTGGCTTCAGAGGGTGGGCAAAGGCTTGAAGCTGGTGAGAAAACACCTGTAAACACAGCTTCCAGGCAGAGAAGGAGGGGTGGGAGTTGTCTCACAAGGAACCTGTACTGTACCCAGCATTCACTCTTGAGGTAACATCCACTTGGGGGTTTAATAACAACAATAACAATAACAAAAATAAACAACTCAGGTCTTCAGTATTTGTCCATAACACACCATGCAAGGTCTATAAGTACTGGTGCCTCCAACAAGACAAAGTTCTTGTTTAGACTCGTAATTCAGTGGATGTCATGGCTTAAAGGCTTTTCTAGAAAGGCAGCAAAGCACAAGTCTGGTGGATGTTAGTGGTAACTTACAGGCAAACTATTTGGCATTGCACTGATACACAAAAAGTCTCCAGAGACCTAACCTCTTCTCTGAATATTTTGTTTGTCAATAGATAAAAAGTGCCACATCCCAGAGTGCCAGAATTTGAATTATTCAAAATGTTCACTGCAGAGCCCAAATCTCCTTTTCTTTAGACAGTGTCTGAAGAATGCATGTGTCAGAGGAGGTGGTGTTTTCATATAACATTCAAAATACAATATCAAATGGCAACTGAAGGTATCTAAGTCTCGCAATAACAAAATTTGCCCCAGCAGACTGGATATACCTGGTAGTTTTTTAGTGAATTCCACAAGAACCTGAACGTGACTGGTAGCCATTTCTGTTAAAATCAGAAAATTCCCTTCAGCACTGAATTCCTCATGTAACTGTTAAAAATCAGACCAAACAAAATCTGTTAATATTCATCATCACTTCACATTTAAAAATATAAAATACAAAAATTATTAGAGTGGATCATGTAAGAGGTCTATCTAATCCTGCAGTTTGTCTTCACTGGTTGACAAAAACAAGTATTTTGGAAGGCAATGTGAGAAATAGAAGTAGACAGTGTCCTTTCCCTGAAGCATGTCACATTTTCAATGCTATGTCCAAAAGTCAATGATTTAGACACTTCTTGAGCTAGAAGTTATATGTGAACCATAATATTTAACCAAAAGCCTTGTTATCCATGAATTTGTCTACTTTCTTTTTCGAATTGTCTTTATTTTTAACCTCCTCAATCTCCCATGGAAATAAGTTGCACAAGTTAATTACAGGTTATACAGCCATCCCCCTGCAAGTGTCTTCCTTTTATTTTTCAAAGTTGAGAACTTAGAAAATAATCTTGTTCATTTGTTTTGCTTGGTTTTGTTTGTTTGTTTGTTTGTTTTTAAAGAATTAACATGACAGTTTTGTGAAAAGAAAACGGTAAAAATCTTGTTTAAATCCTTTTTTGTCTCTTCTGCCTATTTCCCAACATTTTGCCATCTTAGCATGAAAAATTGAATTTTTAAAGGGAAAACAGAATTTCTAGAAGGTATAGAGGAAAAGGAAAGAAAACTGAATTAAACAAAAACCTGGAAGATGTTGGGAATTTGGGTCCAATAAACTGAAAGACTTTCAAGCTTCCAGGCTGGTAGCTTTAAAGAAAGGAAGCTTGGAAGTCTAACTCAAATCACTGCCTATACTGATAAAAGGAAAACAAAGTTCCAATCAGCAAAAGTTACATTTGAGTATAAAAGTGTGTTTTCAAAGAGTAGAAAGCTTTTTCTTAGCATTTAAATTTAGTAAACAATGATGTGGTCTAACTAATGACTAAATAGCAGAGTTTATGTCCCCTTGCAGCATGTTTAAGCTGTAAACTTATACCCATAGTCTACCTAATCTTCAGTTTTTTCATCCACATCTCAATAATCAATCAATCAATGTACTTACTAGCTTTTTTGACACCTCCTGAGGTATTTGTTGTTTACTGTATGAATCCATGATGTAATCAAGAAGGTTCTGCTGTTCTGGGGTAAATTCTACTTTCTCCTATACTGGCAAAAAAAAAAAGCCCATCATGAAATGCAGTTAAATAGAAATGATCTAGCATCTTGTGCATTAGGCAAAAGATATACACCTATTTCTTACACTTGGAGTTAAAGCAGGTGAGATTTGCTTGCCACCACAAGACTTCAGATTTCTGTAGAAGTCCACAGGGAAGCATTTAAGGGTTTTAAATAGCATGAGTTTATGTGGTTTATTCTTAGAAATTAGGAAACAATTATCAAATAACTAAGTATGCTCAAACTTCACTATCACTCCTCACTATATATGATATATACCTGAGATACATCACAGAAAAAAATATTTTATGGACGCTTTACAGAGTTTTGACTAAAAATATCAAAACTACTTCTATATGCAAGGTATTTCCTTGACATGGGTGGGAGATGGATTTTTAATTAATGAGGATAGCTCCATAGAGTTTATGAGTACTTATTCACTGTACAAGCCACATTTACCTCAAAGATCGCCACTACTATTACAAGAATTTTATTACCCTATACATTTTAGTTGTAGATGTCACTTGTTTCATGTCATGTCCTTCGTTATCTTCATTGACCGTTTGATCTGGGGGCTGTTTCACATTTTTCCGTAGCCTTTTTGACTTGCATTGTATTTCTGTTAACAGACCTAGAACACACAATACAATAGGTATTTTTTGGATTTATATATGCTTTAGGCACTGACTAACTATATAAACATGCCCACGAATGCCCTTTACACTAACAAATCTACTTACCTGTACAGAACATTTCCTGAACATGTCATTATCTTTGGATGTGAGCCTAATGAGATATACAACTATACACTAATGAGTAGTCTAGCCCAATAGGAGCCCATCTACAGAGCAAAACAGTTGGTGCTAGTGACTCAGCATTCACACAGTGTGCATGTCAGGGGGCTTGTTTTTGGACCAGCTCTAATATGGTGTTACAGACAGAGTGTGATGGGAGTGCGATGGAGTATGTTTTTGGTTTCATTTCATCCAAAATTGAGCCCTTTCTTGTGCTCCAAGACTAGAACCAATGCACAGTAAACAGGGACAACTAGAAGACTGTAGTTAAAGGCGTGCTTGTGATCTGATCCAAAGGAGTAGTTGAGGTGCTGCTGTTCTCACACAAAGGGCAGTGGATATTTTCAATAATCTTTAAGCATTACTATGTCTATAGTGCAGATTCTTTGCAAAGTCCTCTTAGAAGAGGACTCACAGGCTTTAACTGTTGGAGTGTCATTATATGAATAGACCAACAGCTGAAAATTTTGGCTCATAAGTAACTCAGACTGGCAAATGTACCTGAAAAAATGAATTAATTTAAAATGTTAATGTTTAATGTTTAAAATGCCTTGATATTTTGCATCCCTTTGTCTTAGAGGACTGAATAAAGCCATGGTTTTACTCTAAAATTTAATTTGCCCTACTGAAAAGATATTTGCATTGCTGTATTTTTTTTTTTTTTTTGTTCTAGGCTACATTTCAGTCCCTTGAACCAAGGAGCATCCTTATGTGGATGTAAAAAAAAAAAAAAAAAAAAAAAAAAAAAACTAGCAATTTGCGTGTGCTAACAAAAGAAAGGGACAATACGTACCCTAAACAACCTGTGGAAGACAGCCAGAAAGCACAAATGAAAAAGTGAACAGCTAAGTATTCATCTAAAAATAAACCTATCAGCGCAGGGCTTTTTTTTTTTTTTTTCTTTAAAAAAAGAGCTGCTTTCAAGTATCCTTCCCATTCTTCACCTCTGAAAATGCAGAGCAGGAAAAGAGGCTCATTCAGTGAGTATATGATGGTAGAGGAAGATACCATGAAAACAGTGAATTTCGTTGTGAATGTTTTTAATTTCCTGTTTAAGCACTATATAAAATAACCTACCTGAACTGCTGAGAAAAGAGGAAATTTCCATGATTCAAATAAGACCTTCAAATAATACCTTGAAAGGGGGGAATAGGAATGGTGGAGATAATAATTGGTATTGAGCCATGTAATTTGTGCTGCTGCCCAGCATCATAGATTTCGTTTTCTAAATATTATTTGATGGATACTTGGCGGTGTTAATGGGTTTGTACCATTTTCCACCAACTTAGGATACTAACCTTCCTAGGGAAAATGTTGTTTACTTTTGCCTTAATCGGTAAGACTAGACTTTTTTATGCTTTCTGCTACTGAATTGTACATTGACTTCTTATTCTGACTCCATTTAGGTTAACTGCAAAACTCATGTGAAACAGGACTTTACTTTTTACTTCAGACCTAGCTGGACTTCCATGAGTATTAACTGGCTATCAAGTTCCAGGAAGAGTGGCATAACCTGTGTCTTCCCTAGGTAGACATTTCACACAAGAAAGTTACAGTTTATAACAAAACCACAGCAAACAACCAAACCTGATGGTTAGCAATTTTGATCTTTTGTGTATAAAGGGCAGGAGTAGGATTATTGAGTAGACATACCATAAATGTTTATAAGACTTTACCTCCTTGTTCAGAGAAAAAAAAGAATCCACAGTGCTTGTAATTACAATCCTACAAAATGAGTAAGTGAAACAAAGTTCAAGGTAGCCTTTTATTTCCTAGTCACTTTTTTTCAAATAAATGCTCTATACTCCTAGAAGCTTTGTGTTTTACTGTCCTGGATTGCCTTGAACTAAAAGCAATTATACAACACACTCCTTCTTAAAAGCCATTAAATAGTACCTTGCAGAACATCCTCATTGCAGTACATTAGAGCACGCTTATGTTTAAGTCATGAGCGACACAAGATACCCAGAGTTTCCATTGCAGAGAGAGAGTCAAATAGCAGTGGCACTCATTGGCTTTTATTTCACGTGTGCCAATTTGTGAAAATGATCAGCCAGTTTAAAAGTTTCATGTCTGCCTAGTCAGTATTATTTACGCTGACCTATTTTTTTCAGTGATCACTTGCTTTTTGTCGTACTAAGTCACTCAGGCTATTTTGAACCCTCCAAATATTGGAACAATGGATCTGGGATCGGCACTGAAGGGGACTCATTCTCCTCTGACACTCAGGGACCCACTAAGTGCTGTCATCTCAGTGATGGTGTCTGTTCATATATTTACATACTGCACGAGAATATGTCATATCTCAGGATCTTTGTAGCCTGTTCAATTTGCAGAATGAAAGATTAATTACATTATGCTGGCAGTGTGTTCCAAATATTGATGGAGCTTATTGTTTCTCACAAAACCAACAGTTAATATAGCATCTTCTGATCAGATTGAGGGATAGAAGTATATTAAAAATTCCAAGTAGATTAATTTCCTGTATGAACCCAAATTGGTTTCACACATACGTGCATGCTAAAATAATTGGATCCGTCAAGAAAAATAAATTGTAGCCCTGTTTGTTCATGAAAAGCAGAAGAGCAGATGTTTACAGACCTTTTTCAGGAGCCAGCCTGCAAAAACATTTTACTCTAAATGTTTTAAACATGTTTAAAGTTGCACTCCAATATCCCTGTTGTTCTAAGTTGCTCAGTGAAGTTTATAAGCTGTCAGCCTGAATAGAGTATTCGCTTTAATATGAAACATTATTAAAGTCCATCAGCCTCATTTCTGGACCCAGTTCTACCTATGTGTCTATATTCAAGGCAGGAAAATCCATAGCACCACACAAAAAGCTAATGAGACTATAAAAAAGGGCTAGCCCTCAGAAGGCTTTGCGTGATTGCTGGGTGAGGTCTGGGAACATACACTTGGCAAGCCCACAGAAACTTCGTGTTAATGGCAGTCTTCCTCTTTTCTGAAAAACAATGTTGTTTGAATACCAGCATTTGGACTAGCAAGAACTTGACAGGGAGAGGCCCAGAAGGAGTAGTGAAGCAAATGTGTTTGCCTATTCCAATAGGATTTGATGCATAGTTTCAGCATCATCTTTAATGCACCTTCTACCGGCTAGAGTGTATCTTTTATAGATTTATTATTAAGACCATATTGATTAAACAAATACAGTATTTGATGTGTTCTCTGCACACTCTCACTATATGATGCAAATACCTGTATACATACATTCAGCCAACATTCCCATTTGCTTGCATTTCCTTAGACGGCACTCCTGGCATTTTCTCCTCATATACATGTCCATCTCGCAGTTGCCTCCATTTTTACACTTGTATACTGCATTTTTTGTGATGCTTCTTCTGAAGAACCCTGCACAACACAACAGTGACATAGATAAAAGAAAACACCCAAAACGGCAGAGTAATCAAATTGATGAGCACCTCCATCTGGGTTTTCTGAATGACAAAAGCTCTGCTGCACTGCTGGTTTCTTTCAGTGCCTAGGTGACTACATTCTTGCTGTTTGCTTTGAGAATAGTATCAAAGTTGTATAATTTAATTGGGGGGTGGGGTGGGGTGTTGAAGATTGCATGCACATACATTAGGAATAAGGTCCTGGAACTGTCGGCCTTAGGAAAATTCAGACCTAAATCTGAAATATGCCTACAGCACTAGAGCTGTAGGGATGATGCCGTACAAATAGTTAGTGAAAAAAATATGAGCCTGATAAGTCTCTTGAGATACAGAACGCACCGGAAGAGAGCTGTGTAACTAGGTACACTTCCCTCAGCCCCTGGAAGCAGGAAATCCCAAGTACTGGTCTGCTTGCCTACCCGCAGGTTTAGTGTACATGTGGCCTCCTACTCTGTGTACAAGATACTCCAGCCTCTTTCACTAAATATTGTCCACCTGATGAGCTAAGCAGTCACATAACTTCAACTACACAAGCAGCTGAACTGGTATCGTTACTGGATTCACAGCAAAGTTGCACAGTGGTAACTGCAAACCACAATTGATCCCAGAAGTCTACAGGACGTTGACTCACTCTGTAGAAATCTACTATTTGGCTGCTGCCTAGCACATCTCGGAGAGAAGAACCATGGGCAAAACATGCAATGTTCCAGATAAAAAATTTAATACAATGAAAGTCATCACAAAACAGAGTCATTGCTGCCAATCATGACTTGAATGAACGTTTCCTGAATTTTTAGTGGTACTCGCTGTACCATCACTATCTTTTATGTTATCCTTCATACGGCAGATACTATTTAGCATCAGCTGCAGATGGAATTAACTCTCTATGGCACAGGGGGGAAGCTCTGTTCTCCTTCTCACCCGAGGGCAGGCTTTTGAGATAGACTCCTGGGAGCTTTTGCTGGCAGATTACTTATTTATAGTGCAATTCAAAGTAGAGCTCTGTGTAAATTTACATTAACCAAAACTATTCACAAAACTTTTGCTTTCTCCTCGCCACTGTCTGGCGCAATAAAAACGCAATTGTTTTCCAACCTGGCACTTTCATGCAGTAGGAGAGGCACCAGATAACACACAGTCTCCCACACTCAGATGTGAATCTGAATTTTTGTCCATTGAAGGACTTGTCTGCTTGTTTTCAGAATGTGTTGACCTGGGAAAACATCCTGTTGAATCTGGGCAAGATAACGTGGTAGAAGACGTGATGATTTTGCCATTGTCAGATGACAATTTCCCAACTTTGGCCCAAGTTATTATAATTGTATTATCTCTTTCAAGCACCAGTGTGTGGCTACCACTAAAACAATTCCACTATCTGGTCACAAAAAAAATCTGGCATTTCTCTGAATCTGCTTTATTTCCTGCTTGAAATCTCTTTCATACTGTTTTATTGGCTTCTTTTCAGATAAATATACTTGACTGGCACCAGTCTCCTTTGAAATGCAGATTGCTTAGAACCTTCTGCAGCCCTAGGCATTATTTTTATCCATCATTCACGTGGTGTTTAATACATTACCATTTACTGCTCAGGGAAGGGAGATAAAGGCCTGGATTTAAGCTGTAGGTTCTCAGTGTCAGTTAAAGGCAATTATTTGTTAAATTAAAACCTGTAATTTGTGACAAATATTAAATAGTAAATATTAAAAAGCTCTACTCAAATATTTTTGACATTCTTAGTCCAATTTATCACTCACCCTCTCTACAAGGTGTGTGTTTGCTTTTTCAGGGGGGAACAAAGAAAAAGAGCTTTAGTAAATGAATGTTTAAAAAACACAAAAGAATGTGAAAGAATGCAAAAATAGGGATGCAACATGATAGGAGCCAGTAGGATTCAAGTGGTCAAATATTTGCTCTTTAAAACAAGGTTTTTGGAAAAGTGAAATGAGAAATGAAATGTATATTTTTTTCACACACACAAAAAAAGTAGTTTTAACCCTACTCTCACTTCAGTTTTATCACGAAGTGACTCTTGAATCATGGTCTTCTTGAACAGACTTCATAATTAATTTTTAAATTAGCTTTTAGGTGGGAGTAAAAAAATGTAATAAATGTTCTTTACTAAAAATTACAAATTAACTTAAATTGTTTGAAATATTTTATGAGTGACCATCTATACCAGGGGAAGTTTAAAAAAAAATAAAATTGGAGATGAATCAGAAATGGCATCTGTTAGGATAATGAAGGGGCAGCCCCAAAAGGTGAAGGTTTTTCTGGCACCATCTAACTTTTATCTGATCTTACCAAATTACAAAAACCATTTGGCTGGAAATGTTGATTTTTCTTTGTTCTCTTAGCTAGTCATGAATATGATTAATTATGCCTAGAGTTGCTCCAATATTACTGATGCTGATTTTCTTATGGAAATTATGAACATTGAAGGAAGACAGCTGTTAAAAATGTAGATGAAAGCTTTGTAAATATCTCAGTTTGCCATCCTGGTGTCTAACTGCTTTGGGGATCTCAATTAAAAAGTTTTTGAAGTTCACTGTTGCTAACAAAGCACCTGCTCCACTCTGTCAGACTATCAGGGTGTACGATAGCATTCCTTCCACCTATCCTCACGTGATGGGTGCCAACACGAAGAGAAGATTAATGTAGCACCACTCTTCACAGAAAGTATGCTTGTTCTGGTGTAAGAGACATCAAGCATTATCAGCAGTGGTTTGAAGACTGCCAGAACTCTTACCTCTGCTCTCTGTAGAGGGAATTCACAACCAGTTCTCTCAGCAGAACATATTCAGTGTCTCTACTGAACAAGGGCAATTCTATATCACTTGTTCTGTAGCATCTCAAAATGGCCCTTAAAACCCAGTGCCACTATACAGACTAAGGCTATACAAAAAAGTCTTCAATGTCTATCTGCAAAGACTGTCTCAGAAATGACCTCTACAGCAGCAGGCTTTAAAGCATAATATGATGGTCCTTATACTGTAATATTGCCCATGAATGGTCCTTTATGGACAAAGACTGTGATGCTATTATTTTAGATCAAGGCAGCATTTACTAAAGTGATGTATTAGAGGTGAGAGGAACCTCGGGATAACCTCTTATTTTTCTTTCTATTTTCCTTTTTTTTTTTTTTTTAATTAGTACCACTGGCAACTATCCTCTGAGATCAAATGTTCTGCTTAAATTGTAAAATATTAATGAAATAGTTCATATTTATTTAATGGATGATAATGTATTTTTATATATATACATGTATGTGTGTGTATATTTCTGTCCATGTCTTTAGATTGCTGTTCTCATGAGGGAAGATAAATAAGATCTTAATATTGCTCTGCCCAAGAAGGAAGAATGGAGGGTGATGCTGAATGCATTATCCAAGAAAGAAATAAGAAAAACAAAACAAAATATATTCATCAGAGAGGACTGAATTCCATGCATGCTAAGTCTCCCCCTTTGAATTAGTGTCCACAGCATCAATGGAGCAGGGATACTGCAGGGTAGGCACCAGTCCTGCAGAAAGGGATCTGTGTATTATTCTGAATCACATAGAACATGAATTAACAGTCTTGTTGCTGAAAAGGAGTTAATCTCATACTTGGATGCCTGATAAGAGCTCAGCTGGCTTACTGAGCCCCATTTGTGCACTGTGTCTTGAGGTAGTATATAGCAATGTGAAAAATTGCACAGATACACAAGAATGATCAGAGGTCTAGAAAAGACAGTATTGTCTTCACCTTGTCAAACAGAATCACTGTCCTCAGCACATCTTTTTACTGAATCAGCTGTTACTTTAACCACCTCTGAAGTTTATTGTAGAAATTGAATGCATTATCTTTAAATAATTGAACTTTTACTGTGTTTGATCAAGGGTACTATTCCTTCTAATTGATGTTGCAGTCATGAAATGGAGTGAAAACATAAAATAAATTATCCCAATAAAGCAGTAAAATTATGGTTATGCAGAGTGATTCAAACTGAATTGGTAGAGAGGTGGACACATTTCCTTCTGCCATAGCTTTTAGTCTGTGTATTTACCCAGTGATCTTAACCTCACTCCTACAGACATTTTTTAAACATTCCACATTTTGTAATTGTTAGTCTTTGAAAAAATTATTAAGTCATTTCATAATCAAGTTAATAAACAGTAGGAGTAGCTTACTAACAGAATTAATGTATCATGAATTGGAACCTTTACATTAAAACTGAGTTTAATTGGGTTTATAATGACAATTAGTACAAATTAATTCATATTTTTTGACTTTGAGAAAATTCACACAGGCAGCAGAAAGAAAGAAATCTCGTATTTACTGGTATTATTGAGATAAGCATTATGACCCTTGATTGTACTTATGTTTAGAGTGTTTGACCATTTTGGTCTGTTTTGCGCTCAGAAATGAATCCACAATAGGTAAAGCAAAGCCCAAAATTAGTTCAGTCCACTGTCCATGACAATGAGCTCCACATTAAGATTAGCAGCCGTGTATTTCAGTGCTTCTGCAATGTCTGAGCTTTTAGCCCTTATCTGTAGAACGGAAACTATAGTGAAATATTTATTCACAGAATAGAATGAAAAACTGGGGCATTATTTTTCTTCCTATAGTGTACATCAGCCCCATAATTAGGTATAGTAGTTATTCCATCAGCATATCTTTTTTGTTCCCTTCTGATAAAATATCTGGCAATAATGTTTCCAATAATGCCAATCATTTTCTGTATCCTGTTTTATCCTGACACCAATTTGTGAATACTGTTCTCCTAGGAAGGAAGATTTTTATGCTATGAATACAACCTGAAGTTCCCTCCCTAGGAATAGTGGCTGTCCCTAGAAATAAGTCTAGAATTAGAAAAGCCCTTTCGTTTCACAAACCTGAGGATCCACTCCATATGCATTGGGAGCAGAGGGAAAGAGGTTCTCTGGGAACATTTTGCAGATGGGAGCTGACAGCTTTCACTTCAATACACACTACAAGAGGCACTTGGGCTGGGGTAGCAGTTGATTTTCAGGGCAATCTAGCACTGAGATAGATCCCAAGGGGGCTCCATGGGTTTGGCTCCTTCCGCAGGCACAGAGCAGGATCAACAGCCACCAAGACATCAGAGCCCTCTGCATGGAAGTCACTCTTGAGCTTACAGAGAACTAATGATGGCTTGAGAGCCGTAGGTTTGCTAACTGTGCTCTGTATTCACAGGACAACGGTGGAGGATGCAGACAGTTTGTCATGGGGAAAATACAGAATAACGCACAACATATCCAAATGGAAATCTCTACAATACTTAATGACTAGGATAAAAAATATCAAGAAATTAAAAAATAAGAATAAGAAAATCTGATAGTGCTGTGCTTAATACCTGAATAGTATTCTAAAATTGATTTCATCCTACCTTTGCATCCTTCACAAGTAAGAGCATTGTAGTGGTACCCAGAGGCTTTGTCACCACAGACCACGCAGAGCTCTTCTCCTTTCACTCTTCCTGTGGAGTGACCCAGTCTAGGCTTTTTGGCTGCAGGGATATCCATTATCTCTGTCTCCCTTGTGTAAAATGTCTCTGAGGGAATTCTTCGGAGCTCGTACATCCCAGGGGAATACCATTCCTCATGCTGCGGAGGGTAGAAGCCCAGGTTGGAGTAATAAGGTGGCGATGAAATCTGAGGCTGAACTTGGGGAAATGGCACACTGTTGTACTGTGTGTAAGGTGAAACATCTGCCTCTTGCACTGGAGAACTCATTGGCTCTGAAAGGACACCTGGAAAATAATAACGCCAAAAATAAAAATAATAATAAAAAATACAACTATGAAACCACAATTGTCAGAGAAGTTTCCACTTCCTAAGACATCTATCTCAAAAACAATAAGGCATAATCATGAAGACCATACATTCTGAGCTTAGATTTGATGTGGTCCTAGTCCTATACACATTCACTGCAAGATGTTTTCAGAGTAACCACCCATTCTCAGCCACGCCTTCATTATTGTTGGAATGTCCTGCACTGCCACTCACACACAAAAACATTGAAGATACCATGCAGCAAGTAGTAATGTTTTGTTTACAAGAAAGAACAATCCACTCCACAGAGAAGCTAGCAACCTGAATTAGGTCTCACAGCAGAATAAAAGAAATCCAAACAAAAGTAAAAAAATAAAAAAATAAAACAAGCTATAGTATTTATGAAAGTTAGATCAAGACAGAAGCATTTTGTTAATTTCTATACAATTTCAAATGAATACACTGTTGACAGGGGAAAACTGGACTGGGGAAAGAAAGCAAGGCTGAGGCTTAATTGTAAGACTAAGCAGATGAAATAAACCTTCAAGAAGAGCCTGAAAGGGGTTCCATGAAGGAGTGGGGAAGATATTCTTAACATACGTGATGAAATGGGACCTCCCTGTAAGCCATCTTCTGCAGCCTGGTCCCCAGCCCCTACAAGCCTGTGAGACTTAGAGCATTGGTGCACTTCTCGTGTGAAACACCTCCATAAGCTGGCACTATTCACCTCTGAGCCAGCAACAAACTTGACAATGGTGAATGAGCTGTGACGAGGAATTGCATCCTTTTTCTGTAAAAGTAGCTTGTAAAGTCAGTATCAAAGAAGTATCTGGAGGCTACTTTAACTCTGTCCATCACATTCTGTCTGTCGTGTTCAAAACACAACTTATATCTCGTTTTTTCAATAACACAATTACAATGACATCTAACAGATGCTAGATGATATAATTAAAAGCAAGCCCATGTCAACCAGATGGAAAACTAATTAAAAGTTATTTGCAAACTACTTCATATTTTCTGACAGTTTCTTTATTTGTTCCAAGAAGACAGTCTGAGAAAAATAGTGCATATTTCCAGGAAGATGCCAAGTCCCACTCTCAACAGCAGAATTTCTAAGGAAATCATAGATAAATGTTTGTTGGTGACCATTACTTAGCAGTGCTTCTAAAGCACTCAAAAATGTTTTTGTTGACATAAAATTGGTTTCCTGGAAAGGCTCCTTCACTTCTGAGGAATCAGAAACAATGAAGAAATGCTAACAGTTAAGGAGGAACATGTCAGCCAAGAATAAAAATCTATAGGAGGAGATTCTTCCCTCTCCTTTGTCTCACTTCAGTTAGTGACAGAAACTAACCTTTGCTTTTCAAATACTTTTTCACTTTCAAGGTCCTGTGCTCTTGCTCTGCAACTTTCTGTCCTTCCTATTTGACTGTGCTGCAGAAGTGATACAGGTGGTTTGGGTTTGCCTGAGCACTGTATTGTCCACAGCACATTTTTGCCAATAGCAAATGTGGAGATTCTGGTTCAAGAATAAGCAGCAAGATGCAAGTCTTGAAAAATGGGATATAATCCCAAATAAAAGTAATGGTGCCATTTATTATTAACAATTATTTCAGTTATGGTTGCATTTAGTTGCTCCAGAAGATGCCAAGGCCCCGGTTACTACACTAACGTATAGCAGAAGGCATTCCCCAAGCCAAAGCTTATGTCCTTTATATAAGTAATATGGAGACCTCAGACAAAACACAGGCATTTGAGGACTTCATAGAAGAGTCTGGAGGTGAAGTCAGAGCTTTGTGCATCAAAACTAAACTGTCACTGATAACTGTCAGCTGCAGCGGTGACAAAACGTGTGAAGGGTGAAGGCAGCAATGATTTGATGCTGACCTTTGCTGTTCGGTACGAAATTCTAATGCAAAGAAAGGCCTTGCAAACTATAGGTTTAATGGTGGTCTTTCTTTGATTTTAAAATGTGGTCTTTCTTTAATTTTATTTCCAGTGTGTTGGTACTGCTGTTCTTTGAGACCTTTCAAAGTACTTTAAGTACAAAAAACAGTGTTACTTTAATTGCAAGACGTTCAATCATTACACATATCATCCAGTCTCTTTGGAAAGGAATCTGTTCACCATGGAAACCTAAGCTGTCATTTGCTAGTTTGTAATTACTTAGTTGATTGAGTTTCTTAACGGAAAGTGGGAATATTCCAAAATGAAAACAAAGAAACTGTTGATTTTTATCTCTATGCCATCCACCGGAAAATTCACAAAAGCTCTATATCAGTCTCTTGAACTACTTGGGCCTTTGAAAGAACAAGAGAAGGCAACATTCGTTCCACAGCAGAAAACTATCTCAGGACTTATTAGAAAGTCAGGATTGTTAAAGAACTGCAGCATATACTGAGACAATATTGGGTATTTATTTAAACTAGTGCAGACCAATTGCATTACAGATGTTTACAAAAATCTCCATAATCATTAATTTTTTTCTGCGTCTGGGGAAAAATAAAAATCATCTGAATCAATCTATAAAGTAAAATACAAAAGAAAGAGAGAAAAAAATTCAGCTGATTTCTCTCCATGCTCAGAACAACAGAAGGGAAAAGGGAGAATAGGCAGGGTTGAGAGAGAGACTGAGAGAACACAATCTTGTTTCATGTAAAACAAGTTACAGCTAAAACTTTGGAAAGAGTATAGATTGTACTTTCATGGAGACCAGAGTGATTTTTAAGGATATTTATGTTGTAACTGTATAGGTTTTCCCACTACAGCTTAAGGCTGGTTTTTTTTTTGTTTTATGTTGACTTGATTAGTCTTCTTTGAAGAGCGTGGTGGATACTTTTATTTCATCCTTAGAACTTAGCTGACTTGGCTAAGCGAGATGCCTTTCTCTTGGTTAAGTGAGATGCCTTTTACCCAGAGCAGATCAACAACAATTGTCAAATGATGATTTTCCCACAAAATTATCAATAAGGCTAGAATTAAACATTACAAGAAATGGTTTGCTTCAAAGCATTAGTGATTTAAATCTTTCCTAAAAATATTTTGAAATGTAGAGGTGTTCCATAAAGACACTATAAATATGAAACTGTCTCATTTTTTGGTTGAAATGTCCTTTTTTCTGAGATATTTTCTTTAAAAATGAAACAAATGGTGAGGTTGAAGTAGGAACTAACTGCTTTGAAATTACCGGAGCAAAGAATTTCTATGACCCAATCCAAAACATGTGGTCTGAGCAGAGCTCCCCAGACAGCTGTGTGCACAGGGCTTCTAACAAAGGCTGGAGGGATTCTGCTTTCAGAAGCATACAGCGTACTGCACTGTCTTGCATGACATTTTAAATCCACACCAAATTTTACAATTATGCTTTGCAAAGTATATGTAAGTCTAGAACAAATAGTTTCTTATCACAAAAGAATATTAATCTTATCTTGTTAACCAGAATGCACATATGCTTTTATCAAGACATCAGAAGTAGTCTGAGATGGGCTGGTCTCGTGCCACTGTAAAGCATGAGACAGCCCACTGAAATCGCTGGAGGTGCAGTAGTAAAAAAGGAGTGAAAGTGAAGTCAGAAATGAACTCACTAGAATATGGTATTATTTTATATTTGCATAGTCTTAGCTATTTTGAAACATGTATCTGTTTTTCATTTCGGAAGCCTACTTCCTAAAATTTTAAAGACTATTTAAACATACACAAATGTATATTACTTATAGTTGATCTTTTAGGTTATATTTTATAAAAGAATGTTTTTCAATTAAAACGTTTTACAAAAGTCTGAAACATTCACCGATATCAAAGTGAAACATTTACATGGATGTGGTCACAATTTTATAAATATTTTTCTACTTTTCATCTACTTTCTATTTGCAACCGAAACACATCAGAGTTTTGTTTTTGTTTTTTTAAATTTTGCACAGATTGTTTTACATACAACTTTAAAAATATTTGATGTAGGCTTAAGTGCTTGTAGAAATGAAAAGAAATTTTCCATGTAGAACCTAAGGAAAGTGTTTTCAATTATACTGAGGTTATGTGCAGATTCAAGAATAATACAGTTTTATTCGGAATATTACAGAAAGTACGACGATATCACATTTTAATGTAAAAGTTATTGTTCCACTAAAATAAAGCTAATAGAGGAAAAAAATTCTGAGCAGGTTTGAAATATGAGCCCCTGGCACAATGTGGGATATACATGAAGGAACTTAAGGAAATAGGCACAAGATTCATGATTAAGTTATTTGGAAACCACAGCACAACCATTAATGAAATCCTGATTTAATTCCAAACAAATTATTTTCAGATCTTGAAAAACCACTTGAATTTAGCAACACAACTTTGTAACAACCTACAGTTTCAATGAAGAACATAAGATCAGATAACACACACACCTAAATGAGATCACAGAATTATCCTACCTTAGGTAGCCTTCAGTCAGACCATTTCTTGAAGAAAAATGCTGTCTTTAAGGTACTCAGTCCTTTCTCTCTTTCTCTCCTTTTCCCTAAAGACTATTTAGAAACAAAACTTCTTTGTTCTGCTTTGTCTATATCTTGCTGACTTCTTTACAGTGAGAACTTTCCTTAAGACTAGCAAAGGAGTGACACAGGCCAGAGGTTATATAGTTTACTGATTAACTTCATTACAGAGAAACTTGTTTGTAAATGCCTGAAACAATAGCAACACCTGCTCCCACCGTGAATTTACCTGCATAAAATTTGGTTTCCATTCAAGGGGGTGCCTCCACATAGCTGAGACATTTTTTTGTAACTATTTGAGTTTACTTAAAACAAAATATTCCTCAATAAATGTATAACAACATCAGGCAGTTCTGTGCAATAGATTAACCACTTCAATGTCACAAAAAGCATGTTTTTAGCTGACTGGATTAACAGATGCATTTTAAGAACAGAAATGCTTGTATTCTCCTAAACAGGCCAGAGTGCTTAGGCCTTACTGGACACATCAGATGACATAGAAGAGTGCCAGGGAGACCTCCCTAACTCAAGGCCATGTGCCAAGGATCAGTTCTCCTCTATGTCACTTAGGGGTAAAGCTATCTCTCTTTAGAGTGGACAGCACACATCTGCACTTTGAAGGCATTGCTGCTGACCTTACTCTTCTGGGCCCACATAGCCCCCCCTGTGGCTCTCAGATACTTGTGTTTAATATGTGTCATTTCAGCTCAAAGCATCTGTAATAATGTGAGGGTTCTGTTGGATGCCACCACAGTGGCATGAAGCTATGAGAGTGTGTTGCATGCCTTGGTTTGATGGCAGCTAAGATCTGAACCCACTGAGACAGTGTTAGAGGACAACGTAGGGCAAAGACATACAAACGTACTGCAGTCTTGTCCAAGCTGCCTTTTTGGGTACAGTTCCTGGAGTTAGGCCATGTCTTAAAGACACCTACTACAACAATCCAAAACAGAGCCCTAGAGCAAGCTAAGAATTGAGTAGTGTCAAGATGGACCGTCAGAGATGCTGTGCCCCTTTCATTCTTCAGCCTCTTTTATTTAGAAATGTGAATATGCTCCCTGAGACCCAACATCAGATTTGTGGCCAGAAGTACATCTGAGGACCACACCTGGAAGTAAATAGCCAGAGAATTAAGCCCCAGAGTATAAAATTACTGTGTAATTTCACAAAACATCTTGCTTTCCAGGCTAAGATCCATAGAACTCGCACATACACACAAAAGGAAGCATCACACGCATTTTGATTTTGCCTTTCTCTGTGGTGCAGCCTTCATTCTCAGAGTCCTATTCATTTGCATTATTTTTCTTGATATTTTTTTCCTCAGATTCCACACTGTTTGCTTTGGGTCTCTTCACAATAATTATTATATACACATAATTTTCTATTTTAATTTGTCTTGCTTTGTTTCTTTTTGATTTGGGGGTTTGTTAAAGGCCTAATTATCTTCTGTGCAAGGATGAAGACAGATGTTTCATCACCTGCCAGGTGGTGTTGAAGACAAATAGTTATTTAACATATCTTATGATTTGGAAGGTGTTTAATCAGTTTGGACACTTGTTTCTGCTACTATTGAAAAAAAAAATATATATATATATATATTTTTAAAGGCATAACCAGAACAAATATAAATTTATCTGAAAGGCGTGAGTCTCTTTAGTTCATCTTAGGTGCAGTTCTATGCCTACAATTTTCAGTGGCAGTTGTTGTTCTTACATTGTCAAATATTTAAGACAAGTTTAGATGTGTTGCTTTCTTTTGCCCTTTGTTACATTTCTTTTTTGTTTGTTTGTTTTGTTTATTCTCCATTGTCCACATCACTACAGATTTTAAGAGTACTTTTTCACTGCAAAATACTTTTCTCAAATAGGGACATGTACAATGAGGATAGCATTTCTTGTCACATTGTTTTGACATTACATTATAAGAAAACATTGTCAGACCACCAAAAATACTTAAAATATATCTCTAATCAAATTAAACATGCAATAGCATTGACTTATTTCTCCAGCTTCTTTTCAAAAAATCCTTCTGTCTTAATTGAAGTTTCACACTTGATATCTTGCATATTAATAATTCCTATATAAGGTGCTTTAACAGAAAATAGAACGGGGCTATTCCATTAAAGGCCTGCCACCTATGGTTTGAGTGAAATGTATATATTTCAAATGCCATACAAATATGTAAGCTTACACCCCACATTTAAAATATGAAGGAGATATTTTTGGTGTCTGAAAGTTGCCTCAGTCCCTTGTAAAAAATGGCAAGTGATAACCACTGAAAGAGAGGAGATACTGGATATATGGGTATTTAATGTATGTATTGGCCCTAAAATAGAGAACTTTCTAAGGTAATTGGAAGATGTAATCAAATATCATTTTGCAACAGTCTTTCTAGGACAGTGCTACCCCAGCTGAATTTTTAAACCTTGGAGCTAGGCTTGTTAGTGTCAGCACAGTGCTCTGCTGATGTCCTTCAGCATCATCTGGGTCAGATCTTACCTCCAGCCAATTTGGAGCAAAGCAGAGGAGCTCAATTCAGTCCATGGATACCATTGTGGGAGCATTCACAGAACAAACTAATGGCTCTAAAGTGCGCTACAAAGCTCCTAAAGGTTTTAAATGAGACCAGGATTATGGTCCTAAGTTACAGGGGTTCAAAAATTCAGGTTAGCAAATTGGACCAGTCTTCACAAAGCTGCCCCTATTTGATTCAAAGGGGCCTGTGAAATAAGAACAGGATTTGACTGAGGAAGAGAAGCACCTTAATAGGACAGGTCTCATGGAGGCCCACACTCCTCTGCAATTTCTTTCCTCTGGGATTTTTTTTTTTTTTCCCAGAAAGTGAGTATATATCTTTGAAAAGGACACTTTTTTAATAAAGGCTGATGTTTGTAAGTCAGCAATTTCTAATTTGTATTACATCAGTGCTGTAATGTGTGAGAATTTCTGTGAGAAATGTATAATCTAAGGGTCATTTAAGAGAAAAATTATTTCCTGTTTCCTTGGGTGTACAAGTCTCTACCTGACAAAACTGAATGTCAATGTCAAAAAAATGCAAGTAGTTTACAAATATAAAATTGATAGGCAACGCCAGTTCCTACAAGAATCTTGATGGAATCATGAATCACTTCACAATGAGTAATTTGTTCTATGGAATCAGTTACATGTTATTTCTTTCTTTTTTTTTTTTTTTTTTTTCCATCTCTAAAAGCAAAAGACACCAAATTTATAAAGAATTCAGTTTTGAGACTTAGCTGAGTGACAACCCACAAAACAGGACCAAGTGACCATAAAAACCAGTTGGAAGTCAGCTTAAGTGAAACAGCAAGAAGGCTAAGTCTCCTTCCTAACAGAACCCCTAATTCAACCCCTTAATACGTTATTTCTTTCTGTTACAGAAATGTCAGTTTGAATTTAATCTCCATTGTGGTAAGCTCTGAATATCTATAATGGGGGAGGCAATCCCTCTTCTGAAGACCTGAAAGTTTCTGAATGAGACATCAATGTGGAGGAAAAGTCTTTTACATTAACTTATTCCCTTGTGTTTTGAAGCTGCCTGATTCTCTTTCAAAATAATTCACTAGCAGAGGAAAAACCTAAAGATCTGAATTAGCTCAATTCATCAGGACTTTTAAAGGGATGATTGAATATAAAATTTGGCACCTTAAATTTGGATATCATCCTCTTCTTTGGGTGTTATGACCTGACATTGGAGTTAACAGATAGCAATGTTTCAGCTATTTATATGTAGGTTTTTTTTGTTTTTGTTTTTGTTTTAACTATTGGCAAAACATTTCCTCTGCTAAAAAGTATTTCTCACACAGACAAAAACAAACAAAACAAAACAAAACAAAACAAAAAACACATTTAGAGAAAAAAATACAATAACATACAGTAACGCAATGTTTTTGGTTATCTTTAATAATAGTAATTTAGGTTAGTTGCATGGAGGTGGTCCTCTTCAGAGAAACACTCCAAACTTCTAGGTGCTCTGCAGCAGGAGTGGCTCTACATTTCAGAGTCTCTCAGAACCCAAGATGCTATTCTTGTTTCAGATAGATGAAATTTAAATGTTTGCAGATTTTTCCATCATTCAAAAAGACAGAATTCTGGTCTTATTTGGCGTGGAAATTTCTGATGGGCCTACAGCACTTTCTGTGGGGGGTCTGTATTATGTGTGAGGCTCTCAATATATCATGTCACTTAACAAAGGTCTTCCTATGCTGCCAAAAGAAAGGCTAAAAAAATGTGTTATTTTTTTTTTTCTCTGAGTAGAAGACAGCTTCCCCTTGGTCACAAAATATTGACCAAGAATTCTTCATTCATTAACAAGCCCATGTTTAGCCTTTAAAAAATTAGTGGAACTGGGAAAAGGAGAGATTTTGCAGCCCACATTACACATTTTATTGTATTGATATTAATAGTGTAAGTTTTTAATAGTAATCCCACAGTTTTAATTTAGGTGAAATGACTTTCATAAATATGCATAGTATAGCAATGCAAATATATTGCAGTATATTTTTATTAGTAATTAACTGAAAATACATTTGCTTAGCTTGGTTTAAATGACGCATGTGAAGATAACATCCAGCCTGTACATTAAGTGTCTTTTTTTCTGTCCGTTAGGTATTAGAGTGTTATAATAATAACCTACTATCAGCATTGATGAGAGCAATAGTGTGAAAGATTATATTATATACACAGATTTGTTATTTATCTTTCTTTCCATAGGAACTGATGATTCAAGAAGGTTGGCATGTCTCAACTACACATCATTGACTTTGACATGATTTCAATGCATTTTCTTCTAGGTTTTCAAGTAAAGCTAAAAGAGCAAACTATCCTTAATTTGGTAACTTACCAAATAAATGAGGACCTTCAACAAGAGAAAATCCATCTGCAGTAGCTAGCTGGGGATGTCCTATTAAATTCATTTCAGATCCCATTTATTCTTCAGTTCAGGAGGAATATAATTAAGAAAAAAATCAAAAGGAGATCCTGGAAGATAGAAAACAAAAAGGATATTTAAAACAACATATTTCATTTCTGTGTACCTTTTGTAAGGCAGGATTGAGGAGATTGTTTCAATATTTACTGTAACAAAACTTGGCTTGAAGTTACAATATTTAATTAAGTCTTCAAATAAAATGCTGCATATAGTTTGTTTGTTTTTTCCTTGCTGTGATGTATCTTATTTGCCATCCTTCTGCTGTTCAATTAAAACCAATGGCAGTTTATGCTTAACCTTACTCAAATATTCACAGACTGAAACACTGGGCTGACCTGCTGAGGACACGCTGCCCAGCCCCTTTCCCAGGAAATACTAATTGTTTGCATTATTTTTTCATCACTCTTTCATCATTTCTTTGGTTTCACTTACTGAAAAAGAGCGAGCTTATGGTTAGATCAGAAGACTCCAAGTCAGGAAACTTGAGTTTAATTTCCAGTGACTGGCTCTTTATCGTGCCTTGGGTAATTGCTGGCTGAAGAAGAGAAACGGTGGCAGAAACCAGAAAGCAAAGCCTTGCTCTAATAACCAGGCTTACCCACCTCCTCCCTTTATGGTCTCAAGCAGCCATACAACTCTCTCACATCAGGAAGTTGGGAGATGTTTGTGCCTGGTCACTGGCATACTTTCCTAACGGGTAAGAGCAGCTGCTATCTCCCAAGGTTGACATTGGCACCGAACCCAGAAAACACAACGGGGTCGTCTCCTTCCCGCTCCAACCACTAGGGGTTGGACCCTGCCATGGCCTCCTACTGAAGTGGGGGCTATAGCTAGGGCAGCACTGTGTTCAGGACAAAGGCATACCAAGAGGCTCCCATACCCAGGTCTGGCCAGTTTGGGTGGAGGAAAAGAGGCTGTGCTCATGTGGGTGAGCTGGGACAGCTCAAGGTTACATTTGGGGCAGCAGAAGAACAGAGCTCCAGGAAGGAGGTGTCACAGGGGCTCACACAGGCACCAAGAAGATTCTGAATAAAGTTGATAAAAAACTTTTTTTTTTTTTTTTAAAAAAGCAATTCTTTCTTTGTTTTCATTCCCATGGGATTGTCCCTAGGACTATGTTTCCACTCACAGTAGTCGTTTGAGAGATAGAGCCTGGTCTGCTTCCCAGTGAGGGCTCAGTGTGTTTCTCTAGCAAAAGTGAAGTCATCTGACAAAAATGTGAATGCAGCAGGAGGCCCCAGAGCTGAGCAGACTGGGAAGTAGTTTGCAAGACCAGCAAGCACACTGTGTAATTATATTCAGATTTGTCCACAAGGATTCATTAAGTTCTTTCTTAACATAAACAAAGGCCCTCTAATTAGACAGATGCATCTTAAATATCTGCCCATAGATAATTTAAACAGTTTACTCAGAAATGTCAAAAGCTGCTTGTGTCACAGACCAGATACGGGTCCTGCAGCAAATAACATGTAAACACACAGTCTCAAATCTAGCACAGAAACAGTTTTGCATCAGCAAAAAACTCCACATATCTTGGGATGGGATTTAACAACTGGCCCAGCCATCCCAGCAGGCCCACATCTACTTCCAGCCATGTCACCATCTCCATCATATTTGCTGGGGAAGGTATCCACTACCAAAACACCTCAAGAAAAGGGAATGGGGGGTTCTCTTACAGCTCCTTTCTAAGGGTCCTACGATGGACAAGACAGCAGCACAGTCAGGACTTTTATAATGGGAAATTATAAAGAGAAAAATCAAAATCAGACATCTTCAGAGGGCTTCTGAAGTTTTCTCTGGATTTTCATGCTGAAGATATGAGAGAGGCCATCCCCACCCTGTCGTCAAGTGCAAGCCCATTAATAGATTTCTTACAGCCCAGAGGAGTGCAACTCTGTCAGTTCCTTGCAGGATTCTCTCTCCCTGCAGCCAAACTTGAAGATGAAGTTCCATCACTACTGTTACTTCTCGTGTTTCTTTATCAGATTTTATAAGAGGAGCTAACATTGCTATGTCTGAAACGGTGATGTTGGGATTGTGATTTTCTATATGTTCATACAAAACCTAGAACTTATCTTCTTAGGGAATTTTGGGCATTATATCAAGAAATTTTAAACAGAGTCCCAAAAAGACATCAATTGCAAAGTATTTTGGTATACAGTTAGATATTTAATGAGCAGTTTCTTAGATTATCAGGGATATAACCTACATCTCTCTAGTCTGTGCTGCAAATAGGGAAAAGAAAGCAAGCTGCATTTTCAGCCCTAATATTTTGTTTGTATTTTTACAGCCTCTGAGCTGTATATAAACATTTTTGTTCCTTTCACGCTATCACATTTTTTGTTTTGTTTTGTTTTAACACCAGTAATTAACATCACTCTTTAACCTCAAGGTAGACTTCTTAGAATCTGTTATTCTTTATACATACACACACGTCATTAATAGTGCCTTGTTCATGGTAATAAATTTGGGGATGTATTTAGTACAATTTCTTAGTATGCTAGGATATTATGAATTTTATAACTCCACCTCTCCTACCACATTAATTTTGAACTGGATGAACTCAGTTCCAGTCAAATATTCATGACGATTTTAGAGTTCCTTTTTTTATTTTATTTTTTATTTTTTTTTAATAGATAAAAAGATAGATAGATATACTTCATTTCCCTTAATATATTCAGCTGATGTAGGCCATTTACTGGATTTCATGAAAGAAATTAATCCTATTTTCTGAGGATTTCTGCAATGCATAGGAGAGGATCACCATTAAAATGCTAGAAATATACCTTCCGTTACAGGTAGCTTTGCTATTGTAAGTTTTCCTGAACACCAAACTCTTCATTAAATATTGATTGATATTTTGCTTTGATATGCTCATGAATCCAACCTACTGTGAAGCATCTATCCTGTTAGATTTATACAATTAATTTCATTAGTAATTTAAAAACAGCAGCAACTGATTTCCAGCTCTCAGACCTACACCACATACAAAATACAGAGCATTTAAACATCTCTTCTTTCACACATTCAGTTCTAGAAAATAGTACAGGCCACCAGAAGTCAGTGTTGCAAGCCATCATAGACCCAGAGGTAGACTCCTCTGGTTTCAAAGAGCTGCTTCCATGACTTACGTCCTGTTATTAGCCACTTCTCAGCCTAATCCTCCTAGGCCGTTGCTGCAGTTAAACAGCTGGGATCCCAGTTTGCTGGAGCTCCCATGGCACAACTCCAGGAGCACTGCTCTGGCTGGCAGGGTAGTCCCACCCAGCAGACATACAGAGGTACCCAGTACCCAACTTGCTGGTGACACAGCCAGGTGACATACAGTGCCATCTGCAGCACAGTACCTATGCACAGAACCTCTCTGCAGAAATATTTTTTCCAAAGATAGAAGGCTTTTTGGTTTGATGACAAAACTATGTCATCTCAGTTTCCAGAATCAGTTCATTTATATGAAGTGCGATCAGCAACTACTCTCTTAATTCAGGCTTCTTTATCCACAAAACTCACAAAATTGTGAAGTGGTTCTTGATATTCTCACCTTTGGTATGACTAAACTTTCATAGTTATTTATACCTCCTGTTAGTTTCCTTACATGAAGTGTATTTTTATCTACTTCTATCTAGATTAAACTCAATTAACTTAGCATACCTGACTGATATTTAATGCATTCAGCTCTGGGACTCCCAGCACAAGGAGGACACGTATGTATTAGAACAAGTCAAGAGGAGGGCCACAGGGATGACTGGGGGCTGGAGCACCTCTCCTCTAAAGACAGGCTGCGGGAGTTGGGGTTGTTCAGCCTGGAGAAGAGAAGGCCCCAGGGAGACCTTACAGTGGTCTTCCAGTACCTAAAGGGGGCCTACAGGAAAGCTGGGGAGGGAATTCGTGTCAGGGAGCGGAGTGACAAGACAAGAGTAATAGCTTTGAACTGAAAGAGGGTAGGTTTAGATTAGATACTAGGAGGAAATTCTTCACTCAGAAAGTGGTGAGGCCCTGGCACAGGTTGCCCAGAGAAGCTGTGGATGCCCCATCCCTGGAGGTGCTCAAGGCCAGGCTGGATGAGGCTTTGGGCAGCCTGGTCTGGTGGGAGGTGTCCCTGCCCATGGCAGGGGGAGTGGAAACAGGTGATCCTTAAGTTCCCTTCCAACCCAAACCATTCTGTGAGTCTGTGTTCCATCCTGATGCATAACTAAAAAAAATACTCATCATATCAGGAGAAAAGCTGAAATAAAGTTAATAGGTGCACAGGAAATCAATAGTGCTCTTCAAAATAAATACCTCTCAAGAGAAATTAAGAGTCATGATGTAAGTAACAAAGCAGTATTTTAAAGAATTACTTTAGCTAAGTTTATTCAAAAAACTATTTACTCCACCTTTTGAGATTATTTCATAGGGTTAAATTATGCACTAAAGAAAAAGATCAGAATATATAAAGTAAAATCTATGCCCATTTACTTGAGATTATTTTCACCAATTACATGTTAAGAGCTTCGAATTACACAATTTTATTACACACACTCTTTAGCATATTTCAAAACAGTCAGTCAATGCATGTCTATATATCTGATGTTTAACATCAAAATTGAGATACATATGGTGAAATAAGTCACATAATACAGTATATATGTACATGCATGTTTATTCAGCTTTCTTATGGGTTATATGTTCCTGGGTGTATTCCTATATATATGTATACACAAATGCACTTGCATGTGAGTGTAGGTTTCAGTTTTATTGTGAAATCTTATCAGTGGACTGCCTCTGACCCTTCTACAGTCAATACCAAAGCTTCTCCTGGCTTCTGTGTAAGCAAAACCAAGCCTCTTAATGAAGTAATTAAAGTCAAAATCAACTGGGCTCACTGAAAGACAAAAGCATTATAGACCCATCCTTTCAGGTAAAATAAATATGTGTAATCATCAGAAAGGCTCCATAAAAATCAAATTGAATTTTACCTTCAGAAAAAAATGATTGAATATTTCAAGTTCTCAGTAAAGACAGATGTATCAAAGCACTGGCAAAAAAAGATTACAAATAGTGAGATACATTTCCTTCCTTCTGCCCTGTAATTTTGTCCTATTCTTTACACATCTGGCTGCCAATTCTCAAAGAGAAATTTCTGTAACAACATTAATCTATGGCCTGATCCACACACTGTTAATATTAATGGGAATATTCCCATCTAGTTCACAAGCTTTTGATCTGGCCTCATAGCCTTTTTGTAGAATATTTAATGTGGTGCCTCACATATATGAAAGGCTTTTTTATTTGCCTTCTTGTTTGTTGTAAACTGTATCAAAGACATGAAAGCGTTACGAAGATTTGCACTCCTCGTTTCTAGCCTTTTGCTGCCAGAGCGCTTTGGCATGCATGGCACCATTGGCAGCTACGCAGCAACTGATGCAGTATACAAGCAAAAATACCAGCAAGCTTGAGAACCAAGGGCAGGACTGTTACTGTGGTTGGTTGAAATTTACTGTGTGTTTGTTTGTTTTGTTTAAATATGATCTTTAAAATCAAAGGAACAAAGCAATAAAAAACACAGATGAAGTGTGGGATATTCACGCAGCTTGTGTTGAGGGAAAATGTGAATCTTCATATCAGGCACAAGTAGAACTGAAAACTCTGCCAAAAGAGTTGATGCCATTTCTGAACCTAGGCATGTAACTTCAAAGAGTGGGGTAGCTTTTGACTGTCCCTGGGATGCACTAAATACCGTTTCTCTGCACCTTTCCTTCTCTAGCACCTTTTTCCTGGCTCACCTCATAAGACTGCAAACTTTCTATCTTAACCTGTATTTGAACTCCCTTCTAGCCTAGCGGGACCTCCATCTAGTACAAGTCTAAACTATCTGTAACATGAGCAATAGAAGTAAATATAAATTTAAGTCAAATCTGTGCCACTCTTGGACTATTCTGAAGATAAATGGCTAGCGGGAGCATTCAAAATAAACTATCATTTTCTTAAAAAAACAGCAAGAGATTTAAACAGTAGCCACTTGAAATGTGAAACCCCCTTTCGCTTGTACTAGTTTTGTGAAATAAGTACTAAAGTCCCGGACTTCGGAAGATGCACCTGGAATCTGTACACAAGACAGTTAAAGAAATTACATAAAACAAGTGTAACTATCCCCTCCCAGATCATTCCATTTTCCCATTAACCACTTTTATTTTTTTTTCTTTTCTAAAAATGAAAAAAAAAGAGCAAACCAGTACAATCATAAAGCTGAGGCACATAATTAACTAGATTGCGTTACTGAAGGAAAAACTTATGTCAAAGTTAAGCTTTCTTTTTTACTGACACACAGACACTGATCTCAGCTTTCTAATGACAAATTCCGACACTGTCATTTTTTTCCATAACCTTAACATGTTTCCCAAGCGGAGTTTCTGCTTTTGCACCAGTTTTACAGATTAAATCACTTCTCCATTTATTATTCTTCCATAAATTATTAGTTTTAAAATTCCCTCTTTTCTGGCCAAGAATCCATTAACATACTCTAACTAATTCAGAGGAGAAAATTTTTCATACTACACAACTTCACAGCAAAATATATTGATTTAAGGAATTATTACTTACTGTCCTTTTCTGCAAGATTGTGGATGGCAGGATGTAAAACAGTTCTGCACTCAGTTCAGTATCCTAGTGATTCTCACACAGGAACATTTATGTTTTGTTTTGTTTTTAGGTTTAGCAGAAGCCTGTAGTGATAACACAATGAATCAAAGCTTGGGCTCATTGGCTCAGTGCCCTAATGGACAAGGATTACTCATTAACAATTCTTTCTTTGCGAAACTTCCTAAATGCAGGCTGTATTAAAATGTTGTGAATCCCAGCTTGTCCATCAAGACAGAGACTTGAAATTCTCATTAATACTCTGGCTGGGTGCAGGGGGGCGGTTGGCTCAAAAGGTGGGGTAATAGCACCATGTTGTTGAAAAGTGTTGTGCACTTTTCATGCACACATACATTTTTACGACACTCTCAGCATCTTTTTCTTTTCCAGCCAAGGAATCCAAAAGGCATTCCAAAACAGATACTTGACTTTTAAGTATTTCTGTTATATTTTACGCTTATGAGGGCAATTGAGCATTTCAGAGTATTACACCAAGTACTGAAGAAGGAGAATCATTTACAGCATTTCAGGGATTTGGGGACACTAAAGTTCAGTTCCCAGATCTCCCACACTCTCTAACAAACCACATCATTTTGATTTGGGCTCATCCCATAAAGCTTTAGGAGTGAAACTGAGACCCTTTACTTTAAGCCTAGCAGACTCATGCACCATTTGTGCAAAAAGGGAAGAAATTGGTACCTGTAGAAGGTGAATCAAATCATGGTTGCACTGCACCTGAAAATGCTGATCTCTTGCTACTGACAAAAATGTAGCCTTGAACAAAAATGTCCTCACTTACCCAGTAGAGGAATAAAATAAAGGATGAATGCAGGCTGTTCTGTTACAACATCACACCTACACAGCAAGAGTAATAATTCTCTGTTCTGTATTGACAACATATCCTCTGGGAATCAGTTGATTTGGCAATGGAATTGAGACAAACTTCAGCCAGAAGGACAGCTGGCAGCATCACTCATGGTTAATGAGTTCATGTCTGCCCCACAGTATATGTTCTCCCTCCTTCTCTTCTTCATATTTGCACTGCCTGATCAAGAGTGCATACACAAAAGCTGTGCCTCCTACTCCAGGAGAGAAGCATTGGGCAACAAACACATTCCTTTCTGGGAGAAAGGTGAGAGTTACTGGCCCTGAAGTTATCAACAGTAACATTCCTTTCCATTTAAGAGGAAATAGAAAAAAAAAAAAAAAAGAAAAAGAAAAAGAAAAAAACATTATAAAAGGTGTATTCATCCTCAATCCTCATGGAAACTGGAACTGTCTATCTTTCTCTTTAAAATGTAATTATGTCTTTCTCATATTCTTTCCCTTGCAGAATCACCTGGTAGCCAAACACTCATGGGTCTGTCAGGTTTCTGAAGAGATCAAAGCCATAAGACTGGACACCACTGTTTTCAGGGGCTTTTGCCTGCAATTCATTCTACCAGGCACTACTAAGGACATTTAAGACCAACGTTATCTCAGTCCTCATGAAGAGTCCTTCAGACTCTCTGAATGTCGTCACCACTCTAAATGATGAGATTTCTGTTTTACAAATTCATGTTTAGCAAAATTGACAGTGCTTGCTAAGAATTCTTCCAAAATGGCCTGGCCCACAGGAGGCAGGTGATCTCCACAACTCAGACCATGCCAACATCCTATTTGACACTTTTCAGTAAATGTCCACTACAGTAGTGTCTAGGAAACACATGCAAAAAATAAAAAATAAAAAAAATGCTTTCTTCAGTCATCTTGAGGCCAGTAATGGGATTTGCCCTTTAGCAGGTGAAGCAGCAGAAGCAGCATGAAGATGTCCAACAAATGTTATGTTATGTCATATGTCATCATATTATGTCTCATCTCTTGACGAGTCCTGAAGACCTAAAATCCTTTTTCAGCTTTCAGTTTCCAGCAAGTCTGGTCCTAGATATTTAGTGCCATAGCACATTTGCTATTTAGAAGACCTTAGAGACCAACCTTCTGTTAAGACTTCCACAAAAAACATTTTTCACTCACTGTGTGGATGCTGTTTTACAGACAGAGAAGAGCTCACAAAAAATAAAATAAAATAAAATGAATCAAAATTTAATATCTCCATTCACCAATTAATTTGTTGCATTAAAATGTTTTTCCTTTCCCCTACAATAATAAAAAGGCAAGTGGCAAAGTGATGCTTTGTCCACTAATCAATACTTTCAACACATTATTGGAAAAAGCAAAGAAAGAATCCACACAATCAAAAAAGATGTTGCATGTAGCAATGACGTGGCATTACTAGTTAAAGCCAGGTGTTCATATTTTATTGTGCCTGATGTGCAAATGAAAATTTAATAAAAAGCAGTTAGAGCAAAACAAATGTCTTCTGTAGTGTAATGAGACTATCTAAACAGCATTAAGGGAGAGAAGTGGGAGGAAAATTATCCAAATCCAGCTACCTATATATAGAATATCTTTTCTAAATGGCCCACTCAGACCATGCTGTGCCCCAGAACAAGCCATTGCCTTTAGCTGGGAAAGTTTCTGACTTGGTTATAAACAGTGGCCTGGCCACTGTACAACAGAGTCACCCGCACCTTTTCTTGCATCCCTTCAGCATTCTGTTTTTATTGTTGCTGCACAGAGAACACAAGTCATTTAAATCACTTTTGGTGTCTGTCTACTTGGGCTGGCCATTCCTTACTCTTAGGCACTCTCAGAAATATCACTGTTCATCAATGTAATGAAAAGGAAGGATTTTATTTCTTGAAGGATAGCCAAAATTATCAGCAGCTTACAATAAATTTTATCATACAAAGATAATTAAGTAATCTTAATAGATAAGGGTGCTTCTGTACTGGTTAAAAAAATAGGAAAGAAATGGGAAGCAAAGTTTCAGTGAATTAACCCTAGCAGTTGTTTATCTTTTTTTCCCCATCCTGTATTTCAAAAGTGGAGAATTAACTCCACTTTTAAGATTAGCTTTGATTATTGAATAAGCCTTTCACAGACCTGAACCTTTTAGTTATAAGTTGCTCTCTGATTATGTAGTATCTAAATAGGGATGAATTTGTTCAACAATTGTATGTTTTGCACTGATGTAATGCAGTATTTTGTCTTTATCACTCACATTTTTAGTCATGAAACTGTAAGATGACCATGGAACAATCAGTCCTAAGGGGGGAATTCCTCTCTGATGGCAGGCAGTTAATAGTTAGCTAGCATGCTCTGGCAAGAGGATATATGTTATTAACAAGATACCGTCTTACAGCTGACGGTGCAAGGGAAGAGCTGAATATATGTGGAATCAGCAACAGAGTCAGATAATGCAATTCAGTATGTGGAACATGGTCTACCTCCCTGTAGCTGACTGCAACTGAAATTCAGAATATATTTTGCTATAAATAGGTTCCAGTTATTCCATAACATCAGATTCTCTCATTTATTTTAAATTTTAATTAAGGCACTGATACTACATGCATATATTGTTCTACTTCCTGCTAGGGGTTACAAGTTTAAAAGTTACTAAAGGAATCACAGCTAAGTTACTAGAAGAAACTCAGTTAAATATGTTCATACAGTATTAGCTGATAAGAAGTCCTGCTAGAGGCTTCAAAGTAAAGCTTTTTCCTCTTGATATTTTGATGTTATACAGTAAGACAGTGATTGAGTTCAATAAGGGTTAGCCTTCATTTATGTAAATATTTGGAGAGAGAAAGAAAAATGTGAAATGCTGATCTATTCCAGTAAATGAATGTACTACCCTTTCATTAAAAAGCAGTTCTTTTAAACTAAATGTCAAAGGTGATGAGTGAAGTATCATTAATAAATAGATATCGGGATATTTTTAACTGGGCTTTTAAATTGTTGTCTGAAACATATGAAGGAAATTCCTTCTACAAACATTTAAACTTCAACTTGTTTTTAACAATGTGTTTTGCATCCAGGGAAAAGAAAGATGTTTAACAGTAGTTCAATTGCTAACAAGAAGCCATTTATTTTAGGATAGGGGAGGAAGTACAGTCTGCATATCATGAATGGACTGTGTAAGCAATAGACCTTTGGAGGTGTAGGAGGAGTGTCCACTAATGCAATTTAGCAAGTCAGAGTCACTATTGGCCTTTTAAGTTGTCTATTCCTCTGTTCTGTACTTTTTGTTCTAGAAGAGGAATTACCATGCTCTGAAGCATGGCACATAAACAACTGTTCTCATTGCATTGCTGCACCCTAGATGGGGGCCCAGAGCTCAGGAGAACTGCCCCATCCTACCCCAATAACTCCATGACCACCCAGGGCACAGGGGGCTATCCTGTTTGGTAGTTGATAGAAAGCTCATTATATCTGCCTACACGTCCAGAGGGAAGGGAAACATCAGATTTGGCTGTGAGAAGTCATGCAGGATTCAGTTTGGAAGAAACTGCATTCTTCCTTATGCAAGGAAGACATTTGTGGGTCAGGGATGAGCAGGGCTGCTTCATGAGGAGAAGGAGTCAAGAACCAAAGATAGTCCCACAATGGCTGAGCAGGGCCCAGGTTCTGATAGCAACAGGCCCAGGAAAAGCAGGGTAGCAAATCAGGCCCCACAGCCCATCCAGAGATCAGTGAAGGCCAGGTATAGAACTAGAGATACATTACCTGCAGTGTCAGCCTGATGTCACCCAGGACTAGAGATGAAGCAGGCTACGGCTCATACCCACAGTCAACCACCTACATTAAGCCAGCACAGGAGAAGAAACCAAGCACACCCCATGCTTTGCTCAGGCCAGGAATGAAGGCCCTGGCTTGAGCTTAAATAGTACCCTGACCCAATTGGCTCTGTGTATGGGAGGCCCCAGCAGAGGACAGTCAGGGCCATCAAGACCTATTAATGTCCTTTGGTTCCTGATGTACAGTTGCTCTCAAAGCCTTCACTGATTTTAAGAGCAGCTTGTTTCTTTTTTCCTGTCAGAAGTAGGACAACTGGTGAACACAGTTTCAGACATCTGGAACAGGATTAGACCCCTAATGTCCAACTTGTGCTGGAAAGACTAAGATGAAAAGTCCATGTCACAAGTTCAGCTGAAGAATATTTGTGACTCCACTCACCTAAGAAAAAACAAAAGGGGCTGAAAATTAGATAATTTTGGATCCTGGACATAGATGAAATTTGTCAAATTCGGAGAAGTGAGAAAGTATATAACCTTTATCTTTTGATTATCCCCATCTTAATTCCAACAGAGGCATCCACAAATGTGTTTGTAGAGCCCTTCCCACCCCAGTGTAGGGAATTTTGGTGAGATGACTGACTGAAACTGCACAGCTCATAGATACGTTCCAGCAAAGAGGCCATGGCTTTCCCAGAACAATGGTATCCTTAGCCACAGGGGCCCACAGAGGTACAAACAAAGCATGAGGTACAGCAATAGTGCCCTGCTGTGACACACATGAAATGCTCATTAATCTGGAGTAACATTGGCTATGCATGGTTATGTGGGGTGCAGTAAAGAGCAAGTGAGTAGGCAATGCCTGTGTACTGGGGACTAAGAAACACAGGTGAAATGGAGGACAGTAAGGGTGAACACAGACAGCTGGGCAGAGGATCCTTACTCCATGCACTAGGGCCCAGGTAACTGATACCATCCTCTTGGCAGCCACCTCGAAAACAGCTGGTACTGAGGAGAGAAGGAAATCTGAAGGATGAATAAAAGTGTGAAAGTTGAAGAAGGGAATGTTAAACAGTAGATCTTGGGAGAATTGAGGGATTCAGTTTATTTTCCTTTCTTTTCTTATCTTCAATTTACATCTTGCCATTCTGAAAAAAAAAATATATTACTTCCCTTTATGGAAGAAAGAAATTAAATGCAATAGTAATTTTATTAGATTTAAACAACACAAACCAGGAAATGCAGCTGTTACTTATCTCATAGCAGTATTAACATGGGCTCACTATAAAGAAAAGCTTTATTTATCAAAACCTAATCTGAATACCCCTTTTGTCCAAAATTGGGTTATATCCCAAAACATGAACATTTGCATTGGCAGATCCCTCATTTATTTCAAATCTCACTTGGCAGATATATTTCATGTTCCCATCTCACCCAACAACAGAAATAGTATAACAAAAACATGTTATCTAGAGTAGATTATATGCATGAGAAAATTGTATAGTTCTCTTTCTGTCTTTGATGATGCCTCCTGCCAAACCTTGACAAGGAAGAGAGTCTTACAAATTTTTTACTTTTGGGGTTTGCCTATTTCTATAAATAGTTGTTTAGGACTGAGATAATTTATGTGAAAAAGTGGAAAAATTGGTTCAAAGCATGACACTGTTCCTCCCTCTGCATGGGCTCCTCACAAATTTGGAGCCAAATTAGAAGTTCCTATCATTTCCCTCCAGGTTTCCACAAAATTGCCTCAAGCTAGGGAGGGAATGTGGTCTCCCTCTCTTCACTGACAAGTTGTTCCCCAGAACTGGTGTTTCCCCTGAGCAATGGAGTGTCCTGCCAGGAGGATGAACCCTGCTCATACAGGAGGCTGCTCTCAGCCTCAGTAGCTAATCCATGGCAGATTAAGTCCTCGAGAGCCTTTATGATTAGTCACAATGTTCCAACATCTTATTTTAGACGTACTTGTATTTCTTGAGCAAATAAACCAATTACCACAATGGGAAAGGGGAAAGGAGAGGTGTTTCTTTCACAGAAATAGTGGCTAGGAAGTTCTTTTGAACAAAGGCTGAACCAAGCAGCTGGTATTGGTGTTAACACTTTTGTCTAGCAAGACCTAGTGGAGAAGTGGGCTCCAGCAGCAATCAGGAACCCTCTTACGAGCCACTTTGATGTACAGAACTGCTCAGTGAAAAATTCTCCAGGCCACATGAAACAGCCTCTATGTAGCACGGAAAATTAAGTCTTGCTTTCTGATCTGGTTTGGCTCCATATTTGTGAGGAGACTGTACAGAGAAAAGAACAATGCCATGCTTTGAACTGCTTTTTCCCACTTTTTCACATAAATTATCTCAGTCCTACACACCTATTTATAAAAACAGACAAACTCAAAGTCATGAATTAAATTTGAGTGAAAAGTTAAAACAAGACAGAGCAAATGATCAAGAACTAGGGAGCTGCTGTTCTGGTTATCATGTGGACTACAGCTGAGTCTTAGCTGCAGACAACTTATATATGAAAGTTGTTTGGCTGAAGCATATGTGTGTGCATATGTGCAGGTGTTGCTATTTCTACTCAAAGGAAACAGAATCTGCACCTGTGATTAACAAAGAAATTAATGTCACTGACACCTGAGGGGCAAATATTGTGCCCTTTTTTTTTTCCAGTACTTTTCCCTGTAATATCTGCTAATGATAAAAAACAGAAGTAGAAGCTGATGAAAGCATCAAAGGCACCAATAACTAGAACAACAGTATGATTATTAGATACAATTAATGCTGTTCTAAAGATGCTGTTCTAAAGCTATTAAAATGATGACTTCCCACATGTAACACTTGTTCATGTAAACATAACAAAAGGGATTCCTTCCTTTATGCATGGAAATTACACAGATGACTATTTCAGATTGGATGTTTCATTAATGTGTAGCCAATAAATACACATCCTGCCAAATAGAAGATTGATAGAAGGGGAAACAATCATTGTAGCAACATCAATTTTTAAGAACAGAAAGTATTTTTCTCCTGAGTATGTGGTATCAACATGGAAGTATACATAAACCCTGAAACAGCATTGTGTTTGCTGCACATCCAACTCATTCCAGGGAGGGCCAAAGAAGGGCATACCTAACTCTTACCGTTTTCAATTTAGTCCAAGAAAGATAACTCAAAATTAGAAAACGTTAGGGAACTGCTTTTGTCCCAGTGAGAGAACCACTATCCAAGTAGGTAATGAGCGCCTTGAACTATGCCAGATATTAGTGTCACTGCTGTAGCACAATACCCTCTATATTCAGATGTTTGCTTGAAAAATCATCAATTCTTAAATCTTTTAGGAAAATATAGCAAAGCATAACCATGTTGTACTGTAAAGTTGGATTAAAAATTAGATATACCAAACACGTGCCTCTCCTCTGGCATTAAAATTTATACAAAAATAATTTGCCCAAGAAATATGATAATGAATGAATATTGGAGACTGTAATTAAGTGGTAGCACAAAAAAAGACAAACCATCACTGAAGCTGCAAATCATTTCAACTTACAACTCAGAGAAGTATATTTTATATACTTTATACTTTCTAAAGAGCTTTTGAAACTATCATAGTTGATACTTATTTTATCAGTTTAATCATTAACTCATTGCTTAACCTGTCTTGTTACTTAGGTCTTTAAAAGTCAACAGATAATAAAATGAAATAAATAAAACCTTTGTCACTCATTCCTACATCGTTTTACGTAACCCTCCTAAATATGAGTTGCAACAGAAACCTTTGAACAGCATGCCAGTAAAACGGACTGTATTGCAAAGAAGCTGATAAAGTCTTATTTGGAATATTGTCAATATATTCCAGGAATTTAACTGTATGTAACTAGATACTTTAAGCTTCTTGAATGTTATAAATCTTTGTTCCGTAAATAATGCTCTCCCTTATTTCTTCAAGTGGAAAAGCTTGATCTATAATGGCCCAAATAACTGTATTCTTTTCTGAGGTTGCCAGCAAAAATGGGCAGAGGCATGATGATTTCTGTAATAGGAATGTCAGCCAGCAAGTGCTGAAATGAAATGAGACCTTCACTGCCTTTACACCTGACCTTGGATTACTTCAAGGCAATAACTGAGGTGTGAAAAAGCACTATTTTCCTGTAGCCACCCTTCATCCCTCCACTTAGTATCACAGTGTAACAGTATTTTAGCAATCTACTTCCTAGTCCGGATTTTTAGAAGTGAATTAAAAATTTATAGTGCCTCCATTTTTTAATTTTTTTTTATTTATTTTTTTCCTTATAAGGTGGATACTCACTCAGTTCTTGCTGAAAAATTAGCTGTTCCCTAATGCAACATGGGGGAAAACCAAGGGTAATTACAGGTCTGTGTGCAACTGCTGGGCTCTGATTTCACTGGGATACTAGAGACATGGTGGGATAGTTCACAGTACTGGAGTGCTGCCTTGGATGAATACAGGTTCTTTAAGAAGGGCAGAGCAAGGCAGTGAGAAAGTGGAATTGCCCTGCATGCAAGAGCAGGAGGAATGCTTGGAGGTCTGCCTTAGAATGGAGTAGGGTGCTATGGGAGACGGTGCTGAAAGACTATCAGGCTTGTACAATGACAGGTCTCTCTTGGTGAACAAGGGGAGAGCTTTAAACTTCACTTTAGCAGGGCTTTCAGCACTGTCTCCCATAGCATCCTAATTGACAAAATGATGAAGTACAAACTTGATCAGCACACAGTGAGGTAGATAGGAAACTGGAGAAACTGTTGGTCTCAAGGAGTTGTGATCAGCAGCATGAAGTCCATCTGGAGGCAGTCATTAGTGATGTACCCCAAAGGTCAGCGTTGGGGCAATAATATCTTCCTTAATGGCTTGAATGATGGGACAGAGTGCACCCTCAACAGCTTTGAAGAAGATGCAAAATTGAGAGGAGGTGTTGATACACTGGCTGAGTGTGTTGCCATTCAGAGGGGCTTTGGCAGGTTGGAGAAATGGCCTGAAAGGAATTTCATGAAGTTCAACATAAGGAAATCCAAATTCTGCACTTGGGAAGGAGTGACCTGTGCATCAGTAAATATTGGGGACTAACCGGCTGGGAAACAGCTTAGCAGAGAAGGCCCTGGGTGTCCTGGCGGGCAACAAATTGAAGATGAGCCAGCAATATGCCCTCATGGCAAAAAAGGCCAGCAGGTCAAAGGTGGTGAAACCTCCCATTAGCCCCAGTCAGACCCATCTGGAGTGCTGGGTCTAGTTCTAGGCTCCCCAGTACAAATAGGACACAGACTTGCAGAAGCAAGTCCTGTGAAGAGCCATGAAGATGTTTAAGGTGTTGAGACATTTGATATACAATGAAAGGCTGAGAGAGCTGTGTCTGCTCAGTCTGGACAAGAGAAGGCTCAAGTGGGATCTCATCAGTGTGTATAAATACCTGAAGGTGGGAAGTAAAGAAGACGGAGACAGACTCTTCTCAGTAATATTCAGTGACAAGATGTTGTTTTTTAATACAGCAGGCAGCTAAGTATCACACAGCCATTTGCTCAATGCTCCTCCAACCCAGTGAGATGAGAGAGAATTGAAAAAATAAAATAAAATTGCAAGAACTTACGGGTGGAGATAATGCCAGCTTAATACAAAAATATAGAGGGGAAAAAAAAAAAAAAGGAAAAAAAAAAAGGGATGCACAGCACAATTGCTCCCCGCCAGCCAACCAATGTCCAACCTGCTATGCTGAATCTAGCATAGCAGGGCAGCAGGAGAAGCTCAAAAGTCCTTCATTTAGTGTAAGCATTGCTCAGCAACAACTAAAATGTCAGGGTTTTATCAACGTTATTTTCTTCCTAAATTCAAAACACAGCAACATACCAGCTACCAGGAAGAAAATTAACTCTATCCCAGCCAAGGATCAAGGAAAAATTAACTCTGTCCCAGCCAGGACAAGAAGAAAGAGGCATTAATTGAAATACAGGAAAAAATATTTAAACATAAGCAAAAAAATATATTTCATTGTGAGAGTGGTTAAACACTGGAGCAGATTGTGCAGAGAGGCTGTGGTGTCTCCATTTTTGGAGATACTCAAAACCCTACTGGACACAGTCCTGGGCAGCTTGTTCTGGCTTACCCTACTTTAGCAGGGGGTTTGGAATAGATGAGCTCTGGAGGTCCCTCCCAACCTCAATTGTTCTGTGGTGCTGTAATAAATTATGTATTTTGGAGTAAGCAAACTAATTAAGGTCCCTTTCAATAAGTCCCTAGCTACAGAAATGCAGCTTCCTGAAGAAAATGTGGCATCACAAAATAAAATGCTAAGCCTACTTACACTTTGGGAGGCACACCATGTGCTGAAACTCAAATTCCACACAAATTTGACAGCTTTAATCATCTTTAGTTATTTCATAATTTCTTTGGGGAAGGACTAATGAAAAATATTGCTGAAGGAAAAAACTATGCTCCCTAAAATGTTTCAAACAAAACATTCCTGATGAGGAAATCTACATGTTTGTTACGTTGGGTTGGAGGGCTTGCTGAGCTTCAGCTGTTACAACTATTTGATGGCTCAAGGAAACAACCATTGATTCTTGAGCGTAACAAGTGCCTGTGTCTTTCAAGAGTAAACTCAACCATTGACACAAGCCAGAGAACAGCCTGTTAGCAAACTTCTCCTACGTGCCTTTTTGAAGAGGCAAATTCTTTTCTAAAACTTTGGGGAAGTCTTTCTCAATAATTGGCTCAGGTCAACACCATTTCATCTCTGAAAGATATAAAATTGCCCAAGAACAACTGCTAGATAATCCTGCTGCCTGAGCCATGGCATGTGATAGTCAGCAGCCTAGTGGGCTTTGAGCCTGACCTTACCCGTCTTGTGCATGCCACAATTTGAGGGGACTCCACAATGTTAAGGAAGAGCAGAGCCACCAGTGCAGGCTGAAGTTATTCAAGCTCCTGCATGGTGGGGCTACGGATATGCCCTCCCACTGCACATATGGATGCACTGCATGCAGAGATGCACAAGGGCCACAGGCGCAACTCAAGAGCATTGAGCTGGACCAGGAGCCCTGGGGAAAAAAAAAGGAGGCTTAGCTTTGGATACAGGTTAGAAGAGAAGGAACTATCAGCGGGCTGCACCTTGCCAGAAGTAAATCTAGCAGCAGTGGGTACTGATCAGCAAGAGGTAGCTTTAAGCTGTTCACAGCTTTTAGTAAAGCTGGAACAGAGATTGGAACTAGGACAAATGTTCATGAACTATGCAGAAATGGACTTGGAAACACCAGCTGTTTCTCATGCTCTTACAGTTCCTGTAACCAGTTCAGCCAACAAGGGTAGGGCACAGAGATCCTGACTGCAGTTTCCCTCCCAGTTTTGTCAGTGACTTTGCCCCTCAGCTCTGTCCAAGGGTGGCGTTCCCTTTGTGCACTGGCAGAGCAGACAGCGCAGGGCAGGCCAGTGCAGCCTTGACCTTTGGCCAGCCAGGGCAACACTTCAGCTACTGCTGCGGCTGCACTGCTGCTGCAAACAAGAGCGTCAGACCAAAATGACCCTCCTTTTGGAAAAAATAAAAAATGAAAAAGAAAAAAAAAAGAAAACAAAAAAACCACAGAAGTTACTAAAAAACCCAAACTTGTCTCATGTACTGTTTCACGAGGTGGCAAGGGTCAGGAGAAACCACTGGTAAAAACAAGAACATACACAATAAAGATAAGGTCCACTGCAATTGCAGCTATTTTCTGCTCCATGCCCAAAGCCCTGTAAACACTTAATTTGCAGCCAGTATAGAGCAATGGGAAATGGGAAGTGAACAGTGCAGGACAGAGGATATTGCATTCCCTTGCTAAGGGAAAACCTACTTTCTAGGGTTCTCCAAGCTGACTCTGCCTGCCCCATATGACTGGATTATTCCACAGGAGTAACAATATGCCCATTCATGTTGATTGTCCTTCACTTGTTTTTCTCATTAAAGGTAATGTCTTCTTCTAAATTCAGATTACCCTTTAGTACTATGATTTTCCCTTCCCATTGTGAATCAGCAGGGATCCATAAGCTGCTTATAACCCCTGCAAATTTCTACCAGCACAAACTACAGAACTGGTCGCTGTCAGGATATAAATTGAGTCTCCGAGGACATCTTTCTTTTGATTACACACATGGAGAGGCAGCAGGGAACAAGCAGATGGGATCAAAGTCCTCTCCCTAAAACAAGAGAAAGCCCAATTCCCCTTATCTTAATCATGGCATCAGCAAGTTTCTCTGACTAATTCCCCCACTGTTCATTACAGCTATGCCCAGCAGAGAGAAAACACCTGGCACAGTGCTGGCTATGCCTGCCAATTCCTGAGAGTACAGCTATCTTTATTGGCTACCTTAAATATTTCCTGGTTTACAAAAGTTGTTCTCTTACTGAAGGTGGTGCTCCAAAGATTCATGACAAACCTCTGGGCAACCATAACTCTGACCTAATGAAGATTTATTTTTCATGAGTTCTAGTTTGCCTAACACATATTTAACTGAGCTGCCATGACCTGCTCAAAGGAGCTCTAAATTTGTGGTGTGCTAGAACTGAGCCTAAAACAAGGAGCAAAGTAGATGCCAATTTTCTACAACAAGATTCCGAGCTCTGGCTTTATTGAGCAGATAAACCCAGTTATAGATAAACAACCGTAGTCTGTTGGCTGCTGCAGATATCTAATACACTAATTAAATGAGAGGCTAAATGATTCAAGCTTTTATTATGAGGGAGACTTAAAATATCCAAATGGTTTGCTCTCAGGGAAGAAATTGTTGGCTCTCATTGTGTTATTTCAAAGATAGCTCAGCATGAAGAAACCAAATCTTACTGCATTTTTTACATATATTCCTCATTTTCCTCGTGCAATTCTGCATATAGAAGAGCTGTAAAAATGCTAGGCATTATAAGCACTAAATCACAAAAAGTTTGAGATAAAAAGGGGACAATTTTTGCTGTCACATCTAAACACTCTTATCAACTGGATGTTAAAAAATAACTGATATCAGTATGTGAGTAATTAAAAACATTTTTAGAAAGAAGCCTACCAGACTTTCTTCTGCATATACACATGGAGCTATGTAGTGCGAGTTGTGTTATCTACACAACATAAGCATTCATATGGCGTAAGAATGAGGGGTTTTGAATCTCTCCGTTTATTTATTCCTGATTTCATGACAGTTAAACTTTGAAATCAGACCTGAGTGGATCTCCCTGAACTTTTGTGCCATGCAGAATATCAGGTTTTGACCCATCTTGTAGGTTTTGAACTCAAAAATCTGCAAAACACGAAGTTCTGTTTCTGGAATTTTGATGCTGAATTCAAGCCCTTCACCAGCCCTCTGTCTGCAGTGTCTCTCAACTACAACTTGCGTTCGCTTTTTCTCTTTTTTGCTTTCTGCTTTTTCATCACACAGAATGCTCATTCCTCTCTCTTAAAATACAAATAGTTAAATAGCGCTTTCAGATTAAGGTCTTCAAAGGAGAACGGGAAGTAAGAATCTTTTTTTAACAGAATTTTCCTTTTAAAAAATCCTTAAAGATACAACTAAACTTAAAGTTCTCTGCAACTAACTGACATCAGGAGTCAATTGGAAATATTCATTTAAAGTCATGACACATTTTGCATGACCTTGAATTAATTTTTGCCTTGCTACTTTCAAATTAATTATGTTACACACGAGACTCCTCCTGGCACTTTGCTAACATCTGGATGTGCTTGTTATGTATTTTACCCAGAAGTCTGTATGCTTTTTTGGACCAAGTGATTATTTCCCTGGGTAAGTTTCTACTCAGGTGAACTTTCATCGTTTCTGTCATTAATTTGTCCCTTCTTACTACAAGGAAAATTTCATTTAATGCTTACATAAATGTAAGAGGAGTATTAACTACCGTTAAGCTTCTGTTGTGGTACCTGGAAAAAAAAACAGGTGTCAAGGAAGTAATAGCTGCAGCTTTGTTAAGAAAGACCAGTGAACAATTTACACCCAGGACTTACTGTGCTACTTTTCCTCTACTCAAATTATTATTTTGTGGCCTGTCTATTTTGCCGTTTGACATTGAGGAGGGATGTATCTTCCTCTAGCTTGATTCAGATCTCTTTTCTGATATAAACCAAATCTTTCTTCCTTCTACAATCAGAAAACTATTTTCAAATCAAACACTGAGTTTACTAGTGCTGTTTTATATTTGAAAATGTGAAGAAGCAATTTTTGACATGGGGAAAGAAAAATCTGCAAATAATGCAATAACTGAATTTTAATCAAAATAATATTTCTTAGAAAAAATCATTTGGGTTATTTGCATCCATTAACATTAGAGCTGCAACTTTTTAGGAGTCAGCTTAGGGTTATGTCAGTTGTTTTCCTGGTTCCTTAAATGTTTCAAATTCTAACATATTTTAAGAAGACAGTTTTAGCAGAAACACCCTCAGTGACTGTGTTCTCTCAGATCACACAAGAGAAGACTCTTGAAGCAGATTGAAGATAAAGAGATCCAGTAATCCTGGAGTTGTGAAGCCTATTTAATCTCAATAAATTGGCTTCATTCTTGGTCATACAGTAATGTGGAAGCCACAAAGTAGATCAAACAGTTGATTAAGTAACAAAGATTTCCAGGAAAGAAAAGTAACTTCAACCGGTGCTGGTGTTTACAGTTTATGCAATACAACAGAAAATTTTAAAGCAGATGAAAAGGAAAGGGAGAAGGCCCAAATATCTGAATGTGATTTCCGGAAAGCCGTAGCTTTGCAATACATAAATAACTTCAGCTTCTCAGACATAATACTGTGCCTGTGGAAGTTACGTTTAGAAAATAAAGTGCTTATATGCAAAAGCTTGTTCAAAATTTTTTGAACCATTTCTTTCAAGGTTTTAAGTAATGCTCAACTATTCAATGAAGTCAAACATTTTCTGAACTAAATCAGTGTGGTCTGTTTGTGGATATGAAATGATTCTTCCACGCTGTACCAAGTGTCACTTCTGACAGCTGTGATGCATATCTATGTCAGCAAGAAATAGCAGCTACACTGACCACAGAGGCAACCGAGCTCTCATGTTTGGCTATTTCTGAAATTTTCAGGATGTTTGTAATTCTTTGTCATAATAAAAACATTCACTCACTTTGTGTTCCTCCTAGTGAAACAGTAGTGTTAGCCCTCTTTATTACTTGAAAAATCATTGTGTGGTCTTCTCTTACTAAAGCTAGTTGATTCTCTTCCTCTTTCCTCTCTGCCAGATTATAGTTAAATTCTTATATTAAATCCTTTCATAATGCTGTTTTCCAGATAAAGAGTTCCTGTAGTAACTACGTATAACATGATTGAAGAAGGAAGGAGAAGCTGTCTGTTTTGTGCATATGCAAAGAAGTGGCCTTCTTTTTATCACAAGATGTGATGGATGTTGCAACCTAGTTTGACATCAGCTGGTCCAGCTTTTTTGATATACCGGTGAGAGCATTTGTCCGCCTCCTGCCACTTAAATCCCCAAATGTTGAGTATCACCTGCAAGAAAGATTATATTTTCCTGTATCTGTTCTAAAAGTCAATAGTGAAATAAACAACTCTAGTCTAAACTGAAGTGTAAAATTTTGAATAAATATCTATATATATATTTGAAGAGGCTTATTAATAAACCGCATTGTGTCGAGGTAGGATTGCACTGTACCATAACAATGCTCATATAATTAAATTAACTGATAATACCAATTAAAAATCCTCATCGAAATGACATTAGACATGCCTTCACCTCACTTTACTTCTCATCCATATATACTGTTGTAGATTGGATTTTGCTGGGTAGGAAATGAAGGAGTGATATATAAAGAGAATTCACTAACTTCCCAATCTCCGTGTTTAGTTACATTTGTAGGGAATATAAATCATCCACAGATTCAAATGAATGTACAAGTGTAATTCCACTCATAGTATTCAATTGTGCTTCAACAAAACAGCAAAATGAATATTAGAAATATTCTCATCTTGTGTGCATCACAGTGGCTATATACGGTACATGAGAACAATAATAATGAAATATCACAAAGCACATCATAGACTAGACAGAATCGCTTTCACTTGATTTAATGAGGCAACAATAATAATGTAAGACAATTTAAATCATATCTTACTGAAATTCTCCATTCTGAAATGAATAGTAATGCCACAGTGGGTCTCTGAGTTGCAGCTAACTGTTTGTGATGACACAGCATGCTCCACTGGTTGATTCTAAAACGTGTAGGAAAATGCTAAAGCCACTTTATATTGTAAACCATATACCTATAGCAAAATAAAATTACTTTTAGACACAGATATTCTGTTAACTCTTAGATGGTACAGTGCTTCATTTGTAGCAACAGTGAGACTGTGGCATAGATGAAAAAAAAGTTATAGATCCAGAACTAAAGACTTTACTTGTGTAAGCTCATTTGCCTAAATAAAGATTGTTGGGGTTGACACAGGAACTCTATCATTATAATACTAGAAAAATATATTTAAATGACTTCACAATAATGAATTGAGTGAGAAACCTAATCCCAGCAGGATGATGATTTCCTTTCATAAGGATTAATAATATTACATCACTAATGATGATTTTGTATTCAAAATTATTTCATGCCGGCACAAAATCTTTGGATGGGGACAAATCTCACAAGTATCCATTTTATCTCCTTATCCAGACCCTGTGGACTATCCATATAAAGCAGACTGATGATCAGTTTAAAGGAACTGTTGAAGCAATACTGTGCCGTCTTTGCTATATGTTCCTCTTCCTGTTGTTGAGTGACTATTAGTAATTAATTAGAGCCTCATGTCATAAATCTTTTTTTCCCTCCACTTTGATCTTTTGGCATGAGCTTGCAGTTTGACATGGGTTAAGCAGCTCAAATGCCAACCTACAAGAATCCTAAAAAGGCAAAACAGGGTCCCTCAGGGCAAACTCTCACACTGCTAGAGCCCCAGTAACCACATATATCACTGTGGATCCACCATTTGATATGACATTGTCCTTTCTCTGTTCAGATGAGAAGGTGAGGGCACTCATTGCTCCCACAGTCATAGGCTTCCACCAGGCAGGATCTTTACCAGGGCTGTTCATCTCCTACCAGGCACAGGAGCTTCTCCCAAAGGGATCCAGTGGCAGAGTGAAGACCTAGTGTCACTTCTCTCAGTGCCACTGTTAAATATCTTCTACACTGCTAGAAGGGAATTACCACTCCTTGTGTCTGGCCACAAGGCCAATTTTACACAATTGAATAAGAAAATAAATATGGATACCAGATGATTTGGGGCAGCTAGGCAGAAGGGGAGATGGGACTAGCTGCTATACAAACCTTACAATTTCAAGTACTATGACAAATCTTGAAAATTTCCATTTTCATAATGGTAAGAAGTCTGTTCTTCCATGTCTTGAGTCATTTGCTTTTGTTTTCTCCATTCCCTTCTCTGTACTTCACTGTTTTGACTGGTAGCACCATACATTTTCTTTGGACTTACAAAAGTTTCATTGTTCATCTCAGTTTCTTCAGCCAGTTCATCTTGATCAATTATGCCACATTTCTCTTCATTGAGATTTTCAGGGTCAGCCCATTCCTGCTTCTCCCCAGAAGCAAAGATAGCATAGAATATCACTCCACTGTAATGCACCAAGGCTGCAATCAGAAAGACGTTTTGCCATTCTTCACGGGTCTGAAAGAACAGTGCAGGTCTCATTAAGTTTGCAGTAAAAAGAAATATTAATGTATGAATTGGACCATGAATTAGCACATACTGAACAATGACTGTGATCATTGTTTGATTCCTGATGTTACAGATAGAAAAATATATGAGATGTATTGTGAAGACTTTTTATTTCATAATAATGGCTAATACAATAGAAAAATGTTGGGTTTTGTTATTTTGGTTTTTGTTTGCTTATATTTTAGCACAGTGAAGTTTATCTCTGCAATGTGAAATATTCATGGAGTTGGAAAAGCTGAGCTCTCACTAAAAACTGAGTTAATCTTAATCGTAAATCAGTGATTGCTTAGGAACCCTACCAGAGTTGCATTGCAGAGGAGTTTCCCAAGTCGGCCCCTTAATCATTTCCTAGTAGAATAGATATATTGCAGAGACTCAGCCTGAGGTGGTATAAAATAATATCTCCCTACACAGATAATTAGTTTTTAATAGCTGAGAATCTGGCCCCTGCACTGTTGTAGAAGTGGACTTTTAAAATAAACAAACAACAACAGAAAGAAGTTGCAGAGATTGATGATGAAATGGGGTTCCCAGAAAGCTTTGAAATGTCTTTTGCTGCATAATGTAATCCTTTTCCTAGAAGACATGGAGAATTGTTACCTTATGTTTTGTCATTGCACCAACAATGAGTGGGCACACCATGCCTGACAGCGTCCCCACGCCATTGGAGATCCCCATCAGAATGCTGGCGTAACGCGGGGCTATGTCCAAGTGATTCACGTTGAATCCTACAACACATAAGAGAAATAGTCAACTTTGTGCTACCAAGCCAACAGGGTTTTCTCCAGCCATTCTGGCTGAACAAGGCTGAAACAGGTAGGAAAACACATATAAGAAGGGTAGTATTTTCTTAGTGATAAAGATGGAAGATACATTGTAACTCTTTTCTCTTTTTCAAACACCCTTTTTTCCCCACCTATGGGGACCATGTTGTATGGAAAATATAGTTTGTCCTTGCTTCTTGGTAGTGGGAAGTCCCATCTTATACTGAAACAATGCACTCAGCAAACATTTTTAATTAGGAAGTGAAAGTCTGATGTTTGTTTGTCTGATGTTTTTAAAAAAGTTTTCTTTTTATTTATGTAGTAGTGTTTTTTAAATACATTTTCCAATTCCTTAAAGAATATTTTAACAACATACTGAAACAAACAAACAAAAAGCCAACAACAAAATCAGGATATAAAACAGTAAGAAAATTAATTACCCTGACTATAGCATATCTTCTGGGTAAATATTTCATTAAGAAATAAAAACAAAGAGTAAAAATCAGCTCAGATAATAATCGTGCGTTAAGTAATGAAAATTAGTCATATGAACCATGGATGATCACAGGAAAGGGTGATGAATTCCAAATTCGTGGGATTAAGTACAGTAAAAAGCTGAGTGCTGGGAAAATTCTACAATAAAAATTGATTGATAGAAATGGCCTGCCAAGCAAAAACCTCATAACTGAGTAGCACAACTATTTCCCATCTGTGTAATCCTGAGAAGACTGAAGACCAGCAGTTATTTTGCTGGTCAGTTTTGTTCATCTCCTTGGCATTTTCCAGCTGGTGGGCTTCCATTTTCATAAGAGTTATGTTATTTTTAATAGCAGAGGTAGTGTTGGAGCTACAAAGTCAGTCTGAGACTGGCAAGCCCCATGCAACTGGCAGAAACAGCTGTTCTGGAGAAGGGGTGGTTATAGGACACAACAGAGGTGGAACTGGCCTAGAAAGAGCAAACTGGCAGCTACAGTTGGCCATGGGGTTGCAACCAGTACCCTTTGAGTAACTATTAATTCCAGAGTAATTCTTTCTCCCTCTTTTAAGAGATACCCTTTATGGAAGGATAAGAGGTGTCCAACACCATAAATAGGCATTAGAAACCAAACAGCACAAAGCTGTTGTAAAATGGAAACAATATAGAGCAGGTTCTTTCAAAAATTCATATTCTACATGCAACATGTTTCATAGATATAGAAATGAATTATTCCTGATCTAGGAAGTAGTAGGGAATACCCCATAAACAGCCATGCTAAGAAGAAACACAATAATAGAAATTATGATAGTGACAACAGTAACATCACTTTTATTATTAATAATAAAATCAATAGTAAGATTATTCTTACCTGAAATTGCAAAGCCACTGAAACCTACTGCTAAAACCAGAAAGGAAATAGCCACACCTTTTGTATGAGAATAGCCAACCACCAAAAGCAAGGTTGCTTCCATTCCAAAGCCTTCAAATTAAACACATGGGAATAAATTACATTCTAATTGCTGTTAGTCACAGAGATACCATTAAGGTCTAGCCAAAATAGTAGCTTAATATGACTCAAAGTTCTGTCATATCTTAAAGCTATTCTTGAATATACTTGGCAGCCTTGTGGATTCACAGGAACATTTAAATATTTATTGTTGAGAATATACTTGCAGGAATATTTTAATTTTTTTTCTTTTTGTTCAGAATATACTTTTTACTCCCTGTTGTTGTATAAATGACCCAAGGAACAGGGGAAGTTAATTCATCGAGCAGTAAAGAGAAACAATGAAAAAGTGATTCTGTGAAAAGCAATGTAAAATTCACAGAACAAAATACATGACAGGGTAAGGAGAAAAATACATTTTGCCTTCAATTTCTTATGGCTGTAGTGATGTGACAAGTTCTTGGCAGATGGAACAAAAGAGTATTTTTCAGATAAGTGTTTCATCAAGACAATAGGACATGCCTGGGTGTCACAGGCAACTTCTAGTCTCTGGCATTACTGGAAATTATCATTTTCTAACATGTAACATTATGGTCCTTCTGTTTATTTTTTTTGAGTGACCCTGAAAGTACTCCCTGAAAATACAATGAATAAATAGAAGATGAGAATTCTTTGTGAAGATGTATAGCCAAACTGTGTGCATCTCTGACTGCAGGCATCTCTATTTCAGGGAGCCTGTGCCATCCATAAATAATGTAAGCCAGGATCTGGCACAGGAGCATGACTCCACAGGCTATCTGGCTTCAAATTTTTGCTCTAATTTAGTATATCCCAGTTACATGCAGATGTCATTGATTTTTCAGTTCTAGTGACTAAACTAGAAATAAATTATTTTGTGCTGAGTAAAAATGAGTCAGTCCATCCCCCACTTTTCTTTTACATGACATCTCCAGCCTAAATTTGTCAGTGGGCTCCGCTGGAAGTAGCACACAGGAACACAGCCAGTTAATGCAAAGCTGTATCCACTGGGAAGGGGTCTCTCCAGCACCACAGGACATGGGTAGCTTAGTCAATACAAATTTTCAGAATGAGACCTGTTTTATCACAATCTCATCTGAGCGAGTCCTTATTGCCTTTATAATTATTAACAATGCATCTTGCCTCCTCCCTTTTTAAAAGGATGTGCCTGATGAGTAAGGATTTACAGCATGAGGACATCTAACATCTGCTCTCCATTAAATGTTTCAGATTAATCAACTGCAAAAGTAAACTAGAATTTTTTCTCTTATTACAATAAAATGTGGACCAAACTATGATATCTGCATCAGGTGCAGCACACAACTGTAATATTGTATTTTCAGAATCCAGTAGTACCTCCACAATTCATGACCTTCCTTACAGTGGTAGTGGTTAAAATCTTCCTGCTCCGTAAGAAGTCAGCTAGCTGCCCTCCAATGGGTACGATGATTGTCATGACCATGTGGGGAACTGCAGACAAAAGGCCAACCTGCAATTAGACAAACGAGTGTTTACTGCTGATATACTTCCTCAGGATTTAGGGGGAAAAGATCAAGAACTGTATCTCTTTTCTTCACCTTTTTTTTTCTTCCCCTCTCAGACACATTTTTAGCATGAATCTTTGTGTGGATTATGGACCCTTCCTCCAAGAGGACCTGCAAACAAAATCTGGGTGACCTTAGGCTACCTTTATCCCAGCTTTAAGGATTTCTAGGAGCTTGAGAGACTCCAGCATGCTCCCATCCAGGTAGTACCAGCTTTTCTCCCAGGTATTTCCCAGCTCTGAGTCCTCGTGCCTATGCAACGGACACAGGAAAAGGACCCAAGCTATAATAAAAAGAAAGAAGAGAAGTCTGTCTAAAAAGTCTGGAGCTGGTGCTCCAAAGGAGTTTTTCCTCTTTCCAACGACCAGCAAAGGAGCACAAGTCTGCTTTAATTTAGCTAGTTAGAGTAGATGCCCAAAGCAGGGTGATGTGAATACCTCCTCTTGGCCCAGGAGGAGAAGCCAGAGCAGAAGTGAAAATCTGGCAGGTAACACTAAACAAAATGTGCATTTCTCTTTACTTACCTGTTGTTTTTGATTATGTGTTTCTTTTTTATCAATGAAAGTAACTTTCCTGTTCTTTCTTTTTGTTAACAATTTGATATTAGCAAGCTTTCATATCTATCAGATCAGTAAAAGCATGCCATCCCAGCTACTGGGAATAATCTACTGAAATGGCTCAAGAGGGATCTGGAGATCCTCAAGCACTCTGGATCTCCTGTGGTGGGGTCTGAAGGTCACTGCTTCGTCTCAGATGTTTACCTTGCTTATTGCAAATCCAAAGACCTCTTCAAAGTAAGCAGGCTGACTTATAAGGAGCAAATAAAAGGTCCAGCTTCTGCAAAAGTTCGCCACAATGATTGCATAAACTGGCATTGAAGTGAAAAATCTTTTCCAGGGAGTACTAAATTTCTAGGAAAAACAAAAAAACAACAACAACAAAAAAGGCATTTTTGAGTAGGCATAAGGCAGAATGAAGAGATGAGTATCTTTTATTATCAGGACTATTCAGTATATTGCATCCAATTTACAACAAAAAATGGATGAAAAGATATGTCCTGAATTAGTGGTTAAAGAGAGGCAGAGAAACTTTCTTGGAATAGATAAGATTTTTAGGATTACTACTGTACTATTATTGCTGTTTACTGAAATTACAAATGGTCATCTGAAATCCCATAGCTGGGATAACAGGATCAATCAGAGTCAAAGAAAACTAGATAAAATATTGTGCTGTTCCCAACTCTTTGATATAATGAGGTTTGAGACATTCCAGCAAACAGATTATGAAAAAAGTATTTTCCAAGCTAAAAAACACCTGCTAGCACAGCAGCAGGCAGCTTCAACCTATTTCATTTAATTCAGCAAAAAAAGTCTGTGGCAGAGCATTTAATTTATATAACTTCTTTTTGGCGTTTCCAGTTTCTATTTATGCTTCAGTATTCCATACAGCAGGAAAAAACAAAAATGAAAACAAACAAATAAACAAAAAAAAAAACCACTTCAGATTTCACTTGAAATAGAATTGAAACCAGAAGGTAAACCAAGTAACTATGGCAATACACATTAGTATTCATCTTTCATTAAAATTGTAGTTGTGTTCTACAAGCAACCGTCTGCCTGCAGACATGTATGAACACATGATGGTGCTACTAGTGTCCTCTGCAGTAAAACCACTGTACAGCAAGAGCAAAAGCATGACCGGGAACACGTGTGTGTCTCCAAACAAAACCTGAGTAACTTCAGCCAATTTTCAGGAGCATGCCCAAAAGGAGTCTGATACTTCATACTTTCACCAAGACTGTTATCCAAAACATGTAGAGGAAAGAGTTTGGAGTTATTTTTTTTCATAATGTTCAAGACTAAAAGCCAAGAAGGGAATGTATATCAAGAAATATCTTTGGTTTTAACATCTAGCAAAAAAGTGTAACCTAAAGGAACGGAGAGAATTGTGATAGGAAAATAGGATTTTGCTTTTAAGTTGGCAGGATCTTCCAGGATCCTCTTGGAGAGAGAAGTCTTAAAATAATGCACTGAGGTACTGTGAGAGAGAGCAGGGCAGAAATCCTGATCTGAGCTCTCGGAATTTCAATCATCCTTGGCAGGAGCCCAAAAGGCAGATGGATAATTTAACAACTGGATTCAGCTTCTTATTTAGGTCTTTCCATAAGCTTTTTTTTTTTTAAACAAACCTGGTAATTTTTTTATTTTTATTTTTAACTAACCTGGTGATTACTCAAGATCAGGAGATCAGAGTGCGTTGTTCCCTGCTCTCCCCACTCCTTTCCCCTCCCTAGATCGGGTGTGCTCTATAAGTCAAGAGATGAAACAGCACTACATGTTTTGCCTGTTGCTGAACTTCTCCAGCTGCATGAGCTTGATCCTGCAGATTTCATAAGATGAAAAGCCCCTAAATATCAACACAAATAGCTTTGCTGTTCTTATGAAGCTAACAGTATCCATCCCATTATACGCTAGCATTGTGCAAAGTGCTCATAAATTATAATCAGCCACTAAAAAGCTTTTTTTACTTACGTTTGCACTAGCTAGGTTAGCTCCTTCTCCAATACTTGTTTCTATATATATTCTTTCTTCACTGGTTATTGTTGGATGTGCAGCAGGGCTCTCATAGGCATGAAGCAGCCAGAACAAGTACCAAACTATCCCAAACATTCCTGGAGAGGCAGGAAAAGCAAAGCTTGGTTTTAAAAGCTAATAAAGTCATACTTCAATATCTACAGGCCTTGAAGTTTGTTTCAAGAGCCAAGTAAACCAAGTCTGCATAGAAAATATGCTAAAGGAAGGAAGAAAAAATGATTCCCAACTCTGTGTATATTGTATGTCATTTGAGTATTCTGTCACTCATGTGACGTGGTACATATGGGACAGAGAAAAGGCAGAAGCAAAGTTTCATGTGGGACCAGGAGTAGGAACTAAACAGATTCATCTTAACATTGTCACACTCTGCATACAAAGACTTCACAATCAGATTTCAATGGCAAATCTTATGGTGCATTCTGTGTCTCCAGAGAAGACAGAGAAAACCCACCTCAGCCAGATGGGGCAGATTTCTCAGAGCAGAAGGTTTCAGAGGCATTAGGCTCCCTGCTGGCAGCACATGCTGCCCCACACGCTGTAGCATGTGCTCTGGGACACGAAACACTTGAGTGTTTGTGCTGTGGAGCAACCTGCACAACTGCATCCAGTTCTGTCACTGGGTGACCATGGGCTGTAGTCTGGCCTTTAGAATTTTAAAACATGCTACAATATACTACAAAACAAAAGTTTTAGAAGCTGCAATAAGTAGAGAATAAAGTGGAAGACCCATTTGTAACCACTTCACTCCCCAGAATGATTTTGATTCATACCCTATACATAGACTTAATAAAACTGCTGGCAGTACCAGTCTAGGAGAAGAGATCCTTTGTTAAGCAACTCACCATAAATATAAAAGACTGATGACCATCCTATATACTGTACTAGCACACCTGCCAATGGCATGGCGACCACTGCACCTGCATAAGACCCTGAGGAGAAAAAGGGTGAAGAAGACATGTCAGCAAAGATAGATGAGCCCAGTCTTCACTATAGCCAGTATAGGCAGGTGCACACAGGGGCAGAACTGGAGGGATGCTTCTGTTTGAGCAGCATCTTGTTTTCTTTTGAACATACATGATAGGATATGTGATAGAACTGTGAAATTTTGCTTGGGATGGTGAAAAGGACTCGCCCTCAGTGGGATGGGATCACCCAGCTCATTTTGCAGCTAGAAGGGCTGTGTCTGTAAAATGGGTAAATGGGATTCACAAAGCTGACAGTGTTGGCGTACAACCATTCAGGCATGTTTTATAAGCTCAAGAGGGGAGTCCCTCCTAACCCTGTGGCACAGAAGGTAAAGTCCAGAGGAGCCAGTGGCCCAAGTTTCAAAAGCCTTCTTGGTGTCCAGAAATCCCAATGGCTGCAGATATGCCGAGAAGCTTGTATTGTGGCTCTAGTCCCACCACCTAACAAGCACCATGAGTGGCGGGAGTGTTCAGACCAACCATGAGTCTGTTTAACCATGTTTAGTTCATGTCAGCAGCATGGACAAACAGCTGGAATATATAGCCAAATATTGTCAGGAAAAAGAAAAAAAAAAAAAGATAAAAAAGTGGGCTGTGCCAAGGTTTTCAGATTGGGAAATATGTAAAATTGGTGAAACATATTGCTGAGTGACTTGCAGAAAGTGCTGAGTATTTAAATGTTTGGCAAGGAATTTCCATGAAGATCCAAAGGTGAATTTATGTAATCTGGACATTTGATTTCAGTTCAAAACAATGCCAGTGGCTTCACATATGAGACATATTGCTTTGAATTATTCCAGAGAATCAGATAGTTGTGTTTTTGACATTATTACGTGCTTTGTTAATGAACACTTTTAACCTAAAACTGCTGGCAAATGCAGAGGAACACCTCAGTCTGTTCTTCAGCAAATACTTCTCTGCAATCAGAAGTGACCCTTCTCCTTTGTCTCTGTGTAAGTCAGTGTTCTTGCAGCAGTAGCAAAGCCCCAGGCAAGAAAATAGAGAATCAGGGAATGTGTTTCCTAATTTTTTCATTGTTCCTCTTCACCTTTCAAGTGTAAGAATTGGTGCTCTGTAGAAACTGAAATGGGTGCTGAGCTACAAGGTAGATCTTTCTCTACCCAGTGCTAGGAATTCAGCATTGAGGGTGGAGGGTTTTCTTTGGTCTGTTCTTATGCAGTAATTTGAAACCCGTAAATAATCGCTATATCCCGGAGTCATTTGTAGAAAAATAAAATTCCCACAGTATTAAAGAAGGCTTTTTTTCACATTTTACTCTTCTTTTTACCTTTCCACATGTATTTTAGTGCCGTATTTTCCCAAGACTTCCAGTTCCCCTGCTAATGGACAGACTGTTTTTTCCTGTGACTCTTACATTTTCTATTGAATATCATCTCTAACAGACATTTATCTACAGGTGGCTTTATCCTACCACCTACATTTGTTTTTATTGTTTTCTACTCCTCCATTCTGACCTGCTCACTCTTCAAAATATCACTGTTTCTGTTTTTTGTTCAGTATTATTAGACGCTGGCTCACCTGTCCAATTTCACTTTTACAAATGGGAAAGGACACCAAATACAGATGATGAGTGTGTCTTAGAGGATGAGAAATGACAGACTGAATTAATGAGTAGTGCCTTTTCCATCACTCCCAACACAGCTCATCTGAAATTGCAGCAGAAACATTTCAGCTCTGTACTCCACATGTCTGGACCTTTTAGGGTGAGAGTGGAAGGAGTACATTTTGTTTATGCTTTATCTTCCTCCCATGTAGCCATCTACACAAATCTAGCCTGGAGTCAATGAAGAGATACTAGCATTCACAGTTTTCTCTGGAATTAGCAGCCAGACAGGCTCACCAAAAGAAGAAATGAAAGGGCCAGTAAGGTGTGAGAGTCACAGTCATTTTTTCTAGCAAGACAATGTGGTGGTGCAGAGTGACCTGCAGCATCTCTTTTCAAAAATTGCTACCCAAGGAATGGAATTAAAAGAAGAAAAAAAAAATTACTTTTTGTAGCATGGCTGTGACCAAAAAGAGAGTATCCTTGAAGAACAAGGTGTAAACCTCAGTATTTTTCCTGCTCCCTGTTCCATAACAAGGTTTATGGCTCTTGCCAGAGGCTAGAAAGATTCCAAAAGGAATGAAAGAATTTGATTTCTCCCATCTTTCCACTGGGTTCCTCTCCCCAGAGTCTTCTCAAACTTCCCACCAACCATCTTCTAGAAAGTTGGCTGTCAACATTAGAAAGGAACCCAGTAAGCAGAGCAAAGTACAAGCCTGACCAAGTCCTCAAGTCCTTTAAAATAATCATTAAGTGCATACTTGATTAGAAGAGTCAATCCAATACATATAACAAATACAATCCCTGAAGTAATTTCTCTCATCTGACATCTCTAGACTTGTTTTACTTTACTATTGGAGTCATTTTGAGGATTGGTTTTAAATAATAAAGGGGGTACATTAAAAAAAAAAGAAAAAAGACTCGTTCCTGAGCTCAGAGTGCAAGCTAATGTGGCCATGGGCAGATGCAGCAAAAGGCAGAGGGTTCGCATTTCTCTTGTAAATCATAAAATGACTAAAATATACGTCTATATACTTGCAAACCTATCAACTTACCACAGAATGATGTGGTTGCCAACCTGCTTCTCTCCAGTGGAGGAGCCCACTTACTCCACATCCCATGGCAGGCTGGGTAGGTGACACCCTGTTAGACATTTCACACATCATATGATTTGCTTTCACTGCATTTCTACTTCAAGCAGTTGCTGACACTGTCAACCTGTCTAACTGTTTGTCACCATGGAACTATGTAGAAATGGTTAAGTAAGTCTGGAAGACCTTCATTTTTGCAGTATGAAGATGGTAAACTTACTTGAATAACAAGTCAAATGGTAAGGTGTGCTCGGGTAAAAATGCTGTTTAACATATGCCATGGATGGCACAAATATTCTAAGCTAGATAAAATTCCAGCACTATAAACCTAAACTCTTTATCTCCTTTTAAGATAAACTTAAAAATATAAATTAGCATGATTTTAAAATATCATCCTAAAAATACCAATGGAAAAAATGAGTACCAAGTAAAACTGCAGAGAGATCAGAAAACCTGACCAAAATTTTTATAATGTTTTAGAACCAAATCTCCCAAAACAAAAGTGGTGAGTGTTCCTACCTCCACCAGACCTTGCAGAATTCTTACAAACATCACACAGCCATAATGTACTCTTGCTGCAGAAGGGATGAACATGTTCAGTGTAGATGTTAGAAAAATAGCTGCTCCAAATACCCTTTGGGAAAAAAAAAAAAAAGGTAGCAATAGAAGAGAATATAGTTATTATCTACTTTTCAGACTGTACTTAGGTTCAGTCTCAAAGACAATCTCACTGCTGCCCACCAAGTCATAAGCCGTTTTATTATTAAAAGGGGGTAAGTCCCCATAATGTCAATGCATTTTTTCCCTGAATGAAAGAGGAGTTTAATGTACACAGAAACAAAGATTCTGAGTTTGTTTGTTTGCTTTTTCTTTATATCAGAGAACTAGGCATGGGTGTTTTTATGCCACCAGCTGGTAGCTAAGCTGTTTATATGAGACCTGAACTGTGAGAAGCACATCTATCCTTGAAAGTACTTGAATTCAGTTATATCAGTAGGGTTTAACTTAAATCAAGTAAAGCCTAATGTAAGTGCCTTTCAGAAATATGTGAGTGTGCTGATTATTTTCACTTCCTGCTGCTAAAACATAGAACAGAACAGTTTAAGATTAACTCCTTTCCAACATTAGTTCTCTAAATAATAGCAGCAAGTGTCCTTTGTAACTATGGCATAGAAGAGATGTTTCTACAAGAGGGTTTCTATGAAAACCATGATATAAATATTTTGTTATCCTGCTCAGGAAGAGCACTTCCTAGAGCTGGGTACAAGTCTAAATGCCCCTGAAGCCTATAGCTTTTGGGAAATCATTTGCAGTTTTCCAGGTATTATCACCCATTAGAGAAACAGGCAGCAGAAACCTCTGTGTGGTAGTTATAGATCTGAGCAGCATCACTGAAACTCCAGGACAGTCAGAGGCCCTGGGATGACACTCAGAGCTGAGTCTACCTCGTTTACCACAGTCTGTGGGAGCTCTCCCCGCACGGACTTGGGGTTTCCTAAGTTTAGCCAAAGAGTGGTGCACACTTACTGCATTGTGTCAATAATAAACCATAGTGACAATAGACATGATGGACAGCTGGGACACAGGGAAGTCATTGCAGTATGAGATGGGCTGCAGGCTTGCCAGGCACCGATGCTGAAGCGCAAGGAAAAAGCATCCCTGGGTGCCCACTTATGTTCCCTTATATAGTTCATAAAAGGACATCTGGAGAGCTGGGGCTGTTGCACCATGGAAAACACCACTGGAAACCAAGAAAGAGACTGAGAACAACCTTTTGGAACAACCATTTAAATTAATACCATTAGGAATTTTGAGCTATATTTGATTTATTAGAATCATAGAATCATAGAATATCCCAAGTTGGAAGGGACCCATAAGGATTTCATATATATTCACACCTGGCTGACTGAAGGCTTGGTTTCCCTTCTGTACCACAAATGGTCTTCAAAAGCTGTGTCACACACTCTGAATATCAAGAGTTCATGACTCTAGCATCTGTGGAAGCTGATATACAGGAGGATCCCCTCTTAGATCCTGTTACAGAACTGAAAACTATCAGAACCAGCAGAAAGGGTTCTCCACAACTGCTGAGCACTGTTTAAATTGAATGGATTCCTGTTAATCCTCAAAAGTTTATTGTCATCTTTATGTTGTCTGCAACCCAAAGCAACCATGCCTGGTTCCCTGTGGACTGCCTCTGTGTGGGATATCATTCATTCTGTAGATAGAAAGTTGCAGATGTTGATAGCCCTGGGGACCACAGCAGGTTAGGAGATGGGAGTTCAGCTCAGAGCTGCCCTGTCTTGCTCCAAGACTCAAGGTGACACCTTGAGAGCCAAGAACTCCCTTGTGGCAAAGGGCCCCAGTTCCCAGCTACACTGATGCTAGCTGGCACCACGCTGCTGTTTGAGGACCATAATTCACATTCCTTCTTCAAACTGTTCAAATTCAGTGATGTTGAACAAGTTCTGAATTGGCTTGCTATGCCAGTGGCATTTCAAAAATGACACATAAAGCTTCATTCTGATGTATGAATGGTATTAGACAGATATTTGATCTGAAATCATGAGATCTGGATAGTAGAAATATTTTCTCCTTTTTCATTTTTCTACTAAATACATACACAGATCTTACTATGCATAGCTATTTATCATCTTCCACTTCAAAATATTTATGAACTTTCATAGAATCATAGAATCATTAAGGCTGCAAAAGATCTCCAAGATCATCTGATCCAACCATCCCCCTACCACCAATGTCAACCATGTCCCTAAGCACCACGTCCAACCTTGCCTTGAACACCCCCAGGGACGGTGACACCACCACCTCCCTGGGCAACCCGTTCCAATGCCTGACTGCTCTTTCTGGAAAGAAATATCTCCTATTTCCAACCTAAACCTCCCCTGGCACAACGTGAGGCCATTCCCTCTAGTCCTATCACTAGTTATGTGTGAGAAGCAGCTGACTCTCAGCTCCCCACACCTTCCTTTCAGGTAGTTGCAGAGGGCAATAAGGTCTCCCCTGAGCTTCCTCTTCTCCAGACTAAACAATCCCAGTTCCCTCAGCCACTCCTCATAGGACTTGTGTTCCAGGCCCTTCACCAGCTTTGTAGCCCTTCTCCGGACGCACTCCAGGGCCTCAATGTCCTTCTTGTACTGAGGGTCCCAAAGCTGAACACAGTACTCGAGGTGCGGCCTCACCAGAGCAGAGTACGGGGGATGATCACCTCCCTGGTCCTGCTGGCTACACTATTTCTGATACAAGCCAGGATGCCTTTGGCCTTCTTGGCCACCTGGGCATACTGACAGCTCATGTTCAAGCATGAGATCCTTCTCTTCTGCACAGTTTTCCAGCCACTCTGCCCCAAGGTTTTAGCATTGCATGGGGTTGTTGTGTCACAACTTTTTGTTGTCAGATTCTTTTTCTCTTTTCTTTCTTTCTTTCTCTTTCTTTCTTTCTTTTTCTTTCTTTCTTTCTTTCTTTCTTTCTTTCTTTCTTTCTTTCTTTCTTTCTTTCTTTCTCTTTCTTTCTTTCTCTTTCTTTCTTTCTTTCTTTCTTTCTTTCTTTCTTTCTTTCTTTCTTTTTTTCTTTCTTTTTTTCTTTCTCTCTCTCTCTCTCTCTTTCTTTCTGTTATAAGGATTTTGATTGTTTATATTTCAGTTTCTTTTTGGAAACATTCACAGGAAATATGCATCACCTCATATTTTGAATCTGGGCTTATTATTGATAGCAGTATTAATGGTAGCATTATAGCGCAAAGAATCTACAGTCAGAGATCAACGCTATTTTCTCTAAATTCTGTACACCTATTGAGGAAAACAACAGCCAATGCCTAGACAGCTCATAATCTGAATGACAAGAAAGCACTTAGCAAATGAACACAAAAGCAAAGAGGCTGGGCAGGCTGACAGAGGGAAGTGACAAAGGAATGAATTTATATAGAAAGCGGTCTGAAAATCTGAAATGGCACACAAAGCCTCTGATCGTATCTTGACATTTAGGAGACTGTTTTCAAAGCCAAGTAAGCATCTAGCTGAGAAAAAAGTATTACTTAGCTCTCTGTTATAATCAGAGAAGAAAAAAGTTTTGCACTTTGCCTCTTCCTTGCCACTAATACTGATATCACGTGTTATCATAACACGGTTAACCATCTCAGGGAACTACAGCAAATTATGTTAAAATGTAAGTTAATGAGCAAGTGGAAGAATAAGCCATAAGAAAGAGAACGTGTTTTCTTATCCAAACAGTTAGCTCTGTGTATTGATTTTCCAGTCTTTGCTACTTCATTTAATGCCAACCATAATACGCCTACTGTAAATGTATGATTTATACTGTTAGAAGCAGACACTCTTGTGTTACTGTTCAAGAGGCTAAGTATTGTTTTCACAAGCAGCCAGCATCTTTCCAGCAGTTCACTGCCTTTAATCCCAAAGAAACTGGTCTCCACCGTGACCAAGAATATCCCAGTTCTTTTCAGTTCATTGACATATTCTTTTCTCCTCACCACCATGATCCTTGGCCAGCTGCTACTTTTGGATCGAAACAGAATTCTCCAGCAAAAGACTCCTCTGGTCAGCAGGGTGCTGTTACTGAAAACTGATATAATGGAGTGCCTTATGTTTCATGTCTCCTTGTCACCACCAAACAATGATGAAATTTTGCTATTATGCATGTTTGAGGATAAGCAGCAAGATAAAGGGACATAGTCACTAAATGGTTCATGAGCTTTTGGGGGGAATGCAGATCCATACAAATTTGGACATGTATAAAGCAATTTATGCAGTTTCAGATGACTTTGGTGCAAAACCGTATATCACTCATTATTTTCAGCTGAGATCCATCTTAATCCCACGTTATTATAGATAACTATTTGCATTAGAGAAACGCCTGAGGTGTGGAAGGGTCCATGTGTGTTCAAGGTTCCACAGTGCTGAGCGGGATTTAAACAGGTGACAAAAGAGTCTATACCTAAATCTATAATGTCAATAACAGGACAGAATAATACATATCATTACCAGTGTGCAGTTGGGAAATAGAAAGCATTTGTCTTTCTAGGGGAGGTGGGTTCACAGACAATCCCCAGCTCTGTTTCCTGCCCTGTGGTCTTAGCAAGCAGATGTTACCCCCCTGAAACAGAAACTCAATACCACTGCTGAATCTACCCAAGCTGAAATTGGTTGGGCAAACAACAAATAAAGGAAAAATGTGGAGTCAGCCAGATTTGTGATCCCTATTATTACAAACAGGAATTCTCTTTGAGATCATCCTTTGGGGTGTTGTTCCTTGAGCAAATTCTACTCCTAAATGCAGTTATGTTAATCAAATCTATAATGTGGTGTTGTATTGTCTGAAATTTCTGAAAGAGTCTGAAAGTATCCTGGGGACAGAAGTATAGCTTTCTGTGCATATGCATAATATGTACCTAAGAAAGCAGTCATCTGACAGAATAAATTGAGCTAGAGGGTAAACTTAGCTGATTTTACTGGTTGTAAGAAAATAAAGGGAATGAAAGCCAAATTAATAATATGCTGAATTATTCAGCCAACAGTGTGCACATCTGTGGTTTTGGGCCCTTCTGCTGCAAAATCTGGTGGCAAGAGTGGAAACACTGGGGAAATTATTAAGCTTAGCTAATTTGTTTGGCTTATTCAACAGAGTGAAAAGTACCCTGTTTAGGCACTTTATGTGATAGAGAAATGAAAAACAGATTGCTAGTAGTGTTGAAGAAGGAGTACAAACTGAATGCAGAGGAACTTTGGGTTATGGACAGAGGAGAGTTGGGGCTGAACTTCTGGAGAATTCTATGGGATGACTCTATCCTGAAGTCATTTCATAAAGGATATGGGTGGGAAGAATGTCCAGTCTTGTAACCCCTATAACTCTCTGTAGAATACAGAGAGCAAAGTACTTTGAATTCGGGCAAAACCACATAGATCTGGTCTTGAAGATTTTTTTCCTATTATGAAAGCCTTTGTAGATAAGTCATATCTTATTTGCAGAGAATGGTATGAGTGCCAATCCTCTTTCATCTGTAGATCCCAAACTTCCTTCACATGCACATCTCATGAGCTCATTTACAACCAGCTGTCTTCAGACAACCTCCCTGTTTCAGATGTGATCGTAGTCCAAATTCTGAAGATTTTCTGAAGTAAAGCCTAACACTAAAGTTATCTTTGGCAAAATTAGCTACTTTTTTATCATTTTCAGAAACAGTTGAATTAAAAAAAAATGCCAGCCCACAAACACAATAAGCATGGAAGAAATCCATATAGATGCTCATTGTTTGCCAAAGAGAAATCATTAGGCTCTATTAGAAAAGTTCTAGGCAATCCTAATTACAGACATAAGTATTGTATCCAGCCACAGACAAGATGTCCATGTGCATGAGGATGGGTTTGTGCCTTCAGAACATGTAATTCCTACGTGCCCAGCTTCAAAAATTCTGGAAGACATTTCAATTCACTGGGAAATTTTAAAGGAGATAAGTCAAATTTCATTGGAAAAAAACTCATTTGCTGGTAAGATGAGCTATGAAGCACTAAGGCAACTTCTGAAAGACAAATGTTACAAGCATTGTTTGAAATACCAGGTATGATTTTCCTAACAGTCTCCAGGAAGCATTATTGTTTAGAAAACAAGAAATGTGTACATATTTGAGATGAATGAGTTAAATTGGGAATATCAGAAATCAGATCAATAATAGAAATCTAGGGTTAGTTTTTTTTTTTGGTTATAGACATATTGCAAGTTCAGCTTCAGATTCCTGAAACACTTTTATTCACTACTTTGTAATCATCATCTAAACTGTGTAAAACAGTCATCTGTAAAGCTGTAGGTCTTAACTCTTTCAATTATTGTTTTCTTACCTGTTAGCAGCCAATTTGTTTGAGATGAACCCTCCTGGAATTTGTGTCACAATGTAACCCCAGAAAAAAGAGCCATGTATGAGTCCCACTGTCTCTGGATCCCAATTGAATTGGGCTTTCTGCAAAGGAAACAAACAAAAAATGCTGTAAAATGAAGCATACTGATTATGAGGTAAACGCTATTTGAAAGTCAAATGGAAGTCACCCCATCATGCAAATCAAGACAGCCTCCTTGCACTGGTGTTGCTGAGCTTGAACCCTCTCCCAGTTAAAGCAAAAAGACGTCAAATTGCTTTGTGAGATTACTGCTTCTGCTCTTAGCTTATAATCAGGGTGAATGAGAGGAAAAAGTTTCAGCCAAAGGGCAGTTGGTGATGGACCTTCATCTTTGCTTCTTGCCACTGCTTCCCTTTGGGCTGAAACCTTTGTTTTCAGGCCTGCTTAGTGTTATAACAAGGACCTGCTACCTTTCAGTGAACACATCCATTTACACAGTTATCAAGGTTGCTCATCCTCTTTGAATTGATCTGGTCATGCTAGTTCTGTATTATCCATGTTTTTTCTCATCACTGTCAAGCTCTGACCATCCAGCATCTACATTAAGTAGTAGTATGGGAGCAGAAAATGTGTACGGGAGAAGGAAAGGAGGGTGTAACACCTGAAGACAAGACAATATAGAAATAAAGATAGGTAACATTAGCTAGCTGACTAGTGTATCTTTTATTAAAAGTGATGCCAGTCATTGAGCTGGATTTGGATACTGAAGGCTACCCCCAGGCTGGTCAGAAATGCTTCAGAGTCAAAAATGTCTACAGCCAAGACAAACGCTTTTGCAATGCACCTCAGCCTTGGATAGCAAGCAGTTTCAGTCTTCTCAAAACTCATCCTGAATAAGGTCATTCCTGTTCTGTGATGAGCCCGTTTTGATGTACTTTGCTTGGAAGAGCAATGGCCAAAGCCCAGAACAAAACATAGGGGCAGTGAAGAAAAGGTGACCCAAGGTGCCCCTCCTGCCCTTCATTCTGGGAGGTCAGAACAGCACCTGACTCTTTATAATCACACTAACATAAGGTTAGCGTCGACATTTTCTCCTTGAACCCTCAGTTCAGAAGGGCTGTTCTGGAGAAAAGAGAAACCATGATGTTTTGCTTGATGCTTATTTTCTTGGTAACTACATGGCAGGGAAAGGTGTTTAATCGTCTTAAGAGAAAACGGCACGGATTGTCTTTTAGATTCTGAACTAAAACTGTCACTAAAACACTACGTAAATATGAAAACTAAAGTGACAGATCTTAACATCTCTTTTTTCTATATTACTTCGTGTGTGTAAAAGCAAGAACCAGTTTTCCTCAGTAGGTTGATTTTTTTTCCAAACAAGCAAACTACAAAACAGCTCCTCATTTGACTTGCTGGGAGAAAGATGGCATTAATTAGCCAGGCACGTTTTACAGGGGCTAAAGGATTTCCCTCCCCACCAATGTAAACTCTGTCAAGAGATCTGCTTTCCTGTGCTGACCTGCATTTCTTTTTTTAAATACCTAATTTTCTGCTAGTGTTTTCCAGGTTAGTTTCTAAGTAGTGTTAATTTCTGAAGGCAAAGACACCATGAGACATGGAGAAAGTTCCCATATCAGGAGGGTTCACATATCATGCCCAAAACAGAGCAGATATTTGTGATATCTCAAGGGAAATATGCGGAAATGTCAAGTAAGAGTCAATATTCCTGTGAATAATATATTATAAAAGGATCCAAAAATAAGTCAATTTTATACATTCATGTTTATAAAGTCCAGAAAGAGATTTATGATATCACAACCCTGAACCAAGGCAGGAGTGGAGAAACAAAGATATGCTTTGAATCTACATTTCCTTGGGTGCATTTTTAAAAGTTTGTAGGCATCTGCTATGAGCCATGTAATCTACTGCAAATTTGAAATAGCTTGCCACCTAATTCCAAATACTTCTAGACAACAATCCACACTGTCAGTAACCCATAAAACCTGTTGCCAGACTGCCAAATGACTACTTAAAGGTCTTGAAAGTCATCCACTAATCTGAATAGAGTGTGCCCAGCGTTATGTACAGCAGTTGATCATTCCTTCTGTACTGGCATCAGGGTGCATTTCCCCGAGAGACAGTGAACAGTAAAAGCTTCTGCCACCACAACAAAATTTGTCTATGACAAAAAGATTGGGGACCTGATAAACATATAAGCCAACTCAGCTCTCGTTTCTGTTACTTACACTCTGTATGACATTGCAAATGCTCAGACCTTACAGACTTTTAGTGTGATTTAGAGACCTAAACAAGGGTTAAGCATGTGCACATATATGGGAATCCAGACTCACATGTGTGCCTGCCTAAGTTGTTAACCTACACATATACAGTGCTTTGATATGTGGCACTTCAATGATTCTGCAATGGGGCCGGGTCACAACAGGGAAAGGAGGATCGTTTCTCACCTGCAGCACTGGTTTGCCATTGACATAAACAGTGCTATTGTTCACCATTTCCACGATGGCAACACCCAGGTTGCACCTAATCCCAAAGGAAATGCAAAAGCCCAGGCCGCTCATGATGGCAATGATGTAGCGCTTGGGCAGTCCGCAGCAGTAGCAGTTGCACAGGGCCGGCCTGCGGGCGCTGGCCTGCACAGGCCGCCCCTCTTCTGTCAGCTCAATGTGATCCTCCTCTACGTTGGTGCCGTCAATTTTCCTAAATGAAAGAAGCAAGAGAAAATGAAAATGTAAACACAGTAAAATATAGATGGTAGGTGCTCCAGTCAGCTGCTAAATCACCTCTGTCTGAGGTGTTTGCCTCTTGGTACTGTGATGAGTTAAAGCTGGTCAGACTTCGAAAGGTCGGCACAGCCTGCATATTTTTTTCACCAACAAACACTGAAGTTTCTAAGCTCTAAACACTTGGCTGGACAGCTAGCTACAAAAATGCTTGCAGGATGTTCATGAGAATGATTATGAGAGGTGTATTGAGCTCTGTTGTGATAAATCCTGCTGGTTGTTAGGAATATATACATATAAAAAAAAAAAAAAAGATTGTAACTTCTAATTAGATCCACTAAGCAGAGCTGTCAGTAGGTTTCAAGGAAAGGGCAAATACAGCACAAAGCGTGGTGTTATGTATTTGTTTATTTTTCTCAGCCCCAAGCTTGCAGTGAGTTTGTTTTGACCTGTGAGACAAACATCAGGGCTAAGCTGCAGAGGGGCAGAGGCTCAGGCCCCAGGGTACCTACTGAAGGCGTGGAAGAGCCAGGCCCAGGCTTTCTCTGCCTGGAGGGATTTGACGCCAAGTGTTCCCTCTGCTCTGAAACATCCTATCACCACGAGGCTTTAGCTCGTTGCAAAACTCAACCTTTTCTTTAAAGTACTTAATACGCAACAAGATCTGAAGATTAAGTGACTTTCTGGTCTGTTGATTCACCACCCCTCAGCAGAAGAGGCTGAATGAGCTTTACCTGGGAGCAAATTTAGTGTGGGCACTGCAGTGAGACTGGGGGGAATAGGGAGGAAACAGCCAGGCACAGGGGCCCTCCCATTTGCTTGGGAATAGGAGCAAATGTTCTCCCTATAGCCCTGCACCACCAGCAGTGAAATGGAGGACCCCATGGGGGGCAAACAGCTGCTGCCATCAGCCAAAGCAGGAGCAGCGGCTTAAGAGGCAAATGGTCTCATCAGTACAGCTGTTGCCCATCACTGTTTCCTGCACTTATGGAAGTTTTTCCTGTGGTAGTGCAATTAAAAATTAATTTGATCTCCCAATCTGATTGGAGATACTAACATCCTGTGCTATATGAACAGGGAATGTCTCTGGTAAGAAAGATGAGATCAGAAGGAACTGAAGACACACTGTTAGACAGGAGATAAATACTTCCTTTCCTAACATTAACTTCTCATGCTTTTGTTTTAAATGCAGAATATAGGCTTTCTAACATGCTGAAATACTCAAGCACATGGTTAGCTCTGAATACACGAAAAGCCCACTGAACACTGCCCACGAGCTTAAGGTTAAGTGTTCACTAAAGTGTAGTCCCAAACCTTGATGGGCAGTTACGTTAGGAAGCCTTTCAGCTTTGGCTTTGCTGTGAAGCAATGAGCACATGATCCAGCTCCTTTTGTGTATGCCATGGAGTTGCTCATGCTACTAGGGAAATATGAACAGATACTTAATATAAAAGAAGCCCATCTTGCTGTATAAGATGATGAAATGATTTAATTCACTCCTTTCTGATAAGGAGTAACTTATTTCCTTTCTTCACACACATGGCCTAAAATGTATTTGAAATCCAATGGACTTCAGTTTTCCATATAATAATCAGCTATGAAAGAATGTTGCCAAAGCATATATGGATGGGCTGCACCTGGCTGATCTACACAGTAGTTGGTTGGCTCTTTCAGGAGACCAATTTTGGTTTAATCACAGCTTTTGATTAATCACTCCAATTGCTGTAAGTCTATTGTACTGCCCATGACTTAGTGGATAGTATTCTATATTAAGGGTTTTACAAATATAGATCGTATATATGGTTTCTTGGGGTGCTTCCTGTGAATTTAAACTTATCTTTCCAATATGAATTTTCCCTTATATCATCAGTATTTCTAGGCTTTATAGCTACATGCTAAGGTATGCATCATTCACTATATTAATCCTTTTTAATTTGAACCATAAAACTGCTACTGTAGCCTTACTCTTAGCAACAAGAAAAAGCATGCTACAGTCCATCAGTTTGCATGTGTAACAAGCACCAGAATCAGGGTGTTTTGGCCAGAAGGGATCTCCGGGGGTTATTTGATTTGACCCCTTGCTCAAAGCAGTGCTAACTTCTAAGTTAAATCAGTTCTTTGTAAGCTGGAGTTTGCATTAAAGCAAGGTAACACAGGAAATGTGATATGACTATGGTGTTATTGAAGGTGATTGAGATCTTATGATTCATTGGCAGGGAGACAGCATTGTTAGTGAAATGAGAGTACAGAGAGTAATGTAGCCAGGCACTTAAAAAAAAAAAAAAAAGACACCATATATTTCTTGCTCAGTGTGCTTATATCAGTAGGTGTACACTGAATAGAATTTCAAAAATAAAGACCTCAGGAAGTGAAAAGACAATTGAATAATTATTTTTTTAGTGCTGTTGTTATCTTAAAAGAGTTATTAACAACCAAAAGAAGTAATTTTATTGTCTTACTCTAGCATAATCTAAGATACTGAATGAATTAAATCAAAGCACAATTCCTCAATTTTTCATACCTTTACCACACCATTTATATGAGAGAGATTAAACGTTAATTTGTGCATTATTTTGGACAGCTGGCAAAGATTAGACACATCATGTGAAGCCAAAACATCTGTTCCTATCTGGACATTTTCAGCTGGCTGTCACTTCACATAGGCATGAAAACATCCTTGTACTCCAAATTCACTGTTAGAAGTGATGAGCCAGGAGGACTAGCACTGTGGTCCAACATTGTTTCTGCAGTGAAATTAATTGTTTTGCTATTGTATTCAACTACTCCTTAATAAAAGCAGATTGAGGACTGATTCATGACCCCAAATATTCACAGAATATTTCATGCCCTCAAAGCTCAACATTAACCCCCTGTGGAAGATTTCTATCAGAGAAAATGATTTTGCAATAGCAATCCAAAAATGGAACTGGCGTGAAACATTAGCAGTACAAGCAATCATGGAGCCAGTGTTTGACCTTGCTTTTTGGTCTTATTTTATTAAACACTGTAGACATAAAATGAAGGTATGTCAAATCCACAAAAAGACTGATACTTATATTTTGGTAGTGCCACTGAAATTTTCACTTGTTATACACCAATAATTTAGAAGAAAGCTGCTTTAGTTATCTGACTAACACTGGAGAATATTTTGCTGCATGGGAATATGTTTAGTCTTTACATCACTCTGCTCTTTTCAGCAAACATGCAACACTCAGCAAGTAAGAAAAGCTTGGTAATTTGAAGATACCTGCATCCATGTCCCATGCCCAAATGTCATAACTATGGTATTTGAAATTTCTCCAGCTGACATTGTTTCTTTTCTTTTCTGAATGGCTTTACTCTGGCATATACAGAGTTTTGGAAGTATGAAAGAAATTTTTAAAATTCAAATCAGTAATAAAAATAATAATAATAATAAAAAACTAGAACACGTAGACATTTACCAGTTGGTATTTATTCAGTTTAGCGTAGGAATTAGTCATTTCTTCAAACTGTGTAAGTGGAATAGAACTACATTGTTCCGCTTCATTTGATTAAAACGACATAGATTCTACAAAAACAGGCAAATGTTAATACCTGCCATGTGTTAGAATGCATTCCCAAATGACTTTTACCAGATAGTACAGGCTTTTACAGCACCTGTAGGTGTTCAAACTTCACACCTGCATAACCAACAACAGTCACCACGTGCAACAATTATTGATGATCCTGATGTAGAAGCCTATACACTGACTATTGAAAAAATATTATTTATCCAAAAGCAAATACAATCTTCTGAGATCTCATCTACTCTCTGGGGATTGCCCAGGTGATAATTTTCTATAGCAAATCCTGTTGTATTCATACAATATCCCAGGGCAGATTGGCAAACCCTCTTAAGTCACTTGGTGCACGGGACCTGTGAAGCTGGCTTCTGTGTTATATTTGCATGAAACTCAAGCATGTTTCAAGCTTTTACACATGATGGGACTACTACATCTCTCAGGCATTGCAATCTCACTCTGTAGGGCAGAATCCCAGCGCCTTCCCAGCACAGCGTCAATGCAATGGGCTCATGCCCCATGGGTGCTGCAGCACTGCACAAGCGTAGTGTGCCCTTGCACTAATGCCTTTGTACAAGGGGCCTCACACAACTGAGTCAGGGCACCCCACACGGTATTCATGGTGTTGCTTGCTCTGTGGTGCATTAAACTTTCTGTACTTCTGTGCAAAGGAAAACTTTGAGAGGACCAAGACTATGATACAGCGCAGGCAGAGGAGCCCTGTCCAACTCAGGGGTAATTCACCCAGCTTCAGGTTGCAGTTTTTAGCAGGTTGGGCAGTTTAATTCATTAAGGAAGGTCTGCAGGAGTCAGAGCTACACCTAGTAGAACCCAGACTACGTACAGCTATGCTGTGGGCATAGCCCATATTACTTTTCATATTAACAGTGATATTATTGGGAAGTAAACACACTTAGTCAATTCCCAATTCATTGGTAAGCCCCGAGTTGCCGTTGGCTGGTCAGGGACTCTTGAAATCCTCAGGAGAGGCAGAGACTAAGATTTTATTTGAATACATGATTTTTTCTTTGCATACACTAAGTACAAAGAAGGCCCAAAGTGTTTGTACCTGTCAAGAAGCGCTGCAGGAAAAGGAGGTTTCTTTTCTGGGAAACTTATAAGGTTTTCAGAGCCCCAGCTCTGACTGATATTATTCAACCAAGCCTTGATTCCTCTAAATTGTTTTTTTGTTTGTTTGGTTGGTTGGTTGGTTGGTTGGTTTGTTTTATACCCTACTGTAATTAACTAATTAAGAGCAAGCCCTATGTTGCATAAAATATAATTTGGTATGTTTCTATCTATTTTCTGAAACATCTGGTGTATTTACTGCAGCTGGTGATACTCTAGCAACAAACGGATCTTCTTCTGAGATCTTGCAAATGAAACTGCTGGCAACAGCCCAGAGAAAGGATGCCTCTCAGGTCTCTCCAGCTCCGTCCCCTTTGCCTCGTCACCAGGTGCCAGCTACCCTGAGGTAACCTGTGGGCAGACTCTTGTTTTGCAGCGCCCACAAAATAGTACACCTAGGAAAGGCACTGACATTCAGATATTTAAACAGAAAATAATGAAGTCCAGCAAACTTTATTGTATCTCAGCTCAGATTTTTTGTTTTGATTCAGCAGCAACATTGATGAAGTTGAGTACCAGCACTATCATCTATATAGGAGCCAGCATGATATCCTTGATACCCAGCTGCAAGAGGAAAATAATCCAGATAATCCAAAGCATGAATGCCATATCCACATAGCAAACCCTTTGTACTGCCACATTATATAATCACTAAATAGAAAGCCTGCATGTATTTGGTCAGATTGACCAACAGAGCCCACAGCAATAAGAATTTATGATTGAATAAATGACTTAGTTTGATGTTGTGAAAGAAAAACATTCCCTGAATCACCGTGGAATATCTTAAAAGTCAAAAAAGCAAAATGTCAGACTTCATCTATAAGACTGTAAATGAAAAAAAGTTAAGTTGAAGCTCTGTGGAACACAGATACTTTGTTCACATGGCATAGGAACAGTGTAACTGGCAAGGTAATGGTGCATATTAATAACTTCCATAAAAGTGTACATTCTTATTTACTTGCACATGCACGCTTTAATGCAGTACATGCAAATTATTGTACATTTTCTTGTGATCAAATGCGTGTTCAGATGTGCCAGGAACTGTATCTTGACTCAAAATAACATTCCCAAAAGGAAATAACAGGATACATTCAAAAGCAAATGCAATTCAAACACTGAAAAGATGTATAATTAAAATATTTTCCTGCTCCTTGCAAAGTTTTAAAGCACTTAACATGAAGCAGGCAAGAAATGGCACTGAACTCTCCGGCTGTCAGCTATCCATTACACAAATAAATGTTGTCAGTGGCCATTACTAATTGAAATAATCTTCCATTTAAATGAACAATCTCTATCCCTTTATGAAACTTGTCATTTGTTACATCATACCTTCATTCATCGAAAAATATATATTCGTTTGTTTTTTCATAAAGTGTCAGATTAAGATAAGTGTCTTTAATCTTCTTTTTGCAAACAACTGCTTTTTTTCTTTCTAATGTGTTAGTCTCAATAAATACACACATATACAGATCTGCTTCATATAATTTCTCTTACTGATTCAGAACAAGATTTTCTAAAATGTCCCTGTAATTTAGGGACTTTACTCTAATTCCAGGAGCAGCATCATTTTGGAATGTTAATTCCCATTAAATCATCAGGTTTTTTCATGCAAGCTAAAAAAGAAGAATTCACATTTAATTATTTAAAACTTTTTTTTTTTAATTAAAACACTCTTTTCATGTTTCTTGTAATATTAAAACAATATTTTATAACTTATTTTCACCTCTTCTTTGATTTAATATAAATGTTCTATCATCTATAGCCACATGCTCTTGTAACACTGCTCCTTTTAATCTGTCTTGCAGCGAGGTATCTCTCACCATCTGGACTCAGAGATTAATTTTGCAACCCTGTTTTATATTTAGATATTTTTCTATATTTCATTTATCTTTAATAAATGTAACCAGGGGATCCCTCTGGGAGTTTTCTATAGGATTTTACCTTCGCAGATTCCCCAGCGAGTCACTAATGGTGTTCTTCACCTCTTCCTTTCCTGGGTTAAAAAATCTTTCCTTCAGTGAACTGAACCCTTTGAAAGGCATTTTGTCTTCCTTCTTCAGTAAATCCCTTATGTTAACAAGCGTTTGCTTCTGCTGTCATATTTCCTGATTCCAGACTCAGGAGTCTGTGCCGGTCCCCTTCGTGACCTCTACCTATAACAACCAGTTGCTCAAGAAAGGAGCATGGAAAAGAAAAAATGAAAAGAAAAAAAAGAAAGGACACAGATCTTCTTCCCAAGCCAGCAAGTCAGTCGGGAAGAGCCCTGGTGCGAAACCCCCGGGACGTGCTCAGGGACTCAGCAGCACGCTTGCAGCAGCGCTGCCGTGCATCCGTGCAGGGTCGGGCACCTGTACGCAGGCAGCTGGTCCAGCGGCTGCAGCAGGCGAGCAGGAGGCACCGCTGAGGGCTGCTGTCCCTGGGCAGGATGCTGCCGCTGCTGCTGCACCACGGGCGGACCTCACACCGCCTTGCCAGGACTCATCCTCCGTGCCTGCCTCCCTCCCTCCCCTCCTCCTTCACACCGAGATGTGTGCAAGGTGGTGCTATAGTAACGGACACAATACCTGTCCTCAGGCCGCGCCAGTTCATTAGCAGGACCTCACCTATGGCAAGGGCAAGAAGTTTATTAAACATTTACGAGTCCTTTCGGCAGGAAGGGGAACACAGGCTGCAGCTCCCGTTCACTATTTACCCCCATCTGGATGGGCCCCCCTGCACCTGCTCATGTGGGCCCACCACCCCCTTCCCAGCCCGGGCATTTATTACTGGTGCTGCTGGGCCCGCGGGCAGACAGGTACAGAGGTGTGTTAGTGTGATGCTGTTTGAAAAAGCAGTGAAAGTGCCTGTAAATGAAAGGCATTGTGTTTTCAAAACACAAAGTGGCTGAAAGAGGCAAACTATTCCAACTCGACACGAATTTGTGATGACAGCACACCTTTCCTGCTGTGTAGAAGCATTTAATGGAAACTCCTGTGGAAACACAGCCTCATCAAGCCTGCGTGTTGTCTGGAGTCAAATGAGTCAAGACCTCACTTATCGGGTTTGGGTTCTGGAAGCAAAAAAAGAAAAGAGAGATCTCCCATTTCAGATTAGCTTTGGGCTCCTGTCAGCAATTCCAGCTTCCCTGGCTGGAGGGGAAGGCAGAAACTGTCCTGACTGTCAGAAAAATGGAGTGCTTTATATTCTCCACCTTCCCCCAAGGAGAGTTAAATTTGGAGCCTGCCAGGCCACCAGCGGGGAGGGAAGAGGTGGGACAGCAGCCCCCACTCCCGAGGAGCTTCACTCCTGCTCTGCCACTGGCCTGGGCTCTCCTCCCTCCCCATGCAGTCTGGGGAGAGAGAAGGAAGAAGAAGAAGAGAAACAAGCTCCTCCAGAAAACAGCCCGGGTTTTGGCTGTTTTCATCTGCCTTGGGGCACTTCCAGACTCCGAGTTTTGGTGTCTGAACTGTGTCAGTAGGACTGAGAGGGATGTGCATCTGGGCCAAAGCTTGGTGAGGACTGTCCTCCTCTCCACTTGGCTCCTGGCACCCAGCATGGGCCACCAGCCTCTGGGTTTTAGATGTCACTGTACATTTAGTATTTATTACAAATACTATATATAAATTACAAAGACGTTGGTATTTAGTACAAATACCAAATGTCTGGATCATCCCAGCTCCACTGTAAGGAAATATCAGGAAAAACACTTCCTCATGGTTGGGAGAGCAAAGAAAAGAGCAAGGCATGCACTGAAATCCTTTATTCCAAGTATAATTGGAAAGGAGAGGAGAGGAGAGGAGAGGAGAGGAGAGGAGAGGAGAGGAGAGGAGAGGAGAGGAGAGGAGAGGAGAGGAGAGGAGAGGAGAGGAGAGGAGAGGAGAGGAGAGGAGAGGAGAGGAGAGGAGAGGAGAGGAGAGGAGAGGAGAGGAGAGGAGAGGAGAGGAGAGGAGAGGAGAGGAGAGGAGAGGAGAGGAGAGGAGAGGAGAGGAGAGGAGAGGAGAGGAGAGGAGAGGAGAGGAGAGGAGAGGAGAGGAGAGGAGAGGAGAGAGAGGAGACCTTTTTGCTGCAGAACTGGTTATGGTTTCTTTCTCCCTTTTGAATAATTCATGTGCTGTACAGCAGCACATGAATGTACAGCAGGAAAGCTCAGGTTCAGCACAGGTGACCCACACTGAACCTTGCAGGCAGCCCACCCACAGCAGAGGTGAGGGCCACAAGGCGATCTCCCAGCACTGCCCACCCGTGTGCCTTGGAGCCCCCCTGCAGCATGGCAGCACAACAACCCATGCTCAGCAGCTGCACCTCCTCCTCCTCTTCACACTGTTCAGGCTTGAGCCTGGCCATCGCCACAGCCGAATTCCTCCTGTTTTCTCACTCCAGACCCTGGCCACAGCACACCCCGGCCCATCAGGACACAATGACAGAGCAGCAAGGTCACCGCTGTGGGAGGGAGCAGAGGCCCAACATAACCCCCCACACACAGCAAAACTGGGTCTCCAGTTTTCAAAAGGCACCCAGAAAACAATACTGGCAGGGTAATCGCCAAACAGCCGAGGTACGAATATTTGTAGGGATATACACATGTAGAAGCCTGCAGTGAAATTGTCTTGCATTTCAGCAAATGTCTATTTGCTGACATTTGGGACAGCATGGGGCAGCTGGACACCCACAGCCATGTAGGAACCCAGCTCCAGACTGGAAAGGGTGCAAATTCAAGTGCAAGGAATTTGCCTTGAAAGACTGAGGGCTCAGCTTGGAAAATGGGGTTCAAAATCCATCTCTCCCAGCAGCTGTAGAGTGGAAGCTTTTAATTTGGTCTCCTGTGTCTTCTGGTTCTGCTTCAAATGAAAGGAGCGCAGAGCATACACCCTAAAGGCTCTGTGCTCAAAACTTAATGCTTTGTTCACTTTCCTACGCATACAGTAGTTGCCCTTAGTGTGAAAGTTTAAGTCCATCCTTCATGCAGTTGGGAACCCATCAAGCATCTCCCCTGGGGATACGTCCTAGGTGGTACCTGGCTTGGTACGTTCCCCTCAGTGCTGTTGATGCTCTCATTGGCGATGTCACTCACCTCACCGCTAGCACAACTGTCCGTTTCTCACAGCGATTTTCACCTCTGCCCCCTCTTTACACCTTGAAATCCTTCCACTACCTGCAGTTCTGCTGTGCCACAGCAGTGGCCCCTTTTGAAATTTCCTGACCTTTCTCCCAGGGGTTAAAGAAAGGGTGTTGCTAACTCCTGCTTTTCTGCAGGGAAGCTGCTAGACAGGAGCAGTGCTGCTTCTCCACTTCCCCCTCCCCAGGCTCACCAGGTGGCAGAACGCCCTGACCCCAAGCAGCTGCTGCTGGATGAGGTGACGGCAACCCTTCGAGACTAACCCCTGTACGTGTTCCGGAGTGTCAGCTGAGGAACTCTCTTGTCTTCCTTTACAACACCTAATGTGATAGCCCTGCTGGCCCTAGCTGTCATTACAACTAATTTTTTTTTTCCTGATTTAACCCTATACCTTAATTTTCTTTTGCACTTGCAGAGAAATATTTTGCAAAATTAAAACTACTCCTGGCTCCCAGAACTTGTAGTTATAGCTGAAACTAGAGACTCATATTCCCAAAGGCCTCTAGTAAGGCTGTATTAATACTGTATTTTCAAGCCAATATGGACATAAAACCAGCATGCAGACAGCTGCCACTGAGGGCTCACATGCTATCATTACCTTGGATGCTCAAGAATAAAATGAGTTGTAAGAAAACTTGGACACTGATCAAATACACACACAGGAGATGCGCTGTTCTAGCTATAACTGAAGACATGTGGAATATTCAGGATGGCAGCATCCCCTCAAGAATGCAAGGCATGAAAGCATCTGAGCTAGCAATAAAGATAACTCTCAGCTGTAAGAATAATCTGTACATGTGTAAGGAAATGTACACCTGGAGGCTATCTACTTTGTTAGTTATTTCTTTAGTTGAAAAGCCTAGAAAAGCCATTGTTATGCTACTCCTGCTGTTAAGTCCTCAAAATGTTTGGGGCAAAGCCTGCCATATTTAAGGGGAGAATTTTGTTACTGGTTTCAATGCAGGTTGAACAGCGTACATGTTTCACATGCAGGCACCTTTTAAACAGCATGATTCTGTTTGCTATGGCCCCTGACATAACCTTGCAGGCAGCCACTTCTACTAGTGCTTGTAAAACAGAAAAACTTGAGCTCTTTACAAATATTTAATCATCATAGTCACTCTTGCCATGACCATAAGACCCTAGGAAAGTCGATTCAACCTTTTGGTGTCTCTGCTAAATTAGCATACAACACCCTCACTTCACAGGGCATGGTCAACTTTGTAAAATCTGTCTCACAGATTTTTTGGTATTTTTTCAAGTGTGTGCAATCCTGATGCTTACTTTTTATAAAGTGTAGCAACTTAGGATCTTGAAAATTTCTACTCCTGTAAAAAGCGTTGAAATTGGTTCAAAAGTTATGAGGAGACATGGAGAATGAGACAGAATGATCAAGTGTGCTATGTATTGGTAGGACACAAAGCTAAAAATCACAGTCGGGGCCCCAAGAAATCACAAGATGAAGTTTAGAAAGCATGAGAGCTCTTCTCTAAATGAATTTATTTTGTATTCCTCCCTTCTGAAGTTTCAGGGAGAATTAAAGGCATTCAAAGCTGAAATTGTCAATTCACCTCAGGAGGCAGAGCATTAAACAAGATAAATAACAATCTCGTGCTGAGAGACAGGAGTTGCAATTTTGCACTTCTCCAGAGACCAGGGCACCAACCACAAGGAACAAAAATGCTCTTGTGACTCTTGCTGATGGTCAGCTTCTTCAGCGGAGGAAACTGCAGCAGCCTGAGCTTTCTCCTGTGCCCATTATTCTCAAAAAAACCACCAATTGAATTTTATATGAGAGTCTCTTTCAGCCGTATTTCCAATGCAAATCACAACTATAGGCACAGTAAATAAAACCAAAAAAGAGAACACATTTAGACATGTTGTCATGTATTATACAGTGGCTGTGTAATAGGTAAGTGTGAGCGAAGATCATTTCTTTCATCATGTGGCCAAGTCTCAACCCCTCAGAGTCTGAAAGCTAACCTAAGTGATAACACTTCAAATCACAAATGTTGTCACAGCATCTAATTTCTGGAGCCTGCGGCAGCTCCATGCTCCCTGGAACCATAAGATTATCAGGACACATCAAGGTATGAGCTTGGGATTCAGAGGTTAAGATCAGGGTTCGCAGGTGTGTTTCCATGATCCTATTACCTTCTCAGCAGAGTTTCTTCCAGCACTTTGCACATGCAAAACTCCACTCAAAGGACAAGAACTTCTTCTCAAACTTGAAACTCTTGGGTGAAAGCATATGTCCCTGTGTATTTCTCCACATTGCCTGGTGAACTGGAGACCCTATTTCTGTTGGCATCCCTAAGAGTCACTGTAACATTACACAAAAGAAGGGCACTGTAGGAGTTCAGCCTTCGTGGTCTACAGCATCTGATATCAAAGATAAATGGGGTGACCTGCAATCCCATCTTATACAAGGATTTGGCATAAATGATTGAAATGGTCCTTCCTGTTTTGAAACCTATGGCTTTACTATGACTATTTTTTCTCCATAAATGAAGATGGATTTAAAGACTTCAGGATTCTGATTTTTATTTAACCATCTACAAGTTCTTTCCTGCCATGTCAAAATGCTTTGTGTTGAGTCAGCCCAAATCAGATGTTCAGATGACGTGTTTATTTCCCTGATGTCTATGGGAAAAAATTGCATTAATTTCAAAGGGTTAAAAAGTCATCTTCAGTTTCTTGTTTTTGCTTCCTGATCAGGTAGCTGATACCAAAAACGTTTTATCACAGTTAGCTGAGAAATAAAAAGAGACTGCTGGCATGCTAGCAGCAAATAATAACAAACAGAAAGTCTTATTTATAGTTTCCCTTACTGGAAACTGCTAAATGAGCAGTAATTTCTTACACCTTACACAGTAGGTGGGGGGGGAGAGGGGTGAGTTTAAAGCATTTCTGTGTGGAAGGTATCAGGTAAAGGACAGAGCTTCTATATAATTTTAAAAGGCACAAAATTTGAACTCATTTCTGCAGATATACTTAATGCTAGAAAACCTTTTTTTAATTTTCACTTTCATACAAGTAAATATGTTTAGCATGAACTTCAATAGAAGCCCTCCCTAAGGCTAAAAAATAAATTAAACGTTACAGACATAGAGCCAGTTACCACTATGCAAAATGTAGTCAGCTAAATGTGGCTAACTTTGCAAAGTCTTTACTGCTCTCCCAAAAGTGAACAGGTCTAAATGTTAAGAAAGGGTGACAAGATAAAACAACCACAATAACTATTCTATTTCTGTGCATACATAAAAATAAACTACTATAAAAAAGGCTTTTTTTTTTTTTACTTTCATAAAGCAAAAATAACTTGTAGCTGGATCAGAATGTGTGTGTGATGCTGCAATTTATTTGAAAGTTACTTAGGTTATAGTGACACCTTATGGCAGTTTTATTATATTTTACAGAACGATTGGAAAGTTAAGATCTACAGCTTGTTAAAGCCTGTCATTATCAGCAAGGAACTGCTTTGATGTTTTTAGAAAGCATTTACCTATAAATTACTGAAAACCTCAAAAACGTCTGGTTTTCCTTTCACTCTCACTGAGGAAATAGCTTTCTAGAGATGTATAGTCTTTGGAATTGTCTTCTCACCATGTTCAACAGGTTATCTATGCCAGTCAGCACATGCATACGCTCTATTAAACATTACCTATGGCAAATACAGGCTGTTACTGAGCTGATTCACCAAATTGTCATGTAGTTCATTGTGTTCCTCTAATCCCAAAGCTGAACTCTTTAAAAGAAAACAGCATGAGAGAAGCTAATGAAAACATTCTCCCCCTTTAAATGTTGTTGAAAACCAAACCTGTCGAATACAAAAATACCCAAACCAGATACTAATTATAAAGAAACACAGTTGATCAAAATCAGAAACTCATCACATCAATTTAAATGCTATATTAGCTTGAAATAATGATCTAAAGAAGAATTATATTAAAGTGAAGAATTTAAAAAAGGACATTTAACAAAGAGTATTTTATAAATACATCAGTTATTTTCTTGGACCCAGCAATTTCAGCAGTCTGGAACACACAGGTAATCAAAATACATAGTCATTTTATTTTTCCTGATCTTCTTGACCTGATTTAGTAATATATAATTGTTCTAAGACAAAACTATTTTTTAGCAAATCTCCCCCAAATTTATCTGATGGTGTGCTAGGACAGATTGTTTAGACAAAAGTTTATTGCTCTAATTATAGACGTATCTGATAGCCAAAAATGCTGTAGAAACTATTTGAACTTGAGGTTATTTCTGTGACTTCAGCGAAGCACTTACAGCTTTGGTGATGTAGGTAAGCATCTATTTTATCAGCATGACAGAGGCAGAAGTTTATTTTCTATTTTTATTTATTTGTATTTTTTGAGTTCTTAAGACACCCAATGGAAAGCAAACTCTCCAAAGTTTTACCTGGTTTACTCTTATAGAGACTTACACTAGCATGAAGCAAACATATACAACAACCCCAGCTTGTGTAGTAACTGACACAAGCAGCTTCCATCTCCAAAGCACTGTGTTCAGGCCAACGATAATGCTTTTATTGATGCTGTGAGGAGTTTTGAATGGAGTTTCTCCTTTGATTATCCTTAATTATTGCAGAACAGTGTAAAAAAGTCTTTTGAATGTTCTGCAAAAGATGCACTGTGAGAAATTCCACTCAAAAGGCAAAACAATGATTAATGCACAAGTAAAAAGGCCAGAACAAAAACCTTCAAGAATTGGTAAGTAGATACAGGCAGGACATAAATCTCTACCATTTCTAATTTTCAAGTTGCTCCACATCCACAACTGGCTTACTTTGCGGTAAAAAACTGTATTAGAACCATAACAACATAGCTCAAAGGCACATGTCATATGCAGGAGGAAATAAAAGTGTTTTTTTTTTTTTTTTTTTTTTAAAGACCTCTACTGTTAAATCTTAAATTGATGTTTAAAGTACACTGTAAATTATTTGAAAACTATCAAATAACTAGTATTTACTTAGCTGCTCTTGGGTTTGTGCACAGGTAGGATTTTAATTCTGAATTGCAAACTGTATTGCTTTGGGGGGAATGTTTTTACAAAACAGACTGGAATCCCCCTTGTCACACCAAGAGCCAGCCTTCCAATCTACCAAGCAACTGCAGTGGTCTCCAGCTGGTGATGTGAGCACAGTGAGCTTCAGAGATCCAGATCAGAAGTGTACATTTCCACTAGCAATAGCAAAAGAACACCAAGCGAACCATGTCTTTTTGCATAACTCCTGACAAACAGCTCATTTCCTACACCTACGGAGCTGCACTCCTCATGACTGCAAACTTGACAGAGCAACACAGCTCTAATCAATTTTAAATCAGTGTTTATAATCTTAAAGCTCTGGTGTACCACATACACCAAAGGAGGAACTAGAGATATCAAATAAAGGGATGGAGACATAATTAGCTCCCAGTATCAAAGTATTTGACACGAGGAGCAATAAACTGCAAAGTTTTCCATCTTTTCCTGTTTGAAGTCATCAGTGCATTCATGAAAGTATGAAATTATGAATTCTAAGCCACTGCAAACCAACCCAGAACAACTGGATTTCAGCACTTAAGACTTTCCTGTTCAAGAAAAAGGCAATAGTTATGAACCCCACCAATGCCCAGACCCAGAAACAGAGTGGACAAAGAGAACGTTAGCATGTCAAGGACTCTCAAGTTTGAGATCAGGACCATGGTTTTCATTGCAGGGTACCATCAAGTACATCACTACTGTACTGAAACCTTACTCTCTCATCTACTACCATGGACCGAAAGCTGGCATATGGGAAGGCTGTCCTCCCTTAAGAGATAGAGACAGGGTAGGAATGGGGATGCTGTCATCCACAGCAAAAAAACACGAAGAGGGAATTGGAGCTACTTGCTACCTTTCAACTTCTACCTGATCCACACCTTTCTTCCTTTACTCTTCTCTCTCGTATCAGCTCCAGCCAAGGATGATGCTTCTAAGCATCTGATCTTAGATGTCTCATACTTGATCAATTTATGCCATACACAGAACTGAACACTGGCTTCCTTCAAAGCACTGGCAAACTTGTGAGCCTGACAAAGCAGCATATCCTGAAAGCCAGGTTCAGAGCAAGGGCTGGTTTCTGGGAAATAAGCGATGAAAACACAAATTGAGATCACTATGTAGCATCAAAACCCCGGATTTGGGCATGGGCTTAGTGTATTTTCAGAAGTAAAGGCTAACTTTAGAGATATCTAGCCTGTCAGTTTTTCCTAACAACTTTCATTCTTTTGTACAGGAAATATATGATCACATTTCAAGGCAACCACTTGTGGACAGCAACCACGATAAGAAATAAACTCAAAATTACATTGTATAAACTATGTTTCAAACAAAATATAAAGTGAAAGTTTTCCACACAAGTTATTATTTTATAGAAATTGAAAATAATCATCCAACACCAAAATATGAAAAGTTCTTTTATTTCTATAGGCAACCTCATTCACAGTACAAAGTGATATGAATTTCTCAAAACTGTCACTGTACCTTTTACATTTTTTAAGTAACTGATTTAAAAGTTGATACAAGAATAAATTTGTTTCTGAAGAGCTGTCCATTAAGTTGGAGATACACTAATGCCATGCTATGACAGTTCTAATTATGAATCACAGCTGACACTACAGTAACACCACTTTATACATGAGAATTTTCATGTTTTACAATCAAAACATAGAATTGCCACTAGTACAGAGACTGTACAATTAGACAAAAACAAATATTAAATATTTTGCACAAGGCCTGAGTTCACTATAACACATTTTGATTTACAACTTCATATCAGAAATCTGTACAGCAGTTAGAACTGTTTCAGAGAACTTAAAGACAATACAACTTCAGGGGCTTGCTTATATGTTCAGTTGATACAGGTGTGAGGCCTGGAAGGCAAGAGGATTTGGTGTATGAATCCCAGGTTTTACTGCCCTGTGTACTTTCCTTGTACAGCAGTCAAAACCTAGTGGAAAGATAGGTACGAAGCAGGACCTCACTTGAAAATCAGCTAAATCATCTGAAATTCTCCAGATAGTTTTCCTCACAGCTATTTCAGAATAAAAGTTCACAATGAGTATATAAAATGCAGCATTTCTCTTAACAAAGAACAAAAAAGGGTCACATATACAACAGGATATTTCTGTATTCCCCTTCCCTACATTTCTTTAATTGGAAATGGCACAAATTAGTCATATCACTCCCCCCCATAAAAAACTCATCAAAAAACAAAAACCACTGCAGAGTCCAAAAATTTCGTCTATAATGAGAGACCCAGTTTTCATAAACTTACCTTTTAAAAACCATACTCTTTTGCTCAAGTCATGTAGATGTAAGTGGACTAAACAATATGAATTTATAATACTTAACAGAAGTATCATATAATTGCTTGCCTGTATGGAAGTCTTGTGGGATTTGATTTAAATCTAACTTCTCATTTAATCTTTGCTCTCACGGTGCAATAGAGCTTCAAAATCTGTAATCCTGCAGTCCAAATACACACCTACCTACCTACAGACATATACACAACAGGGATTACAGTAAAAAAAGAATTTTTTCTAACTTTAGGAGGCCACTGGGATATTTCTGGAAGTTCCAAATCAATCTGAAAGAGATATTGCTAACAAAGCTTTACAGGAAAGAAATGTTTTAAATAATAATGCTCGAAACATTGCACACCCATGCATTCAAAAATTCAGCATTCTACTTGGGAGTACTCAACATCTGGGTAGACCTCTAAGGACACAACTTCCCTAAGCCATTTCTAATTCACATCACTACTGAGAAAGGCAGACATACAATCTTCATTAAAACAAACTAGGACACTCTACCCATGTTCCCAGTAAAATTTCTCTTCGTCTCCCAGATAGTTGGTGGACTCCATTACCTTTCAAAAGACTGGTACTGCTGTCCTCTTTACATATGCAGGTTCCACAGACTGTTTTCTGCCTGATCCATACCATTTGTACGAAAAGAAACAGAAAACCTGCTCCTTCCTCCATCCTTGAAATGACACTCATAGCATTTCACTCCCATTTCTCTCCTCTTGAGAAAGGCAGGCCTACAGGCTTTTAAGCTACTCAGTTAAGTCAATAGTTTCAAGGTTCCTCTCCAACAGCCCCAGCAGAACAGGTTTTTGAAGCCTCTTTAGTACAATCCTCGCATCTACAGGATTAGTTTTCTAAGACTGGGTTTTCATAGAATGCTTCAGAGACTTTTAAACTTAAAAAAAAAAATACAAAAACAGTGAGCTAACAATTCTAATACGGAAAAGACTGTCTTGCTTGGTACAAGAGTATTCATTTAGCATACAACAGAACAGCCAAAGCACCATTAATGCTTATGCTTAAAATGTGCAGATATTTCCACTTCTTCTCTTTGCATTTCTCCTTTTGTAGTAAATAGATAAATCAATTAAAGAACAGGAACTTACTCCCCTCTCCTCTTTGCTCCTCTTTTACAAATGAGCAGAAAGTGAACCAGGTGAGCTGGGCATGCACAGTGGATGTGCAGGGTGAAGGGCTGTAGTATGATGATATAACCTGCCACGTTTACATATATTATTATTCCTTTAAATTAGGTTGATATACAGTGCTGAAATTTTATGTAACAAATTTGTCAAAGCATTATAATAAATATGCATTTTATATCAGCTTACTATTTCTGTAACACAATTTGCAATTTCTTCATCATATACCATTTCAAACTTCTTTTTAAAAAAATAAGGTTAGATAGTCCCCTCTACTTCAGGCCAAACTAGATGTAACTGCTTTCCATCCAAGTCCAGAAATAGAAGGCCCCTGGAAGGCCCACAATTTATAACATAGTTCCTTCCTCCTACTCTTACCCAAACAATGAACTGGATCTGAAGTACGGCTGTTGCTTTCAGACAGAGGTGTTCACTTTGGCCACAACATAAGTCTTTCAGCTTCAGAGCCACAGAATGATGACATGCAAGGGGAAAGATGATCTGGACAAGGCTTCCTAGAGAAAAGCTATTGTAGCAGGCACTAAGTGGCATACGGCCTTGGTGACTTACTTCTTGCAACTGCTCTTCTCTCTAAGTTAAGCAGAAATAATTGGAGAAGTTCACAAATATATAGCTTCCTGACACACTAAATAGGAAGTACCTGCATGGAAGAGGGATGCAACCCTCTGATTTTAACTGAAATTACTTTTCCTTTTGTATTTTTAAATAACTGAAAAGAAAAACTGCTATTGTTTTCATAAGCTCCCTTTTCAGTTTTTTTTGTAGCTATTCTTCTACTCTGATCATTCTGAAAATTGTGACAGAAATCAAAACTATGTTCTGAAATACAAAATAGAAAACATTTCATATTACTTGAGCAAGATAAAAATATTATTCCAACACATTAGCACTGCATGTAAGAATTTCTCTTACTTTTAACTTGTACTTTTTTTGGCTTTTTTACAAAATACTTTATATTCTCCAGCGGCCCATGCCAAAAGTACATGCCCCAAACCCCGGAGTTTAGGAGTCTAGTATACAAAATTTTATCACAATCTGATCAAATTTTTTCAGTTAACTTTCCCTCCATAGCTGCTTTCCCTCCATAACTTAAACCTAAATCCAGTTCTGAAAGCTTCTCACAAAAGAAGGATCAGGTACTGAAAACCCAAGTCATGACACTGATGTGTAAGACTGCCTTTACCATAGATATGTTAATGTAATATATTGTAGAGTCCAGAGAGATGTTATTTTTGATATAACCTTATTTTCTCAATAATTTAGAGGAATACAGATTCAAGTAATTCTTCAGTGTTGCCTTAAGATACCCTATGAAAATGTAGCTTTCTAAAGTTGACATAAAAGAAGACATTAGTGTGATTGAGAGTATAGAGTACTAGTGACTGTAAATGAACTTAAATAGTTTAACAGTTCTAGTATCGTAGTTAAGTTTACACAGATATTTTAACATAACCTAGATGTTTACCATGAATATTAACAGCACATAAGCATCACAATGTGTTAGGCATTGTTTTCTAAACCACAATTTCACTGGTCCCAGGTATTTTAAAATAATAGGACTAAGGCAGCAGCTATAATACATAAACAATTCTTTAAGAAATATGCTTAATGCTATTACCGCTTAGAACTGTGGAAATATACCAAAATACAAGTCACATTTACAGCATAAGGCCCTTTGGTTTCTTAAGCAGCAAATGAAAGAACGATTTCTTCAGTGAAAGGCTTTGAAAAATAAAGCATGTAGGCTTTCCATAAAAAAAGGTAACTAGTTCTTTCCTTCTCAAAATAGCCAGCTAGGGTCTCCGAAATATTACATAAGAAAGTTCCTGAAATTCCTAGGAAAGAAGAAATTAAAACCCAACAGTAGTATCTGACAGAGCAGAGATTCTATCATGGGCAAGCTGAACATCAGCCTTCTGGGAAGTAGAAGAAACTACTGCTTCATTTTCTGGAGAACTTTATTAAATTTGGAATAATACAATAAAAGGGATCTGAAATACCTGTGTATTTACCGTATATTCTAGAGCTTACAAATCTGTATTTGAGAACTCACTTCATAGTCATCTATCCTTCATAAGGACTTAAATTAAAACAAAATTAAAATACAATAGTTTATTCTAGGCAAGGCAATTTATGGCAGTCTGCTTTTTCACAAAACCATGTGAAACTTCTACCAGGCAGCCCTTTCTCGTCTTCCCAACAGAGCCCAAAACAACTAATCCAAGATATTTCTGTGTAACCAAACCAACTGTAAGAAGCTGGGGCAGTCAACACTTGAATTTTACAGACTTTTTTTTCTGGGAGGTTCCATAATAAGTCATATTCTTCTTCTTCACACCAGTTAGAAGCAGTATCAAGGTAACCAAAACACTGAAATGTATAGTAAACACGACCAAGTCACCACACGCATTTTAAAATCCCACTTAAGTGGTATGTGGCTTTTGCTATGGGTTTGGTAACAAGGATCTGACATTGTAAAACAGGTTGTCAATTGGAGCAAAGTTCTTCCTCTATTCCAAACTTGGACAAAATTTTATAACCACTCAATCTTGCAGTTTACTACCTCATCAATCATCTCATCAGAGAAGAAAGGCAAAATATTCTTTCTTAGCCTCTTTCACAGTTATCAGTTAGAGATATTACTATATAGCATGGCTAACAAAGCATTCTGAGGTAACATAAGAATGTACTTTCTGCAAACTGTCATAATAGCGCATAATGACAGCTAGTGTGAAATTCAGGTGACAACTTATCAAAAAAAAAGTTGAATTTAGCAGACACCAAAAAAAAATGATCCACAGGACAGGATAGCACTAAGTTGTATTTGCTAGTGTTATTACCCCCTAAGCATTTCTGTTTAAGAAACACAGTTTTGTATAAATCCAGGAGTTGATTGAATACACTTCTAAATATATTTGAAATTTTAGCTCCTTCTTTTTCAATTCAATACATGCATCCTACCTTCAGTGCTCTGAAGTTGGGTAAAGAGATGGGAATCTTTAGTACATAAGATGGCTGTGCACTTACGCAATTCCACTGCATTACCAGGTGAATGCAAGAATTAGTCTTTTTTCCAGTGCAGAATTCTACTTTGGTGGGTGGAAAGTTTCCCCAAGCCATGCTTTTACTAATCAAAAAAAGATGTTAATCAGCTTACCCATGATTCAAATTTTATCAATCTTTGAAAGAAGAAAACAAAACATTTTACCCAAAAAGATCTTTTAAGTCATTGCTAGCTGAGCTGCTGTTTGTCATCGTGTTTGCTGGTTGTGCAAAGTTCTGAGGAGCAAAGAAAGGATTACCCTGTATACCAAAGCCAGGCTGTCCTATCATGTTCATCTGAGGTCCCATGACTGAACTGCTCACACTTGGGGACCCTTGTGGGGGTACAAACTGATTAACCCACTGGTTTGACTTCTGTTGAGCCAACTGTTTCATGCTAACTTTGGGTTTTTGAGGACCAAAAAGATTATCTAAAGCAGACATATCTGGGGGTCTGTTTTGTTGTGTCAGTGGAGAGATTGCAGATGCAGCACTCATAGGACTGTAATTTGGTATATTGGCAGTTGGTACAATGTTCATCTTGGTTGTTCCTGTTGCACTTGGACCACTGAAGAAATTCTGAGTAGTGGGACCACTTCCCATACTGAATCCAGCAGTCTGAAAACCCATAGTAGTATTCAGTCCATTTGTTGTTACATTTCTCTTTGTGCTGTCAACAGGTGATGAAAATCCCATTCCAACACCCACAGAAGGGACAGACGAGAAGCTGTTTGAAGATGCCACTATAGCTTTGTTGATGGAATGGCTAGTCAGAGATGACATATTATCTATCAGTGTATCTGTCAAGTCTTTTGTCTGCAAAATATATAAAATGTAGTTAATATATAAAATGTAGTTAAATGCTTTTCCTGTATATGCACACTAGTAACAGTAGTTATCACTGCTCCCGCGGAAGTGGCATTCATTTTTCAGAAACTCTAATTTATTGCATGGAATTGGGCATCAGATGTAATTATATATAAGTGGAATTAGGTTATTTTCATTCTTTGCTACTTGGAACTAATTGTTTTGCAGTTTTTCTTTGACAACGAGGACTTTACATCAAGTACTACTTGGTATATACCAAGCACAATCTGCTTGCAAGCCCCCCATTCCTAACTCCAAGACCTTTGTGTATTTAGATAATAAAAAGCCTTCAGAGCAATTTTTTTCTTTTTTTTTTTTCTTTCCCCTATATGCTTTTTCCATATCTAAGCAATGGTCTTCAATGCCTTTAGAAACTGCTACAATTTTAGAAGTGGGAAATATTGCTAACGATACAAATGGAAGGGAGGTCAAAATTTAGTTTTTCTCAACTGTACCATTGTAGTACCAGTTGGAACAAAGATGATTCACAGGACAAAAATGCTAAATACATACAGTAGTTGAAAGAAAAAAGCATCACGGCTCCAATGGAAACAGTACAATACTTTGCTGTATCTCACCTGCTTCACTGAAGGTGTTATTGCAGTTGCTTGTGGCTTAAGAGGTGGTTGGCTTTTCAGTTTCTGTGCCTGTTCTTGTTCTTTAGCTAACTTTTGCTTCTCTTCAAGTGTAAGTGATGCCTTGAAAAGGGAAATTACTAACACTAAGTTGGACAGTATGGTTATTTATTGTTATTTTTATTTTATAAATAGCACTGTCAATTCAACAATATGTGGTAGAACAGAAAATATTACTTATATAAAACAAAGTGGATAAGCACAAAATCTCTTACTATAGATTGCTAAAAAGTACTTAAATAAATACAATATTAAAAGCACCATAATGAGAAATTCTGGGCAGATCTGAAATAAAAGGTATCACAACAAAATCATTTTAGCTTTGACTTCTTAATATTGGGCATAAGATAAAGTCTTCCCAGTTTTTGAGTTCATGTAAGTATCTGCTGGTACTCGATACAGAACTACAACCAACAGTGGAATTGAAAGGGAATTTTATTTTAAGATTGCTTAGGAAACCTTTCAGGATTTTAACTCTTCTTAATGAGGGATAAAATCATAAAAATCACACAATCGCAGAATGGTTGAGGTTGGAAAGGACCTTTAGAGGTCATCTGGTCCAACCTCCCCGCTCAAACAGGGACACTCCCCCTCCACCTAAAATTAGGGAAAGGCTTCAGGTAATTAGAAATAGAAACGATAAAACATAATCTAGGAAGGCATTTAAATAATTAATAGCCATGAAAATAATTTTATAATTGAGTATTAACTGCAAGCATAAGCTATGTCATGTCATGCTTTTTCTTTGTTTCCTGTACTGAACCATAATTTCACATATCCTAAACATAACATTAACAATCCTTAACATATTGACTGTTCTTTTTCACATAACTTTGAATTTGTGCACTAGAAATTAGTGTTGGTTACTACATGAAAATCTATTTTTGATCCTCATCTCCATTCGTGATTTTATAAAAAAAGTTGCCTGATCTACTGAAGCTTTAGTTTTACTAATATCTGTAAGGAGGAAGAAAGTGATGAAAAATTTATAATCCGAATTTGCCTACTTTGTGCAGAGCTATTTTTAAGGCAAGACTTTCACAGAAATTCAAGGATGTGATTTGAACATTTTTCAGTACACTTTCACATGTGAGTAGGCATTGCACTGTATAATACAGGAACAGTTTTTCTTTTAAAGCTTTAAATATGGTAAATATTTACACATACTCATTTTATGCAACCATACCAAACTTGTAGTAGACAGACACATATAAGAGAATTCCAGAACAACAAAAAAAAAAACATACCTTTTTCTGTTTTGATGATAACTCATTGTCTTTACTGTCAGGTCCACTAGTTAGAAGGTCCGTTCCAGTATTATTGAATACCTTGTCAATCTATTTAAGATCAAACAAACAAAATTAAGTTATGTGAAATGCTACAATTTAAGATAATGTAAATATTGACTTATTTTAAATTTTAAATTTCTATATCTAAGTAATGCAATGAAATACTGACTCTTACCTGATTACTTGTACTACTAGATCTTGCCTCTTCGGACACATTCATTTGATTAGCTATATCCAAAGATCTATACAATATCATAAAAAGATAGCTTTACAGTCACATCCACAACACTAAATCAGCAGCATAGAAAATTCTTCTGCATTTAAATAACATATAAAAAGTGCTACAACAGCACTGCCATATTTAGAATGCTTACAAGAGACTGGAAAATTATAATATTCTAATTTGTAAAGGTTTCCTAACAATCGTTTCACGTGGTTTTTAGTTCCTCCCTTTGAATGAGGTGACACAGACTTTGGGTAGCTCAAGTTAATTTGACTCAGAAACTTCAATAGTTCGAAATATTCAAATACTGCTGCCTTCTACCACTGCCACTATGTTTATGTTTCTCCAGTGTGGCTTGTGTTCTCAACAACTACAGAAAAGCAACTATCCTTGGCATATACATGTAAGGCAGAACTGTACTAGTGGAGCTGAGTATGAACTATAATAAACTGTGACTGAACAACATAAGGGTAAAGGATTTTGCTTTATAAAACCACTTATATCAAAATAACGCTATCATTCTAGGACTAATACATCTTTGCTAACAATTGCGCTTATTTGAGGTAATTCTCAACCACTGAACTAAGAATTACCTAGATTTTTATTGGTATGGCTAGTTTTCTCATATTTGCTAAAAAAGAAATTTCTGCTTACTTAGTTCATCTCTAATACACATGCACTTAATACACATGCACTTACTTCTGTTGCTCTTGCATGACATGAAGTTGCTCAAGTTTTGTTTTATGCTCTGCTTCCAATCTATTAAGCATATCTCTTATAACACAGATAAAAGAATTGAACTGTAAAAGAAACATACAAGAAGTTTGGATTTTGCAGTGACAGAATTCAGACGTGTAACTTAAAAGGCAGTATCTCATAAAACTTACAGTATATGATGTGAGATAAACTACAGGCTTTTAAATTATTTATAACCCAGTTTCAATACCTTGTGTTAGATACTCAACTACAAGTGGAGTGTATACTGAAACAGTGAAAACAATATACTACTGAAAAAAACAGAAGTGAGATAACTCAGACAAAAAGCACAGTTGAATGCTACCAGATACGTTTCCCCTCCCCCAGAAAAATCCTATTAGGTATTCCATTTCTTAGTTATTTCATAGGAACACTGCTAAACTTTTATATTATCTGCAACATTTACATACAAAACTAAATGAAGAAACATTAAGATTGCACTTTAACTTTTAATCTGAATTATAATTATGCTAGTTGTTAACTGCTTTTTCAGGATATTTGGAAGGTGACAGTATTCACTTTGAAGTTTTATACTAGATCAGTTATCTCCACTGAGAAAATAACAAAGTTAAGCATGCAAATACAGTAATATTGGAAGCATTTGTATTACTTTAAAAAAAAAGAGACAAACAGCAATATGGTTTTTTTCCCTGTGACAACAGTTTAAATATATTCTCTGCAAATTTATCAAGTAAAAGTATGCAGAACATTTTTGTTCCTACCTGATTGAGATTAAGATTGTTCTCAATACTAAGAGGAATCAGATGCGGCAATACTTTTCCTGCAAGTTGTTCTTTGGTAATTCCCAATTTCTTATGAGTAAATGTGCATTTGTAAATACCTGACATACAATATCAAAATAGCAAAATTGTTAAGTTTAGAAAATAAAGTGAACAAACTCCAAGTTGCACTCTCCGTATATTGATCACCCGAGTGAGTACATATTGTTTCTTTGAAAATAAGAAACAAGTACTCATCCACAATATAAACACATTACAGTAAGATGTTTTGCTAACATTCAGAACAAGAGAAGACCCAAAGTAATACTTGGCAGCTATGAAACCTGGTATTACTAGTCAATGTATTGTTCAGGTCAATTATCTAAGAATATCTACCTTTGAAGAGATCACCATGAGCAAATGAGTTACCACTAACTGACAAATTGCCAAAAGAAACTAACCTGCATTAACTAAGGAAGTGTTCTTGCCTAGCAGGACAAGTGACTAGGAGTAATTATTATGCTGCTGTAACTAACAGTGATTGCATTTTACAAAGACTCTTCTTACCTAGAAGTTTGGGTCTGTGTTATACATAGGATCAGAAATCATGGGACATGTTTTATTTGTTGTGTAATCACTGAAAAAGAAACAGTGACAGGCACAAGGGATACAGCGTTAAGCGTACCGGTTCTATACAGCTTCTGAGAGGATTCCTGTGTGCTTAAATAGTTCATTTCTGGTGGCAAACACTGAACGTACTGGCACAGAAAGTGCTTCATCTGCTATGGTTTGTATTAGAACAGAGTGGTTAGCTGGCTAAAGAGGATACCACACACAAGATGCAAAGTATTATTATTCCAAAAAAAGGGGAACCCTAGTATAATGAATTGATTTCAACCCATCATTTCCAAACAGCGTTTCGCTTATCCACTGTATCCAAGTAGAATTCCAGAATACAACTGAGGTAAAAGATACACTTTCCCTCATTCTTAGATAGCAAATGCAAGCCAAAGAATCAGGGATTAAGGAAGAAAGGGCAGCTAAAATTACTACAGATAGATGCCCTCTTGCTGATTTTGAGCATGTTAAAATAGTTTTGCTGTCACATATTTGTTACTGTGATGTTACAGCTTAGCGAGGATTGCTGTCTGTATGATTCAACTGTTGCAAATGGTCTTCTGTCTACCACTTTGCTAACAGTAAGATAAATGGTCACTGTCCTCCACACCTGGCCACACAGTCACCTCTTTCTTGGCAGTGACTCTGGTCAACTGGTCTCTGCAAGCCCATTCAGGCTGTTAAAATCATACAACCTAAGTTAGCCAAGCACCAGAGCGGTACCAGAAAAGCACAACTGGGAGTGAGGTCTCCCCCTCTAGAAGTAATAAGCCATGCCAGGTTTTGTTAGCTGTTTTGTGAAACCTCACCCAGACTACATTCCATTTCAGTGCAAAGGCACTGTACGTTTGCTTAAAACCCCAACAAAATAAGTCTAACAAAACCAGCAGTGAAGAGCAATACATCTGTACAGACAATGATTTATAGCACCTGACACACGAGAGTGGTAAGAAAACCCAATAATTACACCTTAAAAGCTCCAGCAAGGTGCTCAGCATCCGAAGAAGGAAAGATTATCTACTCTTCTCAAGAAAAGAAGCTCTGTCACTCTGTTGGCCATGAAAGTGTCACAGCTTAAGAACTGCAAAGAACACTCAGAACTACGTTGGGCCTTGAAGTCTACAAAATATATATACTAGTGATATTCTAGTGATATACTAGAAGTACCAACAATACATAAAGTAACTGAACTGAGACATACTTAAGAAACAGAAACAAAGTTTTTAATAGACGTTTTTAGCAACACACTATGTAAAGATCATCAGTGATTACAAAGAATCTCTGAAATTCACAACATCAAAAGAATAAAAGAGAAAGTTGAAAATATTAATTACCTAGAATTCCCATTAGCACTGCAGGTTCCTTGGATGGAATTTGTTGTAGAAAAGGTAGAATATCATCAAGCACAAACCATTTATCTAAGTACTCCAAAATCTTCCCTAGGCAGACTAGTGAGTTTACCCGGACCTACGAAGTACGGTAACAAAATTTTAAACAAAATCTTAACTGTATTTTGCCTAAGAACACACAAAACTCAGAAGAAAGGCATTTCTGAAACTACAACCTTCAGATCTGAAATTTCAAGACAATTTAAAGCAAACTTTTGTGTTATGAAAGGAAAATATACAATTGCATATTGCTCACAAAAAATTTAGCTTTTCTACAAGAGAAACACTGTTAACATATAATACTCTGGAACACACTTTACCAATAGTTACAGTATTGTTAACAACAGTTGGCAGTTGCCAACAACACTTTAAAAATTGTTAAAGTAAACAAAAAAGTAAACTATTTTGAAAAAAAGTAAAAAAATCAAAGAAGAAATTTGGGCACATTGATGAGCTTTCATTTGAAAACACAACAGCAGAAAGAAACAATGTAATTAACACTAATGACATTTTCTGAGGACTGAGAAATAGGTAAAATTATTAGAATACTTACAGCAAGAGAAGAAGTTTGCAAACATGCATTTTTAATTCTTGGAATTAATGAATTTTTCATTGATGGGTAATCTATTAAATTGGCAAACGTGGGAATTATGTTTAGGCAAAGCTCCTATAAAAAATATTTCACGTAAGTTTAAAGAGAAAGATGCCTGTTTATTATAAAATTAGTACTAATATTACTCAAGGTCAAAATTAGTTTAAAATGTCATCTCAAGCTTTCCTCTTAAGGAAATATTCATCATGTTCAGCTATGCAGACTCACTTAAAAATATCTAGAATGATAAAACAATGACACAGATAGAACTTGGAAAAATGTATTTGAAAGAGTATTCATAAATTTGTAATAAAATACATAGATAACAAGAATATCTTGCATTACACAAAGCACCTTTACAAGAACCACAACTTCTATTACGAGGGTCATCAAAATGTAACGTTTTTCTACAAATGTCAAGCAAATTTGAGCACTATCAATAATGCTCTGCAGCAATATGATAGCAGATTGAATTATAAAAGAGCATATTTAACATACTTAAGAAACAAAGAAAAAAATTACCCAATTTCAGCCCAATCTCAAAAAATAAGAGAGACAGCAATATTAGGTATAGGTTGCAAGTAAATACCTGAATAACTGAACTGCTACTGCAGATAAATCTCAAGCCAAGTATGTAGAAACAAAAACTTCTCTCCGTAATACTGCAAAGGCTTTGCAAGGGTAAGAGTCACATCTGTTTATCCAAGTCCTTCTTTAATTAATATTGTGTTTATCTCCCCCCTCCCACTCCTGAATACCTTTGGCTAAATAGAAGTTAATTCCAGTGGAAGTTAATCCACTTCTAGTGGAAAATTCCATTTTCAAAAACAACAAAAACACCTTAGAAGTGTATAGAAAGCATAAAGAGAAAGATTAAAATGCAGATGTGTAAAAATGTCACCAGAAGTTAGTTGTACTAACATGATTTTACAGCAAAGCAGATCTTCCACGTTAACTGTCAACACAGATGTTCATATCAGTGGGACCGCAGAGTAAGGCACCTATCACTAACTGGTAAGAGCATGCATGCATGCACAGTTTCTGCAGCACAGGTAATGTGTCATAAAGGTACATCCTACTTTTTGCTATGGTACCTAGTTAGAATCCAGGATAAGAGCATTAGAACAACAGTTAAGTGGTTACTCCATGTGAAATCAGGCAGTTTTAAATAAAGGTGGCAATTGCTATACCTGGATCTGAATTGAAGGTGCTTCCAAGGCTCTATAAACCATTGGTAGAACACTGTTCTTTATTTCGTCGGGTGGAGTTTTGGTTAGAAGCAAGTCCATTTTTTGCAGGAAGATCAGTAAGATCTATGAAAAGAAGGACAGTTCAGAAGCCAAAAGTTTTAACTCCAGAAACGTATACTTACAATTTAAAGTATATTGCATCTATTATTAAAAGTTCAGAAGTTTTCTTGTAACTCAGTAAATGGTATCACTTACCATGTTGCTTGCCTGAAGGCATGGAAAACAAAAAACACTTTGACATATTATTGCATTTTATGAACAGCAAATACAAATCAAACAAAGTGTCTTCTAGACTTATATTTCTGAAATAAGTAGCCATAATGACTGAGGAGGGCGTTCTTGTTTCTATTTACAACATGGTCTTTTGTTAAAATCAACCCACAGAAATTCTTCACACACATCACTACTGAAAAATCTAAAGACCCCCAAAAACATGGATCAAATGCTGTCTTCAACGCATTTAATCATAACTCCACCTGTAAAAACCACATTCCATGCGAATCTGAAATCAAAACTGGGAACAGGTGAAATGAATTATTACAGCTACCACATGGACATAAAATAGCTTTATTCCATTTCATGTTGGTATTGTATATCATAAAATGGAAAAAAAAATAAAGCTGAAAAAACTCACATCTAGTTTGACTAAAAAGCAAAACTAGAATGGCACGTTCACAAAGTGGGATTCATCTTGCTTAGGCTTAGCCATCCAAAAGTTAGCTGCTAGTCTTATTCATCCAGACTTGGTCTCCAATACAGAGAGCTTTGCAACTCATTTCAAGGTAACCATCTGAAATAGGTGAGACAACCTCCTACTGCTGACTGGCTTCCCATTGATATCTAGGCTCCTTATAGAAAGTGGGTTGTAGTGCATGGATAAATTGTGGTAAGTGGTATTATGTTCATAATAAAAAGCCAGGTATTTCACAGGAGAAAGTGATTTCAATTTTTAAGTCTAAAAATATGTAGCTATCAGTGCTTGAAGGTCAAATAAACAGAAGCATCAGAAAGTAAAAATACAAGTGTACTAAGATGTTAATTTATAGCACTCCAGTTATTCCACACTAACTCCAAGAGTGTGATATGAACAGTTTAATTAATTATTCAATGGTAATACTATAAATTCCATCATATGAAGACACTGTGAACACTGGATAACAATTTCTTCATACTGAAATGCAGTAGCCTCCCAAGATACATTTGCTTCAAACTCAAGTGTTCTGCAAAAGCCAAGCAACAAGCTTCAAACAGATCTAAAACATCCTGAGAGGGTGTTTGGAAGAAACACTTACAGACCCTCCCCATTAGTTTAAAAAAAAACAAAAAACAACAACACAGGAACTCTAAATTTGTGCCTTGCACAGACACGATGTTGCCAATCAGACCTGGAATTCTGTTCTCTGGGACCACAAACTTTTTTTTTTGCCCCAAATTCATGGTATATTGACTTTGAAAACCTGTCCTAGACGTCTTAGAAAAACTTTCTCAAACTTTAAAGTCCATAGAAATAAAAGTGAAATGAGTCATCTAGTACACAGTGCACATTAAAAATATCAATGTATAAAAATAAAACCCATTGTGCTCCAGATATAACCTTGAGACAAACTTTTTGCAGAGAGGATGCCTCACATATCTGACGTTAAAGGTAGAAAAACACAATGTAATCTTTTAGGATGAAACAGTAGAAATGAAACATTTATTAGCTTCCTGTCAATTAGACATTTAGTTTTTTCAAGACAAAACAAAAAACCACAATGTACCAAAGAAAAAGGACACTAAGAAATTCTAATTTTCTGAGCTATTCTGAGGTAATACAGCTGTACCCTTTCTCCCCTCCCCAGAATAATGGGAGTTCTCCGATGTGGTTTTCACAGAAATAAAACATCTACTTGTTCATTCCTATGTTTAAAGCCTTTTAGTGCTTTGCAGAGAAATAACAGCAGCCAGCATTAAAGCAAGGTGAGCTAGAAGGAATGCATAGCTACCTCTTATTTGTTGAGGTGTGATGGCTAATATAGCAACAAAATTCTCAAAAATCGTCATACATAGAGTTGAAAAAAGGATGCAAATCTTTTGCTCCTTTACAGTAATTATAACTTACTACTTTTATGCATATAAACAACAATTAAAAAATATATTTTACTTGCACTGTCGCAGTACATTTGTCGAGTAAGATGGAAAAAGTTTGCAAATCTGTGCACAGCCCCCAAATAAATGATTTATTATCATAAGTAAACAGCAGTTTTAAGAGAGTTTAAGAGAGCGTCAAAGTTTGAACTTCTCCACCCCAAGATTACAGTGTTAAAGATCCAGACACGAGCAAAAAAAACATAGGTTCAGTTACCAGCAGAATATGTGCAAATATTGTACTGTACAACATGGTGGAAATCAGCCATAATAGTGATATAATGATTTAAAATATACCTTCTACAACCAACTGAAGGTAAGAGTTGAGTAGAAAACTGAATGTTTCCTTTATACTAATCTAATCTCATGTATAAATGCAAATATACCTTCAGAAAACCCAAATAAAAAGGCAGGAATAAAGGTAAATTTTCTGAAAAAATCTGTTTTGTATGAATCAAGGCTGACTGTCTGGACAATTACAGAGCAGGTTGGGCAACCTGTGTGAAGGTAAGAGAAGAGAACTAGAACAGTCATTTTTCAGAGAAGAAGCACTGAAGAGAAAATCTGTAATCTGAACCGTAATCGAAACAACTGTAACATACCTGGATTGGTTCTTGCTGCTTAAAAACAGGACCAAGATCAGGCAGAATGAGCCTGATATATTCCTCTTTGGTGCATTCCTCAGCAATTAGTAGAACATTGGGCAAAACAAAGGGTACCATATCAGGATTCACAAACTCAGAGGTCAAGCAAGGCAAAATTCGCTGAATTATAACACGCTGAGAGATAAAAACAATCATACATCAAGTTATAACATGCTGCTATTGTGCCATTTCAACAGCTTTTGTATTAACCTGATATTAATCCCCCCCCAACTCCCAAAAAGACAATTTTCAATTTTGAAAATATTTTCACAGTATAGTTAAGCTAATTTAAACTGTGCTACTTTCATTACTTTTCTGTTTGCACTCAAGACACAATTGGAGACTACAACCTATGAAGGACAATAAAAAGCTATTAAACGTACAGAAAACAGGACTTTAAATCACTTATATGAATTACGAAAACTCATTCTACACACTTGGTTTAGAAAAAAAAATAAAAACTTTTACCACCAGAAGATTTATATATCAGTTTTTCACTACCCCATCACTCACTTTTTTCTGAACATACGGAGCTACTATACTGCCCCATAGACTCCAAGTACATTCCCACTACAAGCAGGATTCAGCTGACAAAATACAGACAATTACAATGTGGAGGTCTACTGCAGAGTTAGGCAAGCTTAAATGCTTTTAAAATCAATAAAGAGAAATACGCAGCTCAAAGGCACAGTCCCTCTCCATAATTTGTTTTTAAGACAGAAAAAAAGTGAATGCACTAAAGACAATGTGGTTATCTTATCTACGCCCTATCTATGCCCAAATTCAAAATGTCAACAATTTTTGATCAAAGGGAAAAGCTAAATTAAAAAGAAGATAGCGTTAAATATGAAGTCTGAATTTTGCACTGTGTAGTTCAAAATTGAATTCAATTAAAAATAAAGAAATGTAACACGATGGTTGAGAAGTTCAGCTATTCTATTATGTATTAAACTACTTTTCCATCATTTATGCATTATGTCTTACATAAATTTGAGAATACCACAAAAAGAAAAGGAGTCAGTCTAGACAGTGTCTAGCACTACAGAGGAGAGAAGTGGAATGACAGACCCTTTGAGAGTTCTGGGTACTGCTAGTACAGCAAAGCATTTAGTCTGTTGAGGGAAGGAAGCTTTACATCCTTCAACATTAAAGTGCCATAAAGACGCTGAAGCAATCCTACATACAAATTGGGAGAAAACATGGCAAGATAACTTCAAATAGCTATGACAGCACCTGGAAACAAAGGGAAAGCCTTATAACAGGGGAGAAGATAACGTCCTTTCAAAGTGGGATGAACTACAACAGGACATGCAACCAACGATTCCTTACACATGCTATATAGCACAATTTGCCATTTCCTGTTCCCAAATTTATTGATAGTTGAGAAAAATTTCCACAAATTATTTTCTAATCTCCTCTTTTTTCCTACTGCTCTATTCTGACAACCTCATGGCAGTCCATTATGGTACAACACTACGTATTTTTAAACTATTTCAAGAAATCATACAGACATACCTTAGGCAGCTTTGGCAGAACCTTTGGTAGCCCTTTAAAAAACTGTGATTTCTGAAGGTTATCCCTTTGAAATAATGAATCAAAATACTGAAGTGTCACTGCTCCTACGTCATCAAAGAATGGTATCTAAAAATAAGAGAAAAAGTTTATGATCTGGAGGGATACAATATTGATAATACTACAAAGATTCCATACACAATCATATTTTTACCTTCTCAATGCATCACAGTAAATCTTTACAACAAAGTAGCTGCAATTAATGATTAGAAAAGTAAATTTTTACATACTAAGTACTGTAACATTCACAGATAAAGGTTGATTAAGACAATTTTCCTAGCATTTTAAAGTACACAATAACGCACATCATGTTTACATAAATTAACTTTGTATATGAAATAATAATTTGTCTACAAAAGAGGAAAAAACTTTAATACTAACAGAACATCATTCATGAAAGACTGATGCAAATGCATAATGAGGACAGGATTTATTTATTTTTGTTAAATCTAAAATCCATCCCTGAATATTCAGCTTTTGGTTGGCAGTTGAATGAAAAGAATAGAAGTGTGTCTATCCCAGACCTACACAGACCGGAATGGGATGTTCTGCATTTGAAAACTTGTATGGTTAAGAGTCCTCCTTTCTGCTAGTTCTGTTTCAGGGAGGGATATATCAAACTTCATGGTCTTGTCATGCTTAGAGAATGTCTCTCAGACCATTTAGACAACTGTTTTCACTTGAAAAATTTATGTGAATTGAAAGGATATAAAATCATATAAAGAATTTCTGCCATTAGGCAGAAAGAGAAGCTCATAGGAGTAGGGCAATAAAGAAAAAAATAAATCTGCATAGAATTCAAGCTAGTCTGAAGCGTAGACTTAAATTCTACATTCTAAATCACATACCAAAAGGAGTCTTAAGTACAGGATCGTGGCACTGTGCATAGGTTACCTTAACCTCATTTAAAATAGCAAGGCCCATGTAAAGCTCCATATTAGCTTTAGGAAGACCTTAAAGCAGCCTTCCAGTACCTAAAGGGGGCCTACAAGAAAGATGGAGAAGGCCTTTTTGCAAGGGCATGTAGTGATAGGACCACGGGTAATGGCTTTAAACTGAAAAAGGTAGATTTAGATTAGATAATAGGAAGAAATTCTTCACTATGAGGGTGGTGAGGCGCTGGCATAGGTTGCCCAGAGAAGCTGTGGATGCCCCATACCTGGAAGTGTTCAAGGCCAGGTCGGATGGGGGGCTTTGAGCAACCTGATCTAGTGGAATGTGTCCCTGCTCATGGCTGGGGGGTTGGAACTACATGATAATACACAAAAATCATAAGCCAAAAGTTAATCCTGAAATTCAGTGCTCTTTGTCATTTCATGGCTTTAAAATCCTTCCAGTACATTTTTAAAGACTAAATTTAATAAAATATGTCATAGAAAATACTGTATTGGAAAGTAACAAAATACTGTTGCACTGAATGATTATTTTAAATTCTGTTTCAGCATACACTTCTTTCATACTAACAAAGGTTAGAGTAAGGACAACTTTAGGCACCAGCTAACACTACTATTTCCCAAGTAATTCAAAAACATTTAACATTTCAACCAAAAGATTAACAAGAAGAAAAACTTTAAAATAGCTTTATTGTTTCTACAAGTCAAACACTATTTTCCCTCTTTCCTATAGCCACTGTAGTTTCCACGAACTGACCTTAGTCATTTGATCTGCATCTGGTCTGACTGCTGGAGCTACATTTAAGAGTAGCTTTACATGTTCACGCACCTCCTCTGGTATATTCTGAAGATTACTGGAGCTTAAACGGCTCAGCTGCACAAGTAATTAAAGCACATGCACCATGAAGTCAGGAAATCCTGCATATGACTATTTCCAATATACATTAGGACTATACTTTATCCTCTTGGTGGTTTCTCTACCCACACCTTTGATATCCCTCCCTCCTCCCCTTTCACAACCCATTTGCTTCTGATACCTCGGTTTTCTTTCCATTTCCCAATAGCCTACCTGTGTCAGGTCACATCCCCCTGTTCCCAACTTCTAATTGTGTTCAGGTTATTAGAAAACACAAAAGCAGTATTTTTAAAGAGGTACACATTATTATCTGAAGTCTTGTTTAGACATATTAAAATACATTACATAATATTAAAACAACGGGCACCCAAAGAAGATACAAAGGAAATTTGCACATGAATGTACATTATGCCAGCTGTTCCAATTGACTGTCTTCTGTTAATGTTCATAGCCCACAGAGAATGTAAAATAGCTGGTAATTAAATGGACACCAATTGATCAAGTCACTCTGAACTCGGCAATCTTCACCAGTCCTACACTGGTCATTCATTGCTTTCTGTTAAAACACTGTTCACCCTGACAGGTAAAGCATTTATCCTACAAGACCAGCATTCAACATGGTTACAGAGCAAACAGCTGAAAAACAAACTTTGTAGTTCATAAAGTTGGTACACGTAACTTCCTCTACACATATTTTAATTTTCCATATTTTACCAGGATTTTTTTTCCTTATTGTAAAGACAGCATGCAAAGTAAGATAACATTACTGGATTGGTTGTGGTGGAGCACTGGTATCGCGTCTAAGATATTTAAATCTGCTGTAAAACAGTCACTTTTCAAATATGAAAATCAATGTATAATATTTATAAATAGAATACCTGATCGAGTTGTCTACTAAAACTTTTATAAATATCCTGCTTGTTGACCTCAAAAATTGGTTTCCCTTTATTAAACACTGCATACATAACAGCTCCTAGGGAGTACATATCACTGGCTGTCTCACAGCTCACAGAAAGAATGTATTCTGGTGCCAGATATTCAGGATTTGGAAGACACAAGGATGGCAAGTTTGGATCCCATTCCTTACAAGGGAACTTTGGCTACGAGAGAAATAAAAAAAAGTACATTTATTACGGATTTTTATAGAATTTAAATAGGAAACTCGAGCAGCAAAAAAAGAAAAACTAATCCACTCAAATTCAATTATGCATGAAACAGAAATGGAGTAAGGCAAAACTATTAAGAATCTATGTCTGTAACTTCAAGTGATCAGCTCGCGGTTAAGTCTGAACATTAGAATTAGTAACAGTAATGTGAATGTGATAGCACTGCTGTAAAGAGGGAAACAAACTATGATAGGAATTCATTTCAGGAGATAGCAAGCACAGAATGGATGTTATAGACTAAACTATTTGGGCACATGCCTACAGGTGAGCATTCTCCTGTACATTCTGCAGGTGAGCAGAAGTGCCACAGGCACTTTCAGCTGGTCTGAGACCATCACTAGCCTATTCTGAGTCTACTGAGCCAAGTTGGCCTCTTTCTCTCTGATGACCAAAGGCATCAGTCCAGACCTGTACCATATGTTCGAGCCTGTACCGTATGTTCAAACTTTCTGCCAACAAAATAGAGGTGAACATTAAATAAATGATTCTGTATTAAAATGCAAGCTCAAGAACCTGGTTTCAGATAGAAATCTGAATTTGAAATTTAATAATGAAAATCTATCTGAAGATCTATTACCTCCTGTTCAGATGGATTTGTTGATTGGATACAAAAATCGAAGCCTGTAATTTTCCATGCTCCACTCTTATTCAAAATTATATTTTCAGGAGTAACATTTCCATGGACCATTTTAACACTGCTATGCAAAAAGGACAAGCCTTCAGAAACCTGTTAATAAAAGATTATTTCAGGTTAAATATTTCCCTAGATATGCTGTACAACATTTATAAAATTTCTGTCATGTCTACAACCTTATTTCTTGTGGTCATGGTTATATTGATGTTAACAAAGGAATTTTTTACCACTGACTTTAGACTATGTTTTAAAAATTATGTACGAAGGAAATTAAATACAGATAGGTAAGCAGCAGATGAAATTACTAACATTGATGAACTATCAATGTTGAACAAAATTTTCACCAAATAAAACCTGAAAGCTATTGTCCCTCCACAGAAAGTAAAGATTCACGAATGACACCTCTAGTACAAACATTTATATAGAATATAAAAGATTCATTCCGTTTCTTATTTTCCATGTCAGAATAAGCAAAAATAGCAGCAACTTATAGAGCATCTAGTATTCATCCTCTCAAACTTATAGTGATCAGGCCACTATCATCTCTCACTTCGCAATTATTTGATTTACTATAGACAGACAAGGTAAACTTTGTAAAATGATGATTAATACTAAATGCATAAGAAATTTTTAAATGCAAAATTGCCATACCTGAAGCAAGCCATATTTGGTCTCCACATCATAAAGTTTGTATTCTTTAATGTCAGATGGTAAAGGAGAAGGTAGATTGTCCCAGCTGCCAAGAACATTAGCTAAACTTGCACACACTGGTTCTGTACAAAATGCCAAGCAGTCTCTATAGAGAAAACAACAGAAAAACAACAAAAAAAAGTTTCTTGTAAATAAATGTAATAGAACTCTTGACTGCAAACAAAGAACAATACAGACATCATATCACGCATTATCAGACTTGGTATTAACCTAAAAACATGTTTTATTTCAGGTTTTGAATCACTGTAAGCATTTATATTAGAAGTTTTATATATATTTACACATATATAAAAACTTAAAATTTAAAAAAATAATCTTATGAAAATATATAAATCAGCTTAAGTTATTCTATTCTGATAACACTCCGATGAGGTTATTCTGTTAACATCACCGATGATGCACACAGAGCTTCATAAAAAGTTTTTTTTTTTTTTAAATAGGTACTTTTCTTGTCCTGACTCAAGAAAAATCAAATGAATAATTCTTGCTATTGTTAAACCTTGTAAAATCAGGCTGTTAGCTGTGCCTAAAACTGGCATGCCCCCAACTGAAGCAATGCTTAATGTAGTCAAACTGTAATCAGAAGCAAAAGTAACAACATGTAAGGTAGCATCTGAATATTCTTTTACTTTGCAAAGTAATATAAAACAAGTACACACAAATATGCTTGTTATATGACCTGCACTTTGCCTGCAAAGTGACTGCTTTCCTAATTATTTGTTCTACTGCTTTCTTCGTGAACAACTGAAGGTCTTGTTTATGGATCTTTGTATTAGCGGTATCTAAAAAGCATAGATGAAGCAAGTTTCCACACATAAAGTAGACTAGTTGTAACACTTTGCTTCCAAATTTCAAATGTTGAAGTCCTGATTTTTTTTATTGGAGAAAGCACATTGTAGATGGTAGTGCACATTGTCGGTCTAAGAAGGAATATTTCATGAGAACACTAAAACATTGCATCAGTATCAACATAGAAAACGAGGCTGAGTACCACTAATGAAGATATATTTCTGAATAATAAAATTATAGGCAAGAAGACTAACCTAACTTTTTGTTTATTCCTTAAAAATAACACAGAAGACACAATGTCTCAGCATGAATCTACAACAAAGCTTTTCTGTATCTCAACAGATTAACATGCTTGCTCTTTGTAAAATAAGACTGATGAAACATGCAAGACTCTTACTACTCATCCAGATTTAGTGACTTAAGTCTTTCCTGCTGCCTTTCTGAAGGGAAAAAAATGAAAATTAAAATTCCCTGATTCATAAGCCTCAGCTACCCTGACTGAACCCTCATCACCATTCTGTTGAGAGCATCCCCTCCACTTCTATTAACACAACTAGGGCTACAAACTCATTCGGGAGTAATCACAAGGAAGAATCAGAGCACAGAAAGACAAAGTTCTTCATTTTTAATTCAATTTCAGCTTTACCATGGAACTTATACATTTAGTTATAGTTAAGGCATAGATGATAAAAAATACCTAGGAAATGGTTATTCTGTGTTTTTCACAACATACAAACTCTGGTTGCTGTTGTTTTGAGGGCATAATAAAAGGCTTTTGTTTATTTATTTTTTTTAAAAACTTTAGGAGTTAATTAAATAAGGACCCAAGACAGAGTAACGGAAGGATGGGCAAATCTAATTAAAGGAACTGAACACTGCAAGGGCTGATGTCTGCTGTACAGTGCAGCTTCTTTAACTGTTCCCTGAATAACATCAAGATGACATTCAGAGTGACAATAAAAAGTTGAAAACCCTCATGACCTTCCCCAGTAGGATCAGCTTTCTATTTTAACACAAAACCTTCATTTTATTTGTCAGATTTTAGTGTGCTGTTATCACTACAGTTGAATAATAAATGTGTAAGACTAACCCATTACTGTGCCTAGCGACCAATCACACATAAATCCAATAAGCACTACAAAAATGCACCAAATTTTGTCTCCCTCAAACGCCAAATGAGGATCTTATAAACACATGCGGCCACAATGGATACAGTTCACCCAAAGTCTCCAATCTCCCATGCATGAAGTATCTCATAAATGGAACAAGTGAATGAACAACCTTTTGAAGGAAAACGAATATAAGAGACTTCTTTAAAAGTGAAATTAATTGAACTACCACATATTCTTGCTGTAAGGGTCATGTGTAGTTACACCTAAGATCACACAATAGATTATCAATTAGATTTACAACAGGGATGCATCCTACGACTTGGTGAAAAAAGATCTGAGGGTGGGCAGAATACCATTCTCACATGAGTAAATATATTCAGATGTATATAAATATATACATCAGATGTACATGCTGAATGCTCCAGGTATTTTTTTATTCAATAAAACAATAACTAAGAAAGTCTGTTCTAAACTTTACTACAGGTTACCTGGATTCTTCCAATGGATGTTGAACAGTAAGCAGTCGAGGGTGTCGAAGTCTGGTTAGCTGCTGAACACCTCGTTTTAAAGAATCAATAATCTGATCCTTTTCAAATTTTTGGTACTTGTCTATTAGCTTCTTATCAAATACAAAAACAGCCACTTCCTAGAAATAAGCAACAAAAATCTTTCAGTATATAACATCCAAAAAACAAAGCCTATACACAATTACATGTGTACACATTTTTTAAATCAACAGTTCAATGCTACCAATGCAAGAAGTATTTCAATGTGTATCTACGTATATATCAATGTTTATCTACTTACTCTATCCTAGTCATAATCATTGTGTTTGCATATAACCTCTGGAATATATATTTTAAGATTATTGTGCTACTGCTCCCAACCTTACAAACAGTAATGCATAAACTATAACGTCTACCTACAGAATGACCAAGCAATGGATACACAAGACAGACAATTGCTTGATTTTAAGTAGACGGAAGCATTTACATTAACTATGAACAAATAAAATATTCTGAGGATATGCATTCATTCGGCATTAAATATATCAAGTGGTACTTTAATAAACTACACCCTGTCTCAGTGTTATGTTCCAAACCAATATGTTTTATATTAAATTAGATTTTCATGAGAGAGAATTTATGGTGACAGAATATCTGAGTAATCACTTAACCTGACCATTCACAAGATAACACATTTGGAATTTTTTTTACATTTCACATGTAAAATGAAACGCCAGAAATGCAATAGATTTTAAAATAGAGGAAAGAGTTCTTCCAACCAACCTCTGCAAATGGAAAAGGAGAAAATTAAGGAATTTATATGAAACTTCAAAATTACATAATTGGATGTGAAATAAAAAAAATTTTTTAGTGGAGACTACATCTCCACTATGGAGGCCATTAAACAGAAATAAATCAATTGAAGAAAAAAGGAATTAAAAAATTTTATCATGAAACAAAACTGAAGCCTTTTTATATCCTACAACAGTGTCATGATGAATAATAAAGTTAAAAAACAGTAGAAAATAATATGAAAACACAGTTTTAGTTCCAAGAGGAAACATATGCTCTAGTATTGCACATTTTATATCCATTATTTTAACTAAAATCTTCAGGAACAGTTACATTATTCATTAAAAAAAGATGACCTCTAGCAATAGACTAACATAAATAAATAAATCAGTCCAATACACAAAAATAAGTTTATATTTTTTATCTGGTGCCTGTTTCATTAAACTGCTAGCAGGTGAATGCCTATAACTAACTCAACTAAGCATGCGTTTCCTGATTCTGTCCATCTCCTCTCCCTGTTCCAGCCCCAAGTGGGATGAGTCGAACAGTAACATTGACATAACACAGGGAAGAACCAATCACAGGGGATGGCAGACATACTTTTTACTCACAATTCAAAAGAAACACGTGTTCCAGTACAGCATATTAATGGTTTGAGCAGTAAAGTGACCAATAACAAAATCTCCAACTAATATCGCAATTCTGAAAACATTTCTGTTTTCAACAAGTCAACAATATCAGATAGTGAATATTTAAATCAGAAAGCATGGGACATCAGCCATATTTTGAATATTTTATGATGGCTATAAGTCCTGTTGGTGCTTGCTGCAATCCTGCATGATTTGAAGTTTGACAGAATATTTACATATTCAAAATTAGCTCAAATACTTATATGCATATGAAATTCCGGTATTCTAGTTGCTGTCACGTTGACTTTGTAGGTACAAATGCCTTTTTTTTTTTTTTTAAACATCATTATGAAGTTTCAAGAATCAAAACAATTTGAGCTGTGTGGCAACATTCTTTCAATACCTTCCTTTCATGTAACACATCTGATACCAGAAGAAAATCACCATGCTGCCCATGGACTACCCATGTCCCCTAAAATATTCAATGTGTTCTGGTATTAATAATTCAAAATACAGCATTCCGAAATGGGAGATATTCAATTCTATAACCTACACCAATTTCATATGCAAGCATCAACAACACAGTATCTCAACACCCATAAGTCACCAAGTATCGTGCAGAAAAATGACAGAAGAGCTGAGTCTATAGAGAGACCAGAGAGACCGCGGAACATACTCAAGTTACAAAAATTACTGAAATGATATAATATACCTGGAAACACTTAAAAGCATTCAGAATTTTGCACTGCATAAGACAAATAACCCTGTCAGATTTTGACTATGAACACATCATTTTTGTTCTTCCTTTTCTATTTTACAACACCTGATATTCAACCCTAAAAAGGAAGGAGGGCTACTGACTGTAGCTGATAGAGGTTCCATTTGCTGGTGATATAACTCCTTTCATGGGAACTTGAAACTGCAAAGGTTTATGTAAAGTTAGTAATTCTTTCCACAGAAAGACCTAGGAAAACTTCCAATTGTATTTTTTACTTCATAGGCTTAAAAGAAGAGAAACTTCCTTCTGCAAATGACGACTTGTTATTTAGTTCTTCAGTTGCATCGTAATTCCAACTTTATGATATGAAAATAAATTCAGTGTAAAAGAGAATAAAATATATTCAAAAATACAACTGCTTTAAAAAAAGTGAAAAAAAATAATTTAAGAAACATTTGTACCATGCTTTTAGTCATATGGTCTGAATTTTTGGGTAGACCTGTATGGTGCCAGGAATTGGACTCGATGATCCTTGAGGGTCCCTTCCAACTCAGGATATTCTATGAAATTAGGGGCAAAACAGCCTTTATCTTTAATTACAAAAACTTCCATTCATTACGTGACAGAAAGTAAACACACCTTGTTCAGCATGCTCTTGTCTCAGCAGTGTACTGATAGCTCCACCACCTGAGCCAGGAAGAACGGACAAGTACATAGAGCTGTAGATAGCCACTCAAGAGATCTCCGTTTAGATCACAATTCTGCTCACAAACACGAGCCAGCCCGCACCTTCTTTCTCACCTCCTACATGCTTAAAGGGCTTCACTTCAAAGCAGTATTAGAAAGGTAACGCTCAGTGATGATGTTAACACAGTTGTATGCTATGATGTGCACCATGCAAATACTTGCCGAGATAAAGATCTTAAAGAAATCATCTGTTGTTAGAATTTTTATCATGAATCACTGAAAAAAAAAACAGTTCTACAATACCTTTGCCAAGGAATTAAACGTCACTCTAAGTATTTTGCATACAACTTATAAAAATGGTGTTAACTGTGCAAACAGGAGTAAGCATTGCCCAAAACATGCAAGACACAGAACATATTTTAATTGGGCTATAATCACATTAGCTCACCAGTAACACTTTTAGACCCTAAGCAGAAAAAGGTAAATCAGTGTTCTTGGATTGTGCTCACCTATTTCAGGGGAATCCTGTTGACCATTGTCCCAAAGACCTGTTTTTCACCAATACTTGCATTTGTAAAGGTTTTGTATCCTTGTAGTATGAATCACTAAATGCTCCAATTTCCTTTTTTTTTTTTTTTCCTCCTTTTTCTGGCTTCTTTGGGCAGTTTTTATTTGTGCTAGGTGTGGATGAGATGGAGTTCATCTTCTCTATATAGCAGCCCACATGGTGCTGTGTTTCAGACTTGTGGCTGAAACGGTGCTGATAGCACATCTACCTTTTGGCTGTGGCTGAACAGAGCTTGTACAGGGTTCAAGGTTTCCTCTTTTTCCCACTCTGCCCTGTCAGCATGTGGGCTGGGGGTAGGCAAGAGACTGGGAGGAGACACAGCTGGGACAGCATATCCAAACTGACAAAAGGGATATTCCATGCCACATAATGTCACATTCTGCAATATTAACAATGTAGAGGAAGAACAAGGGGTAGGGGGAGGTTTGTCTTCCAAGGTGGCCATTGTTCAGGGACTGGCTGAGTATTAGTCTGCCTGTGGGAAGTGGTGAACAATTGCTTTTGCTCTGCCTGTTGGTTTGTGCTCCCTCCCCTTTTTCTACACTTATTAAGCTACGAAACCTGCAACTCTTCTCACTTTTGTTCTTCCTATTTTTCTCCCCTGTCCTGATGAGGACATTGAGTGAGCAACTGTGTGGGTGCTATTTGAGGTCTCGCAACACATCCTCAAAATCCACTTCCAGTCCTGCTTCATGTAGGATCTGCATTCCTTATTAAAGGCACACCAGCTCTGGAGACTTGCTAACATTGTCAGTTTGAAATATGCATCCACATTTACTCAACTAAACACCTTATAAGCCAAACAGAAAACAAAAATCCAGCTCCCATCTCAGCCAATACAACTGCTAAAAAAAAAAAGGAAAAAAAAGTAATTCCTGGATCTTAAGAAACCAGGTAATGAAGAGTCAAAACTAAAAGAAAGTCCTACCCTGTTCTCATGCAAAGAGAAAGAAGTATTACCGATGTCCATCAACAAATGCCATGACCAAAGGAAACAAATATAAACAGTGCACCTACTAAGAACTTTTGGTGCTTCTTAGTAACTTGTGCCCCATCACTTCAATTCTAGCTCTTGGTGTCCTCTACCCCCAACCAGGAAAAGGCAACCAGTCAGCCATGTCATACTTTCCTCTTTTGCCCCCAAGAGAAAGACAAGCCACCCAAAGACTGCAGAAACACACCGGGTTTGTGTGTCGATAAAGAAGCAAACACAACTACTAAGAACTTCTACGTAAAGATTCTAAAAGCTGTGGAAATACAATGATAATGTAATAGCAACACTTCTGCCTATCCATTTCATTGCACCTTGAGAAAGGACGTTAACGATACAAAACACATCCAAGTACTACAGTACTCCATCACTCTACTTCCAAGGACATACAGAATAGTGTACAGGAATAATGGCAGAGATTAAGCACAAAACAATAAGGAAAGAAAAAATACTGAATAACTGCAGTTCACCATCTATCCTGTGAACTGAATGATGTATTTGTGGAAATAAATGTGATCATGTTGGTAAAGGCTAAGTTGTAAACATAGAAACAAAGGGAATTCTAAGGTAGAGTGCTTGATTTTAGGAACTTTGTTTTGCCTTTCACATGTTCTCCTTTTTACTTATATGCACTCATACGTTTAAAAAAAAGTTTGCCTTTTTTTTTACCTTGCTTTCCCATCAATTTGTTTCAGACATAAGGTATACAACACAACTATTTCAGTTTTGAAATTAATTAACCTTTATAGTTTGAATAACAAAAAGTTTTAATTTTAAAGATACTGCACGTACATTAGCCAAAACCAAACAGCTGATTTACCTACCATTAATATATTTAGTACTATCACAATAAAAGCTAAACATGACTGTAGCAGTCCTGAAGTACAAACCATTATCTCTTTAATTCTGCTAGTTTTTATGATTAAACTGGCAAGAACATTCTGAAGCAATCTTACCCTATCTTTTTCTTTGATTGCTCTTTCTACACAGAAAAAAGAACAAGTACCACACTATGCCAGAAAAACCTAAGCATATAAAGATGTAATGTTGTATAACTAGAAAGGGTGTTAACTAGAAAGACTAGAAAAATCTTTTAAACAAGCAGTAAATCAGCTATCAAATAGCACGAGACAAATACGTGCACACAGGTAAGTATTTTCCTCACTTTCTGTTAGGTTACCATTCAGTCACCAAGAAAGTAAGCAAGAAAAGGCATGATGTATTAAAAAAAAGTAAGCATTTGGAAAACCAGGAAAAACAGCAAGGGAGGAACCAGGTAGAAGTCTGAAAAGAATGTATCTACTGTCGTATCATACGTAGCTACTGTCACAAGATAGGGAAATTTGTAACTGTCACAGACTTAAAATAGAAAACGAATTAATACACATTTGAAATCTTAACTTCAGCTGATGAACTTCTGTAAGACAGATGACTTCCACTTGTTCTGGGAACAAACATTTCAGATAAGCTACTGTTGCAAAACTAGTGATCCAAACATAGCTGTTTTTATATGGCTACAATGACTTATTACTTGTGTTGTTACAAAGTAACAAGAAGGGTGATTAAGCTTACATCCAGCTTGTCAGATCACAATATACATTTGCTGTAAAAATATATAAATAAGTAATTAAATAGAAGCTAAGCGCTTGTAGCTCCATGCATGACTTCACAGAAATGACTGTTACCACTTTTAAAAAAGACAGCCAGCCACTTCCATATTGCCCAAGCAACACTCTAAAGGTACGTGCAAAAGAAAAAAAAATGTAACGTTAAACAACAGATATAGTGCAATGCAATTGAGCATACAGTGTTGGTCTTGATGGGCAGCTTCGTTCTGCAATATCAAACTACGCTGACATGATGTTACCTAACTGGCAATATTAATAATGAATGGTAATTACATGTCAAATCACCAGCCAGCTAAAATTCTCTGCAATACAACTGCCTCTGTATTTTTAATGACCGAGGGTGGCATACAAACGCACAGGTGTTTACGGAGACAATACAGATTCAAATACAGTAATACTTGAACTAACCTTCTGTAAAGCCATCAGAACGCTCATCCAAAGCTGAAAAAACATGACAGACTGGAAACAAGTTCCATATACTGTCAACTGGGCAGACTGAAAGGAAGTTTCAGTAACCCCCTATACCCTCAAAGCTATGCCTGGTACAGGTCAATTACTTACTGAACACTGAGATTGTATCAGCTCTATCAAAATTATATTTTCAGTGTTATCACTGCTTTGAATAAGACAAAAAAAATCATTACATTTGGTAAATTCAGTAAACAATGGATGTATTGAGTCCTGGAACAACTAGACAGATGCAGGAGAATCATATGAGCACAATATATGCTTAACATTATGCAGATTCTGACACAATCAGATCACACATTCCCCACATATTATTCACTCTGCATGTTATGTTTCTTTTCCATTTGCTACAGTTTATTTTCCTACCATCTAACAGATTATACCCATGTTTTCCAAAGTTATTCCCTTGTATCCTGTTCTTTTTGGCACATCTGTAGCATTGATTCATTCTCTAAGTGACTTCATATCACTTCAGCATCAAGTTTAACGGAAGGCTGTATCTTATTAACTCTTATATTTACTCACTGAAAATTCTATTTCCTCTCCAAGTTTGAAAGAGATATTTCACATTTCTCCCATACAACAAAATCACGCTCTATAATAACAGCTCTTACAACTCTATTTCTGACAAGCCTTCTTCCAAAGTCACTGTTGTAGTTCAACCCAGCCAGCAGCTCAGCACCACATAGCTGTTTGCTCACTTCCCCCAGGTGGGATGGGGGAGAGAACTGCGGAAAAAGGTAAAACTCATGGGACAAGAAAGCATAATAGGACAGAAAAGGAAGGGAAAAATAATACCATATATAAAACAAGCAATACACAATGCAATTGCTCACCACCTGCCAACTGATGCCCAGCCAGTCCCTGAGCAGCAGCCGTCCGCTGCCCTGTCCAGCTCCCTCCAGTTCTACTGTTCAGCATGACACCACACGGTACGGGACATCCCTTTGACCAGTCTGGGCCAGCTGTCCTGGCTCTGTCCCCTCCCAGCCTCCTCGGTAGCACAGCAGCATGAAAGGCTGAAAAGTCCTTGACTCAGTATAAGAACTGCTCTGCAACCACTAAAACATCGGTGTGTAATCACCATTATTGCTCTCCTAAATCCAAAACACAGCAGCATGCCAGCTACTACGCAGAAAATTAACTCTATCTCAGCCAAAACCAGGATAGCCACAGTTCCACTTTTACCTACACGTGGCTTCACATGAGGCAAAAGTTTATATACTAATGCTCTACATACTAACACTTTAATCAGAGTTACTTTAGAAGGCAAATATACCTGGCTGAAAGTTGCACAAGAAAGGCAAACCTCACTTCCACCACACCCTCCTCGTCTACCCCACACCCTTCTGTCACTCTATCTCCTGACTTAATAATATCTCTAACCTTTCAATTTCTGTGTTGCAGCTGAGCAAAAAAATACAGCTTATTTTTCTGAGATCAAATAATGGCACAGTTCACGATCTTTTAATACTGTAAAGAGTTAGTATTATTTCCCCCAGAACTGCAAGGTAAACTAAACTGGAGAACTGATCCATGTTAAAACAAACAAGCTTCTTCCTTCTTGTCAGGTCAGTTTTAACTCAAGTTAATTCTTGATCTTCGTGTCAAGTTTTACGCTATGAATACAGAACCACTTCCTTCTCTGGCAGCGAAAGCTGAATGTATCTATAACCTATGTAGATGAGAACATTATATTTAAATAGTTTTGGTGTCTTCAATTCATTTTACACCCTTAGAACTCGTCTGCCCAGTTGGGTTTTGTTTTAAATACCACTTAAGAGCTGCTACCTACCAGCCTGTTATCTAATGCTTATAAACAACAGGTCTTTACTTGACTACCCACCTGTTTTGTTGATTTTTTAGTTCCATTAAATATCTTCCAAGCAAGACCGTTACCACCACTGGCAATATGTCGGCCAACATCAAACTCCCTGGTCACAGGATTTCCCATGACGGCGCTGGTGACATCTGCCGTTACCTTCGTAACGGTACTCTTCAGTTTATTCAGCATGGACTCCATGGTCTCTACCAAGGTAGTATCCTAAAAGGACAGGAAAAAAAAGGCATCAGTCTCTCAGACATTCTATTAATATAAAAGAAATGTTGAAAATTATAATATTAAAGGACATCTAACCAAGGATCCAATAGGATATAGGAGTAACCCCCCCAAAAAAGAATACTGAAATAGAATTTCCAGGGCTCTGCAGTCAGACATATTCATACTGCGCAAACATATTTGTGAGCACACACATGAGGACTGTACGTCTTTGTTCCCCCTCCTCAAAAACTTTTGAATCTGTTGACCATTCTTCGTTAGATCTATCAAAGCAATTGAGGACTGAAACACACAACCATTTCTTGAAAACGAATGACTGAATAAAGCAGAGAACCTACAAACTGCTCCCATGAAAGGAAAGGTTCACACCTTGTGCATCAACATCAATCAAGCAGGAAAACCAAGTCCGAATGAAACCAAGCTCCATTAATTCCAGCGCTTATGGAACTACACATTTTCTGCAAGGAAAGACTGCTTAAAATCCCAGATCAGCAAGTGAAAAGATTTGTACTATACAAAAGACAATTATAAAATATGTTCTTTCCTACATTGAGCCTGCCAAAATGCAAACTCAAGATTTAGAATTTTACTCATCAGAATTGCTGACATTATTGGTCTGACCTGAGTATTCATGAGCTGATCAGCTCCTGATGGAGTAGGGAACAACAAACTGCCTTTTTATGCAGCAAAATTGTACATGCAAGTTTATTTATATCACCTTGCAAATTTAAGAGCTAACTGTGGCTGCTTATCGTTTAGTTCACCTTCCCCTCTACTGTGCACTTTCATGGTTTCCTTAGTTGTCATAATTAATTCCAAAAATCTGATTTGTCTATTCCATGAGACAAAAGTTTGAAGAATATATCCCATTTATACAACTGTCTCTCTGATAGCAGATACACAAGAAAGAATGGAGACATGAAAGAAATAGTGAAAGAGAGACACAGACATTCATCATCTTTATCGGTGTGTGCAAAGATGAATAGAGAAGGCAAAGAAATGATTTCCTGGAATCAGTATTATGTGGTATATTCAAATGCAACATCTAAGGATATTTCTTCATCCAACTTTTCAAATAAGAATACTAATGCCTTCAGCCTATAGGAGAATAAACCTAAAACAGTACATCAGCAAATATGTTGAGATCTGTAGAAATACTATTTTCACTTACAGCTTCATTTTTCATATACTCAGTTAATTGGTACAATTGGTACATAATTTGTGCAAAACTACCTTGAAAAATAGCAGAGGTCACTACTGTTCAAATGGAAGAGACTAGATTCAGTTGTGACAAAGAAGTTCTCCAAGTCATACTAACGAGGACAAGAGAAGCAGAAGGCACTAACAAGCAATCCAGGGAGCGGTGAGACTAATCAGCCCCAATGCCCATCAGATCTGATGTGAAGTGCCTATCTGCAGTGAATTAAACCCTTACCCCTCTGCTCAGTTATTATAAGGCATTGTTCTGGTCTACACAGATTATCTGGTGTCTGATCAGCCAGCATTTTCCACATTCATGACATAGATGGGAGTTTGTTTCCTCTCCACGGTTCCTTACTCTCACAAAACCCGTAGCTATTTATCTTTGGCAACTGCGTATGTCAGTCAAACTTGACTGAAATGACTGCACTAAAGTTATTCAGACATACACACCTTCTCCCCCTGGTACTGCAGAGCTGATTCCATACAAATTCAAGGCAAATAATCTGGCTAGTACTAAATTGGACAGACTTGTTTCCTAAAAGAGGTAATAAAAACACTAAGCAATTTTTCTTAAAAGAATTTTCTGAGTAACTGAAGAATTCACTCAGCGTAGATGTATGGCACGGTGCTAACCTAGTTCTACGCAAATGCTAGCCCTGTGCTGGAAGCAACACAGGATGTTGCCGTGTCCTGACTACCACAGCAGTTATATCCCACCCTCAGTAACCTTCCACAGCGAAACACGCAATTACACTACCGTTGTGACTCCAGAGACACTTCTCCAATGTCCACGTCAGCTGAGTAACACTACTTTGTGCCTCTAAAGGGAGAGCCAGACTAGGAGATTTAAGAAAACATTATAAAAAATAAAAGTATCAGCTTTAAAATCGGAAAAAGTTATGGCTTCATCAGGACCACTCAGGAGCAGAATCAGATTATGAAGCACTTCGGGATGAAGTAGGTCTTAATTATGGGGATGAGGAGCTGAGACTGAATACAGTGAGATAATCTTAAGAGTAATTATGTGCTTGCTTGGTATTTACTAACTCCCTTGTTGAGAACACTGCTGAAAATAAACTATGGAATCACAGAATTCCTTTAGTAAATAATTGTATTATTTGCGATACTTTATTACAATATATCAATTTTACCTTATCAATTCTGCTATGGAAAAACACGTGCAATTCTTAAGCGTGCAGCCCAAGACCAAACAGCTTTGGACACTGTCCAAGATCCCTCTATAAAGGAACTTCTCTTTAACCTGCTAAGTTGTTAGAAACAAGGATCATGGAGTATTCTAATTAGGAGCAATAGGTATCTCTAGGTTTTATTCTGCAGGAAAAAACTCTATATACTAAAGGACTATAAAAACAATCCTAATGAGTTTAAGATAATCACTAATCTAATTTGTTTTTAAGTTTTGTGCTATTTGTGTTCAGTTTTGTTCATTCCCAGCCAACAAATCTGTAGTATCAACACAACGTAATCTTATGTTGGAATTCTCAAATCCAGAGAAAGACTTCACAAAAATAGTTGCAGTGATGGGATGAAGAAAATGTATGTGTGTGCATGCTCAAATTAGTTGGATAAACTCAAAAAACAACTTCTCTATATATACAGACAGTGGAAAAATGTAGTACTAATTGTATGAGAACCGCCTTGTGCTGCGGGTGACAGACTAACTGCAGTGAGAAGCCTGGAAAAGCCGCGAGGTGAGAATGCTAACAGCATTCCAGTGTCTGAAGGGTTAGGGTTTAAAAAGCAATCCTGGCAGGCCCTGTCCAACAGGCTTGACGGTATGCAAACTACTGATTAATTCAGCTAAGGGAAAACTCGTACTGAGAAACTTACTTCTCAATAAGCAGTCTGAGTTTTAAGTTTATGTCCATCTAACACCATCTATACATTTGTAGAAATCCTCATGTCAACATTTGGACTGTGTTCTACAAAAGAGTTTTTCTTTGGCTCTATAAAAAATGATTGTTGTTACCAATTTCAGTAAAAACTGAAACGTACATCAACAGGAACAGCGTACCTAGAAAATCCATACAAAAACAGTTTAAAAACTAAACTATTTGGGGTAATAACTAAAATATCAGAAAACATGATGATCCTAACTATATCTGAAACATGCCATTTTAGATCTCAATTGTAGGAAGCCGTTTGATTGTTCAGTTCTTTTAAGACTTAACTACTATTTATAGAAAAATTAACAACCACAGGACAATAAAGCAAGTCAGTTACCCAGAATGGAACTTGAAATTAAAGTTAAAAGGTAATAAATGATAAAAATACAAGATCTTATGAGTATTCATGTCCAGACAAGCAACCCAGGACAGGCAATAACATTTAAGAACTTTGCCTTCCTCCTGTTTCAATTTGAAGGGTATTCTTAACGTTACTGATATCAAGTCTGTGAAAGCAAGAACCTGATCCCAATACAAAGTGTATGAAATCTAGAAACAATCCTAAGAAGACATCTAGTATACGGTATGAAGTCCCCTCACAACTGACAGTGGTGTCTCTGCTGGTATACATCAGCAAGAATACATCAGCACAGCAGCAATCTAACCACTCGGCAAGGGTAACCAGCAACAACCGCCCAAAAGTAAGAACTGAGACAAAACACTGAAAATGCTGAAGTAAAAGTGAATCCTAAATAAATGTCCCCCATCACTTTAATTCTCATTTAAATTAACTGCATGACTTAAAGCTATTAATTTATCCCTGAAGTAATTCACAGCTTCACCTGCTGTACTACAGGGGTGCACTCTGCACTCCCAGCAGCGCATGCAGTGCCAGACCTCTGATCCCATAAGAAGCTGGGATTCCCCATTGCGAAACAAGGCAGGTGCACGGCTACTTCAGGCCACGCAACCCAAACTACCAGCCCGCCAGCTGGACTTGTGCAATGATGTATTCACAGGAAAAAAAAAAACAAAAAAAAAAAAAACAGGTGCTTGAACAACTGACTCTCAGAGAAAAAAAAGAAATAAATGCAAAAAAAAAGGAAAAGGAAAATAAAAAAAGGAAAATCGGGCTTAACCGAGTTCTGGCACTTGTTTTAACAATGACGCGAGGACCCAACACGATGATGTAACGTGCACGGTGCCGCTGCCTCCGAGCAAGTCACCTTCATGACTTTTTTTCCAGCATTTGGGGACTGAGCCGCAACCGAAGCCTTGAAGACCCGCGGAGCGGGCCCCACGGGGCTCTGAGCGGGGCTCTCCCCGCCTGTCACCCGCTGCCAGGGGGCGATCCCTGCGCTGCGCAACCCGCGGGGCTGCCTCCCGCGGCCGGCCCCCCGCACGCAGCGCGCCCCGCTCCTTACCCACGGCGAGCCCGGAGCCGCCAGCGGCGCGCGGCGGGTCCCCGCCCGCCCCCAGCCGCCCCAGGGCCGCTCCCGGCCGGCAGCGACCGCGGCTCCAGGCCGGGCCCCTTCCCCTCCGCTCCGCAGCCCCGGCGGAGCCAGCGGCGCTAGGCCGCGGGCAGCCGCCGTGCCGCGGGGCCGGGCGGGCCCCTCACCCACCTCAGCGCGGGGGAAGCCGCTGGCGCGGGGCCCTGCTGCCGGGCCCGGCGGGCCGCCCGTCCCGCTGCCTCCGCCTCGGCCCCGTCCCGCTCCGGTTACTCCATAGCGACGGCGGCAGCGCCTCACTTCCGCCCCGGCGGGGCGGCGGCCGAGGGGGGCGGCGGGAAGTGAGGTGCTGCCGGCTTCCGCCGGGCCGCTCTGCCTGCACCGGGGGGCGGCAGCGGCGGCCCCTGCCCGCCCGCCTGCCCAACGGCCGACCCCCGGCCCCGCCGCTAAGGACGGGGCAGGGCGCGGGGCTCCCCTCCCGCCCCTCGTTTCTGACGGTTCCACCCAAAATCACCTGGGGGGTGGGGATTCTGGCCGCACCCCCACCTCTGCTTGTAGGTTCTGTGTCATCAAACCCGTTCCCAGCATGAATCCATATGTGAACAACCTCTATATGAAGATTTCAAAGTAACAGCATACTATGCTCCTTGGAGTGGTGTCCCATATTTTCTTACACAGAATAATACAAGTTATATTCAAGAGTTTGTAGAAGTTATTGTTCTGCACGAACATCTTAGTTGTCCCCTCTATGGCTAATAAACAGAAGCAGGAGGATACCTCTTCCACTTAGAGGAAAGCCACCAGGAGTTGCTAGTCCAAAGTATAAAAAACTGTATTTGTGAAGAAGGATCATCTCAGTAAACTGTTTAATTGGGACAGCTTGTTATCCAGATTTCTCATTCCCTGGAGTGCTGGGTTTAGTTCTCATCTGTATTGCTCTTATTCTGAGACCTCTGGGTAGTAACAGGAGCTTACCAAATTGGGAGCGAGATGGCTGTAACACCGCATGCTCATCTGAAGAAGAAAAGAAGCACAAGCCAGCAATGAGGATATGTATGTATCTTAATGCTCTGAGTGATCCCGGGGGCTGGTGGTATGCACCTTTGTTTCCCCTGTTCATTTGGTCAACTCTGACTGTTCAACTAGATCGATTAGGTCATATAGATCATGAAAAACAATTTTCAGAAAATAATAGCATCTAGTTTTGCTTCAGTCCCCCTCACTGGAAGGAGACTTGTTAAAGTCCTCTGAAGGGCATGAAATCCACTGAAGCTTCTCCTTAACTCATGTCATCAACTGGCTAAGCCAGCCACCTTCATTTCAAGCTAGGTAAATAGCGCTTTAACATAAGGCAGACAAGAGAGGGAATATGGCCCTGCAGCTGGGAATAGGCCATTCCTGAGCCCATTTGAGTATCACCAGCCCAACTAAAGTGATTGTGCCCCTGTACTCGGCTCTGGTGAGGCCGCACCTCGAGTACTGTGTTCAGTTTTGGGCCCCTCGCTACAGGAAGGACATGGACGTGCTCGAGCGAGTCCAGAGAAGGGCGACCAAGCTGGTGAGGGGTCTGGAGAACAAGTCTTACGAGGAGCGGCTGAGGGAGCTGGGGTTGTTCAGCCTGGAGAAGAGGAGGCTCAGGGGCGACCTCATCGCTCTCTACAGTTACCTGAAAGGAGGCTGTAGAGAGGTGGGGGTTGGTCTATTCTCCCACGTGCCTAGTGACAGGACGAGGGGGAATGGGCTAAAGTTGCGACAGGGGAGGTTTAGGTTGGATGTTAGGAAGTACTTCTTTACCGAAAGGGTTATTAAGCATTGGAACGGGCTGCCCAGGGAGGTGGTGGAGTCACCATCCCTGGAGGTCTTTAAAAGACGTTTAGATGTAGAGCTTAGGGATATGGTTTAGTGGAGTACTTAGTGTTAGGTCGGAGGTTGGAATTCACCTACAGTCATGAGTCAAGATCAGTGTCAGCACCTGCCCACCCATTATCCACCCTGAGTGAGTGCCTAACTGTCCTGACACCCAAGGCAGCCAGGTGTAGCAACATACACCAGCACAGCTCTCATATCTGGCTATTGCTTGTCAACGTTGCTCTTTCCTGCCCCACGTGCACTGATGGCAAAGTAAAGGAGCTTCTTCTGATGCCACAGTTGCATTGTAGACAGAACTAGTAACTACAGGCTGGGGCATTTCTGTTTGTGTGGAATGCAGGTCTAGGACACAGATAGGATTAACCAAGCCACAGCTGCAAACTTGGTTCATCTCAGACTATATAAGCCTGGTAGAAATTCCAAAAGGTGAGAGGAAGGGGAAGAGGTTTGTTTGCTCTCCAAAACAAGAACCCACTAACCCAAAACCCCTTTTTAAGAAGGAAGTGTTCAGATTACTCTTGGGCAATTTTGAGTGAACTTTTAAGAAGTGTTTAATGTCCAGTCAGTTTCATAAAAATTCCCCCCCTCCCATTAATGTATCTTAATTTCTTCTTAATACGTGTGTTATACCAGTAAGAGCATTCACTATTTTTATCGCCTCATGCTATCAGTTTTTTGCAGTGAGAATAATAATGAAGCTATCAGTAAAAGATGAGAACGTAATGAAATGCAACACACACATTTCATAGTATTAGGTTTGTAAAACTTTATTTTTAACTCTGAAAATGAATTTTCCCCAATCCAGTTAAGTACAGGAAAGCTAAAACACAATCCTAACTGACAGAGAACAAGCCACAGTTCACAGTTCTGAGTAAAACACTGGAATAACAATATAAGCAACTATACTACTTATATATCAAATTTCTCTTCACAGATATTGTGCCCATGCTCTTCATAATCTTCTCTAGTTACTACCATGTCTTCAAAGTCATCGTTTTCAGAAATGAGCTTCCCACCTTCCCAAGAATAAGTAATAGGGCTGAAAAATGAATAAAACTATTGTTAATTTTATCCAAGTTCATTTAAAATATAAGTATGCAGTGATGATTTCCAGTAATTATTTAGCGATACCTAACAAAAAATATCTAAAATCAGAAGAGACTGTTTCAAGATAATTTTTTTGATTGCTAAATGAAACCATCCAGCACCAGACAAATTTTGAGACAGTTTCAAATTTTACCACTGCTAAGTGGCTTCCTTTTTTATAAAATATTAAGTACCTTTTGTGGGAAAGGAAGTAGAGATTTCTTTGTATTTACTTTGTACAGGTAACAATTCCTTAATATTTAAAAATACTCTTTAATAATACTTTAAAAGGTAAATTTTTTTTGTACTATCAAAGACTACTTGTTTTGGCTCAAATGTAAATTCACTTGGTGTAAAGATGTTATCCCTTCCAAATCCATAAAGTGGCTACAATACTAATGACATGACAGCATTCCTGTGCTGAAAATTCTTTCAAGTAAAGGACTAAACTCTAATTGTGCATACTTATGTATCCAATTCTCTTGATGAAACTATAGTCTTACTGATCGATTTGTAATAGGACTGTTCCTGGAAACACCTACTTGTGTGCTTAACTTTATTAGGCAAAGTAACAGACAAGCAGGCGGTCTGTAATACATTGTTTGTCAGAAAACACACCAGATTAAAACATCCTTCTTGTACAATGTTGGTTCACTTAAATTAAGGGGATGAATTTAAATATTAATTATCCTTTTATCAGCAAAAGAAATCCTACTTTATATTTTTTTCTGCTAGAAGAAAATGCTTATTCTGTACAGTTTAGGACTTACTTTTCAGGAAGAACAACAGAAACATCATAGTCAGTTGGAGTGAGGCATCGAACTTCAGAATAGACCCGATCTCTGAAGCCCGGAAAAAGGGTGTTTCCTCCAGTCAGAACTATATTCTTGAAGAAATGAGGTTGCATTTCTTTAAAATTAAAAAGAAATAATAATATCTGTAATTAGAGACTAAAGATTTATTTAGAAATTGAAGTTTATTCCCAAATTTGTTATGAATTCAAAATGGAGTAAGAAATACTCAAAGTAGTGATCATATAGTGATCACATCAGTTAAATAGTTTTAATGCAAAACAGGAAAGTGATCAGTCTGTTCATTAATTATCAAAGCCAAAGTCTAAAAAATCACATTTTAATTGTCTGTTAGATTGCATGCCTACCAACACATTTCCCTTTCAAAAGGGATTTTATTTTGTACTTAAAAAAAAATATATACATATATCATTTCATAGCCTCAACACCTCCGTACTTATGTGTTCTCACAAAACCTATGGAAGTCTTCTTTGTAGTAACATTAATGTTACTACTACTTTAGTGTATATAATCTGTAACATGAAAGCATTAATACTACTCCTGAAAAACACAGTAGGCAGAAAGGTTTTAGACTTTGATGCTTGAATGACTGGACTGGCTTTGGCCAGTTTGAGTTTTCTTTCAGTGAAGAAATATTCTAAAACATAAAACTAATTTCAGGTATATTCTATCATTGAAGACATGTAAGTCACATTAGTAAATGATGTTGGGAAGAGTTCAGTATGCAGTGATTAACTGAAACAGAAATAGAAGCCAATCTATGTACCGCCACAAAGCTCTGTTTGCATAACACGGCATCTTGCAGACAATAATCCGTCCTAGGGCATGTGACACATACCAGAAGACAGAACAGTTCACATCTTAATAATTGGCATATTGAGAGTATTAGCATCCAAAGAGTCTTAAGAAGCTAAAAGAAACAAACAACGAGAACAAATTTCAGAACACTTGAAGTTATACCTTCGGGTAAATTCTGAATAGAATCAACAATAGCTTCAGGAATTCCCATCTCTTGAATACCAATATCTGAAGGATGGAAGAGTATTTCTGGAACTGCAAATCTTTCATTTGTTAGACGAAGTATTTGTTCACCAGTCTTGTATTTTCCACTTAACACCATCTCCTCCCTTGGCTAAATTAAAGATAAGGATAGTAACCACAGTTTAGGAAAAGAAATTATATCCTGGAGTCTTTAGCTAATCTTTTTCATATACTGCAGTGGAAGGCCAAATATTCTACATTAAGTTATACTACCTACGAAGTCTTTTAAGAATAATACAAACTGTGGTATTAAATTTGAGTCTATCAACTTATCAGCTGCAGTTTTGCCAATGCAAAATACAGTGAATATACGCAGGAGTGACACTTAAGATACAGGGACTGCTTTTGAAACTCTGGCCAACTCAGTAAATAAGGTAACACTGTTAAATTTTCATTCCTATGAAGATTTTCCAGGCTGTTCTACTAAACAGCTCTGAACTTTCTACATACTAGGGCATTTAGATGAAATTCAGAGACTTACTAAAACAAAGCAAAGCAAACTTCCTTCAACAAATAATAAAAAAAAAGGCACAATACAATAACGTTACATGATAATTGAGAGTAGGGTGTGTGACAGCACTACTATAGAAAGCTGCAAGTTTTAAATAATAGAACATAAAGTCCTATGCCAGAAATGTAGCATTTCATTTTCATGCCAACTTCCTAAGGAAATGAGTGATCCGCTGTCTACTTTCCCTCTCATCTGAGATGCAAATTAGAGGAAAACTTTAGGTAACTGGTCAGAATCCGTTTTTTCCACAAAGCTCACAGGATTCTCAGAAGGAAGGTAAAACCTACCTCCAGAAGAAGGAGGTAGCAAAAAAACAAGTCAGCACATGGAATTACTTCTTAGCTACAGTGGTTGCAACCAAATTAACACAAATGCAGCGACTAAATACACGTGTTATTAGGTTTGCACTGACAGCAATCTGAAATCTGAGGATAGTCAAGTGCATTTGGCTTTGTGATTACATTTAGATGTATACTACAAGTTAGTATCATTGTATGTGTGAATTGCTATATACAAACAAGCTTCAGGAAGAACGCAAGCTAAATAAATGCTTCATTTTGAGCAGTTAGTGTGTGTGGAATCATCCTATGAAACAACAATATACCGTTTGACAAAGTCAACAAAAATAGATGACGGATTTTGTCATTTTTCTACCAGAATATGGAAGGAAGAGATGGAGCCTATGCCATCATTCATTATTCAAACAATACACAATATTTCTAAAAGCATCTGAGCTACTTCACGGATTTGCCACTGAAAATTAATACAACTTGTGATACTCGGGCATTTTGAAACTTTAGCCAGTTAATGCATAGCACAGAAAGAAGTTACAATGCAGCACTAGAAAAAAAAGTCTATTTGACCATCAGGAGTGTATCTGTGCAGGGGAAAACAGTCCAAAAATACTTAAAATATTACCTTACAAAATCCTTTTTTGATTGTGCTGAAGTCTGGCAAAACATAATCTACCATTACAGTATTTTCCTCTCCTTTCAATCTAAAAGAGAAGAATGCAAAACACAACAGAATAAAGAACAAGTTCTACATCCCAACGATTTTTTACTGACTGGACTTCTCTTGCCTTAACTGGAAAAATTTCTAATTTACAGGATATATTTTTTTTCTGTACAAATAGATTATTCAGAAGTACCAACTTTTACATTTAATAGCATTGTATCCATACTTGGCAATCTCCATGTCCTTGTAAAAGTCTTGAGACACATAACACACATCTTCTTTTACTTGGTTAATTACATGCGTTTCATCCATAACATGCAGTTGCCTGTGCAAAACAAACAAACAAACAAAAAAAAAACAAAGAAGTTTGAGAATAATTATAATTCTTAGTATTACCTGTTCAAGTCTTGCATTGGAGATAGGTTACCATAATTTCAAATCACAGAAATGTACTAGTATCTAAAGCTTGCATTCAATTTACAAAAGCATACCTGATATACCAGAACTTAGTATTTTATTACATTGCAACTTAATAAACACAAATATCTACCTGCGTTTGCCCTGTCTTAAGAAGAATAGCTGTAACTCTGCAATTAGTTTTAATAGCAAAGGTATTACACCTTTGCTATCTCTTTACCTAGGTAAAGTCTTAAGCTGAAAGAACTTAATAAAATGTCAACTCTATTGAATTTTATTTGTGGTGTAGATAGAATCAAAATGTAGCACTTATTTGACAGCTGACTTATGAACTACTGAAACATCTGAGAAAACATATAAGAACCTGTGTAACTGTGAACACGCACACACCCTCAGCAACTTCAAAAGCCCTGGCACTGGGATGAATTAGGCTGTTGGTTTTTAATTATTTTTTTGATGGTCTAAGCTCAAGATGACAGCAGATTATAATAGACAAAAATCCCCTTTAAACAGCATTTAATCTAAAATTCACATAACCAGAAAGAATATCCCCATAAACTTCCCGCACATTTTATATCAAGTCTCAAGATGATGGTCAGTAATTAATCCCTTACTTTACCTGTAAGATATTATCTCCTTCAGATGGTTGGTTAAGAGTTTTCCTCCAACATTAATCCTACATAAAAAAAGTAACACAAGGAATTCTGTAATTATTAACTTCAGGCATAACAAACAATTCTCCTAAAAAATTAATAATAGCGTTTACCTGATAATTGCCTCTTTCTTCTTTTTACTTCTGCAATATGGTACAATATGTGTAAAAGAGTATCCACTATCCACAATGATACAACATAGCTCAGATGGATTATCCCGGAAATACCTGTGCGCACTAAGAGCTCCAGCTGAAAAACAGAAAATTTCATTCAAACTTTACATGAATATACACTTTTAGAATTCGCATTGATATGAAAGTGCTTTAAATTTTAAATGTCTTTTTCAGACTTCTAAGAACTCAATACAGAACACTATAGCCAACAAGTGAACTAATTTTGACAGTGGATAAAATTAAGTATTGTATATCCTCTCCCCCTTTATTCTTTTTCATGGATTCCAGTGCACGTTCTGTTCCCTCTCCTGTGGTCTAAACAGATTGATCACACCACAATTTATCAAAACAATCTAAAGGGATATCTATTTTTCAAAGGGGTTGAGATGTTATTTTACCATTTCCTGTGATCCCTGTAAGGTAATGCATTTCTCGACCACAATGCTGCATTTTATTTGAAATACAAAGCAAAATTAAAAATCACCACCACCCCCAAAAGAGGAATGCTGTCAAAGTCTCCACACAAATCTTTGGTAGACTTCCTCAAATGATATCTTATTTCAAAATATATTCATTATCTCTGCCATCTTTTTCTCCTCCCAGATTTACTTTAATTATATGCAAGACACTCTTAAAAAAGTAGTATAAAAGTAAAGGTTCAATTTCCATAAAAATTTTGAATCGAGTCTGAGTACACGTATTAGTGTATTATTCAAGAACCAGGAAAGAAATTAAGTGATTTGTATGTGTATGCATTTAAACATAGTTGGAATTTTAACCTTGAAAATAATAATATGTGAAATAGAAGGGGATATACTCACCATTTACTCTAAGAACTGCTTGAAACTGATATTCTTCAAATAGGATTTCATTCATGGATTCTTGTATTGAACTGAAGTTAAAATAAGGTTCAGTGATAATAATGTTGGTATCTACAAAATCCACCTATGAAAAATACACAAAGATTGTCCTTAAACAAAAATTAAAAAATAATCCACTATGACATTTTGCAGCAATTGAAGACTGTGTAAATTTGAAGACATGATTATCACTTGCCATATCTGTTAGCAGAAGCTAGGCTTATAAACTTTTACTTTTTTTTTTTCCCCTTTGTGAAGACTTTATGAGCAGTGATACAATTAAATGTATTCATGGTTTAAAACATAATAAAAGGGAGCACCTCCTTATATACTCTGCTCCTGTTACCATCCTTAGATATTGTAATGTAACATTTTAAAGAGATACCCATAAAGAACACTACAATACTCATAAAAGATACTTTACACCAATTGTATCAACTACAGCAAGATTTCTTTTCAACAGCTCAGCATTTGCATCAAGAAATCATGTATCTATTAACCAAAGACAAAGTCCAGCACAAAGCAGAAACAACAAAACTCCCAGTGACCTCTTACAAGGCCAGCGAAAGATCCTGGACTTTCTGTGTTTGCTAATGCCTCGAATTCCATTAGAGAAAACTTCACAGTTATTTTCACCATAACTAGATACAGCCCCAAACATATTACCAGCTGTATCTCCCTCTGTAGGTTTTACTCATGAAAAAACAAACAAACAAACAAAAACTGTCAAGGAATGGAACCTAGTTCCAAAATGTAAATGAAAGCTAAATACCAAAAGCCAGAACTGTGTATTTTTAAGTATGAAGATTAAGATATTTAAGGTACTCTTTCATTCTGTATCCTACATATTAACAAAACAAAACAAAAACTTTCAGAGTAAGTAACAATACACCATATTTAAAAAAAAAATACAAGAGAAGCCTTATTATACATCTTGGGCTACATCCAGTTGGTGTGACAAACAAGAAAATTGCATTTCATATATTTATATTTTATAAATTCAGTTTATTCATTGGCAATAAATGGTCAGCCAAAAATACAGCTACTTAATGCCTGTCTTTTGGCCTACTGACTTAGTTCATCACTATCTTAAATGAAGAGTTTCTTAATCTCTAAACCACATTGTATCTGTCTATAATGATGTTTTTGTTTTTTTATTTTACAAACTTGAACTCTTAATTATATTGATGTGAATTTAAGATTGACATATGTAAATTGACCTCAGTATGGATACACACAAAACTGGAAAGTTAAATGCTTTTGAAATTCCTATACCAGAGCTCAAAGTCATAATTTTCATCAGTTTACAATAAATCCTTGTGATTTCTAATGGAAGTCACTTACAAAGAGAATAGTAAGCTCAGCAGTTTTATTTAATATTTGATGTACTTATGTTAAATCCACTTGTCAAGGCTTAACCTACACAAATTGATTATTTAAAAAAAAAAAAAAAGAGAAAGAAAGAAAGAGGCTCTTACTTGATACATTTCTTTTCCAAAAAGATAATCCCAAACTTGTCTCTGGACATCCCAATTAACCAGGTAACCCTGTGGGAATTTTGAAAAAAAAAAACCAAAAAACACTACTATTTAGAAAATAAAAATATACTTCACTTTTTAAACAATTACTAGAGATCGAAAAATGTCAAAATTGATGATCTGGCAGTATAAAGAAATCCGAGAGTAAAAGTGTCTAAATTGTCACAATTCTATGCCAAGAGTAAAGGTAACAAGAAATAAACAATGTTACAAATATCCTCCACCTAAATCAAAGAATCACAGAATGGTTTGGGCTGGAAGGGACCTTAAAGCCCATCTAGTCCAACCCCCTACTACGGGCAGGGACACCTCCCACCAAACCACATTGCCCAAAGCCCCATCCAGCCTGGCCTTGAAGACCTCCAGGGATGGGGAAGCTGTGTCGACAGGTACTGTCTTTAGAGGAGGACATACATGATTTGACATTGATCAATCATTAAATCATCCTACTTCATTCATACCACTACATACTCTATACATTCATATATACAGCATACTCTTATATAAAAACCATATTCACGTGTTTATCAGTTTTTAACAGTATGCAGACATAAAAAAGGCAGTCTAACATTTGACAAAGAGATTCTCCATAGTAACAACTGTCCAACTAGCATATAAATTTAAATCACATACGTACAGGTTCCAAATAGTTATATATATTATACATTTATGTTATATACTTGACAGATGCAGCGTATGGGGGCAGCACCAGGTGGAAACAAGACTACACGCAGATTTTGAATTCCAGCTAAGGAACTTGAGGTGTGACACACAGATAAGGCTGCCAGAAGCTGTGCAAGAAGAAGAGCAAGGTAACTCGTTCCCTGCACACACTTACTGCGTTTGGCAGCAGCGCTGTGACACTGCCCGCTGCCCAGCGTGCCTCTTGTACGTCACGACACCAAAACCTGCCGTGGGCGCACACGGCACAAGAAGTATGCCAGGAAGCACCTGCTGCTGCCCGGCAGCGCGGCTCGGCTCAGGCTCTGTCCCGTTACCTTCTGAAAGGGGAGGATGTAGAAGAGGCCCGAGGGGTCCTTGATCTCATCCAGCTGATTCGCCGTGAAGGTTTTCAAGCGCGCCGTCTTCGACCTGAACTGGCAGTTGGGGATAACGCTGCGAGAGACGGGCACAGCTCCATGACACACGTCGCAACCGGCCTCGTCCCGTCACGTCCCCGGGCCGCGGGTCGCCTGGAGCCCACTCGGGGCCGGGGGCTACCGGGGGGCGAGCTCGGCCCTGGCCCCCCCCATCCCTCAGCTCCCCCCCCCCAACCCAGCGCTGAAGGAGAGGGGCGGGGCCTCCCCCCACAGCCCGCGGGGGCGGGGCCTCGCGGCGGCGAGTGCGCAGGCGCAGTACCGGCGGTGGGCGGGGGAGGGAGGGGCCCAGTTCGGCGCGGCTCGCCCCGCCCCGCCCCTCACCTGACGTGCGCGTGGCTGTAGCCGATCTTGGCGGTGTAGGCGCCGTTATCCAGCACCAGCGTGGCCATGCTCCCCACGGCGCCACGGCCGCCGCCGTCCCAGTATTGATCCGCCACCGCCGTGGGTCTCTGTGGTTACCATAGAGCGGAGGGGCAGCGCGCGCGCGTTGCCTGTCGGGACGCAGCCGTGCCGCCGGGACCGCCCCACGCCGAGAGCCCGCCTCCGGCGCCGGAAGCTGTCGCCGGGGGAAGTGACGGGTGTGGGGCCCGGTGCGGCTGCGTCACGGCACCGCCCCCTAGCGGGGAGGACTGGAGGGTGTGGGGGGCTGGGGGTGGCCTCTTCTCGCGGATAGCCAGAGATAGGGCTGGAGGGAACGGCCTCAAGTTGCTCTAGGGGAGGGTCAGGCTGGAAACGAGGAGACATTTCTTCTCAGAACGAGCGGTCAGGCCTTGGGACGGGTTGCCCAGGGAGGTGGTGGGGTCACCGTCCCTGGGGGTGTTCGAGGAAAGGTTGGGCCTGGTGCTTAGGGACATGGTTTAGTGGGTGACATTGGTGGGAAGGGGGTGGCTGGACCAGATGATCTTGGAGGTCTTTTCCAACCTTAATGATTCCATAATTTTGCTTTATCCATTACATACCATCACAGCGCCTGCTGTCATTCAATAAAATAGGTAGCGCAGCACTTTGTATCTCCACGTAACTCCCCCAGAAACATAAACCGTAAGGATAACTGCTACTCCGTGTGATTCTTGTTCATCCTAACAAACATCAGACGTCTTTCCATGAGCCACCATGTGCAGCGGAACACACCAGTTTTTAGACCAATCTCTGCTTGTCAGATCTTAAGGACAGCATCATTAATCCCTGCACTAGCAGATCCGTTCTTTGGCTCTTGAGGTGAGGTCACAGGAATTACCAGAGGTCTGTTTCTCCAGGTCAGGAGTTCCAGGATTCTGTTAGAGGACACTGTGAAGTGTTGTTTTCCTTCTTTGTCCGTTGACAGGTACCATAACAGTAAATTTTGGTTTTGTAATTAAAACTCCAAGCCCAAAACACACAAAACACAATGCTTTAGGTATTTACAGATTTACAATGAAGCACACAACATTATTCGTAAAATCATGTAAACGTTACTTCACCCTTTATTAACGATATAAAGTTCTCAGAGTAAGAGACAAATTCATTATAGCTGTTGCTAACTTTTGTCTTATGAAATTAAATGAGAAAGCCAGAATTTAATTAATTCCTTTTCCTCTTCTAGATACCAGCTCCAGCTCTATTAGATTATCATTCGTTATCATGTAATAACTTGTATTGAATTCAGTTAGCTGTTCTTTTTTTTTCTTCTGTTTTAGATCTCATAAAATAAATATCAGGCCCTTAACAGTTCACTTACGTTTATGTATATAAGTATTTTAAATCACTAGGAACTAAAGATTATTATTATTTTTTTTTACTATCGTTGCTAACAGGGGACAGGTTGCATACGTATTTATTGTGTTTGCTTACACACTCACCCAGATATTTGCATGGCACTTCTGATAAAACTTCTTTGTTGTTAATGGAGTACCTAACAAAGTCAGTGCCATAGCAAGGATACAAAAATATGACCTTCAAAGTCACTTTTACACAGCAGCAAACTTTGTACATTGATATTTGTATATTGTATATTACAATAGTTTAGAATTCATATTTTGTGATGGTTTTCAACTTAGAGCAATGGTCCATCAGACTACTCAAGCTTTGCATGTCTGGAATTGTTTGGTTTTTTTTTTCCATTATCCCTACAAAGCCATGCTGAATTTCTCATGCAGCAAGTATAAAACAAAGTACACACTGAAAGCAAATCAGAACTTCTTAGGTCACACTTTATTTGTTCTTTTTCCACATCCTCTACTGCCTCATTTAATGGAAAAAATAATAACATTTTTGTTAATTCTTCTGTTTTCTTCATGTTTCTGAAGTTACTTTGATTCTAGTTATGTATTTTTTCCCTGTCTGTATTCCATTCCAGTTTACACAGTGAAGGAATCCACACGACCACATGAAAAGTTGGACTCCATCTGCACACCCCCTGCAAAGCACAGAAATGCTGATTTGCTGTGCTCTGTTGGAATACATGGCCTCAGAATGGTCAAACAGTGCCAACTGTGATTTTGCAGGTTGTTTAAAGCATCCAGAAGTCATCCCTGAGGAATGCGTTATTGCATTCTTTGATCCTGACGCCAGAAGTGCATCCTGGACTTGGCACCCATAAACTGAACACAGTGCGCCTTTCTTTGCCTAGCTGATGGTGAAAGATGAGCAGCCTGATGGGAAATGCTGTACGGCCTTGGGTTCTAGGGTCTTCTATTGAAGGGAGGGAATTCACAGATAGGCTGTAGAAACTATCTGTGGTAAATATGAGCCAAAGATCTTCTTTGAGATCATTTTACTATCCCGGACACACCCATTAGTGGGGTTCTTTGTTGGTGTCATGAGGGCCAACTGCTCTTTGAAGGAGGAAAGCCAGGAGCTGAGGTAGATTCTGCAGCCACGAGGGCAGGGCCTTCCCAGCCCAGGCCTGTCCCACCACCCCTAGCCAGGGAGCAGGGCAGGCAGGGCAGGGCTGTGGGGGTCAGCCCAGAGCCCAGGTCATCAGGCAGGTTTCTGGTGATGAAGGAAGCCTGAGGCCAAGCACAGAAGTTAATTCTCAGGTCAGTTCTCAGGAGCAGATCTGGTGGGGTCAGCCAGGGACAGACACAGCCCAAGGTTCATCAGGCAGGTCTGTTGTGACCAGGCAGATCTAAGGTCAAGAAGGAAAATCAATGGGTCAGGTTCCAGATCAGCAGGACCCATAGCAATACATGCACAGATCTGCCACTACAGCCTCCCCTTCTTTTCTTCTCCTGTGACTGTTGTTTCTTGTTGTATAGGGGTTCAACATGATAAATCAAGAGCAAAGAGCCTTTCTTGCTATATGAAGAAATCCTACACAGCAATGTTAAGGGCAAAGTAGTCAGGAAGGCTAAACCACTCTTTCCTGCTTGTGGTTGTATTAAGGTGACAGCTGATGAGACTCTCACAAGGTTCTTCATAAATGATTGCTTTCCTCCATTCAGAGCAGATCTTTAGGATGTTGTTTTAAGCATCATCTTCACATAGCGGTGGTCTAATTAGCACGAGCATTTTACCAGAAATTCATCTGCTTGAAAACATGGGACTGTGATTTGAAGAATCAGACCACAGTCTAATTAATATAGTCTGGGGATATCCTGATAGTAATTTGTGTCAGGATCTAAAAAGTACCAGATATTCTGTTCCAAGCAAGAGGGGTTGATCTATGCATTTTCCTCCATTCGATGTGCTCCAGGAAACTGGGGAGAAAGTGAAGTCATGACTCAGATCAGCCCTGCCAGGTAGGAATATTTCTGTTTTCAGTTTCCATCAGCCTGTCCTCTGGACTTACCCTTTTCTACCAGACCTATGTGAGCAGAACACTTGAAAGAGAACACACAGCATGGGTCCTGCTTACCTTGTCCCCTATATTTTCTTCCTTGGTGGGAAACTAATCTATCACGATAAACAACATTTCTCCAAGAATTCCAAGATATTGGGTATTTTTTTTCTAGCTGAAGAAAATAGAACTTAAAACATAAATAAAGGCGTTAGCAGCTCATTTCCACTTTATAAATCTCTTTAAAGAATATAATGAGGTCAGTATTACACACTGACTGATTTTTAAATGCCTGGAAAAATCAATTGAAAATGTTAATTTCCTGACCTATTTTTTCATCTGTTACTGCTTCATGTATCTGACTTGAAGGTCCTTGGGGTTTTGGTTCATTGCGTGTAAATTATTAATCTGTTATGTATATGAGAAGCAAAGAAAGTAGTGTCTGATGTCTTTCCTCTCCAGCTCTAGATTATATTCTAGAGCCAGCAAATGGTCTTCAGAAAGAGGTTACACCTGAAAAACATGCCCGTTTTAGCTATTTATTTTATTTTATTTTATTTTATTTTATTTTATTTTATTTTATTTTATTTTATTTTATTTTATTTTATTTTATTTTATTTTATTTTATTTCTGATTAAAAATATTATTTAGAGCACCTGGTTACCCACCACTGAAATTCTCAAGTTACATTTTCTAAAATGAGGGAGCCCCAGAGAAGATGGTTACTGGAACAAAACTATTACCGGTCATTTAATTTTTAACTTGCTTAGAAATTTTGCCACAGCATGAGACGCTATCCTCATAAAATTATCATAAGGCTTTATACGTGCCATGATTACCCTGAGAAATACAAGCACCTGGAGAAGAACCTGATTTTAAAAGTCTAGGGGTTTGAGTAAGTGCCAAGAAACCGAGTTTAGGGGAAATATGACGTGTACATGCACATGAATTCATTCCTGTAGCATTTTATGTCAGTAAGCGTTTCTTGCGTTGTCCCTTTTGGGCAGCGCGGAGCAGCAGTGGCCATCCTGGATCATGGCTGGGCAGGGAAGAGGCCCAGGAGCAGGGGCTGTTCCTGGACAACTTCCTATGGAAGAAGAGTTGACAGCGTCAAATTTATTGCTGCCGGGGTTGTTGGTTTGCTTGGCACAGCATTTTGGACTGATTTTGGGGATTCCGGATGGAACAAATTTTAGGAATGTTTTTTGTAGCTGTAAATGAGCATTGCTTGTAAAGAGAGGTATAAAAAGGATAAATGTCTCACTTGGCTCATGAAACTGAACAAAGGAGCTAGACTAATGGAATTTATCTGGAAAACTAAGAGGAACTCCAGATTTTGCTTCCGTGAACGACCTCGTGGATGGATCTGTCACAGCTCTGACACTTGGGGAGCACGCGATGTGCAGGTATTACGCCAGCTATTAGCGCACATAGGCAAATGAGCATTTAATCTGGAGGAATCTCTGCTGCCGCATATTAGAACCATTTGTGGTACACATTACACCTTTCAGCCGCCCTTCACGACAGATTTCTCACCCAGATACCGACCAGTGTCGGTGGCTTGGGGCTGGGGGCACGGGGGGGAGGCGGGAGGCAAGCTCCGCGGGGCAGCCGAGGGCACGGAGGGAGAGCGAAGACCAGACACCGGGACGGAGAGGGGGGACACCAGAAGCACCGGTCGTCCTCCCGAGGGGGTCGTCAGGCACCGGGGGGAGGCGGTGCCCCCCTCCCGCCCCGCCTCGGGCCCGCCTCTCCCCGTGCCGGGCGGCGGTGCCACCGCCCCCCGTCACTAGGCGATGGTGCAGCCAAGATGGCGGCGGGCGCCGAGTGAGGGGGAGCGGCGGCAGCGGCTGCGCGCCCCGCGGTCTGCCCGAGCAGCTCGGGCTGGGGCGGGCGGAGGGATGAGGCGCGGCCCCGGTGCCGGCCGGTCGTCGTGAGGGGCGCGGGCAGGCGGACGCCATGGCGGGCATCATCAAGAAGCAGATCCTGAAGCATCTCTCCAGGTCAGCGCCCTTGCCCGGGGTGGGCTGAGGCGTGCGGGGGGGATCGGCGGCGGGCGAGAGGCCCCGAGGCCCGGTCAGGCGTGGGGCGAAGAGGAGCCGGGCATCGTTTGGCCGGCGGAGGGGAGACCCGGAGCCGCCTCACGGGGGCTTGGAGGGGGGCGAGGCGGCTCGCCAGGGCTCGTCCCGCCGTGACAGCCGTGGGCACGGCCACTGGCCCCTCGCCCGGCGGCGGAGGGGGGACACCGAGCGAGTCCCCGCCCGCCGCGCCGTGCCCGGGGGGGGCGCTGAGGGACGACCCCCGGCGGCCGCGGGGGGCGCCCGGGGAGCGGGGAGGAGCCGGGGGGCGCAGCGGTGCGGGGTCCCTGCGGATCCTGCGGCCGCCCCCGAGCTGTGGGAGCGCCAGGTGGGGCCGGGTGGCCAAGGCGGCTGGCGGCGGCGCTGCCGGAGGGATGAGCCAACTTGGGCGGCTTGTGGGGAACTTAACTGCACCCGGCGTGGGCAGCAGGAGGAAAAATTGTCACACTGGAACGTTTTGGGGGCTGTCAGGGTCCTGTGCGGGAAGGTCGTGGAAACTATGCAAACACACAAACTGCACAACAATTCCCAAAAGCCACAGCTAAATTTCTTCCGTTTGTAAAGAAAGGCAAAAGCCTAGTAGGTACCTCATCTGTCACAATACTGCAGCACTGTTGTTCTTCAGGATTTACTTTTATAAATTCAGTATTGCTTGAAAAGTTGGCCCCATACTACTTTTTTTTTTTTTCTTTAACATTTCATTCTGTTTTTTTTTTTTTTAATGGTTTTTCAAAGGTGTTTATCTTACTGTTAATTAACAGAGAAAACCAAATAAAATGCCAGATTGTCGTTTGACAATTGTGCCAACGGTGCACAGGGAAGGCACAATTCCCATTCCCAACCCGTCGCTGTCCGTCCCTTAAAGATGATGTATCAAACAACAGTGAAGTAATTTTTCTCCTCCGCCCTGTCTGTGAGCTTTTGTAGCTGGGAATGCTGATGCAGAAGTCTTGTTTTCGCAAGACGGTAACTGAGCACTGCGAGAATGGGAATGCTGGACGAAGATGTCATCTGCCTTGAGCGAGCCTGCTCGTCAGCAGTGTGCAGGAAATCACTGAGCTTAATTCACTGATACGGTTCACTTCCTATAGCACCATTTAGCAAGCTGTATCAGAAGGGAAGTGAACTGGTCTCGATGCTACAGGTTAAAGTAAAACACGTGTCTAGTAACTGAGCACGAGTAACGTGAGCTGGCTCTTGTCTGGTTTGTGAAATAAATAGCTTTCGAAAAGCAGCGTTAAGTACTTTTTGATGTTGATAAATCTGTATGTTTTCTTGTGGGATGTGATGACGCTTATTCAACAAGACTACCTTAATTGATTGGTGCAAGTTTTGGCATTTTTGAAAAGCTTATGGGATATGTCTAACGATCTGAGGTTTGCAGTTTAAAGCTGAGGCTCACGATCATTGAGGCTACACCAACATTAATATAGTGAAATACAGACCTTATTATTAAAGCCCTTATTATGGGTGTTCTTAAGCACATGATCAGATAATCTTTTCTCCCTGCAGAACTGGTACTTCAGTGATTGCAGAACTTGGTTACACCAGAGAACAAATTCAGGTGGCTCTTTGAATTTCAAGGATTTTTTTTTTTTCCCCAACAAAAGTCACAACATTGTTCTTTATTTCAGGTTTTCCTTTCTTATTAGATTTTATTAGACTGGGGTTAACGTAGGCTTCACACATTGTTTTGTGTCAGTCTGGAGCCAAAGGCATAAGGAAGTTCCTGTAATAGAGAGGGTGCCAAAAGACACTTTCACTTCAGATTCTATTACTATATTGGTTCCTGTTCTGCAATTCTCATAGTTCCTCAAAACTGATGCCTTTTTGTCATCTTCACCAAGGGAAGTATTACTGTCTGGATTGAAACGTACTGTCCACGTATAATAAAGGAAAAGTTGAAGGAATTATCCAGTTATCTTGATTTATTTTCATCTTTGTTTCCTCTCTTTGTATTCCATTTTTGGTGATTAGATTTCTCTTTGAACAAAGCCAAATGTGATTTGTACTTCACAGAACAAATAGAAGACATAATCTTTTACCTTCAGTTACAGTTCTCTGTGCTTTCCTTTTTTCTTTTTTGGTCACAAATCACAGAATGGTTGAGGTTGCCAGGGCCCTCTGGCTGGCATATTGTCCAGGCCTTCCTCCCCGAATCCCACCCCCCCGGATATTGATTTAGCAATATTTTCTATAGAGATTGCTGCAATATCTGTCACCACATCCATTAGCAAATTTCAGCTTTCTTACAGCCATCTGGATATTGCGTATGCAAAACTAAAAGCGTAATTTGTGTCATTCAGTTATTGTAGCTTCCATTAATTCAGTTTTATGGTGCTTTTAGATGGACTGATGGACACTGGGGGTGTGAAGCAGCCTTACGCTATATTTGTTATCTAGGGGAAACTCTTATAGATACGGATCTTTAAGGTCTGAAAAGAAGGAGAAGAGGGAGATCCAAACTGGATTCTGAAAACGTTTTGATATCTAAATGGCTTTTTAGATTGTAAAATATTTTTTTTTAATACTGTATTGCAGCTTAGAAACAAATCTGCAGCTTTGTAACAAATCTGAACCTTCTTTCAGGGTCTGCTGGTGGGTTTTCAGTTTTCTTACAGTCTTTTAGAAATTTCTTGAAGTGTTAGCTCAGTCCACTCCCTTCAATGCGCATTGCTTTTCTCCAAGGCTGCAGAAGAAAATGTGGAGAAGGAAGGAAGAGGGAACACAGTTACATTTTTCTGTTATTTGGATTATATGGTGCTTGATACAGCATTTGAAACTAAGCATGGTTTACTAAGCTGAAGAGATGAGTTTGTTGTTTGAAAGCTAGATACCTTGAATTTTTGTCAGCTGCTTATTGTAGTAGGATCATTTTTTCTGGCGAACATGCATGGTGGAGTACCTTTGTTTCATAACATTATCTGCCCTACAATGAATCAAGTATATCTGAATAATGGCGATACCCTTCACAAAGGTGGAAATGAAACATGGTGGCTAGGAGTTTGGTATCGCTTACTCGTCTTGTCAGGCTTTTTCTCTGAATGAAATGAACTGAAACACGCATTGAATCTTAACGTGTGCCATTATGTCTTTTCATGGGCGAGAGATTTCTTGCTGAAGAGCAGCTTTTCTTGCAAGATTTTCTGTGGACTGCTTTGCTTTGATAAGCAGATACTTTCCAGTTCTGCATCTTTTTCCTTTGTTAGAGTTTGTGGACGAGTGTTTAAAGCAGCGGTTTTAAAGATTGCCAGCAGGACTCTAGATTTCACTATGCATGATCCCAATAGTGTGCCTGTTGTACTACCTGTAGTTAGAAAGGTGTCATCATCACTATCAGGGTTTGACTCTTGAGTTGTTCAGATCCAAAATACTATCAGGGATCAGGAGTTGCTGACACAGGCTTGTATAAGACTTTTTTTTTTTTGTCTTTTAATATAATTGACTAAAATTTCCTTTCTAGCTAACCTGTGGTCTAACAGGGAGCCCTCTATGTGTCTTCAAGATCCATGCCTTTTTATAAAAAAAGTTTTATTTAAGTGTAAGTCTGAGAAGCATGAAGGAAAGCTTCCAAACTTGCCTCTGCATTAATTCATCCCCACTGACTGTGATATTCCTCATCTTAATTGCATATTAACTCTGAAGTTTACCAATGATAGCGCATACTTCAACTTGAAAAAGAAAATCACATTTTTTGTTTTAGTCTTACGTATTTGCTATTTTTACACATGTGCACACACTGAAAAATCTTAAGTGGCTTAAAAATGTTTGGTGTGGCAGAAATCCAGGTCACTTTCTGTTCATGCCAGTTTATGTGGTTCTGGGTGAACTTGCTTTTGCTCACCTGCAGCAGTAGATGCAAAAACACTAAGATTTCAGTAGAAGAAAATCGCAGTATGTTTCACGATAACATTATCCATCACGTAGTTGGAAAATCATCCTAAAATGCCTAGGAAGATTAATTCTACAAAGAGTAACGTAAGGATTGCATGGATCCAAGGGGTCGGTTCATCCTGCTGTGAGCAGCGGTATCACATCACCTGGTACGGCGTCACCGATATCAGTCCCGGCTAATATTTGACCAGTGCGTCACTCTGCTCGGTACCTGTGAGATACACCTCTTTGGCGGGGCACGTTGCCACCCCAAGAGATTGGGGTTATTTCTCTTCGAACCTGCTAGTGTAGCAGGGTTACATACTTGGCCAGAAAGGACAACTTTCTTCTTGTAATTACCTGTAGTTGTTTGGATGACCTTTGAAACTTCCAACTTCGACTAGTAGCATAAGAAGCAAGGGGCGTTTGCTTCTTTTCACCCTACTGAATATCCTACTTCTGTATTACTGCAGTTTTGTGAAAGTTACCCCATTTTTTAGCCAGCCAAAGAACACAAAGCTTGTACTTTCCCTAGAATAAGCGTAAAACAGGTTCTTTCTCTGCTTACACTGAAGTATTTACAGGATGTTTTCTACATGACTGACTTTATTGGCTTATGTGGTGTATGGAAGGACTTCAAAGCACAATGTAAGTGGGTGGAACAATCTACATTGTTCTGAATAAGTCTATATTTAATCTGAATGCGTACAGAAAGTGTTATCTGTTTATTACAAACATCATGCTGCTGAACCTAGTGAAAGAATTGAGTCTGAAAAAAAATGGAACAGGCAGTAAAGCAAAACTGCTTGGGGTGGCAGAAGAAAACAGAGAAAGATACAAAAAGTATTGAATTTCAAACATAAAGGAACTAAAAAAATACAGCACAATGTAAAATTTCATTATGATTCTAAGTGGAGACTTCATGCCAACGATTTTGCCTGTGTGAATGTGTTGGTAGTATTCTGATAAGCATAAAAGAATCAATGAATGTGTTTTTTTTCAACCAAAAAAAAAACCCTTTTCACTTCTATTTTTATTAGTAGCTTCACAATTGTATTGCATTTTAAGCTTTTGTAGCAGAATGGCATCTAAAAAGCCAAACTGAAATTGCTGTGGTGCTTTGTTTGAATTTAAAAAGTTTATTTTGGAGATAAACCGGCAATAATCTATTTGCTGGTAGAGTTCTTAATCAGTACATTTGTTAATATTAAGATATAAATTATTAAATCTTGTGTGTCCCCATTCATAAAAATCTCTTGAGACTTCAGGAGCATTTGGGTTAATGAAATAAACTCACTGAATTTTATTTCTAACTTTCAGTTTGTTTTATATAATTTTTGCAAAGGTATTATAAATCTGGATGCTGATTTTGCAGACTTTTGTACCATTAAAGTTCTGCTGAAGTTTTGTTTGTCAGACAAGTCTTGTGTATACATATTAAAAATTAATGCATTTACAGAATTGCCATGAATTAATCAGTAGCATTTTAGTTGCGTAGTATGTGATCATTTCCTTTGAAGCAATTCTCACAATAGGTTGACAGGGAAATAAGTTTCCAGAATTAAAATGATGTAGAAGATTACTTCATGTACAAGCAGCTGATACACGAGTGCAAAGCATTCTTAGGGAGGAGGGTATTTAAATAATGTCTGTGGGGAATAAAATTGTTATGGTTAAACAAGTATGCAGTGGGGAAGAATGAAAACAGAACACATAGTGATTTTTCTTTTTTTTTTGAAATTTGGTATTTCTCCTGAAGCCTTAGTGTTTTTTGTATCAAAGAGGTATAAAACTGTGTACAAAACTTTGAGTAGAAGGCGCTTGTTAAAGGGTATTTGGTTTTAATTCCAGTTTCCTTGTACAAACAGACTGGGCAAAGGATATCAGGTGATTTCTGATGAAAAACTAACAGAATTAGGAAGGCTCACACAAAGTAATTTGTTTCATGATTTTTTTGTTTCAAATCAAGAGAATAATTGCTAACAACTAATTATGTGACAAATACCTACCTAATTTTTGGCAGGTTGCTGGGGAACCAAGGTTTCTTAAACAGTAGGTCCTACAGTTCTTCTGTACACCTCTGAGGAGCTGACGCTAACCAAAGTTTGGATCTCTTCATTCCATCAGCTTTTCATTAGAAGAATCAGGAGAGGAATGTACCAAGTACAAGAGCTCCAGCTCAGGCTATGGCTTTCCATCCTTCCAGGCTTCCTAGCATGGATCTAGGAGCCTTGCTCCTAGACGTGTGAGGCAGGACCCCAGCGCAAATCTTGTGGCAGCTCTGCCATGCAACTACCATACAGCTTGAGAACACCAGAGCTCTTGTTTTCTCCGACTGGCTTCTTCATCTGACTCCTGAGGAAGCACTCTTGGGACCCACGATTTTCATGTTATAGACGCTCCCATTGCTTGGGGATCTGGAGACTGTAGAAAAATTCTCATTCATAACTACTACTACTAACTACATATCTGTAATTCAGTTCTGTAATAAATCTCATAAATATCATTCAGATATCCTAACAAATAGCCTATGAAGGGCTAGGATTGTACTGTCCCTGCAATAATAGAGTGTAAGTATTAGTTATATTTAGTCTGAGGCATCTTTTCAAAGTGAAGACAGTTAACAAAGAATTTCTTTTCTTCCATTGCCATTTGACTTGCTAAGTTAAGTATTCTATTATTTTTTTTTTTAATTTTTGAGAGGCTTAATGTGCTACAGTTTCAAACCCTGTGAAATTAGAAAATGCTGGTCCTCGTCGCACTGCCACAAGTACAGAATGAAACCCAGCAAGTCCTGCTCCCTTATCTCTGTAGAGTCATGTTTCTGTAGGGTGACTTTTAAACAGGTGTAGTGGAGATGCTGAATGGGAACAAATAACGTGGGCTGAGAAATCTCAGGCAAAACAAAACTGAAAAGTTGTCTCCCATTTCAAAATACACTAACAGCCTCTTGTGTGCTGCAGCTCCAGGATAGCTGCCTTCTCACATTCCAAATATACTTACTGAGTGTCTCTGAAACCGCTTGGCTGTATTATATGGATCCTTGGATTGATTTTTTTTCTACATAAGCTGTTCATTTAAACACAGCTGCAGTGTCTTAGTATGAGACAGTAAGGGATATTCTCATGGGAATGTAGCACTTTGTACAGCTCTATTTCCTTTTCAGCTATAGAATGTCTTAATGTATAGCAAACTGTTGTGACTGCGGTTCTCTTTAGCTAAAAATCTCTTACATTATTGTATCACTCCTTTTTCCCCTTTGAACTTGCTCCCTTGTGTGTCCCCTGTGTCCCGTTCCCTGCAGCGATCCCTGCTGGCTCTGGTGGAGATTGGTTTGCTGTGAATATCCTTACTACCAAAATGAGCACCAGGCGCTTCTCAGAAACCGTGGCAACTGACCACTTGCTTTCACCAGGAGTAGGGGCCTTTTGTCTGAATACCTTGCCCTCAGGTAACTTCCCCTCTCCCACCTTTGTAGATTAAATGTAAGAGGTGGTATGTATTTGTACAGATTTGGGACTGAAATGAATTCTATAAAATGTCAATTGGGTTTTCTCTCTTTTGTTTTTGGAACTTACGATTCTGCAAAAAGTAATTGCTTGCTATGCAGGTATGTTTGAAAACAAGAAAGTCCTAAACTAAATTTACAAAACTGACTTGGGAAGTACACCAGCAATCCTGTTATAAACATATATTTATTTATAATTTCTAAATGTAATCTTTTAGACGTATCTCCATATCTATAGGCTACTTGACATTTGCTGTTTATTGCTTTCACCTGCTTAATTCCTTTGTGTAACTTAATCTTTTTTTTTTTTTTTCTCTCTATCGATAGATATTTGGAGGATCAGTCAGCTTTTATCCTGGTTTATGTAAGAGAATAGCTGATTTTTTTAAAAATTAAAATAGGCTTTGTAGTTTATGTCGTACTGAAAAATCTTTTTTTTGTTGTAAAATCTGATTGCTTAGCATTAATAAGATATCTGCTAATGTTACATAAATAAATGGTGCAGTTTCCAGAAGGCAGATGGTGTCGTGCTTTTATGCCTCACTCTTGTTTCTTGGTTTAAATTTATAAAATTATTTTGTGTCAAGTGCCTTTTCTGTGCATTAGTTACAGAATGTCGTATTTTGACTGGAATGGAACAGTTACCAAGTATCAACAGATTCGCAGTGTGATGTGTTACTTTTGCTGCCTGCAATATGGAAATAGCATGTACCTTCCCAGATGTGTCTTAGCATATTAAGGATTTTGTTTTCTTGTACTCAACATACACATTAAGGTCTGTCGTATATAAGATTGTCAAGTTTTAAACAATTTTTTTGGGATTTTATGGTATTGGCCATTTGTACACATGGTTAACGATGCATGAAAAAGCTCGTGGAATAGACAAGCTGATATTGGTCTGTTTGAGGTTTTATCATAAATGAACGATTGAGCAATATTTTACTTACAAGGTGATTAGCATTCATGCAATGAAAGCTCCTCATCTCTGTGCAATGCTTGGCTATTTCTGAGCAGATTTGCTGCATGACATGTAATTAGATAATAGCTATTGATGACAGCAGCTGTTTCGGTTCTATCAGTACCCAAAGAACAACCAAGACCTTCCTTTACAAATAGAAGGAAAATAATTTCCTGTATGTATTACTACAGAACTAATTAGGGGGAGATTTATATACTGTTAAGAGAGTTGGTGGGAATGTCTGTATTTGAGAAAGTGTCGACTTAGAAATGGGACTTAGAGCGCGCATGAGTGTATTAAGTTGTCTTTAGGAAGGCAGCTGAGTAGAAGTCCACGCTGAAGCCTGCCTGTGTAGTGATGAAATAGAAGCGGTTATTTGGAAGGCATCAGAAAACTAAATGTAATATTGAGGCACCCGCCCCCTAGGATGGGAGAGGAGAGAAGGGGGATGGCGCGACAGGTTGTGGACGCATGGGCTGGGTGCTGAGTCAGGATTCCAGTTAGTGATCTGCCTGGTCAGGGGTGGGGAAAGGAGATCTGTCTTTAGACTATGACAAGTCAAAAGGCCTGATAAGAGCCGTTCAGGTGTTCCAGGTCGTGTTTCTTAGCCTGAAAAGTCCGGCCTGAAGCTGTAGGGTCACAGGTGGTGGTGTTGTGGTCACATCTGGTGTTTTGTTTTGTTTTGTTTTGTTTTTTTGCAGTTGAGTGCAGTAGGTCCAGGCAGGGTGTGCAAACGGGAATGCCCTCTAAAAGGGCATTAGGGTTAAGTTGTTAGACTCGTGCAGAAATTGTTGTCAGTGGGTGGAAAAAGGTGCCAGTCTGGTACTATAGACAGACAATGGTAGGTGTTCTTGAGAAATTTGCAGGTTGGTGCAGCTGCTGCAGTTGGTATTGCCATTTACGAGTCTCCTGTGATTACCTCTATGAGAATACAGGGAATGGCAGCCCTTGCAGTGTATTTACTGATGGGGGCTTCTTGGCAGAAAAGCGCATGGTATTTGAGAATCCACACAAGACACAACCTTGCCAATACAGATGACTTCTGGACAAAGGCTGGAGGATAGCCTCTGAAACCACCAAAGTTATGCCCATTGTAGGCTAATTACCTGCTAATAGTGGTGGTGAGTTTTTTACGGTGTTATGGCAATTCTTTTTGTGGTGCAGATTGGGAGAGTGTCATTGTTTTTGGTAGGGTTTTAGTCCAGAAATATTAAAATTTATCCTCACAAGTTTTTATTTTCAGCCTAATGTACTGCGAACATTCTTCAGTAAAGAACTTGAAGTGTTTGTGCAAGTGTGTCTGGTCAATTGTACTGTGGTGATGGCATAAAAGGTATTACCCCTCCCTACAAATCTTACCATGAGTGCCTGATCATTATTATTATTATTATTTTTTAATTCTACTAAGCTTTTGATTTTGGTACTGTGTTCTGTACTGGTGGTCCATGGTCATTAAAATGTTCCGTAATGAGTGTTTCCCTTTATTGGTTTTAAAGGCATTCTCTTTTGGCTTGGTATGTCTTTTTTGTTCTTATATTGATAAATGAGTACCCAATTAACTTTCTGTGCAGTTTTCATTACTTCATCATTATTTTTTCTGTTTATCCTATCTGTTTTTAAATTGGCTTTAATGTTTTCAGAAATGAATGTTTTATCCAAAATGAGGGCATGCCATCATATTTTATGGTGAAATTTAGTGCTACTTCCTATTCATACTTTTTATATAGTAGTACTTGAGCCTTATATGTCAGGCAATTTTTCATCATTTTCTCTTATCTTCCAATTTTATTTTCTTAAAACAAAACAAAAACAAATAAACAAAAAACCCTTTCATTTACAATTCATGGAAATTACTGGGTTTTATCTTCAAACGTCTAGTATCTTGCATCATCAATGAGTCAGCTGTTGTTGCAAAGCCGTTTGTTGATCTATTGAGTTCTTCAGAAGGTCAATTTTCTGAGGACTTGATGAATGTGACTTTAATGTTACCTGTCAGCTATCACACATTTTAACTCATTCTCTGGAGCTAAAATTCATTTACTCTAAATCTTACATAAACCATAGTTAATGATTTCATTCTGGGTGAAATACTGCTGTGATGCATTGCATTAAAAATAGAACATCGCTAGAACAGCCAGAATTCACTCAAAGATTTCTGTTACTCACAATCTACTACCTTTTCCACTACCTTTATATTTCTGCTTATCCCTTGAGCTTATTACATGGTGCTCTTGTAGTCTCCTGACCAATTTCTACTAACCTTAAGCCACTTAATGTATACTTAATTTCTGTACCAGCTTTTGTGACATCTTGATTGCAGTTTTTTTTTTTTTTTTTTTTAAGTACAAAGAAAAGGTGAAGTTGCTTGATTCTAATCTTGTTGCATGGACAGCTTCCACAGAAGCGTGGTGTTTGTATTCAGTACAGGTCAAGCACTTTACATCCGTGAAGTTTGTTGTCTTTAGATGACACTTTTGCCTCAATGGCAGCTAAATCTTTTTAATGCTGTATAACTGTTTTCAGTCTCTTATCCTTTCTCCTTCTTGTCATACATGGGTCAGGAAGGGACAGTTACTAAGAACTCTTCTGAAGGTCATTGTGCTTAATATTATTGGTATGTAGAGTTGTTTTTTTTTAATCTAGGGAGTCTGTCTTTTCTCATCTAGGACTTGCTCCCATGTAAATCTAAGCATCCTGGTACTTTGGACTTAACTAATGATACGCTGTCATGAGGAGAAGTATTGCAATGCTCCTGAACTTAGTGTCTGCAGGTGATGTTTTGTTCCTGAGAGACTTTGGTATTTATTGCTTCTGGTTACAGTAGATAAATACGAGAGAAACTTATTATGTCGCCTGCAGCAGGTTATTTTCTGTTTTCTGGGACACTTTTTTTTTTTTTTTTTGGCTTAGTGAAAGGTGGGGGGCTTTAAAGGTTTTTCAGATCAGAGCAGTTAATGAAAATCAATTTTGATCTGCAGTATTACAAATGAGATACACATGCAAATATGCAAGGAAGTCATTCATAACAGTAAATGCTGTGGATGCTGTGGTGATCTTTTTTTTTTTTTTTTTTTTTTTACAGAGTTAGTTCTTTTCAATTTAAATGCTAAGTCTTAAGTTTTAAAGTGGTACAGTGAGCAGAATAATGGTAGACCTCCTTTCTGCCAAGAGTCATGGAAACCTTTATCTTCCACTGAACTACAATTTAAAAAAAACCAAGACTGTGTTTCTTGCTTCAGAAATTACATTGAATTTCTTAGTGATCTAATAACTTGGTTCGGCCAGGTGGAACAGGAAGAAAGTAATCTTTCTGGTGAGTTCCTACTGTTCTATTATTGATACAGTTGCCAGTTCTTGTTAGGACATTCTGCCCTTTTTCTGAGCCTGTTGTTTTGAACCATGTATCTTCTAAAGGATTTCTGGTTCATAGTAAGGCCATCAGCAAGACATGTGGCTCATATTAACATTTAATAGTCTGTCACGATCAGGGCATATACGTAGGATCAAATCACTGGAGGAATTTTATTTAGAAGGCAGGGGGGAACATATGGTAGAGCCAGGTGGAACAGATTATCTATTCAGTAGATGAGCAAAACATCTGAGTGTCCCATGTCCAAATGAGATTCAGACTTCCATAATTTCTCTATTAAATCTAGAGGTCGGAGTTTCTGTTCATTGAACGTGACAAGGCATCTCTCCAAACCTTTGTGGAGCACTGCTCTGAACTTCACGTAATCTGTGGGCTCGATTCTACAAAACATGAGCTAATCCTTTCAGAATAGCTTCTTCCCCTGTCCACTCCACTGTATTTTTTCCTAGTTTCATTTTTTGGCCATCTTTCCTGTTTGCAACGTGGAGATCCCATTCAGAACTCCAAGCCTTTCTTGTCCAAGCAAAACTTCAGAATATAAATATTTTGGGCAAGGAAAAAATCATCTCTGTATGGGTTTTTAGTTCTTTTACTGAGACCTCTAGATTACTATTCATTGTGCTCCTGACTACTGTACATACGTTTATTTAGTACCGTGCTGTTATTCTGTGACCTTTTATGCTTTTCATTGAACTCCTAATCAATAGTCTGTAAAAAGAAGATTGAACCGTCTGTCTAACAGCACAATTATATTAATTGTGTGTGTGACACAGCTCAGGGGAGTTGTGTCAAGTTGCTTGTGGTATTAACTGTATTTCAGGATTCTTGCATTTAAAGTGTCAGATATTTTATGGCATTAATCTATCACCTTATAGAATTGAATATTAAACTGGTTTGAAATTCATGCTATTAGATGTAGTAATTCAAACTTCAGATTGCATGTTCGGAGAAGGGAAGGGTAGTTTGTTAAATTGAAACTAAATCAATGAAAACATTTTTGCTAAGAATAGCTCGTGGTATTAACAAGCCAACTATGTATTGTCTCATTAACAATGATGTCTTACTAACTCAGCAAAACAATGAGATAAAAAACCTTGTTGAACGCAGCCATGTACATTATTATATTTCTGTTCCTCTTGCCCTTTCCTTTTGCTTTCCTCTGTTCTCCTTGATTCATTTCTTGCACCAAGCAGTGGTCACCAACACTGTTCCCTCAGAAAGGAAGCTCATGGGATGTTATGCAGAGACATGGCCCAGTCGTTAAGGCTTCTGCTCCCAGTTTGAGCCAGTCTTTAAGGAGTAACTAAGCTGTTCTAAGGAATGTACGCCAGGGTGAAAAACAAAAGACAGGATGGGGGGAGCTGTTTGCATGGACTGAGTCAGAGAGAAGGGTGTGTGCATGTCGTGAAGTTGGTGACGCTGCTAGTTCCAGGAAATTACATGAAAAGCTCAGAGAATTTTAAAATGTTTTTCTGTCTAACATGTTCACAATGTCAAACATTATCAAATATTTCTGATGGCTGCTTATTCAGAATAACAAGATTCTGTTCTAACTTTCTGGTACGTACTTCTCGATTTTATATAAAAAAAAAAGTATAATAAATAATAATAAATATGATAGCCTAATAAGTTCTCAAAGTTTAAGCAATTTCAGCATTCCAGGTTGTAGTGCTAAGAGAGAGAGTCATTATTTAGATGTAGAGGTAATTTGCCAGCCTAAAAATCCATGCTGTGGTGTTCTTAAACCTTGACAGTAAATATTTGAAAACGTCCCCGAGGCATTGTTAACACCAGAGTTTTAAAGATATTATTAACATTAAATTGAATAATAAAATTAAAATTTAATAGTATTAAAACATTGTATCAGATTTTATCTGATTTTATCTATTTTATTTAACAATATTGTCAGTGATGGGTTTTGCCCACTCATAGCAAGTTCACTGGAACCTGTACTAGAAATGCATCAACGTGTCCATGGCTCACCTTCTGGGCATGTCCTGGTTTGATACACGGTGGGATCCTAGAACAAAGCCGTTTGGAGAGTTGTAGTTACCCTAAGAGGGTTTTTTTGTTGTTGTTGTTGATTTTTTTGTTTTGTTTTTAAATACAAAATGCTGTTCTTTTTGTTGTTTGGCCCTTTTTTAATTTTATCCATGAAGCTTCAAATTCTTCTAAATTTGAACTGGTATGATCACGTGTTTTGCAGGGTTAGCTGCTCAAATATGCCAGCTTGTAATTTTGAATTATTTATTTATAAATCAGAAACTACCATATGAAACTAAACTTTCCTGTTATTCGAAGTAGTGTATGAAATAGTGCTAAAGTGCTAAACAATCATAAGTATATTCTGTGGAACAATTAAGTTTAGAAGGAGCAGGGAATTATTAGAGAAACGTAAAGTGTTGGCATCCTCTGTGGAAAACTGGCTCTGGGCAGAGCAGATGTGGTTGTCATATGTTATGAAGTTACTATGGATTTTGGGGAGGTGCCACTGTCTCGCCAGCATCCGCTCATCAGTGACATTCCAGCTGGGGGAGTGGAATGAAGAAATCAGCTGTTAGAGGTGTCTAAACCTGAAATACCTTCTCGCAACCTTCCTGCTAAAGTTCCTTTCTCTGACCTTTGAAATGAAAGGTGTAGACTTCCAGGTGGATATCCTCTTGTGTTGGTTGGTGCTAGATGAAGCAGCACACAGAGCTTTCTCCCTTTCACTGGTTGCAAGGAAAGGTGAAAAGTTGAAAGCAGCACTCAGAAGAATTATTTAAAAAAAAAAAAAAAAAAAAAAAAGCTATGCTGAAAGGGAGGAAAAATGACACTGCTTGCTGATATTGCCTTCCCTGTCCTTCTGCTCCCTGTTGGTAGGATACAGCTCTTATTTTGTTCAAGGGTGTTGGAAGTAACTTAAGATTAGCTTTACTGTCTCTATTCTCATCCTTAATGGTATTTTGGTGTCTTTCTCACTGTGGAATTTGGAAACGTGTTCCTGTAGATCCTCTGGGTTTTACTGTGATTTGTCTGCAGTACAAAGACAAAGCTGGTGGTTACATCTGTCTGCCTTTGAGTTGAGTGCTGTTTCTTGTGTGCCATAGCTATTGGGGACCCAGAGGGGAGTTGCTACAAAGAGCATCAGAGTCTCAGTAAGCCATGTGTGTATGTAATGGCAGAATATTTTGCGTTTGCTGTATAAATGTGACTTAAAAGTCACAAGCTGGTGTTATTTAAAGGTGATTATCATCTAGTAAGTAGAGAGAGATACTGTGTTATGACCGAAAATGTTCAATGGCTGTTTATTTTAGGAATTTCAATTAAGAAGTTGGATGAGACTTGTCAGTATGATTTCTGATATACGAGACCTTATATTTTGCAGTTATTGACGGGGTGGTTTACTGAGGCAGGATATTCAGCTCTTCAATTTATTCTTTCTTGTTAAAAGGAACAAAGAAGGGTAACTGGAAAACGATGTGAGGAATAGAGGGCTTAAATAATTTTCATGTTTCTAAATGGAACATTTAGAAGTACTAGTTGTCAAGGAAAATATATTTGTTAGTAGTCTGATCTTAATATATTTTTTAATACTGTAATTATTAAAATATATTATTCTTGAGTCAAAGCTCATTTCTTCTGGTTATTTTTTTTTTTAAGCCAACAGAAACAACTGCAGCTATTCTCTCATAAGCAGCACGTCTAGTATTTTTTTGCAAATACACCCTGGATAACTTCAGACTTGGTATAATTTAAAAAATAAAAATAATTGAACCTTAAGTTCTGAACAAGCTTCTGTGCTCCCTCCACCCTCAGATGTTTTGGTCTTTGAGAGTTCTTCTTTATGCTTAAACTGACAGGGAGATGAAATTCTGTAGGTTTGTGATGTCTGTCTGAATGTCTGTAGAAGTGGTAAATATGGGCATTTTGGTTTTGTCAGGCTAGGTAAATGCATTTCCAAAGCTTACCACGATAAGAAAGCAATGAAACAGTTGGGCTAAGAAAATGGTAGCCAGTTTTCAAGCCACAGCTGGAAACTGTTAGGAGGAAAAGGTTGCCAGCCTTCTTCACCTTCTTCTACCATCTCCCGCTGAGTGTCTTACTCAATAGGGACTTTGTACAGAAACCAGTCTGAATGGAAAGGGAACTTCTGGGTCGCACCAGGGCCTCCATTTTGGACAGAGCAACCCTTTTGCGCTCTGCCTGGAAAATACCAGCATGGGCGGATTTCAGTGGGAAATGTCTCAAAGTGTAATGCAAGCAGCAGTATTTTCTTCTATCTAATCTTGTAAAATTAGACCCACTCATGAGCAGAAACAGATTTCCATGGCTGTATGTGGGTGCGGTTAAATACAGCCAGTCTTTAGCTTGTGGTAGGTATAATGCTATGGTTGTTGACTTGAGGGCAGAGCACTCATGATTTTGTCGTGTTCTCTCACAAGGATGTCAACCATTTGACACAGTTACATCGACTGCTCTATTGTATAAGCAAATCATAGCACCTTTTAAGTATAGTGACATATATTGCATGTCTTCTCTATTAAGTAGCTACAGTTTTTTAGCCTTTGCATATCAGACTATTTTTTCAAGCTTCCAGCCAGTATATTATATTCACCATACTGCCGTGTGCCTGTTTATATAAATGTATAATTTCTTTGTTAAATTCTGACTAAAACAATATTATAAATGAAACTTTTCAAGATATAGTGTGTGTGTACATATATATATACACACATACAGTGTGTATATATATATATATATACATACAGTACCTATATATATATATATAAATATAGGTACTGTTTAAAAGTACCTTTTTGTTACCTGTCCTGAGTTAAATTATCAGCCATTTCTGCATGCTCCAGGAATTACGGTATATGTCACAGAGGTTTTGATTTTTTTTTTCTTTTGAAAAATAGAGTGAGATGGGTTCAATTCTACTTTATATAGTTTGAAATAAGTAGTTAAGTATTTTGAATTAAATATCTGTTATTCTGGGTGATGAACAAGTAGGGAAATACCTCATAGTGTATTTAATTGTCTACGTATTTAGTGAGACAAAGCAAACATGAAATTTCGTGGTACTAATTCTTTTCAGGGTGAAATTGTACCTAAGATAATTTCCATCTCCCCTGCCTGCTGTGCCAGACCATTCCTTTAAGTTAAATTGTCTGCTGCATGCAGGACAGCTCTGATTTGCTGTACGTGCATTTACTTAAGTTGCATGTTTGTTCTTAGGTTCACCAAAAATCTGTCGCCTGACAAGATCAACCTGAGCACGTTAAAGGGGGAAGGTCAGCTGACCAATTTAGAGTTGGATCAAGAGGTGCTTCAGAACATGCTGGATCTTCCAACATGGCTTGCTATAAACAAAGTCTTTTGCAATAAGGCATCCATTAGGGTGAGTGTTTTATTATGCTGAAGTGGCAATTAACCGTATCTTTTTTTTTTCCCCCTTTCTGTCTCTGCAAACTTTTGAGCAACATTGTATTAACAGAAAATTGGGGTGAATACCTGATAAAATTTTAGAGAAAGACGAAGCTGTTACCAGCAATAATTTCTCACTATTTTTTTCTCTTATGATGGCATGAAATACATAAAGAAATGGTGAAAATAAACAGTGATTTTAATTTTTTTTTCTTTGTATGGAATGTATTCTTGCATATTCAGAAATAGAAGTAGAGGTATAAGCTTATATTTGCCCATGATATAATTGGTATCTTTTAATGATTCACTATGTTCTTTTTTATGTTTTATTTCTTCTATTTCACCCTCTGTTGTTTTTTTTTTTTACTGTTTTCCCTCTTGTTCCTTTCCAATCTCCAAAAATATCTTTTGGAGGGATTCTGTCTCTGTGGGAGATGTGAAAACGCTCTAAATCTAGCCAACTTCACTTTTTTGATCCTGGTGGCTGTGAAGAATTGAAGCAATGTATCTCCTCTCCTAGATTATCCTTGTATTTAGAGTAAGAAATGAAGCTATGGGTTGTTTTGACAGAAGTTATCTGGTCAAATTTTAGCAGTTTCTCAGTCTCTTCTTTCTTTACTTAATACTTTAGTTCTTAATACTTTGTTACAGACAAGCAATTATTTATAGGCCAAGCGAGCAAATGTGGATTTTTATTTCCTTTTAAAGGTAAGAATGTGGAAGGCAGTGTTGCCTTTGCGGATGTTTGACAACTCAGTGTTAAAGAGACAGGTTCTGTTTTGCTCCTCTGTGTTTTCCTTTCAGAGCTCAGTAGATTTTGAAGTTTATTTCTTAACACCTGAAAGAGATGTGTGCATAAGTTTCTTATACAGTACTTTCAGATAAACTTTGTAACTTGAAAGTGATGTTCTTTTGAGTCCAGGAGTTATAATTTGTATATCTAAACCACATCCTAAGCAAGTGCTTTATTTTGCTGTATCTTTAATATTTACTTTGTCTTAGAGTAATGTTTTCCATTGCAGATACCATGGACAAAATTGAAAACACATCCCATCTCTTTGGTGAGTCCTGAGATCAACTCCTAAATATAGACTCTGTAGCAGAATTTATCTCAAATATTTATATTGTTCTCTCAAATTGGTTCTAGAAATAGCTGAAACATTAAGGGACAGTTAGGAAGTGTCCTCTGGGTAGCAGCAGATCAAGATACCGTAATGTTTTTGTTAGTTTACTGTTGTAATTATTTAATCTTTTTTTCTTTGGGCATTGTCATAATGTTTGGCTGTTAGCTGATTTCTGTCAAGATCCTCAGGCATTACGTTTTAACTCAAGTTCATCTGAAGGGTAGTTATTTGTCCAAGTAGTACTTTTACAAGTTCCTACCTATCTTTTAGAGCTATCTTTTTCTGAGGACTTTTCTGTTCTGTATCTGCAGTCTATCCAGTGGTCCCAGTTACAGCAGGTTTGATACAGACAACATTCACAGGATTTCTATAACACCCTAGGATACAGCTTGGATATAAATAGGATGTAAAAGATGTACATGAGACTCAAAACCAATTAGAATGGATGCTATGTCTTGCACTTCTTTTATTTTTCTCTTTAATGAGTTTACTGAGAATTGTGGTAACACCAGAAGTAATTTGCTTGATGGTGGTTAAACTTTCTTAATTGGGCTTGCCTAGGAATGAACAGGCCTTTAACTGTTGTGTTTCCCAGACACACGGTGACTTTTTGAATGTGCTTCTGATTCCTTAGCTCTGAATCAGACTTGGAAAAAAAGATGTTGTTTTAAATTCTTGATGGATTTGCTAGTGACCTAGTTGTAATGTACTAATGCCTGTGCCGCTTTTCCCTGACACACAAAGATTAAAGGATGGTAATGCTGAAGTGGGATGGTTCAACCTCTTGCCTGTAAGATGCAATTGCCAAATTAGGAAAGCAGTTTAAGCCATGGTATTCTCAAGGATTACGTACTTTGACCTACAGTAACAAGGCCAGTTTGCTTTGCTTGCTGTGAACTTACTTTAGTAATCTTTGAGGTTAAGGTGATTTTCAAGGTCAACTTTGTCATATAAATTTTTTCTTGAACAAATGTGTTAAATGAAAACTGACATCAAAAGATAACTGTTCAATGGTAGATTGTACAACAGTCTTTCTGACTTCTCAAGGAAGACAAATGTAAAGGCCTAAGTGTCCAACTTCAGCCCTTTATTACATCTGAATTTCCACTATTTTGGTTGGGATATCTTTATCACTGAAACTTTGATTATATTTTAATTAACATTCCCTAGTTGGCATCCTTTTTTGAATAGCTTAGGAGGTAGCTAGAACCCAGTTGTCTAGCCAAAAGTACTTTCTTGGAACTGAGTCATCCTTTGTAAAACTCCATCTGTTAACATAGTGGCAAATATTAAATTTCCTTTGCTCTTCATCAATCTCTCCTCCTGTTTCTATGTGATGAGCAGTAAAATTTTGAAGATTGCTTTGTAGACCTGTGGATGCTATGCAGCAGTTTTTCCTCTAACAAAGTACAAATAGATTCCAGTGAGGAAACAACAGACAGATGTCTACATCCAGGTGTTCGTAATTAACTCTTGTGTATATTACAGAGAATTCTGTATTCAGTGCCCTACTGTTCTTTGCATGAATCGTGTAACAAACGAGAATGTTCCAAAGGTCTTAATTTAACCTCAAAAGAACGGTCAAAAATTCCAAAAGTGGTAGGATAACTAGAATAAACCTTTGCTTCCCCTGTCCCTCCCCAGACTAAGGGATTAGATCCCCCCCCCCCATGTTTTGCAAAGCAAGTCATTAACTGAGACAGCAGTATTCACAGTATGGTGAAGTATAAGAAAATACGGAGTAGGAAGCTAATGAGTTTCTAGGTAGTAGCCAGGGATCATGGATAAGATCTATGATCTTATCACTTCATGGACAAGAGTAGCATAGTTTGTGGATCAAGTGAATTGTGGTGATCATCATGATAATAAAATGCAGTAGGTAGGGCAGGTTGACCTGTGAAAAAATCTAATTTGAGGACAAAGCTTTTTGGTGTGTTTTGTCTGACTGGCGAAGGGAGTAAATGGAGGAATTCAGAAGAGGTGGTATAAACTCAGAGCTAGACAGGGACATAATATTAGCTGTTGAGTTTCTAATGAGCATGAAATGGGACAAGATTGCAGAACTATAAGCCTTAAATCAAGAGCCTTCCCAGTTTATATCAAAATTTAGGTCACAAACATTGCACTGTGAATAAGCTAGGAGATTAATGGATTTATTCAGTTGCTAGAAATAAAGTTTTGCTTTTGGTATATTCACATCTTATTCTTCATCCCTGTTATTATGCATTATGTGTAATTTGTGTTATAGCTCTGCTATTTTAATAAAGCCTTCAATTAAAATAGGATTTGGGTCTCATTCCCTTAATTCCCAGCTTCTTTTTTAAGGATCCCACTTCAAGTACCAAAAATACAATAACAGCATACAATTATACTAGAATATGCTGTGTTGCAAATTATACTAGAATGCATCTTTCTATAAAATACTTCTGCTAGATTAGCCAAGAGTCATATAATGAATTTTTATGTACAGATTCTGTTTTAAAGATTCAGCGCTAAACTTCCACTATTATTATGAATTTTAGTGGACTAGGTTCAAATATTTTCCATTAACATTTTTTTGAACTGTGTTAAATATTTCTTTGAAAGAACAACCATGTAGGAAGAAAACCCAGATGAGTATGCATTAAATCAAAATGCTTTTTTTTTTAAATGCCCTTTTCAAAATGCTATTTTTCAAAATATATATGATGGGTAAATAATGACGAATCAAGAATTCTACAATCCAATATTTAACTGGGGCAGTGTGTTAGAATTCTCAAAATATGAAAACCTTTATAAACAAATTTAAAAAATAAAAGTAATTCTGGTACTTTACAAAAGTTTATGGGAAAATGCCATGGTCTGGAATGTCTTATGTATATTTAGAAAAAAAAAAAAATCAGTGATTTTCTTTCTTTCTTTCTTTCTTTCTTCATATATCAGCCTTTTACTTTGTTACCTCTTATGTCTCCAACTTTTTTTCTGTTGTTTTTCAAGTCCTTGGATAAAGTTGTAATGGAAATGAGCACATGTGAAGAACCACGAGCCCCTAATGGACCCTCTCCTATAGCAACTGCGTCAGGACAGAGGTCAGCAATGATCCTCACTTGTACTTGATTTAAAAAAAGTTTAATTTTCTCTTTTTGAATTAGTGTAGAACACTTAGATTCACTGCGTATTTCCTGTAGTATATAGTGTTGCAGCTCTAAAATATTATTACTTCTGGACGGAGTTACATATGTATACTGATAGAGCTGTTTAATTTCAGACCTGTGTCTGGAAAAAACATCTAAACCGTATATGGAACTTGCTAGAAATGTTTCATTTAAGTATAACTACTGCGTTAAAAATATACTCATTTGATTTGTCTTTAATTTTCAAAATTTTAAATATCTTGCCTTTCAACTTATTTGGAAAATATATATAATGGTGTGGGAGTGTGTGTTTTGTATAATGAATGTTATTAAGATTTGTTAGTGTGGTATTTTAATGTTCTAGCTTCTTTTTGAAATCTTATTGAAAGATTTCATGCTTGCTATATATCTGGTAATCTGTGAAGATGACATATTGCTACAGCAGTGTTTTTTTTTTTTTTTCCCAATCTTTTTCTTTTATGGACCCAAAATGTTTTTCAGTGAGCATAGGGACCCATGTATAGAGAAATGAATTTTATGATACAATTTGTTTTCTTATTGTAATTTATGTATAATACTTAGAAGTAGTCCATGGTTCTCTGTCTCCTTGTACAGAGTACAGCTTGAAAATCATTGCCATAGAGATTCTGTGTAGGATGAAAGTTATAAAAAGGCAAAGGAATGACGAACCACTTAAACTGTACTTTTAAAACAAGCAGGAAAAAAACCAAAGCCAAATAAATTTAGATGTTAAAAGAATATATTAAACAGTATTTTCCATTCACTACTCTAGAACTTTCAGAGTGGTTAAGATTTTTACTAAAAATTTAATTGCAGCTGCTTTATCTCAGTACTGGGATACCTGTTGATCTGGTCTATAAATTTGACTATTTAGGATGCCTTTCTTTTGTAGGATGAAACAAAGCGAACTGTTTATGCTATTTTGCATATAAAAAGGTAGTTGTCTTGATGGGCAGCATAACTTAGTATAACTTAGTATAACTTAGCTCACAGAAAGAAATACCAGCCAGATTGGAACTGTCAGATAGTTCAACACTAATTACTCTTGTATACATGAAGAAGAGTAGTGTATCTACATAGTAGTGTAGATTGTTTTAATACAAACACAGCAATTTTTATCTATTTTTATAAGTATACCACTCTATTCATATTTTACCATGGAAAGTTGTGTTAATTGTTATAGTTCATGGAGTTTGATCATTGTCCAAAATATGTTCTTTATTCACAGAATGATTGTTTTGAGATTAGGATCAGAGGGTAGAGAAGAAGTTAGTGTAAATTGGGTCAAATATTTAACAAAAAATTGTAACTGATAAAGAATAAATTATGAACTTATATTATGGTCTGTGTTATGTTGTATTTCAGTTGTTTAATAAGTGTAATTTGTGACATTTCCTTTGGCTTGTAATTAATACATTGTCATTTCACCTTCTAGTGAATATGGCTTTGCTGAAAAAGTGGTGGAAGGAATTTCGGTTTCTGTGAACTCCATTGTAATAAGGATTGGTGCAAAAGCCTTTAATGCTTCATTTGAACTTTCCCAGCTAAGAATATATAGTGTAAATGCAAATTGGGAACATGCTGACCTGAGATTTACCAGGATACAAGAAGGTCAACGTGGAGAGGTGAATATTATCTTTTGCTAACTTTTTTTATATTATTTTTGTGGTAGAAGAGGAGGTAGTTGAAATGCACACTAGGAAACATGCTGTTACCAGGAATGGAGAAACTGCACTCAGTAATTTCAGCTGTTCCCTAAGAACCCAAGGACATAAAAATGGTAGGTGAGAGTCAGATCAAACGATATGTCTGTAGCAGTGCCCAAAGGGGATGTTCAGGGAAGACTGAATACCAAGGCAAGCATATGTAGAGTTCCACTGTTACATTCTCCAAGACCCTGACCATTTTAAAATGCAAACTACAGCAGATGTGAAGAATACAGGAAGGAAAAAAAAAGTCAATATTAACTAAGTGGTGTTTTTTGTTTTTGTTTTTGTTTTTAATTTTTAAAGCTTTAGCTGGTCATTTATTTGCTTGTGAGAGCTTTCCTAAAAAAGATTTTTTTCTTTAAACAATTTTAACTGAGTTCTAATAAAGATTCTATGCAAGAGTTGAACATTTTTCTGGGGATAATTAAATCATACATGTACAAAAAAGTAATAGCACTAAAGTACATACTTTGCTACTCTCTGGGAAAAGTAACATGCAAGTCCTGCATTGGTGTACATCATTCTTTTGCTTTCTCCCATGTAACTGAAGTAAAATGTATACTAAGTGCAAGGCTGATGCTGAATGTTGTGTTTTCTATTGACAACTAGTTACTTTTGACATGCAGCAGACCTTGAATATATAGGCGTTTAAAAAAAAAAAAAAAAAGGTGAAACTTAGAGCTAATTATTACTGATTATTAATTATTACAGTTTGCATCATGTCCCTTCTGCAGTTTATCTGTGTGTTAATGAAGTCTAAATAGGAAGAATTCAAGTTTGAATAGATGGAATTTTGTATTGCTATATTTTTTGATTTTATGCTTTTTAAGAAGAATTTGGTTCGGAATAGCCTCCCCCTATACAACAGTGCTTTCCTTGAGGAGTGTTTCATTAGGTTCAATGAGTTCTGGAAACACAGACTTGTAGGAACTGTAGCAAGTGATTTATTAGCGATAAATTGCATTAAAATAAATGGTGAGAGAACGAAACCGACACTGTACTATAAAGGTAATTTATGCTAAAAGGTAATTTATGCTAAAAACATTTTAAGGAAGTAAGTTCTTCTAGATCGTGTTCTACCTACACGTAGTATAATGAGGAATCTCCTTAGAATTTTTAGGAGGTTCTATTTACGCTGCTTCTGGACAAACAGGGTAGATACTTTCCTTTTCTGCAAACAGTATTTTTCAGGCTGCTTTTCACTATGCCTTTCCATCTTTTCTACTTCCTTGTGTGTACCTCCTCAAACAAACTGGGTATGTTTTACTTAAGTCTCTGCTTATATTTGCAGGACATAGGCTGTACAGTTTTCTGGATGACAAGAGAATGGCAACTGCAAAATAAGACACATACCTAACAAACTCTTCCCTCTTCCGCTTCTCCCTGTGGCGGAACTTTTTTCTTCAAAGAGTAATGTAGGAATGAGTTTTAAGGAAACTAGAATTAACTTTTTTTCCTCTTGATGCCCCAGTTTATTTGATGATTTTCCATGTTGCTACTGGATAATCACTCATTTTCCTATATTTGACTTTCAATATCCAGCTCTACTTGATGTTCTTGTGTTGTTATTTTCACATTTGCCTACTGTCTTCTAGAAATCTATCTCCTGGTTTGAAAGTTTGTGGAGTCTATGTAGCTTAAAATATATTTAATGTTTAACTTTCTTTAATTGAAACAAAAAAATAAACCCCCCTACTCTTTTGTAGCTTTGCTTCCTTCCTGACTCTGTTCCTACATACTAGGATTTAGCGTTCTGAGACCACACTAGACAATCTGTTTTGCTGTCTACTAAAAGCAACCTAGTATGAAATATGCCTTCATTGTTGTGTTTTTTTTCTGGATATTTTAAATGCTGGTTCTTCGCTCTGCCTGCTTTGAACTCACTTGACATTTCTGCGATATTCTGGAGGTAAAGAGCAGGATAAGGGCTTTTATTCTTGACTCCTCTAAGTGGAATAAATGAGTAAAATGTACTTGTTCATATAGCTCTGCATGAAGGATGTGCGTGTGCGTATAGATATATGCGTACACCCACATGTGCTTCTGCACATACTTTGTTGGAAGTAAACTGTCATATTTCATGAAGGTGTGTTTCTCTTTTTCTCTGTTTAAAGGTTTTGACTTTTAAAGAAATCAACTGGCAGATGATCAGAATAGAAGCGGATGCAATCCAGAGTTCTAAGCATGAAATCATGAGTGCTCCAGTTCGACTCATTACGAACCAATCAAAAATCAGGGTCACACTTAAAAGAAGGGTAAACTTGAAAACTTTGAAATCTTCTATTATTTTATGAATTCATAGTTAACTTAGGCTCTCCATGCATATATGCACATTGTAAAGATTTTTAATTTAATCCAGTTTAATTTTTTATAACATGTAATCAGTAAGACTGAAAGAGTGGTCAGAATTTAAATAACTGCAGACAGAATTTAAAAATGAAGAACTTCCACAGGTCCTACTAATTAAATTATTTGACCTCCAGAGCTTTATTTATGATGATGCATCTTGTCTTATCTCTCTAGATTCAGACGATATTTACATTACTTATGGTTACATAAGCAGTTCAGAATTCAATGCATGCTACGCACATAATAAGTTAGGCAATAATAAAGATGCTGTGGTATATCATAGGCACTTTTTAGTTAGTAAGATAAATAATAAGAGTATCTTTCATTTAAAATCTTATTCAATATGGGAGAAACTTCCTTTTAAAGAAGTGTGAGGTTCTGTTCAGTCTTTTTCATACATTTTATATAAGACACTTTTTAAAATTTTCATTCTATAGCTAAAGGATTGTAACGTGGTGGCATCAAAACTGGTTCTGATTCTGGATGACTTGCTGTGGGTTTTGACTGATTCCCAGTTGAAAGCCATGGTGCAGTATGCCAAATCTCTTAGTGAAGCCATAGAGAAATCAACAGAGCAGAGAAAAAGCTTGGCTTCCGAAACAGCTCAGGTACGATAACTGCTTGTCTCACTTTATGAGTATCAAGTTTTTAAAAATATAATATGTGGTTAGTTGCATTAATTGATTTTTTTTTTGAGGATGCAAGTTACTCATTTTCATTCAACTGTCTATCTTGAATTACATCATGAATGATCACAGTAGTATAAAAGACTTCATTTTACAAGATTTTGTGTATTAATGTCAATTACAGGAAAGAAAAAAATGTTTCTATATTCATGTACAGAGTATTTTGACTTCTGCGTTTACTTAAAAATTGATAAATTATTTAGTAAATCTGGTCTTAAAATAGCTTCTGATGAAGAATTATAAATAAATAAAATTGAGACACTCAAGTAACATTAATGGATGAATAGATACACTTACTGTAATGGTTTAAGGTGCTGGTCCAGTTTGTTTTCGTGGTCCTGAAATGCTAGGTTTTAATCAGAGCTTTCCTTAATGCAGCTCTCTTGTTGGAATACATGGTGAAAAAATAATTCTACTTTTAACATATCTGCTGGCATAGATGTTATGTTTATGCTGTATGTAAAATAGTCTTACATAAACATTTTTGTCATCTTTCAGCACATATAGCATGCTAGACCAACTGGTCTTTCTAGTGAGTGTTGTGGGGAGGATCTCTTTTTGTCTGTGAAGCAGCAGCACAAATACCCTGATAAAAGATGGGACTGTAAACGACAGTTTATTACTAGGACTGATTGAATAAATTCACTTGTGTCGAATCTCATACAATAAAACTATTGTACTGTAATGCAGAGTTCAGTTCTTGTGGTGGTCCTGATGATTTGCAAAGTGATTTGATGGTTCAGATACAGCAATCAAATGGCTAGCTGTCATTGAGCAGGGAGGTTCTGATTCTTCAATTCCCTGTACTTGCATCTTGCCGATTCCCTGATCCTGGCGCTGGCTTGTGTTTGAGCCTATAGTGATACAGTTTGGGGAGCTAAACTAGCAGAAATGATGCCAGCAAAAAAAAATTTTCTGCTAGTCTGGCTTGCAACAAAAATTAGAGAAATACCAGTGCTGCAAGAACAGGGTATAAAGATGTGGGGAAAGGGAAAAACAGGGCATGAATTGACATTGTCTCTTTGTGACACCTAGCCATTAGATCAACCTATCTGTATTCTAAAATAACACTCTTAAATCTCATTCACGATCCAAAGTGAACATAATGTATATGATGCATATTTTTCCTTATTTGAAAGGTCTATTTATAGTAAGTGAAGAGTTGTGGTGGTTTTAAGCTTGAAGGGAAGGATAAATTTCTACCAATTGATGTGACTAAATATTTTCAGAGCTCTGCTCCTGCACCCAGCTCTCAGCAGGTGAAAGCGCACCAGACTACAGCAGCACCTGATCAAAATGATGCGATAGTGAAATTGTTTAATGATTTCGATGTTAAGGAAACTTCTCATCACTTAGTAATTTCCCATTTGGACCTACATATATGTGATGATATCCACTCTAAAGAAAAAGGTAACTGTTCAGGTTTTGCTTTCCTTTTTTTTTTTTTTTTTTTTTTTTTGAGTAACATGCATATAAACTGTAATTGTCTTTACTGGATTCTTCAAAATGTCTTCTAATGTTAATCAACAGCTTTTATTTTAGAGGAATTGTCTTCCTGTGTCTCTAGACACACATAAAATTGGCTAGATGCCTCTACCAGGAGAATATTACATTGTTAAATGCAATTACTTTAAAATAAATGTAACAAAAACTGCTAATAGTACTAGAATCTTCAGTGCTTTTTTGTCTTCTAGAAACTGATTTTGTCCAGACTGATGGTTTCTGCTGATTTTTCCTTTATATTGCTAGCTAACTGTATTATCAGCACTGCAGCGGCAATAGTACTGTTGCTTGAAAGGGTCACTGTGCAATCTGTTTGTGTAAATATTCCTTATAAAATACAGATAGTTTACACTAATAAACAAGCAGTCTTCTCTGTTACTAATTTTGAAAATTTAGGATGTTCTGCAGCGAATTGGAGGAACAAAACAAGTGTTCTGTGGCCGTATAGTTTTTGTCTGTAGTACTTGTACTATTTTAATCCAAGGCTACTGCAGTGTACCATGTTTATAATTAGAGGAAAAAAGACAAATGACCCATTTCATGCCTTTGAAAGTGGTCAGAAGAGAATGACGAATCAGTGTATATTCAAGGAGCTGGCTAGTCACTGAAAAATGTACAGAGGGATACAAGGTCTGCTATAAAAGCGAGTGAAAAACTTAAGACTTAGTGAATGTATTTCCCTGACTGGGAAAGATACTTGTACAGCAGCAGAGCATACAGCTCACTGGCTAGAGATAAATTACATGCAAGGAAATGTGTCTACTGAAGTTGAGATTTATTGTTCTCAGAGAGATCTCTTTTTTTCAATCTTTTTTTTCCTTTTTTTAATGAAATTTTAAATTTAGTGGAAAATCAGGACAGAGAGATTCTCAGCATCCCTCTTCACTGCAGGAATATCTGTCAGATAAGAAAACAGATTATATTTACAGTATTCTTGTACATCTGTCTTTGATCATAATCTTCAGTATGAAAAGTTTTGTTTCAGGAAAAACTGCAGGATTATGTGTACAAAGAGTTAGTTACCTTTATTTTTCAGTAACATTTAAAATAATATGCAGTTTGTTAGTAGTGATTGAGCACAGAACATAGATTTCTTTCTACAAGCTGATATTTAGAAAACAGTGAAGACGACCTGAGTGAAAATTTTGAGGGAAGTTGATGAGATTGTAGGGGGGGAGAGAGATAGTAGAGGGGGAAGAAAAAATAGCTGTTAGGTGTTTCAGGGAACATTAGAACTACCGTTCTAAATCCAAGACCTGCAGAGCTGAGCATTGCTTTATTTTACAGATTCAAATAGACGTGTCACAGGAGGGGCCATGCAGCTTTCTTTCAGCTATTTAACAGTGGACTATTATCCATTTCACAAAGCAGGTATGAAAGTGAGCATTTTTTGAACTACCTGTAAATGGAACTGCATAGCTAAAATTAAAAAATAAATAAATATGTGTATATGGCTTGAATAATAATAGTTTTACAAACACTTGAAATGTACACTTTCTGTATGTAAAATGAAACAACAAAAACAATCTGGAACCAATTAAATTCCTGTAAATGAACTATTCTAGGCCAAACAGTTTTCCTGTTCACTGTTTCGTTTGGCCAACAAAATGGTGTTTGCACTTTTCTGACGTGAAAAAAAATGTGTTTTGACAGGAGAAGACAGACTGAGAATTCACTAATTGGATACCTACAGGAGTCAGATGCAGCCTTCTAATATGGCAGATTTCTTTCCATATAGAAGTTTTATCATTTTATGGGCATTTACAAACTGCTTTTTTTTTTTCTAAACAAGAACGCTAGTGTGTAGGGAGTCAGTTGGGCAGCATTTTGTTATATTTTTGGGGAATTTTTATGGAAACATCTGTTAGCAGTTTCCAACCAAGAATTTCTTATAAAGCATTCCTAGTAAATCTGTTCTTCAGAAGTCTTAAAATAAAATTCCAGCAGCAATTATCCAATTATCAAAATAAAAGAGACAAAAGAGGTTTGCTCTTGAATTTGTGATCAAATGCAATCTATTTCAGTGTGAGAGGGACTTCTGCTTGGCGGATTGGGGGCATTGTGCTTTTGTTTTGCTTTTTACAAACACAAACCAGTCTCTTTGGAGTGATATCCATGCGCATTAAAGACAGGAATTAGCAGTAGCTTGCTGTAGTCATTCTTGTCACTCATGGATGCAGATGGAATCATTTAATGCCAATCTACTTCATTTCTAAATAGCAAGCATAGTTTTAGCACCTTATAAAATTTATAGTAATTTAGTGTGGGTTAGACAAGCATATTCATTTCTATAGATTGGCCCAATATCAGTTGAGTTGTGTAATGTTAGTTTTCTTTCCTGTGAAAGTGGGAAGTCAAGTCACAGGTGTTTAACATGCCTGTCTTGTGACTCAGCTGTTCATATACTGTTTTTCATTGCTACTTCCTACGAAGTCTAGGGGAACATCTGGTCTCACTGTTTACACTTCCTGTGAGGTCTGCTCTTGAAAGGAGGAAGAAATGGAAGAAGTAGACTAATAATTAGATTTTTATTTTCTTTTGGAAGAATTTTTAGCCAGGTTGAAGCAGTAGGCTCTTGAATGGGCATGTTAGAAGCCGACTGAGAATGCTTTAAAAGAAATGAATACTTGGGGCATGACTCCCACAGCATGAAAACAGAGATGGAAACAGTCATCTGTAGGGCAAAGGTAGTGTTCTCCTGCAGTCTTAAACAGTGTTCCATACAGTACGTTTAAGTAGCAGAAATCAAAGTCTCTCTAACAGCAGGCAACCACAAAAACATGTAGGAGGGTGCTCCTCTTTGGTCCAGTCTGTGGAGGGGAAGGGCCCATGCCAGAACTTTTTCTTTCCAATTTAAGAAGTTGTCATCTTCTCACTATATTAGAATAATGTGGCAATTCTATGGGCAAGCAATTTTAAGAGGTGGGAGAGCCCCTTTACTCCAGGGAAAAGGAGCACTTTTTAATTTTGTAAGTTCAAAGGGAGTTCTCTACCCATGTAGGTGTCATGCTTATATATACTGCTGAGTCTGGTACTGTCATCTGATATGCAGAGCACTTTACTGAGATGAGATGCTGCAATACTGTGTCCTTAAAGAAAACAGCATATTAATACTTCCTAACAGTGGGCAAGGAAGAAACAACTATGTATCTCTGAGACTGTTACCAGGCTGTTTTCCAGTTTTGTACTTCTCTGGCCCATGGAATATTTAGAAATGCTCCTTTTGGTATAGTCTTTCTGGGAATTGCAATGAACTCTTCAGGAAAAAGTCCTCAATAATTAATAATAATATTTGCAGATGGAGCTATTGTGGGTTTTTGGTTTTGTTTTGTTCCATACCACAGCAAGACTAATGGGAGCGTGGGTGCTGTAAGATACACTTCTAATCCGTTGAGCATCAATCCTTCCAACAACAGCCTTTCATAGTACTTAAGAAAAGTGAAGCAGGATGTGGGTCCATTGACTGTGATAATCCTAACATAAGACAGACTGTTGCTGGATGTTGTAAACCTGTCTGTACAGCAATCCATTTCTTTACTGGTCTTCCCAGACCTGCTCTCACAGAAGCTTATACCAGATCCCTTACCTGTGCAGCTGATCTTGTCTACCAGGATTCCCAGGTTGTTCTGCAAAGCTGCTTCTCAGCTGGTCAGCCCCTAGCCTGTACAGTTGCATGGGGTTATTCCTGTCTGGGACTTAGATTTTTCTTTGACCTTCCTACTGGGTCACTTTTCTAGCCTTTTAAGGTCTCTGTGAATGGCAGCACAACTACCTGGTTTATCAATTATTTCTCCCATCTGCAAAGTTAAAGCCTGTTCTATCATCCAGGTCATTAATGAAGTTATATTGTCCCCAGTATTGACCTTTGGGATACACCACCATTATTGACTGCCTCCAGTGGACTTCATACTGCTTATCCCAGCCCTTTGAAACCAACAGTTAAACCAGTTTTCTGTCTACCTCACCACGTACTTATCTAGTCTGTACGTCGTCATTTTGTCACAGAACGTGTCTTGGGACAGTGTTGAAAGCCTTGCTATAATATTCAAGGTAAACAACATCCACTATTCTTCCCTCATCACCAAGCCAGTCATCTTACAGTAGAAGGCTATGAAGTTCAAGAGGCATGACTTCCCTTCCATAAATTCATGCTGACTAGTCTGTCACCTTCCTGTCCTTAATGTGTTTTGAAATGGTTTTCAGGATTCTGACTTCTCTGCTGCCTTCTTGGGAATTGAGATGAAGCTGTTGTTCCTTTTGTCCTTCTTGAAGATAGGAATGACACTTGCTTCCTTTCAGTCCTTAGGAACTTCTCTTGATCACCATTCACTAATAACATTTCAAAGATAATTTGGAATGGCCTTCCTGTGGCATTAGACAGCTCTCTCAACCCTCATGTGCATCCCTTTCAGGATCCGGTGGACTTGGGCATGTCTAATCTGTTAAAGTGTTTCCTAAGTTAACACTCCTCTGCTGAGGGGAAGGTCTTCTTGCTCCAAACTCTCACATGGTCTCAGGGACCTAGGACTTTTGAAGGCAAGTCTTACCAGTGAATATTGTGGCAAAGAAGGCAAAGAGGATCTCTGCCTTCTGCATGTCCTTTATCTCCTGCTCAAGAGCAGCAAGTCCAAATTTTCCCTAGTTTTCCTTTTGCTGCTGATACACCTGTAGAAGGGTTTCTTGTTGCCCTTCACACGTCTTACCAGATGTCATGTCAGCTTGTGAGGTCAGCTTCGGCATTCCTAGCCCCATCTTCTGTATTCTTTCTGGGTCACCTGCTGCTGCTTCCACATCTTGTACCCTTCCTTTTTATATTTGAAATTAGTCAGGAACATCTGGTTCATCCACAGAGGTCTCCCGCCTCTTCTGCTTGATTTCCTGCTTTTCAGTGTGGATCTTTCTTGAGCTTGGAATTGATTCTTGAAAATCAACCAGTTTTCCTGTACCCCTCCTCTATCCAGGGTTATATACCTTGAAATTCTTTCAAGTACTCCAGTCTGTTCTCCTGAAGTCCTGGGTTGTCATTCTGCTTTTTGCCTTGTTGCTTTACCTCAGGATTCTGAACTCCACCATCTCACGGTAACTGGAGCCAAGGCTGCCCCTGACCTTCACATCCCTGGCCAGTACTTCCTTTTCGGTAAGAATCGGGTCCGGCAGAGCATGTGAATGTGATACTTCTTCCAGTTGTCTGAGGAGCGCCTCATGGTCTTCGAGATGAGATGACCTGATCTGTAAGCTCTCGGCTGGTTGATCATGCATCGCAAGGCACCGCTCTCACAGTAAGGGACACTCCCCCTCCTTGCCTTCCCAAAGAGCCTGTATCCATCCTTAGTGGTGTTTCAGTTGTGTGTGTCTCTGTGATCCCGATAAGATCATAGCCCTGCAACTGCATGCAGATCTCTAATTACTCCTGCTTCCACTTGTTCCTCATGCTGCATGCATTGGTGTAAAGTTACTTCAGAGAGGCACCCACCCATACTGACTTCCCAGGAAGGGTAAGAGACCTTTCCCTGTAATGCTGCTGTCCTGTAGTTTATATACATATGCCTGGGGTGACCCCACTTTATCCCTGTTTTGGAAAAAAACATCCTCCTGGACTTGAATTTAATCTATGATTCTACCTCTGCCCTCTTGCACTCTTTCTGTTTTCTTCCCTTTTCCCTTCTCTTCTTCCTTAGCTAGAAAGATGCAAATAGCCATCAAAACACTACGAGGTAGGAGGATGGGGAAAATGCCATCTCCTGTGGTACTTTTCTCTGTTACTGTGTCTTCCATGCTGAAATCTTTGCTTTTAGACTTGAAATCAGAATTTTTTTCCAAGGCATTTTCCTATTTTAATGTCAACTGTATTTACACAACTCCGGTGTTAGTTTCCACGTCTTCATTAAGTCCCAAATGAAGTAAGACATACTGATACTTAAAGAGTAATGTACTGCTTGGTAAAAGTTACTTGTATTGCATACTTATGAACAGGTAGTAGACTGTCTTTACAGAGACTCTTAGAAGATATCCCAATTTCTTTCACAGTAAATGCTTTACAAACAGAAACTTGCTATAAATAAAAGAATTTCCAATGGTATTGATTTTTAAGGCTGTGTGCTGTGCTAGAATACTGATTGCTTTCTTCTTGGTCGTTCAGCATGAAGGTGCTAAAGAACCAAGACAAAAAGAGAAAAGAGTACATTTCTGAAAAGAGACCAGAAACAACTTAGGACACAGTTTGGTGGGGAAGATAAGATTAGAAAGAGTGAGCATGGGAAAATTCTCTTTTTTTTTTTTAGTGAAACATATATACGGATGCAAACACACACACATATACACATATATATGTATAGATATATATGTACATCTGCATGTATATATTTGACATCTTCTAGCATATGAAATTAGCATCATCAAATTTCTCGGAACTGGAAATACCCAGTGATGTTTTGAGCATTAGTTAATGGTGTTAAAAGGCAGGTAGCAATATTATATTATTTTATGAGTGAATTTATGAAGCAGTGCAACTTGTTTTTATGCAATATGTAACTTTTGTTGTAACATCTAAGTTCTGTAATTGCAGCATGCAATGGAATTTTATTTTGAAGAAAACATAGTGAAGTAGTGAAAATCTGTTATCCAGTTAGAAGCAAACTTTCAAATAAAATGAGTTAATATTTTCTCCCATCCTTCATATTTGCAGGAGATAGCTGCAATCACTGGATGCATTATAGTGATGCCACTAAAGCCAGAAGTGGATGGGCCACAGAATTATTAAATGAATTCAAAAGCAATGTTGAATTGCTTAAGCAGGCTGTGAAGGATCAGTTTATAGGTTCTCCTGCCACATCACCACCTGCTGTATCTCCTCAAAAGCTACAGACAGGTACTTTGCTTACATCGCTAATGCTCTAATTCCATTCAATATTGAAACTATCGTAAAGACAACGGTTTTCAATGATTCCATCATTGTTCTTTCCTACAGGCAAGGAACAGATACCGAAAGGAACATCTAGGGCTTCCTCTGTATCTTCCCAACAACCAAAGGGCAAACTGATGTCTAGTCCTATTGTGGTTAGACTTGCAGATTTCAATATATATCAGGTAAATTTCTTTGAGTTAGTAAAACTGGGGCTGCTTTGCCCTTGACTGGTATGTAACCATGTTTTTTAAGGGGCAATTCTAAAGCTGTTGAAATTTAACAGAAGTCTTTCCATTCATTGTTGTATTAGACTTTTATGGGCCTGCTTCTACTTCATTAAAACTGGTGAATATTTCCTTACTGACTTTATATTGCATGGTACCCTACCGCAATACCACAATTATGTTTTGGATCCAGGTTTTATCATCCCACAAATCCTGACATTTAGAATTTCATCCTTCACTATACTTTGTTAGGTACCCAGTATTTTAATATGATTTTGTACTTCATGTTTCTCTTATTGATATCTTTTTCAAAGTACGTAGTTTTTGTTGTCTTTTTTTTGTTTGCTTTTAAGAAATGTTGAATGATGGTTTTTATTCTTCTCTAGTCTGTTCCCCCAGTGATATTTTGAGTAGAATTTAACCATTTTTTTGTTTGTTTCAGTTAGTTGTTTTAACTGTTGGCGGTGGTCCAGATTAACTCTGGGGTGGATAGGAGGCAACTGGATTAGAGGAGTATAATTCTAAGGCAGAATGGTAGTGATACTGGAGGACCAACTCCAAATTTCAGGTCCAAACAAAAACGCCTGGTGTGTTCCCCTAGTCATTGTGACTTCTATTTGTTCTTGTTCAGATTTCCAGGGCTTTTTTTCCATATCGCTTCTGGTAGAGTGGGAGGTTGGAGCTTGCTTCCAGGAGCCTTCATCTGGGTTTCAAGTGTTTTTGTACCGTCAGTGTTTTCATTTGTCTTCTACTCTTCTGACGCTTGTCTCCCTGTCCTTCCTACACAGCTACTTTTTCAGTTTTTAAAAAATAATATAGAAATAATGACATTACAATAAAATTTTTCTAGATATATCTGTCATTTCTTTAAATTTGTGTTAATACAGAGATGTTTGTAACCTGAAAACAGCTATATAGGTGAAGCAGGCTTATAAAGGTTATCTATTCATCTTTTCCAGTGGAACTATTACATATATCATCATATATTGAGTATTTAAAAGTTGGCAACTTCAAATGAGCAGTCAGACCTACAAAGTGTTGGATGAAAGAGCTTTGTTTTGACAAGTTATGTTTTAAACTAAGGTACATTCCATGAAATTTAGAGTCCAATATATACCAAAAGGCAATCTCCTCCTTGGTTCACAATTTATATTGTAAAGAAACAGAAGTAGTAGATTATTCTTCTGTGGTGTCTTGATTCTTCTGTAAAGTAGACCTTTGGGCACAGCCAAATATACATATCCCTGCTAGTTGCATGCTGAATACCTTGCCTAGCAACATACAATTCAGAGTTGGCCCATGTACTGGAATCTGTCCTTTTGACAGTACAAGGACTTCATGACGTTTGCATAATAAACTTACCTAGCTTATTGATCCCTTATCATCTAGATACGGGATCCTTTTTGGACAACTGGTATGCAAATATGCCATGTCCTAGCATAATTGCTTATATAGGAACTGTAGTGTTTGCAATAAAGATATCAGACCTCTCTAGGCTTCTACTGAATGCTTTTGAAAGTGACCTACTGCATCCTGCCTCACGAGTGAACGGGGTCTGGTACCATTAATACCATACAGTTTTCTTGTGCAACTGTTCTGTGAAGACTCCTACTGAAAGTTAACCAGGTGTTTTGTACTGTTTGCGCTTTGTGTAGACGGGGATCTACATCTGAGAGCAGTGGAATGTTACCCTACCAGGGGCAGTCCTTTGCAATTATAAATGCTTAATGATTGATGAAAATATAATGTATTAATGAAGTTAATCTTCTGTCTTTTACAGGTCTCAACAGCAGACCAGTGCCGTTCTTCCCCTAAAACATTGGTCTCCTGCAATAAAAAGTCACTTTATCTTCCACCAGAAATGCCAGCTATTCATTTTGAATTCACAGAATATTACTACCCAGATGGAAAGGACTTTCCTAGTAAGATGATTTTTTTGTACTGATAGATAATTTTTTTATGTAATCTTCCCCTTTATGAAACTTAATATTGACTCCAGGTTGACAGTTCAAAATGGTCAGTGGTTTTCTAAATTTGAAAGTACATAATACTGCTTCATTTCCTCAGTGCTTGCATCTGGCAAATCCCTATAAATATTGACTTTTATAAATACTGTTTTTTAAGTCTGAAAATAAGCACAACGTTTTTATTATTCTATGAAGAAAGGCTGAGAGAGCTGGGGATGTTCAGTCTCTGAAGAAGAGAAGGCTTCGGAGTGACCTCACTGCAGCTTTTCAATATTTAAAGGGGGCTTACAAAAAAAATATGGAGAACAACTTTTTGCTCGGGCAGATAATGATAGGACAAGGGGGAACAGTTTTAAACTAAAAGAGGGGAGGTTTAGATTAGATGTTAAGAGGAAATCCTTCACTCCGAGGCTGGTGAGGCACTGGAACAGGTTGCCCAGAGAGGTGGTGAATGCCCCATCCCTGGAGGTGTTCAAGGTCAGGTTGGGCAACCTGATCTAGTGGGTGGCATCACTGCCCATGGCAGGGGGGTTAGAACTAGAAAAGGTCTTTGAGGTCCTTTCCAACCTGAGCCATTTTGTGATTCTGTGATTTTTACTGAGAAATTTCTCATTCTCCAATATATACTGTTTATGTAGTTACACTGCCTGGCTACATAAAAACTCAAACTAATGCAGTAGTATCTAAGATGCTATGAAAGATCTGCTGGAGTTAATTTAATTAATGTGTTACGGGACTAGGGCTGTTTTATATTTCAGAAATGTCAGTAGATTTCTTGGGGATAGGACGTGAGGACAGCAAATCTCCTTGGTTCTGCCCTTCCTCTGTAAGAAGGACAGCCTCCTCCTTTTCTCTGACTCCATTATATTTTAATATTTTACAAAAAATTCAGTTAGTTGCTTGAAGAGAAAGGAGTATTGCTTTAGGCATCCCCTGACAACATAGTCTTCCTTTGGACCAAAAGAGTGGGTTTCCATTATTCTGACGTAAAATACAGACGGAAATGGAAGTCTGTACTCACTTTAAATAAATAAATAAATAAATTTACTCTAATGATTTTATTTTGTCTTCTCTTTTAGTTCCATGTCCAAATTTGTATGGCCAGCTGAATGCTTTACAGTTCACCCTGGATGAGAGAAGTATTCTTTGGCTAAACCAGTTTGTGTTGGATTTGAAACAGAGTCTTATTCAGTTCATGGCCATGTACAAGTTAAATGATAACTCAAAATCAGATGAACATGTTGATGTCAGAGTTGATGGACTAATGTTAAAGGTATACTGTCATTGATTAGGGGTTTTGAGGTTCTTTGGAAGAAAATGCTTATTCTCTTACTCTGAAAAGCCATTAGCCGAGCACCTTAAGGAATAAGTGAACAAACAACCCATGCAGTAAGCAGCATTGCTCTAGAAAACTATGCAAATATGATGGTTTGGACACAGACTTGTCTTAGATGCTAATTCATATCCTAGTGTTCTTTTGTGTTTTTGTGTTTTTAACAGAAGATCTGAATTGGGAGTATTAACACACGTTATTTCAATGTGTTCAGTGAAGCTGACATAGCAAAAAGAAAAACTTTAGAACTGCATTTAAAATAACTAGCAAACGTATGTGCACTCTGCATATTAATGCAAGCGACTTTCCTTGCTCCTCTGATTGTAGTATATCAAAGCTCTTTGGTCTTCTTAGGGAATGCCTGGAGTAAAGAAACTAGTCCATCTGAAGGCATACGTCCTTCTCTAAAACCAATTCTTTACATTTCTTGTTTCATATTGGCCCTTTGCTGTAGTTCAGGTAGAGAAGTTTGTTCTCTACATGTTTATTCCAGAGGAATGACATTAGTAAATGCAGCTGAACATCAGATTTTTGCCTTCCTTGTCATCATCTTTGGAGGAGAAGGTTTGTCGAGGAGGGTTTTTTCTTTTTTTTTTTTTTTTTTAGCTGAACTAAGAAATAAGACACATCAGTCTAACATAGCTGTCTTGAATCTAAGTCTTTCAGAGAAGAAAAACCTGAGTCCCTTATGTTTTTGTACAAACACTGAGTTTTAGATGCCACAGTATCCCTCTTAAAAATTAGAAGAAATAAATGTTAATCTGCGAGCCTGACTTACCCCTCTTCTGTATTAGTATACTTGAGTTATATATATATAATTAATAATATAAAATTAATATATAATTATGTTGCTGTATTTTAGCTCTTGTGGCTGCTATTTTTTTAAATTATACATTTTCTTAATCTATATCTTTATAACTAAATGAAATGTATTTCTCTTGCAGTTCATCATCCCATCTGAAAATAAACCTGAAATTCATAAAGATCAACCTCGTGCAATTTCCATTCAGAGTTCAGAGATGATTGCTACAAATACAAGATACTCGCCAAACTGCAGGCACTCTGATCTGGAAGCTTTGTTTCAGAACTTCAAAGACTGTGAATTTTTCAGTAGAACTTTCACAACGTTTCCTAAGTCCCAGAAGAATTTTAATCTTTTGCATCCTATCTTCCAGAGACATGCTCATGAACAAGATACTAAAATGCATGATGTTTATAAAGGTTATATCATCCCCAAGTTGAATAAGTATGCATTAAAGACATCTGCAGCTACTGATGTTTGGGCCTTGCATTTTTCCCAGTTTTGGATAGATTACGAAGGAACAAAAAGTGGGAAGGGCCGACCAATAAGCTTCGTGGACTCATTCCCTCTTTCTCTTTGGATTTGCCAGCCATTAAGATTTGCAAAATCGCAAAAGGAGCTTTTATTGCATAATCAGACAACTTTTAACATTCCAAAAAGTGAATCTAGTGATCTTGCTAATAGGTTGCAACGTAAAAAACTTTTAAAAGAGTATTACAGGAGTGAGTCAGAGCCCTTGAGCAATGGCATTCAAGTGTCTCATTTCTCAGACACTTCAGGAGTGCTTTCTGAAAGCTCTTCCTCTGATGCAGATGTACATGTTCTAGTCCATGTTCAAAAACATGTAAGCATGCAGATCAATCATTATCAGTATCTTTTTTTGCTGTTTCTCCATGAATCCCTTGTATTGCTCCTAGAAAACTTAAGGAATGATGTAGAAGCAGTGACAGGAAAACCTGCAAAGCAAACAGATATCTGCATTGGGATCCTGCTGAAAAGCGCAGAACTAGCCTTACTACTCCACCCAGTGACTCAGGGAAACCCTTGTAAGTCTCCAGTTGTGGAAAAAGAAAGCCCTGTGGCATCAGAGCTCTCTCCTTCAGGAAATGGAGTAGCTCTTACTTCAGAGAATAAATTAGTTGGTAATAAGATAGTACTTGATTATGTATCTGACTGCAAGCCCATGAATGCTGAAGCTAACAAAGGCATTTTAACGGATCCTCTTTTGTTTAAGTCAGAGAGTAATACGGATTTTCAGAAAGGAATGTCATTTTCAGATGATGCATCAGATAAAGGTTTGGGAGATACCAGTGAAGGAGGAAGCAGTGGACTTTTTAGTAGAAGTGATTCAGAGGAGGTCTGTGGACCTCTAAGTGACAAAAGTAGCTTGCATCATAGAGACTCAGTGTCCATTTTAAATAAGAGAGAAGATTCTACTGAATTTTTCATTGATAAAGAGGATGACAAAAATATGTTCTCAAATAAGTTAAATGAACAGGAAGGTACAACTGAAGGCTTTCTTAACCAAGTCACTGACTTGGAAACAGAAACTACCTTAGAATCTGAAGAGCTTGAAATCAACAAAGAGAAAGTGACCTCAGTTAGAATGTTTACATCCCAGCCTTCATCAAGGTATAGAAGATCTAATACTAAATCAGTTTTACTGCAATTTGAAAATATTTATCAATCTTTTTGTCCATGTACTTCTAGTAATGGGCAGTGAAAGTGAACATCTAGTAGGTGAAAATTTTAAAAGTATTTAAATTCTGAAGATATGTGGTAACATTCAGTAAAAGCTAAAACGAACTGTTAGCTAATAGTGTTAAACAATTTACTTAACTTTCAGTTTAAATGTTACAAAATATATATTGAGAAAATAATTGATACAAATATGTACAGGAATGCATGTTGTTTCTCTGCTTAACTCTTTCTTGCCAAAGGATTATAGAATAATCAGATTTTTTTTCTTTCGTATCTTATCTGGTTTAGAGGATTTTTAAAAGTAACTTCTAGGAAATTCCCTTCACGTAAAGTAGTAATATCCTATGTCTTTCTATTTCAAAGTGCAAAGCCTAAGGAACGCTGCCCGTCCAGCCTTCCTGCGTTCTCTGTTTCTTACAAGAATATGAAAAGAAGTCCATCGCAAGTCTCTCTGGATACCATCTCTATTGATAGTATGATGCTAGAGGAGCATTTGGTGGAGAGTGACGGAAGTGATAGCCAAAGCTTTCTGGAGAAAGGTAAATAGATTTAACAAAATATTTTTAAGCAATCTATGAAAATGTTGTTTGTTACTAAAATAATACCCAAAAGGATTGTGGTACAGCAAACCCTGAGTATCTTACAACACTATTGCTGTTAGCTTCACTAGTGAGTAATACCGAGTATGTTCACAGCACATCATTTCAAGGGAAAACAGCTGGGTGTGCTACTTAAGTAGTGCTGCTTAATTAAGCACTAGTCAGTTTACATCTCTTGAGGAGAGTAAAAGCATTGCAGTGCTGTGTGGGAACCCTGAGTTAAGCAGAATTATTCCCTGCTTTGCTTTTAAGCACCCATTTTTGGCTGTAAGTGCTTACAGGCTGGCACCTTGAATCAGTGTTACACTTGAAGTGGTAAAGAATCTTCAATTTTAAGAGTAGATGGGGGGAAAAAGAAAAATTCACTAATGCTTGTCGTGAAAATCATCAGACAGATAATTTGGTAGTCTCCTTGCAGCTTGTTCCATATGAAGCAGTTTCTTCCTATTGACTGTGTAACAACAAATACTTGTCCAGTTTTTGCTCATCTGTGCATGTGCCTTTGCTCCTGATCTGAGGGATGAATTCAGCTGTACAGTAATTGTCTCTATATAGTCTGTAGCGTTGTGCAAATATAATGATTTAACTCTCTGGTAGAACTGATTAAATAATTTTCTAATGTCAGGAAATACAATAATAAGATTTTATTGGTACCTCTTTTCTGATAAATTCTATTTTTGAATGAGGAATAACAACATTCTTTTTCTGTAGATTTTCTTTTTGGCCTAGAGCAGTAATGAGAAGAATGTTTCACTTGCAGACCTGTTATAAATTTGGATTGTAGGAGCATTTCTGCATATGCATATGTAGGAGTATGCCATAAAATATTTTTTCCATTTTTAATAACCTTTATGTGTCTTTTTAACTTAAACAATATTTAACTGCAAGTTAAGTCTGCATGCTTCCCAGTTGTCAAGGAAACACTAACTGTCATGATGACTCTAATGAAAAAACATACATACTTTCTCTAAACATAAACCTGCAAGCATTTCCTTTAGAGGTGCTGTGTAGTGTTTTAGATACACACCTTGGAATCCTTAACCTTTTTTTCTGCTGAATCAGATTTGATTTGGAAGACTAAGGCCCTTCACAGTTTTTCATGCAATGCATGCAGAGTGTCGTTTCATTTTTGTCAGTATATCCTGCCTTACTTTCATAGCATCTAAAACTTCAAACTCTGAATGAGGAATGGATTTGGCAGTTCAGTCATAAATATTTGTTTAATATGCTGTTCAACTCATTTTTAAAAATGAGTTAACGTATTTATGCAGTACCGGACACTGAGTTTATTCTTAATGCAGGACCGATTCAGGTTATGCTCTGCTAACTTTGCGTTTTTTCTGATGCATGTATGGAAGGTATTACAGCCACAAACTATCAAAGCCCATCAGAAAATGCCCATGAAGGAGGCACAGTGATTGAAAATTGTGATGGGTCATCTCCAGATGCCATGAGTGCTGCTTCAGAGAATGCCCATGAGACTAGTGAAGAAATGGTAATACTATTGAATTGCATTAGAATACATGGTTCAGTAAATTGAACTTTAAAATAAAGATAAAATTAATGCTTTTTGAGGGGATTTTCTACTATTTTTGGGAGTTTTTGTTAGTGCGCTATGTAGGCCTATGGATCTAGTGCCATTGTAATAAATACAAATGAAGATTATAATTCAAGTTATGCTGAGCATTCTCTGTTCTTATCTCCTCTGTGTAGCCACTATTGATAAATTACAGTAGCCACTTTAAAGTGTCAGGAAATATTTCCGCTTTAATACATAGTGATGTTTCATAATAGCATGTTCTTTTATGCTCCTACATATTGAGTATGATATTTAAAAAGAGTTTTTTCATATCAAGAGTATATTAAGCATAACTCTGACATCTGTTACATGGAGATATTTCATCAGCACTGGTAGCATTCTGTAGGATTTGCAAATAGGACCTTAACAACTGTCCAGCCAGGTCAGATGAGAAATGCTTCTTGTCCAGGATGATGTCAGGACAATGGCCAGTATTTAGAGAAGACTATAAAGACAGGAGTTGTGGAGAAAGATTCTCTTCCTGAGACACCATGCGGGCACCAACTTTCTTTATTTGCCTATCTACTTCTTGCTGTTCTTTGTACTAATCAACACTTCTCAAATTATGTTCTTGTATCAGTTAAGGTTGAGAACTGGAAACCTAAGAGAGTATGGATCAAACAAAATACAATGAATTTCACCTTCATTTAAAAAAAAAAAAGCTCACCTGAATTATGGGTTCCTTCCAAATAAACTTTGTTACTTACACATATAAATAATATGAAGAAAATAAAATTCATGCAGCTTGTTACACAAATATATGCTGGCATTTTTTTCTATTTGCAGAATATAACTAAAACAAACAAAAAAATAGAAAAAAGCCCAAAGTAGTAGTAATGGTGATGGACATATAAAACATTCCAATAACAAAGCTGACTTTTGAAACTGGCTACTACTTTTTTCAAAAGACACTGCAATTCAATAAGTAGAGAAAAAGGGCTGACTGCTGTGCAAATTGCCGAAGTTTAGTATTCTGTCCTGGTTCTTCACCGTGGTCTGGTTCAGCACTGGAAATGCTTGGTTGCATTTATAATACACATGAAGCTGGGTGCAGCCTCAAAAAATGTCAGGTATCACACATGCTTCTTTAACAAGAGTGGGGAAGGGCTATCTCACTTTCATGACTTTTCTGGCGAGTTCTGAATTGTTACGGGTGGGTTATGAACACAAGGGTCTGTCTGGGCAGACAGTTGAGCCAACCCATTGTCAAGCCGATGGGTACAAAAAGAAAAGAAGAAATGAGAAAACTTTCTGTGAGCAAGGGTTATGGGTACAAAGATTCTTTTCCTTTTGAGGGAGGAGAGAAAGGTTTAGGTAACTTCATAAACAATAACCAATATAAATTCAATTTTAAATCTCATTTTTTAATCTTAATATTGTTGACAGATGTCTGTTGTGGTTTTCCAAATATTTGGTGTTAATGGCGAAATCGACATCAGAGGCGAAGATACAGAAATATGCCTTCAGGTCAACCAAGTGATACCAAATCAACTGGGAAATATCAGCGTTCGACACTATCTTTGCAACAGAACTGTGGGTAAGAACTAATAACGAGATTTCTATTGTGAAATTGGAGTTGGAAACATTTGTTTTAAATAAATGAAAACACTGTATTACCCTTAAAGCGCAAAAACAGTTTTATGCTTCTGCTAGTATGGTAACATCCTTTTTATGCTGGTTTAGAATATCTACTCTGGTTTCTTTCCTAATTGCCATACATTGAATAGGAGGCAAAAATAAGAAAAAAAAAAAAAAAAAAAGGAAACATTTCTGATGGGAGGGTTAAAAAAAAATGCATTAATTGCATTGACTTCTCCTCATTAATACAACTTGAGTTTAAAAAAAAATAAATTACATTTTGCTATTGTTTCATCAATATGGAACTCTTACTGCTCTAATGATACTTATTTGTACCCTGGTTTGAAGGGCTGTTTCTGAAGACAGCTTCTTCATTTCTTAAAGATACTTTTCTGTACAATAAATTAAAACCCACAGTTTAAACCGATTTATAATCTGTGCTTTAAAAAAAGTTAAAATTGCCTTTGTATCAGGAAAAACAAGCTGCCATGACAGCCTTTATTCTTTCTTTTCTTTTTTAAATACACTTGATAAGCATACAGAGAGTAGTTTCATGCCAGATATTGGCACAACTAGATCAACCAGTATATTAAGTCTGAGCTGTTCTTGGGCATGGATACATGTACATTATCTGCCAGGAAACCTAGTTCACATACTGTGAGGTTTTCTTCTTGGCATGCTGTATTGGCATGCCAGTCTGTCACAGTTTGTTTTGCTCCCCTTTGCCAGCCGTCCACACGGATTGCTAGATGCCAGCTCTGCTGCACTGCAGGGTTTGGGCGGGTGCAGATCCCCGATGCACCTGCCTCCTGCTTCTGGTTCATCTCCTTTCCCAGGAAACAATTATAGCAGCAGTTGGCTGCCATTTATTTCCAGCCTTGCAGCAGTACGGATTTTCTTCAGGAGGTTCTGCTTGGTGAAGCAGCCTCCAATGTCCTAGCTAAAAAAAAAAAAAAAAAAAAAGTCACTTTCTGGTAAGCTGAGCTGTTGCCAGCAGCTGCTGCTTGAGCAGCTGTTGCGTGATGTTGCAATTGTGTTCTTGCATCTGAAGGCATGAGGGAGGTCCAGCAGGGAAGTCTCATTGATGACCTTCAGACAACAGGCAGCCAGTTCTGGTTATCTGTCATGTCCTCGTAAAAGCAAGAGGAAGTAAACAGTAAGAACATGGCACCTTCCTGCTCTCACTTGGATCTGAAACTAGAACGTGCCTCCAGCTCAGCTGCGTATGAGAGGCTTGTGCACCGATTCCTTTATGGACAATCGGTTACAATGTGACTGGGATCTACAAATACTGATGTTATGTATCTCTTCCTTTCTGTTTCTGGTGGCTTTCTGGATAGGTGGCATATCAACACTTCTTTCTACATTGGTCACTCTCACTCCACAACATACATCTTTTCTCTTCTCCACAGAGCTCTGCTTTCTGTACCAAGTCAGGAATCTTCTGCAGCCAGTGCTGCTCCATATCTGCTACGTATATCCTAATATAAGAACTAAGGAGGGAAGCAATTTAAAAATAAAACAAATTCTAGAGGATCAAGGTTAGGATTAAGCTTGAGAATTGGGTTGAAAGAAAGAATTTGAGTTAACAGTAAGAAAAGGTAACTAAAAGAACGAATGAGCAAAAGCATAAGAAAAGTATCCAAAAAACAGCAACTTTCCCCCTAGACCTTTAACAAAACTTACTCAAATGTTGAATTAACAGTTGTAACCAGTTACAGCTTGCTATAATGTTAGCACAGTAAATGTAGGAAGGGAAAAGTGTGCTATTGCAGGAGTAAATTTGAGGGCAGTGTGGCAGCTGTGCACGTCCCAGCAGAGCTGGCTACAGGACGATGACTTTCATCAGATCGTGTGTCTGGCAGCAATAACAAAAGAAGTGGGGCAGAGGTACTCTGCATAGGAGAGAATGCTTTTCACTGAGACCTTGTCGTGCATGTGGAAGTTTGTAGAAACTTCTGAATTGCTTAACCCTATTTCTCTCCCATTCTATCTCAATTATGGCAGTTTCAGGTAGCTACAAGATAACTGACGTTGGCTTCATGGCTGAGACTTAATGCATGGTCTTTTAGTTTTCTACACTTTGGAATCTTTGAGCAATGTTGCAGGTGCTCTTTCCTGGTCCCACAATACCTAGGGCCTACCTTTTTTCCGACTTCTAAGCTTGTAAGCATTGGACTTTGCTGAGGTTAAACCAAGAAGCATCTGTATGATTTTTTTTTATTAATTCTGTCCTCAAATTCATTTAACAGGTAGATGCTCTACTAATATAAACGGACATAATTCAATTAGTTTTAATTGAGTTACTTTTTAAAATATCTTTCAAATTTCAGTGTTTGTTTCTTAACATGATTGTTGTGAACATTATATGCTTTTTGTTGTATAAGTCAGTTCTCTAAGTCAGACATCATAGTGACAGATATGACCTTTAACAAATCCCTTGGGGTAGCTGTTTCTGGTGGTGAACCCTTTTTTTCTGAACTACACGTGGATACTGGGCTTAGTTTTTCAGTATCTTGTTACCTTAGGTTTTTTTATTTTGTTTTTAGAACTGTTCAGTTGAATGTTACAGTTGTCCTTACTGGTTAAAAACACTGAAACTAACAAGAAAATGCTAGTTCCCTTTAAGGTTCAAATCTACTGCCACCCAAATAATAGAAGCAACACATGCTCATGTTCTCTATCTTACTAAATTGCTGTTTACGTTCCTGTGTGTTAGCAAGTAAGTTCCTGAATCAGGAAATTATGCCTTTCCAAGAGAATACCTGCTCTCCTGAGAGTGTGAGCTGACTTAAATGTTTTTCTGAATTAAGACTGAAGGATTTAGTGGAAAAATATGTAAAATAATTGTTTTTCAGTTCTCAAGACATTGAGAAAACACAAATCCTTTATGCACAACTATACTTCTGTATCACCCTTTTCTGTTGTCACAGTGATGTACAAGTACTATATACGGATTATTTTTCTATAGTACTTTTAAGTGATATACGTACAAAATTTGTCTGAATTTATTATATATACACAGTGTTGTAATTCCTGGAATATACTTCCAAAGTACTTCTGGGAAATTATTTGGACAATAGAAGCATAATTAATTGCATCATAATTGCTTTTTGTACATTGCAAAATTTTAATGCAAACTTATTTTTCTTTTGTAACAGGTTCTGATTGTAAATCTGTGGCCGGACCAGTTAGTTCATCACCTGAGATTAGTTTGAGATGGGAAAGTGGGCCCAGTGCTATCATACATTCTATGCTGGCTGTAAAAAATGGTTTTCTCCAGTGTCATGTAGAGAACTTCAGTGCTGAATTCCTAACTTCTTCCCTCACAAACATTCAGCATTTTCTAGAAGATGAAACTGTTGCAGAAGTGATGCCTATGAAGATAAAAGTTTCTAATGCGAAGATTAATTTAAAAGTATGTTAACGATAAGCTATTTGGCTGCTTTAAAGAAATTGTGTTCTTATTTCTTTGATGATAACCTTCTAATCTGGATACAGTTAACTTCAAAGAAACTGCTATCATACTCTGTAAAGTCTTTAGATAACAGTAAAACAATTTAAAAATCCATAGATTTGGTTAACTCTGTGGTATGCCTAGAGAGGAATTCTCTGCATGACCAAGCTAGTTACGTGAATTAATACTTTGTACTTTTTTCCATCCTTTCCTAGTCAGTTTTATAGAGTGACAAGATCTAGGAGTATTACAGGTAATGTATACCAAATTCCTACAGGCACAGTGTGCTTTTTTGTTTTGGTTTGGTTTTGTTTGTTTTTTTGTTGGCTGGGCTTTTTTGCTTAGCATGGTGATGATATTTTAATTACAAAACAGATTTTTGAGGGTAATTGTCTTTCCTACTTAAAGAACAGGTTATGTAATGAAAGTGCAGTACAAAAGAAGGAATAGATTACAAGAACTCCAGTTCAAACCACTTGAATACTGCTTCTTAGAACCCAGTTTTTTCTGTTCTGCTCTACCTAGAAACAGTTACTAAACAGTGCAAGCTTTTCTCACCACTCTAGCTTAAAATAGTAACACTAAGAGGACAGTGCTACTCCAGTCTTCCAGGTGATATCCTTTTGGACACTTAAAAGGAGTGTCTGTGCTGCACAACCATTGGATTCAAGGATGATTACACTTGGAAAAAAATCATTATAACATTGCATTGGAAATTAATAATCACCTATGTAAATGTGGAATATAGCAAGGACTGGAGTAGCAGCTCCAATTCTGCATCGTAGGCTAAGGCCTTGAACCTGTTAACCTTCTGGACTGGAAGGTCAAATGTTACCTGTACAATATTCTACTCAGACTTGAATATCAAAATCCACCAGTATTCCCTCTCTACTTGGTGCAGCTTTTCCATCCCCTGAGGATTCTTAAACACTCCTTTAGGGCTATTTCTATACCAGCAGTAGTGCAAGGACGTTCTGTAAGAGCTGTGAATCTGTTCCCCAGATTTAGGTGCATCACAAATGTGAATGTTCAAGTGCAGAAAGAAAGGTTTCAATATACAATCACCTAAATTTTAAAAACAGGATTGTGCTGATTTATTGGAAAGAAAGCAGACTTAAGCAAACTGCTCGAGAAAACAGCTGTGCATTAATAAACGGGCAATAAGGGTCTGCCTGGCAGCATTAGCACTAAAGTGCTCACTCAGCTGTGCACATGTCACAGGGAAGCTGCTCATGGTGGCTGACGGATGGCAGATATGAGACACAGATGATTCCTTTCCAGAGCATTGTTGGGTAGTAAAGAGTAAGAAGATATGGTTCAACTTTATGCTGCACTGACTATTCAATACTGTATATTATTGTTATTATTTTTTTTTCTGAATGGGACTTGATGCAGTGTGTTTCCTGGAGAAAAAAGAAAATAATCTTCCTTAAACTCTTGATTTATTTTTGCACTTTCTACTGCAATCTCAGTGATGTTTCAAGAAACTTTATCAGTTACACCTCAACAGCTTTCTTTTTATGTGCTTAATGCTGATATGTATAGTTTATGATTATACTGCATTACTTTGCTTGACAGGGATAATGAACTTTAAAAATGTCCTGTGGGGACCTCAAAGGAAGTAATTTGTGTCGTTTCCCTTCTGATGAGTATAATAATGTAACTGAACTACAGCTGGTGTCATCCCAAACAAAATTCTAAAATGACAAAGTCCCCTTAAGAATGATACATGTCCCTTAGAATCTTTAAATCATTCAAAAGAAAATCAGATATAGTGTGGGGTTCTTATCTCTGACTCTGAGAGCTCCTGAGCTAAAGGATGTCTTGAGTTGGGATTTAATCTTATTGAGATGACTGTAAAAATACTTTGAAGTATTTCAGTCAGATTGTATATATTGAGTTCAGTGAACTTACTCAAGAGATAAATATAGGCCTTTAATATGATCCACAGGAAAAAAAAATGGAGTAGTGGAGGTCCTGTTAGAAATTTCTGCTCTGAAATGTTCCCTTTCAAGGTTCGTTAAATGAACTTATGTTTAATTTAACATCTTAGCTATTTTGATTTCCTAGTAAACTCATCTTTGAATATTCATATTTTTTTAGGATGACAGTCCACGTGAAAATCTCAAGGTGTCTGAGCTAGTACCTATAAAACTACATATTGACATACTCTGGATAGAAAGAAATGACGATGGCTCTTTTTTCATTAGAGGTTTGTATCTTCGTGCCACTGGATATCTCAACATTGTAATCTAATTATTATTAACACTGTTTTTTTTGTGTAGACGTGTCTAATAATGAAAAAATAATTGCTGATAATTTGTGTAAGTAGTGTTGCACTAAACCTTAATTCTAAGTGTAGTTAGAAGAAAGTTACCTTTTTGAGTAATGTATTGTCTGTGATAACCTACAGCTGAATCAATCTGTGAGAAATAGAAATATGCATATAACTTCCTGAGGGTATGTTTCCTCAGTGCTTCATCATAATAAGTCTCAGATTCTTTCAAGATCAACTACAAATCAAACAAAAAGTTGCATTTCTTTACAATTAGCCAAGAGAGTTCTGTGTTGTCCTTGTGTTTTTGTCTTACAGGTAGTAGGTAGAGCATATTGTAAAACAAAAATTTACCTGAAAAGTCCAAGTAACTTTTCAATTTTGTATATTATGGTAGTGTCTTGGCAGGTTATGGCTATGATGGCACTGCAACTGTATTTCGAATAGGGATTTAACTTTATACCTTTCATGAACTATGTTAATCCTTTTCTCTTTCTACATGTATAGGCAAATACTAAATACTGTTAACAAAGCAATACATTTAGAGGTAGAACTGCACTGTTGTCTTACACAGATATGTCAAAGTATCATGGAGTAATCTAGGTTGGAAGAAACCACAGAAGGTCATCTGGTCCTTCTCCCTGTGCAAAGCAGGAGCAATTTAGATCAGGTTGCTCAACACCCTGTCCAGTCAAGTTCTGAGCATCAAATAGGTGATTTCACAATGTGTCCTAAGCAACCTGTCCTAATCCTTGGCCACCCTTATGGTTAATTTCATTTAGTAATGCCTACTTAGAATTTCCTTTGTTGCAGCTCATGTCTCTTGCCGCCTGTCTTGCCAGAGGTGCTTGAGGACTTCCCAAACACTTCTGGGAAAGTCTGGTCCATCTTCTCAATACCCTTTCACTTGGCAGGCAAAGGTAGCTTACAGATCACCCCATAGCCTTCCCATCTTCAGGTTGACAAATGCATTTCTCTTAATCCCCGTATTTGTACATCATGTACTCCTAGCCATGATCATCTTGGTAGTCCTCTGCTGTCAGTATCTTTCTTACGCTGGGGAATCCAGAACTAGATCCAGTACTCCAGATGTGGTCTTACTGCTGCTGAGTATAGGGAGGGATAATAACTTCTTTGTTTGGTCATCTACACCCTTGGTAGTGCAGCCTGTATGTGGTTGGTCTTGGCTGTGAGGGCTCACTGCTGACTTACGTTCAACTTCTTGCTCACCAAGGTCTACAGATCCTTTCCTGTAATGTTGCTTTCTGTTGATTTGATCCCTGTCCTACAGTGGCGTAAGAAGTTATTTACTCCCACCTGCAGGACTTCACACGTGAGCTGAATTTCCTGAGACTCCAGTCAGCCTATTTCTACAGCATGTTCAGGTCCCTCTGAAGAACAGCCTTGCTCATCTTGTCAGTCACTTACCCTTCAGTTTGGTATTGTTTATACACTTGTAGAGGATGCACCCACCCCTTCATCCAGGCCCTTAATAAATTAATCTGACAATATATGATGTATTGTATCACTTGAGGAAGAGAAGGTTGCAGCGTGATCTTAATACTGCCTTCACGTACCTAATGGGAGGTTATGGAAAAGATGGACCAGACTACTCAGAGATGCATGGTGGCATGATGTGTTTGTATTTTAATTTCTCCACGTTATCTAATAGACTGAATATCTTTAAATGCTTGAAAAACGCATTTTGGTCATCTTTAGATACTAGACATTGGAGGAAATATTAATTTAACAAGAAAATTTAGAAGAAATTCTTTAAGAAAAAGGAATTTTAGACTATTAAGAATGGCGCCCTCATTTTACCCTTGGTGTACAGCAGTATATTTTAATAGAAGTTATAGTGCACTTCGGTTATAAATGCTAGAAAGTTTCCTTAATGGTAAATCTTTAAAGTTGTTTTCTAATTTAAAAACTTGATTCTGCAAGTTTATCTCACTGTCTTCAAATATAAATGCAGTCATCAGATCTAATTTGGACTTGCAGACATTACTGCAGTAGCAATATTAATAGTTACCAAACTTGTGCTCCCTCCCCCCTGTTTCAGTGCATGTTTCAGGCATTGGATAATGAAGATCTGAAATATATAGTTCTTTAGATACACTTTCTGAATTGCAAGCTCTGTTGTCTCTGTTGTATAGCTAATTACTCAGGATACGTATCATGTGGTGATAATAGCAGTCAGTATAAAAATGTGGTAATTTTCTTTGAGCTGGAAGATGCACATATAGTTTCTTCTTATGCCTTCTTTCCTTTCTCTCTTCCTCCAAAAGGGTATACAATGTTTATTTAATTTTATTTTAAATTTTGTATTTGATTTTGTAAGGTAAATATAGACATGCCTAATATCAAAAATGTGTTTGCTAAGGTGCTTTTAATTTAGTGCTGATGGCAATTAAACTTTATAAAAAAAAAAAAAATACAAAAACCTAAATGCTACTCTCAAGTATCTTTCTGTGTTACAGACAATCAAAGAGTAAATGATGTGTCAAAGATGAAGAATTCAAGTAGTGCATTGCAACAAGCAACTAGACCTGCTGGATTTAAAACACAGGACCAAGCCACACAGACTACTTGTGAAATTCCCAGACCTTTTAAATCAAGCAGTGATTCAGCTGACTTCCTCAAAAATGAGGTATTGAGAATTCCTTCACTCCCATAAAGTTGCAATAATCATTGATGTGGTGGTTTTACTCGGGTGGGCAGCTGAGCTCTACCACAACCACTCTCTCACTCCCCCTCCTCAAAGAGGAACGGGGAGAAAATACGATGAAAAGGGCTCAAGGGTTGAGATAAGGACGAGGAGATCGCACAGTAATCATTGTGATGGGCAAAACAGACTCAGCATAGGGAGATAGTAGGATTTATTACCTACTACTAACAAGCTAGAGAAGTGAGAAACGAAGGAAAGAAACCAAAAGCACCTTCCCCCCCAACCACCCTCTTCCACCTCCTCCCCCCGAGCGGCGCAGGGGAACAGGGGAATGGGGGTTATGGTCAGTCTATAGCACTTCTTCTCCGCCACTCCTTCGCAGTCACTCTCGTCCCCTGTGCTGTGGGGTCCCTCCCACAGGATGCAGTCCTTGCTGAACTGATCTGACGTGGGCTGCCCACAGGCAGCAGCTCTTCAAGAACTGCTCCAGGTATGGTTCTGTACCACAGGGTCCATCCCTCAGGAGCAAACTTCTCCAACCTGGATCCCCCATGGGCAGCAGCTCCTGACAGGTCACCTGCTCCTGCGTGGTCTCCTCTCCATGGGCTACAGGTCCGGCCCGGAATCTGCTCCGGCAGGGGTCTTCCACAGGCCGCAGTCTCCATCGGTGCAGGTCCACCTGCTCCACCGTGGTCTCCTCCATGGGCTGCAGGGTAGAACCCTGCTCCACCGTGGTACTCCATGGGCTGCAGGGGGACAGCCTGCTTCACCATGGTCCTCACCACAGGCTGCAGGGGACTTCTGCTCTGGCGCCTGGAGTACCTCTCCCCCTCCTTCTTCACTGACCTTGGCGCCTGCAAGGCTGTTCCTCACTCCTCTCACTCTCCCAGCTGCTGTGTGGCGCAGAGTTTTTTTTCCCTGTCTTAAATATGCTCTCACAGAGGTGCGAAACAACATCGCTTATTGGCTCAGCTCTGGTCAGCAGTGGGGCCCCTACCAAACATGGGGCAGCTTCTAGATCCCTCTCACAGAAGCCACCCCTATGGCCCCCTGCTACCAAAACCTTGCCACGTAAACCCACTACAATTGATAATCACAGTTGTTTGGTTATCCAGGAGTAGGCTGGGGGAGGGTTACTTCTGTTTAGAGATCTGAGCTGGAAACTATGAAATACAGATAATATAGTTCAGTATATAGGCATGCAAAATAAATGTAATACTACTTTCTAAATAGGGTGGTAATACACTGCAGACTAATTCTTCCCCTTTACGTCAGATGGAGCTTTATGAAGAAGCGATTCACAAACTCTGTAATAATCCTCTCTCCTTTCTTCTGAACATCTCCCTGATCCCTGCACAGCACAACTGCCACAGGTGAAGGATTAGATGGTTGAGTCAGGTCCTTAGTAACCTAACCTGTCAGTCATACATGAACTTTGAATTGATGGTGAAAAAATTCACACATCACTTTAGCTTTTTTTCCCCCACTGGATACCAATCTATTCCTGGAGCTCAGAACCCAGTGTCATTGCCACTCCTCTCCCGAATGGAAATGGCGTAACTAAAATATGAAGTCCAGGGTACCTTGCCTTTTGATCTATCTTCATCAATTCTCTCCATGTTCCACTGTCATTACCTGGGTATCAGTCAGCTGGCCCCAACAAACCTAAACCAAGCAATGAATGTAACCATTGGTTTATATTATTTTAAAATGTGCTGTAATGGAAAAAGTCGGCAGTATGCAGGAATATTAATAACGTGTTTCTAACCTGATCATTTCAGCTTCTTGAAGAAAATGAATGTCTCAAACAGGAACTAGCCAAAGCTAAAATGGCTCTTGCTGAGGTCCAAATGGAAAATGATGCCCTCCTTCATCGTATAAAGAAGATGAATGTTGATCATCAGTAGGACAATGTTCTGTTGGTGTGAGGCATCAACAGAATTTTGGGTGATCACAGCATCTGAAGTACTGTTTGTGAATTGCTGGAAGACGTGGTTATTTTTTTGTCACAAAGTTCTCTCATCACAAACAAAATGTTTGTGAAATAGCTACTATTCTGAAATTATCATTAAACATTGTAACTTTTTTCAGCCTGTTTTAAACCGAGATGACTTTGGAGAAATCAGTTTATACTGTACTTTATTAATTTACTGAAGAAAAAAATCATATCATCTACTTTTAATATTATCAAAGGAGATGTTATTTTTAAAATGTTTTTTGAAAACCAGATGGCTCAGCAATGAAAGAAGGTGCCTAGCTGCATAACTGAGTAAAATGTACCATGCCTCATTAACAAACTGTACCTCTGTTTGTTAAGATTATGTTCTATTATTACCAGATGTCTGTATAGGAGGTTGCATTTGCACTATGATAATATGGGTTAGATCCTCTAGAATAGTATAGCTATTGAAAATCAGAATAGTAGCCCTAAACTAGTCCCTAAATTCAGTATAATTTGCCCAGAGAGGATTTTAAGAATAGTCCTCTGGTGCTATTTTGTTCCATACACCCTTTCCACATGCACTCCTAAAATACCACAGTAAATGCTGGAGAAATTAAGTAAGAGGGCATACTACTGGGCTTTCCTCCTGCATGAAAGTCCGCTACATCTGTACAGCTAGTCTAATTTAGACATTCACACATTTGTTTTTCTCTCTCTGTGATGAGGAGATAGCCCTGCCGTAGGATCCAGCAGTTCGTGAAAGGTGAGATTTGAGCCATTTTGCTTCCATGTCTGATTCTGTGCACTTCATCAGACATGACCAAGGATTTGGTCCAGTGTATTTAAATATGTAATGTCAATGCTTGTTGGGGGGTGGGGGTGGAAATTCCTACAGGGATTCATTAATTGTATATTGCTTTTTTGATTATATATATACATATATATTTAAAAAAAAAAAGCTTTAGAGAATCAATTACCCTATGAAATGGTGAGATTACATGAGATGTAACTATACAATTTAAACCATGGCTGATTTGTATAAATTAATAATTTTCAGCTAAAAACTGGTACAGATGGATAAATAAAAAAGCACAACACTAAAAGAGAATATCAGAGTGTGCTTCTAAACAATTTTGGAAACAACATACAAAAAACATACATGCCCATAAGAGATTGTTTTCACTAGAAATAAAAATGATTGAATATTTTAACTAGTGACCTTGAATCTGACAACTAACAATATTTTAATTACCACCACAGTTGTTTCTGCTCCATGGGATGTTTGAGGGAAGTTTTATTTGTAGATATGCAGATAAGACTCAAAAATACTTAGTATCCTACGGTTTGACTTTGCATGTTTAATTAAAAAGTTTGATAGCCTAAACTGATTTTCATCAAAACTTTTTGGAGGGCACGAAATTTTCACTGCTGTAAGTAGTTATTGAAAGTATGTAATTTTAATCAGGGACTCTATGGAAGAACTGGTTCAGGCACTATTTAAAAGCCTGCCTCCCAAAACCATAGTTGAAACTCCCTTTATTACCCATGGGAACTTTTATCTTATTCTGAATAAGATTTAAAAAAAAAAAAAAAAAAAGAACAAGGCTGTTTCTAAGAGAGAAACTTAATATGTGCATTTCAAAAAGGTATTTAAGACAACACAGTATTAAATATAGGTAGTGCAATTTAACATGAATGTCATGTCAGATTCAGGGGAGGAGTTCTCAGCTGGTTGAATTCTGATTGGTACTGTTAAAGTCAGTAATTCTAACTCAGTTTACCCCTGCCGAGCTCTAGTTAGAATTATTCTAAAGAAAGGAATGTATAGAGTGGTTAGTAGCATGTGGCTGGAATAATATGTTGAGACTTGTTTAATTTTTAAAAAGAAATAAACAGCAATATTAAACACCTCTTCCTTCTTACTGCACAAGCTAGTACCTGTTTCTGTTAGCAACAACAACAACAAAAAAGAATCCCAAAACAGCTCTTTCCAGTACAGATGCAGAAATTCTGGGCGTCACCTTCTTGCACTTCATTACAATTGAATACATTTCTCTTCAGGGCAGTTTTGTAGCAATGAGCATAATATGCTCATATTATGCTCTATATATCCTCATATAGAGGTGTATGTTTGCTTGTGGATTTGGCACTACTGAGAATGATAGTACTGTGTCACTCTGAAATGAGTTTTGCTGTTGAAAAAGTACAAAGGGAGAGAGAGTTTATTCATGTCCAAAAGAATGATTTTAAACTAAGCCTTAGTAGGTTATCCCAAAAAATAGTGATTAGAAGTCCTTGGACTAAATAAAAAGATTTAATTCATTCTCGGAGCTCTGCTAGTGTTTGTAACCTCCTTAACTCATACGTGTGAGATTTGTACCATTGGTAGAGCCTCTTAAATGAATCGTGGCCTTTTATTCTGCAAAGAACGGTAGGGAACAGTTTGGAGAACTTCAATGTGTGCAGAAAACTGACTCCAGAAGGTTTACAGGCAAACTGTTACCAAGTTTTATTTTACATTTTCTGTGGAAATTTAAACTGGTCTACATGTTAGTCTAACACTCATTCAACTTATTTAGAAACACTATTCTAAAGTCTAATAGTGTGTCAAGCTAGCTCACCTTGAAAAGGCTGTGCACTTTCTCAAGAAAAGTCATCGAATCATTTGGCAAGCATTGTCCTAGTTCTTACATTAACTCTTAACATACCGATAAGCACCAATTTTAAATTAAGTTATATGCCTTACAGAATTACTTATAAAATACCTGTTGGAGAGGCAGTGGTGTGTAGATCCCAGCTGTTCTCTGACGTCCCTGTTCCTGCTTCACGCCAGTAGCTTTTCCTGTCCTTGGATTAAGCCCACTGTGGCCATTGTTAGAAAGAACCATGGCACTGGCTGGGAGGGAACTGAATTTTTTTTCCATGCCTGCATCCATTTTCCCTGGTCCCATTAGCTATGTCTGTTTATCCATAAGCTGTCTCCCCTAGGAATTGATTTAGAGGCTTAAGTGGGAATCATAATTGATCTCTAAAGGATAATTGTTAGCTGCAGAACATTTCCTAAGCCTGATGTGGTGATGGTTACCCTTAGTCACAATAAATGTAAGAGGAACGTGATGATCAAGGTAAAAACTTCTATCAAGCATCTACAATTCCAAGAGTACAAAACATGCCAATGTATTGCAGAAGTAAACAGCTCCAAGTGACCAGATTTGGGGTAAGTAAAGATGGAGAAAGCAGTTTCTGTATAAAAATGTTCTTTCATTGGTCAAGTTCTAAAAGCATTGATCACAAAATGCTTGAAGTAGATTTTAAGCTCACTGTTGATATCTGTGAACTTTGGAGAGTACTTTGGATTCTGATTCAGGTATTGATTTAAACCAATGTCTCTTTATCTGTTGTAGGAACTGAAAATGACTTTGCTAATATGTCAAGTAGCAACAGAGTGGGTACTTGCTGAGAAATCCACTAATTCATCCTTCCCAGTAGGGAAATGAGCTTTTCAGCAGCACTGTGATACAATCTTATCTTTTTCTCTTCCAACCTGTACCATTTCACTTCAGCTGACAGCTTTTGAACAGCAGCCCCATTGCCTCAGTTAAGATACCTAACTTTGTGAACCTCCTAGCAGGCTTTGGAGATGTGCTTCAGCTGTGCAATGTGTGGAGGCAAACACACGGCTTCTAACGGTGCAGACAATTTGCACTGAGGTGCACGCTTTTTAGTTTTGTGGCAATGTACCTCCTGATTTTCTGTTACTTATTAACCATGTGGAACGTGACAGGATGAGCAGCACAAAGATCAGGTGAATCAGTAGTAGGTGATGCGAAGAATGTATAGGGGAAGGTTGCCAACATGATCTTTTGCTGGAGGAACAGAACTATTTCTCAATGCAATTAATAGAAAGCATCAATCTTAAAGTTAATAATAAATAGGAGTTGTTTGGTCACAGTTGTTACTATGTATTTTTTAGCATTCTTATGGAAGAACTTAAATTTTAAAATCTCATAATTCTAAAATTATTTTTTCTTTTTTCTTTTTTCTTTTGAATTTTAAGTGATTTTTTAAAATTTGATTGTCTCCTCAGTGTAAGTACAGGACCAAACCTGTTGCCACTTCACAAGCTTCAAGCAGTTTAAACTTCTGCATGAGTGTAAGGAAGGATTTGGCATTTTATCTTTACATTGTCTGGCTACTAACTAAAATCTTTGCTTATTGGCTAGTGTGGATTTTGGATATGAAAAATCAAAATTATGAAAGAGGTATTTTTGGAACACTCTGAAGATTTACAAATGACTTTTTTGCAACTTGCAGCTTCTCAAATACTATAGAACATCTTTCAAGCATGCCACATGACTTTGCTAGCTGAAACAAACTGCAGGAGTGAGTGAATCTTCAAAAACCAACTGAACTCTCCTAATAGCCTGTGTTCCTACCCAAAGGAAGGGGAAGCTTCTGCACTCCAAAGAGAGAACTCTATCACATTGCCAGCTACTTAAATAGGTAAACATTATTAACTTTGTTAAAAGGTCATTTTGGTTTTTATGCATCACTGCCCAAACCACGCCTAACCAGTTACATGAAAGCATCTCTATTTTGTTGTTTCTTTGCTATCACCTCCTTTTCTGTTGCTGTCACTCTTTTTAACATCAGCAGAAGTGGAGTACCTGCATTTCCTAAAGCTTTTCCCCTGTAATTCCAGTGCTAAATCTTGCTTCGTTTAAGAATTTCTGAGGGCGTAAGTTTGGACATAAAAATAAGTTGCACCACAACTAGGCAAGGAGCTTCTGAAAATGCTGACTGCCTTGCATAGTGTGTGGGATAAGGACTAATGCTGTGTCTTCTGTGATAGTAAGCAGGTAGCATGGGGATGCATGAACTGGTTAATGCAGTTCTTCTAGGCTAGGGTAGGTTTGAAACCACCATGACTTGACTCAAGCTGGATGGTTGGTAAGCATCTCAAACATCAGATAGACGTATGCACAGATGAGTACTTCAGAAGTGGTAGTGCGAGCTGCTGAGGGCTGAATAATGAGTGAGACTCTGGAACAAGCCTGGATGTCTTCACATTGTCTCCAAACCTCAGTAAGCCATTACCATGGAAAGTACAACTGTCATAAATTTTACAGTGTAATTACATTGCACTAGTAACTATTGTTTTACTAATAAGGAAAAATAGTGCTTAACAGCTCTCAGAATTCCGAATTATTCATTCATTCTCCTTATAAACACGAACAAAACATGGTGAGCAGGTCTGCCCTCACCCAGCTACCGCTAGATGGCAGTCCAAGAAGTCACTTGTAGCTTCATTTCCTTCTGGGAACCAATCTGCTTTGTTTCTCGACTCATGAACAATCTCATTAAACTAGAAAATGTCAGGATACACATTTGGAGATATTATAAACTTTTGATGATTAATTTCATAGCATGATTTTTAAGTCAGGCTTTTTTCACTTTTAATTTAGATATTCTTTGTTTCTACTGACTTCTTTATGGCATATTCATGTTTTCTTCTTTAAATAAGCCATATGAACTGCCTGAACGCTTAAAGATTTTATTTCTTCTTTTTAGATTTAAATTATAAAAACATAATCTTGTACATTTTTTGCCTTTCATATTAAAATATTTATTGTGCTTATAGTGCTTCAACATTTTTTGTTAAAATAGAAAGTTTGGATTTTTTTTCTATTTTTCCTAGGATTGTGCAGATGAACAACTCTACCTTGACATTTTCAGTTTATTCAATTATCTTGCTAAGTAGAAAACCTCTGATTTTATTTATTCATTTTTAGTAAATGGAGCATATAGAAAAGTTTTTCTGTGTTTTGGGGGAATAACCATATATAATACCTTACAAATGCCTTCACCAGATGGTAATCTAACAAGATAGTTTATATTAACACTGTAGTGTGTGATCTGGAGTCATGTCTTTTTATATCCTGTTCAGCTTTCCAAAAAACATACAGGCAGAATGACTAAGCAGAGAGAAAAGCAATCTATATAAAATTTACTGTAGGAATGGGGCTGCTTTATTTTTGTCAGATAGTTGGAAAAAATAACATAGCAAGCAGATGTCTTTTCATTCCACTGGAATCTTAATGTGGTTTGTTCCTTCCACTTTTTTTTTTCTTTTTTTTTTCTTTTTCTTTTTTTTATTTTATTTTATTTTATTTTTTTTAATTTTAAGTAAGAGACTGCAGTTCAAGATAGGTATGATGGAGAGTTGTGGTTTTTTTTGTTGTTGTTTGTTTGTTTTTAAGGTGTCATGCTGCAATGCCACATGGTAGAACATGTTGCAAAATTTGTCAATATACTGGAAAACAACATAATCACAGCCACTTAATCTGAACTGAATTTGGTGTAGAAATGAGGCACCTCTGCTCAAACTTAACAGGAAAATTCCTGAAAAATCATTTACATCTAAAACAAGATTCAATATCTGCGCTAGAAAACAGTCACAAAAAAAATCTATTTACATACTTCTTGAGTACAGTAGCTTTCTTAAAAAATTATAATAAAATCCCCAGCATTTCGTTACTTATCCAGGAGTAATGCAAGAAATATGGTCAGTTGCAAACAGTCATTGATAAATTCTTTAAAGCAGCATCAGAGCTGTTTGCTTTAACTGCATCCTAAGTCCTCCTAAATCACTAACAGCTGGCAACAAGTAACTCTCAAGAAAAATTGCAAGTTAAAAGTTCCCAACTCATATTCATCTGAAGGGATATCTGAGAGAGTTCATGACCTGAATGCTGAGGCCCGTAAATCTTCCTTTGCAATTATCAGAAGTATCTTCAGCTTATACCACAGGAAAGTATTCCTTCAGTCATAACATTAAGAAGATTTTAAAAGACCCTGTGAAATGGGGCTCAAGAAAATATTGCAGTGGAAACAGACAATGCAGTTTCTCTTTTTCTTTGCCATTATGCAAGACGTGCACTCTGTTCAGCTCCTGTAAGTCACTGCTGTCAGAAGAGGGGAGGAAAAGAGTGTTTGAAATAAGTGCAGAGAAAACAATACATTAGAGCAAATTCTGAGTAACTTTTATAAGAAAACTTGTTACTATCCAGCTGAATTGTTGTCATCCTTAAGGTCATTGTGATTGCCTTTATGTCCAGGGTGCTGCAGTCAAAAGCAAGGGCTGTACCTAGCAGTGTTAGTGATTTATAAGCAGTAATGGTTTTTGTTTGTTTGTTTTTTCCATGTGGTGATAGAAACTTTTATGTGGAGCAACACCGTAATGTACATGCTAGCTGGCTACTAACTGCTAAATGCTGCCATTAGAGTATCACTGCCATAGTTTCCCACTTCACTGATGTCCCTTCACTTTGCGGACACTTGGAAACTTATGCTAATTGGTATAAACTACCTAAAGTGAGACTTAGGATAAAAGGAGACTCCACTATATCAGGTAGTGTTTCCAAGAGCTCACCTACAGCACAGTTCCTTAGATCCACGGGAAATGGGCCAGCCAGAAGGATCTGAGACTCAGAAGCAGTGGAGGCGAAGTGTTCTTACTGGACAAAGGTAACTGAAGCAGCACATACTTAAAAAGGATGAGGCAGAGCTGTAACTCGAATGTATCCTAAGCATGATGTACGCTACAGCCATCCTAACAGAGTAATCTTCCCTGTGAGAAATATGGAGTGATACTAAAGAAGATAAGAAAGTAGAAAACAGACAATTTTTATGAAGGGAGTTTAAACCTTGATTGTAGCAAGAAAGAAATAGGCAAGAAATGAAGACATGCTGATTACTAAAACAGGTGGTATGAGTTTTATAAAAGTACCAAAAGATTCAAAATGAGTGGGATAGATGATTTGATGTAAAAGCAGTCCTACATGAAACAAAAGAAGCTGACTCAGCTTATACATTAAAGCTGAATCGTTTCCTTGCTAAAATAAGGGAGAGGGAGAAGGTGAGGGGAAACAAACTAGACCATAGAAAGGTCTTAGACTAATGCAGGGTCAGTCTTCACTGGGGTATTGCTCACAGAAGCAATAGTTTGATGAAATGCTAGCATCAAAATAAAACCGGGCAGTTCTGTATTTTGCTGTTTCAATTTTACAATTGTTTTATGGTGGCTTCTTCACCGTAAAAAGGAATTATGTGATGAAATAGTAGTGCCACAAGCTCACAAATTTGACATAGCAAAACTTATTTTCAAGAAATTATATAGTGCTTGACAGGTTCAGATGTGAATGGAGAAAAAAAAAGTAAAAGACTTCACAGAATCATCTAGTTTGGAAGAGACCTTCGAGATCACCGAGTCCAACCTCTGACCTAACACTAACAAGTCCTCCACTAAACCATCACAGCAGTTATCAGATTTATGTGACTGAAGAATTTTCCTACTTTAATTATTCACCCTGCTTTTAAATACATTCATACACACTCCTTATGCTGAACCTTTTTTTTTTTGGGGGGGGGGGGGGGGGGGGGGGGGAGAGGTGAGGATCTAAAAATATTTGTGTTATATTAAATTGCTTTGATTTGTCTTATACCTAATTATTTGATTAAAGATTACATTGCATTAATTATTGCATGTTTTTCTACAACGATGTCAGCCTGTTTTCATATCCACAGCAGAGTGTGTCTCTGTACTCTCTATCCTCTTGACAGAATATGGAAGTAAAACATCTATCATGTATAGCCGTGCCCCTTTTCTTCCTATGGAAAAGGATCCACAGATTAAATCCTAAATGCATTTTGCTGAATCAGCTCCACTAAGAAGAGTGTTGTGGATACGCTGGTATTCCTGTAATCCTCTCCACTAACTTTGCTACTAGGTCTAGGTAAATATGCCTTTGTGTTCTTTAAACATTTATCTTACATTTGATATTTTTTGTGTATGTTTCTGCCCCTGAGCTCTTAGCTTTAACTCAGCTGCTGAATTAAAATTAGTAGTGCTTTTTTTGCTTGGGGTCGATAGTCACCTTCAGTTCAGATAAATAAGGCATAAATCAAATGAATTGGCTGTTTTAGCCAGAAACTTTACCAATTATTATTTTTGACCAAAATCTATTGTATTGTCTGAAGGCTGAGAGTGAGAGAGTTGTCACATTAGCAAACAAATTACTCATGCTAATATTTTCCTCCCTAATCCAGTTACACAAGAGATAAATGAGATTTAGAAATTCACTGCATAACCATGTCCTCTCATGCAAAAAACAATAACTTTCTTCCTTAGGCAGTACAGGACTAGCTTTCAAATTTCAATAAACACTCTAGAATGTTGTTTTGTGGGACTTGGAGAAGTAATTAACAATGAAGAGCCTTTTCACTGTTGGGCTAACTGAATAAAACATTAGGGGCCCTAATTTTGTGCTGCGAGTGAAGTATCAGCTTCCCAAAATCATCATCTCTGTCAAACTTGGTATTAACTGTTCTTCTGGGCAGATAGGAGAAGCAGCCTTAACATCAGACTGACTTTGCGGTTGTATATATATACTGTACAAAAATATAGTAAGCAATACGCTGTGTATTTAAATTTCCATAAGACATTAAGCCTCATTCTTACGCAGGGCAGTATCCTCAGTCATGACAGATCTGTTAGCAAGATGATGAGCAAAGCTTACACAGCTATTGCTTGTGCTGTGTTAGCACCGGTGTGCATGCATCAGTCTCTGTTCTAAAAGGTGATTTATCAGAGTAAAAGTGTATGCAGTCGAGCATAATGCAAAGCAACCCTAAGCCTATTCTAAATTGAAATGTTTGAATGAAAGGAATACATTAATGTGTTTTAAGCCTGTCCCCTGAATTTTTCACTGTTTCCCTAGTTCTTGTTTAGGAAAAAATAATGGGTACTGGTTTTATATTTTTTCCCTTTCCTTACCACTTGAGATTTTATATGCTGCTATTATACCTCTCCTTGATCAACCTTTTTAAAGCTAAGGTGGCCTCATCTATTTAGGCTACACAAAGGCTGTACTGTACATCTGGTTGCACCTCTTATCCTTTAGTGTGTCCTGCTTCTGATAAAATCTTTTTGAGACAGATCTAACACAATGGTTTTATAGGTTGCCATAATGATGCTTAATTCCTTTCCTAATAATTCCCAACAATTTTATTTGCCGTTTTAATTACCATGTAGCATTAAACTGGCATTTTCAACTGGCGTCCCACATCAATATGAAATTCTGGAGATGCAATAGCAGTTTTGGAACTCTAAAAAAGGGAATCCAAAATCTCCCTCTTACATCACAACAGAGAAATTATTACTTTCTTTTGTCAATGTTGAATTCCAATTCCTGTTTGCTTTCTACTAGAACAATGACATGACGTTGCCTTTCGTACTCAGTTTTATGAAAGCAATTTTATTCTGCAATTTGTTGTTTCACTAGCAAACTTTGGTACTTGCTTTATACTCTCTTCTGAGACTATGAGTTTGTTGGACAGTGCAAGTCCTAGGGGAGACCTCTGCAGAGCTGTCCTGACAACCTCTCACCACTGTGAAAACTGGCTTTTTAGAAATCCAAATACAATCTATTGATTGAATTGCCATTTTCTGTATGCTCTTTGACTCCTTCAAAGAACTCCGACAGATGAGTGAGACATGACTAGCTTTTCGAAAAGCTGTACTGGATCTTCATCACAGTATGTAACCAGATGTTATCCGTTTGCCAGGCACAGAGATCAGACCCTGGTTCTCCAAACCCCTCTTCAAGCTCTTAGAAAGTTATTAGTATGACATTCACTACCTTCCTCTCTTCTAACACCGAGGCCAATTTATACAAAAGTTTGCACCTCGCAGTTTTTCATTGCATGAGTTTTAGATTTGAGGTTCCACCAGACTCTTTGGGAAATGAATCTGGTCCAGGCAAGCTGTTTTTATTTATTGATATGTTTAAAAAAAACCTCTTCTTATGGCACTGTAATGCCAGTTGATCCCTTGGATCTGGCGTGTGAAGAAGGGCCAGAAGAAGTTAAAATGACAAAAACTTCTTTCATTGGAAATAGTTATGTTCATTTAAAAACAAACAAACAAACAAAACCAAAACAAAACAAAAACAACTAGCCAGACCCAAGAGCCCAGTACAAAGTTAGCTTGCTGCATCATTTCTGTTAAGGATAACTATCAAAATTAGAAACTGCAATGATTTGGTAAATTACAGCTAGTAAGAGAATTAGTGGAAGATTGTTCTTGTGTATTTGACAGTCCTATATCCATTTGATTTTTGAGGGAAAAAAAAAAAGCATTGTGCTAATTTGATTCCATGTTAATTTCCACTACAACATTAACAATAACTTGTCTAACTTTGTATTTCTCCTTTCAAATGTTTATCATTAGGTATACAACTGTTATTCTTAGTTGTACCAACCTATTACTTCCCAGCTCTCAGTCTGACATTTATACGTTTTAAATACCTATAGACAGGTCCAAGTCTTCCCAAATCATTAACTAAATTTATTCTGTTTTCTTCTATATGCATGATTCATTTCCACTTTTGGACCAGTGAGGTCAGAAGCCGCGTATTGTGGAGAAGCACAGCTGGAAGTTCAAATACATTCTGCCTTATTGGTCATCAAAATGTGTACCCACGAGCATAACTATGCCTGAAGGATGTATGATGAACTAGTGTTTGCTCAGCCATTTATAGAATCACAGAATGGTTTGGGTTGGAAGGAACCTTAAGGATCACTCAGTTCCAACCCCCTGCCATGGGCAGGGACACCTCCCACCACACCAGGCTGCCCAGAGCCCCATCCAGCCTGGCCTTGAACACTTCCAGGGATGGGGCATCTACAACTTCCCCGGTCATTTCTGTTACTCTTGAGTGATTTCCTATGTATTCCTATATACTAATTACTATTAGTAGAGCCACAAATAGAATGGAAATCATTGTCAGAATACCTCTAGCTATGCTATTGCCTTAGAGTGCACCAGCCCCCCTGTATACTCCTGTTCAAGGGCCAGGGATAATATTTGCACACACTTTTAACATCTGCCTGTGCTTCCAGTCTCTGTCTCTCATTGCTAGCATGCTTCATCAGAGATTTATAATCTTTCAAGAAGTCAAAATCTGATGTGTTGGCAATGCTATACATATCTTAAAAGACAAGAAGGGAGAAATATTTTCAAGTCAGAAAGAGGTTGCAGTGTATCAAAGGTAGAAACGAGCTATTTTTATTTCAGCAAGCTTTACAGGCAGAGCTTTAGTACTGTATTGTAACTGTCAGCATACACTGGTTTGGGGCATCTAATCAGCATGCTGCTCTTACCTACTTGTATTCACATTTCATTCTGCATTTCTCTCTAATGCATGAAGAAGTCTTAGGCATATTTTGATAGCAAACTGATGGAAACCTACATCAGAGCAGAAGGATTGGATGAATAATTATACTGCTAATCCCACCTGCTGTCACACAACAAATACATGTAAAGAAATGTATAGATATGCTAGTTAATCTTAGCAGTTATCATCCCAGCAAAATCGCAGTTGCACTGGCGAGGGCACGGCAGGCATTGACTTACTGTCAGAGCTATCCCAGCGCTGCTTCCTGGAGGCTCGGCTCTCCGGGGCAGACACAACCCGCAGCCTGCACGCACCTTCGACTTTCAGGCAGCGGGATATCACAGCCCGCTGGGGAAAGCGGCACGCTTCCCATGCTACGTTCAGATGATTCCGCAGGTCAGTGCCTGGGTGACAGAATAATGGTTTAATTTCTTGCTCTTCTCCAGTGTGTTCCCAACCCCAAGAGAGCGACGCAGTGGGATCAGTCAGTGCAAGTGCTCAGACAGCATCTTGCAGCTGTGCACAGTCACTAAGAAAGGGACTGTCTCCTTGCACGATCTTTTCCATTACAAATTTACACCACGACAATGTGCCTCAAAGCAAATAATTGCTTACAGAAAGTATGATCTAGTCAGAATTGTATAGTCAGCTGACTGTTGGGGCCAAGTCTTCGACAATGACTTACGTGTTACTTCAGCTGCTACTTGAACTGATGAGTCCAAGTGATCGTGCTCCCTTTTGGAACCACAGCACCTTCGAGTTTTTATATTCCTTGTAAGTCATGTTTAGTACCCTCCGTTTCTGTTTTCTTTTCCAGGGGAAGAGGATGTAAGTCCTTCTAACCTTTCAGTGGAGCAACCCGAACCAAGCTGCATATAAATATTGTGGCCTGGATGTCTAAACTAAAGCCGATTGCTGAGCGGGGCCATCAGAAGAAGGCAGATGTGCATCTCACAGAATCACAGAATCATCTAGGTTGGAAGAGACCTCCAAGATCACCCAGTCCAACCTCTGACCTAACACTAACAAGTCCTCCACTAAACCGTATCACTAAGCTCTAAATCTAAATGTCTTTTAAAGATCTCCAGGGATGGTGACCGAACCACTTCCCTGGGCAGCCTATCTTGGTTCCACCCTGGCAGGGAACAGGGACACGACACGCATCTGCACCTGGCCCCAAGAGCTCAGACCTTCTCCCAGGACCCCAGCTTTGGACTTAGCCAAGCCTGATGTTTAGATATCTGCTAGATGAGCAACGCACACAGAAAGGTAGTTGTGGTTGATTGACATTCACGATTTTAACACAATGTATGTACAGGAAAGACCAACAGACACTATCAAGCCTAAAAGAGCCTCGCCACGTAGGCAGTGTATGAGAAATACCTCTTTCTCTAGGGTACTTTTGCAGCTCTTGTCCCCAGTCTACTGTGGGCATATAATAATGATAAAAATAATTGGGCTTATTTAATACCTATTTGTTTTTTATTGCCAAATTGATCTGATGTCTTATTCCAGCATTTTGAGCTCTCTCAAAACATCCATCACAATTTGTATAGGGTTCTAAGACTTTCTCATCCTTACACGAGAGAATTAACAACAGGCAGTCCTGAAATATGATGTTAGCATTTGCAATTCTACACAGCTATTTTTAATACCACAGTCGTTTTTTTGTTTTGTTTTGTTTTTTTTCCAATATTTGCAACTCAGTTTTTCATATCTCTTCCATGCTCCTGCTTGAAAATAGAGGAGAAAGACAGAGAATTTTAGAAAACACCTATTTAATTTGCTGTACGAATGGGAGGCTGCAGGAGGAGGAAATCAAGAAGTTGTCACCCTGAAATGAGAACAAAGCCATGTGGTAGTTGCATTGTAAAAACATTAAGGAAAGTCTCTGCTTATTATAGTCAATCCCAGCCCTTTCAAATAACAAACCCATTAAGGAATTTCTAGGTAGGCTAACTGCTTTCTGTGGTATTTTAGAAAATGGAAGAAAACAGAAGGTAAGGCATATGTTGTGTTAAGCGAATTTTTAAGATTGAAGGTGTGATGCCACTTAAGCACTGACAGCTGCAGTGGTCATAACTTGAAATGTCTTTGCAAATACTAAAATCATAAAATCAAAATTCTGCTGTGGTATAGAACAGCACTGCTCGGAAGCCATATAATGCTTTTGAAAGATCTTTTGGCTGTTTTACAAATTATCTTTCTCATTTCTAACTACTGCAAGTCATAAAGATGTTTCATCATTCCATGCCTATTTATCATATTTGGGGTGTGTGTGATGGTGAATACTGTCCATGGTGTCATTCTGGTATTACCAGGAACAACGAATGTAGGACATGTAAAAACACAAAGGAGTCCACCTAACAGGTTCGACCATTTACATTCAACTCAGTCTCAGTACCTCTTTTTTTTTTCTTACTACAGTCCACTACTGATTTCATCTCTGGATACAGACCAACCCATGTTCTGAATTCTTGGCTTCAGTAGCCTTCAGAATTTATCCATGCTTAACCCTTCCATTAAATAGTGCTGCCTAAATTCCTTTTTATTTTTTCAGATTAGTAGAATAAATGTTTTCTGCTCCACTTGCTAATTAAACCAAACCTTCTGTTTGGAATTTGCCATTTTGTTGGGCTGATGGGTTTACTGGGGTATGTTTTGAGCCTTGCTACATTCATAAAACCGTCCTGAATTTGCTGGCTACTGCATGCATCTGCTCCATTGATATTTCTATCCTGATTCTCCATACTGTTCTTCCACAGCTTTCTGGATGATCTTTTCAATTAGAGCACAGTCTTGAGATTTTATTTTCCCAAGAAGAATTATGTAACGTTTATACTGAGTCATATTTGCCATCTGCTGATCCAACCACATAAACAATCCAAATTCTTTAAAAACTGAGTTTTCCCTAGTATCTGCTTCTAATCTAATTGTTCACTAATGTGCAGGTTTACACACATACCCCTGCCTTACAGTTAGCTCTTCACAGAATACTGGCACCTCTTCAGGCTCTCAGCAAACATCAAGAAGCTTATCCAAGCCACATATACAGAAGAAACACGTGAGAAGGTATTTATCAGGTGATGAATGAGACTGTATACAAAATCAAATGCAAGGCAGAAATAAAGGGAAATTATGGCTACTCCAACAAAGGACATCGCGAACCTTCAGAACAGAAAGCTGGAGTATTCTTAGTTTATGGCCAGCCTTTTTGGAGCTAACTAATGAACTCAAGTGGCTGATAACAAGATACAGAACTTTTTATTTCAGCTTTACATTGGTTTTCCACTGGGACTCTGCTGTGACTAAGGACTTAAGCCGTAAATCCAAACTCATGTGATTATGCATTTATTTATTCAAAAACAAACTTTAATGAAACACTTGTGATCACAGAATCAGACCTTACAATTGCTATTTATATCAGACTGTTTCAATCAGAAAGGCCATAGTTATAGAGTCTCTGTACCTAATAATTTTATGTCAGTGCTCAATTACGTGTCCTGTTGACAACATTGCAGAAGACAGTTTCACATTCTGAAAACGCCAAACTAGGTAAAAGATATTTTATGTTGTTTTGTTGCTGTGGACAACTATATTGGAAAGATAGGTCTCTGTGATGATATATATATGTATATATATATATTTTTTTCTATTTGAAAGATTAAAATAGTTTCATTAGGTAAAAAAAAAAGCATGAAAACATCTGTTCAACTTTTGCTGACAAGGACTAAAACCAATTATTTGTGAAATCAACATGGATCTTTCTATTGACTTGAAGGTACTATAGAACTGAAGTAATTAACACTCACTCTGAAAACATAACATTAAAATCCTGCCTGCCACAATGCTATTTTGCCATTGCTGTGTTTTACATCTTGCGAGTACAGTTAATGGGAGAATGCTATTGAAATCAGTGGGGGAACAGCATGGGGTCTTAACTTCTTTGCCTGTTGTACCTCTGGTGCTACCTACACAAAGTGCTAAACTTAAACAGGGCCATGGGGCTGTAATGGGACTTTTTGTGTACGCACAGCATCAAGCTGTGCATTAAACAAGGATGTGCTTATGGGTTGGCCAGCTTAGCTTGTAACAACCAAAAGCTGTGAGCGTGATTCATTTTGTTGCCAGAAAGCCATGCAATTGACGAGGCTGCGGGTCTGAAACCCGTCCCAGAACGAGGGGCAGGCTGACAGGACACCTCGGATACCGGGACACCGGGTGGTGCGGGGCTCACCCCTCGCACCACCACAGCGCTGCGGTCCCGCACCTGACTGACCCCCGTCGGCAGCCCCGCCTGCCCCGCTCGCCGAGCCGACACCTCACCCCGACGGGGCCCGGCTCTGCCTTTCTGCTCACCCTACGGAACGAAGCCGCTCCGGGTTAGCCCCGCGATGCCGGCCGCCTCCCCTCACGTCCCCTCAGCGCCGCCTCGCCCCCCGCCCTGGCGGCGGCCCGCCCCGCCCGCCCTCCCTCCCTCCCTTTCCCCTTGCGCAGCGCCAGGCGGCGCCACCTCCCCGGAGCTCCCCGGGGGCACCCCTGCGGCTGACAGACCCCGGTCCTTTCCCCGCTCCCTCCCTCCCCTCACGGGCCCGATGGCGGCGCAGCCCTAACGGCCGCCAACGGCCGGAGCCTGCCGTTGGGCGGGGCGGGCGGAGGGAGGGACGGGAGGGAGCAGCCACCGGGAGCGCGCCGGCCGCGTCTCCCCAGCAACCGCCCCCCCGGCCCGCCCCGCCGCCCCCCGTCAGGGCGCTGCCCCCCCCACCCGCCCCACCGCACCCCGGCCCGCCTCAGGCGCGGGGGGCCGAGGCTGTCCCTGCAGGCCGGGGTGCCCGGGGAGGGAGCGAGGCCGATGAAGAGCCGCCCTCCTCCCTCCTTCCCTCCCGCACTCCACCCAGGAGCGATCCAGTGAAAGCAGGAGGAGGTGATTCTCCTCCTCCTTCTCCTTCTCCTTCCCTCCCTCCCTCCCGCCGCTGCTCCCGCTGGTGTGGAGGGGACTGCAGGAATCTCCGCGCCGCGCCGAGGCAGGGCTGTGGGGCGAGCGGAGCCGCGCTGTGGAGAGCGGGGGCCGCCCCCGGTCCCTGGCCATGGGCAAGGACCAGGAGCTGCTGGAGGCTGCTCGCACGGGGAATGTGGCTCTGGTGGAGAAACTCCTGTCTGGGAGGAAAGGAGGGATCCTGGGCAGTGGATCTGGAGCTATTCCCTTATCCAGCTTGCTGAGGTAGGGGCACCATTCCCCGTCAGGCGCTGGTGTATTCACCTCCTCTTCCTCACCATCACCATCGCCCCTCTCATCTCCATTCCCACCCCTGTATCCTGGTAGTGACAATAAATGGTTCACTCTCTAGCCGAGTACGAGAGTGTCTGTGTTTAAAGTCGCAGGCAGGCATTTTATTAACACGGCGGTTCTGAATTTCTTGCCTTCAATGCGTCAGTGAGGTACTTGTTCATTCTGTTACTAGCGGCGGTGCAGAACTTGTATGTCTATGGCCGGGCTAACACGCACGATATATTAACCGCTCACCTTTGGTATCTCATCTCCAAATTACTACTTTTAATCACGGGTTAATCACAGAAAAGGCGTTGCATGTGGAGAATTTTGTGTTGAAAGCCTTAGCTTCCCCCCTCACCCATAGTTGCTACCCTCACTTGCAGAAGAAATTAGGCATGCCATAGTAATGAGCCTACACAACAAAGACGGGGAATCTTTCCTCTGAGAGATCATCGAGCCAGACAGAGGCGTAAAACTTAGGGAGCAGGTTAGGTAATAGCAGGATTACTTTCAAGGTACCTGGATTTAGCGGAGTGAAACTGGGTTACTGGCCGTGCTGGTGGAAGGACTTAACTTGAACCATGTCATGTCTCAGACAATCTACAGCACGGCTCTGGTGTGAAGTTTCATCATACTCCCAAGAGCATGATCTCAGGCATTTATGACATTTGGCAGTGTTCAGAGAGAAGGTCTGCAGCACGCAGCCAAGTGCTAGTGGTGAATACTACACTAGCCGTAGCAGGAGATGACAAAATGAACAGACACACTGTTGACCTAGAACTTGAATCGATTGTTAAGTCTATTTATTTATTTATTTGTGAAAGAAGGAAAAGGCCTGGAGAAATGGAAACCGCTTAAATGAAAATGTATTTTTGATTCTATTGCCAGTACATCCTAGTCACTATATTTATATTATTTCAGTATTCCCTATCAGAGGATATTTCATGTAACTGTCCAAATTTTAGTTGTGTAAATTCTATTATAAAGTCTTTTTATTTTGAGGATGTTTTTAGTGCTGTAAACAACAACAGTCCACATATTCATAGTTTACCAAACTTCTGTGGTGCTCCAATTCAATTACTTATTGAACTATTGTTTAATTACTAGCCCATTGACCAAAATCAAAACACAGCGTGCAATTGCTTTTTGTGCTGTACTTGCATGTGTTGCTTAGCAGGGGATATGCCAGATAATTGGTTTAATTTAAAATATAAGGCGTTTTTAAAAAAAAGTGATGACCATTTTTGGTAATAGAGTGAAGTTCACTTTAGTACAGTGATTAGCCATTTATAATCTGGTTCTACCGCGTGATTTGTGTAGTGAGTTTCTTCAGGGCTAGCACCTGTGCTATGTTCTTGCACTATTACTTTCATGTTTTATATCACAAGTTCCGTATATCCAGAGGGAATGTCTTTGCTTGTGTTTTTCTCTTTTTTATTAAACAAGTGTTATACTTTGTGTATACAGAACCCATTAACCACATGTTTTGTATATACAGATGTGTGGTGGTAGTAATTGTTGGCCACTCAGAATCGAAGTATTTCACATTGTAAACTCAAATTTTTTTTTTTTTTTTTTTTTTTTTTTCTGGAAGGGCACTCAACTTAAAACGAAGTAAAGTAAAACTCACATTGTTTTATTTATGCTGTTTCTTTCTAGTGGTATAAAGGATTTTTATGGCTTCTGTAAACATAGCTTCAAAAATCAAAAGCAAATATTTAGCACACAGTTGCTAAAATGTTTCCTATTTTAAAGAAGTTGATTCAATACATTTAAAAAGAAGTCAGTAGTGGTTAGATGTGTAAACATTTCACAATGTAACATGCTATTGAACATAATGCTGTTTAGAGGGAATCTTAACAATTTCATTGACTTCACCAGAAATGCTCAAAGAAGCAGCTACTATGTAGCTATAGAACATGCTTTCCAGAAAGAGGTATATGTGATAGGTATTTTAGTTTACCTTTATTGGAGAAGTTATGTGACTGAGCAGATGCCAGTAACCATAGGTTAGGTCCATAATGACATGCAAGATTAAGTCAAAGAGGTAGGATTGTGTCTTGGTACAGGACACATGGAAACAATAGGAGGTATTGAAAGGGAGTCGTACTAACATCTAGACCCTCTTTAGGAGAACAACACTCACTGAAAATAACAAGTTTTAGAGGAGCATAATATAAAAGTTTGAACTTGAGGACGGGGGGGAATCTGAAGATTTCTTAACAGAAAAATGATTGCAGTAGCTTTACAAATAGCTATGCTTGTGTTTTTTGCATACAGTTTATTAGACTGAAAATTGGTTTTCCAGAAGTGCTTTTGAAAGTTATGATGAAGAGAAAGTGATAAGAAAAAAATATGGGGACATATTTTTCTTCTTTTTGTACACTCTTTAGGAGATATTGTGTTTGATAGTGTCTTCTAGCGTTTCACTATAGTTGTCATTGAGTTCCTGAAATGGTACCCCAGAAAGGCACACGTTGTTTGTTTCTCCTTCTGGCAATGCTGTTCCTAGCATTAGACTGGGAGAGTTCAAATCTTTCAGCATGCAGGTGGACTAATACTGTGCCTGATGTATTGGTCTAAGTAGCAGTTCATCTTCCCTTTCTTCTAAGAACAAAACTCAGTTGATGTGGCTGAACCTTCCACGGCCTGGTGCGTTTCTTTGTGGAAATTTGCTTTGCAGGAATTATGTACCTTGTGAATGAAATTTAATATTCATGAATTGACAGATGCACATTGATTGTTATCTGAAACGAGGAACAAACTACCTGAACTCTGATCTTCTATTTACATTTTTATAACTTTTTTTCTGACTCAGCACCTTTTATGGCACTTGAGGGAAAAAACAGGGCAAGCCTCTGCATGGTTATTTTCTAGTTGAACATATTCATTGATGCTAATTGTGTAGTAAATTATCTGATGTTTAAAGGGTAGCCTTCTAACTTAAAAATCATTATACTAAATTATGGCAGTTCAGGAAACAACACAGTTCAGCAAGGCTAGTTAAGCACACAAACAGATATAAGAATGAGTTCCTGTGAGGACTTAACACATGCTTAAATCACAGTATGTGCAAAGTGCATAAAAAACGGTATATGCTTAATTAAGAGGTCATAGGCACCCAGATATCTATAATGGCTGCTGTGTAAGACTTCATGCCCTAATTGGTTTATCTGAAGGAATGACAACAAACCTGTTGTGTTTGACTGTGTGGACGGTATAGCACTTCAGGAGATGTGCTGCAAGGCCCCAGGTCAGTTTGTGGCCCCTTACCTCAATCTTCGTTCTTTGCTCTGGAATGTAAAGATTGCACAGTGAGGGTGAATTCCTCACATAAGGCATGGTAACATACTACTTCAAGTATAATCCTCAGGGAACAGATGACAGAGAATAATTTAGTTGCTTAAACCTACCTATTTAGTTGTACTTTAGATACGCGTGGGTTTCTGAGTCATCTGCAAGGACTGATGGACTTAACGAAGACTCGTGCCCTTTGGAGATGCAGCTAGACTCTAGGACATCTGAGGTTGAATTGCACACCTCTATGTGGGCTACAGTTTCCAACCCAGCTCAATAGTGCAGGGCTGGGATCTGTTCTTTACCTATGAAACAAGAATATTTTGAGACACCTCAAAAACTGTTCAGAGTTTAGAAGGCCAAAAAGTAAGGTAATTTTCTTTTCTCTCTTTCCTCTGAGATTCCACTTCCTGGAATTGTCATGCATTAATGTATTAACTATGTTTCAAAATTCTTCTTCTTCAAAAAAGTTTTTTAGGGATTTGATTGGAAATAAATAGGAGGAATTTTCACTGTTTTTTTAAAAATTATTTCATTGTCTTTAATTTACTGTTACTCCAGTATAAACCTAAAAATTTGAATGAAATCCTGCTGTCCCTCTAACAATCTATCATTCAGTATCCCAAGCCCTTAAATGTACATTAATTGACTTAACACATTAAGTAAAAGTATTAAAGTGTTTCTAAATAAACTAGTATTTTTTTCCATATCTTTGTTTGATTATACACGTACACATAACATTGTTTTATTGACCAACAGGTTTTTCATTACTAGGTAGAGACAGGCTTAGTTTCTTTCAAAGTGTTTTAGTAAAAAACAAACAAACAAAAAAACAACTTTAAAGTTTTCATAGATCTCAGAGACCTTATATCATTTTGCCATATGCCGTCATGTACAACCCTTTTTGCCCAACTAGTATGTTATAGCCTAAATAAAATGGTTAGTTCTTGATTAAATACTAATCCGTAGTCTTTTTAAACTCTGCATTTTAAAGGAGCTTTGGATTTTTTGCAGGACTAAGGGGTAGATTATGAATTACTATGTGAACTGGCATGGAGCAGTAGGGAAGGGTGAGTTGGCCCATTTTTGCTCTTTGTTGGCTCCTGCCATTACACAGCATGGGCGGGCGGAGCAGCCTGCATGGAGCTGTTTTTTCCCCTTCTCCACTTGGCAGGAGGTGGTGGGGAATGGCTCCATTCTTTGCTCATCCTTACTTAGTGCAAATACGCCACATATATGCCTGGCCCAAGATATTTCTTCTCTAAAGTATAAGAAACCCAGCAAGCAGATTGTCAGTCTGCGAGTCACAATCTGTTTCCTCATCTGTTTCTCAGAGCAGTGTCTTGCTCGCAGCAAAGCCACAGTTTAGCCTGATGGCCCTGGTGCATGCTGAGAACCACACAAATCTACTTCTATCCTTATGCAGAGCCCTGCGATTCACTCAACTTCCTGTGACAAATCAGATCACACTTAAGAACAGCTTGTAGAGCAAAAAGTATGTTAAAATTAAAATATTTTACAAAGCTTTGGTTAAAAGATTAACAGCCTTTTTTCACATTTTAATTTAAATAACAAAAGGATCCCTTATCAACAAAAATAGAGGCACTAGTTCTGTTCTTCATTGCAAATAACATTGTTTGAAGGAAGAGAAAAAAAATTCTTTGGTTGATTTTTATAGAGATTCTATTATATGAGGCTTGCTGCAGCAGGTTCCTGGGCTCACATACTTCTGAGTTCAGTTTTAGTCTTGCTTCTAAGTTAAAAGGTATTTATTCCAGATAATCAGTGCTGATAGCAAACTGGCAAGTATTTGTTACATATAGGTCAATGGGGCATTCATTTAGTCTATGCTTATTTCTAATTTTAGTTACACTTTTTTTAATTAATACATACTAGTTTTTGTAGTGGTGTCCCAAGCACAAACCAGCATTTCCAGATTCCCAAATTACCTTCTTTGTCCTGTCAAAGTAGGAAATTAAAGTCTTTTGGAGACAGATTTCATTTTTTCTTCCTTTTGTCCTTCAGTATGAAATGCAAATTAATAACCACTACAGCGCTTAATTTATGGTGTTCAGTATACGGTGTTCAATGATAGTTGATTGCTGCCTTGATTCTGCATGTATGCCCTTTCAAATGTATGGGCTTCTGCTACAATGTAACCTTAATTTTGTTATTTTCTATCTTTCTTAGACTTATTTTTATTCTTATATCTGATAAATGTTTTCAATCAATGTTTAGACTAGACTTTATCTATAAAGTTACTTAAATTTCTTCATAAGTTTGAAATATTTACAATAAGTAAAGATAGCAATATGGACAGTTTTCAGGACATCTGGTAGAAATCTTATTGTTAAGGGCAAGTCAATTCACAAAGTTTGTGTAATGAATTTTCACTAAGAGCTCAACATGACCCTGCATTCACAGCTCTGTAGTCAATCTCTGTCCATAAATTTCTCACTTTTCATTTCACATCTTATTTTCTGAGTGCTGTTAAATTTTACATTCTACTAATTTTCTAAAAAACGTTGGACCAAATGTAAAATAAATAAATAAATAAATAAATAAATAAATGAGAACTGCAGATCTACTGTAAAATCTACTGTGGTCATATCTGCCCATAGAGAGAATGATATGGGATGTAGTAGTGCTGGGAGGACCGATGGAGATTATGATGGGGTCAGGGAAGACTAATAAGAAAAAATTTACAAACAGTTTAAGGAGAAAGTGGGGAGTGGGAAGGAGGAAGAAAAGCTGAAGTATCTAAAAAGAATACTACTAAAACAATTCTTTAGGAGGTGGTGAATGTCTAAATCTTCAGTGGACCATAAAAATGTATTTTGCACACCATCTTGTTTTCCCTTTTGTCTGACATCGATGATGTTAGTAGTTTGGTGATTCAATAGAATTAATGCTGCATTATACATTTTTAAATGACTTTACTAATTTTAAGTGGTGGTGTGTTACGAGAACTAAGAGGGGAAATAAATGAAATAGAACAATGAAGAATGATGTAATCTGAAAGGTCTGCTATCTTGTGACTTGTCAAGGTTGGAAATGTTATGATGAGCAAATGCAGATGCTTTTAGGACAATCATTTTTACAGTAACTGCACTGGTGACCGAGAAGAACATATCCATGTTTTTAAAATTCTACAGCTAAATTCTCTTCTTATAGCTCTATAGGCCATTTTTATTGCCCTGACAATAGCACTAGTTGAAGCATCCTATAAACTGCTTTAATTCACGCTACTGGTATATAATCCTTAAGAGACAATATTGTTCAGAGTACAATTTCACTCCCTTTCCTCCAGCAAGCTTAGCCTGCTTGGCTGGGGAAATGGCATATACACAAGTTCCACAGCTGCAGAATTCCCTTCTGCTATGGGATTTTTCTGTTGGCCACTTCCAATCAGAGTACACATCCTAATCATTTTTATTACTTCAAGATAAAATATTTTGACAGCTTCTTATGTTAAATGCGTAAGACATAATGAGTGGTGTTAATTCCTGCCTACTGATATGACATTTTCATGTACATAGATCCTTTTGGGAAGTAGGGAATACATTTTGTTTGAACTTCATAGCCTTTATGTGAAGACTTTTATTACTTTTTAATTACTTTTTCCTGATGACAGTATTTTCAATATGTTCATTTTGCATTTAAGAAGTGATATAACAACTCTTCTGTACCTAATTTAACATCTTTGAATTTCTAATAATGTATATCTATCTAATATAAGAGGTTCTGAGAGATTTAATTCCATGAGGTTGTGCTTTTATTAAAATAATTTTACAGTTTCCGATCTAGTGCACGTACATTTTCTAAGGAAAGAAGAAATGACATCTTGAGTGCAATATAGTTCCTGTTTAAAACACCCAGTGGTAGATATGTTTCTATAGGTGCTGATGTCTGTGGTAGGTGTCCAAGTTCCAGTTACAGCTAATGGAGATCTAGTCAATATAGTTAGGGAGCAGAATGATTTACTTCACCCTGAAGTAGACATAGAGTGATTTTATTTCAAACTGGGCCGCATCCCTGATTTAAATATTTTTCGTGGGTAAAACATTTCAGTGAAGAACAGAAAAAGGGCAATTCTATTAGAAGGTTTATGTGGAATGTATGTATAAATGACCACTTACTTAAATAGCTAAGTTTTAAAACAAACAACACAGAATTTCTCTCCATATTTTATAGCTGATTTTGTTAAATTTGTACATAGTAGTAGGCATTAAGTAATGTAGAGAAAATCAAAAGATTATGTGATCTAGGGTCAGAATCAAGTGCTAGATGGTTGAAGTTAGACATACATGAAAGATACTTAAAAAGGTTTGTTACAGATGCACCATTTGTGTAGGGATGGAACTAGAAAAAGCTTAGCAAGAGTTGAAACTAGTGAGGGATGGGAAGGGCAAAATCAAATACACTGGCAGCAAAAGAAAAGTGGACCAACTGCTCAGTAGGGCAGGAGACATAATGACAAAGGACAAAGAAAAGGCAAAGCACTCACTCCCTTTTCTGCCGTGTTTTTTGGTTGTAAAGTTTAACTTTCCAAGTTCTTGAGCTTAGCAGCAAAATTTGTATGGCAAAGAAACATGGAAGAGGAAGGCCAGAATAACACTTAAATTCAATGGAATGTGTTGTCCCAGATGTGTTATGTCCGAGGGTGTTAACCAATGTTGCTGTGAGGCTACTGAAAGGTCAAACATATGAAATTTCTGAAAACTGGAAAAGGAAAATGTCATGGCCTTCTTCAAAAAGGGCAAGAAAGAGACTCTGGGCACATCAGCCTAATCTCTCTTCTACAGAAAATTATAGAGCATAACTAACATCATGGAAACCATTTCCAGGCACATGAAGGACAAGGTGATTGGAAACAGCCAGCATGGATTTACCAAACTCAGATTGTGCCTGATCAACCTTAATTGCTCTCTACAATGAGCTGACTGCCTTTGTAGATGAGGGAAACACCATGAATGTTGTTTAACTTGACTTTAGAGCAGTCTCTTTCAGACCAAATGGTGAGCTATGGATTGAATAAGAGGATAATAAGATGGTTGGAAAGTTGGCTGGACTTCATGGCTTGCAGGGTTGTGATCAACAGTGCAAACTCTCACTGCTGGTGTCTACTACAGATTTTCCTCAGGATTTAAGGGCCAGAAATTGATTACAATGGAGGTACACCAGTTTTGTAGATACTACCAAACTTGGGGGCATCATGAGATGACCTGCTACTGAGGGACTTGGTCAGGTTAGAGAAATGGGCTGATTGGAGCCTCATGAAGTTCAGCTAAAGCCAGTGTGAAGTCCTGCAGCTAGAAGTGAATAACATCTTGCTCCCCTATAGGCCAGGGACCAAGTGGACAGAAAACAACATAACAGGAAAGGATCTGTAGGTGATAGTGAACAAGAAGTTGAACATGAGTCAGCAGTGAGCCTTCACAGCCAAGGTCAGCCAAACACATATAGGCTGTGCTAGGAAGGGTGTAGGTGGCGAGATGAAGGAAGTTATTATCCCCCATATTCAGGTATAGTCCCATAGGTGGTGGAGTATGTGGATTCTCCAGATGAGAAAGATAAACAGCAGAAGACTGGCAACATTACTGTGGGCTGGTGCACATGATGCATAATGAGAGGCTGAGAGAATTCCAGTTGTCCTGTGTGAAGATGGGAAGGCTAGTGGGTGATCTTAGTGCTGCCTTCACCTACCAAGTAGAAGGGTGAGAAGATGGGCTGGAATTCTTGGATGTGTGTAGTGGCAGGACAAGAAGCAACAGACAGCAGCTGCCACATACGAAATTCTAGTTAGACAGTAGGACTAATTTTTTAAATAAGTGGGTGGTCAAATCCTGGGGAAGGTTGTTCATAGACTTTTGTGGAATCTCTGTCCCTGGAGAAATCTAAGCACAAGAAGTTCTGGGGCAGCCTTACCTCGTTGGCCTTACTTTGAGAGAGTGAATGGTCCTTGCGAGCCTTACTTTTTCTGTCATATCATATCACAGCCTGTGTAACATACCAGCTCCAAAGTATCATGATTTGTTGACCTTAAATTACCCTTGCACCCTGTTGCTGTAAGCCCTTTTCTTTACTTTTGGAGTCTGAATACTCGATGGCAGTGAAATTTACAACACCATCCCACTGCATCTTTAATTCTTTTAAGAATTGTCTTCTGTATTCTTCCTACACTTTTGAGAGAAAGGAGACTGGAGTTAGAAAGGTGGTGTATTAGGAAGAACGAATTTCCTCACTGGCTGCATTCAGTGATTTGGTGGAAGGATTTTGAGTTCACTAGGGGATCATTTAGAATCTCTTTCCTAGTGTGGGCCCAATTTTGCTTTGTCTAAATTATTCCTTTTCTACTTACTCTCTTATGCTTGAGATGGACATTTTTTTTAATTTTTTTTTCTCCCATGACATTAGTCACTACAAAAAACATCTGTATTGTATTTAGTCTTTGAGTTTGCTCATTAATAACTTTTTTTTCTCTTGTAAGAATGGTGTGATTGGTGTGAGATTGTTTCTTTCCGAACCCTTCGTATCTTAGAGAAATGCTGAAACAGTTTTAAGTTGTACAGTATTTATAGTGTCCCAGTATAAATATCCTGTAAAGACATGCCTTTTAGAGAAGGTAAAATAATAATAAAAATAAATCTTATAAATGAGAATTGGGAATATCTGCTTGAATAGCTATTTTCCATCTACATGTTCCCTGAATTTCAAACCTTTGTGAAGTAACTTTCCAGTGTGTTTGTTACTGACAGTTCTGAGACTTAACTGTGAGTTTAAGGTCTTCCATGTTTACTTACTGACTTATCCAGGTCATTTTTAGATGCCACTAGATACAAGTAGTGAATCTGTGTATCTAGGTTATTTTTGCAGATTAAAAACCCCAGCATATTAGTATTAGCAGTTTGACCCCAGAATCTCAATTAAGTCGTTGGTAAGGTTTCCTAAAAAAAAACACACATAATTTACACTTATTTTTAGTTTTCAATTTTCTCAAGTAATTATTTATCCACTTCCATATCCTCCTTGTCATCTGTATAGCTAATTTGTCAGATTATGCTCATAAGTAATTTGCAATCACTCTTCTTCCTGTTTTGTGCACATTTATTGCAGAGCAGTATCTTGCATAACCAAGTGGTCTAATGATCTGTTAGGGCTCTTCTCACGTAATGTGCACAAGTACATTTTCGCAGGACCAAATATGTCGAATACAGAAATAAAGCATGTGTTTTATAGTATATGTGTATGTTACAAATCTGTTGTTTGGCTGTCACAGTGGTGAAATCTATTCCTTCTGTTTTTATTTTCATGTAGACTATGTAAGTCTTGATTTGGAAAGCCTAATAGTCATGACGTAAGTAGAAAATGGAGCCTGCAAAAGCATGGAATAGGCATGTGTTCTGGGTGGAGATGTGCCTAGCAGATAGGCAGGGAGAAAGACAGACTTGATTTGGAGTGTTTGGGCAAGTAGGTTGTATTTAAAAAAAAATAAATAAATAAAGGGGGGGGTTCAAATGGTAGATATGTTTCATAAAAGAAATGGGTATAAGAATTGAGACTGGTTGACTGTGGAGATTAGCACTGGTGAGAAGTGAAAGAGGCAAATTTAGGAGTCAAGATACAAGGAACAGAGCAAAGAGGAGTTATATTCAGCAGGATAAAGAGACAATGTATATCCAGTGAAATATAGTTTTCACTCAAAGCCTGATACTTCCATATTTCCCTGCTATTACAAATAATTGTGAAATGTATTTGCAAACTGTCTCATTCTCTTTTAACGTTAAAATAAGTAGAACTGCCATCAGTCACTCCCTTAGTTTAAGTGGAAGAAATTGTTGGATATAGAGATCTTAAATCATCTATTAAAGCTTTGTCAAGGTGACACCACATGGTGGAATTTCAGGAGTTTTAGTCTGCTTTTTTAGAGTCAAGAAAATTCTACGTGCCTAAAAGCATGTAGAAAATCAATCATTCTGATGTTGTTAATTGTAAAAATAAGGTTGTCTATGCAGTTTTTATTTGTCCCTCTGAATGGGGGCATTACATACATTTAATGACAGCCATGTACTCTTTTCTTCCACAAGGTCCTTACCTCAGTTGCAGCCCAGGATAGACAATGCTCATTGAATGAATAGTTAATTCAATGTTTTTTATCCTTACTATTCAATGTTTAGCTATGAGTCTTATTTACTGCATGCTATTCAAACACTTCTCTAGAAAAAGAATGATTCATTTTTCTCCTGGGCTTTTCAGTGCTGTTTGTCACTATAGTATTTGACTGCTTCACAACGTTAATGAGTATATTTTCACAGGACTTCTGTAACTGAGGAAGGGTGTTAATATCGGTTCACAAATGCTAACTGAAGCACAGTTAGGTTATGGTGAGAAGTGTCCACTGAATTGGTGTTTCCAACAGGAGACTGTAAGGAGTTCATTTCTCACTGTATTTATATAGTTCATCTGAAAAAATAGGAACACCTCTTCTGGGCCAGAATGAATGTCCCTCTAGCCCAGTATTCTTCTCCAGCAGGGTCTGGAAGTTAAAGGCTAAAAGCTGGTCTTGGTAAGATTAAACATCAAAGCAAACATATAGTAAGTAATATATCCTTGAATGTAGTCCTACAGCTTCCAGCAATTTACAGCAGCTTTCCAAGACAGATGTATTGTCTTTGTATTTAATAGCTCCAGTGGATTTTTCTTCCATGCATTTGTTCAAATGGTCTTTGAAAAAATGCAAATTTTTAGCATTCATACTATCCCACAGCAAGGGTTTCACATCTTAATGAAGTATTATGTGAAGAACATTCCCTATAAATTATGTAGCATTTTATGTGTTCAAATGTATAAAGATATGTTCAGATGTTCAGTGGTTTGTTCCTGGAGTACAGACACGGATAGAATCCATTTCTGTGCAGAATTAAACTGCTGTTCCTTTTCTTTGCTTGTTTTATTGATTTAGTAAATTCCAGCACACCTTTTAATACCTTTGATTTACAAAAATAAAACAGTTCTTATATCATCTATTATACAGCCTCAAATCATCCCAAGACCAGTTTTCATTGCACAGGGAAAAATAATCTGGAATAATGTAATTTTTAAGGCTAATACATATGCATAAGTGGGATGACTTAGCAGCAGTACTTTCATCCTTGCCTTTACAACCTCAATATTTTATTTTTATTTTTTAAATACACATTGCAGTCTAATGTACGTATCTGTTGACAATGTAGGTGTAGACTATCTTTGTGGTGGTGAACAGAGGATTTGGAGGATGCCTCCATTAATTCACAAAGAGTATAACTGCTGATGTGTATTTCATGTCCTTATGAAGAGTAATGTGGGATTCAGGGCCCTGAAGATTTTTTATTTATTTATTTATTTTTTCATATTGCCTGAAACAGCAAAGGTGAGGTGAGGAAAATCAAGCTTTAATTACTGAAAGTAATTTGTGAAGATGGTAATGAAAATTGGCATACAGGAAAAGGGTGGTCTGTCCTCTCTTCTTGAGAGGGAAACAATGATTGAGGAAACAGCAAGGTCATTCATCAGTGATGAAATATTTCCTCCTATATATTGTGCCCTAGACAGATAGTTTGAGGCATAAGTGGGATGTGTATCATTTCTCCATTTATGCTGGCTAATCAGAGTTAATGAATTACTTTAAGAGTATCAGCTTTACAATAGATGAAGTTAGTTCTGGTCACCAGTACTTGCCATGTTGGCACTGCTTAACCAAAATGAGAAAAACTTCAACTTTCAGTCTCTCTCTCTCTCTCTTTTTTTTTTTTTTATTTTTTATTTTTTTTTATTCAGGCAGGAATAAGTGAAAGAAAGGTAAAATGAGAAGTTTATACATTTACAGGTCCAAGGATTCTGAGATAATACCAGTATTTGAGGGCATACCCATCCAGTGTTATCTGAAGAATGTATGTGATAGATTTGGAACTGCCTAGAGCAGTCTGAAAACCTTAGTACTTGATTATGATGTTATTGTGACACTGGTCTTATGAAGATTATCAGAAATGCAATCAAGAAAGAGGATTTAGATCCAGATGCAGATTTTGCAGAAAATCTGGAAAACAATGAGAGCCTCAGTGTGATGCTATGATTTGACCTTTTCTAAATCCTAAGAAACTGATTTGGGGGAGCAGGTTCAGGTTTGGATATCAGGAGGATTTAAAGGTGGTCTGCTGATGCAGAGATGGGATGATGAGGAATGCAGTGAGATCTGGAGCCTTACAGGCTAAGGTTCCTTTACTCAACACTCATTATGATCTAGATCACATCTATCATTTAAAACAAACAAACAAGAAACACCGCTAGAAAGAGAAATTTACCTTGAAGAGGTACAAGTATGTACTTAAAGGGCACCTGTCTAAACGCTTTCTTCACTTCAAGGATTAAGTACAAATGGCAAATGTTTCAAAGGGTTAAAGTTCTGGATGTTTAGTCAAGTGACCTGTATGTATATTTTAAACCTGCTTTTACACCTGCTAAAGAATGTTAGTTTATTTTGGGGGTGCCAAAATCTTCATATTGAGATGGAAATACATTGCACTAGATATGAAGACACTGCAGTCTTTTGTTTTTTGATTTTTTAAATATACTACTATTGTTAAAATGGGGCAGTCATCTCAAGAAAGCCAGTTAACTCTGCATATTCCATAACTTTACCTTTCATTGAAATAAATAAATAAAAAAAATCCTGCTAAATGACCATTTGATATTTCAAGCTATTAATATATGAACAATATGATTTATGCTGACATTTAAAACAATGGGAATGCATTTTTGTATATTTTTATAGATATTTCCTATTAAGTCTAATGTAGTATAAGATAATAGTTTAAAACAATTAAATTTTTGCTGAAATAAAAGATCTGGGAATTTATATAACTAAAGGGCTGTCAGGAAAACAAAAGCAAAAACACACAGACGATTGTTAGATTTCCAAAATACTTCTAAGGCATTAACTTGTGAAAAAAAAAAAAAGACTCAACTATGCTGAAATGGGAACACTTTCTTTTTATCTTGTATTTTCCCTTGTTGAATGTGCCTGATACCCTCAGAAGACTCTTTGGCTAGTATTGCTCAAACTAGACCAGTGTGACTTCTTAAGTTTGAGTTTGTGTTTAGGACGTGTTTAGGAATAAATTCCAGGTGGTTGCTTTTTTTTTTTTTTTTGGTTGTTATTGTACTTTTTAATACTGTTTCACACGATACTAGATACTTGTCTCATGCCTAAACAAAATTGAACCAATTTTAAAATACAGTGTGACTATATTGGTAATGATAGACACTAACTCTTTTCTCTCTGTGAACGTTGTGTAGTATTTGTTGGTAGTTTCCAAGACATACTTGGAGTTGACTTTAATCATACGGTCTTGTCACTCTTTTGATCAAACCTGAGGGTATAAAAAAAACTCAGAGACATAGACCCAGTAGCAGTTAAGACAATGTATCCTTACCACAGGAATCATTTAAGTGCTACAGAACTGTGTAAGAGTTGTACGCGTATAAATGTCAGAAAAGAAGGAACAGCAGCATAAATCTTTCCAATTTTTTTTGTTTCCAATGCATAAATGTGGTTTTCGTTTGTTTGTTTTTTGTTTTGCCACTGAATGAACCACTGCAGCATTTGCTTCTCCTCTTCTTGCTTTAAAGCTCACCTGGCTGTAATAGGGCACAGAATCAGGAAATAAATTTTGAAAAAAACAAGCGAGGTTGCTAAGAAATGTCTCTTTGCTAAACAGATGAGGGAACATCTTTTCTGAGAGGCTGCCTACCTCAGTAGGTAACCTCCAGGGAACAAATCAGCTAACTACCATAGTTGTTAGAGACAAGCAGAGCTTTCTTTCCCTTCCCTCAGCAACAAAGTGTTGTTTTCATAGTATTTTTTCTCCTCATTCCTTCTTTCCCCACTATTTGTCTCCCATTCCTTTTTCTTACTATGACACATGGCTTGAACAAGGGGAGGGGACAAAATTAGGAAGTTAAGAATCCTGAAGTTCCTTATGCCAATCTTGAAAAAGAGGACTTTGCTGCTGATACCCACCCCAAGGTCAGGGAGACCTGTAAGAAAAATTGAAGATTTAAGTTCATACTTTTGGAGAATGTAGAAGGAACTACATTTGAGAAAGGCACATAAAAACAACAACATTCATTGGGAAGCCTGAAAGGACAGATAGAAAACTGGGTGAGAGTAAGAGGAACAGGGAGATAGGATTGTTTTGGGATATGGGGCACAGTAACTTGTTGGAGTGAGAGGTAGAGATCCACTTTCAGCACCTTCCTCAAAGACTGATGAACACTATGAAATGTCAAATAAATGTATTTAAAGTGACAAGAAAAGACACAAGTGGTTGGATGTTGTCTTGTCTTTGCCCAGCAGACTTATAGCATATGTGAATGAATCTGCCTAGCTACTTGGGCAAATGCCAAAACCAAAAACCACCAGCTCTGAAAAAAGGCAGAGGAAAGGAACTGAATCCTTTTGTGGTGTTTCTGTTTAAATGTATTCTTGGTAAAACAACAACAACAAAAACTCAAGAGAGAATGAGACAGCAGGCCTCAGGATTACTCTTTAAAGGTTGGAGCCAGAGTGTCTAGACCTCTTTGGACGGAAGTATAATATCTTGGCTAGTCTTCAATTCATAGTACCTCATTACCCAAATCTCCTTTGAAAATAGGACTTTCTTAAATGCCACAAGATGTCATCATTTCTGGGTAAGTTCCCAATATACTCTAAAGAGGAATTAAGAACAATTATCCAGAAGGTCAGCTCATGGTAGACGTCTCTCTCCAAGTTTTCCCTGACCTGTGAGATGCTGTGGCATTTTCAGTAGTATCAGCAATCACCATGCAGTGCTGCTGTCTTCTGGGATTCTTAGAAAAGTCTGGAATACAGCTGAGATCTTCCTGAGTGGAATGAACTTTTTGGTAAAAATGGCAATTCATTACATTCCTGAAAAGAATCGAGTTATATTTGGGTCTTTAGGTATTTCCTTTCCCAGTTCTATAGAAAGCAATCTATATATTCCTTTAGATTCCTTCCAGAGAACCAGCTAATTGCACTGCCACACTTGTTGGGCATCAGATGAGGCTTCTATAAAGCATAAAGCATATAAAGCATAAAGCACTCTGCAAAGGATTGCTTAATTTTTACTGTAACTAAAAATCAAATGCTACCTTTCAAAGCAGCTGGATTGACACTCACATAGGGAGTTGTCAGGAACCATTTAAATGAGTGCGGATTTATCAGAGCAGCAAAGGGGGCTGTCCTGTCCCTGTTAGCACTGCTCAGTGCATTCCTCTAATCAAATGCAACTTTAGTCACGCACCCTAACATTCAGATCATTGCAGACAGATGCGCTATAGTTTTGATGACAGATCTCTTTCCCTTTACAACACTATTAAGGCTCATTCTTGTGCATCTAAGCATACAGAACTTGACAGTGATATGAATGATTAAAATATTTGTTTCTTTCATTTAATGTTGAAGACTTGCACACATAAACATTAAATCGCATTTCAGTTGTATTTACTTTCTGCTTTGTTGTTGTTGTTGTTGGGTGATTTTTTTTTTAATTTTTTAGGACCACATACTAAATCCAATTTCTCTTAAAAGTAATAGGTTTTTGTTTCAAGTTAACAAAATGCAGTTTGGCTAACAGAATTGTATTCAGTAACTAGACACTGAGCATATTAATGATACTGTGTAACTGAGTGTTGCTGCTCACATTTGTGCTAAATATTACACATATCAAATTCTTAGATTCTCTTTTCCATTTGAAATGGTATCAGGTTGCTTTTGTGTGTTTCACTGTTAATCAGTACTGAGCTAGCCTATCAATTTCTCAATCAGATCAGGATTTTCCACTACAGCTTAAATATCTTCTGTAAATAATTGCATTGCTCAGTTTATCTTCACACACTTTTCTGTTTATGGATGTTACTTAAATGCTAATGAGACAGGACTTGGTATTTCCATCCTACAGAAAATAATACAAGCAAGAGAAAGCATGCTGAAGAAATTTAGTAAGTTATTCTGAGTAGTGTCCTGCCTATCAAGGAAATAAATTCTGGAAGTGAGTGCAGTCACAGGTAGCCATATGTCCTTTTTGTAGATTTAAACTTCAGTGAAAAGAGGAAGATTTTTTCCTTAGTGGCATGCATTCCTCAAATGATACAATGACACTGAAGCTGTGACCTCTTCCATACCCCCTCCCCATCTATTTTCAAGACAGTAGAAGTGTTGGTCTGACTGTCACATACAGGTGTGCATGAATGTATGACATAGCCATGAAGGGCAGCTAATCCTACTGAAACGGGTAGTAAAATTAAAATGGATAACTTTTTTTTTTTTTTTTAAATAAGCTAGTTTAGTGGAGAAATACCAGCTTTTTGCACTGAACTGCACTAGCTTTTATGGAACTTGCAGTGATAAAAAACTAAAAAACCACATAAAAAAGTGGAATTATCAAAAAATCAAGAAGGGGAAGTCAAACTGAACTGTAAAGGCAATATGTCACAAAGTAAGGGAGTGTTCTCTTTGTACTGCATTGAATCCTCTTCCAACAACACTTCTAAACTGCATTATTTTTTAGTGAAAACTTTTTTGAATGACTAAGAAATGTGTCAGAGCATTCGTGGTAGTTTCAGAAATGTTAGCAGTGTTTGAAATGGACTTGTAGTTTTCTTTTCGTTGTTGCTTGGACTTCAAAGAAGTACAGAATACAGAACTGAACTTCTCAAAGTAGACTGTCTGTATTTTTATAGACTTAGCAAGAACTTCACAATTATACCTGTATCAGTCATAGGTTTTATTTGTTTAAACACTGAACAAAATTTAAAACTATTCTCTTTCCACATGTATATTGCCAGTCCATTCTTGTCCATGGTAAAGTTTTGTACTTCTGTAGTTACTTTCATCAGCTGAAATAATCCCTGTTCATATATGGTTTCTAGCTGAACTGTTTGGGGATGAAAATATGTTTACTGAAGTATAGAATTATTGAAATATGATGATTTAGAGCAGAGAGGTCTCTCAAGTGTCTTTATATTCTTTCTCTCCCTTTCCCCCACACATTCTCTCTCTCTTTCTCTCTCTCTCCCCCAGTCTCTCACACTATCTCCTTATACCCTCCCTCCTGGTGTGTGTCTCCCTCCATTAATTTCTCTCTCTTTCCATCTATCTATCCATCCATCCAACACCCTACCAATGTCTCACTCTCCAGCTCTCCCTCCACAATGCATCTCTCTTCCTCTCTCTCCCCATCCATCTCTCTCAGCCTCTATTTTTCTCTCTTTCTACCAGTTAACATCACAAAGAGAATCACCTGAAACAATATAATACAAGAAAACAAATCAGGAAACTTTGTTTGTTGAGCTGGAAATAGTTAGATGTAATGATGTAGTTACAAATAGTAGTAGTCTCTTTTGAAAAGAGAAGTTAATGTATTTGTTTAGGAAAAAAAAAAAAGGTATTCCTCCCTGAGGATGAGCTAATGACAAGTATGATCAGACTAAAATAGGCCAAAGTCACCCGTAATCCCATCTAACATTGAAAAGAAAAAGAATGAAATAATAGAGGAAAAGACATGCTTACTTAGACTATGGAAATATGCTTGTGTTGTATGCTCTTTACTTGGGACTGAGGCTGTTATACTAATAGCAAACATCCTAAAGAGTTGCTGGAATATTTAATTGATTATACTTAAGTTCATAAGGGAATAAAAGCCTGTAGAGAAATATCTGATAGGAACATGAAGTACTTCAGACATCTAAGAAAAGAGCTTTAGATCAGAATGTCTGATATATTTTCAGAGGTAATGTAGATGACAGCTATAAGCAAAAAGAAAAATAGAATGTAACTAGGGATTACTGGCACTAAAGAGGAAAAAATTTTGGATTCAAAAGCATTTGATTGACTTTGGTGATATTACTAGATTGTGTTGGATGGGTATCATGTTCAGAAATGTCTCTACTCCGCTTTCTAAGCCTGTCTTGTTTCAGAAAGATCTTAAGTTTAGGCATGGATCCATTGAAGGCAATAGAGCACATTTAAAGTCTCTTAAACCCAAAAGCACTAGGAAGTGCTTACAGCCAGATAATAATCTATAAATTGCTCTGGTTAGATTCACATACATGGAGGGATGACACTCAGCTTAAATCTACCCAGTGCAAGCTTGGGTCTAGCAGGACTTAACAGCTCAGATTCAGTGGCATGACAATGTGGCTACAGTTCTTCCAGACCTTAGCTGGCTTTGGAAGCATTATAAGTGCAGGTGGCTGGTTAAGGAGCATGGACAGATCCAAACTACCTTTATGAAGGCAGATACTATGCCTCTGTCCTCATGTTTGTCTCCAGAGAGTCTGCCCATGAAATGTGGCATGTGGACTGTATGCTGAGCGTATGTTGTATGTACCACTGAATGTTGGACATTATTGCATGGTATTTTTCAGATAAAATTTTCTCCTCTTTCAGGGCACAAGATGGATGATGTTCACTTAGTAAGTTGCTATTTAGTATTTCATTTCCTCACTGTTAATGTGGTCTTATGCCTTTAGTGCACATTATGCAGGTATTTCTGTAAAGAGAATTATTTTCCTCACATGCTTCTCAGTAGAGTTTTGCAAACATACTGCATTTATTTTCAAAACAACTCTGTTTGATGACAGGGTATTATTACTCCATTTTACAAATGGATATGCGAAGCTTTGAGACATTAAGTTCTATGTTACTGGATAATTTTAGATGTGTAGTTCAAAGCATCTAAAACATTATTTCTGATTTTGCAGAATATTTGTTTTACATACCATTTAAAAGTGCAAAGCACAGCCCTAACTGCCAGAGCAACTGCAAATAGTCAGTGCTTTTACAGTCATATCTCAGGATATGAAGTTGGGTACCCTGAAAGTCACATGCTTAATGACCATTTTTTCTAAATGAGATTTAGGAGACTTTCCTACTGTCAACATCCCACCATTCCCCCAACCCCCAACCCCCCCCCCCCCAAAAAAAAAAAAAAAAAAAAAACCACCGTACAATTAGTAGATCATGGTATCAAATATTATGCATTCATAAGGAGGAGTTGAATAAGTATTATAAAGTCCTATTTGTGCTAGTAACTTTTCAGCGTGTGACTTATGTTCTTTTGAAGTAATTGTATCTATGTAATTTCTTTTTTTTTTCTTTTTTTGAAAACAAACAAACAAACCAACCGATAGATTAGAAATTAAAATGTTGTGGTGTACTCATGTACATTAGGCCTGCACAATTTTTGCATCACAGCTGGCTGGCTGCCTAGTAACAGCTTATAAAAGAACATGAGCACATGTGGCCAAAGTCATCTTTCAGGCCAGATCAAGCTTGCAAGCCACTAACAAAATGGACCTGATATAGCTCAACAGCAGAGATGGCATTTTAAGATATGCTGCAGAGAATTCTGTGTACCTTAGTTGAATGCTTGGTCGGAGCAGACAGTGGTCATATACATTATTATTTTGCCAGAAGGGTTGCTGACATTTTCTCAGTTATTATGGGACTCACTTTAGGAAAATGTGTTCTGGGAGAGTGTCTTACAAATGTTTCTGCTCACTCTGTGGAAGTTCAGTGCTTGTAATCTGTCCAGCTGTCGTCTTAGACTTAGCCTTTATTCCAAACATCTCACTCTTCTTGTTACAGTCTTTGTGTCCTTTCACAAGTCTTGGCCTTACCCTGGAGGCTGACACATCCAGTCTTTTCACTCAATTATTTCCATTCCTTCAACTCCTCCTAACCAAATTTCTGGTCTTGCCTGTACCAGTTGACTCCTCTTTTTCTATCTTCCCATTTAATTTTATTTTAATTTCTTGCGAATTTCCATTCATCTGCTCATTCACATTCCCTGTCCTCAGAAGTCCCATATTTTCTCCTTAGACTCTCGATCTCCTTTCTTAGAAGTCTTCAGTCTGGGGTAGATATTTGACATATGAAATCCCAACCCAAATGAAGCAGTTGTAGTCATAAGCAAAATAAAATGTGATTTTACACTGGGGATTGGAGGTAATCATTAATAATAGGCAGTGTTGCTAGGGCACCTTCTAAATTTACCATCCATAAAGAAGAAAGTTAGCCAGAGAAAGAACATCCATGGATCTTTTGTTTTTTTTTTTTAATTGGCAGTAACATTTTAGTGTAGTTAGTACAGAAGACCATGATTTATTTAATTCTGCGTGGTAGGATGAACAGATTCACAGAATGCATTAGTGCGTGAACTTTAGTGTTTATGAAAAACAATCTGATGTTTTTAGTAAAATGAAGGGAATACTGTAATCAAGTACTGTAGAAATAGTTTGAGAAATCATAAAATAATATAATTTATGAAAGTTTTCAAAAAATCATCCATAAGAGTGCATGAAAATCTGCAGATTAAAAACCTACTTTTTTAAGAAAAAAAAGGAATATTAAATGTACAGAAAAATATTCAGTTCCATGAGATTTACAGAGAAGAGTTAGGAGCAGCAAAAAAATGTTAAACATGATTTTCATGGCAAACAGGACTAGAAAGATGCCATGAAATGTGTTCAAAGGGTAGGAAAGGGAATACATGCACACATGCAGTCTAATCCTATTCCATGAGATATTTATGTGTGTGTTTATACACACACGTATATATATACAAAAGAAACATCTCTCAGTAAATGAAGTTAATTTTATTGATTTGTGTAGTTACTCTGGAAAGCAAATGTGAGAATCCTTTGTGGCATTAAGCATATTTTTCTGGAATCCACCATATATGCATGTTAAAGGTACTCAGTGTTACACTATTACCACTGTATATATGAGATGTTCCAAGTGGAGAAGTAGCTCCAATATATTGTACAATGAGTACTTAACCTTTATAAATCAGTCTTGACTGAGAACAGTACATTTTCAAAGTATTTAGCTGATATATAATGGGGGAAGACCTTGCAAAATTTCTTCAATAAAATACTCAAATTTTTGAGTATTTGATACTTAAGTACTTTTTTGTTATATTGCATGGGTGGTTTATTTTATTGAAGACATTATCTATTTTATTTGAAGAAAAATCTAATACATGTTTGGGACTTTGTGTTAAAGAAAGCTGTGAAGAACTGAAATCATCTGACAATATGGTTGATAGTTTTTGAAAGGAAAAATATTATACCAAAGATTATTTCCCATAAATTTAATATCATATTTTCCTGTAAGTTTACTCTGAATAATGAGAAAAAAAATTGTTAATTATCTAGAACCTGGACAGAAAACATTAATTATTCATGAATCACAATTTATGAAAAACTCACTTCCATTTAAAATACAATTATAAAATTGGATAATGAAGGGAATAGAGAATATGCAACATTTTTATTTTAAATACATAATTACATTTAAGTAAACCAAATGACACTGATTTTTAAAACCATAATTATGGAGAAAAAAACATTTGCTTGAATATAAATGATTTAATGGATTAAAGTTTTGCTAGATAACAGACTACAAAATTGGTGATAAAAACAGAATAAAAATAAAAAAGATAATAATAATAATAATAAAGATTCTAAACTTAGTAACTAGAAGGTTACTCTAACTGAAAAACAAAAAGGAAGGTGCATTTAAATGTGGCTTACTTCCAAGCTAACCTCAAGAAAGTCTGGTATGAAGGGTGTCATGTTCCTTCAACCTATTTGTTTGCTTTGAGCAGTGTCTTGAGATGAGTTGTCACTTGAGGAAATGCCAAAGTTTGATTCTGCTCAGTATATTCATTTTGGAGGAAGAAACCAAAGTTAAATTACTTAAATTGGCAGATGCTCAAAAATTTGAAAAGACTACAAAATACCTTATAGGACAGGATTGGACTAGCAACTAAAACCTTGATAATCTACAGAAATGGGTTGAAACCAATAAAATACTTTGATAATCAAATAATATTTATAAGAATATAAATAAAATGATAATAACAGAATATAGAAAGAATACTGAGTATGCAGAATTTGATATCAGGTACTTTAAATAGCCATTCTATACAGATACTTTTGTTCACACTACCAAAAGAACAGAGATCTCAAGTAAGCTCAGTGCACCTAAATTTTCTGGCAACATACAGTAATATTCCTAATCCCAAATAGTTTACAATACAATGACAAAGCAAACAAAAGTCATAGAAAGAAGTAACACTTCATCTCATTTTTTTTTCCAAAAAAGAGAGTGCCACAGCTGGGATTTCTTTTCACATTATTTTGTATGGGTGACTGGTTCTTGTTGTTTCACAGTCTGTGTAGAGATCCTCAGATGTCTGCATTTTGGTATTCAGTTCCTTTCAACTTTATCTCGTTTACTTTGTCTTATTATTTCTTCTTCTTCTTTTTCCAGCTCTTTTGTAGCAGTTGTTGCATCTTGGTATTTGTTTTCCTCCTTTTTGATGTCTCTAATAAAAATAGTGTTGGTGCCTGGGAGACATTCTGGTGCCTGGCTCATTTTTTGATGAAACACTCAGAGGAATTCATATCTGGCACTACCTGCAGGGAGATGGGGCAAAAGCTGTTATTTAGCTATGGAGCTGAAATTTGGTCTATACGAAAATATCAAGATCTGTTCTTGACATCTCAAACAATTAACATTTTTGACTCAAGTGGTGTATTAAGGCTAGCATATTATCACTATGAATGAGTTGTGATTTCTTTTCAATAATTTCTTAAATGATTTGAGGTAAAAGCAGATCCTCAGATTTCTGAAAGTTTTCTCTTGCCTGCTGATAAAATCTGTGCTAGTGTAACTTGATAAACTGACATGTTGCATCTATAGGTTTGCCATTTTGTTTTCAGAAGCTATATCAAACCTAATGGTAAAGTGAATTTCACTGCTACTATAGGCAGTACCTAAAATGTTTACTTATAATTTAAGCTTGACGTCTAAGTGCCTATATTTTGAAAATAGATCCTTAAATTTTTACTGGATCTGTGGTGATTGTCCTCTCTGTCCTTCACCACTCAAGATGTGGTTCGCAGTGAAGTTACAAACCCACCTTCAGCTGGAGGTGTTTGAGGCTGAATCTGAGAACTGAAAAGGTTCTATGAACCTCAAGAGGTATCAGTTTCACTTTCAGTAGATCACCAAGGCAACTGAAGCCAACAGGATTCTAAACACATATTCAGATAGTTGCACTAACATTCTGAGAAGAGTACTGCATTTAAACAGTTGAAACAGGCCCATTATGTATGAGTTTTTTGTTACATTATTCTATTTCAGTTGCATTAGATTATTTCCTATGAAGGTGTTCATGAACATGTTTAGTGAAGTGCATGACTGAAAATTCATGGAAAGCGTAATAGACGGTGAATTGGAAATGACAAGGAGCAATGTCAGTGAAACATCATGCAGTTGACTGATACCAGATTAATCAAATCCATTAAGGCTTAATTTAAACAGATCTAGCATCATCCATCTCCCAAAGTCTTCCACACACATAGTTTGCCTTCTAAAGTGATTTTGTGATAGCTGTCCTCAAAATAAAACATAGCTCTCATTCTTTGTCAGGCTTAACATTGAAAAAAGTCAGAAGACAGTTTGAAATTGTCGTTAATTTCTGACTTATAAATAGATAAACTTTATATATATATATAAATATATATATATATTTTTTTTTTGTTTAGAAATGAGTCCTAATAAGTTCTGAGTAGTTCCTATAAGGATAGTAATTATTGTTAATGTTTGTCTTCTAGTTTGTTATTAATACAATATTATACCAAGTCTTATTATCAAGTTATTCTCTATTTATCTTGATCTTTTACTCTAACAACATGCTTTTAATGGCAGTTTTCAATTGAACTTCAATATTAGTCAGTCATCAAGAAGAAAATGTAAGACTTACTATCCATTAATTTGAGCATACATTAAAAATGTATTAGTTGATTGTCAATTGCAGAATTCAAGATAAACTAGGAAAGCAAGAATTTAAATCTGAACAAATTTCAGATTTCTGTAGGCATCCAAGTTCATAGAACTCAAAGTTCTGGAAAATGGAAGCTTCTATCAAAAATGATTTATCATGGGGAGAAATAAAGTGGGAGGAAGAGAATAAAGGTAAAAAGTATAAAAACACTCAAGTATCTTCCTTGAAATTGTAGATGTTTTTCAGGAACCAGTGTGAGACAATAAAATCAGGAAGGGTGTGTTCAGTGAGAGTGAAAGTGTGTGTATGTGTGTGTGGCTAAGTGAGTATCTTACTTGGCAGTGGTTTACCCTGTCTTTGGCAAATCATTTTAATTTAGAAAGAAAACATTTTCCCAAGGCTATTAAATTTAGAACGGAATTGTATGGACAGCTGGCTTCAGGATAATTGGTAAATTTGAACTCTGACAGACCAGGCTGACAGCAATGAGAGTATCTGTTGCTTTAACCCTTTAATCCCCAAGACAAGTGTCTTTGTCCTTAGAACTCTAAATTAACACAGCTCCCATACCTTTTCCCAGCTTCCTCTCACATGCTATAAGACATAGGTCATATGTATAAGACAGCACAGTCTTGTTCTTCTCTTAAGCTTCTTTCCTTCTGAGAGATGCTTACTGCTTCTCTAATTGCTCTTCTTGGAAGAAATCTACACAGAAAAAGAAAGTTCACCTTCATTCAATTTTTTCTACTCGCTTGGTATGTAGTAGACCTCCTTAATGATGAAGTATTCTGGATTCTTTGGCTGTTATACTCTCTTACCTTCTGAGATGGTCCTGAGAAATGCTCATCCTTTTGACTTTCCTGCAAGGATGACCAGCAGTAAGAGAACCTGGAATTAGTTAGTTTTTGGGTCTTGAACAATTTTAGATCCTATGGAGTTAAGGACAACATTTATTTTATCCTTTTTGATATGTTGTAATCTACCACTCGTAAATACAAGAAATGGGTTAGTCATGAAGATATAGTGCGTTTCAGAAAATCTTCTGACGGTTACTATAGGCAAAACTGAGATGGTCTAATTTTCCTTTGGTGAGATTCCTTACACATTTTATAAAGGGGAAAAAAAAAAACAAACACACCAACTCCCTGGTTTCAAATGACTGAGTATATTTATTCTATCAGGTGAAATTTTATGTTTTTCAGTCTGTGCCCATTGCCTCTTGTCTTGTCATGGGGTACCACTGAGAGCCTGTCTTCTTTACAGCTCCCCTCCCCCCCGATATTTCTTGGCAAGATCCTCCCTAAGCTTTCTCCAGTCTAAATGATCCCAGCTCTCTCAGTCTCTACTCTTAGGAAAGATGCTTCAGTCTCTTAGTTTTGGAAGTCAAACAAATAATATGTTTATCTCAGTAGTAATTGTAAGTAACTATGCTGATGATTTGGACTAGGATTTGTAAAATCTTGTTGTTTTAATTTCTCTTATCCTGAAAATGTAGCTTTATTTAAAGATTTTTTTTCCCTTCACATAGAAAGAATTATCAGGAAAACATTATTTTATGTAAGTACTAAACAGCTATAGCTTATCCTCATTTTATATTTTCATCAAGTACAAAAAGAAAACAACAACAAAAAAAACCATAACAGAACCTATAAAAGTAGAAAGAAATATTGTTAGAAGGACTGTTGTATGGGGAATTGTTGTTCTTGTATTGCCTGAATTATTGACAAAGCAACTTCGCTCATTCAACTTCAAAATATTTTATGTATAATTTATATATAATAGGATAGTACCAGATGTTGTAGTAAAAAGTAATTTTGTATTGCTGTCTTTACAATGCTGAAATATTGATGACAATTTCTATAGTAACTTTGTTGTCTTTTTTATAGTTTTTATTCATTTAAAGCTTATGTTGAGTTCAGTGTAGTGAGACTTTAAGTGGGTGCTTTTATGCAGATAAAATCCACAAATTTTCTTTTGGAGAATATGAAACTTTTTCCCTCAGAAATATTAAAAATATGAATTATACTTGATATTTCTCAGTATCTAGGTATGGAAATGATTTCCAAAAAAGGATATTTGCCTTAGGAAGAAGTGAATAATCATACTATATACATATATCTCCTACTTACAAAATCTTCCACAGCACGTAGCATTTAGAAAATTATCCTGTGTTTGTAGATGTGTGTCTTTGCTTATAGCAATAACTATCTCTAAAATATTTTAAATTTAAAATAAGGTTATGTTATGCAGTGTGTGAGGAGATAGTAGTAGTTTCTAACTGTGGATTGTATGCGTATGGATTATTGTTCATTTATATTTTAATTGAGGTCCGTGAGTTGGAGTCTAAGTTTAGGATTATATATTTCTTTTATTTCACAGTGAACCACATCACTATAAAGTGTAAACAAAGATTAACAAAAGAATATGACTTCTGTATTATAACTAACTTTAGTTATTATTATCTGTAATCTTGTGATTGACAGATACTCTGCGCAATTGAGTAGGACCACTACAATTTTTTTCTCTTCTTTCCCTTCCCTTCTTCTGTATCAATATTCTTCTCATTATCATCCTTTTTCTTCTTCTTTTCTCATTACACAAACAACACCCAAGCCAATCTAGAAGGGCTTGACGTATATTGTTTTCTCATTCCTCAAGCACTTGAAAATTTTATTGTTCCTAAATGTTGCTCCATGCTTGACTTCTGCACACATAAGTTTGTGCAGCTGAAACCAGAACTCTTCAACCAGCTGTGTCTGTAATTCACAACAGCCACTATGTACATGCATAAAGAAGATGGTACAGCCAATTAACAAATCTTCAGGTCCTTTTCATGCCAGTAATTACAAGATTGAACTCATAGGAGCTCAATTCACATACTTTAAATTTCTGATTTACTTATTTTTGTTGTTTTGTCAAGCAAAACAATGTTTGACATTTATTTTCTAGTTGATTTTTAATACACAATACATTGCAGATATCTTTTTATAGGTATTTTAGCTTATGACCATTATGTACTTATTAGGGCTTCAAGTCATCAGAAGAGAAGGGAGAACTGTAAAAGCTTCAGCCCTTTCTGTCTACTAGATCACTTTCTTTGGAACCAAGTAGTGACACTTCTGTGAAATCTTCACAGCCAGGGAAGAATCACAGAATCACAGAATCGTCTAGGTTGGAAGAGACCTCCAAGATCACCTAGTCCAACCTCTGACCTAACACTAACAAGTCCTCCACTAAACCATATCACTAAGCTCAACATCTAAACATCTTTTAAAGACCTCCAGGGATGGTGACTCAACCACCTCCCTGGGCAGTCCATTCCAATGCCTAACGACCCTTTCGGTAAAGAATTTTTTCCTAATATCTAATCTAAACCTCCCATGGCGCAACTTTAGCCCATTCCCCCTCGTCCTGTCACCAGGCACGTGGGAGAATAGACCAACCCCCACCTCTCTACAGCCTCCTTTAAAGTACCTGTAGAGAGAGATAAGGTTGCCCCTGAGCCTCCTCTTCTGCAGGCTGAACAGTCCCAGCTCCCTCAGCCGCTCCTCATAAGACTTGTTCTCCAGACCCCTCACCAGCTTCGTTGCCCTTCTGTGGACCCTCTCGAACACCTCCATGTCCTTCTTGTAGCGAGGGGCCCAAAATTGAACACAGTACTCAAGGTGCGGCCTCACCAGAGCCGAGTACGGGGGCAATCACTTCCCTAGACCTGCTGGCCACACTGCTGCTTATACAAGCCGGGATGCTGTTGGCCTTCTTGGCCACCTGAGCACACTGCTGGCTCATATTCAGCTGACTATCAACCAATACTCCCAGGTCCTTCTCTGCCAGGCAGCTTTCCAACCATTCATCTCCCAGCCTGTAGCTCTGCTTGGGGTTGTTGTGCCCCAGGTGCAGGACCCGGCACTTGGCCTTGTTGTACTTCATACAGTTGGCCTCAGCCCATCGGTCCAGCCTATCCAGATCCTCCTGCAGAGCCTTCCTACCCTCGAGCAGATTGACACACGCACTTAGCTTGGTGTCATCTGCAAACTTACTGAGGGTGCACTCGATCCCCTCATCCAGATCATCGATAAAGATATTAAAGAGGACTGACCACAGTACTGAGCCCTGGGGGACACCACTAGTGACCAGCCTCCAACTGGATTTGACTCCGTTCACCACAACTCTTTGGGCCCGGCCATCCAGCCAGTTTTTAACCCAATGAAGCGTACGCCAGTCCAAGCCATGAGCAGCCAGTTTCTTGAGGAGAATGCTGTGGGAAATGGTGTCAAAAGCCTTACTGAAATCAAGGTAGACCACATCCACAGCCTTTCCCTCATCCACTAAGCGTGTCACTTTGTCATAGAAGGAGTTCAGGTTCATCAAGCAGGACCTGCCTTTCATAAACCCATGCTGACTGGGCCTGATCGCCTGGTTGCCCTCTAAGTGCCGTGTGATGACACTCAAGATAATCTGCTCCATGAGCTTCCCTGGCACTGAGGTCAAACTAACAGGCCTATAGTTCCCCGGGTCTACCCTCCGGCCCTTCTTGTAGATGGGCGTCACGTTTGCTAGCCGCCAGTCGACTGGGGCCTCCCCTGATAGCCAGGACTGCCGATAAATGATGGAAAGCGGCTTGGCCAGCTCCTACGCCAGTTCTCTCAGTACCCTCGGGTGGATCCCATCTGGTCCCATCAACTTGTGTACATCCAAGTGCTGTAGCAGGTTGCCAACCATTTCCTCGTGGATTATGAGGGCCACATCCTGCTCCCCATCCCCTTCCACCAGCTTAGGGTACTGGGTACCCTGGTTTTGCCGCTAAAGACTGAGGCAAAGAAGGCATTAAGCACCCCAGCCTTTTCCTCATCTCTTGTAACTAAGTTTCCCCCCACATCCAGTAAAGGATGGAGATTCTCCTTAGTCCTCCTTTTTGTGTTGATGTATTTATAAAAACATTTTTTGTTATCTTTAACAGCAGTAGCCAGATTGAGCTCCAGATAAGTTTTGGCCTTTCTAATTTTGTCCCTGCACAGCCTTGCAACACCCTTATAGTCCTCCTGAGTGGCCTGCCCTCTTTTCCAAAGATTATAAACCCTCTTTTTTCTCCTAAGCTCAAGCCATAATTCTCTGTTCAGCCAGGCCAGTCTTCTTCCGCGCTGGCTCATCTTTGGGCATGTGGGGACAGACCGCTCCTGAGCCATTAAGATTTCCTTCTTGAAGAGTGCCCAGCCTTCCTGGACTCCTCTGCCCTTCAGAACCACCTCCCAAGGGACTCTGCCAACCAGTGTCCTGAACAGCTCAAAGTCAGCCCTCCGGAAGTCCAAGACAGCAGTTTTACTGATCCCCTTCCTGACTTCGCCAAGAATAGAGAACTCTACCATTTCGTGGTCATTCTGCCCAAGACAGCTCCCGAAGAAATCAAGAGTCTTTAGGAATGTATTTCCAATGTGCATTGTGGTCAGGACAGTGATTTCATCTTTTATCAGATACTTTGAGTTGTTCCAGCATGCAGAGGATACTGGAGAAATGTGTTAAGAATCCTGGACTTAAAATAGTCTTAGTGCCAAGGCTGATAGTGTTGTCACAGCTGTGCCCAAAAAAGAGGTACTTCCATTTTCTAGTTATTGATGCCAGAAAATTTAACATTGAAGTTTTTCATGGAATTATAAGATTAAATATCCAATCCCCTAGGTTAAATGTACCATGAACGATGACTTGCCTCATTAATTACAAAGTCTACCACCTAAAGACTATCAGCACAAGGAAAATGCCATATTAAGCAGATCTCAGATCTCTGTAGCATTGCTTTTTAGTGCATGTGGTCAGGATTCTGTGTCACCTCCTCAGGAAAATATTGTTCTGTACTGTTCTGTGCTACAGACTTGGCTACTTGAAGAAGCACACTGGAGAATATGATTTCCATGTTGTTCTGCGCAGACAAACTGCTAACAACATTTGAAGCACAAAATACTGCTATATGTCTAATACACTATGAGAGTGCTACACTTTTTTTTTTTTTTTCTAGAAACAGGGAGAAATAATAATATAATTCACTTTTAATTCATTGAAGTTATGTTTAGAATAAGGTGCCTCTACTTTTGTTGCATTTACATATGTGTGTCATACTGGACATCACTGGCACTAGCTAAAACATCCACTTACTTCTCTCCTTCCAACCCCATTATTGCACAGAACCATTCCAATTTTCTTATAGCTTTGAACAAAAGTGGCCAAGAAATCAATTCCTTTTTTTTTTTTTTTTTTAATAGGATACCAGCTACTTTCGAGTTCGAAGGGAAGCAGAGATCTACTTTGAACTTAGAGAAGAATTCAAATGATAAAATACAATGCTATTTTATGTTTATATCATCAGGAGTTGTTTGTATCTCTTGGTTTGTAAAAGTCTTCTTTCCATAGTGTTATTTATCTGTCTGGGAATTATCTTCTATTTACAGCTGGTCACTATCGCTTCCAATATAGGATCCTGCAGTTTGGATTTTCCATGGCTCCAAGTGTCCTCGGGACAGTTTCCATTATTTGGTAGACTAGAATGCCTTTTTATCCTCACCATATTTGGGTATAGAAAAGTAGCTTTCTTGAACAGGTATTAAGTTTTCATTTTCATCTCCTCTACTTTGTTGGACAAGAGTTTCTATGCAGAAATATCACTTCCAACAGCTCTTCAAACATCTGTCAGGTTGTGTGGGACCACCTGGTGTCATTTACTTTAATGACCTTTCCTCACGGAATCCACTAACATTATAAACTTGATTCTTGGTTGCTTATTGAACAGAAAAGCACTTTAAGACTATTTAGACTGTAATTTTGCCTGCAAATTTTAAATTTTCCATAATAATGGACCATCCCATTCAGTGGTTCTAGAAGGATGCTCTTTTATTCCAACTTCTTGCATATGCCTTTTTCCTCCCCTGGAGATACCAGTAAGCCTTGGTGCAAAGAATCACTGGCCTTCATGGTAGACTCCTCTCAGTGAAAATATGCCATTCAAAGTAAATGTCATATATTTCTTTACCAAATCAAAAGATACCAGAGATTACATGTGGCACAGCCACAATGAGATATGTAAACAAAGATAGGAAATTCTTTCTTCTGTATTAGAAACTGGTTAATCTTTCAGACTGGTGCATTTAATGTAAGATTTGCCATATGAATTCCAAAAAGCTCTGTATACACTATCCAACAATTTGACCTATTTTAGGCTTGTGAAATATAAGTGGGTGGTTTAAGACAACTTACTAAAATTTAATTTTATGATCTGATCCTTTCAGAATCTTATCTTTTTGTCTCAGAGATAATAGAAGGCATCCCCTGTCCTGTTTCAAGTGTAGTCATACCCTGGAATCTCTTTTATTTGTCCGTCCTCTGTCCTCTGATTAAATTTCCTGGTGTATACCCTCCTTTCATTTCCCTTTTTTTTTTTTTTTTTTTTTTTAGAGATTCTAAAAGGAAGTATGACAGTCTGGTACTATGGAAATACCTAGTTCCAGGACGTCCTTCATCATAGGTGTAGGTGTCCAACTCTCACTTTCATCCTAGACTTGTTCTCACAAGGCGCAGACGTGTTCTTCTTTCTGGAGAGACCATTTAATTAGTTATATGAAATACTATTCCTGATAAGTAGGCCAAATTTCCAACACACAACTAGGTCTCTCTCACCTAAGAAGGCTTCTTTCTCTTTGATTTGTGAAGAAGTGAGAAATCTGTCAATTTAGTAAAGGCTTTGGCTGGCCTTCATTTCAACTCTTTACCTCCTGGTGGGAGGAATTCTCTTCTCCCACCCAGTCACTTCTAGGTTCCTTCCATACTATTTGGTTGTGAGTTTTTTCCAAGAGCTCCTGTTCCTCTATAGAAACTACATTTGTGTGTTTTTCGCGTGGGAATTTTTCAGGTCTGTGCCCAGCTTGTCATTTCAGAACCAGTTTTTTTAAAAACTTTTTTTTTTTTTTTTAAATTATTTTAAATATTCTTTCTACTAAGAGGCTGAGGAGACACATGATGCTATAGCTATTAATCTTTTATTGGAATAAGACCACTCTCTGAGTCCATTGTGGATTCCTTTCTTAGCTTGAGACCAGAGAACTAGTCTGCTAGACCACTTTGCAGATAAACTGTTCAATTGTGGACGTACTGCTTGAGTTTTGATCAATATGAGTATGCATGTGAAGAAGGACAAAAAGAAGTTACTTCGGGATATTCACATACACAAAAACTTTCCTCACTCTTACCCTTTATCCCAGAGTATGGCAAAGGGCTGAAAAAGAGGGTGGAGTAGGTTTACCATTTGTCCCTTTCTGTGCCATCTGCTGGAGGCTCAAGCACATAAAGCAGAAACATGAACAGCAGAGCGATGTTCATCCAGCCTATCTGGACCCAAACCCAGACGATATTGCTGTTCTATCCTCTAAGCTGAGAAGTGCTGTTGTTAGGAGACTGGTTTCTGACAAATTTATGACAGGAATGTGAGGCAACAACTTAAACCTGCCAAGGAACATTTCTGGGTACTGGCATGTGCCATGTGGCCTTCTCCCAAAGAGTGAGTTACCAGACACAGCTACGAATTAGTATGTGCCTGATAGACAGTTTGGATGCAGCTATCTTGTTTGGAAGGTTTGAATAATATAGGTGTGGAGCATTCTATGCCAATATAATCTCAATGCCAGTGAATGATCCCAAACAGGTTTAATTTACTGAGTTCCTAGATGGTTCAGACTGGAAGTGGCAAGGGAACTGACATAGCCTTCACAGTATGGCAGAATGGAGGGTCCTAACCTGTATATAACCCATGGTGTAACTTCTGGAAGCTAGGCAGATGCAGATGGTTTTGATGATGCAGATTGTACTTCAAACTCAACAGTACATAAGCATTCTAGATCTCAAATTGCCCACTGCCATTTTATAAATCAAAATACTCAATGAGAACTACACCAGTTCTGCTTATTTTACATGGAGGACAAGTAAACAAAACTCCACTACCTCAACACGATTGTCCAGAAAATTTGTTAAATTTCAGATGGCTCAGAGTGACTGGGAAGTACATGAAAACCTATCAGAGAAGTAGTTTCTGTTTGCAAACTTAAAGAGACAGTCTAGTATCTTTTTAACTTTAGGCAAAGGTTTTATAACCAGGGTGTTATCAAAACTGAAGCTGTAAATTTCATCTTGACATTTAAAATAAGCCTCCAAAGACATTCTCAAATGATTTCATGTCCCAAATTTGTTACTAATTTTTTGTCTCCTAGGTGGCAGAACTATATGGTGTACTAGGTTAAAATTCATATTTCACTTTAATGAGAATCTATTGCTACACTGGCTATTGAACTGCTAATATTTTCTGTTTTTCAGAAAGGTAAGAAGTTTTGTTTCTGTTTTTGTTTGGTGCAGATTTAAAATTTCTACAATCTTAAACTGCTCAGGACTGCATCCTGTTATGTTTTTGTTTTCAAGGAGAAAGCAATGTTTCAACTTTGACTACTCTCTTACTTAAAACTTTTTACAGATTGTCTGTCCATACAGAGCCAGGAACTGGCATGATCAAAAACTGTGGAATTATTCTGATCATGGCTGGTAATTCTTTTTGCTAGTAAAGTATCCCCAGTTAATTCAGTGTCTCAGTTATAAACATTAACGTTGTATCACTATGGGACAATCTTTTTATCAGTGCAGGTATTTCATATAAATCTGGGATGAGCTGTTGTGCCTTTTGAGGTGCCAAACACCTTCAAATCACTTTGCGTTCTTTTCAGTTGACTTCTTGAAAATACAAAAGAGATGAACCAGCTAATCAGTAGGTGATTAAACATTTACTTTTTACTTGCTACAGCACCCCACACTAGAATAGAGTTGTTCGTAGCTCGAGCTCTGTCAGACACACCTGTATGAGGTTCTCTGCCTGGATAGTGGGGCCAACAAAGACCAGCCAAGAACCAGTCACACCTTACACGAGCATACACAGTTCAAGGATTGAATCTCTTTTTCTATAGTTCTTCTTGGGTGCTGGGTATCCGGCTACTCAGGAAAGCTGATCTAAAAAAAGTCCAGATTCAATTTAATAGCCTCTTCTGGGTGGAGCCTCCACCAGGTTATAAATTGCTTTCTGCTAGAATAAATAAATAAATAAATAAATAATTTTTTCTGATATGACTCCAAATATAGAAAAAACCTCCCTCTTACTACTACCCCAAATCAGATTGTGTGCCCTCTGGTGAAACAATTATTTCTTGTTTTAAAAGATTATGCTGTCAAGATTGAACTTGCAGTCAAATCTGCCTGTTGAAAGAGCTCTTAAAATGAGATGTAGACAGGATCTTTTTGTTCCCCAGATTAAAGATAATAAAAACTTAATGTAAATTCAACAGGGACTTCTTTTTTTTTTTTTTTTTTTTTTCTTTTTTTTTTCTTTTCAGGGGATTTTGGATCTGGATTCTCTCAAAAGTTACTATTAAGTAGCTTCCAGAGAGTCTGGCCCATACATCTGTCATGGGCCTTCCATCATTCTCTAAAAATTTAAACCTTTCTAGTGATTACAAAAACAAGGAACCCTTTCTCTGAGCAAATGATTTATGTTTAATGAACTTTAACATAAAACAACAAAATAACTATGATTTATACATATAATAAAGAAAAAAAAGACAAAATCTGCCACCTCCGAAATCCATATTTTTTTGTGTGTATCACTTCCCCTTTTTATATTGTATGCCAATCTATTCTTATATGTAATGGTTACTTAAGTACCTCTTTAGTCATGGATTGTTCATTTTTTGTTGTATTATTATAAAGAGCTAGGAACACTATTGGTATTAAATACAACTGAACAATTGATAGTATTTTTTTCATGAGTCCTGCATGTATCATGTTGCTAATAGTAGTGTATAGGGAGAGTTCAGATGAATTATTTTGCATAGTCTTTCACTGTGGAACTGGGTTCTCTTCTCCAATGTTTCTCCAAACCTGTTGTACTGGGAGAAATATTTGCATGCAAATTTGGGTTCTCCAAATATCTCTCACAAATGAGTAAGTTCAGAAAGAGCATTAATTTATTTCTGTAACGCTTTTTACATGAAGGTATCTGCCAAAAGAGATTTTTTGGAGTATCCTATCAGTTCTATTTTAAGGAGAAGAAAGTTATTTGGTTAACATTCTCTAAGTAGTTTTCCCCAAATTTCGCATTTGCATTTTAGGATTGCTGATAAGTTTATGATCTGAAGTTGCAACTGAACAGAGCACTTAGAATACTTAGTGTAGGTAGCTGTTTTGTTTTCTGGAAAGCATGCTTCAGTTGAACTATTTGAGGTACAAAGAATGTTTAGCTTATTTGTTAGTATTTCATTGTTTTTGTAGAACTCAAAAGCCTAGTGTTCACTTTAGATACGTTGAGATTTTTTTTTTCTCTTTTAGGTTATTTGATGCTCTACATCAGTGAGGTCTTCCTTTATAGTAGAAGCTTCTGAGTCATTTAAACCTCTTAGACTTGGATTTAATTTCTGCATTCAATAAGGTTTTTTACAGAAACAATAGAAACAATGTTTTTATATTTTTATATTTTTTATATTTTCATAGAAATAATAGATATAATAACATTGAATGGATTTGAATAGGGAATTCTAATATAAATAGACTTAGATTTACTGAATATTTTTTCAGTAATTATATTTTGCCTTCTAAGCTATGTATCATAAATGATTTTGTTCAATAAAAGACATTATGTAGGCTGAATTTATTTTTTCTGACTAATCCAAGTGATTATTAGTACATCCTATAAAATATTTTATTGGTGACATGATGGATATTGACCTTTGATTATTTCAGTAACAGTGTTCATGACATTTTAAAGTGGTGACATTCTTGTTAGATACCCAAAAGCTTTGGAAGTTCTTTAAAATATGAAAAGTTGTGAAACTTTAGCCTTTTTAGTTAAAGTATGTTATTTGTCTTTATGAAAGTAGTAATTTTGTGCTGATAAAGTAATTCTAATCATGATCATAGTAATGCTTTGGATGCTCCTGAGGTAATTCTGACCTCTGTTGGCAAAGCAGAGCAAATGAAATGCGTGCTCTGTAACACACATCTGTTTTGATACTGTTTATTTCAGACATGATTAATTCTATGTTTTTCTTATTGGAAAGCTCCTTTGTTTTCTTTTTCTTTTTTCTTTCTTTTTTCCTCCAACCATTCTGATTAGATTGAGCATAGGGTAGAGGATTTATGCCCAAATTGTTCCAAATGAATAAAATTTTCTGTTTTAGTATTTTATTTTTGTCCCAGAAAACATATCCCAGTGTCTTTCTTATCTGTATTTTCTATATTATGCCAATGACATTTGACATTATAATAGCCCTATGTGTTAAAGATCGGATGTCACAAAGACTCCATTTTAGGTTATGCAACAACCATTCTGGAATAGAATGTTTAAGCCTCTTATAAAACATGATCAGCGGATTGGCTTTGCTCGGTTGTACATATTGCAATAGCTAATTTCACACTAATCAACCTTATTTAATATGTTAATCCACTTAAAAGAAATAAAGAAAATGAATATTAGATTGATGTAATCTAAACAGGTGCTAGTTTTTTTGCTCTGCATAACATCATTTCTCATTTGCGCAATCTATCGTTTCTAACTTATTTTTTTTTCATATTTATTTTTCAGATGTCTTTCCTAGTTTTTGTTTTTGATAACAAAATTGATATTACACTGATGGAAAGAGAGAGTGTTAGCACTTTAAAGAGGCTAGGTAACATACAGATAAACTGTGTTAACATTCTAGAGAAGACATTAAGTGCACCTCTGTTTTGAAACTATGCTACTCTAGAGAACAGACTTGAATTGTTTAATATTTTATGTTATGGATAAGAAGGGTTTTTATGACTATTTTGAATTCCTTTTTACTGAGGTTCCTTTCAATTACTTTATATCTTGCAAAGACATACTGTTGTAGGCATCAGATAGTCTCCATCTTGCTCACTGTCTGTTTAGGGCTAAAGAGTCTTGAGTAATTGAGGAAGTACACTACCAGAAAGCACAAGTGTTATCTATATGTTGTCTGTATGTTATAGACTCTTGATAGAATTTAACAGCCTTAATATCACAGTGTTTGTATTTTGGAATTTAGTTGCTGAAGCTGCACTCTTTTACTGTTCTGAGTTTAGCTTAATTTTTTGTTAGGTTGTCGGAAAGAGTTGGATATTGTTGCTGCTGTTATGGCATGAAGATATGAAAGCTTTGAACTGAGAAAATGGCAAACTGCCTGGAGAGTTGAGCTAATACCACGTGGATATAAACAGAAAAACGTGAGATGATTAGGCATGTTACATCCTTATATGTCACAATAGCTATTGATGGATTTCACTGATGCAGAGATTAAGACTCTACTATATATAGGGTGATTTGTGAATCTCTTTTGCAAATCTCAGCGTAAACTGAAAATGAGGTATAGAATGGCCTTTTAGAATCTAGGGGGAAAAGGAATCTTATTTTTTTTTCCTGTTGTTTGGTGGAATTACTCTATGTTTGAGGAAAAACAGATTGGAAAGGCAACATACTAAAGGCATACCAGATAGAGAGTTCTGTTCTGTGTGTCCTAGAGCCAGAACAAAGAATCTAATCCCAGGTTGGCTTCTAGGATGAACAACGCTTAATTCTGGAATGAGGTCATGATTCTAAGAGCATCCATAACTCAAAAAATGTTGAAATATATAGTTAGATTTCCCGATGCTCCTTCAAGTGTCAAAAATTCAGGAATTTTTATTACATATGACCAAGTGGCAGTAACTGTTCCAAGAAGCATAATTAATCATTTAGATTTTTAAAAATCTGCTTTTATAGCAAATATTGACTTTGCCTGTCCATGATAAGAATAAGTTTAAAGTTGCAAACTCCATGAATCTATGATGAATGTGAATACTATGTTGGCCATCCAAAAATGTATTCTGGAAAAGCTCTCTATAGCTCTTCTTCCTGAAAGCTCACAGACATTTGAATGAAGAAAAAAGAAAAGTTAAAGGAATATATCTTCTAACAAAATATGTCATCATATCTGTGTTCTTGAGAGAAAGAGAAATGTGACTTTGTTTCAGTTTGTTTCTGCTTTGAGAAATATTATGCTGATGTGGGTATTTTAGATCTCAATTCCTTTTCACAAAAGAAAAAATTTGGAGTGGTCTGTCTCAGAACACATTCAGTTTTTCCAAAGAAAATACTGGTAGTATGTACTACATTTCAGTGTTCATAGATGTATTCATGTAAGTATATCTTACAATCATGAGATATGCAGGGGCTTTTAAAACCTTTCAGAAGATCCATTTCCATTGCTGTGGTTACAGAAAGAAAATAATTGTTTATATAATTTCACTAAGGAGCAGTTGTCTGGGAAGAGTTTTTACTTCTAATTGGAGTTCAATATATGTGTAAATATATACTGAAAAATATACAGTCAAGTATGTCTTATTGCTTTTCTCTCTCTATTGTATAGGCTAATATTACCTGATACAGCGGAGCCCTTGTTGATCTTGACAAATGTAGAGATCTTACACAAAGCCTATAGGTCTGATTCATAACAAACATGTAGAACTCTTCTAACTTGTATATGTAGGGAGCCCAAATCCATGAAACATAGCATGTGGAGTTTCTCTCCATGGGAGCAGCTAATCTGATGCACTGATCTTCAGCATTAGCTGTATGGCATCCCTGCAGATTGCTCAGATCGCATAAGAGCATACCTGAAGATATCATCAACAACAATTTAAAAACATGGCTCAGATTGCTTAAACATCAATGATTCCACTTATTAAAGGTATTGCCTGCTGATCTAGCTTTGGAGTAGGTATTTTCATAATTTAGTTAATAGCTGTTCCCACAGTGTTCTTGTGCAGGATGATGCAGAATGAGAGTTAACATTTTTTCCTATCTGGATAAGTGGATTCTTAAGGACAGAACTCTGGAATGGATCCAAGGATCTGTCTGACTCATCAATGCCAAGCTGGAGATACCAAGGTTCGCTATGAACTAAGCAAAACCCCAGTTTGTCCCTGTAGACAACTGGAATACAGAGGAACCCTGCTGTCATAACTGATGAAAGCTTTCTCCCTTTCAACAACTCAAGGCAAATTGGTCTTGACTGTTAGGATAAGGCAAAGCTTACGAACATTAGTCAGGAACATATTGCTCTCTGAATATAGCCACAGTATTATGCAGTATATCCAGGCAGTGTACTTCGAGATGAATATTCCATAAAGAATGATGAAGCCTTGCTGGTTAGAAAAAGGTCAAATGCAAAGCAACCTCATATATGACAGATTCCTTTAATAAAGAATGACTAATTTGTCGACTGTTCCTTTGCATGACATCATCAAAAAGACAAAGTGTTTCTCCTTTATAAAAAATCAGATAATATGCAAAAAGATAACGGTTACACTGATACAACTATTAACTCTATCAAAATAACATAACATACCTTTAAATGAAACTGATTACCAATTCAAGTAAACTGAATTCCAGTTCAGTGAAGCTAGGCTGTGTGAATTTTGTTTGGGTTTAGTACTGCATGAACTACTCTAGTGGAAGACTGAGTACTCGTCAACATTTTTTATTTTTCTTCCAGCTAGACTCTTTACCAAACAAAGTGTGTGTCAATATGCATGTATGTACACACACACACAGGCTGCCTGATCTGCAGACTCCCAGAACGCATTTCCTAGTGGCCGAAGTCTGCTATGCACCTACTTTTTGGCTAAGTAGTTTGACCTTTGCTAGCAATCACACAATCCTGCACACATGAACTCCCTACAGTTGCAAGCTCTGTGGATGCATGGGCCTTCAGACCTATGGTCCCATTCAACTTGCTGACTCCCAGACACGTGGGTCCTTCAACCATGCAACTGTGTCTGACCCAGTTGCTGGCAGCTGGACTTTCATACGCACACAGGCACAGAATAGAGTCCCTCATCCAGGAAAACAGGAATGGAATTTAATAAGGTTGGGTGCAGGACATGGCCAGACAATTGTACTGACCAGACAACTATCTACGTGTGACTGGCCCTTTTTATTCCCTTATCACTCTATTTTCCTACACTTGTTCCTCCCCAAATCACCTAAATCCATCCATTTCCATGCCTTTGGTTCCTCCCCAAACAATCCCATAGGACATATTGTGCAATCCCATAATGTGTCCCTACTCCTGGGCAGTAACTGCCCTTAGTCTGAAAGTTGCTCCAGCATGGCCTTATCTTGATGGCTATCACCCCTGGACAATGGGGGTAGACTCTTGCAGGACAGCCCTGGGAGAGGCCCCAACAGGCTATCACTTACTCTGAGTCCATAATTTGGGTTCTTACCTGCCATTGTGCCTCTGTGCTTTGCTGGCTCAGTCAGCAAAGTCATGGCCTGATGGCTCTCCTGTGATGAGCTTGGGAGTAGGTGGAGTGGGGTATTATTTGGCGTCCCTCACCTGACACAGTCTCTGTGTTCCTTTGCGGATGTGCAGATGAGCTTTTTATCATTAACACTCACATGTATGATACTTTGTATAATTACTGTCATCTATCACAGTACTGTGCTGGCCTCTTCTTTGGCCAATCTGTATGTCCTCATATGCAGGTTCTACAATGTCTTGCCTAAGAAGATCCTTTACAGTTGCTCGTTAGGTCCTAACTGTGTCAAAATATGCTTTTATAAGACCATATCTACTTCCCTCAATTGTAATTCTTCTGTTGCCCTAAGATTATTCAAATGATAAAGCACGGCAGTGTCACACTGACTGTCCAAGACTCATGGCTAAGGGTATTTTGGATGTTGAGGACTTTTGTGTCTCTTTGTATGTGTCTGGGATTCTGCCTCTCCTCAGGCACACACACTTTTGTCATTTATAATTGGCCTTCTCTCAGCTCATTCCATGGGAGAAAGTGTGGATGGCCAATGGGATTCCTGACTGTACTAGCCTTGTACCAATCAGAAATATAGTTAGCAATAGCAAGAATGGTAATGGGCAAGTATACTAGGTTTTCTATTTGAAATTCAGGTTATTTGTATATTTCTAAATACTGCCACCTTACTCCAAATTTTAGTCTGGGTATATGTGGCCTGTTAAGTTTGTCAGTGTTCATTTAGCAGTGGTATTTGGCAAAACTTGAAAAACAATAATTACAAATAAGGTACTATTTCTTGAGTCTTAGATTGCTGGATATGATGCTTTTGTTCTATATGATTTGTTTTAATTACTCTTTTTTCTTTCATGCATATGTTATTACTTTAACTGCTGATCTTGCTTTTTTCAGGTTTTGAAAAAGATCATCATCTAACCAACTGTTGTTATAGCTCTCCATGGAGGAAAGAAGCATGATCCATGGAAGATAAATATGTCAGTAGTGCTAAATTCATAATTTTTTTCCCTCTTTTTGTACTGCTTGATAATCATCTTTGTGGAACTACTACTGTACATATAATTCTTTTGACAGACTTTCAAAACCAAATTCTGAACTCAAGCACAGTGTATATAGCAGGAATGCTCTGTAAAGATGAACAGTATTAGGTTGTTATTGGTGCGTGCCTTAGATAGGGTAGAATGACTCTAATTTATCTTTACTTGTCAGCTCCCAGTTAACATCCAAAAGGAGTTGTATATACACTGGAGGCTTCTACAACAGATGGAAGAAACCCTTCTCTGCCATTCAGAGAGACATAGAGTCACAAATAGACGCTACTGAAGCATCCCAGCATTATTTTTTGTGAATGTCTGTATATCTCCATAATGAGAAATCAAATGGCTTTCTAAATGCTCCCTTCTTAGCTTATCTCTACTTGCTCTTCAGGTTTCCATGTTGAAGTGTATAACTCCTTGGTAGGAAAGGAGTGGAGATACTTGAACAGAATCTTTGTATCTTACCCATTTGCTGCATGGTGGAATTTCCTTTACTTCTGGAAATCATTGCCAAAGAAAGGTGGAGGCTGGATTTGCCTTATATTACTGTCTGCATGCCATTCCAATCATAATTTAATATTACTATGAAATTTATGGAATGTAGGCCATACCTGTATATCTTGTACAGGTAAACATCTTGTAAGACGCCTGGCCTTTCACTGAAATAAGGTTTGTTGGATTAACTTGGCCATATACCTATAAAGAGGAAGGACAACCTAGAGTTTCTTTGTCATCCTTTCTGTCTTGATCACAGTCAATATACGCTTGCAGTAAAATTCAGGCACGATATCCATCTATTTAGAACACTTCAAGGTAGAGGTGCCTAGGTATATGGATTCACAGTTCCTAAATGGGTAGATAGATTTTCACGTAAGCTATTGAAGGAGGAAGTCATTTATTGGACATAACTTCACCTCATTATCACACCACTGTGGTGGATTGAGACCTGCTTGTACAGGAGCCACTCCAGGTATGATTCTTAACCCATCTAATTACTTATGATAGTCAATAGAAATAGGATATCCAACCTCTATGATATTTAATATCATACTAATATGTAAATGTGTTACAAAATGTAATAGAACTCATCATAGTTAGAAACAGGTAGATGTGCTGAAAAGAACGAAGCTGTTGGAGGGACTGAGAAAGATGTGAGGAGCAACTGAGGGAACTAGGGTTGTTTAGTTTGGAGTAAAGGAGTCTGAGGGGAGACCTCATCACTGTCTACAACTACTTGAAAGGTGGTTGTAGAGAGGAGGGTGTTGGTCTCTTTTCTTAGGTGACGAGTGATAGGACTCAAGGAAATGGTCTTAAGTGGCACCAGGGGAGCTTTAGATTGGATATTAGGAAGAATTTCTTCACACAGAGGGTGTTCAAACATTGGAACAGGCTGCCCAGGGGAGTGGTGATGGAGTCCCCATTAGTGGAAATATTTAAGAGACACGTGGATGTGGCACTAAGGGACATGGTTTAGTGGCGGGACTCATTAGGTCAGGTTGACAGTTGGACTTGAAGGTCTTTGTCAACTTAAATGATTCTATGGTACTAAATAGAAATCACATCAATTGAACAGAATCAGTATGGAAATAACATGGTTCAGTGAAGTTCCATGTTTTTCCAGGCTTAAACTATTTATGGCCCAAACTGTAAATAGATCAAAGTTAAAGAAAACAAATGCAATAATTTGTTTCAGAGCTTCAACTTGAATAACATACTTGATCCCATAAATTATTTGACCACAAATTTTTGCTTTATTTTTTACACTGACACAACTAGACATCAGTAATCAAAACAAGATAAGCACATGCACACATTCAAAAATGAAATGTGTTTGAGATGCATTTCACAGTGAAACAATCAGAATTATATATAATAAACTTAAAAAAAAAAAAAGAAAAAAAGAAAAAAGTTAATTGAGTGGATAGTCTCTCTGCCCTTTCCATTCTGAAATATTAAGAGAGAGAGATTCAGAGGGTTTATGAAATACAGTTGTTGGAGGTTTCCTTCTAATATACCAAGCAATAAGTAAATTCTGACCTGGTCTGAAGTGTGGTTACTCTTAATCCCTACCCAGGAAGAAATCACACTATTCCTTGTTACGTTATTAGGAATATAGCTCCCTTTCATCCTGACTTTCACAGTTATCCTTCCTCTATGTGCAAGAAACATTACCTCTCCATGTGTATTTTAATTGTGTTCCAACAAATTTGATTTGACACTTTCACAGAAATTGTAGCTACTCAATTGTACTGACTTCTCATGTACTACAATATGCCTAAAAGAAAAATTCTCTGTACTGAAGGAATAGAGATTACTACTTTGCCAGGCTTTCAGCTTTATTTTGGGTTTCTTATCATGAGTATGACTTTTTTTTTTTTTTTTCCAAAATAATTGTTCTACTTATGGCAGAATTTCATTTCTATAATGATTTTTTTTAAAATGAAAGCCATAAATTAAGAACTACTTCAGTTTACATTTCAAAAGTAAATTTTGAACAATTTCTTATAAAAGTTAAATTAGTGTTTCAAAGAATGGTTCACCCAGTCTCTTTTTATTTAGTTAATAATATTAATTTTAAATGAGTAGAAATAAGTAAAAGTTATTTTCAAACTATTTTTTTATTTTCTCATTTTGATTATTTTCATTTTGATCTTTTTAACTCTCAGTTCATACATGCAAAAGCAGTTTTCAATACTGAAAATATCTAAGATGTTCAAGATATCATCTATTGTTGTCAGTTTACACCAATAATTGTGCTTGCCCATAAATAATCCTAGAATGCATTTGGGAGGTTGGTTTTGGCTCTGCTTCTGACTACCTTATTGTATTTATTATGCTTTAAAGTGTGAATTTCTAAAAGGGGTTTTGCTCAGTGTCACTAAAGCCAATTGGTAATTTGAAAGCCAAAGTAATTTGAAAGTGTACTTCAAAGACAGCAAAGCAGTGTAAACAATAGTTAAAACCATACAAGAAAAGAACACATATTCTTTATACAGGCTAATATACCTTATATTACACTGGATCCCATCAAAGAAGAATCTGTGGGAAGAAAAAAATATTACATTTACTAAAAAGAAGCACTTCTGTGTTTGATAAATAACATTATTACTTTAAAGAGGTTAGAGCAACATGGTTGTCAATTTGATTTATTTGTGCATACAGTAGAGAATGGGAAGTATTTTGCTGTGATTCATAGCAAGTAAAAATGCAATTATGTCTGAATAACTGATGATATATATAATATTGTGTAAAAAATTTGCATTTTCAGAATTGCTCTTTAAATTGTCCATATATATTGAATAAGCTCAGTTTACATGACTGAAAATATATCTGAATGTAGGCAGAGCAATAATTAGTACAGGAACCTGGCTATATGCTCTTTTGGCAATGTATATCTTTTGGCAATGTATTTATGTCAGATTATGCAACAATAGACATGTAAATTTTGGAAGATTTTGACTCAGAGTAACACAAATACCTATATATATATGCATATATATAATTCCATGTTTATTCTATGGAACACATGAAAAATAAGGAATCTGGACTTACATGAGCTGCTTGGTGTTTACCACTGATATCAATGGGAACAGGGTGAAGCTTAGTATTTCCCGTCACTAGAACTGACCTGGAAAGATGAGATTCACTACTTCTGTAGTTGTGAAGAAGCAGTGGGTCTCTGGGAACAGCTTCAAAAGATATTGAAAACCTGGGAAGGGTGGGGAGAGGAATGGAAGGGGCAAGGTCTAGGCCTGTGCTAGGCTTCTCTCAGCCCTCATGAATTAGACCTCAAAATATGCAGGCTTGAACACTGCGCTCTGTCATTTTTCTCTGGAGGAACTGATTCCATCCAGGCAGTGTCATCCTCTTCCTTGCCACATCATTTCAGAGAAGAAAGAAATGGGAGAGTGTTATCACTTGGTTGTCAGATAAACTTTAAGTGAAACCAATGGGTCGACAGACACTGATGTCATCGGACAGCTCTCTTCAGCTTTTAAAGAAAGACTTATAATTTTACCACAATATTTTCCTTTGGTCTTGGTAGAACAATCATATAAAGACAATCATATGTTCTAGTACTGTTGTTAGGGAATGTGACTATGTTCTGAAGTTTAAGTGAATTAACTTTTCCTTTCTTTTGTGTTCATATGTGTGTAACAACAAGTACTTCACAACTATTTTTTTTCCATATAGCAAAAAGCATGGCAAAGAGCATTGCAAAAAAACAAATCAATCAACCGTCTTTTTCTTAAGTAGTCTGTCATTTTCATATCACTTTTGAAATGCAATTTTTTGTATGCAATTATCTTCAGCTTGTAAAAAAGAAAAAATAATTTTCTTACTAAGTAAATAGTATTTCAAATTAATATTTGACATCAGTTCAAAAGGTCAATATTCTTTGTCCACAGTGAGAACAAACTGTAATTAGAAGGCCTTTTTGCTTTTGGCAATGCAGTTGAAGTAGCATAACATAGTTTCTTTGAGCCTCACTCCAGCAAGTTATAATGGAAGAAAAATCATTGATGATCATGTTTTAATTCAGAGTTCTAACTCATCATTCACAGAAAACTGATTGTTTGTTTGTTGCTACACACACACACAAAAATGTTTTGATTAATTTCTTAAAATTAATTAAGAATTTTAGATTTTCATAATTTGTGATATAGGTAGGAAAAAAAATCCCTAACTTACTAAGTACATAAAATGAAGAAGCTTGCTTGTTGGCTGCATCAGAGAAATAGTAGAAACATATTTTTCAGAACATTCTATATTAATGGAAATCTAAAGAACAGTTAATCTCCTGTCACTGAACATGTTTTCTGGAGGTTGAATTTTAATTTTTTTTGTTCCAGGTTCTCCTTAGTGTTGGTTTCACAGTAACTATTTAAGTGTCTTAATACACAGATATATTGATATGTTTGATAATTCATCATGTATTATATGTATGATGCCAAAGAAGGGGTCTTTAGGCTTCCTCTCTTTCTCCAACCCACATTTCTTTAAAGTCAGATGGTTTCTACAGAGCTGATATACCACTATACTTTTGTCCTGCTATATTCTGATTACATGAGAAGATATTTAAATGAACCATTCACCACATCTGGTAGTTTTGGGGGGTAAGAATTTCTATTTATGAACTGTCCAATTTGAATTTGATTGTCAGTAATTAAAGCATAAATATCTACTGTATTTACTGAACTTGCATTCATTTTGTAGGAAATAATGTTGCAACACTACAGCAATGCAAGATCTCCTAGGAGGGGATTCCTGCACAAGGGAAGAGATGCCTGCAGCTGAGTCCTGCTCATGTCTCCTGATTCCTTTAGTTTGATAACCAAGTTCTGATTTTGAACATGTGTTTCTGGGAGGTGAAAGTGATTAGTCTCTCCATCCTGTCTCATCTCTCTGCATCATCAGCATTTACTCACTCTCCTTTGTATCCCAAGCTGGGTGTCCTGTAAAGCTTCATATAGATACATTTATATAGTGCCAGTTTTGAAAAAAAATCCTGTATAGTTTCAGTATTGAAAAATGTTTCCTAAAACCATAGTGAGGAAGAAAAACAACACATTAAAGCATGCCTGAATTAAACGAGAAAATTAGGGCAGAAAAGAACTGTTTTTTGTTTTGTTTTGTTTTGTTTTAAGAAGGGCCAAATGCATCATGAATAATATATGAACTGCATTTTGAGAAAACAATCAGGAAACAAATATTAAAAACTCCAAACCAAAGCAAGCAAGCAAGCAAAACCAAGTAAATTAGTATTCTGATTGTTTATACATTTATTTTAACATTTAAAGTATGACTTTCTATACCACTTTGTATTTTCTGATTCTTTCTTCTCTGAACTGGTACAAATCAAAGGAAGAAAGTAGGATCCAATGCATAAGAAAATAACTAATAACGTATTATGCAAAACTATAAAAGAGGTTATAAAATATCAATAGATAGGGATTTCTTTCCTTCCAGTATATGAGGTCTACCTGTCTTTGCCATATAAATAACATCTGTCTATTATGGAAGACCTATCATTTCAAGGACTCATTTTTTTCTATTTCAAGAAATTAAAAAAAAAATAATTGGAAAAAATTACAGTGTCTTTTACAGCTGGAAGTTGCCATCACTAGAAAAGAACATCTATATACTTCTGAGAAGGTTAAAAAAAAACAACGCCTTTTTTTTTTTCTTTGTGCTCAAAGAAATGTTTTAGTCCTGTTTTTCCAAGAAGTGAAATTGCAGGGAGAGGTGAGGTACCCAGAATTATGTAGAATTACATTCACTTAGTAGAATTACAGAACACAGTTTATCACACAAATAATTCTGTGTGCATGTAGTATTTATGGGAAAACAACTGTTGCAATTTATGAGCTATTTAATCATGATACTTAGTAATGAAGTAGGGATCATTCTGTGAAACAAGCATTCCATCAGTAATAAAACACAGATTCAGTAGTACAGAATTTAAAAAAAGCATGTCATAGCACGTCATTTTATTGATGTAGATCATGAAAAATGACAACATGAAAAAAAATCTTTTTCCTTATTAGCTTCAGATTATTTTCTTTAAACTGCAGCATTTAATTCTAAAGTATGAAGTAATAGGAATATATTGCTTGCCAATGACTGGTTAACAGTATATTACAAGCTGAGGAAAACAGACTATAATTCAAGATTTATAATCATGTATCCTGGAAGTTGTAATACTAATGATTGAAAACTCTGTTACTAAATGAAAAATAGGTATAAAATTGCTTCCACAAATGATACTGTCAACTTAAAATTTAGTCAGTTAGAAAAAAGAAATGCAGGTACTCAATCTGCTTCTGGTATCCAATTTCTATATATTTTTTTTTTTGGTAGATTAGCAGTCACATTTTCTTCTTTGAAACAAAATACCTCCTATATTGTTTTGTGAGCAGTCCATAATAGGTTGGGAAATGGGGCATACAATAAAGCTAACTGTAAAAAAGTGTTGTAAAATATGGAAAGATAACAAAAATAAAACACTGTTCATTAATTTATTTAATATGTATAATTTATGTCAAAACATAACTGTCAAAATGGGAAATAAAATATCAGACCAAACAAAGTATTAATTTAGTGTCCCTTGAAAGAATATGATTGGTTCTCACTAGTCTTATCTTTGTATGAATCTAGACTAACTGGCCCAAAGTCAATTAATACATACTCATGAAAAAAATAGTGCAAAATCAGATTATAACCTCAGAGTAATAACCACAGTAATACTGGGAGAACAGATCTAATTGAAATGACAGAATAGTTATTAGTCTTTGAGAACTGCCCTACATTTAGTTCATGACTTCTATAACGATGAATATGTAAAATAAATTTTATAAATAAATTATATTGATATCAACATGACGTTTGCTATTTTAAGGTCTTTCTAAAATAATTTGTCTCTTATAAAGTCTAATCACACTTGTTGCAGTAGTCTTTAGATGAGTTATACATAGAATTTCTGATATTTCTTTACTTGCCAAAAAAAAAAAACAACAACCAGCACCACAACAACAACAAAACCCAAACCTTTAAATTGTGCTTTATTTGCAGCATCTGGCGTGGACCAAATATAAACTGCACAGACAGTTCAGGTTATACTGCTTTACATCATGCAGCTTTAAATGGACACAAGTAAGTACCTCATGTTTAGTTCTTATGTAGAATTATATTTAACTCTGTACTTTGATATATGTAGCATAGCACTGAAATTTTCATTGAAAAGTGGGAAATTCAGACTTACTATATCCTCTTGGTGATAAGATTATTTAAGTAATATAAGAATTTTTGACCCCATCATTGATATCACCATGTAGTAATTACAAATGGGAAATGCATTTCAGAAGTTATTGATTCTATACCAGGTCTTCCAAATTCTTACTTGTTTTTGATTTGTTTCTTATCATTTCTGCTAGTGGTGGCTCTAGTGTTTTTCAGCTAGGGGGAAAATGCAACAGAAAATGTAGTATACTTGTGTGTGTGGACGTACACATATATAGTATATATAGTACAATGGATGTTTAAGGAAACGATACTGTGAAAAAAATATATACGTTATTCATTGTCAAAGTAAAACTAGTTTGAAACAACACTTGGTAGTTTTGCACTTGAAGACAGAAAAAAACTGTCCATCACCTTGTATGGGACTCTGTAGTTTTTACCATTACCATATGCATTCTTCTACAGGCCTGGGGAAAACCTGCAATATCCCCACTGGGTGCTACTGCACAGGCATACCGATGCAGGTGAACTCTTTAAGTAATTTAAGTATCAGTTTGAAACAAAACAAAACAAAACAAACAAACAAACAAACAAAAACCACAACAGCTGTGGAAACTTGCTACATATTCTGGTTTTACACCTTGAAATTTGTTGCGTGTAGCTCCTGTTATTACAAGTTGACCCTTATTCCATGTTACCTCCATTGTATTATGCTGACAACTGCATGTTATTAAGACAAACCAAGAAAGAAAGATTTTCAAGGTCTATAACGTTCCAGTGGGATGGACCTCACTATCACCAAGGTAAGAGCTGCCCTATTTAATGCAGTCCAGCTGTCCTGTTTGTAAACCGAGGTTGTTAACACTGTCTGAATTTTCACTTAAGGAAATTTTGACATAAGGCTTTAGATTATTCCGCTGTGGGAGATAAGGAACTGGTCAAAACACAACTGAAATTGAGAGTGATTTTCAGTAACTGTAAAGTGATTTTGGACTGTCTGTAAGATAACATGAATCTTTAAGTTCATTTAGTTCATTTATTTCACAATTTTTGCATTCTTGCTTAAAAAAAAAAACACACAACAAAAACAACAACAAAAACACCTTTAGGATAGTATTTAATTATATTCTAGAGACCTGCATATTTTCTGCAGACCAGATTAATGTTTTGGTGAAAATATGATATACTATTTCTGAATAAATAAATAATGTTAAAATACTATTAAACTAGATATTATATATTTTCCAAAATTTCAATTCTGTAGCAAGATTTAGAATCACCCATCAGCATATTTTAACTCCCTGGAATTAGTTCTAAGTTTAATATGAAATATTAAACTCTGTCATTATTAAAAAAGGGAAAATTAATTTTCTCTTGTTTATGGATTGTTTCCCCTGCAATTGCATATTTCTGATTGTCAAAAGCCAAAGCCCTAGCTTGCAAAATTTTCTCATTTTTTAAACAAACTAGAACTGTTTTTATGATATTTAATACTGAGTATAAACCAATAGTTACCCAGCAAAGTAAAAATATTGTGGTATAAAGCTGAATTTATTGCATATTTCAAGTGAATCCTACCAATATAAACAATGAAATTCTGAAGCATTCAAAAGCCAAATTGTATTTTCAGTCACAATGTTGGCCAAACTTCTGCTGAAGTCTGAAAGAACTTCAAGATGTGGACTTGTGTACAGCAGTAGATAAAACTGCAGTTTTTGGAAAGATCATAATGGTCACTGGATGCTATAATCCCTTACCCTCATAGCAGGGTAAGGAGCACTTCCTGAAACCATATTTATAGTTTGGTATATTAAAGTAAATTGAAATACATTATGATGTATTTCATGATAAATCATGATGGTTCAGGACCTCCTGTCCAGCTCATCATACTGACCCCCCTACAATGGTAGCATTGTCAGCAACAGAATTGGACAGACACCTTGTATCTCTAATTTCATTAGTCATCACAGATAACAAATAGCTCTACTCTCTGTTTCAGAATAGAAACTTCATATTCAAAATCAATAGTGGGTACAATATTTTGACTGGAGCCTTCCTGAATAAGAAAGGTTCTTCTTCTGGGGTTTTAATTTTTCACTCTTTACACTAAGATGAACTTCATCTATTTCAGAGTTTTTCATCAAAAGTGAGAGCATAAGACTCAGTGACCTAAGCAGCTATTTGTGGCTGGGACACTTGGACACCAGGCTCCAAGTGCCTGTTTGATCATTGTACGCAATGAATTCCCTCCTCATTGGTTATTCTGGGATGGTTCTCTTTCCTATTGAAGCTACTCTGCTTTATATAGGTAATTAAATCATATCTGGGGCAGGGATTTGAATCTCAGTCTCCCCTAAGTAATTTTACTTAGCCCAGTAATTGTACTGGGCTAAGGACTCTCAGTATTTTGCTCTCTCAAACTTAGATCAGAAAGTTCCTATGGAGCACCGAAAAAGACCCACCCTAGAAAAGTGTGATAGGTCAGGGCATTCCTGAAGGTTGAAGAATGTGTAATATTTTGTAACTTGACAACAGGGGACTGAAGTCTAAGTTTTCACATTCCAAGTAAGTGTCCAATATTCAATCAACTCTGCTGGGGCACAGCTTATCATATTTTTACTGTATTTGACTTGAAATTCTCTTCCAGATCCAGGAAGCTTTTTCTGGTAAAAATGTGTACATGTTTATGCGTTTCTTTAAACCAATTAGATATTGTGGATCAGAATTACATGACTGAAGAAAATTCTGAACTACTTCTTCTCCCAATTGTTTCTGTACATCGACATCTATAAATTGTGGAGCATTGTTTTGTTTGTTTTGTGTTTGTTTTTCCCCAAAGTATTTCAATTTCAGTTTCTTTTGATTTGTGTCCCTTTCAAACTACTTTGTAGCTCTAACCTGCATTAGACTACCTACTAGACTACCTACTAGACTACCTACTGCAAGACCAACTATTGTGATGTGAGAAGGCTTTCAAACCTTATTTGCACTAAGAAGTCTCTCTGAGGAGTCACTTTTCTGGAACTTTCCATGTAGCAAAAGTCTTTCTTAGTGGAGCTACTCTTTCTTAGCTGTTTTCATGCTATTCGACCTTACCAGGGAGAAGCAAAATTCAGTTTAAAGTCTCCCTCAAGGCTTAGATGAGATGACTCCAATATCTCTATGACTTCTTTTGGAGACAATTGGGGTTTCCTTTTGACCTGTATATATTCACTCTTCTTTGCCACATTTTATCCACAATAGGCAATTAAATAAGGTTCCATCAAGGTTGGGAGAACAACTGTCTTGGGATTTACCTTCATGTATTACTACAATCTTCATTTGTAGTCAAGTGTTTCATTTATAGTCATAACATAGGCTGCACATTTTGGCTATATTTTCCTGTCTATTTAATATTTAGAAATGATTGGTCTTCATTTTTATAACTGTTTTACTTCAATAACCTTTTTTTTTTTTTTTCTGTTATTCAGGGTAAAAATTTTGGTAATATGTATGTTCATGTAAAACTTAACAAAATAAGCTTCCCATCAATTTTTAGATTTACTTCCTGTTTTCCAGGGATATAGTTCTCAAATTACTTCAGTATGAAGCATCAACTAATGTGGCAGATAATAAAGGTTATTTTCCTATTCACTTGGCTGCCTGGAGAGGAGATGTAGACATTGTGAAGATTCTCATCCATCATGGGCCATCACACTCCAGAGTGAATGAACAGGTGAAGTGATTAAAAATATTTGTGTACATCATCAGAATAGAGCCGCACATACTCTTTAGGTCTGGGAAATTTATAGCCAAATTGAAAAAAATAATAATAATCTGTTTTCCATCATTCCAGTAATTCCTTCTCCAAGACTAAGATCTTCCAAAATATGCATACCAGATTCTAGTTGGACACTGACCTAAAAATACTAGATTTAAAGAGTATGAAAAATCTTTCTGCTTTTTTCCGAAAAATCACATGAAGACATACTATACCTAATGCATTGGAAATATTAATGTAAATTTGCATTAATGCTACCTTTTTTTTTTTTTACTTTATTAGATATCAAATTCACAAAAAAACTTTGTGATAAGATTAATATTGTTGGTATTTTTTGAGTGCACTGTAAATGTACTGATATGCAGAGATAAATGACAAACCACATGAACTACGTGTGTTCATATGTGTGTACATATACACACATATCCAAAAAGAAATGGATTAATTTGCCTGGCATGTACAGCAGAAAAGACATATAAATATTAGGAAAAATGATGAGAGTATTAATGTGGGTAAGGGCAGGATAAATACATTGCATTCTGTTGTCAAGCATATGGCACACCTTCTGTTTTCATTCTGTATACACTTATAAGGTCTATTTGTAGGATTAATATTCAGAAATAGGAGATCTGATGCCATCTATAATCAGCTGAACTGCTTGAGGACTGGAGGTGGACTTTTAAATATGAGTACTAACCATAAGTTATTGAATTTCACAGTGTAATCAAAAGGTTATCAGAATACAAAGGTGGGAGTCAGCTCCAGATTCAGATCTACCTCTTAGTGTTTACATGTCCTGTTTGTGTACTGTTATATTCCAGAGAGGTCTAGTCAGTGTAATCAGAGGAGTCAACAGGGTTATTCTGGTGACTAAAGTAAAGGCAGGATTAATTTGCCCTAACACAGAAATCCAGTACCTTCTAAGACCTTGCAGCAGCTGAGATGTCTGCAGAGGTTGGAAGGTACGGTGGCAGAGGAAGCTCACAATTTCCATGTCCCTGTGGAGTGGCTGCTGGACTCCAGGTAGGATATCCTAGAGCATCTCAAATAGCAAAGTACAATCTGACAAATGAAAGGCACCCACAGTGTCTAAATTAATGTGTCAGGAAAGCAAACTGAAAGAAAGAAAAATATTGAGGACCTAAATATCAAACCAAATCAATGGGAGATGCCATCCCTTGAATAATCTATTTGATATGTGAGGTTATACACTTAGCCATTGGAATCCATACAATAATTATGATTTGAATATGAAGTATTAGTGGAGGAAATAAAGGAATATAAACTAATAAAATCCACTGATGTGACAGACTTCTGGGAAATCTTATAATATTATAAGACTTCTGGGAAATCCTGGCTCATCCAAGAAAAAGTACAAGAAACAAAACTTGTCATTCTGTGGTTTGATTTGTAGATTAGTAGTTTCTGTGAGCTCCTAATTCTCATCAGGTGTTGCATGCAGGATGGAGCCTGTTGAATTACAGGATTATCATTTGTCAATGTGAAGGTTTTCTTCTATTTTATTTCTGTGGCAAACTAGAAATAAGCAACTTTCTGGTTGCATGTTATCCATTTGCTTGAAGAAATTCCTTATGTTCTACTGACAGAAACCTGGAAGCTATGCAGGAACTTCAGAGAGAGGGATGCTGAAAAACATTTCATTAAGATCAGAAAGAGAAATGTAAATTCAAACCTGTTTCTTCCCAATCCCCCACACATCCAAATTTTTACAATATTTTTGAGCTTGATTATGTGTGGGGTCCAGTTTCTCTGGTTTGATTACTGGAGCAAATAAGCAGAGATATACCTGGTTCTATACTCCATAGACTGAAGAAAGGTCTGGTGTTCAGATCCCCTGCTGATTGTCCATTTTACTCAAAAATTTCATAATGGAAAATGTGTGAGCAATTCTTACAGGAATTGGACCCTTAAAGAAGTCTCAATCATATTAAACTTTGAAGTTAAACTCACCCATACACAGTTCTAACTTTATAAATCCCCTGGTGTTCTGCTCCAGACAATGGCTAGCTTTAGCAGTGGACCACTTTGCTAGCACCTAGACGTTACCCTGCTAGATAGCACTCCACACAGGAGAATATTATCCACATCACAGAATGAGGGGAATGCCATATTCATATGAAGCCAACTCCACCCATACATCTTCAAGTAACACCAGAGTGTCATCCTCATCTGAATACGTGTGTTTTGCATTCTTGAGTCTGTATGTTTCTAAAGTTTTTGCTTATTTGCTAATAGGGTCAATAAGGCATGTAAGCTTCTCACAGCAGCCATAGCAGTTCTTAAATCTGTGCAGCTGAAGCACAGTTTATAAAAACATCCTTCCCTTCCCTTCCCTTCCCTTCCCTTCCCTTCCCTTCCCTTCCCTTCCCTTCCCTTCCCTTCCCTTCCCTTCCCTTCCCTTCCCTTCCCTTCCCTTCCCTTCCCTTCCCTTCCCTTCCCTTCCCTTCCCTTCCCTTCCCTTCCCTTCCCTTCCCTTCCCTTCCCTTCCCTTCCCTTCCCTTCCCTTCCCTTCCCTTCCCTTCCCTTCCCTTCCCTTCCCTTCCCTTCCCTTCCCTTCCCTTCCCTTCCCTTCCCTTCCCTTCCCTTCCCTTCCCTTCCCTTCCCTTCCCTTCCCTTCCCTTCCCTTCCCTTCCCTTCCCTTCCCTTCCCTTCCCTTCCCTTCCCTTCCCTTCCCTTCCCTTCCCTTCCCTTCCCTTCCCTTCCCTTCCCTTCCCTTCCCTTCCCTTCCCTTCCCTTCCCTTCCCTTCCCTTCCCTCCTTTCCCCTTCCCCTTCCCCTCCCCTCCCCTCCCCTCCCCTCCCCTCCCCTCCCCTCCCCTCCCCTCCCCTTCCCCCTCCCCTCCCCTCCCCTCCCCTCCTCTCCCCTCCTTTCCCCTCCTTTCCCCTTCCCCTTCCCCTTCCCCTTCCCCTTCCCCTTCCCCTTGGGATAAGGACAACCATTTTATCCTGATACTTTCCTGATACTTTTCACTACAGCAAATAATGTATTCAAGTCAGACTTTATTGCTATTATTATTTTTTGTGAGGATCAGATTAAGAATTTATGTGCTTTCAGCTTAAGGAAATAAATTTATTCATTAAAAAAACAAACTGTTGCAGTTAATATATAGTACGTCTTTGCTTTTAATTTTTTTATTAAAATTCCATGTGAAATAAATACTTCTAAACACTTAAATGAGAGTAAGATTGAATAACTCAACAAAGAAGTAAATGAGAAGCTTATGATGCATAAATGTATATTAAATTTATTAATGGATTTAATATGGTATACTGTAAATTAATTGAACTGCTCTCTACACATTTATAATGCAGTTAACTAATATCATAGGATCATATCCAGCATCTAAAGCTCTGAATGCCCCCTACTGTTCCTCTCACATAAAGTTAAGAAAAAAAAAAAAAAAGTAAAGAGTCTTACAGTTAAATGATAATTATTTCATGGGGGTGGTGGAATGTAGGCTGGTAATTCTACATATAGACGATAGTTATAGCATAACAAATATGCAAGAATAATTCCAAAACTGTTTAATACAACAATCTTAGTTGACACATGTAAACCAAATGATGTATGTTTTAAATTTCAAAATGTGGTGAAATGACAAATAATGTCTCAAGCTTCATCGATGAAGACCTGAAAATAGGTAAATTATGGAGTGTATGAAGATTAAGGAGGTAGTAAGAGATCAAAATTTGTCAGTAAATGAATACCAAATGTAATAAAAATGTGTGCTGTTAAGACTCCAACTACTTACATGTTTGCTTATGTAAAGACATCTTGGTAGTACAAACATTTATTTTGGCAACTCTTATCACAAAATTAATGTAACTGATAAGAAATCCTATTATACACAAAAGTTAATAATAACAGTTACATATAGCTCAATATGCAGTGTTCAATATAAACATAGGAAAGAATGAACATAATCTCATGCAAAAAATGAATCACATCAGGAAGAAATATAAAGTTCAAAATATATTTTAAATATATATTGGGAAAATGTGAATACTAAAACATTTACAAGAAAAAATATGAATGCTTGTGAAATTTCTAGGTGGTGTTCTCTGTTTTGTGAATATTCCTCTTTTTCTTTCTGAACATAGCACATATTTTACTTACATTTACATATTTAATGCACTGTGGATTTTTTCAGTGTGTCAAATTGTAATAGTCATAAAGAACACTCAGATTTCCTTAATGCTGTTTGACATTTCTTCTGAAACGTGAAGGAAAAGAGTACAGGATGCATTAATAATATTTAAATCACAGAATGGCTTGGGTTGGAAGTGACCTTAAAGATCATCTAGTTCCACCCCCCCTGCCATGGGCAATGATGCCACCCACTAGATCAGGGCCTCATCCAACCTGATCTTGAACACCTCCAGGGATGGGGCATCCACAGCTTCTCTGGGCAACCCGTGCCAGTGCCTCACCACCCTCTGAGTGATGAACTTCCTCCTAACACTCAATCTGAATCTCCTGTCTTTTAGTTTAAAACCATCCCCCCTTGTTCTATCATTGTTTGCCTGAGCAAAAAGTCACTCTCCATCTTTTTTATAAGTCCTGTTTAAGTATTGAAAAGCCTTCTCTTCTTCAGGCTGAACACCCCCAGTTCTCTCAGCTTTTCTTTGTAGGAGAGGTGCTCTAGCCCTCTGATCAACTTCATGACCTTCCTCTGGACCCACTCTAACAGATCCACATCCTTCTTGTGCTGGGGGCCTCAGATCTGGATGCAGCACTCCAAGTGGGGCCTCACAAGGGCAGAGAGAGGGGGACAATCATCTCCCTTGACCTGCTGGCCACACATCTGTTGATGCGGCCCAGGATTCAGTTGGCCTTCTGGGCTGCAAGTGCACGCTGCTGGCTGATGTCGAGCTTTTTGTCCACCAGAACCCCCAAGTCCTCTGCTGGGCTACTCTCAGTGCGTTCTTCTCCCAGTCTGTACTCATGTCTGGGATTGCAGCAACCCAGGTGCAGCACCTTGCCCTTGGACTTGTTGAACCTCATTAGGTTCACATGGGCCCACTTTTCTAGCTTGTCCAGGTCCCTTTCTATGGCATGCCTTCTTTCTGTTGTATCAACCGCACCAATCAGCTTGGTGTCATCTGCAAACTTGCTGACAATACACTTGATCCCATTGTCTATGTTGATAAAGATATTAGACTACAACGGTCCCAAGACAGATCTCTGAGGGACACCACTTGTCACTGGCCTCCACCTGGACAAAGAGCCATTGGCTATCACTTGCTGGGTGTGACCTGCAAGCCAATTCCTTATCCATTGAATGGTCCACCCTTCAAATCCATATCGGTCAAATTTGGAGATCAGGATGTCATGTGGGACCATGTCAAAGGCCTTTCAGAAGTCCAGGTGGATGACTTCGGTTGGTTTTCCCTTTTCAACTGATGCAGTCACACCATGATAGAAGGCCACCAGATTCGTCAGGCATGATTTGCCCTTGGTGAAGCCATTCTGGCTGTCTTGGATCACCTCTTTTTCTTGCATGTACCTTGACATTGCTTCGAGGAGGATCTGTTCTGTGATCTTTCTAGGCACAGAGGTGAGGCTCAGCAGTCTGTAGTTCCCTGGCTCCTCCTTTCTACTCTATATAAATATGGAAGTGGTGTTTCCCCTTTTCCAGTCACCAGGGACTTCACCTGATTGCCAGGACTTTTCAAATATAACGTAGTGTGGCTTGGCAACTCCATCAGCCAGCTATTTCAGGACCCTGGGAAGTATGGCATCAGACCCCACAGACTTGTACCAGTTCAGTTTCATCAGGTGGTCTTGAACTTGCTCTTTGCTTACAGTGGGAGGAACTTCGCTGCCCCAGCCCACAACTACAGGTTCAGGAAAATGAAAGACACGGAAAGCCAGACTGCCAGTAAAGACTGAGGCAAAGAAGTTGTTGAGTACCTCAGCCTTCTCCATGTCTGTCATTACCAGTTCTCCCTCCTTGTATTTCAGAGGGGGTACGCTCTCCTTAGCCTTTCTTTTCTGGTCAATGTACCTATAGAATCCCTTGTTATTCTTTGCATCCCTTGCCAAGCTCAGTTCCGTCTGTAAATGCCTAACATCTATATATTTACTGACTTGCCCAAAACATCAGGATAAAATATAGGCATCGCATGCTTTTCTTAATGACACATCAGTGACTTCCAGAAATATAAATTCAGTTCCAAAGGTACCTGAAAAAAAGCGATCATTTTCATGTTCTACATTTGATATTTTTTCCCCAATTTAAATTGGAGAATATGCACATGAACTCTGGAATTTCCCTTGCAACTATTATTATACTTGTTTTAGATTTTTTTTTTTAAGTTCAGATGCAATTGAACTGATTTGATCCATTTGCAGCAATAAATTTGAAGAAGACTTTTGTTTAAAATAATCAACTAAATTACACAGTAACTTTAAACATTTTATTTTTTTAATAATAAAAATATTTTTTTTATTAAGTAAAGGCATATTTCCATAGAAATTCAATTAGAAATTATGCCAACAACTTTTATGAGAATTATCTTTTTCAAAAAGTCTATCTAGATCCAAGTATTCTCCAAATTATTCTTATCCATATAAGAACAATATAGATTCAATTTTTTTCGTAATTTATCTTTTAATAAAGATGTTCATTTGAACATGTTTATTAGGAATTAGAATACAGAGGCTTAAACTGCACTGAGAAAGGAAAAGTAGTAATGGATCTGAGTATCATGCAGTAAAGAATTTCTGTATCTCTGTACTATTCTTTTTTTTTGGTAGATTTAAAGAGAAGTGTAAAGAAATGTAGTAGTACTACAGGGAGAGGGAAATGTCCAAGTCTAACTAGGTTATATATGGGTATTTCTCCTCTTAAAACTGATATCTAGTTTAAGTAAAATACTTGTCATTATATTACATTTCTGTTGTAAACAACTGTAAACCATCTGATTTTCAAATTAGATAGGTCCAGTACTGACATATGGTAAGAAGGATGCCATTAGTTATTTTTCCACATAAACTGTATAAATCTGTGTACCATGTAAAAACTGTTTCATTCCTCAAAGGGAATGGACAATGACGTCACAATGTTGTTCCCAAGAGCTTTTGTCATTCTTGGCTCTGTTTAGAGTTGCTGTTGTAAAATCACTCAACCCTTGACCTAGACATCCAGGAAAGCACTTTAATTCCCATTGTAATTGGTTACAATGACATGCTACTTGTTGAATTAAGCAGGCAAACTTTTTTTTTTTTTTTAAAAATTAACATATAGTGGTGGAACTTCTCAGGCAAACAGCCTACCTGCTATAATAGATGAAGACAGACCATTCTGAGATCATTTCTTTTTCTATCTTGAATATATTATTTCTATATTTTTTCTCTATGTAATTATTTAATCATTGAAGCCTTATTTTTGTATCATTTTATCTCTATTAGACTATTGAGCAAATTTCCTTATACATACAGATTTTTTCAAACTTTCCCAGTGCTCCATCCTATGTAACTTAAATTCTTCTTTCATAATGGAGGCAGTACCACAAAAGTTTTCCAAAAAAAAAAAGTCTTGCTTGATAACTACATGGGGTTATGTGACAAAGAAATGGCTTGGTGATTTAGGGAAGTCTGCCTTTTAAAGTTCATCGTCAAAATGTTCAGATAATAAAGATGTTGAGCATTCTCTGGAAAGGTCTGTAAAATCACTATCTGATAGTTATTATTGCTTGTACAATACTTGCATGGACTTCAAAAGCTTTAAAATGTGCTTGGCAAAAATAAGGAACTACAGAACTGTGCAATCAAAGTCTTGCATATGCCTATTGTTTTTTACTGGCTTTACGAGGACCTATATAATATTCATAGGAGACATTCATTTCCTGGATATCTCCTGTACCTTTCCACTATCAGACAGGCAATCTATAATAATTTTGTGTACAATGGATTTGCTAATCTGTCCTCTAATTAATAGACCTTAAAATACGATCTAGATTTTGTGGTGGCATGCATTCTTAGCTCAATTATGTAATACAGCCAGCAATACTGACCAGACACAATGTTTTGAAGGCACTATTCAATTTTGGAGCAACAGAAGTCTAAGTTCTGGTTGTATATGGAAGAGAACAGATTCAGAGAAAGGCTAGAAAATGCCAAGACCATGCCCATGAAGAGACCCATGTAAGCGATGAATTATAAGGTACCTTCTTTAGTTCTGAAAGAGGCCCTTTGGGCTATAGGAATAAATATTTGGTTAAAATATTATTATGAATATTAAGGACTTCTGTTTTGTTCTATTTTTCATAATAATGGTCTATTTTTCTTACATTGGTCTTACATTTTGTATCTCTTAGTTTGCTCTGATCCTCAGGTCTCTGCTTTTTGTCTTAACAGCTGTTCTGTAGTTTCTAACATGAAATCAATATCTGAAATTTCGAACAGAATTCTAGTCTATTTCTTCAGTACTATGTGCAGTATTTAGTCTTTGGATACCAGATTTGAAGATCTAATCACATAATGTTAACTTGCATGCAGACTCATTTTCATATCAGGTTATTTGCTCACTCTAATGAGTGTTAACTCACAAACTTTCTGTACTTGAGGAACAACTGTTTATGTTTGGGCTTGAAAATGTAGGCAATAGTACTAAATTATCATGAAATTCTTCAGGAATAATTTTTCATGTCTTCCAAATTTTTTATTTTTATTTTTTAAATAATAAGCTATTTCAGAGATACAAGGACAAAAAGTACCTTAAAGGTTACACCTGATTTAGAATTGTCTGAAAAGTTTAGACAAGTCAGAAGGAACATCATTTTTGCGACCAAAGAAATCACATAACAGCAGCTTTTAAACTAGCAACGTTTCTTATCATCATATGTCAGGGTACTTTATTTTTTGTTTTGCTTTGTTTTATTTTGTTTGTTTTAATTCTTACTGTGTGTCTTCTATAAACAAATGCCTTAAGGAGGAAATTCATAACACTTACTGAGACATCGCTGTTAATATACTCTTATAATCCCCTCCATCTTAGGGGTCTCCCTGGTAATGCTGAACCTACTCTATCTATCAGTAGGCACTTGCTCCTTTCCTGAATTTGAAGATGGCAGGCTCTGTCAAAACCTACTTAAAAACTCTGTCCTCTCTCCTCAGGAAAAATGTTTGTTTCCAAGGTGATTTATTTCATGTAAACACAACTAAATTGTTAAAGCGGATAAAATTAAAATTTTAGCGGATGGTTAAACAAGTTGTAATTCTTTTTTTGAAAGTTAAAAATTATTCTGCCTTTTATTCCTGAATTGAGTTCATTAATTTATATCTTAAGGAGGGAAGAATGTCATACTGTTAAGTTTTAATTAGGTAGTACCTTTCAGTTCTGATAACAATAAATGCAATGCAATGGCTGCATACATGCAGGTAATTCAAATGCTATGTTTGTCCAGGTTGGATTCTTCTATTTTATTTCTTTGTTACCTAATTCATTTTGATTTTGAATCAGTTTGACATTTCATTAACTGAAATGTAGATTTACTTTGGCAAATGTGAAGAACAAACCATACAAAAACGTTCAACAATGTTCATTTGAAAATAATTACATTTTGTTCAAATTTACAGATGGTCTTATGCTCCATGCTGTTTTAAAACATCCTTTTTTGTAAATATGCCCTTGAATGAAAATTCATCTGGATATTCTCTATTTAGAGGGAGAAAATTTCAGTTTACTGAGCAGCAGCATTAATTTGGACCAATTGGTTTCTATGTCTATATCTGATGCTGAAATTGGCCAGTCACCATTTTTTGAGAAAATGACCACAGCCAAGTTAAATCTTACGTCTCTGAAATTTTAATGAGAATATTTTTATAATATAATATTGGCATAAGATTCCAAATAATTTACATATTATTCAGAAACGCTTGAAAAGAAATCAAACATAAGCAGATATTGAAGAGATAGATATATTTGTTTGGCAATTATATACTAAATGTGTATTTCACTATTTACCTCTCAGAATGTGGAGGTAGTTATACATCTAATTTCTTTGTGGAACTATTTCCATTGGATATGTAAATACTGTAACTGCAGGCAGAAATTACCATAATCGTCTGATTTTAATACTTAATTGTGGTAATTGTACACAACATTATTCCGCAATAGCCTGTTAATTTATATGGTTCTGACCATGAAACATTGAAAATCTGTGCTTTTATAAATAGGTTCTAATAAACTGTGTAAATATATTCCAATAGACTATGCCTACGAATTGTGGGTATACCATTGTACAAAAACAAATTTGTTTTGTCCAGTCTTGGGCCTTGTCTATATCCTGTAAAGGATACGTTAGGCTTCAGAAGAACTCAGAAAGCATATCACAGGTAGTTGATAAATCATTGCAGCCATGTAGTATTGTGATAGTACATATTTTTACCTGAATTTACAGTTAGTGTAATAGAGGAAAGACCATGGGTGGTCTAACAATTCACAATAATTCAAATAATTATTACTCATCAAGTCATACCTACCAATGGAAACCTATCACTTTCTACCTGTCTCTTCCTACTTTCCAATTTATGTCTTGCAGCTTAGCAGGAAATACATTACCTTCTTTGGGATCCTCAAACTTGTATGGTGTTGCAGTTACCCGAAGAGTTTATTTGCAGCATAAATATTTCTGAATCTATTGATCTGTGTCTTCTGTTTCCCAGGTTCATCTGAGTCATATTAAATTACAAAATGAGATTAAAATAAGAGTAATGTTAAAATCACAAAGCAGAGTTTTCAATTCCTAATAAATAATAAATAATTCCTAATAAAATTAGGAGCAATGTTACAAGGAAATAACAACAACAACAACAACAACAACAACAACAACAACAATAATAAAGTAAATATTTTCTTTCTAGATATTACTATGCAATCATCCTGGCTAGCTTTTGAGTAAAACCCAAACCCTCATTTCTCTGACTCTGTCACTGTTTCTGTCTTTCAAAAGACATTTTTACCTACTTTCACCTCTCTGTTCCCAGAACTTTCTTCAGTTGTTTCCTTTAGAAATACAGCTTGTTGGTTCAGACTTACTTCTTCTTTCTTCAAAACTGTATTTCTTTGCTTCCCTAGTATCTCTTTTGATTTTACATTAAATTTATAATTCTTTATATGGCACACTGGCTTATTGGGTTTCTACTTTTAAAACCTTTTCAACTGTCACAAAATTTTATACGATATATCAGAAGAGGCAGTTGATGTACATAGTTTTTAAATTTATAGTGTCTAGCCTCTTTTAAGTCTTCATAGTGACTACATATGATATATTAATAATATAGATGGCATACAGAATTCAGAGAGCTTTATAAATTATTTCTTTCCTCTCTGCCTGAACTTACTTGTCTGGGATTGCAAGTATACAAGCAGAACTGGAATAAAGCAGTTAAGGAATACTGCTTATTCCCAATATTTATTTATTATTATTTAATATTTTTGGGGAAAAACTTGAGGGTGGAGTTGTTTTGTGAAAGAAAACTACACACCATCCACAGCATACAAATACTCATATTCCTTAAAATGTCATATGCAAAGTCTTTCGAATATTGACAGTTGCTATTTTACCTTTTTCCAAGCTTTGATTATTGTCTTTATAGTAACTTTTATAGTGATATATGAAAGTAGCCTTGTGCCTGACATACTTTTATTACTCAGTTTTTCTCTGTATTTTTACTACTCTAATCATCATGAGCAACATGTTTTTTGGGGGTCATGTTGTTAAAAATTTATTGGGAACAATGTGGACACACAGTGACCTGATCTGTTTGAGACTCACAAAGCTGAAGTATTGATGTATTATTACTAAAATTTTAGTGGAGTCATTCTGAAGTATTTAGCGTGTATTACCATACATTGTATTGCAAACCCTGACTAGGTAGTTATATCATGGAGGCAATTTATGCAAGCAGAACCATTCCATTGTGTGATTAAACATGAATTTCTGAAGCTTTTGTTTTGTTTTAACAGAACAATGAAAATGAAACAGCATTGCATTGTGCAGCTCAGTATGGTCATTCAGAAGTAGTTGCTGTTTTGTTGGAAGAGCTAACAGACCCTACAATAAGGAACAACAAACTAGAAACACCTCTGGATCTGGCAGCACTTTATGGACGTCTGCGTGTTGTAAAAATGATCATCAAAGCATATCCAAACCTGATGAACTGTAATACAAGAAAACACACACCTTTGCATCTTGCTGCACGTAATGGCCACAAAGCTGTTGTGCAGGTGCTTCTGGAGGCTGGAATGGATGTCAGCTGCCAAGTTAGTGCACGATTTCTTCCCTTCTTCCTTTCCTCCTTTTTTCCTATCCTTACTTACTTTCTTTTATCATTAGAATATGATTGAAATGCAACTTTTTTTTTCCTTTGATATATACTTGCATTTACTTTGTTAGAAATACTACAATATAATAATATATAAAATATACATTTATCTTTTACAACCCAAATTATGTGTTCTCAAGTAAGATCTGTGTAGATACGGAAATCATATCGATCATTCATGTAAATAAATATATATATTACACCTCATTTACCCATGGCTATCCCATTCTAAAAATGAAGCAAATAAGTGATAATAATTTTGATTTCTTTTTCCTTTTCTAAATATTTGTTGTATAAATCTAAAAGAAAATTCTATAGCAATACACTCCTGCAGCTACTGACTCCAATATATCAGCTGTTTCATGCGTGTAATTCCATGTACAATACAATATAATGGTGTAGAAGGGGTAACTTTAAATAAAAGTGGCATGGATGGGAACAGAGACAAGGTACAGCAACAGTAAATTTTACATCCACTTCATTGTAGTGGAAAGTGTCCAAGACTTTTAACTACAGAAGACCTGATTCCGTTATGTGTGAAATCAAGATTTCTCTTGACTTGATTGGTGGTGTACTTTATCTGAGGTTAAAATGTGTTTTATCTTCAGATTTAAAGTAGCTTTCTTGCTGTCTTAGTATAAATAATGCACTTTGAATTAAAGTGGTTTCTACTTTGTACCTATGTTCAAATTGAAAAAAGTAAACACATAATTACATCTGTCTTAGAGCCACATCCAAGCATTCTTTATCAATAGGTACTAATTAATCTTGTGAATTTGCCTAAACTTTGGCTAAGATCTGTAGTCGTTAAGCTTCCATCATATTTAATCAAACACCTTTGTACACTAAGAAAGATTACACCTGTTTCCATGCACTTTTGTTATTCATGGGTTTTCAATTAAGGCTTTTTTTATTATTATTATTTTTTTTTTAGCTTTTGAGGAAAAGAATGTAAAGTGGGAGAAAAAAGATAAATGAAAAAAGGCAAAAAAAATCTTAATATATATTACGATTAAATATCTTAAATGATAATGAAAATGTGATAAAATTATTTTACAACTTTTATTAGCTCTAGTATGTTTAAAGCTGGCGTTGTTAGTTGCTTCAAACTATTTTGACCTGAAACAGTTTTTCTTCTGTACTTTACCTTCTTGTGTATTTGCCTACCATTTTGTTTGCATCTAGGGCAGCATGAAATTTGCTTTTAATCTTCTTTACTAAAAAGTGATTCACTTGCAAAGGCAAACTCATGCGGCTCTTTTGTTTCAGCTGTAATTTACTATCACTACAACTTCAGTAATTTAGAAAAGTTTAATGCTAAAGCAACACATAACTGAACTCTCAAATATATGTTTCTGAATGTACCATTTCTTTTCTATCTGTAGCAAATTAATGGGGAAAAAGACAGAAGGAGGCTGAAATGATGCTTGAATTGATGCTAAAGAAATAGAATAATTGAAGAAAAATAGTTTGTCTTGGCAACTTACAAACTGATGGTTACGTGAGGGTTGAATATTACACAATGCTTTTATGAAATGTGTTCTTCCCCTTATGTAATCTAGATATTTTTAGCACTACTGTGAATTCTCCGAAGCTATTTCTATCTATAGTTATACCATTTTTTCACATTTTTTTTAAATAAATATAGTGGCTGCAAATTTTATAAAATGACATCTCTTAAGTAGAAATGAGAGGTTCTTTCAGTAATGATGATCTATTTGCCATGCACAATAGAATCATAAGATTGGTTTGTTAGTTTTTTGACAATCTAATTTTTTAAGTTATTTATATTCCTATTTTTCTTTGTTATTTTTAGACTTTTTTATTTTTTAACTTTTGCAGTGCCATAAGGAAATATAATTTATTTATTTCCTCAGCAGTATCCATTTTCTCCATCAATATGTTTCTTTAGTTCTGCATCTTAGCATATTGGCAAGTTGGCTCTGCACATACTGTTAACTTCTATAACCTCTGAAAACTTCTTTGTTGATGATAACTGTCAGCTCATTAAAATGAGCAGAGCATACAATATCAGCCTATTAGTTAAAATGAACTCAGTGGTTTAATATTCATTAAATTGCTCTGCATCACTGATTAGGAAAGAACAATATACAAAATATAATTCCATGTGGTAAAGAAAATTGTACACATTCATACACATTAAATAAATTCAGCTTATCAGCAACAAAGAGTTACCAGAATGTAAAGAGACAATTATAGAAGTAGCCTGACATCACTCTCTGTAAATGTAAATATTTGTTTGTTTAAATGGGAAGCTTACTTTAGCCATGTTCTCTTTCTCTTCTGTACTTCCAGAGCACTTCTGATCATTGCAAATATTTGGACTAATAATAGACAGCATTTAATTTTTGATTGAATTAATCACACATTCATTTCCCAGGTCTATCCAATATCCTTCAATCTGAAATTATTTAGAAGTGGGCAATACAAATCTGCTTCATCTCTTTATGCTTTGAAGTTTTCATTTTAATTGAAACATATGAAAAATACACAGGTTTTGGTGAGTGATAGATTTTGGGCCCTCAGTATAAAATAAGATACTGCACAGTACAGTATGTTTCATGTAAACAGTAATTTTATAATTGTAACTAACTTTGCAACTTTTGCCCCATCTGCCTATCCCACTTTTATCTACCCCTATTTGCCTTCCCTGTCTGACTCAGTAACGATGGCAATTTCCATTGCTTGTCACCGAAGTTCTGCAAAGAGCTATGTCCCTTTTTGCTGTCACTACGTATGGTGGATATTCCGTGAATCAATTTGCAAAGCTACCAGTCTGTGATTCAGAGCATCTCTGAAACCCATATCAAACATATAGTAAATTGCCAATGAATAAGGACTAGACAAGTAACCTAATTACAAACTCTCACATATTTACATGATTAAAACAACAACAACAACAAGCAATTCTAATAAAAACCTTAATGATTTTATGTGAGCCTGCAAACTGTACACCAAATTGATCTGTGTATCTTGGTGTTCTTACTCACAATGTCCTTCTACCCTTGCTTGTTTTGTGTGCCCAGCTCTAACACTCTGCCTGTATTTAGCTGTAAGCTAGTTGGGGCAGGGACATTTTATTACACGCTTAGCACAGTTTGTGCTATAGTTCTTTTTATTTGGTACACAGAAAACTTAAGTCAGGGAATCGATATGTAATACATTGGTGCAAACTAAAACAGACTGTAGCTCACTGTGTTCATGAAAAAATATTGTCATTTCTTGCATTAAATGTCACTGTGGAAGAATTTCCAGATATTATGGTAGTGTTCACTTTGCTATATGATCCAAGGCAATGAAAGCTTCAGAGAGTGAAGCAGAGAATATTGTCTATAAATTTCAAGTTTACTTGTTGTAGTATAGACATCAAGAGTATATTAGTGCATATGTACACCTTTATAAGTGAAAAAGATCTACACTTAAAAACTCTAGTGCATTTCACATAATATAGAATACAGAGATTATTTGCAACTACATTTTTAATACTTCCAGTTTAAGTAATGTACTCTATTGCACCCAAAACAACAACAACAACAATAAACATTATTTCTGTCTTCAAATAGTAGTCCACATGTACATTTACAAAGGGATATGAATTTACTCTGCCAGTCCTCCCAGTAACTCTTGGCTCTGTTCATCCTGAGCATCAGCACCTTGTGTTAAAATGGAGTTTGGTAACTGAACACTTTGCTAACAAGGACAGCTCTGCCATCTGGACAGTTTTTTGGGTCAAGAAGGATCTGATTCACTCATTAGGTATTCACTATTACCATGAAATCCTGCCTAGAGCTTTTAGGATTTACGTCAGCATTCATCCTTGTGACATCTCATGCAGGATTATATATCTGCATTTCACAAGTCTGTTTTCAATCTCCATATTCCCAGACTGATTTTCTTTCAATTTGCTGGTAATATTTCTCTTCTTGTTTAGAAAATCACCTACATAGTGGACAAATCAGTCCACTGTTTATATGGTGTGTCTTTCAAATTCCTCTTCCTGACAGATTGCTTGTAACATATGCCTCATTTCTCAGATATGGCATTCATTAGCATTGACTGATAGCTTGGAGTTGTAAAGCAAAGACTGCCCTGGAACTCAGGGCAGTGCAGAATACCTGCAAAGAGTTTCAGGATCATGTACAGATATGACAGGAAATACCACCATAGAATACATCAAGGAACAAGAAAATGCAAAAAGAAAAAAAAATATCATTTGGCTTTGGATGCTCTCAGGTTGTCCCCAGATTTATTTGTCTTAGACATCACCAGCAAATTTCCTCTTCTCATGTTAATCTTCGTTTCATTTCTTCTGAGGTATATGCTTTGGTCAACTGTTACTTGCCTTCCCTTCAGTCACTCTGATTTGGGCAATTTTGATCAATAGGAAGGACTACTTCCAGTTCTGATAACTGTCATATCAGGACCTTTCCCACCTCTTAACTAAGGAGTCTAAGGATCAGTTCTCTTCCTTGTCCTCTAAGCAGTTGATTCAGCATACCAGAGCATTAATCCTGATCACCCCACACAAATGGATTCTAGATAGATGTTGTCATTAAAATATGTTGGCTTTTTCCACTGAAAAAGGTTCCTTATTAATGTTAATACAGAAATCTCTCTACAATTTCAGCCAAGACACATCTGGTTTCTCTTCCTACACTTCATCTGCAGGACTAAAACTTAGTGCTGAGGCTTCTGATAACATTTGAACCTCTGTGGATTTCATTGCTGGCACATCACAAAATCACAGAATCATCTAGGTTGGAAGAAACCTCCAAGATCACCTAGTCCAACCTCTGACCTAACACTAACAAGTCCTCCACTAAACCACTAAACCATATCACTAAGCTCAACATCTAAACATCTTTTAAAGACCTCCGTGACTCAACCACTTCCCTGGGCGGTCCATTCCAATGCCTAACGACCCTTTCAGTAAAGAAGTTTTTTCTAATATCTAACCTAAACCTCCCCTGGCGCAACTTTAGCCCATTCCCCCTCGTCCTATCACCGGGCACGTGGGAGAACAGACCAATCCCCACCTCGCTACAGCCACCTTTAAAGTACCTATAGAGAGCAATAAGGTTGCCCCTGAGCCTCCTCTTCTGCAGGCTGAACAGTCCCAGCTCCCTCAGCCACTCCTCATAAGACTTGTTCTCCAGACCCCTCACCAGCTTCGTTGCCCTTCTGTGGACTCTCTCGAGCACCTTGATATCCTTGTAGTGAGGGGCCCAAAACTGAACATAGTACTCAAGGTGCAGCCTCACCAGAGCCAAGTACTCTATAGATGCAAATACGCATCACTGTAATTATTATCCCTTACAGAATCACAGAATGGCTGAGGTTGGAAGGGACCTCTGGAGTTTGTCTGGTCCAAAACCCTGCTCAAGCAAGGTCACCTAGAGCATGTCACACAGGATCACAACCAGGTGGGTTTTGAATATCTCCAAAGAAGGAGACTCCACAACCTCTCTGGGCAGCCTGTTCCAGTGCTCTGTCACCCAAACTGTAAAGAAGTTCTTCCTCTTATGGCGATGAAACCTCCTGTAGTTCAATTTATACCCATTACCCCTTGTCCTATCACTGGCCACCACTGAGAAGAGTTTGGCCCCTTCCACTTTACATTGTCCCCTCAGGTATTTATAGAGGTTGATAAGATCCCCACTCCATCTCCTCTTCTCTAGGCTAAACAGGCCCAGCTTGCTTAGTCTTTCCTCATAGGACAGATGCTCCAATCTCTTAATCATCTTTGTGGCTCTATGCTGGACCCTCTCTGGAAGTTCTACGTTCCTCTTGTACTGGGGAGCCCAGAACTGCACAAAATATTCCAGGTGTGGCCTCACCAGAGCTGAGTAGAGGGAGAGGATCACCTCTCTTGACCTGCTGTCCACACTCCTCTTGATGCAGGCTAGGATCCCATTGGCCTTCTTGGCCACAAGGGTATACTGCTGGCTCGTGGTTAACTTGCTTTCCGCCATGACCCCCAGGTCCCTCTCCATGGAGCTGCTCTCCAGCAGGTCATCCCCCAGCCTGTACTCCTTTTTTTTTTTCTACTAGGACACATTGCTGGCGCATGTTCAGATATGAGAGAATATGTTCAACTATAGTCAATTATGTTCAAAGATGAGAAAGACATTCCAATTTTCTTAAAACAGTGAGTGATCCATTGTGACTGACCATCTCTTTTGGTGTTCTTCTCTGACAGGTTACTATGCCAAGCCTCTCCCCATTATGGCTTTTGAATTTCACTTTCTCTATTTCCTAAGTCAAATACTTTGGGGGCCAAAGCTCTACTTCACATCCTTGACGACAATGAACTGTATGTTAACAGTACCAGGTCCACCCAACAGTCTTAAGGTTTTTTCTTGTCAGTAAGTGACCAATCCAAAGGAAATGCTATATCTGCACAAACACTGAATGCAGTATGGTGAAAATATGTTGTGTCAAGGCATTATGTGAGATTTCTGAGGTCAAGCCTTTTTCAACAATCAGACCTCTAGCTATCAATGCCCTTTATTAGAACTGTTTCCATTCCCAGTAATTTCTGAGCTGCACCTTAAGCTCTGTGTGTACCTTTGTGGTTGCACTATGTCATTGAAGAGTCACCCAGTGTTAAAGATGGTCACAGTTAGTGCAAAACTCCTGTAGATGCTTTTTGAATGAAGGATTCTGAAATTATCTCTAAATAAATCTCAATGTTTAGTTTTCTCATTCAAAATGTCTGTGAATGTACATCTGGATTGAAAGATGAAAAATTGAAAGATTAGAAATTGTTTTGAGATATGTATTTCATATGCATATTATCTTATTGACTTTCTTCTCCTATCTACTATACCAATGGTGTACCTGATATGCTGAATGTAAATGCCATTTGGCATGCTCTACTTTATACATCCATGTACTAAGTATGAAGAAAGATAAAAAGTGAGTTCCTATTAAGGATATAACAAGGAGTTTTCAGGTGCAACTGATAGAACGTATATGTATGCTTACCATGTGCCCACATCCCACCTCAAGATCACTGATTATTTCTAAGTATCTATTATTTGCATCTCTGTAACACTAGTGCATTCTGATATAGCTAATAAATAATAAAGTACTATTTTATTTCAGAGTTAAAATACTTTTTTTTTTTTCCTGGAAGTCTTTCCATCATAACAAAAATGACAGCTGCATTTGGATAGAAATGTAGCAAAAGTGAATAATACAACCAGCAAATCCTTTAACAGTTGCCCACGAATCAAAACCACTCAAAAACTAATTTACTATCCAAAAAAAGCAGATGAGCCAGAGATTCAGTGAGATCTAATAGTGCTTTAGCTATTGCTGATGCTATTGTTTGGAAAGGCATTTCCAAACAATGTTCAGATTCTTGAGTAACAGTCAGCAATACAAAATAATAAGTAGCTTGTTAAGAGAGTTAGTTTGTTTTCAGAGCTTTACATTTAAGCAAAATTTCCATTCACATAGAATTTTGTGTCAAGGAATTCTGCAAAATCAGGCTCACAGATGTCTAAGGCAGGGTTTAAATGATCTAAATATAAACTTCTAATGATGGAGGTGCCTTAGGGTATCCAAGGCATCTGCATGGGGCAGATAAGATGCATATCAAAAGCAGCATCAACTGGAATAACAGCCGGAGGCCAGGTGGGGTATCCTCGGGCAGCTCTCACTGTGCACCTGAATTGAACCCCTAGGGTGTGATCCACTTTCAGACTAAAATACCTAAGCGTAGATGTCTACACATAAACTGACTCTGCTGAATAGCTATGTTCCACTGACTACTAATTACCTTCTCACTGCCCATAACAGGAGTTTAGAAATTTTGCACAAATGCAATTTTGTTAACTGGGAGTTTTATTTCACATGCCTTATATTTTCTTATATATTTGTTAATTTTTATAGTAGATCTGACAGCATTTATGTTCTTATTTTGAAGAAAAAAAATACGTTAGGGTAGTATTTTTTCTTGCCCAGTCAATATTATTTAATAATATATAGAGAAAAAAATACTTATTTTCTAAATGTATTATTTTCAAAAAGATTCCTTGGTATTTCAGATTTGTATTTTAAATATCACAATATTTTTGTTTTTCTAGACAGAAAAAGGGAGTGCACTACATGAAGCAGCCCTGTTTGGAAAGGTGGAAGTAGTACGCATTTTGCTTGAAACAGGTAAATTTAACTTACAGGAAGCACTGAACAACTACTCTAAGTATTCCTAATCTGGTGTTTGCCTCCTCACATTTTGTTTATTCAAATTACTGTTATATTTCTCAACCCTTGCAAATCTAATCACATGTAATTATCATTAAAATAATGTCCTTTTAGAATAAGAAATGAAGATACACAATGAGAACAAAAGTAATGTTTTCACTAAGACTCAGAAATTCCATGTATGAGTCAGTGTATGCCACTGTATTCTGAGAATAAATGTGTTCTGAGAATGAAATGGCTACATAATTTTTTTTTATTCACTCTGAAAGACAGCCAAGAGTATTCAGGTTCAGCAAGGAAATAAAAGGCATTATTGTCCCATTTCTTCTTTTATTCCGTTTATTGGAGCCTGTGGTGGTCTCCATGACTTTAAGATTATAAAGCAGTGTAGTCTCTTGTCACTATGCCTGAACTGACCTAAGCTGCCTATTGGCTTTCCTCCCCAAACTGTTCTGTAACCACTGTGAAGGAAGTTTGATTATATGTCATCACTCAGAGATGACAGTGTTATTACATTATGGAAATTCCATATACTCTAACTCTTCATTTCCTGTTTTGCAGACACTTATTTTTAGTCGTTTCGCCATGCATTAAAAAGAGGTGATATACCACTGTGCAGTTCTGGCTTTTTATTAAGCAAGATTCTGGGGATTTAATCTCCATTAAAACATTTTCAGAGCTCCCATGTACAAGGTCTAATTCTCCTGCTTTACTGCCACTAGCAATGTGACCAAGGTTGTCCAAGCAATAGGATGCACTGGCTGCATGTTTGATCCCTTGGTACTCCATTCATATTTCATCTTCCTGCATAATATCTTCATCAGAGCCTCAGCATTTTCTCCGCAATTTGTCTTCTCATGGTAAAAGAGGCATAGGACACATGCGTAGATGAGTAGGAGAAGATGAAAAATCAGCTCAAGAGGAGCTATCAGGAACCTGTTTTGAAAGTGAGAACAATGCCGAGTATGATGAAAGGAGAGGTTATTTAGCAGTTCCAATAGGAAGATATAGAGCTTCATACATTCTGATAGTCTTTGGTCATAGCCTTTGCTTTGACTTACCCTTTAGTCAATAGAGGTACATGTTCTAAAAGCTGTATTTATGCATTTATACACACCCCTGTCTACTCATATGTATATTTACCCATAGTTCTGCACACACACCCTGGATGCCCTTGTTCTGCAATTAAATTGACCCAAGAGATCATAAACTAAGCCAGAACAGGTTTCTTTCTTTGATATAGACACCAGAATACTAATTTGCACATTTATTTACTAACAAACATGCCATCCTGCCTGCTCCTTCATTGCCTGGATAAACTTAGGCTGCCTCTGAAGGAAGGCACTGGGTCTATCAGAATTGCTTTTGTACTGAAAGGAGAGGAGAACATAGATATAGTCTCAACAAACCTATCTACTACGTAAGAGTTTCAGAATTATTTGAGGTAAATTGTTATCTGAACAACTGTCTTCTCAGATAAGTAAGAAGACCAGTGAAGATGAGAATATCCAGAAACAACTCTTCTGAGATACATGAAATTCCATTGTAGCGAGGTTTTTACTGATCTTTATTATCAGTGCTTATGGGATTATACTGTACAAAAGAAGGAATGTCACAGCTCCTCAACTAAATCTCATCTTGTGTATATGTGATCTGAGATCTACTTTCAGAAAAAAAGGTTCTTCCAAAATGTTTTTCTGTACGGATGACTAAAGAGGATGCAGAAAGGGATCTGCACATGCCCTCAGAAACACAGGGCCTCTTTATATTAATTCACATAAATAGTAAGGAATGGAGAATATCACAGAAATATGGGAAGCCCTTAGACCACAGATAAATAATACTTCTCAAAGACTAGTACATGTTATAGCCTCTACCACTGTATGATTGTACAAGACATCGGAGTAGGAACTTCACTGTGAATTCCTTCAACTCTTAAATGCTCTGCACTTCTGCAGTGTTCCTCACCTGGTCCCTTTTCATCTAGCAATCCCCTTTTCTCTAGTTGTGCTTCAAAAATGGCTCAGATGTTATGAGTAGCATTGCAAATGAAAAGTGTAAGTTGGTGTCTTCAGACTCTGAAAATAAGCTACCATAGCTAACTAGCCCAGCAATCTTTTGGCTTTATTTTCATTGAGAAAACAAATATCTCTTTCTCACAAAATGAATTAGGAAACTCTCCTTCAGTAAGGAAATAGCAAGAGCTGCAGCTTTTTCTGGTGAGTATAGAGATCCCATCTTGCTTCCAGAACATCTTCATAAATCCTGCTTCTTCTGATTTCTTCTATTCAGTTTCCTGAGAAGAATCTTATTCCGGTTCTTATGATCTTTTATCCCTCTACTTTTTCTGAAAGTACATCTAAATTAAAAAATTAAAAAACAACTAAATTAAAAAACAACTTCATTCTTATACCATAAGTTTCCACACATACCACAACATTCCCAAAGATGTCCCCACAAGACAAAGATGAAGATTCATGCAGCAGCATGTGCATCGTATTCTCTGAGACCTATCTAGGATAAACCTCAAACTTACGTATTTGTGCTTATGTTCACGGTTTGAGCCAATTACTTAGTCAACAGTTTGAGCAGTCTGTGAGTAACTGTTCTGGCTTTGCATACAGCCCTTACATTACATATGGGTATTTCAGTCTTTTCAGGGAGTACAAAACTTTGAAGGTTAATAACTTTTTCAGTGTTGCTCCCAACACACATACTAGTAGTAGGCACTAGAAAAATACCCAATGAATTAGAGAAGACTGGGGAGTGTTAGAATCAAGACATGTAGGAAAAACATTCAGAGTGTTTCTTGATTTTATAAAACATTGTTTTCAGAATGGTTGTTTCGTAGGAACAGTCTGTTAAAGTACCCCTAAATTTGGTTAAAGAAGCTTACTTTATATTGTCATGAGTGACAGAAACATAAAAACAATCCATGTCAGCATGTGAATTTTAGGCTACTCAAGCTTTAAACAGAAATGGATGTTGTACTTCAACTGTAGCACAGCTGTTAATCTGCTACAGTTGTATAACTGCTTGCATTCAATTTGTCATATAATTGAGTCTGATATGCCACATTTATAATCAGAAGTACTTGAGATTAAAATTTCCACCACAGATCATTCTCTTTTTCAGGAATTGATACCAACATAAAGGACAGTTTGGGTAGAACAGTTTTAGATATTCTTAAAGAACATCCATCTCAACAGTCACTCCAAATTGCTGCTCTACTTCAAGGTAAGTCGTATTCAGTTACATTTGTTAGAGACAAATCAGAATAGCATGGAGGCATACTAAGATATATAGTAATTTCTAATTTTAAAATATTTTATTAAACAAAAGAGTTCTTCTTTTGACTTAAGAACATAAAATTCTTGTTTGCTAGATACACAAAATTAAGTTTCTGAATACCTGGATTTCAGAGTAAACTCTTCCCTTTTTCTGACAATAGACATTAGTATGGTGTGTTGCTTTGTACATTCTTCATTGCAAGACAATATATTGTAATGTTTCACTGCAGTTCCATTCAATTGTGATGGCAAACTAGAATTGAGATACCTGATTCATTCATAAATAACAAATGTGACTGAATGATGATGACAAACTTTCAAAACATTTCATTGCATTTTTCTCATTGTCTTTAAATTAAAAAAATAAATAAATAAAGCAGGCAGTAACTCTTGTCATTATAGCAGAAACAATGTAAATTTTTTTTGCACGTGTTTGTTCTCATTCATCTTAGTTTCGTGCTACAAAACTGATGGAACTTCATTATTTCCCTTTTTTTTTTTTTTTTAAACTCTAAAACATGACAGTAAAGTGATCAAATATGAACAAGTACATAATTCAGTATTACACATCATTCTTTCCTTGTATGAAATTTTCCCCTGCATTTTCAGATTAGTCTTTCATTAGCTGTGTTTAACTAAGGAGATCACTGCAAGTATCAGCTTCATCTACACATGTATTTTTCCTGTGTTTGAATGAGCCATTTTAGTCAGTTCACTATGGGTGCTACAAGTGTACTAGCTCATGCTTCAGTCTCCCTGATACCTAATAATATAAGTAAATTTTCTAGAGAAAATGAGGTCAAGTGGCCACACAGTGTCCTTCAGGTTTTCTTTTCTTTACAGACTGGCTATTGAGCTTTGATAACCTTTTCCAATGAGGTGGTGTACCAAAAGATACAAAGTTCCTCTAATAAAAATTTTGCAGGCTGGATGGGGAGATTTCTCTTAAGCTTCAGGTTCATGTTATAGCTCAACTGAATTAACAACCTGCTGTTACTGAAAGGGATAGTTTAACTCCTCTCCATCCTTCCTATTTTCTTTTTCCCTTTGTCCCATTCTGTGTTCCTTCTCCCTTATTTCCAGTTATACAGTTCTATACCTTACTCCCATCTTACAGCAGATTGCAAGTTGATCTGATTCTTTTAATTAACCAGTAATATATAAAATATATAATTTATTACATATATTTAATAGTACATAAAAATAATATAAAACAATGTTGTAATTATATAAATAAACATTTGTTTGTTTTAATGAGCTTGTCTCCTATATGACTCAGGTCCCAGAGTTAGCTCTGTCCCAGGTAACTGACAGAGACGGTCATCAAAAAGTGGGAAGAAAGGTCCATCTGAGGCAAGCAGAACTTCCCTCTGCCAGCAGAAGGGAGCTCCTAATTTGATACAGACCATATGGTGAAACTATATCTCACTGAGTTGCCACTATGTAGAGGGAAAGAAGGTTATTATCATACCTAAACTTCTTCAGAGAAAGGAAAAGGATCAGCCAGAGCTTCCATTTTCTTAGACATCAAAATCAATCAACCTTCAGACATAAATCTAAGCTTCATTATAATATTCCATTGCCAAATAAAACAGCTGTCATTTTAGTATCTCTGCATTGTTCCATTTTCTCTTCAGTGTGATATCCTTACAGTATCAACCCCACCGGTCAACATTTTCTTCAAAGTACCCTTGCTTTATGAACAGTAATAGCAGCACCCAAACCCATCTCAAGGGTTTGTCCTTTTTATGGGTCAGTAACTGCCCTTAGTTTTTACCACAAAAAAAGAAATTTATCAATTTCAAGGCTTCTTGGTGCTTTGACATGCAATCTCTTTCATATGTGTGCCTTGAATATATAAAGTCTGCTAAGTAGTTGCAGCTCATATTATGATGTCTTGTAACAAAGAGCTGTTTATTTTTCTCTGTCTGCCTTATAGTCAGAAGTGATGTGCAAGGATGAACAATGTTTACAAAGATGTCATTTTGAACCTTAAGAAAACAGGAGGAGCCCCTTCAGAACTCTCTTGTGGAGCCCAGTGAGATTCTTTTTCATCAGCAAAGGGTTTGCTAAAGCTTTAACCATCAAAGATCAAGTTTGAACTATGAGAAGAAGTTGAAAGATAAAAACAGGAATGGCAGGATTCAGTGCTAGCACTGCTGATGATAGAGCAGACCTATCCTGCCTCTAAAAAGCCAATGAATATATTCTTCATTGAAGTGTGGGCATTTATTCCATTGTAGCTGAAAAATCAGTGCAGCACTGGAATTTTGGGAAACCTGAATGTACTGTAATTAAGTTCAACTTCAGTGGGTAATGAATACCATGCAAAGAAAGGTCAAATGCTGACAGAGAGTTAGAGACTTCCAAATACATTCCTGTTTAACCTCCCATGTACAGATGATTGTCTAGGGAAGCTTACATGTCTCCTTCATGTAGACCTACAGGAAAAAGGAAAGAAATGAATGGTGTCAGATACTGTCTGGATTTTGTAAGTTTCTTCTTTTTTTCTTTAAGCAGACACAATGGTATTGAGTTGATTATTTCACCTTGTTGTCAGGCTAAAGTAAGATTTTATCCCCTGGCATTCTTACTGATTTCTACCATTTCCCCCTTGTATTGTTATGAAACCTAGTAACCCTAGTTAGGTCCCGAAGTATCTCTGTACAGTTTATAGTATTAACATAGAGCATAATATTTATTCCTGCCACAAGACAACAGTTTTCAAAAATTTAAAACAAAGGCTGAAAGATGCATATAAACAGATTGACAGAAATAGGCTAGAAAATAAAGCGACTGGTATTACTGGTGGGCCTGATAGATAGTGTTCAATGCTATAAGTAGAGCCAAAACCCAAAGTCATATGGAAAGATTTGAGGGAGAATAATCAGTTGGTTATGAGGATATTGATGAGAAACTTCTTTGAAGGGAAAGCAGTTCCTTGAAAGAAATTAATTTACATCTTTGGAAGCAGTTCATGGAGGCAGCAATACTAAATCTGTTCAGCTGATACTAAAACCCACAGGACTGGTAGTTTTCTGTGAATAATACTTCCAGAACTGAGGAACTGTGGATAGAAGTTTCTATTAGTGTTCTGCCTTTATATAAGGATATTTTTAAAAACTACTTTTTACAGATTATAGCTTAAAAAGAAATAAAAACTTTTGCCAGTGAGGTTTTAGAAGTGATCTTAATGTTTTTGTGATCTTTAGTTTATAATCTTTTCCACCATACTGAGAAAACAGTAATTGAAGTTGCTAAAAAAAATGGTTTTAAGAGTTATTATCTGATAGATGGCAAATAAATAATTAAATCACTTTCAAGAGCAACCCGAATAAGGCTGATTAAACTATATTCCACCTGAACTTTCTTTTTACTGCCTGTTAAATACAGATGGAATTATTAGAATAACAGTTCAAGTTTTAATTCTTTGTCTTTCATATATGTCCCATCTTTTTCTGTGTCTGGTTCTGCTCTGAACTACATTGAGCTTATTTAAAAATATAGTATAGTATCGTATAGTATTGTATAGTATAGTATCGTATAGTATAGTATCATATAGTATAGTATAATGTAGTATTATTATAGATTCTTTACATGATAAGGAAGAATTAGCTATTTTGTTGTTATATACTCAAAAAGCAGAGAATTAGAATACTGTGCCAAGTGTGGCTATTTTACAGTGCAAATGCATTTCTTGGATGCAATGAAATGACAGCATTCAGTGCTGAAGCAGTTAACAGTATTGGCACTTAGGGCTTTATAATTAGACACTGAAGATAAAAGGGATGTTGCCAAGGCTAGTGTTCCTAAAATTAAACCGACCAGCTGTGTTTTAGTTTTAGCACATGTGAACGTGACACAGGTGCATTCTATACCATCTTTCAACCCTTTCTCCACAGACCACTATGTTCTCTATTAGAATCTTGTTCTTTTACTATTATTTTATTTTATTTTTGGAAACAGAATTATTGTTATTATGAAAAAAAGGAGATAGTAGAAAAACAGATGAGAAAAGACAGGAGTACCAGGAAGGCACAGTAAGCTCTGCTCTACAGACAATATGGAGGGAGATGTAATGGAAAACTATTTCCTTTCTCTTCTGCTGCTGCTGCTTGAGAAACTAATGTAGTTTGTACATGTTACCTAATTATTCATAAGTGGAAAATACATAAGCAGCTGCTGGAATAGAAGCAGAACCAGAACTCCTTTTTTTTCCCCCCAGCTTAAATAGCTGCAATGTCATTAGCACAGGCCTTTTGTTTATTCTCGCTCTCTTTCTCTCCCTTTCTGTAGACAAGTAGATTTTCCAGTCCCTCCAGTACACATCTTCAACCTCACTGGAAGGATGGAAGAGATTTCCAGTCTAGAATTTATTAGAACTTTGTGGGAGGAAAAGAATGGGGGTACTAATTCCCCCCCCCCCATTTTTTTTTTTCCTGTGGGGATTTCTCAACTCCTTTTGTAAGGCTATTCTGCAAATGCTGCATAGTATTAACTATGTTAATTAATTAACTTAAGTGCTATTTAGCTGTTTCCTCTGCTACCTCAGAATCATAGCAGTACTCAGTACTTATTTCTGTTTATCATCCTTGAAGACGTGTACAAATGTCTTCTGATGTGCCTACAACCTAAACATCTACAGATTTCTGGTTTCTCTGGCATTATGCTAAAATTGAGTCATTCAAATTGTGCTTTGAAATTTAGGAGGCTAAAGTCAGCCCAGCCTCAGCCTTAGCTCAAGCATGTCATCTTAGCGGATGTGAAGGCAGCAGTTACCAGTTGCTTTCCTGTCATTGCTGCTCCTGTAGTCAGAAGGAACTGGGTCATGATGCCTCTGCTGGGCTGGGGATCATTCCTGCCCAAGGGAGCAAGGGAGCCATTTTGTTAGGAGCTTCTAGAGAGCTCCCGGGCTGAGGCAGGATGCAGGGGACCTGGCGGAGCTCAGCCAGGTGCTGGGAGGCATAAGGCTCTGGGCCCCGGGGGAAGCCCTGGTGAGGACAGAGGCGGCTGTGAAGACAGCTGCTGTTCAGGAGGACATGGAGCAGTGGAGGAGCAAAGGATACAAGCAGTGTCAGGGTGGGGCCTGCAGGCCTGCCTCATTCTTCTGACCTAGTTATTGGAGATTCTTCTGTTTGAAAAGGCACGTGTTCTTATTTTTATGCTAATTAAATTTCACTTTTTGGAGTTTAAAAAGACCTTTTGGTCTCTTGAGTGGAAGTCACTCTAGTGAGGAACTCTGGGTGAATCCAACCCGTGGTTTGGCTGATAGAGGCTATCAAAAGGGAAAAGTGCTTATATTAAATTAAAGGGACAAAGATCTCTCTCTAAAAGCCATGGTTTATAAATGAAGCAAAAATCCTGACGTCAATGAGGAATGAGGACCTAGAGGAGCTGAAGTTAGAGCAAGCCTGAGCCAAGGCTTTCACTGCCCAGGACATTCGGCAGCAACTCCAGCTGAGCTGGGCCCTGTGGCCTTCATGGCTGAGCTTTCTGGCGCTCACTGCTCTGTGAGGCGAGACAGCTGCGTGTCGGCTTACGTGTTAAAGCCTTCCCTTCTGCTTGGCTTTGACTTAGCACATGTTAAAGTGAGGAAGCTGGAGTTGCTGCTGTAGTTTGACCTTTCTGGCACGTATTACCTTCTTGGGGACATATTCCCTACTTCTCTTATTTCCACTGATATGGGACCACTTCTACACTACTACTTTTTGTGTACGTGGCCCTTTAGATTGAGTAAGACTATTTTAAAATCAAATAGCTGTAGAAAAGAATGCTACTAAGTAGGCAAATTTTCTGAAATTCTTATTATTAATCCTTATTTAACTGTAATCTTCTGTTTGAGTCAACAGATGTAAAATACTCCATTCTTCCCAGTTTGGTGAAGAACCATCTCTAGCATGTGTATATTAGAACATGTGTCACCCACCATGATCCTGCTAGTCATTCCCGCTGTCTGTGGAATGTGGAACAAGATGACATGATGCAGAAAGCTGGTGAAAGACGCATTATGCATTGGCAGGTTGTGTCCTGAGCAGACTTTACCCTCCCCATTACGGGAACGAGTCTTTTCTCTAAACTCCGTGATACCACAACTGAGGAAAATGTTCTGGTCATTAAGTGGTCTAACTGGCTAAGCATGCCTTTGTTCTGAATTATCTTTTTTTTTTTTTTTTTTTTTTTTTTGAGGAAAGTGATGGAATCCAGAGCAGTCTTTCAAGTACACCACCATAGTCAGGGCAGATGATGGTTAACAGTACCATCTTTTTCAGTGAGTTTGGACAGGCATGGAAGATGAATTTCTAACTAGCTGTAGGTGAACTGAATTTTGGTGCTGATGAAAGCATCCACTGCTTTTGTGTAGTTTGTCTTTGGCTCTTAAAATAGATCACCTGATTTGTGTCTGTTTCTTCGATAACATTATGGGTAAGTTTTCATTTACCTAGACTACAAGCTCTTACAACCGAATCCATGTCTTTATTTTTCTTACATGTACCCCATAGAATTTTCAATAGCAGGAAAAACAAGTTAGAAGTCCCACAGAAATCCAAAACTGTATGGTACTTTTTGTTGTCCTGTTCTAAACCTCTGTAGCACTCTGTGTGCTGAGCCTTTTGTGGAGGTTTTCTGGAAATAATTGTGTAGTTTTTAAGTATTTAAGAGACTTACCTCAAACTTGGGATTTCCACCTCAGAACTAGTCTTCAGCAGGTAAGTGCATTGGTCTGAAAATGGGGCTGCCAAAGAGTTAAAATAGAGTACTATTTTAAAACCAGAGTCTTATATGAATATCAGACTACAAGGTTAAAATTCTTCACAATCCCTCCCCTGCATTTCCTTTCCTAATAATATCATTATCATTATCCAATAATTTGAACACTCACAACTGGTAGAACTTTATTTTTGGTGTGCTTTCGGACAGTTGCAGAATTGTCAAGCATATATTTTCAGACATGATTTTTTTTCCGTTCCTTTTTTTTTTTTTCTTTGGGTCTAGCTTCCCTTTTATTTCTCCTCCACCTCATACAATAACGTGACCAATAATATAGCTCACAGAGCTGGAAAACATTCCAGAGCATTTTGTCATGCTGCTGGTTTTCTCATGGTCTTTTGCTTATAACTCATCTTTGCTTCTTTGCTTACAGCACTACACACAAAAAATAAAAAATGAAAAAAATAAACTTGCTTATTTTCATATGGAGAAATATATGACAGATTATCCAGGGGACCATTACAAGCCATCAGACATAATGTAGGGCATTTTCAAATCTTACAGACTTAAAAACTGGCAACCTGCATAGCATTCTGAAACTGCATGCTGTTCTCTGCCATTTCCAATTTCATTTTCTCAGATGCCTATTTTATTACAGATTGTATTTGGGTTTGGGGATTTGTTATTTAATCAGGAATAAAAGCAAGCTAAACAAGTGTGTTGTAGACTGCAGAAATTAAATTAGAGAGATTTTCAGTTTCCAGAAACTCTTCAGTCCTTCAGTGTGAAATTGATGAAAGTGGTTATTGTAGTTCACTGTGGTGTGTGTTGCCATTTGTGCTGTTGTACTTACTGTCTGGTTAGGAAACCTCAGGAAATCAAGCAAGTAAAGATGTAAAGTAACTGCCTGAACTGAGAACCATTCACTCTGCTGGAAAAAAAAAATCCACTAGTGCATAAATTAATTTCTAATTTATTATTTAATATTTGTCCTGGAATAACATTCATTAAAGTCTTAGTGTTTCATTGAGCTAGACTGTGTACAAAACCACATGAAAATAATGTATGTTTACACAAAAATAATAGTAGTGAAACTGAAGTCTATTTCATTCATCATTCCAAATTTACCTGTTTTTATAAACACAGTCATGAAGGTGGGACAATGGAAATTTTAAACAAAAGGGAGGAAAATTTTAGAATGCAGTTTTGTAGACTGCTACTTAAATGTAATTTTTTTTTGGACAATGCATTCTTTTTCCTCATGTACTCAGTCTCTGTACTGCAAGTAGAGTATTTGGTCTTTTTAGTATCAATATTTCCACTCACTGTGAACATCTGTAATATCATGACTAAAAAATCTTAACAAATTTTAAACAAAAGAAGACTCAACAGTAATAATATAATGGAAAAGTTACTTGGATATTTCAAGAAGACGGGAAAAAGACAGTGATAGTCACAACTCATTACTCTTACAATGAGCTTTCTGTAACAGTTTCAGCAGATTAGATGAGGTGACTGGCCATTATAGTGTTTTATAGTATTTTCAATAAATGATTGCCTGTAGCAATGTTTATGAGTAATTACAAGGATATATGAAAAATTGGAAAGGGTTTTATAAAAAAAAAGAAATAGCAAATATACTTTTCGTTGGAATAAACCAGTATAATTCATGAGTTTAAGTGTATTTGTGTCTTTAAATTACAGAATATATGGAAACAGGAAATGCAAGTGTTTCAGAGGAACGCCCACTGGAATGCGCAGAACATCAGTCTTGCATTTTGTCCCCAGAAGTTCCTCCATCTCCAAAGGCTAAAAGTAAATACATGTACTCTGTGAATAAAGAAGCTGTATTAAATTCTCTTTACTATTAAAATTATATTGCTAACACATTTATACAAACATATGAATTGAAAAAGATAAAGAGATAGATATTGAGAAGCTTTTTTCCATTATTAACTACCTATCTTGACTGCATACACTGTAATCTGTGTCATACAGGGAAACGAAGAACTATTCTCAAAAAGGACAAGTCACAGATTGATGACCATGTATTACATTATTTGATCTTAAATCTTTTAAATTTATATAGCATAATGCATTTCATAAGTAGAATAGAAGGTTAATAAATATGCCAAAATACTCTGCAGACATTCAAGTCAGAGAGAGAATTTGTCACCATGAGTACCTTTTCCAGTTGTGTTACATTTGGATGACTCTTTCAAGGACCATTTGGGTACCGCTCTCCCATTCCTGCAGATAAGCCTACTAACATACCTTTCATGTAACCTCACTGTCACTGTCACTGTACATGTTCTTACTCACCCTTTATACACCACAGTCTCTTGAGAAGGGCATTTCCTGATTGCAATGTAATTGTGCTGTTCCATAAAAACCATCCTATTGTAGAACCAAACCTCATTACTGGCTTCTAAAATCATCCAAAGTTAATGCAATTGACTGTTGGCAAATAACTCTGCCTCTCCTTGTTGTTTTTTTTAATTTTTTTTTTCTGCCCCCCCTTTTTTTTTACCCTTTTACCATGAGAGTTTAATTCATGAGAAAACTAAGCTTACTGCTGCAAGCCAGATTATGATCTTCATGGTGACAGTAAACAAATGCTCTAGTTCCAGTCACATTTCCCGTTGGGATACTTAACAGTTATATAATGTATGAAAAGATATATAGTTCCTTTGAGTTTAGTAGAATCATTCATGAAGTCAGCTACCCTATGCAATAGAAATGTCCATCCTGAAATTAAGTAGTAAATAATTCTAATCTATGTTTTACTTCTTAATGAAGTCATGATATCTCATTCCATTTTTCCACTTGCAAGATATAAATATTATAAAATATGCTAGTTTTCTTTTCCTCATCTGTTGTGTAATCTGATTCTAAAGGAAAGAAATTGCACATTATTGTACTTCCCATCCATCCATCTGTCATTTTCTAACAATCTAATTTCAAATAATTTAAATTTAAACCCGATTTGGAAGAGAGATAGATGTATCAATTACCTTCCTGGGACTTTCATGAAAATAGATATTTGGATAGAGGGGAGAGACCTTAACTAGTACCTGTACTGAAAGAAGCTTAGGCAAAATTCATCTTTTATGCATTCTTTCTGGCAGCAGTTAGCCAGTTAGCATACACTTACAGACAGGTCAGTCAGCACACTTGCAGTTCCCATCTCACCACACTCAACTCATTCATGCCCAGTAAGAAATATTGCAAGGCATATGTAGAAGAACACAAAGTTTTTGCACTGAGAGCAAGCTAGGGGACATGAACATGAATCTGTAGGAAACAGTAGTCCTGTGTTTTCCTGGGGGCACTCTAGCATGTTTTAAACATTGTTCTTAACATTCAGGTCTTTTACTTCTGATTTTATGTAATATTAATCTGCAATAATTTCAATTTTCTAAATAGAAAGCTGAATATAAATAGTCCTAATTGCACCTTTGTTTCATTTACAGGTTTTGAGCAAACTTACCATTGACTAAGAGCAACAAGAGTTTTGAATACATAATTTCTGTTACTTAGATATTAAAATTCAGTTAGATATTTTTAATTAACAACTTCTGTTCTTGGCTCTAAAAATGCAGTCATAACTGGCCATAATTGTAATTTATAAAATATTTTAGAATAAATTGTGTTAATGCTTACCTAGCATACCAAACAATGGAAGAAAAAAAAAAAAGAAAGGCTATGAAGAAAAATGACATATAAAGAGCTGTAGACCAAGCAGAAAGAAGCCTCTTACCTGGGGCTTCTTTAGTTACATCAGTGTACATATACTCAGTTTACACATGCTGAGTTTAATATGCTCATTCTGTTTATTCTTCACTGCATTTTATTCCCAAGGATGGAAAAAAAAAATTATCTCTGTATTTTATTAAGTAGAAGGACTGTAGTTTCCAACAGTATGACTCTTGGAAAACACTCAAGAGAAGAGGTTTCTTACTTGCCTCTGGAAAAAACTTTGCTTTCATTTACATGTTTATTGTTATTACTAAAGATAACTGTGTAACACATATGCAATAGATTATCAGGACCTAATGGAGTTGTTTCTAAGACAGAGGCTTTTTACTCCGTGGAGGTCTTCTGCTGCCAGTGGGCTATTTGCTGAAGAGTTAACACTGAATGTGATTCTAATCTTGTATTACTCAATGTAATTCTAATAGTTATCTTTCTAATAGTGGCCCTCAGTGCAGACGTACAAAACACATTGTCCTTCTATTTTGGTAAACTGCTTAACTGAAGCTATGTGATAAATGAAGGAGAAATCATGAAATACAATACAGAATGCACTAAATATGGGTTTCTTATAGTCTGCTGTAGGGAGGTATATTTTAAACTTTTGGTTTTATCCCAGTATACCCTTCCACCATTCCAATAAATTGGGTCCTGGGAAAGTGAGCAAGAATTATTTGTAAAACATTGCAACCTTGATGGGACAGATGTGCATTCTCAGAAACTCAGTTCCAACCTAATTAAGAGCTTATGGAACCTATGTAATGTCTTAACTGATCACAGCAGCAAACATGAATACAATGCAGAGTATGAAACAGTAATTTTATGTGTTTATAGCCACTTTCCTTTTTTGGATTAACCTCACATGTTTGGGTAGTTGCTGTTTTTAGCTACTTTTTAGAGTTAGAAAACAGAGAAGGGGTAAGTACATGTTGTCTGTCATCCTAACTAAAATACAAAGTATAGGGAATATGGAAGTATGTAGATTTCTTCCACTGATTCCCATTCTACAAAGAGACACTGTTAGTCTTGAAGGGAGAATTGTGCATGAAGATCACTGTTTAGATGATCAGGCATGGAATGTAAGAAATATTAAGCAAAAATGTAAAAAACATGCATTTCCTTTTTCGGCATAAATGAGCTCTGATATTCTAAGTATTGACTAATGGTATGTCTGTTTTTAAAGGTGAAGCTGTGACGGGAGAATTATCAAAGCTCTTAGATGAAATCAAATTGTGCCAAGAAAAGGAATACTCTTTTGAAGATCTGTCTCATACAATATCTGATCATTATCTGGACAATTTTAGTAAAATATCAGAGGAAGAACTTATGACCAGTGGAAGCCAAACCAAGCTTAATGTAGTAAGTAAGATGGGATACAAAGGCATTATATATATATATATATATATACACATTTTTATGGCACATTCAAGAAATAGTACAAGAGTAAGCATAGTACAAGTCTAACAATATAACAGTAAAAAAGAATATAATGTGCTCATTATATATATTATATTCATGTAGAATTTAATGTTCCCCTAATTTTATAAAGTTATTGTCTGCCAGACCTAAGAAAAGCTTTTGATGGCACCACTAATATGACCAAAAGCTCAGGCTAGTTTGTCTTTGAGCATGGGGAGTGCAAGGAGATGGTGGTTTTTGTTTTGAGAAATCAATTGAAATCCGTGTGCTTAGTACCATACCTGAGACTAAAGGCTTGTAGGATCTAATCAGAAGTGCCCCCCAAAATAAGAAGCTAACCATCTTCAGTTATGATTCCTACACATTTTAATTCCTGGTAGTTAATGGTATTAAAGACTGGGTGTGTAATACTGAAAATTGTTGTGGTTCTGATACTTCAGTGATTTCCAACTGCAGTTAAAAATTTAACTTGATTAATACGATTCCTGTGAATAAAGTCCTATAGGATTCATTTTTTCATTACATGGTAACAAGGCACTTTTTTTTTTTTTTTTTCTTTTAATTGAATTCTCTTCCTCAGTAAGTAAAGTAAACGGAATTGCCCAGGAAATAATGCACGGAACAGAGCGAAAATATTACATGCTAAATTTCAATTTTATTTATTTATTTATTTTTTTTTTTAAATAAGTTAACAACAATTATGCTCATGTGCAGGGAGAAGCATAGCAAGTTAAGGAATTTTATGTGCTGAAGGATTTGTTACAATATATGTAGACAGAATGAAATTTACAAAGATGGTTAGCTGCCCTAAAGTGCAGTAGCTACTTTTATAAAGCCCTTCTACATTTGAGCAATTAGGTACGTAACCCAAACTGAAGTCAGTCTAAACAAGGTACTGAACCCGTTTAAGCATTTTTATGCATCTTTTTAGTGTCTCTCTGTATTTAGGTGCTAACTGCTATTTAAATCTGCTCAGCTGCTGTTTTGCAGAAAATGTAATCCATATAATTCTGTCTACTTGGAATGAAATTTTTAGTGACCTAAATGAAATAGAATGTGAATAGGAAGTATTCAGTCAGTAAATCTGTAATTTACCTGGAGCCGGTAAATCAGGCAAATACATTTGCTGAGATTTTATCTATTTGTTTATTGAACCAGAGGTGTAAACAAATCTTCAGAAACAGGGACTGGTTAAAGCATATTCTGTCTCTTTCCTACTAGTGAAACAAGCTTTTCTTTCAAAGAAAACTAGAATCAGGGTGATTGTACACACTCCAGAGCATGTTTTCCCCTAGAGTAGACCCAACTACACAGGCTTATATATGGAAAGAACTCTGCTTTGATGTGCGATTTTGCTGTTTGATCTAAAAGATCCATTTCATTTTTAAAAGTATTTTAAGGTTACTAAGTCTGTTCAGTTGCTGCCTGGCTGCCTAGTAGCCAGAAAGTTTGTTATTCCCAGTTTGACATTCAGTCTTATAGTTTGGGGAAGTGCTGCCTTCCCTTGGTGTACAGACTCCCTGTGTATTGCATGGGTGATATGAAAACCCACAGGCTCTGTAAGGAGCCATCCAGGCATCATCAGGAAAAAGCACTGAAATGAAGAGAAGTGTTTAGCTCTGGTGCAAAGGTTAATGTTGCCAACTATTCTGGGGGCAGAACCAACAAGCAAGGTGGTTGTGAAGGGTGGAATGAAGGGCGATGGCTGAAGAAACCTAAATGAGTATTTATATATAAGAATGTAGATATACAGAGAGAAAGAGACAAGTAGAAACATATATAGACATGGAGAGGCATAAATAGATTCCTGGATATGTATTAAGGAAGAAAAAGATTCTTACAACTTTTTTCTGACTTCAGTGTTCTCCTTGCTGGGAAGCTTCCATAAATAATCTCAGTAGGGTAAATGGGGACTCCTCTGTTTTCTACATCCATTTAGCTCACATTCATTGCTACTGCATGTGCCAAGACCCTTTGGAAGCAGGGGCAGCACAGGAGTGTGGTGACACTGGAGCACAGACTCTTTCTGCCTGTGGGACAAAGTGTTGTCTTTCTTTTTTACCAGCTCCAGCACAGGGGTGAGAACTGCACCAGGTGAACCTCTACAAGCAAGCACTTGCTTCAGGTTCAAATCAGCAGTTTTTCCCCTAACAGGCATTGCTGATTGAATCAAGGCAGTGTCAGCTCTGAGCTGGTGCAGAAGTCAGTTCTCCATTGGTAATGTATCAGGTGATGTTATGTCCTGGACAAATGCTGGGTCCAGAGATTGGTGCAAGCTTTTGAACTTCTGTAATCCAATGATCTGAACAGGTTCCAAAACCTGTCATGTTGTTTTTTGAACCTTGAGAGATTCTCCGAAGGAACTGGCTGCTAGGAGACATCATATCCGTCCCTTTGCATCATGCTATTCTTCAGAGAAATAGGAGGGCAAGGCTGAGGAACTTCTGTTGGTAATAAGAGCTTGTGAGTCAAGACCTGGTCAGTTGGAACAAGGACCATCAGCAGCCACCTCCTGAAGTTAGCTAGCATGGGCATATGAAAGAGAAAGCTTCAGGAAATGAGGGATGTTTGCTAGCTTTTTTTTTTTTTTTTAACAACTGGTTCTTTTGAAGAGGACCAAATCACCTGTGGCACTGCTCTGGCTTCGTAAAGTTTAGATTGATTCAGAACTGAAGAAAGGTAAGTCTGTCTATCTAGTACGCAGTTTGGACTTCTGTCCTGTTATTTGAAAGAGCAGAACTCGCTGTTTTTGTTTTGCACAAGGATACCGGGGATGTTTACTTTTTAATGCAGTAACTGGACCATAAAAGGCTTCATCTGGAAAGTGGGAAAGTGGGGTTCAGTTCTCTCTATGGAATAAAGATGGGTTTGACATCACATTTACAGTCTCCCAAATAAAAGGTCTGAGTTGATCCCCTCCAGGATTCTTTGTGCATGACAGCCACTGGAAAAATACCAGTGCAATCCTGACAGCATGACTTAGGACTGCATATTCACTAGTAATTCTGTTCTGTCTCTGGCCTCAGATGTCTTGCATTGTTTGTTAATCAATGATAAAGCATCTATAGAATACTACATTTTCTTTTGAAGAAGTTGTGTGTTAGAACTCTCTTAGGGCAAGGACAGAATTGAATCCAGTCATCCATTTGCCAAGTTGTTGGATGAGTAGTGGTCCAACTACTCAGCATGTTTTTCTGATTGAATTAGTGGACTTCAACCTCCAGTACAAGCTTTTTGTCAAATTTTGCATTGAAAAGACTACATGTTTTACTACAAGTTTTATTATGTTTCTGTTGACCAGGTGTATGACTTGCGACACAAGGCATTAACAAAACCAGAGGTCAACATGTTTACAGTATCTTAAAGTCAAATAAGAAGTGGAGTTTACACAGCTCTGATGTCAGGTGAAACTGAAAAGGAGGTTCCTAGATAAAAATTTTTGGTTTAGTCACCTTAATTCCAAATTACAAGTCAGCTCTCTGTTGACATGAGTAAAAATGCCCCCACAGCACAATTCCATTCCAAAAGCTGAAAGGGAAACTGGATAAAATTTGGGGTTCTTGAAGAACAGTTTGTGGACCGTGCTATCTTCCTGAATAAGAACAGAGGTTAAAGGTTTTGAATGCTTGTTTGTTAAATAGTACAAAGTCAGATGAGAATAAGTGTTTATTTGAAGAGCACATTATTAAGAATAAACTAAAGAAAGTTAAAGCTACACCAGAACTTTTATAATTTTCAGTGCTTGATTTTGCAACTCTGTCTTTGTTTTTATGTACTTCTGATGTGCTATCATGTAAAATATTCCATATTTTCTTAATCCTTCTTCACTATTCATTAAAGTAAGTGTTGTAAAAGTTATCACAGAGCAACCCCCTGTTCATTGTCTCCACAAATTAAAGGCCAGATTGAACATAATTTTGTGTCTGGAAATGGGGGTCATTATGCTATTTTGGAGTGAGCTCCAAAAAGGCGTTTATATATCTAGGCATCATTTCAGTTCGAATTGAGCATTTCTCTCAAAGGTGCATACACTGGGTGGAGTTGATGTTGGATTCATAGATTTTTACTCCCGTTTCCCTTCTGCCTTATTTTTCATTTTGCTCATTATGACTTGAATATACTGTTTAGCTCCTCTGTGCATGCAAAGACATGGAAAGCCTAGACAGCTGCTGCACAGGTGAGCTGGGAGAGTTTTCTATCTATGTATTTGTTCAGTGCTGGCATATTACATAGTACAATTTTACTATGTTTGCGAAGTGCATTACTTTAACTCCAAATAACTGGGATTTGACTGTTCAGCAAATCAGAAAATGAACTGTGCTTCCAGAATATGAGATGGGAAAAGATGTAGGAAAATCCTTGATTGCAACAGTTCAGTTAACTTAGGAATTTCTTTTTAAAAAATTAAACTGTTTTAAGTATGATTGCTAGCAAAATCAGGTTTTCACAATAACCTATAATATTTTCAGTTTTCAAAAAAAAGTATAATTTTAGAAGTATTTATTTTCCAATAGATGGCAGTCTGGCTCAGTAATTTCAAGAACAAAAGCAGCCATCTTATATAAGAGTTTTCCAACTTTTTTCATTGCTATGTTAAAATCATGCATTTTTAACACAGTTGATAGTACAAACTACTTTAAAATGTCTCTAGTTCCTGTAAGAAGAAAAATTTTTGAACATCATGGCATGCATTTAAGCTACAAACTAAAATCTCAGGGCTAAATTTACAGGTATTTTATAACATAGAAGTTACATGTCAAGTGTATATTCAAAAGATCTCTGTGAATTCTAGAGCAGGTAAGAAAATTTAAATGGGTATAACTTGCAAACCAAAGATCCAGAAGAATTAAGTGTCAGGAAAACAAACACAAGATTGTTGCAGTGTATATTGTGAGGAATCTTCCAGAGCTCTTGCAAGTAAAATGCTTTGATTTAGATTCCTCTTCTCCTGGAGTATTAACAAACATCATTATCCATTTTTTGTCATGTTTGGGGTTCCTGTGTATGTACTCCTGTGGGAATGAATTGTTCTAAACATGGTATTAAAAACACAAATATGCTTTTTTATTATGATGTACTTACTCATTGTGTTTCTTAATTTAAAAACAATCAGTAAGTTGAGAGATTTTTTTTTGTGTCCACATAAGAAAAAATTCCTATAGATACCAATGTTATGCTACTTTTTGTTTGTATGTGTTTGCAAAACAAAATATAGAGTATTAAGAACTTCTGCACTCCCCTATGTACACATGTGCATGTATATATATATATGTGCAAGATATACATGTTGGATACAATACATTTCAATCTTTTGTAATTTTGATAATGTAATGAACATTATTAATTGACTCAATCAGGTTTATCTTATTCTGTTCAGAAGGTGATTATGTATTTCTAATCCTCAATTAAGAATGAATATGAGAAGTGTTGTGTTCCTTACACCGTGAGTATAAACAAATATTCTCCATATTTGGAGTTAAGGAACAACAACAACAAAAAAAAGGGCAGAAAAATTTTGAACTAATTTTAAAATAATAAAACTCTGCCAGACACACTAAATAAAAATGAAGCTCCAAATGGAATTATTTTCTTCAGATCAGTCATCTTAATCTTGTGTGGTACATATTTGCTTGCAATGTTTGCTTTTATATTTATGCTATTATGTTGAGAAGCATAATACATAACCTACATTATAGATTTGCAAGTGGAAATGCAGTATCTTCGGATTTGTGACATGAGTTCAGACTAAATAAGATACAATTCCAGAAAATGCTTTTCTTCTTTTAAGATTCTACTTAATTATCTGGAGTATATACTGAGAAACTTGTTATCAGGTGCCCCCATTTTTTTGCTTACAGAATAAAACTGAAGTACTAAAACCATGTAGGATTATAGGGACTGTACTACGGAGGGATTTCTCAGAAGTGGCAGCAGTACATCTGATTAAATTTAATGTGGTTATATAATAGATAATAAAGGCTGGCAGCAGTAATTTAAATTTAAACATGAAAAAAGGTTCTGTATAGTCTCAGGAAAAAGATTTGGATTTCATCACAAGAATATAAATGTCAATTTATCCTTAATTCTGTCATCCAAAAAGGGAAGTTGATACTTACGTACACTCAGACAGAATGAGAAAAATAGTCTTAAAAACTTGTCAGATTAACATTGTTGAAAACCCTGATGGTACACATTCAAGTGAAGATTCACTTTCAGCTCCCATGTCAGAAAATCAAGGTGAGGTTATATAAAGACAATAAAGCTATGATTATGGATTTCTTTTATGTTTAAGAGATTTGAAATGATAGAACTGTGTGTTTTGGAAATAAGTTAGTTTAGAATGAATATATTAAAGTTGAATAAAATTTATGCATGGTCCGTTATTCTTATCTTTTATCTAATACAAAGAAAAATTAATTTAGATAAAAAGCACATGCACAAAAATTTGAAAGTGATTACTTTTTATTTTGCAAAGTAATAATCACTGGAATTTGTTGAAGAATTTTGAGACAATTTAGTAGGATTATTTGAGGATTCAATAATACTGTGTTTTTCTTTAACACAACATTTAAATAAATAATGGGTGTGCTGAAATAGTACAATTGCTGAGATCGATTGATGTCTTGGATCAAAAGTGGCATCTTTGACAATATCACACATTTGCATATAGGCATTATTTGGAGAGTGAGACAAAATTCCACATGATGATGATGGGCAAGCTAGAAGTATGTAGCTGATTGATGAGGATAAATTAAAAACACATTCAAGAACAAATTTGGTTACTTATTTATTAAGGAATATTAAGGAATTTATTATGGAATAGTAAAACAATCTGACCTTATTTTTTGGGACTCCATGGAGAGAAGCAGGTATATTTTAAATTATTTAATATACTAAAAATTACTGATTTTGATAATACATCTTAGCTATAATTATTTTCACATTTTGTCTTTTTGATGTCAAAGAAAAAGTAAAAATAATTTTACCAAGGGTCAGTGTTTGGAATACTTTACTTAATTCCCTTTTTATGATAGTGATAGATAATTTATATATTGCCAAATTATGACATGGAAAGGATATTGTATTGTTGATCCCTAGCTCTTAGTTCTAGTTTGGTTACAAATCTCATTTTACAAGCAAATGCTAAGTCTTGTTTCTGTTGGAAATAAAGATATGAAAGCCATCCCTCACAGGGTATATAAACCTTACATTTTAAGATTCCCTTGTTGCAAAGGTCTACCCACTCTCTGAAGATAAGATTATATAACTTTATAAATTGTTTTTAAAAGCTACCACCCAACCGAAAACCATCCGTTAGTTCCAGTTTCTTATGCACACAGTGGTATTTCCCACTGAGAAGAACTGTTGTTGCTGTAATTAGTTTGATCAGACATTTATAATCTGACATCCAGTACCAAGCATCCACAGTTTCTGTCGTCAGGTATGGTATAAGGTACTATACAAAATGGTTTCTAAATTCTATCTAAATATGAGGTAGTCATTGTAAAGAAGCAGAGGGAAACATACGAACTTCATACAAATGTTTGCCCCTTCTGTTAGTTAGCTTACCTAGCCAAGGGAAGTTCAGACATTTCTTTGTTATTTTTTCCTAGCCTATGTTCTGCAGTTATTAAAAGAACTACAGCAGGTTATTTTCTGTATCTGTAAGTTATGCTATGCTTCAGTACAACATCATAAAGATTTCTTTGTTGGAGGGATCCTAACTGCAACCGGGTGGAACTCTACATAGAATAATTTGCCCGGTGGCATGCTTCACAGCCAACTAAATTAGCCTGCAGCTCCCTGCTGCTGTGATTTCTGGTAGAAGTATTGCTAGACAATCCTCCAGTGTGCTGCACAGACATACCCTGTGAGACAGTCAGCACTTATTTAAGAATATAAAATCCCGAAACATGACAACAATTTAAACTACATGGAGTAAAGAATAACTAGGGGGAGGTGCTGGCCAAGCCACCAGTTCATCTAATCTGTATTATTAAGTACTACTACTTTTCTGCTATGATGGTTTTCTGAATATTTAGTCAGTCTGCCCAATTCATATGTGTGGCAAATTCCTTGACTCTCAGATACTTGCAGGAAAATAGCTTACAGACATACGAATCTTTCTGAATGTAGTTAGGTGTTTACCTTGCACTGGTGTGTAAATGTATCTAATCCTTTTGCTCCAATATGCCACAGTGTTTACCTCAATAACCCCTGTATCAGGATGTTTTGCAGAACGTGTGTGGTATGTATAGGAATTTTCTTTTACTTCCCAAGTATATACTTGCATTTATTCTTCCCTGGTAAAATCTGACAGAGTAGAAAAGAACAAATAGTTTGTGCACACCCTCCATAACTTGCAGTACTTCAGGCTTGTTCTTTCTTAAAGCTTTCATTTTCCTGACTAAGTAATCCTAGCATTTGCAAGTTTATTTTGTATGTAAATCTTGCTCTACTACCAACCACTTTGCTTGCCCTGCTGTGGACTCTTTCATTCTAGCTAAATCTCTTTTACATAAGGATCTCAGATATGGGGGTAGCATTTTTTTCCATATAAAGTCATTATAATATAAGCTTTTCAGATCAAAGAGCTTGTTTATTTTCATGGCTATAAAGCTGTATGTAAATTTGGGATGTTTTGCAAATGATTTGTACTACTTTATCTACTCGAGAATCCTGTTGGACAGCTATGTTTATTAAATTAACCACAGCAGATCCTTGCATTTTTTCACAAATACCATTTTAGATCAGAGACTGTCATACACTGTAATAGTGAGCACGTATGTAATTTGAAGACTAATCTCTGTGTCATTATACTCAACTGGGTACCAAAGAAATCTACTAATCTCAGGAGGATTACCCAGGGTCTGTAGACTATCAGAACTGATCTTGAGATCATTTTACCAATATGGAGAATATTTGCTTTAATTAGATATTTTGTGTGTGTGTTATTCAGTGTTTAAGTGAACCTTCTTTTTCATCCCCGTTTGTGCCTTTCCTTTTCACTTTTAAGCTGCCTGTTCCATTGTGGGCATTCTTGCCATGTTTATGCAGCAGAACACTTGGCTCTTCTTTTTCTTCCATACTCTCAGTACCCATTATCCTGTGAGTGTGCAGTACTGAGCAACATGGTGTGCATTTTTAAGTTACAGTTTCCAGCTTAATTTGGGATTTTCTGAGAGAGTTTCAATCACTTCTGAAAAACAATGAGAAGATAATACTATGAGGTTTTCATCTAGAAATGTGATTTTGCAATATTAACTTCAATGACTTTGTGTCATACAAAAATAAATCATCAACAATACTGATGACTTTTGCTATTACTGCTAGCTATTACTGCTATGACTGGTATCAGTCAACAAAGATATTTCCTTCAAGCCTTGGCTTTCCCTAGAGGCCTGCCAAAAAACTGTCATGGACTCACACTCTCCATTTCCCATGGGTTTCTCCTCTCCTCAGACTTTTCTCCAGTACTTCAGCCAAAATGAAGTTTGCAACTTCTCCCTCAGAAGAGAACAAAAAATTTTTTTCAACATGGTCTTCTTTTTTTTTTTTTTCCTTTCTTAAAATTCATTTTCTTCCTAATCAATCAGAGTATCACCAGCACAGATGTAGAAACTCCAAAGGTACGATTCAGCTGTATAAACATCAAGTATCTCATGTCGCTGCAGATACACAAGGTGTCTTGCATGAGGCTAAAATGGGCTCTGTCATGCTTTCTGGAGCAGTGATTAAGGTTCAACAGCTACCATGCAGTGTCTAAAATAGCACAGGATGCCTGTTATTGGCAGCTGAATCCTTCAAATCAGTTGCATAAACAGAGACATCTAGTCCTGTTCTGGTCAGCAGCTGAGACATCTTCATGGGTCTCACAGATGTGAAAAAGGGCTTGGAAAGTTGTGATGTTCTAGAATTGAAGTTAGAGGCAGAGTACCCAGTGATGGCACTTGACCTCAGTGTAGAGGCAACTTAATCAAGACCCAGATGTCCATCCAGTAGATGGGCAGTGTTAACAGTAAGGACTCAGAAATATTTGTGAAACTTTAATAATCCATTTGAGCAATAGACTATGTAACTAAGTATGAGACTGACAAAGAATGTGAGGGACCTCTCTAAAATATAGTTACATTTAGCTTTTAGTTTCTAAAAACATGTTTAGTCTCTTTGAAAAATATAGTTTCGGTAGTTTTTAAAAAGCATGAGTTTGAATATGTAGATTTATTTTTCACAGTCATATGTAGGTGTTTACCATAGGGCAAAGGTAACTGAGTTAATAAGGAAAGAAGGAGAATGAAGTTGCACCAAGGGAGGTTTAAGTTGGATGTTAGGAAAAAATGTTAGTTTTAGGTAGGATGTTAGGAAAAAATTCTTTATTTAAGTTGTGAAGTTTTGGAACAGTCTGCCCAGGGAAGCAGTTAAGTCACGATCCCTGAAGGTCTTCCAAAAACATATAGATGTAGAGCTTAGTGATATGATTTAATGGTGGACTTGGCAGTGCTAGGTTAACGGTTGGACCAGAGGGTCTTAGAGGTCTTTTCCAACCTAAGTGATTCTATCATTCTATGAAAGCTTTCAAATGTACTCTTTTCTATCCCACAAACTTAAAACAAAAAGTAAATAATTTTAGAACTTTTTAGTAATTGATTTTTCTGCATGTTACATTGGCAAGTTTTTCTGTAATATTTCTAGAACTTTCCCTCTGTTAACCAAACCAGTGCAGGTTTGGTTGTGTGTTTTAATATATAGCGACGTGAGAATAAATGAGTGTTCTACTATACAACAGGAGACAAATAGTAGAGAAAAAATGATAAAATTCTTAAATGCCTTTTGTATATACCTGAAATCACCATTGATTTCATGTTTGCTCCATTAGTAGAAGAATAAACTCAATAAGTTTGGAACTGGCAGATGAATAAAGCCTGATGATTACCATCTGATAGGAAATGCATGAGAAGAGTGAAAACCATATGGGTATGTCTCTCATATGTTTTCTGTTGTGAGGGGAACAGCATAGAAGTTTTGTCCTTATGGTCTAAACAGAAGATGGAGTGTACAAATCCGTTAAAGCTACATGGGTCCCTACAGGATCCATTAAGGGATGGAGATAAATACCAATGTATTGTTTCACTGTATCATATTCTATGATTCTTTTGAAGTTGAATAAGCAGGTACTTTCTTAGCAGTAGCAGTCCCAGTTTCCCTTGTTCCCTTCTTCTTAATAAGAGAGAACAGGATACGAGTAACATGAATGGTCACTATTTTGCCATACTTCAGAGGGCAAAATCCCACGATAAGATAATACAAAAAGAATGTTTTCTTTAAAAAATATTTAGTAGATGAAATTAGAACATTTGGGCAAATGGACAGTTTTGTATTACTTGCTTAATTTCTTTCTTTAATTTTTTTTTCCCATCCTGCTTGCAAAAAACACATTCATTTTCTCCTTGACACATAAAAAGAGATTAAGTATGTTTGTCCTTAAATCTTGAAGTAGCTGACCACTCATGACATAGAGTTTCATTACATTCTGTTGATAGATTTTTTCAGTCCCTGTGAATAAGCTCAGCAAATAGAAAAAGAATGACAGAAAAGTACATTGGACCAGATTCTTACACCTCCATAAAGTATGTGATCAGGAGTAATTCAGAGTAGAGGGGCAACTGCATGATTTTTACAGTGCATTAGAAATGTTTGCCCATGGAATTAGTGCAGATCAACAATGTACTATAAATGCGCTCCTTAGTCTTTCTCTAACTTTCCTATATACCAAAATCGTAGTCTGAGTTCAGTGGTGTAACTTTTTGTACTGGGATTAGAAGCAGAAACTAGGGTTACTTGGCCATACACACATCTGTTTTTACATTGCTTTCTCTGCTTTTCCAGAAGGATGTAAGAGTTGAATGATTTATACCATTTTTGATAACCTATTTTCTTTTCTCTAGTCATCTGTCCTTCCTAAACTTATTATAAGCCTCAGTTTAGTGCCATGAGGGAAAATCTCGGAAGAGGCTCTTCATTTTTATTTGCTTCAGTAGTTATTTGAAATTGAGCAGTTTCTATTAATACTACTGTTATTATTTCTGTTGATATTGGTACTTTGCCCAATATCTTTGGAATATGAACTATTAAAGCCCGCAAAGAAGCACCCTCAGCACTGCCAGCCAATCTTAGACACAAATCATATTAAAATGTAATAATGTTTTATTCCCATGCTGAACTTTCTTTTAATTATTAGTAGTTGATTCCTTACAGGTTTTGGAATATTTACTACCCTGCCCTTTTCTCCGTCCAGAATGGTGTTTCCTTTAAGGAATCTCAATAATTTTACCATATTACTGATTTAGTCATAGATACTTCATAAGAAGTAGTATTGCGTAGGAGTTGTAGGTGAAGGCATGTCACACTGGTTTGATTACCTTTTTTTTTTTTATGGTACTTTTAAGACATTGTATGATCACTGGCTGAAGAAAGAATTTAAGTATTAGCTCTTAAGTTATCGAGGAGTATGTCTGGAAAACAAAGTAAGGGTGTACTTTTGTTGGGGTAGGTCTGTCCATACTATGTTGAATATACCACAGCTAAAAAGAACAGTATAGAAGAGTATAGAAGAGAGAGTGTGGGAAGAGCAATGAATGTCCTAAATCTTCTGGTAGTCCTCATTAGTGAGATAACTGCAATGAAATGACTATTTTAATTATATAAGACAGGAAGAAGCAGCAGCTTGCAGTATGTGAGCTTCATGCTGGTAGTTTTTCTTGCCATCCATAGGAAAACCTTTGCCTTCCTAGTGAAGACGATTTTGAATTCTGCTTCCACATATCTTTTGAATTACGAAAGAGTAGGAGTGGGAGACAGGATTTAGCTGGACTCTGTGTAAGTCAGGCTGCACAGAGAATTGTTGACAGTGCTGGTCAACATCGTCGCTGACAAGAGATAGTTGATGTGCTATTCAGCATCTCTTATGGTGTGTGTGTATATATCTGTAATCCTTTTTTTCACCTGTAGGAGAGTCTGAGGCCTTGTACATTTTACTGAGATCAAAAGGTGGATTACTGTTTGACTGATCTTTTCCAGTTAGTCCTTCAACTTCTGTAGCCCACTGACTTGACTGTCAAGTGGCATCATCCGGCTGATTGTTAGTTATTCTTCTGTATTGTTTTTATATTGTATTTAGCATTTAGGTACAATATGAGAAACTGCTGGCAATTTGTTACTAATGGATCTAAAGATAATCTAGTACAAATGTTCTTTAAGGTCTTTTTGATTAGCTGCTCTTAACCAGCATTCATCTTCAGATAGATGACTAACTCAGTGCTGTATATAATTCCTCTTTAGAATGGCTTTGTCTGCTCAGGTATGGTTTTCTCTTATGTCCTTCATTAAACCAACAGCATCTTAATGGAATAATAACTTCATTTTCAGTAACACACTTTTACTGAGAATATGTATGCTAAATAAAAAACTGCACTGGAGGAGTAATAAAGTGGTGACTTCTGCCTACTCAGTTACCACCTGATTTTTCCCCTACTTTAATTTCTGTTCCTTCTGCTCTATTTCATGACAAATAATGTATTTTCTATAAGTTTCATCATTCTGCCACCCACTTACCCACCCTCTCTTTCACAACTTTAAAAAAAGAAAAATACATGGTTTACAGCTGATTTGCTTTGCAATTACATTGCACTGAGTTTTTCAAATGTTATATGATAATATTCAGATAGTATAGGGATGTTGAATACAGAGATGCCTCTGTAGTTATTCTCCAAGCAGTATTTTCTTTACTTTCTGTGACATTTAAAGCAAAAAATGCTGGTCTTTGCTTTGAATTACATTTTTATTCTTTATGAAAAGTAAATATGCATAAGCTTTTATTTCTATTTAATATTTCTGAAAATATTAATGGTCAATTTTGCTTTTCTGCAGGCTCCTGTACCTTTCATTGTCAGTTTTTCTCAACTGATACATGAATTTTTCACAGTGAGTCACATTTTGGAGTGAGTCATGTGCATATAAACACAGTCCTTGATACAGGGAGACACATAAGCCTATCATTAACATGAGAAATCCCATTAACTTAATTGGAACTATTCATGTGCTTAATGCTTAAGACTCAAGAAAAGTTGCCAAATTCATGCATTTTTGCATAGCCTACATTTGTGTATGCCCTTTCTACATACCAACTAAGGTCAAACCTCCTATGCCTGTGGGATGGGAAGGCATCCCTAGAAATGCATTTCTGTTGCATAGAGTGTCATTGCAGACTATATGGCTTGCTGGACTGAATTCCCCCTTGGGGCTTTATCCTTCAAAGCGATAAATTCTTTTTCCATGGCCAAGCAAAGCTCTTGAAGTGCTTTGATATTAGGTAATATCAAATCAGTTATTCTCAGTTAATGCCAAGTATCAATACCAAGTATCAATAGCAATCAATACCAAATACTTGGTATTGATACTTGGTATTAACCGTGCAGGCAAATGCTTAAAAGACAGTTTCAATTTGTTTTACCTAATGTTAGGAGGAAGAAATTTGGAAGGCAATTCAGTCCTGTCCCACAGGACAGGATGGAGGAGATGGAGGATTAGGGTGGAGTACATAAGATGTGAAAGTGCCTGTATGTTCATATGTTAAAGACAACTAGTTTAATCCATAGATTAAACAATACATAGATCAGTTTAATCCATAGATTAAGCAAGTAGCTCAAATGAAAGATTTAGCTTTTAAGCAGTTCTAACTAGTTTAAAAGAAAGATGTTTTAAATTCATTTATGAATCAGGAACATGCATATTGCAGCTTCAAGTAGCTTATGCCTTTTGCAGTTAATTTCCCACTGAAAAACAAATGCAGTTATGCTTCCAAAGACACCAAAAAAAAAAAAAAAAGATTCTATAGGCTTTATACACTACTTTATTCTTAAATAATACCTGCTTATTATAGCTAAAATATAATTTCTAAAAGCATTTGGTGATCCATTCTCATTTTTGCAGTTTACCGAATTCTTGAATTTTCTGCCATTTGAAAATCTTAATGTACTTTGAACTGAATGTGGTAATCTTCATATGAATACTACTTCATCTATACGATATTACAACATTCACTTCAGAAGCTTTCACCTGTAGTGAAAAATCAATTAGCCAAGATTGACCTTTTTGTTAGTATATAAACAATGCAGAATAGAGGGGAAGGAACACTTCCCTTGAATGATTAATTTCTTGGATGCTCATCATGATGGGTATCAATAGCACTTTCTTACTGAGCAGCAGTAACTGCATAACAGTAACGTTTATGTACTTTTCAGCAAATATGTAAATTAATCATGTTTGTCCAAAGTTTTTAAATATTTTACTATTGTTATATGTAGTAAATGACTGTGAATCAACTGACCTTCTGGTGACTTCCAGTTACAGTAATTTCTTTCCAGGTTCAGACATGATTGTGCTTGAGTTCAAACCAGTTGACTTCTTCAGACAAAGTTTAGTTTTACAGAACTGCAAGCAAAAAAGGCAGTCGTGCTGCTTGGCTGGTGTGCAGTGGTGCAGTGATCAAGATTCTCTCTTCAAGGACTGCTAAAGCTTGTTCTTTCAGAGCACTTGGTCTCATATAACACTGGAAAGGGTCACAGAATATCTCATGCTGATTCCTGATGTAGCTCAGCATCTCTGCAAACTTGCCTCTGTGGTTTTGATATAGCCAAGAAATGAAGACCACAAACTTAGCAACTGTCTTTGAAGTTTGAGAAACTTGGGACATGCTCAGCATCTCACAGGGATGGTGGCAGAGGCAGATACAGTACAGTTCTCCATCGTTCAGCTGCCTTAAGTACAAGACCATCCTTCTCCTGGCATCCCATTGCTGAATACAGGAAGTGAAATCAAATTCTAACCACACTCATAGCAAGGCTATGATGAAAGAAATATAAAATAGGAACGTATTTGTGAAAGAATGGCTGCAGATTTGCAGTGCAAGATGGAAGACAAGATAATGAGGATAACAAATAGAAAAACACCAAGCAGGGTGCCTTGGGGAATGTGGGAAAGGTGTGCCCAGGCTACCAAAACATTTCACCATTGTTCTGTCTGCAAGACATAGCGTGTCTTGTAAATGAAGCTTCTCTCTGCTGGGATCCTTACTGAATCCCAGAAGGGTACATTTGGTTAATGCAGGGATCCTGCTGTGGAAAAATAGTTATTGACAGTGTTATATTTCATTCCCAAATGCTGCTTTTTTCCCTTCCACAGCCAGCAAGCTATTCCCTGGTCATGGCATGGGCATCAGCAAGTGAGCATGGGGAGCCTTCTGGCCATGGGAGCAGTAGCAACAGAGCAGCCTGCTCAACCCAATTTATAATGGACAGTTACAAACAGATTCCCTCTTTATGAGTTCCTCACTCAGTATAACATAAATTTAGACTATCAGAAAAAGAACTGCAGAGTTTTCATCTTCATTTCACAACATTATTACATAACCTTTGGGCCAGATGAAGGAGAGGCAGAAGCATGCCTCTGTCTCACAGTGGTTAGGATCATAGGAAATATTTGCATGGTCCTATGCTGTCAAGTCACTTCTTCCAAAGAAAACTGCCATTGAATTAATTGTTCCAGACTAAGTGGTAGCATTTAGATTACCAAATGTCTGGTTGCTTTCTGCCTTCTATAAGCAGAAAGAGATTGCCTTCCAGAAGAAGAATTGATTTTGTCCTTGCTGCTCCATTTCAAAGAGCGTATCTTTCTTACTATGCAATATGCTGCAAAATAAACAAAATGTTAACGTTAGTGTCTATGGTGCAATACCAAATGGTATGTCCTGTTATTTTATCACTAACTGTTTTGCTGATGCTGTTCTGTTCTGGTTGGTACTGGCAGAAAGGGTATTTGCAGTACCACAGCAGCCAGATGATAGTTATGCTGAAACAGAGATACAACAGGTAAAGAAAGCTTTTGATGTTTGGTTTTAGAGACTACAGGAAAGTCTCTTCTCTATCCTGAAACCAGGGGATTTAATCACATTTGCCTACCACTGACTAGTACAAATTTTAAGGTAGAAAGCACTCCAGTTTTCATTAAAAAATCAAAAAACCGGGGAAGAAAAGGAAGATGAGAGGTTTCATTTGATTTAACTGTATTCATAAAAAAGACTTGTCTAGATAGTAAGGTCATATAGTACTCAAGCAATTGTCATCTGTAAAAAGGAATGCCAAAACTTTATGTATGTTTTATACATGGCATAACGCTTTTTAAGCTGTGAACATGGTAGTTTTAAGTAATAGTTAAGACTGGAGGTGCTCTCTTTTTCTTTTTGTGTTGACTTTTAAGGATGGAAAAGACTTTCTCTGTTTTTATTTATATATGTATTTTTTATTATTATTATTTTTTCCATCTGTACTCACTATCCTGTCTGTTGCTAAATATTAGCTTGTTCTCAGATCAGGAGGGAGATGTCAGGTTATTGTGATAGCCAAGCTGATGTACACAAACCTACTGGAAGAACAAATAGCTGTTTTACAGAATAAAATATCCTTCAGTGCAAGGTTTCCTACGGGGAAAATTCTGCCATTTATGTAGATGGAGACATAAAGAGGAAGACTTCCATGCCTAAATTTTCAAAGACATTATCTAAATACTCATCAGATACGAGAATTAGAAGTGATGCGTCAGACCCAGTGAAGTCTGAGGAAAACTTGCCTCTAATTGTAGATCTTACTACTCTCTTACTGCTATATTCTTATACTTTCTCTTTTACATACACAGAAAATTAATTTATTTTATTATTCTGTTTATTTTATTAGCAGTAGTCTGCTACTGCTTTAAGTAATTTTAATACTTATTTCAATGTTCTAATAACAATATAACTGTCTTTTATTAAATGTTTTATTTTGTATCAGCCTTGTGGTTCCCTATCAATTACTCCTTTTTACATATGATATCTAATATCTTTTAAGATTTTCTATCTGTTTTGTTTGAGGATATGTGATATTTATATTCATGCCTCTTGTAGTTTGCACAGAGTTGGCTTTTTGAAAGCTTAGCATTACAGGTTATGTTGACATCACCATTTCATAATGTCAAATTCAGTTAATTGAGCAACTATGATCTAAGTGGCATTTTCTAACTACTTTTTCTGTTTCTTTTCCAAGTCAGAACAGGTATTATAAAAGGTTTGTAATTGTGTCTGTTTTTCTTCAGGTGACAGAAATCTCTTTCTCTCTATTTATTTCATATTTTTTTTTCTTCGGAGAAGTGGGCATAAATAACCTCAGTTTCACTAAACCTCTCCCCACAGGGCTATTTCAAGGCTTCCCAGCAGCGCACACAAAATTAGATTTTCATGTCCAAAGGATCTCTGAGGAGGCAAAATTAAATTTACAACATAACAGAAAAACGAGGGAGTTCTGAGAAAGGAATGAAGGCTGGGAGAGGATAGTAGAAAACTGGGTGGTCTGGATTGGGGGTTTTATGGGCTTGTGTGACAGTCTGAGGTCCATGGATAGATTATAGATCTTTCTCTATCTCATATGCCTCCCCCAGGTGTCTCCGTCTCCCTAGTGTATGCAAACCCAGTCTGTCGCATTTGGGGGACTTCTGACTCCCCTTTCTGTCATGCAGCCATTAACTCCTTCCCTTCTTTGCAAATGCAGCTGTCCTTCCTTGCAGCAACTCCTACCACGCCCTTTTTGCCTGTTGTTTGGGAAGAATGGGGCTTCTAGCATCAGGGATGTGTGAGAAAGCTGACAGTGGTAACTGTTTCTTGGGCCTTCATATACATTTGTCCTAATACTTCCTTTTTAGTGCTTTACCTGTAGCAGAAATATGGGGAAGAAGAAGACAGAAAACAGTCATTCAGTATACAAAGAGCCATCCCTACTCTTCAGTTCTCTTTAAATTAGCCAGTGTCATGTCATAAACTGGATTGTCTCATGGCATCAGAGTATTAGTCAATGTATTCCAAACGTCTCTAATGAATTTTGACATCTGCTGCTTTTTTATTATTACTTTTGATGCCCAGGAGATCTGACTACATAATATTTCCCACTTCTCATCCATATCGACGGCATTAATTTCAATTTCTGTGATCTCCGTTCTTTCTCTATATACAGAGCATCAGTATAAATAATACAACTCTCACTCATTCTGCTTGTTTACTTTTTGTTGCTCAATAATATTTTTGCTATAATGATTTTCTACTCTGTTTCTGTAATAGCTAAAAACTCATATGTTCTCCCTTGAATGATTCAAATGTATTGAATTTCATTATTCATCCTCCTTTGATTGTGTTAAGAAATATCTCTGATTTTGTGTCTATTTTTTGCCTTTGGAAAGTGAATTGAGTATAATTTTTTTCTGTGTCCTTTGTCTTTATCCACTTATATTGGCTTTTAAGATGTATGTTACAGGCTTTCCTGTACCTAGCACTGCTGCAGTTCTTTGCTTTTTGCTCCAGGGGGCAAGAAGCACTTTATTCTGTGATCCAGCAATTCTGAGATTTAAAATACAAACATAGGGCAAACACCATGGAAGATGGCATCATAAATAGATGGGAAAGACTCATAGTCTGCTTCCTTTGTCTATGCAAATGCAGAGCAGTAATAGTCCTTCATGACCGACACTGTGCAGAGTTAACCCAATCCTTTTAATAGTCCCTGTAAGAATACTGGTTGCTACGGCAACACATTCTGTGGTACCACTTGACTGTCAAAATAACCTCATAAAATATCATGCTAAGAATGGTTTAGAAATTGACTTTTAAAATAAGAAGTAAATAAATCCACCTAACTTTAGAAGATATGGCTAGATTCAAGGAGTCTGCAACAAGGGAACAACCATTTCCTAAGTGAGGGAAATCAGACTAGTGGAGATGGATGTGTCGTGTTTCTCATCCATGGTGAGTGAGCTGGCATAGAATTTAGAAATATTTATTCTGCTTAAGGTAATGGTATACCGACCACATATGCGTATAATATGTTAGCACAGGAGTCAAGGGTTAAATGGCCCTCAGATGTTATACAGTTTTATAGTATTTGCTTTTGCAGTGCCTTTGCCTCGCTTACTCATATCCATCAGCTTGTATTCATCTTCAGAACTGCTTTTGTTTCTGCTCTTCCTTTCCCCCCTACATTTCCTTCACCTCTACATGCCGTTTCTTGCAGCATACTCCCCACTCCACATATTTCTATATTCTATTGGCTAAAATAATCTGCAGTTAAGTGGTGTTCTTCCTTTATTTTTTTATTTTTATTTATTTATTTTTTTTTACTTGTGGGCCTCATAACAGTGCTTTAGAGCCTATGTTACCACCACATTAATAGATGCGGTCAGCCATTGTCTCAAACAGCATTATGTTGGTCAGACAAAAATCCAGCCACTTCTGAAAGCTTGTTTAAGATAAGCACGCATTCTTAGAGATAGAACTTGGCATCTGAATATCAGGTAGGCTGCACAAACAAATGTCAAACAGACTGGAACAGCTATTGCAAATTCCAGTTTAAATATAGACAAGATAATTATCTGTGGCATAAAATTCAGTTGTGAGTAAAACATGAAATTTTTTACTGTCATGATTTTTTTAACATGAGATTTAAAAAATCATTTGTAACTGGTTTAACTCTCCTCCTTTTTCTCCTGAAATCAACAGAAGTTGCTATTGCGATTCATTTAGTAGGAGTGAACTATCCTGTGTAGCAAAAGAACATAAATAAATGGGAAGTGTCCACTTTTTCTGCTTCCAGCTGTCATTAGAAAGATAGAATACCAGTTTAAGCAAAACTAGCATTATTCCTTTCTAACTGAGGCCAATATAGAAACCTTAACACTCACAAATTAATAGCATTTTCCAGTACCCTTCAGCCCTTCTAGTCAGTGAAAAAATACATTTTAAAATATATATATTTTTGCCAACATAATAAGCTAATGTGTCTGCTATTGGTAAATGTCAGAGAAAAAAAAAAAAAAAGAAACCTCATTACTTTGACTGAATTTAACTTTTTTCTTTTCTTTTCTCTCTTCTCTTCTCTTCTCTTCTCTTCTCTTCTCTTCTCTTCTCTTCTCTTCTCTCTCTCTTCTCTCTCTTCTCTTCTCTTCTCTTCTCTTCTCTTCTCTTCTCTTCTCTTCTCTTCTCTTCTCTTCTCTTCTCTTCTCTCTCTCTTCTCTTCTCTTCTCTTCTCTTCTCTTCTCTTCTCTTCTCTTCTCTTCTCTTCTCTTCTCTTCTCTTCTCTTCTCTTCTCTTCTCTTCTCTTCTCTTCTCTTCTCTTCTTTTCTTTTCTTTTCTTTTCTTTTCTTTTCTTTTCTTTTCTTTTCTTTTCTTTTCTTTTCTTTTCTTTTCTTTTCTTTTCTTTTCTTTTCTTTTCTTTTCTTTTCTTTTCTTTTCTTTTCTTTTCTTTTCTTTTCTTTTCTTTTCTTTTCTTTTCTTCTGAAAAAACCTTGGACTTATCCAGGCAAATGTTTTTGTCTTCTGAACATAACAGATGACTGTTGAAACTAGATCCTCTCAGCTATTATTTCCTTCTAGAAGATAGTATATTTTTTTAAAATGTTAGTTTTTATTCTCTCCAGGCTGTCCTCAACTTAATTTTAATTTAAAATGAAGTAGAAATTGCCAAATACCTGATAATGAAGAAAATAAATACACATTTTTAATGTATATTATTATATTCACTCATATTTAAAGTATAATTGCAGGTAGCTCAACACACACCTTCTTGAGAAAGTGTGATTTTCATACAACAGAATAATGATTGAGTAATTGCTATGTATTAAAATAGGAGGTTATCTTTTGACATTTATAAATGGGAATCTTTTAAGCTCACTTCATTAAGTAAAATGGTTCTTTGCAATGTATCACTATGTTTAATTTGAAAGTACTGTTTCTTTATGCACAGAGGCCTGCTTCAACATGTTTATCAGCAAGGGAGGAGGAAGAAGATGATGCAGGTGAAAACACTTGTGGTCCTTCGGGTATATGGGAAGCACTGACACCTTGTAATGGATGCAGAAACCTTGGATTTCCCATGCTTGCACAGGTATATGTTTACCTATTCATCCTAAAGCTTAATAACTACAGAATAACTGCTTAATCTCTTCTGTGCCTTATCTCTTACAGTCATTTATAGACTTGCTTTATTCACTTCAAAATTGTTGCCTTCAGTCTTCATTTTAACCTTAAAATCCAGTTTTAAAATGAAATGTTGTTTCAGTTTTCCTGTTGTAACACTTATACAGCTGAGTTTAATATCGATACAGTTTGATGTTTATTACTCTCATTTTAGACAGTTTTTATGTTGTATAGCTTTCTCTTATGATTCAATTGGGAAAGACATTTTTGCAGTCCACAGTTTCCTTTGGGATAAACACTCTAATTTTGACCAGCTTCTAATTAATATAATGATATCTCAGCTACTTTCTTTATAGAATTAATTAAGGTCATCATGCATAGCTATACTGATGTAAGAATATAGCCTGTCTTCTCTTTGAAGATTATGTAAGTTTAAATAAAAAAAGTCCCCTAACATTTTTGAATGCTCATGATATTACAGAGGAGAATAAATAAAAATGGGCAATATGCTTGGGTCTAAGTCTCAACAGCTCAGAGTAGACCAGTTTGCAGTATCCACAAATGCATGCCAACAGCTGTGTCCTAAACAAACGGTATTGTACTGCTACAGAACAGGATGATGCTTATGGCTGCTTCTGGGTCTCCCTTGTTCTTTCCCTCTGCTATAGTTTAGTGTTCTAATTTCTGTTACATCTTTCCTGAGCTTTTCTTGTAGCATTGAATGGAGGCCTGCCAAACTTCTGTTTAGAAAAGTCTGTTTTTTCAGTTGCATCCTTACTTGGCACTACATTTAAAGAACTTTGTCAGATTCTTGTGTACCAGATTGGAATTACATATCCTGTCTCACCACACTTTATACACTGTTGCTTTCATACCATGACTGTACGTTTTATTCCCCTTAGTCTCATGAGATTTGCACCTGTTTGAAGTCAATGCTAAAGCTTCCACTGCAGTCAATGGAAACAGGATATGACAACTAATGTACTTGAATAACAATGAGCACTGCCCTATCTTTTTATAAGCAGTTTTTGTACTCCTTTCTGTTTTCAGTAGCTGTTTTCTACTTCAAACTATCTGTCATTTTAGACATTTGGCAAGGTATAGAGCTATTGGAGTCACCCTGATTAACAATAGGAGCCCAGTAATTGCTAATTCCTTATTTTGAAGAATTTGTTTCAAAAAATATTTCTTAAATGAAACTTTTCTTCTCTAAGTATGTATTAGCTATATTATAATTATTGTTAAACTTTCTATGATGAACATGTGTGCCATTTTGGAGTGATTTCCTGATTTTAAAGAACATTTTGTTTTCCTAGTTTCTTTTTAATATATATATTTGATATATTTAAAGAGTATTATAGAATTGAGGAAAGCATTTGAATAATAAAATAAAGTTAGCTTGGTTGGCTCTTTCCTTTTCATAAAGAGAGATTAATTTCAAGAAGGATGTATATTATAAGGTAGTCACTGCTGAATTATTTTGATTCTTCTTATTTAACTTTTAAATTCAAGTTCACAATAACTTTCTTGCTCTGAGAACTAACAACATTTTTAATTATGGATACAAAAAAGAGTATATTTAACCTCTGTTCTTTCATGAAATGACATACTTTGTTTCTAGCTCATTTCTCTCCATAAGAATTGAAGATGGAAATATTATTTTTTTATTATTATTTGATTTTCTTTCTTATGCAAGAAAGGAAGGAAGATAAGTAGTGAGAAGCCTCAAAATTACAAGCCAGTGAATTCAGCTGAAAAGGTGTTACCAACACTATGTGCAGTTTTCTAGACTATTCAGTGGGATCTTCTGCATTCAATTCAGAATGCAGCAGAGAGTATCATGTTCAAAGGGATCAAGAACACAAACTTTTTTATTTCAGTGTTTATAATGACTTTATAATGAATATGTTGAATTAGCCTGAAAATAATATGATGGATAAAATCTACAACAGTATGTTTTAGGTAAAAGTACAAAAATGTATTTTTGATACTCAGGTCAGGACACTACCATGTCAAAAAAAATTCAGATTTTATCATGAAGAAATAAAAAAACATAATTGGCTGTATGTCTTCAAATCCATACTTTACTTAGGAGCGCTAAATAGTCAAAAGGCCCTGTGAATTACTCTACAAGTTCATTTTTCCAGTTCTCTTCCAGTTAAAAATAGATTTTACAGTTATGTAATTATACTGTATTTTCACATTGAAGGAAACCAAACATAAAATTGATCCTTGATTTGTAAAATGGTAAAATGAATGTGAATTTTAGGTGAGATTATGACAGTATCCATCTATGGCCTTATGAGTTAACAGTATTCATTATGCCAAATAGAAGAACAGTTATCTCCTTGACATTTGAGATCAAATATCTCCTTGATTTCTTTATGGTAGTTATGAAAAAAGGCTTGGCTGGAGATATGATATACAGTATGTAATTTCTGTCCATACAGTGCTGAGAAGTGTCATTTTTAAAAAGGGCTATTAGAGAAAGTTCTGTGTAAATTGTTTTAAAACCTAACATAATAGTAATACAGGTATTCTCAGAGGTGGCATAAGCACCTCTCTTTTGCAGTCTCACAATTGGTAAAGTTCTGGAAGAGAATGATGGAAAAGCTTTACATCTTGTAAAAATTTCAGTATTTTAGAAATTCCTCAATTCTACATCAGAATGGAGTTGACAAACAGCTTCATCCACCCCCAAAATAATCAAAAGCCAGACAGCAAGGATACCCAGCTGGATTCTGGGAGACTGAAATTTAAATGCCTCTTCTTATTTTAGCAGGCTGTGAATTCCACTTGTAGTTTATGATTTATGTTACTGTGTGTGGCTGCTGTTTTTTTTTCTTCTTTTTTTTTTTTTTTTTTTCCCTGAAATTAATCTTTCTCTTTGAACAGAAATTTCATCCTTGGTAAAATTGTTACGTGCATTTTTGTGAAAATATTGACTTCCACAAATGGGTATTTTATATCTGAAAGAACCTTTCTTAGGAAATTCCAGATTATATATTCTCTAACTGTCAGTCAGTACAAAAGAAAATCCCTTGTTCAACCTACATAATTGAGTAACTATTTTCTACAGATTCAGAAATTTCAAATAATCTTAAAGATAAGCAAATAGAATAAAAACAACTTTGACAATGTTAAAGCATGTAAACCTCCACTCTTAAAATTCTAGCATTCCAGGCTTTGTTGGAAGCAGTTTACTCTGCAGTGACACAGCTGTTAAACTGAAACTAAACTTTTATAAGTGGTATGATAGTATTAACACCTCTCCCATGGATCTCCAGTTCTTGTAAAGTCTTTCTGCAGTAACTACCAAGATTTTTAACATAAAAATAGTTTTGAGCAGTGCCTGATAATCATATAAAAGCTGGAAGCAATGTTTTGACATTGTTATTGACCATCTAAATGAGGAAGATTTCATGAAGAGAGTGGTAATTGAGCTAAATATATAATAGGAAAGTTCAGAGGTAGAAATAGGACAATCAGTCTAATATATGTGTGGGTAGTTATGAGGATCTCCGAAGAAACACAGGCTGTTGGGACAGAGTTCAGCAGATATCTGGGTTGATTCTACAGCTTTATTTATGCTCTTGAAGGAATGATCACAGAACAGGTAATGATAGTAGTGAAGTAGGAGCAGATGCTTCAGCACAGTAACTGACCTTGACTACAAACCTGCTGAGACTGCTAGTCATATATTGTAAGACTGTACCACCACATTGTCTGCAGCTTGTTAATTAATTATAGTGATAGCTACAGTATAACTGTAGAAACACAGCTACCTCCTTGGTAGCAGTCAGACCTTTTAGTTTCTGAGCTAACGTGCCACAGGTCATATTTTTAACCTGTCATGCTCCCATGGTTGGAGTAGGAGACTGACTCCTGTGAAATACAACCTTCAACTCATTTTTCCCAGTCTGAATTTCAGTGTTTCTCATCCTAATCTGCTCCTTTTCAATGCGTATGAAAGTTTATATGGAGTTTACATAGATAAGCAGAAGACTACAGAGTTATGGTCATTTTTGGATGCTACTTTCTCATCTGGTTGATTTTCAACTCATATAAAACTTTTTTCAGCATAGTAGAAGGCTTGAAAATATCCCTATATCAGAACAGCCTGTAATAATAGATAAGGGCTGTGGATGTGAATCTCTAAAACAGAAAAAAGATGGAACTTGATCATATCTACTGTGAGTGCTCTAATTCCTTTAGTACTTTTTGCAAGACACACGATCCTAACAGCCTCGTTTAAAAATAAAAATTAAACAAACTCCCCAAACATAGCTGTTTCCACTGTATTCTGGTAGTAACCTCATCCACTAGGTGTGTGAGGCCTTTTCTCAGGGCAGGAAGGATCACAAAATCCTAGGGAAGGCAGTGTGCTTCTATTTAGATAGTTCACAAGTGTTCAATGACATTTTGGTCTATCTTATTTTATTGTAAACTAACATTCAGAAAAAGACCATAAAAGAACTTGGAGGTGTGCTGTGGTAAAAGAGCTGGGCCTAAGCTCTACCCTAGCCCAAGCAAAGCCTGTGTTTTGTTGGACGTGCATAGAAGAGCTACACCAAGTTCTACCCCTTAACAGAGAAACATTCAGTGCACACTAGTAAAAAAGACAAAATGGCATGAAAACTACAGTTTCGTGTGATTGGAATACACTGCTTTATTCAGTATGGGGATGTCATTGGGGTGCACCGAGGTCTGGTGACTCCCTGGGTGTCCGAGTGCCAAGGAACCATGGGATCAGCCCTCAGGTAGCAGGGCTGGTCCTTGCCAGGCAGGGTCTCACCACCTTAACCCAGTGAGGGAGCGGGACAAGCTGAAGGGGCAGCTAGGGGTGGCCCTAGGGCAAGCACATCCAACAAGTTTAGAGTGCTGAGGCAGGTCTAAGAAGCCAGAAGGTCAGTCCGTATGTTGGGGTCAGGATCAGGTCTCATGAGGTTAATCAGGAACCAGGGCCAGACCATGGTGATGAGCCAAGTCTGAAGTCTAGCTGCAAAGTCAGTCTGCAAGTCGGAGTCCAGGTCAACAGTGTTGTTGGGCAGACACAGATGTGGCACAGCTGTGGCAAAATTAGAGACTGGCACTCCTGCAGCTTTTCTGAGACAGGAACTGAGGGCCCATGGCTGAGCTGAAATGGGGCTCCTGGGCCCATGGACTCAGGTATGGGAAAGGGCCCCAGATGAGGCTGTTCAGGGACAGTAAGGCCAATTGGTGCACTCAGGTCTGTGACAGATACTGATGAAACGGATAAAATACATAAACTAGAAGCTGAAATGTGGTTGTTATTTGGCCTGTTATAGCAGAAAAGAAGTGTAAGACCAAGAAGGTACTCCTATTGATGTACTAGGTTGTTTTCCATGCACTTCATACATAGGTTCTCTATGTAAATGTGTAAACATATTTCATCTGCTTTTATAGATGCACGTCTTGGCTATTATTTGTATAGACAGAGTACTCCACCACAGGATCTTTTCTCGAATACTCCCAATGCTGTGTGCTGAAAGAGCAGATAGGATTTGTGAAAAACTGTGTTTGTGTGTCTTTGTAATGGTGTTATTATGTGGTACCAAAGTACGGGGACAACACTGGTAACAGTGGGTACTGGGATATGAAAAATACTAAATATTAGTGTACTGGCTCTCATTCTTACCTTGTGGTGAAGGCAGTACCTTACCTTCTGCAGTCTCATTATATTTATATGTGAAATAGCCGTTAAACTGTTCAGATATGGAGGTAAAGGTACTGCAATAGTTTAGCTGTTTTTCCCATAAAGTCTTCTTATGACAGCAACTTAAAATATTGAGCAAAGGATAGCTCCTCTCACTGGAACATAGGTTTTGGGAAAGTAGTAGGAAGCAATATGAACAGTTTGGCAAGGACATTTAATCGATTTATTAATTGGTTAAAGGGTGCAAGGTAAGGAAGTGATAAGAAATATATTAAGTATATGTAGAGCATTCCTTTTTTTCCAGTAATAGAATTATTTCTTGGTCTTAATCTTCTATTATGTGGTGTAGGTTAGTTTACTATTCAGCTCCTAATATGTTTGTTTTACAAATTCTATCAGTATCCACATACATATGTACCCACATTTTCTTTGGAATAAAACATCAGACTCCAAAGGTATCAAATTCTGTAGTTTCCATTTCATTTTCTCTTTTTATGGATAGTGTGCTCTGCTTATTTCTCTGCTAAGCAACAGAACTTGTTAGGGCTTGATGTACAGAGATAAATACAGGGCTGTCTGGCATGTCAGAGAGATGGGTGGTGCAGAGTCCTGTGTGATCACACCAATATTATCAGTTTAAAGCAAGTGGTCTGCACACCTTAATCTTGACAGTCATGCCAGCATTTTTTCCTAATTGTGGTATAAAATAATTGTGGGATAAAGTAGGTTTAGCTATGTCCCATTTAGGAAGCTGCTGGATCAGCTTGAGTGCACTTTGTCTTGAATTAAATGTCGTATGTATAACTTAAAAACCCTGACAGTTATTCCCTACGTTTGACATGAGAGCCAGCCAGGAACACCACATGTGTATAACTATTACAACATAAAAGTAATATCAGTAAAGAGAGTAGTGCAGTTGCTATGGAAAAAAAAAAATGAGCTTTGATTTAAGAGCCTTAAACATAAATCATACTACCGGTTACCAGAAGCATGGCTGTTTACAAAAAACATACAGATGAGGAAAGTTTAAAGAAGGACTGAATTGCTAGCATAAGGTCAGATTTTCACCTTTTTATTACCAATGAACTTCTGAGAAACCTCCACATTTACTTTTAAGTAAATGATCTACATACTGTGCTTATACAACTCCTAAATTGCTAGAAGTGAGAACTCTAGCAACATTGTCCCTGGCTTTTCCTGTGGAAGTAAATTTTCCTCATTTGGAAGGAGGGAAGAGAAAGTAGAATCTAGACTACATTTCTAGATGATAAACTCTAATACTGTTTCAGTGTATGCTATGATAGGAATACTTAGAGTTTGGAGTTTGATGCATTAGTTAATAGGATTGTGTATTTCACGTCCTGTTTCAAGAAGATTATCACATCTGTCTGTACTTCTTTTTATTGTCATTTCAAAAAGTTGTTTCTAATGGAGAGGAATTTATATTGCCAAATGGAGTAATTTTCTCCTACATCATGTGTATTTCCATGATAAAAGCAGTTTAAAGTTGATTCTACAGAAAGCCTGACAATAACAATTATTATGTTACGATTATGTTTACAATCCCCAAAACAGTTCTGGATATATAAGAGATGAACAAGGAAATTAGGTAAGAAGCTAACTGAGTTTTCACATAGATATTAAATCAATTCCTAAAAAATCTCTGTACTGATACAGTCTAGAGAGAGACAGCATGAATCCATGTTGTCTCTTTTTGGAGAATATTAATATTGTGAGATGTATTAGGCATTATATGTTTTCATTTTAACATGTTCATCCAACTTGAACTTATTCTATTTTCAGCTGCTTCTAAAAATTTTCATAAATTTTAAGCTCAGTGCAAGTGTTACAGTTACTTTTTGAATGCTGAAGTACGGAGGAGGGACTATAGAAGAGGGATTATTTCTTCTTTGCTATTTAACAAGAGAAAACTAAAGAGCATTTTTTCAAATAAACACTCTTGGCTAAAGTATTTGAACAAGTTGTACCCAAGAAGTTGTGTCATCCTTCACTTCCCTAACAACTTTCTCTCTCAGTGCATTCAGTGGAAGAACATTTCAAATTAGGCTGGTAAATAAACAGATTAGACTAATATTTCTTGATGTTGAAGTTCACCAAAACTAGAAATAGAAAGCCTTGTGCGTTAGTCTAATTTATATGTTACAGAGCAGGAAATCTGTTATCTTCTTTGCTGATGCATTAATTTGATAAGTTATGATAAGAATGATGTAGAGACTGAGTTATCTTCCTGGAACCACCATTAGCCAGGAATGCTTTGGCATACCTGAAACAGGCTGTCCTGGTTCTGTCCGCTCCCAGCCAGACTACAATTGTTATATTATCTATAATATTTTCATATAGTTTCTAACATCTAGTGAGAAATATGATTATATTTCCTAATTTAGTAGATTAAATGGTGAGTTTATTTAAATTGGGTTGATGTGGAAAGCTGTATTACTGATAAAAAAATATTTCTGTTAAACTCTTACTTTACGTTGTTGTCTCTTCGGAGTAAGCTGAAGTTTTATTAGTAATTTCAGGAACATACCACCCACACACTGAAGTAGCTACAGAAAAGTGCAGTATGTATTCTGCCTAGAAAGAATCAGCAGGTGATGATTATACCCTGCTGAACAGTGATGGGAAATAAGTATATTGGAAAAACTGCAGCTTATTTTAGTGCTATGCTATATTTTCTGATTGTTTTAAGGCATGAAGCTGAGCGTTTTGTTCTTGTATGTAATATGTAACTTCTTAATTTCCAATGTAAATTTCTAGTTGCCAATGACTTCAGATGTCTTTGTGTCGTATGCATTTTTACTGTACTAGTAGCACAATCTAGACACCACTACACAGGTATGTCATGTAACCAGAAATGTTGTAATCTATTAATCCTTGGATACTTTCAGAATTGACTGGAAAATGTCTAGAGCAACCTGAGCAAATGATTAATATTGCTTTGACAAAGAGGTTGGATAACTTCCAGGGTTCTCTTCTATGTAATTATATGTAAACATCTACATCCTGTAATTCTATATAAAATTCTAGTTATGTGACCTGAAATGAGCTCAATATTTGAAAAATTTAGGAATGAATCACCTTTTTTCAGTTTGTAAATTACTGTTTGTCAAAGATTGGTAATCCCTGACTGGCACTGAGTTGATCTGGGCACTGTTGGTTTGTGCTTGTTGGCTCTTGGTATGATAATAAAACAGAAAAATTAAATGTGCTGAGACAGAGAAAGAGAGAGGTCAAACAATACTGGAAGTGTTAATATATTTCAGATGATATCTGACATATATTATTGCTAATCATATTGGTTTTCAAGATGGACTTAATAACTGTTAATATTCACATTCATGTACAAATTAATGTTGGGTTGGACACTGTCCTGGCAAATGTACACTGTGCCACAAAACTAAAATGTGGCACAGTGATGGACTAGGAAGATCTTAAACAGAGTAAGTATAGTACATTTTGTTACTCTGTGGTTTGCAATTTAGTGGTAACCAGAAGATGCACTTTCAGGGAATTTTTGCTTTCAGTATTGTTTGAAAAATTAAGGGAAAATGGAACAAAAAATCAGTTCCAATTGCACAGCAAATGGATAGTGATAATGCATAATAGTTTTGTACATGAAAGAAGTTCAACTTTATATTAAAAACTTAATGTTAGTCCTTCAGCTATGTACCTGAAATATTAAAGCAGTCCGTTGAAACTTGAAAACTTAGAAGTTCCAGTTTAGTCTGACCAAATTGGGTGTACAGTTCAGTCTTAATTTTTATGGAATAAAAGCCATGATAGATACTTTGGATTTGTTGTTTCTATAATAATAACAGGAAGAAAAGACTTTATGAATAAAGAAATGGGTATTTGAGGTACCTGGGTGCCAGTACTTAACACTGTCCAAAGGCAGTTCAAAGGCACTTGACATTTTACAACTTTTTTTTATGAGCCTGGATTTTTTATTTTGGTAGTGTACAAATGTATTTGACAACTGTTGGCAAGATAATACTGGAAATTGAAGGGGCTTTTTTTTTTTTTCTTCAGGAGTTTTTAGTAGTAAGGAAATTCATGGCTTTGCAGAACAGTGAGAGTAAGTCCCTAGAGAAGTGTCTAAAATTGATAGGACCTGATTTCTTTCTAAAGAAGAGACCTGACTAAAAATTGAGCATTTAAAATGAACAATTTTGTAGTCTGTTATTGTGAATCCCCTCCTGTTGTACAAAAGAGATTGTGCCTTGGTTTAATCTCATGTCTGATTGTTGTATTTCACTGAAAACTGTTTCTATTATCAATACCTATTATACTGAGGCTGAAAGTGAGATAAACCCTGATTCACCAAATTACTTAAGCCTACTAAGCATAAGCATTAATTTGCTTAATCCCATTTGGGCTTCCATACATCCAGAACTTTATCAGGAGATATGTATTTGCAAAAATCCAAACCCAGTTTAAGGCTAAGAGTTCTCAATGATGTCAAACTCATTCTGATGAATTTTTCCATTATTGATAATTCATAATTAATATGAAATCATGAATTGGAAGTCAAAGAAAATGAAACTGAAGTTAAGGATAGTCCTTGCTTGAGATATAAAAGGGAAATATGTAAGACTACATTGTTTTATGTTTTCATGATAAGGTATTTTGACTTTGTTTACTGATAGAAAACATGCTCTGCCAATTCTAGTCAAATAAGTCTTTTGACTTCAGGGCCTCTACAGAAAGGCAATTCAGATAGGAAATGAGGAATTTAATTTTTTTATGTTTTTCTACCTAGAATGCTAGTAATTGTTCATATTGCTATAAAATGCAAATGCTCTGTTCACATTTCAGAAACAATAAGTAGTCCTGATACAGAAAATCTTATTGTAATAAATAGAAATAACAGTAACACTAACAATAATATAGACAATAGTTGTTTTTCCTTGGAGAAAGAGGGATTTTTTTTTTAAAAAAAAAAAAAACAACACCTTCTAAATGTTTCTCCCTATAACCAGAACAATCCACCAGTCATTTTGCAGAGCTTTTCAACATGAAGGATGTAAATGTGAAGACAATGACGTAAATTAATAACTTGACAGTAACAAGTTGAGTATACAATTTCAGAGGTGGCTTTAATTTTATTACATCTCAATTTTTGATTCACAAAATTTTATATTGTGAAAAAGAAGAGAAAAAATAAACTCTTTAGGCAATGTTAAGTCCTATTTAATTCTTAATTTTGAATGTAGCATAACATTCATAACTCTCAGTGCTTTAGACTTCCTAATTCTCTAAGTACTACAGCCCACTAGCTTCCTCCCTAGTCAGCCTCTATATCTGACAGATGCTGAAGTTCTATATACTCACAAGGCTTTCTGAATAGATTGTTGTAATCCACTTGTATGTGGAGAGGTGCCTAAATTCTGATTCATTCAGATTGGTTTTACAGAGTTATTGGTTTTGCATTGTGACGAATAAATATTGACTGTCAGAAGTTCATTCAGAAGCCCATCTGGGTTCTTGTGGTCTCTGTATCAATGCGAAAGTGTAGACATCTCTTATTGATTCAATTAATTTCAACTGATTGCTCTTTTCTGTTGAACAGGAAGCCACTGGAAGCCAGCCAGTGTAAGACATAGAGTAGAGGGGTGTGTTTGACTGCATGACTAGCCTTAGAGCTGAATTTGTGCGCAAATTAAGCACTGGAGCACTTACTGAGGGTATGCAACTGACAAAGCAGAAGGTCTGTCTATGCTCCTTACTGCCCACTTCTAAAGTGGGCAGATTAGTGTACCCTTTTTGTTTCTTCTGACTGGAATAATGTACAGTGTAAGTGGCTAGGATCTCATTTTCAATCTGATTCAGGTGTTTGAGAGTCAGAAAGAGGAATCTGCTGCCAAGCGTTTCCTGTTGCCCAGCTTTAGGGTATTCCACATTACATCCAGGCTTTTTGCTTTGTAGATTTCTTCTGACCAAATCTGTTTCCTCATCATAAAAGGATGAAAAGATCTTGAGTTTTCAAATCACTCAAGTATATGTTAACTTCAAGCAGTTACATTGCTATTGTGAAGTTTATTCATTTGTTGAAGTATGAGAAACTAACTTAGTTGAATCACAGCCTGAAAAAATAGAATCAGTAAGCAAAGAGTTTTGTATTCTTTTTAGCATTTTGTTGGTGTGAAACACTGACATAGTAATTTGTTCACATACGAAGGACAATTGCACAGCATTAAAGGAGAGTATCTGCAGTGAAAGCTGGTGTGACTGCAAATCTGTGGCAAGATTCCTGCACACTGACCAAATAAATGTCTAATTCTGTGTTAGCTTTTTTGAAACAGGAATTTGCAGTGAAACTATAGAAAGTTTTCTAAGTTCAAATTTAATTGAAAATGCAACATCATTTCCCTTATAATCCTTATTCACCTCATTTTATATAATCTCAATATTTTCAGTTTCCATTGTTCAATAAATAAGGGTATTTGCAATAGATAAGTAGATTATCACACCATAGAAATCATTATGGTAACAATTAAAGCTTAAATAAACTTTGATATAAAACAGTGGGACTCCTTAATTAGAGAGCCATAAGGAAGTAGAATGTTTTTTAGCTGAATGTATCTCCTTCATTGATGTGTATTGAATTAGGTAAATACGTTGATATATAGCTCTTATATTTCAGTCTTAGTCAATTGAGTTCAGTCCTCATAGAATTTCTGAATATGTAGACAACATGAAAAGATAACACTGGATCATGGAACTTGTACCTGTAAATAGCCATGTTACAAAAGGCACATTTTTTTGGCACATTCCTGGCCAGGAAACTGCATAGCTCATAGAGTCCCATTGAGTTCTGAACTACAGTTCTGAATGGGAAAATACTGGGTTCTTTGAAACAATATTGTACTAAAATTTGTCTACTACAATGGTGCACGTTTCTCATTCTGTTTTAATGCCATAACTTATTTTCCAGTTTTTAAATGCTGATTCTAACTTACAATATGAATATTTCCCTCTGAATGTCTGTTATTGTTAGATTCCATTTTCACACTGCTGAAAAGTATGCAGTAAAAATACCATACTTATTGTAGACACTTGAAGATTGTTTTGTTCTATTTAATTAGGAAGTGTGTGCCATACTTTTCATGCCTCCTGGGACCTTTAAAGAGCAATTTCAGAATATTGTTCTCTCATTGATTTTGTATCTCATTTTCTCTTCAGCTTTGTACCAGATAAAGGTATTATTCATAACAAAGTTTTTATTTTTTGATTATATGTCTTTCAATAACTTTAATATTCAGAGAAGCATTTTCTCATCCTTTCTACTTTATGGTGGGAGCTTGTGTAGGAGGGGTTTCTTCCAAGAGGCTTGATTTACACTATTGCAATAACAACTTTTATACCAAATGTAGTTACATTTTTAAATCTTCATATCAAACTGGAAGTTTTAAATGTGAGATACTCCCTTTCCTGAAATACAAAATGTTTTTTTGTAGCTTATACTAAATCCATTTCACGTGGCATCAGATCATTGATGTATATTGTGCAAATCTGTGAAGTATTTACATGACTTCTTAACAAGCTGCATGGGCAGATACAGAATATTTTCTAAAAATGCACAGATTATTACTAACAAATGCTGGATTAGCAAGCTGCAATGGTACAGCTTTGCAAGGAAAGTGCTGACAATAATACTTCTCTTTACTGATGTTATCTGCCCTGTAATCAAGTCAGTTTGCTTTTCTAGGATTATTTTCTGTTTTAGGTTAGTAGTGAAAATTTCCATTTACACAGATAGCAAGGGGTAATAACTTTAAACTAAAAGAGTAGGTTTAGATTAGATATCAGGAAAAATTCTTTACTTAGAGGGTGATGAGGCACTGGTACAAGTTGCCCAGAGATGTTGTGGATGCCCATCCCTGGAAGTGTTCAAGGCCAGATTGGATGGGGCTTTGAGCAACCTGGTTTAGTGGGAGGTGTCCCTGCCCATTGTAGGGGGTTGGAAACAGGTGCTCCTTAAGGTCCGTTCCAACCCAAAGCATTCTGTGTCGTGTTTTACTTCCAGATCTTAGGTGTATTCAATTCCTCTGTCTCCTCTGTAGCAACCCCTTTATTCTTCATTTACCGGCACTGTTACAGATAGGAGTGAAACTGTGAAATGTGAGGAAATTCCAGCCTGTCTACTTAACACAGAGGAGTAAGAGAAGGGGATTTCATAACATTTTTGCTGCATTTGCTCTCCAGTAAATACTGAATCTGCTTCAGGGTTTTTCAGTACCTAATATTTTCTGTGGTATGGCTCTTATCATTTGAGAGATTATTTTCACTTTGTGTTTTCTGCTTCTACTGGAAACATGAGATTGGCAAACCTTAGAAAAGTTTTAGTAGGGTAGAAGACAAAATTTGCTTCAGAGCTGGACTGAGCCTGTGCATCTTTCATAGTGGAGGTGGAAGCATGAATGGTTCACTGCCTTGTGTCCCAAAGGCAGAAGAATGAATTCTAATTCACTCTTTCTTCTCATATTTCACGCCTAATCTTTCTCAGGCATGTTCAAAATCATTAACCAAAAGAGGAAAATATTTCTTTTATTGGCTTAGAGGAAAGTGATTTAATGTTGACAGTTTAAAAAAAATCACGTGGTGCTCATAATGAACCTGTCAGTTGTTGGTCACATAGTATTGGGATCCCTGTATGTCAGGAGTCTACCACTTTTTCCATAAAACTCTTATGACCCTTTTCTTAAAAACAAAACAAAGCAAAAACAAACAATTGCTCTCTTTCTCGCTCTCTTTCTCTCTCCTTTTTTTTTTTTTTTTTTAGGTGAAGAGGTCTGATTATGTAACAAACTGATAGTGTGTAAAAATGTCCCTTTATAACCACCTTTGAATTTTAGGGCTGTTACCAAATGAAATTCAGAGCCTGACAGAAATACGTATGCATTTATCAGTGTCTAGGAAAGAGGAAAGGAGTTTCTTTCCTCTTCAGGCTTCAATATCAGAAGAACGTTCCTCCTACACTTCTGTGTGCTTTGAACTTTGAAACTTACCTATTGAAACTGTGAAGCTCTGTGAAGCTTTTTCATTCTTCTGATGCATCACTCCAGATCCTCATTTTCTAATGAGTTATTCTCTCACTTACTGGAGAAAGTGATGTAAGATGTTTGTGTGGACCTTCCTTCATATATAAAGTTCTGTCTTTGCAATGATATCCAAATACTTTGACAGCCAATGATTAAATCAGTGTTTTTATTAACATACTTAGTAATGCATAAAAATTCTATTCTTCTTTTATCCTGATTTTTGTAAGTTTACTGAAATTTGAACAACTTGCAGAGACTTAGTAATGCATAAATATTCTATTCTTATTTTTTTTGTCATGATTTTTCTAAATTTACTGAAATTTGAGCTAACTGCTTGTGTTTGTGAGAGAGGGAGTTTAAAACTTAAGTATAAGAGCATAAGCAACTTGCAGAGAAGCATTGTTTCCATGGAGCCGAGGTTTCTACTTGTTTTATCTTTCTAATATAATAGCCTTTGTTTTAAATACGCATTTTCCTATTGCTTGATATTCAAGCAAGACGTGTTTTTTTTGTTTAACTCTGTTCATGAAAACAGTGTTAAAAATGGAAGGATATTTAACCTGGAAATTACTTTCTAGTTTGTAAATGCATTTTGTTCAGCTAAACTAAGAGTCATTTATTAAACCAGTTACTGCATTATGTTAACATTGTCACACACAACCATTAGCATTTGCATAAACCAGATTAGTTAGGCTCAGTACATTCTTTCTCATAGTGAGTTATTTATTAGAGTAAGCATCTGCTCTTTTTCATGGCCTGAATATTGCATGTATGGAAAAACGTGCAGCATGACTACAACAATATAATGTCATTTGAAATTATGAGTATCTGCTAGATAGAATTATGAAAACTCTACTTAAGATATAGGGATATGTTTCTGCTGCTGAGATTAACAATGCATTCATTATGCTCACAATTTACCCCAATTCTAAGACATTTGTAATTTAGGTTACACTAGCTACTTATGTGTTGTAAAACTTTGTGGGAACCTTCAGCTCTCAAGGATTGACATCTGCAGACTTTTCATATGAAATGTTAGATTTTTAACAACACAATTGAAAAAGAGAGGATAAACCTACATTTGGGGTGCCATATAAATGATGCTCTTTTTTTTTTTTTTCAAACAAAAAATTGAAATAGTGGATCTAGCTTTCTTGAATGGTTTCTGAAAAATTATGCATCATCTTTATTTTACATTTCTAATAATATAAATATACAAAAATAAAACCTCCCAGTTTCTTTTTGTGTAAACATTATTATCATCCATTATTATCAGCTCTGGGAATGACCTACTGAAACATTATCACTACTGCTGTTTCAGGTGCTGGACGGAAAGAATTATTTTGGATAACTTTGGACATTTATTAGTCCTACAACAGCAAAGCCACAGTTTCAGAAGCTTGGTAAGAGGGTAGAAAGGAATGCTCTTTAAAAATCTTTATTATAAATATTTCATGCAGACCAGAGTAGATCCTCTGATGTCATTACCCTTAAATGAGATTATTGGGGATTTTCCAAAATCTGTAATATATCATGAAGTGAACCTTATTATCTGTTCTGTGACAAATTACATATTCAAGTGTTTCTAGCTGTCATAACAATGAACATTCATCATAGTTTGACTCATGAAAAATGATTCTAATTACATGATACTATACAAACGACTTTGATTAAATTATTAGCAATAGATAAAAGAGATTTTACTAGCCATAAAATTACAGAAATATTACCGCTTTGTTTCAGTGTAGATGCAGTCAAAATAAATATTTCACCATCTAATTGTGGTTTTGGGTTATGATGACACAGGAAATATTTTCAGTTATTTTTTCTCAGTACATCATTGTAACATACTCACACAACATTGTTCAGATTCAGGCATTCTCCCCACCACCTTGCTGCATGTCAAAAAACTGTCCAGTCATCTTCAGTCACTGATCAGAAGTCACTTCAGGACTTCTTTCTTGAGAGGAATCAAGAATTCAATCAGCGACCTTTGGTGACTTATCAAGAACATTTCAGTGTGAAGTTTCCCAGTCAGACAACATTGCTTGTAAACAGATTGCTATACATTGAGAAGTATGTTTGACACAAACACATGAATGTGGTAAATGCAATACTCATTCCTCATCCTTATGGTAATCACCAGCTTTGGGCTGGCAGTGCATTTAGGATCAATAACTCTCCAAAGACTTATTAATAGAAGTATCATAATGTTCTAAAGATAGGTTGGGCAGAACATAGTCTACTATGGTGGTTAGAATTTAGGCAGAATTTAAGGGTAAGAATTTAATGGCAGTTTGTCATTGTCTATATAAATGAAAAAGAAAATTTCTAAAGGTGGCAGATACATTGCATTCTTCCTTTGTACTTTTATTAGAATATTTCTCCTTTAAGGGTTATCCAGGGGGGAAAAAAAAAAAAAAGGAAAACCTGCATATCATACTTCTTATCTGTTAGCAGCAGTAATTATAGCCTTAGATTTTTCTTTAAAATCTGAATTATCCAACAATAAGGCCATTGAAACTGCCTACTAGTCATTCTCTTTCTAGATCAGTGTCCTTAAATTATATTTTCAAGTATAAATATTTATAGGGACATACATTTTCCATATTTTTTTTAATAAAGTTCCTTAAGGCTAAACTAATTATTTCGTCTAATCTTTGTGATTCTTATTAGGTTTCTCACATAAGTTTTGATGACGGTTAGTGTTTAATGACAATGAAGTCATACATCAAAAGAGAGACTTAAGCAAATCCAGTTCCAGCAAGTTTTCAAATAAGAGGATACAGTATGGCCTTCAAATGTGAATAGGCTAGACCACAGGAGGTCAAGGCAACTGTTCATGAATTTAGAATTTCTAAGTTATACAGAAATTAAGAATTATCTGTTGAAACACAACATACCTCCATGAGTTGTCACTGTAGAGAAATTATGAATGATAGCAAATGATGTGCAACAGCCCATCTTTTAAGAATGGCTTTTCTGCTATTGTTCATCTGGCAGTCATGTCTGACTGATGTATTTTTCACATAATAATATACTTGAAATAATAAACTTGACCTGATTTCTGTAGGATAAGAGATGGATGGTGTGGAAAAAAAAAAACAACATTAAAGACAAATTCTTTCTTCTTGTCAGAATGTCATTTCAGATTAGATGCTTACTGAGCTCACTCTACCCTTCTGTTCTCAGGTCATACAAAAGTTTATATATACTGCTTATATTGCATTCTTTGAGCATCTATCATTCAGACTGATTCTTGTAAGGAATGTAAGAGTATCTAGAAGGCTAAAGATTGGCAGAAACATGGAGAAAAGGCCTAACTCGAAATCATGTAGGATTTGAAGATATGCTCTTGAAATGGAATACTGTTTTTTCATACTTGTAAATTACCACTTGCAATCACCATATTTATTTTTTTTAGAAGCACATTCACCCCCACTGGTCAACAATCACATCCTTTTTCTTTCCTCTTCTGTTTTCTAGTCCTATTTGGGTTTTGGATTACAGCTGATATACATTAGACCATCAAGTATATGCTCAGAAGAGACCCAGTTGGCCAAGTACCTCTGAGTAAAAGGGCTTGGTGTTTTCCTTGCATGTTGTCCACAACTTGAGTCTCACATTGATATTTATTATATAATAAGCTAATTTATATCTTAACAGGATGGGCAGCTGTTCCCTAATACTTTCTGAGTGACTCACCCCCTCTCACTCATTCTTTCACTTCTATTGTGTATATATTTTTATCTTCCACTAAAGTACTCATTTTAATGTACCAACCCAGCACATTACTTTTATAAAGTTTTAATTTCAAACAAGAAATAATTCTGACATTATAGCGGATGGTGAGTTACGTTTGTCATCTTCAACTTTTTGGAACAGCTTACCGAAATTTGATATCGGATCATCTCTGAATTTTAAAAATTAAACTCAGATTAATTTGATTTCAGAACTAAAGATTGCTCAACTATTATGGAATTTTGTATTTCTTTAAAAGGTTTTATTATGCAGATGAAAATATCTAGGACATATGTAGGATTTCTGTAGAATTACTGCACATTAAAGTGGGTGAGGTGAGACAACAGACCTGATGTTATTGAGAAGATTGTTGAAGAGTTTTTAGTCTTAGAAAAAATACCGAATCACATTGCTTGATGCTTGAAGATAATTTTATGTGATCTGCTAACATCTAACTTGAATGGTTTTAGAGCTTAAAACTTTCTAGAAGGCGCACAGTAACTGCAAAATGGAGAACACGTTACAGCAACCAGAAGAGTACATTGCTTTCCTCCAGCAATGAGATTTTTGTCTGTTTTGCTACAAGTACACTTTTTAATTAAGGCTTAACATCTTCATTTTATTGTTCATTTGATAGAATTACAGATGTTTTTAATCAATAACCTTTTTTTTTGAATAACTTATTTAAGTTCTGTTTGGCAGAAATTATATTTGCTTTTTTAAGGAAAGAGTTAGGAAGAATTTACTTGTCAGTGATTTACATTCCAGCCATTTTCCCAATAACCTCATCATTTTTATGTATTCTTCTCTGACATTTATATTCCTGCAATGTTAATTATACAATATTGAATAATATTCAGAAAATTGAATAAAGTGTTGAAAGCAATTAGGAAAGGAATAGAGTACAAAAGGGAGAACATTATTATGTCACTAAGGGATTTTTGGTGAGTCCCATCTCGAACGCCATGTGAAAATCTGAACTCTGTCACATCACTGAAGACTGAGAGGGTGGGGGTGACAGGGATGGTCTAAAGCTTGGAACACCTGTGTAAGTAGAGAATAATTTCTCATTCTCTAAAAGAGAGAACCAGGTAGTGTGTGATGGAGGTTTGTGAAATCACGAGTGGATATGTAAGGAACAACCATTTGTTGCCTCCTAAAATAGAAGAATTAGGGGACGTCAAATGTAGTGAGATAGCTAAAAACAAAATAGGGTGCCTACAACCTTTAAAAAAGTTACATGTGCTCTGAAGGCAACTGGAGAAGGTAATTTTAGAAAGTTTGGTTAATGGACATGAAATACAAAGTCAGCACCTTTTACCTAAGAAGTGCGGGACTCTTAAAGGGTTGTAGGCCGGAGAAGTACTATATTCTTTTGCTGGCCTTGTGCTTGTCTCACTGTTCTCTGGGCCATCCCTGTTGGCTGACTTTGTCTACAGAGTATTGGGAGAGAGAGACGTAAAATCTAATGTCTATTCTCCTTTCTTTTTTTTTTTTTTGTATATCCATTTTGAATGTATTTTCTGTAGCTGAATTCAGGAGCTGAAAAGGGTGTTGCTGCAGTATTTGGTGATAATTTTAAGACTACAATAAATCTTTATGGGCTTGTCTAGATAGATTTTCTATTACTAAGGTTTTGGCATTCTGACTTACTCTTGTAGAAACTTGCATGTACAGGATGAAATTGAAGTCTGCTGTTTTAGTCATTGCACTTGTAAAGAATTTTTTACCTTCGTCTTGATACAGATGACTTAAATGTGCAAGGTAGCAATTCCTTTTTTTCAAGATATGAAAGAACTTTCTTCTTGTACCGCAGTTGCATTTCAGCCACTTCAGTGCCTCCATGCTACACAATACAGTCTTGGGAGAAATATTTTCTATATTTATTGTGATAAAAAGGAATATATTACAAAGTTAACAGCGCTATTATTTATAAATTGCAAGGATTTTAAAGTCTTATTGGATTTAAGCCTAAGGTTTCAACTCATGCATACTTATTTGACTAATAAAGCTGTGTATTTTTAAGCTTTTTTCTTTTGCTTGTACTCTTCAAAATGTCCATGCTTCATTTTATGCAAGTGTAATTCACAGGATTCAAAATAAATATATATTTTTAAATAAATAAATATATTTTATATTTAAAATAAAATTTAATAAATATATTTTATAATATATTTAATAAATATGTTTTATAATAAAAATTAAATTTATATTTATCCACAGAGGATATGGATTGCAGAAATAATTTTTGCTTACCTTCATTTAAGGAATAAGATGACTCAAGTTTGAAAAGTTGTATTTTGAATTTCAGTTGGCTCACTTACAAACTTTGTCTAATTCTTTGTTTTGTCTTTGGAGTCCCAGAGCTTAAACATATAGATATCTTGCTCATGCAGGAAGCTCATACTGTGACTAAACATAAACAAGAAAGGGTCAAAGATGAAGAGATGCAACCATTTTGTATATATTTTTTTCCTTTAATTCTTTCCATTATTCATTTTCAAATTCTTTATTCAGCAGCCAGTTAACCTGGGAGTTGTTTAAAATTTGGATCAACTGAATTCATCATGTACAATTTTGAAGTAGGTCTCCTGTTGCTGCCATCTCAGCACTCTTTCTAGAGTCCTTAAATTTCTACCAGGTTTTGAACTCTCATAAAAATTCAGTCATGACACAACGAGCGGGAAAAACTGCAAGAAGTTTAATAGTGTAATGATCTGCTAACACTACAAATCATTTACCTACAAAAAGGGACTGTTATCCACAGCCACAGTTTACACTAGGTGATATGAAGAAAAAGGTGTTATTCCACATCCTGCGCTGGTCATCACATTCTTCAGTCACTTTCTAAGTACCACTATGATAATATCTATCCATTTTATTATATCATATTTGATTTATGTAAAGTCCTTGACATTCTCAGTCATCCATGTGTCCTATATGTGTGGGAATATCTTTGACCATGTAATTGCTTTCTGATGCAATTAAAAAACACACCAAAACAGAAACACATGTCAAGAAACACCAGTGGGATTGTATGGTATCTTCTTACAGAGACAGTCTGCTTGATCGGACAGCTCAGCATTCTACCAAAACTTCTAGCTATTGGCTTTTTACCCTCCCTTAACATTTCCTAATGTTGGGAGTTCGCTGTATGTATAACTGTTAAGGGACTTTGTGCCATTATTGCTGCTCACTCAAATATACAGAAGTTAGTCATCTTCATTCACATCCTGGGATTCTGACATCAAAATGTAGGTGGCACATCTTTAGCTTTCTTATATATAATATAAGCATATTGTAAAAGCATCCCCAAAGACAAAGTAATTGCAGTGGTAAATGGAATTGTCTCTTTGATGAGATATAATCTTTAAAAAAAAATATGAATAAAAGACATCCCCTGAATTAGAACCTAGCAAAGCAGGTATGGCGACACCAGCTATGTTGGAGCGTTTGCTAAACGCAACAATTGATGAATAAAGATTTTTCTGTAACCACACAAGTACTATATTACAAAACAAAAACAAAACAAAACAAAAAACACTACAAACAAACAAACAAAAAAAGAAATGTTATCTTTGTCTGAGCATGTAGATAATCCTTCCAGTCTGTTACAGTTTGGATTTCATCAGAATGTGGTATTTAACTTGCGGAATTTTAAATCCTGATAGCCAGTTACTTACTTTGCCTTTGTCAACTGAGAAACATTTCTCTTACCTAATTATATTTTTTGCATTTCAGGAATCTTATTCAAAGAAGAGAGGTTATGCATTGGAAACGATACCCTCTGCACCTCTGGATGCAGTTCCTTCAGAAAATGACAACAATCTTTGTGATTCAATAGACATAGCAGTGACCAAAAAGCCTTGTTCCCTAGAGATAGCAAGAGTACCTTCCTCAAGACCAGGTAAATCACCAAATAATTCTTTAACTAGTCTTTTGTGTAAGTGTAATGTTGTAGGAGGTGTAGACTTTCACCTATTTATGTTTTTTAAGAATAAAGTACTATATTAACTTATCTCAGCGTGATTATAGCCTTTCATAAGCAACCATAAGAGCTTAATATCAGAATAAAGATTAACATCAAAATGCTATAGGAGGGAAAATAAAGCAGAGGTTTAAATAATTTCCTAGATAAACATAAGACAATTGTGAAAAGCCAACATTAAAAATCAAATTTCTTTAAGCCCAGTCATTTCCAATAATCTATTTACCAACTTGTTTCTTTTTTTTTTTTTTAATGAAGTGCTTAGCAAAAACATTATACAACTACTTCAGAATTTAAAGTACTCTGAGTTTCCATGTTATATAAAGGAAGACCTGCTCCCTGTTTGAAAATGAAACAGTGAAAAAGAATTGATAGAGTTATTAAATGACAGTGAAATATCTTTTCACTCTGGTAGATTGCTATTTGTATTACACAGGTTTAAACAGCAGTGAAGGTACAGTGGTTACTAAACAACAAAATTATGCTGAGTCAGATGAATCATATTATCTGTAAGGACTCTGTTTATTCTGTTATACAAAATCATATGCTCTTTTCCATTAGCCTTGCTTGAATTCTTCATTAGTCACCACCTGGTACAGGATTCAGAATATAGTAGTTTCACTGTAAGTAATTGGACAGAGAGACTTCTTTGACAAATGAGAGTTCTCAGCAGCACAAACCTATTTGAAAGGGTCTGTTGACTTTTTGACTTATGCTATCTTTATTATGAGTTATGATTTGGGAAATATGCAAGAATAACAGATGATTATTGACTACACCATGTTACATATCTATTCTGCATAAGTGGAAGCACCTTCTTGATTTCACAGATGAACTAGAATTGGAAGAGTGACAGCTGTATCAGGCATAGTATATAAGGACCAAAAATCAAGCCACAGCTTTGGATTCTGCAAGCTGAGGTGGGGTAGATCATAATTCCCATCTCACCAAAACATCTGGGCAGAAGATGGCTTGAGGCAACCTGCTACGAACAATGAGCTAAGAGGTGACACAAGATAGGATAGCATCTTTATTGCAGAGTTGCACAGAATGGATCAGAATCTGACCCAAACATCAGTACAACTTTGCATGTAACTGAAGCTTTACATTGTTGATGATTTTTTGGCTCTGAAAATCTGAAAAATTAGCAGCGTGTACAGAACAGTGCTGAACAATTTTATGGTTTGTTGTTCACTATAGGAAGAAAATGCCAAATTATCCTTGTTTTTCAGACTTCTACTTGATTAATCACTGTAAACATACTTATTGCAATGGGAAGATTGCCATACAGTGCCTCAGCCCCATGAATTTGCTGAGGGAGTTCATTATATGCCTCCATAGTAAATAGGGCTCAACTGCAAAACTTTCTACTGTAATTAGTATGAAAAAATGCAGATGGACTTTTCACTAGTTAAAATACCAGGCTTTGGAAAAGTGCTGTCTGGTGAGCACAGGCATTTTTGATAGGCTTAGTAAGTCCATTAAAATCAGTATGTAAACCAGGTGCTAAAAAGGACATTTTTAGGTCTTAATCTGAAAATATATTTTGTGTATGGTTAAAAATGGGTTGTATCAGAGGACCACAGAATAATCAAGGAAGCTGTGGTACGTTCATGAGGCACCCGTCATCTTTGTAATATATAACAGTCAAGTTAACAATACAAATGTATTGTAATTCTTTCTGTCTTAATGTTCATATATACTGCTATAATCTTTTCCTTGGAATTTTATTGGGAAGAACATTCAGCTGTATAGATGAGCAAATTCCAAAATGTGATTTTATTTTAAGCTATAAATATAGTAGTTATCTAACGGAATGGCTTGTAACTTATATTTGTAATCACATTGAATGCTATCTTACACCAGAAATGACCCAAATAAAATCAGCCATATCACTCACAGTTTTAATTACTTAATAATATGCATAATTTTATGTGAATGTCAGGCTGCCAGTTTAGTTCATGCATATTTATTGCTTGAATAAGTTATGCAGGATTGCAGAGATCATTCATTTAAAACAAATATTTAATTTGCATTCCTTTTTTTTTTTCTTTTTTCTGAAATTTCCTATTTTTGTATCACTGAGTTGCTGACTTTGGGAATACTCTTTTTCAAATTGCTGTTCTGTGTCATGTGTAGTGCTCATTTTCAGAGCATGAGGCAGTGCTTTGAACATAAAATTGCATCTGTCAGTCTCCTTTCCCCAGGTGGTAGGATGCTCTGATGAACTCTTCCCACTGTCTGGGGCATTACTAGCTCTTGCCAAGTAGAAATGAGACTGACTGCATTCAGTCACTGAATTTCCTGGATTGAGAAGAAAGGTCATTCTGGCTGGCCTTTTACGCTAGAGAGCTGTATGTTGTAACTATTATCTGTCCTGCTAGTAAACACCTGACAGGTTGGAAATAATTACCTTTCCAGTTATTGTTCTCTGATCTACTGGGAAGAAAAAGACTGGTTTGTAGGTTGCTGTATTATTTTTAATTTCCTGAATGTTACTCTTGAACTGGTAGGGAATAACAGAGGATGAGAACTCCATGCACCAAATGGCAAATGATTGTTAGGTGTAGTGGAGAAAAACTGGACAGAAAGTAAACTAAGTTTGTTATTTCCACTTCTGAAATCCTGTGTTGTGTGAGTTCTATGTCTACCTGCTTGCCAGAAATTAGGTTTATATACGAAGAACAGTTACATTATTGGTCTATACGGGCAGCTAAAACAATTGCTTCCCATTAGGACTGGTCTAAGAGAAAAAAAAAATTGTCTGAGTTTGAGTTGAGCTGGTCTTTGTTTCTGCAGTAGATTGATAGGACAAGGTTGACATCTCTGTCAACCTCTGATGATGTGCTGGCATCTCTGCCACAGTTTCATTACTTTTAAACTAACAGCTAAGACTTGATAGGAATGTTCTGAAATATGGCACTCTGACACATTTTTTTCTGCTAAGTAAAATGTAAATTTGGATTGAAGATTTACTAAATGAATCTCATAAAATCAGTGTCACCAAAATCAATTGATTCATAAATCAATCTTATTAATATTTCTGCTAAGCTATTCCTGAGAAGCATCTGCATTTCTTGCAGTGGACATTTCTACCAGTCATTTCAGACTGTCTTTCCTTCAGGAAAAAAATAATAATAAATGGATGTGGAATATTTAACCTTGAAAAATAACCATAAAATTGTATTAGTTCATCTTAAGGATGTAATTAAGTTTTCTGAACAATTAGCAACAAAGTTGTTACCTCAGATAGGTGTAAAATCTTAATAAATGTCTGAAGCTCAAGGTACTGGATAATTGTAATGCTAAAGTAGACACTGTCAAGTATCTTCATGAAGTCAGTGTTGTTTTTATCAGTTATCTAGTGTCTAGAATTCTGGTAGCAGAAATCTGGCTGCAACACCATGCTGTATTTGGACATGCGCTGTTGAAGACCCTTACAGCCTTAACTTACACCCTTGGACCCTTTTACCATACTCCATCCTTGAACCTCTTGGTGTCATACCCACTTTATGTAGCAGAAATATAGAATGAAATATGGGCTACATTACAAATAAAAATAAATAAATAAATAAAATCAGTGGAATAAGCATGTGTCTCTCCTGTTAGAGAGATCATATCTCTTTCAGTTTGCCTCTATAGTTTCTCCTGCAGAAGGTCCCTGAGAGACTAGGTGGCAGTCTAGGTGCTAAAATTTTAATAATAATGACTGGTGTTCAGTACATTACTTAAATTGTTCTTAGGTCTCATCAAGTATCATTAGGAAATAGAGAGGACTTTTCAGACCTTTTTTTTTTTTTTTTGAACTTGTGAAAAAATATCCTTTTTTGGAAAAGTCAGTCTGGCCGTGCAGATTAACAAAGGTTTTAATGCAGCATCTTTATAACAGAAAGAGACATTGCTATCCATGTATTGCATGAAAATCTTTCTCGGAGAAGAGTTCTAGTTCACGGAACCTACTTTTTGCAGATGTTATCTTACAGTGGTTGAAGACTGAGTAGACCTTAGACCATCTGTAGCTCTGGAAACATCTCAGCTGCAGCAGTGCAGAACTCAGCGTAGGTTGCAAAATCCACCTGAGAAATAAGTTAAATACTTAGGTGCTTCATTTATACTGAGCTCTCATCCACTACATAGTCAAGAGTTCCCAAGTCAACAATTTTAAAGATAACCCTGGCACAGATCCTTTACACAGTTACATCTAAGATACGGCTTTTGTCAAGGGGATAAAAATGTTGCAAGGATTTGAAAAAGGAAGAAATAAAGGAAGGGATATCTTAGCAGCCGTTTTGGACATTTACCCACCTAAGTATATTTTGGAGAAATCTTGCTGTTGTCTGTCATGATATGTTTGATACTTAGGAAAATTACATAATTTGCACTTGAATTCCATTAACTTGTAGGAATGATCATACAAGATAATAAATCTATAATGGACTATACCTTTTTCTTATAACCTCATAATCATAGAAGAGAAACTAATAAAACATCATATAATCATTAAGGTTGGAAAAGACCTCCAAGATCATCTGGTCCAACCATCATGCTTGTCACGGATACTTGTCACTTATTACAATATGTTAACTGCCCCCAAGTTGCCCTATTTGTTGCGATGTTTTAAATATTTATTTATTTATTTATTTTGCTTTCTCAGCTTGGAGTTCCTCCTCTTCTATCACTACAGTGGAAAGGAATCTAGGAATCTGAAAATCTGTAGCCACAGACAGGTGTCTGCTCACCTCTTCTTTCATTCCTGTGTTTGCTATATAACACCGTGTTGTCAACAATCTCATACAGATATATAGTAGAGAGCTCTTTAGAAACCTGAACCAAAAAATACCCTAGCTGTGATAACATTGTTATCAATTGTTATCAAAATGAAAATATGAATCTTCTACAGAGTTTCCAAGGTCGTCAAACACTTGGCTTGGTAAATAAAGTACTGTTTGTCAGGTCATGAGTTCTGATTTTTTCAGCAACAAATCTTCACAGCACTTTTCTGAATATTTGGACATTTCAATTCTCCAGATTGAGATTTAGATAGCAAATGCATATTTTCTTGTGTAACAAATTTATACCTTCACTTTTGTGCAGCTATTTTCTAGCTGTAAGTAAACCAGTGCAAAATGGCCATAAGAAGCAACAATCACACTGCCAAATATACAAAACTGCCTGCTTGCCCTTCAATTTGTTTTATGGAATGGCAATTAAATAGGCTAGCCTGTGTCACCTATGCCTCATCATTTTGAAACTATAACTAATCTAAAGGATCATGCACTAACATTTTGAAGTCCATGTAGCCAAATTGCTTCAAACAGAATGGCTGCTGGTAGACCTGTATTTCATTTAAACATGCTATTTAAAACAGAGATAGTAGGATGTAGTGCACTTAAACACATGACCCTCAGTGTCTTCTCAGGATTAAATACTGTCAGTGATCAAGAAAGATCTTTTTAGCTGTATAGAGAGAAGAGCATAATAAGAAAGGCAGTCTCTTACCAATGAGAGTAACTGCAGTGTGTAACAATTAATCTAGAGTCATCTGAAAATAGCTAGAATCTATGAAATTTAACCTAATTTGACACATGCATGTCTATAGATACACTCTTGTTATGATGGCTAGAGTACTCCATACAGTGGTAAAATTGTCACATGGAAGTCTTCCAAAGATGTGTACTTGTTATCACAGAATATTTAGGTTGTTTTTTCTTACTTCTGCCTATATGCATCCATTTAAAGTACTGGCCTCTGTTGAAATTTGGATGATAATATATGCATACTCGTATTCCTCCCTTCTTTTGTGTAAGAAGAGGAAAGTGAAGCTATCAGGGTTATAAAAAGACCTGAAATAGCTGAACCAAAAAACAGATACCTTTTTTTCAGTTATACGCTATATTAGTCCTTTTGAAAATACTTTTAATGTTTGCTGTTTTTAGCTGATTTCTAGTGAAATTTACTTTGAAATGAAAATAGTAAATTATGAGACAATTTTTCGGCTGTACTTTTTGGTCAGTAATTTATTCATAGTGACATACCTTGCCCAACCTTAGTTATAAGACCTGTATAAACTTTTTCTCTGCTCTTATTTGTCTTCCTTTAACCTTTTTCTGAGCCATATGGAGAGAATTTGGCTATAGCACAGAACTTCTCAATTTAGTTAACAGATTAATTTATAAAGATACAAGGATAACATTCAGAGCTCCAAGACGAAAATCATTGCCAGAACACAGTGTATTGGAAACCAGACCTACCTTCTCCTGACTGAGTTTCAGTTATGATACGTTTCATATTTATCATTCCTCCTGCCACAGTATGGACTACACACTTCTTATCAAAAGCATTTTCATCTAATGCATTAGCATATGTTTGCAATTAGAATTTTTAACTTCACATGACATTTTAGTAAAGGTTAAGGGAGTGCTGGCTGAAGAACAAAATATACAATAGCTCTTTGTATAGCTCTTTACAATCCATTTTGTTATTTTTTCTTCAGTGCAAATAATATATATTAATTACCTTTTAAATATAAAAGAAAAGATTTATGAAAATTATGGCTGGAGAGTGTTTGCTGATATAGCTGTTCCTATAATATAAACTATAAAAGTATACATTTTTATTTTAAAGTATTTTCTGGCATTTTGTAATTCATTTTTCTCAAATTCATTTTTTGTTATTTGCAATATACAGCACCACAGAGATGCAATTTCAACTATTAAATTATTTTCTTGATCTTAAAATATCTTCAGTTACTATGAGGGATTTATTTCAAAGTTGGAATTTTTTAGCATGTTACACCACTTAATTATGTTTGGACATAGGAACAATACTGTGTACGTCTTCTGTGTATTTTTTTCAAGATCCAAGAAGTTCTGTATTTGCTCATGAGAACAGAAAAAAGAAATAGATGCAGGTGTACAACTGAATAATGTCCCATTAATGTAGAATCTTCCTGTGACTTTCACAGCCTTACAAGCATCTTTTCTTAAAGCACTTTCTGGCAAGCACTAATTTGCTTCTATTTTTCAGGATTTTTCTATTCATGTAAAAAATAAAACAAAACTGAAACAATAATTCGTAGTTCATTTTCTCCAAGTAAAAATCCCCAAAATGTGGACAGCTCAGGAGTTCTGTTTTATCATACTAACATTTTCATACTAATTTCCTTTTTTGTGTTTTTCCAATGGCACTATCAATTCTTGGAGTACCAACAGGATGCTTTATATTAGCTTTTTTAGTATTCTCTTTCTTAAAGAAGCACAGTTCATCTGCATTTATGATTCTATGTTGATTTATATTTTGTTAACAGGTATTTGACAAAAACAGATTTTATGCAGGCAAGCAAAAATCAAGCATCAGCATCTCAAAAGAGATGAGAGAACTGAGAAAGCAGGAAGTGGAAGTATTCAGTACTCTGTTTGTTTTTTCGTACTTGACTGATTCTTGTGCATTTAACCAGCAGCTTTAAGAATCCCAACAGACAACATGAAAAGAAATGAGGTTTACATGGGCTTTTTGACCCTCCCACACCAAATGGTATTTATACGTTAAAGATGTGTAGAAATTAGATATATATATACATAATATATATATATTATTTTTTTTCCACGTGGGTAGTTTGAAAAATAAGATTGAGTGAGTGTGATATACAGTGGATGCTTTCATGCAAATAAATCTGGAACCATTACTAACTTTTTCAAATTATCTCCGTTGCAAACATAGACCACATTACTAAATTTTAATAACCCAAATGTAATATTACCCCAATGTATTATAAAGGCAATGTCAGATAAACTCTATTTACTTGTATTAAACAAACTTATATTTACATTTAAAAAACAGATTAATTAATAACTGTTTTTGCTGAAGCTATGCTAATTTGCATTGCCTGTACCCCTTTCATTTATTATTAATGGTGATCCATATCAGCTATTCTGTTTTCCTTATGTTGGACTGAAAGCCTATAACTACTAAGTGTATTCCATTAGCTTTCTTCTAGTCTTCTCAAATATTATCACTATTCTAAGTCCCATTAAGAACTAAGTCCAGCACCATTTGTTGAGATAACTTCCTGCCAGATCTTTATGAATTCTTGTATATAAATTAGATAGATCCATTGATTAAATTATTTTAGCATTAGTACCTCTCATTTATCATTCCCTTTGGATGAAAACATATTTTCATGCGAGTTTCTGTTTGATATTTAGCGAAGATATTCCACATTTCTACTGTTTTTATAATACTAGTTCTCCTGTCACATCCATAGAGTAATGTGCAGCAAGTTGGTTTGTTCTATTGACCATTTTCCCCACTCCTTTATGTCCTCAGCGCAGCAGATTTTTATTTATTTATTTAATTTATTTATTTATTTTTGTGGGAAAATAGCTTTACAATCATAATTAAAGACTTCAGAATGCATATGCACAGGGGGCTGACATAAGCCACTTCAGTTCTTACATATTTCAGCTTTAATGTACTTTCCTTTACAACATTATCATCCTTCTAAGAGTTTGTTAGTATATAATTAAGATAATTGCTCCCTATCATATTCTCCTCTAGATAACGTCTTTGATAACATCCTTAACAATAAAATGTTATTAAAAATACCATGTCATTTCTGAAATTAAAGCACACGGGAATGACTGATACCATGTGACCAGTTCATTGTCAAATTGCATGCACGTCTCCACCTATCCAGTATTTTCTAATAAACATATTTATATTGTTAAAATAATTCCACTTTCCAGAGGACTAGCATGCATTTTCTCTACACAGAGAAAGAAAAAGGCTGCTGCTTGACATATGCTACGCATTTTCTCATGATTCATTACTTATTATTCATTGAAATACTGTTGAAAGAGAAGTTAGCTTTCATAGGAGTTTTGGACAATTTTTGCAGATGAGTGATGAAAGTATTTATCATCAAAATGCACACGTACTGACCAACACAGAGCTTCATCCATCCCAGTGTGATTATCATTTAGAATGGTGTCATTATACACTGGACTGCTTGCTATCAGACAAGAACATTTATTTCAAATCGAGACAATAATTCAAAGGAACATAATTATTTTGAGGTATTCTGCATTTTAAAGCCCATATGAAAATCTATTTATCAGTATTTTAATGTTTTCTTTGTTAAATGGTTATTGGTTCCAGCATCCTTTGCAAGTAGTTTTGAGTAAGGGATGAAATATACATGTATCATATAAAACATATTCCATTCTGATAAGTAATTCTACACTTCAAAATTGGATTGTTTTATAATTGAGCAGATATAAATAACTGTCCCTCTTATAAGTGACATTGATTTTACAGATATGTAAAGAATAACATTGCTGTAAACTCCATTAAATTGCTAACAATAGCAGTAATAGTACAACTATAATAATGGTTTAATTTGTTTACATTTTATGTGCATCTGGCATGTTCTAGAGAAATATCATCTTTTGTAATGGGTTTAGAGAGATCTTCAGTAGGCATTTAGCTCATATGCCTCCTAGTGCCCCTGTGGATTTTCTACAAACCTTTAATTTAATTTTCTACAAACCTTTTCAGATTGAATTTTGCTCAGTTTAGAACCTGAAGGGAAGCAGTTATTTTGTACTCCATACTTTCTGTTAAGTTATACTCAAGAGTTTGCACATTCTCCTATTTTGCATTAGGATGAAACTGAGCCCTAGAATTTGAGAGATCCAGTCCTCGAGAGTCCATGCTTCACTGGGCTTGTGTCTATAATGCTGTAAAGTTCAAGTATTATAAAAAGAGCTAAAGTTTTTTTTCAGAAGCTGTAGTGGGGAATTCAGTATAGGCATGCCTTGAACTGCGCAAAGAACTCTGCTGTCTTTTGTTATAGATGAATTTTTCCACTGTTTTGGTGTCTCAATGTCCCATGATAAAGCTGTTTGACTCTGAACAATTAATTAGACACTGAAATATACATATCTTAAGATCGTCTAGGCATTCTCAGCTGTTGCAGAGAATTATGACATTAAAAATACTCCTTTTCTCTCCTGCTGTTTTTGTATATTTTCAGGCTTTTTTGATATTTTGTATTAAAGTTTGTAAATTTAGTATACAATTTGTTAGGGAGTGCTCTGTAACTAGCTGTAGATGGGGAATAGAAAATGTGTAGTCTACAGTTGCCTTACAGCACAATTATATGATTGCTTGCAATTTAGGGATTAGATCTGATAGCAGGGTGATCCCTGCAATTTCTGTGGCCTATGGTAGGGCACTTATATGGGATGTGGGGGATCGATCAAGCTGAGAACCCTAAGTACCTGGCTATGGTACGAGTGACTACATTTGTATCATAGCATGTAAGAATGCTTTTAAGTATTGAGCACGCTTCTATCCTAGCTGCATCCTAGTTTTATGTCATGCCAAGATATAGGCACTCAATCTCTGCCCTCTCTGTCAGAACAGAGGGGTGAGCTCCAGTGGAACCTGTGAACTAAATGGTCAAAACATCAGGCTTATGGAATACCTGCTCTGCACACTTCATGTTTTTGTTTGTTTGTTTCTTTTTTTCCACATTAACCTTTCTTGTAGACAAGCAACAGGAGCTCTGTCCTGCTCCAAGAATAATTTCTGATGAAAATGCCCTGAAAATGAAAATTTTCCCCATGAAAATCAGTTTTGATTAATCAATTTTGATTAATAAGTTTTTATATGGTGAAAATAATTTGTCAAAAGATTCCCAACTACCTGTACACAGCATGCATATGTCAGTTTGGTGGCTCTGCTAACAGATGTTGAAGTCTCTGATATGTGTTATGAATTTTTTAGGTAAACTTTTCTACTAACTTTAGTACACTTGGAAAGCAGAAATCTTGGCATAGCTTGCTAAATGTTGTTAAAATCAAAATATTTGCAGAAATATTAAGCAATTACTAAAATAAACCATTTTTGTACATAATGAACAGATTTATTTGTTTTGTTCAGTGTCAGAGATGATTAAAAAATAGAAAAACATTGATTCCTAGTGAAGGTACAGTGTTACATTCTGTAAAAAAAAAAAAGATTTTCCCTCCTGTTTTATTTTAAGTTAAATAAATTAAAAAAAAAAACTCATTTACTTCCATTTTCTCTGCTTCTGGCTCTCTTTCTGCATCTGCTAGTCCTGATGGCAGTATGTAACTTGCTGCCAAAAAGTTTCCCTCTACTGCTTTGCAGAGATTTTGGTTTTACTCATTTATATAATTTTCATTTTTGTACAGGCCATCTCAAAGGCAAATTTGAAGTATGCAAGAAATGTAGGGTTTTGCTAAATATCAAAATACGATGGGAATGGGTTTGCATTGCCAATCCACATATGTATAGATACAGAATATTTTTACTAACAGCCAGTGACAGAATCATTTTCTACTTCACGCAGGATATCAAACTACTCTTTTCCTTTTTTCCCAGTATAACTTCAAACACTGCAGATTTGGAAGAACCCATAGGAAAGAATGTTTTCACCCTTGCTTGCTTTATTGTTCTCAAAAAGCAGGAAAAAAAAAATTAGAAGGATCACTTCATTTAGTTTTACTCCAGAGCAAAGCGCATTATTTTTTCTATAATATTTTCTATTACTGTATGCAATATTATCTGTTCTGGATGAGGATAGTAAAACCAGCTGTTAATTTCTGTTCTTTCCACTGTAGCTCCAGCTGTTCAGTCCATTCCATTTACTTTCAGATAATGATTCCCTCCCTGCTAGAAGATATTTAAATAATTTAGTACAATTAAAATCATTTTCTTACCAGTAATACTGGGATTGAAGTTAAAATTCTCTTCAAGAGCAAGTCTATTACTTCAACATCTCTTTCTGTCCTATGTTGTGAAGAAAAAACATCAAAACTTTCTGTGACTATTTTGTAAGTAAAGCTAGCAAGAAATATTTTTTTCTGGTAAATTCTATAGGTTGTCTTTCAGAGTTTGTATCATCCAAACTATTAAAACTTTAACAAGGATTTGCTATGGATGGATTTCTTAAAAGTATTAAAGGCCTTGTGAAGCCATTGCAAACACAAAGCGATATGTTTTTTAATTGCTTGCCCAACTCCTAGATATCAGCCTTAGAAACACAGTGTGCAATGAATTTGTGACTCATATTCACATAGAATAATAACATTTGAAATACAAAGTTTGTGGTGGTTATGAGTTCTGGCAGTAAAACTGACAGGAATTCTGTGAATTCTGCCTTTTGTTGCTTACCCGTTGTCCTGTAAGAACTGTATGTGAGGAAAATCAGAGTAAGCATGTTATGTTTCAGCCAGGAGGAGCAGGTAACCCCAGTTTTACTGCTACTGAAATGTGTATCCCTGTTACTTCATTGTCTTTTCTGAATTTGGAACATGAAGGTATGGTTCTTATGTGAGTCATAGAATCACAGAATGGCTTGGGTAGGAAGGGACCTGGAAGATCATCTAACTCCCTTGCCATCATCAGGGATGCCACCCACTAGATCAGGTTGGCCAAGGCCCCATACAACCTGGCCTTGAACACCTCCAGAGATGGGACAGGTTAAGAAGAAGGTGAAGAAGGTTAAAATTAAGGAATTTTGCAGCATCAGGAGCAACATGTATGTGATCATACTTTACAGGTGATTCTTTAGAAATTGTTTGAAAATTTTTTTTAAAAAAAATTAGTGCTAAGAATTAGGAAGATACACCACGTCTTTGCTGCATTGGTGGTATGCTTTCCTGTCTTAACTTTACTTTGGCTTTCCCCTACTCCTGGCCCTGATGGGAGAATTCAGCCAGTTCTATTTTCTCTCTAAACTAGGAAAGACTGACAGTTAAAGATGGTCTGAAGAAGAGCAGAAGTATTTAATTCATTCAAAACAGAAAAAAATGAAAGAAAGAAAAGAAGAACAAAAGAATTCCAGTGCAATTCAATAGTAATAATTTGTTGAAGTTAAAGACTGAAAGTTAAGGGATGTTAAATATTTTTAAGCCATATTTTTCTCCATCAAACTTGGAAAAAACAAAAAAGAAAAAAAATACTTTTATCTAATTATGATCTCTCATTTATTATTAATTAGAATCATAGAATCATAGAATATCCTGAGTTGGAAGGGACCCTTAAGGATCATCAAGTCCAACTCTTGATACCGCACAGGTCTACCCAAAAGTTCAGACCATGTGACTAAGTGCACAGTCCAATCTCTTCTTAAATTCAGACAGGCTCGGTGCAGTGACCACTTCCCTGGGGAGCCTGTTCCAGTGTGCAACCACCCTCTCTGTGAAGAACCCCCTCCTGATGTCAAGCCTAAATTTCCCCTGCCTCAGCTTAACCCCGTTCCCGCGGGTCCTGTCACTGGTGTTAATGGAGAAAAGGTCTCCTGCCTCTCGACACCCCCTTACGAGGAAGTTGTAGACTGTGATGAGGTCTCCCCTCAGCCTCCTCTTCTCCAGGCTGAACAGGCCCAGTGACCTCAGCTGTTCCTCGTACGTCTTCCCCTCCAGGCCTTTTGTTGGCCAACCAATTGTCGGATGCCATCAGGTACTTCATTTCTGACCCAGTTTATGTGAATATTTCTTCATGTTTGGATATACTATTTTGGCTCTATTTCAAATGGGCCAAAGCAGAATGATGTAGAAATTTCAATTTATTCATTGGATATCAATAGCAAATACAAATAGCATGCTTTTTTTTTTTTATTATTTGAAAAGTTTCGTGTGATCTTTATCATTCTTTTATATAGTTAAATGCAGCTCTTAAAAATTCCAAGGATCTATGCAAACTCCATAACAAGTGTGGTTTCTATAAGAAATGTAGCAGGTTTCACTATGGGAACATTCAATAGGAAGAATTTTAAGAACTCTGCAAAGCTAGCAGGTACTTGGATAATATAAAACTAAGCTAAGAAGATAAAAACAGTGAAGAAAATTGCAAATTGTAAGACCAACTAAATTAAACATGTTGAAGTGTATAGATGATTCAAAACACATAGTAGAAGTTGCTATGGTAAATATTGGTTTTTCAGTTGGAAGGTAGGCTTAATGCTATGCAATAAATGAGTTCATTATAACATTTCACCTGAATTTCCTCCGATGGAAAGTAACTTATTGTGTGAATATTAATAAAAAGGGAATAAATTTAGTATTTTTCAGAAGAAAATGCTAAGTGTAAATAACAATAACTAAAAGTAATATATTACAAAATTGTTTTGAGGTTCCATTATAAAAAAGATCTGATTTGGAAATTCAAAAATAGGATCAAGGGTTTTTTGTTTGTTTGTTTTGTTTTTTGATTACTGAAAACTCTAATTCTGTAGTGCTTTAGTGTCACAAATTAGCTGTTTGTGCTTGGAAATTGGGTTGTATTATTACAAAATTACCCACGGTACTTCCTTTTTCTTTCTCAAATGACGTGGATGTTATTGGGGCAACATATTGGACTAGATAGCTGATTTGCTTTGTTACAGGTGTTTCCATACTGCTTTCAAAATTAATAGCAGAGATTTTTAAGATTCCCTGAATTCTGACTGTGTATCAGGTGTGCACACTACCTGCTGGACAACTTCTTTATGGTTAATCAGTATACTCTTACTATGGATAAAATATACATTTCTGGTTTGGAACAAAATACTTTAAATATATATTACATGCAAAAATGTAAGATTTCCAGAGTTAGAGTTGAGCCAAAATGAGAGCGAGTGAGTTGCTTGAATATTTACAAACCTTAGATAAGAACATCTGGATATTTAAATATTTATAAATAAAATTTCTAGCTCTTTGGCTTTTAAATGTTTGGTTTTATGACTTCAGTGTTTTATTAGAGAGCTTTACTAACTAACTGATACTTCAGAAGAAATGAAGCTTATGAAAATGTAGTTTTGTCCATAAATTGCATTTCCTTGTAATTAAAGATAGATGCATATTGGGAGGTTTATCTTCAGGACTACTTAAATTATTTATTAATGGAACTTGTGGCTATCATTAGTATTATTTAAATGATTTGAAAGTACTTACTCTGATCACATATGCAGTTTATATTATGATCCAATTTGAAAACATAGCTTAATTCACCTGTTGACTACAATATTTGCAAGAGTAAAGTACTTTCCCTGCACAGCACAGTTTGGACGTTCTCTTTGGATTGTAGAAGAAACCTTGTGAAATACTAAGTCATGCAAATGATAGCATTCAGGGTCGTCTCACTGGTGAGATAAACTTAATAATAAGCATGAAGATCCCCAATATGGATCATTATTTGAGGGCGGGGGAATTGTTTTACAAGACTACTAAGCTTTCTAGCTTTTAGTGAATGACTGAAATAAATAAAAATAATTTTTTCACCCATACTTAGACCTTGGGCATTTCACTGAACTTCCACAAACATGAAGACTACATGCTGAGACAACACAAATGTAGCCATCTATGAAATATCTGTTGTAGACCATACAGTCATTTCACTACAAAACTTTTAAACATGTGAAACCCAACAACAACAAAAAATATAACAAAAAATAAGTATATGGCAACTGTGTAGTGTTGTTTTTGAATGCTCAGTTAGACACCAACAGCTTACAGAGGCAGTCTCAAAAGGTTACACAGGAAATGGTGGAAATCACCCATCATCTCTCATTAGTATTTAATGAGAGATGTTATTCCAGACAGTTGCCTGGTATTACAAGGGTTATGCAAGCTTGAAGCAGTGCCAAAGTCTATTTGTGCAGGTGGGTGATTAGGGGAAATAAAAAGTTGATAACAGTCATACCAAACTCTTGTGGATGATGCAGAAACAACTAAACAGACCCCCTGTTGCCACTGGAATGCACTTCACTGCTAATTAATTCCAAACACTATCCTGAAATAGCTGCCACATCCAAGACTGGACCAGTTATAGCTTCAAGTGCTTTCAGCAAGACAGTTGCAGATATATATTTACAATCCTACTCAGAACAATGGTTATTCAGGTTTAAGTGTTCAGGAAACAAAACAAATTCAAAAGAGCAAATTCAAACAGCTTAGTCCAGCTGTTCTCTGTATGCATCCAGTTTAGCTACCTACTGACTCCATTATTCAGTATTCCATCTGCTCTTTTGAAAATTCTCCTGTAATGTTCATTCCTTGAAATCCTGAAATACATGGCTGTCTTTATCCATAGTTCCTAGATTTGTGCCATGTTGAATAGTTATCTAGGAGAGATTTACTTTGGGGATTTAATCAAGTTAGAATAATTTTAAAGTTGAATCCTATACTATGGAAAATTGCCTAGTCCCTCAACTGGGGCTACTTTAGAATGTTCATGTCTTTGTTCTCCGTCTGACAAAATAGGAGGTTTTCTATTGTTTTTTCCAGGTTTTCTCCTTGAACTGCAGCACTTCATTTTCTTTATGCAATTGCTGTGAATCTTTGCAATAGATCCAGGAGATTCAGGAGACGTAACACTTTTATATCACTTGCTGTCCAAGAAATCTTATACGTGGTAGCCCTGTATCAAACCAGGGGAATTCCTACTGTCTTGTGATCTACTCTGCTCAGTTTTGGGTCTTTCACTGTTATCTACTACCTACTTATTGGTGTATGCTGCTGCCTTGTAAATTTACTACTGGTGGAACCAGTAGTAAATCCACAATGAATGAGCTGAGCCTAAATAGCACTGGCTCCATAGAAAATTTTCAGATATATTGTTTTAGGACTTACACTGAAATCTGTTGATGGGAATGTTGTAAGGTAATGGAGTGATTCTCCTTGCTGTCCTTTAGAATGAATTAATTGAGTTTTAATGAACCCTCTGCAAGCCTCAGTGAGCTCACCATGCCCAAACTCTCTTTAATCCCACAGAATCAGATTCATAGATTCTTCACGTGGGCCTGGTACTCTCTTACTCAGTTAGAGAAAGCTTAGCAATGGTAGGAAAGATTCCTTGAGGCACAATTTGGAAAAGTTTCTTAGTCTTATCCTCAGCATGATCCTATATTCGTGCTACAGCTTCCATATTTTTGATCATCTATGGAAGGAGAAAATACTGGCGTATCTGTCACTCCAGTGTATTTATAACTGACAAGTGTTCTTCCATACCACTTTATGAAGATTTAAAGGACTAGATGATAACTGCCATTTAGGTGAGATCCCATTATTGAAGTTAAAAAAAATAAGTTCTTATGTCCATAATGAGACCTATGTCAACTTGTTCATTTCTCAGCCAGTCAGTGAAATTAGCCTTTCTGGTGGCCATTACCTCTGTGAGGAGACTTATGTAAATTCATCTACTGGTGACTGATCTTCCACAAATAGTACCATTTCCTGATATCTTCTTTTATAATCTTCCAAGATTTCTGTTGAGGCTATGACTGATTTCTGTCTGAGACAGATGATTTGTCTGATGACTTAATGTTCCTTTCAGAGCTTTATGCCTCTTTATAATACATTTGATGTTAAGAGGACATATAACATATACAGACAAAGGCATTCCAACAGTTTCCCACTGTATTTTTTCTAAAGACAGGTCCAAAATCATAGATATTACTGGATTAGATGAGTGCTTTTCTAACAGTTTTCTAATAGGCCATCAAATTGCATCTGCTAGAACTGATCAAGCTTAGATCTGTCCTGACACCACACTAAAAAGCATTTTGATCCCATACAACATCAAGCCATTTGGATCTTTATTCACATTTTTGCATTTTCGCAATGCTGGGATCCAAAAGAGATGTGGGGTTTTGGCCCACTTTCACATTTAGAACATTGCATGAAATCATCTGCACTGGTGCACCCCTGGCCTGCTCACTGGCAGGACAGAACAAGAAGCTGAAAAGTCTTTGGCTTAGTGTAAGCACTGCTCTGCAACAATTAAAACAACAGCATGTTATCAACATTATTCTCATCCTAAATCCAAAACGCATCTCTGAGGAGGAAAATTAACTCTATCCTAGCTGAAACCAGGACAGCAACTCTGAAATTTAGTTTCTGATTTGCTCAAAATTTTGAGAAAAAAAAAATGCTATTTCTTTGGAAAGCAATTTAGTTACCAGCATATTAACACAGAAATTTAACTTTAGACCCTAAATTTCTGTTCCAAAAATTAGTCTTATTAGATAGACATATATAATACATTACATCACTACATAATGTACTTTTCATTTCATTCAGAAATACTTTTTGTACTGAAAGGTTGCATTACAAATGAATCACTGAGTATTTGTAATGTCAGCGGTAGTAGACCAATGTTTCTTCCTGTAAAAAGACTGATTGATTGTTACATAATATCTGTTGTGTTAGACACGATTATAGAGTATATTCATAGTTTAAAATATTTTTATGAACAAGATTAAACTGGGTAATAGATAAAACTACACACACAAAAAGAACAAAAAGCATCATTGTTTGCAATTGTATAGTATATGACAATGTGGTGAAAAATAGATTTTGTGAGGTGTTTGTCTTGCTGCTTCCTTCCTCCCTTAGCATCCTCATAAACAGGTGCTGTAAAAAATGAACATATCCCATACTAAATGACTTACAAACTTTTAATTTGTTAAATTTCAAAGAACCAATTATGTAAATTTGTTCTTGTTCAATGCTATTCAATTTCTTTTTAGCATTTTCTTGTAAGAATAGATAAATAACTGTTGGTGAAATATGGAATAACAGGAATGGACCAATAAAAGGCTGATCTGGACTTAGTGGAGTTGATTCGATATTCATGTTTTAGTATAACTAAAATCAATCCACCTGTCTATTAATCAAAGAAAAAAATATCTGTAATTGAAATAATGCTAGTGTGGCTTGAGTATAAGAAGATTTTTTTAAATAACAGTAAGAACAATATGACCTTTAACTTCCAAGCAATGTTGTAATTTTTATCTACAGTCTTTTGATGTGTAAGGAAAAGGCTAGTAAGTATAGACAGATTGTTTCTCTTTTGCATGAAGGACTACATTATTGTGACCATTACTGTTTACTTCCTCTGTAAATACTTCAAAAATTGGGAGAAATAGCAAACAGAATTTTGAGATGTATTAAGATTTGAGGTATGGAATCCTGTCTAATCCTGTAAGAAATTTAAGAATAACTTTTTAGTTATTTAGTAGTTTATTTAGTTATTTAGTTATTTAGTATATTCTTTAGTTATAAATGTACTTTTTAGTACATCCATCAGATGTTTAATGGTAAATGTGATCATGACAGTACGGTAATGCTTTCTGTCCTTTAAAACCTCATATGCTGAACCAATCAATATACAAACAAACCAACCAAATTAGTAAGATTTGCCAGAATGTAAAACAGCATAGCTATTTTTGCAGTCCACATTATATGAGTCCAGTTAATCCAAAACCTGAGTTTATCTAACCTCTTTAGAAATTATTTTGTTTATTATGAAAAAAAAATTAGAAAAAATAACATGATATAATTTCTTTATTTTTTTTCTTTGCCTTCAGTAACCATTTTTCAACATCAGACTGACTCCAGTAACATAATCCCTGTGACAGTCTGTCGTGTATGATGGAGGCAGGAAGGAATATTGTTAGAGCATACTGCACTTCAGTAATTTTAACTGCCAGATGATCCCTGGAGCCTGTTGTTATCTGACTTGTACAGAAACATCTCTTAGCTTATTGTAACTTGAGCCTGAAACTAGAAGAGAATGACAGCCATAAATACTTCCCTTTTGGCCCTGCACATAGCACCTGTCAGAAACTCGGTACTGTAGCTAATCTTTCATAGGGAAATTTAGTAGGTAAGATCTTTTTGAGATAATAGGATGCAATAAAACTTCCAGTGATATTATTATGGTTACCTGAAGGAAGGAAAAAAAATAGTTTTGTTACTAGCAGAAGAGAAAGGAAAATGAACACATGATTATTATAGCATGTAATTACAGAAGAGAATATATTTCAATTTATTCTTAATGAAACAGCGAGTACTGTATATATAACCAGAGAAGTCCTCCAAATTGTTTGCAGTAGCTAATTTGATGGTGATATTCTATCTCTGATGGAGCAGACCCAGGTAGTAAATCATTATTGGTTGCCTAATGGGAAGATCCTACTGTGAAAATAAACAGCTGTCCACAATAAAGAAATTGTTTACAAGAAACCATTACATGTCAGATGCTTTATTCCCTTGAGAAAAGACTGAAGGCATGAAATATTGAGCAGTTGGATTTTTTTCTGGGATGTTTATTTCAAAGAGAAATATTGTTTTTATTTATTTATTTATTTATTTTTGTAAAGCTTTATTTTTAGATTCTAAAAGCCAGATGCTTTGTTGTATTACCACTTCATTTTCCTTGGAAGGAAAGACTGTAACTACTATTTTTTGAGATTTCTGCATATTGTGTATGTTCCTGAATTGGTTATAGTTTATGTATACACTGTAGCTCAAAAAGTTTTTTCTCATCTCTGTCTAGGGGGCATACAATAGCTCTGCCTCCCTGCATGAGTATCTTCCAATAAATCTTCATTCCAAGAATTTCTCTTCCGGTTAGTTCCACACTTCTCAGTTAGGACTGTATTTAGGGGCAAAACCTAGTAGTGACCTGTCATTGAACAGGGTCAACAAGAAGCTCCAGATCCCCATGGAAAAAAAAAAAACAAAACAACAACGTATTTATACAACTTGACCTCTGTTACCTCTGCAGCACATTTAAAAAGTGAGTAAACAAAGCTGAGGTGAGTCAAGGGCTTAAAACAGAATGAAAAGGCAGGCAGAAAACTGTGTTCCTTACCACCAGCATCAATCTGTCATTCTAACTGTCTGGCCTTTGAGAGAGGCATCCTCAAGATACTTCCCCATCTGCAAGACTTCCTGATTTCACTTTAAAGGCTTTCATGTGCTAAATAGCTAAAGGGCAGCTGTGCTTAAGCACAACTACACAGGCTTTACAGTGGAAGAACAGTAACAGAAACCCATGGACTGCTAAAGTACCAGGGAGGTTTTGTTCCTTATAGGTTTAGATGTTTGATCGAGACAATCCTTCTGTTTGTTTTTCACACAAGTATGTAAATAAGTAACTACACTAAGTACACTTCAATAGACTCACATAGAACGTTTATCCCTCTAGAAGTTATTTCTTAGCTTCTTAGATGGCTCTTGTATTACTGTGTGTCTTGGCAGCAGTATAATCTCTTGTTTGGGATCTCCATACACAGTGCAGGGTTTTCTCAAAGAAAGTTTCTGATTCCCCAGTTGGGGGGTTTAATTTATAATTATATTTTATGAGTCTTTTTTCCATAGAGTGTAACAGGATAGTATTTCATATTCTGGAGCACAAAAGGATGAGACTTTCAGCTCAATTTAAATGCTCCTAACATTCCTATTTAACTTTCATCCTCACTATGGGATTTCCAAACAGTATGGAAAGGCCTTGGTGGGGTGTTTTCCTGTCAAGTCCTTACCAAAAATTCTCTAGTACATGGCGCTGGAGCTGGCTTTGTTTATTTGTCTATTTGGAATTTGAGTTTTTTCTTTGGAGTGGATTTGCCCACAAAGTGAAAGGATAGACTGGTAATCCACCTCAATTACAAATAAATAGGCTTTCATCTGTGAACCCTGCAGGCTCGCAGACATGAGGTTTGAATGTAATCATCATCTTATTGCGGAGCTGCAGGCAATATAGCACATTAAGGAACTTGGCCCACATGCCTTTGTGACCCAGAAAAAAAGGTACTCTATAAATTTTCAGACTCATAAAGACCACCATGACCGTGCCCAGGCAATGGAGTTTTTCTGGAACCTGAACTAAACCATTTCTTTAATAATACAGTTCTAACGGCGTGAAGTAACGTGGAGCTTTTGGCCTTCTGCTGAGTTCTTCTGGTGCTTGGTTACCATCACAGCTGGGAAGTTATGCCTTACTTCTCAGTCCTCTCTATCATCTGACCTGTTTTTCACTAATTTTACTTTACATTGTTCCAACTGCATTAAGAACGTTTAAAGTTAAAAATGATATTCTAAGTCCCTTTAATGGTTCTTTACTGTGCCATAAAGTGATAACAGTATCACAAAACATTTCTGAACAGCTGTTTCCCAAGTACCTGGACATATGTGGACATTTCTATGCCAGCTGTAGGTTATCTAGATGAGATACTGCTAGAAAGGTGGCTACTGTAGTGCAAAGCTCTATGAAGGATGAAGATTTCTTGTGAGAAGCTGAATATGTTTCTGTGTAACTAATTGTCAATGATCAGTTATGTTGCTCATGGTGTTCAGGAAAATTGTGAATGACAGCTGCTAGCATGCTCTACGTCAAGTATGTGTTTCAATAACTTGTTGATTCGGGTCTTATGTGTTAGGATTTGCCAGTATGACAGATGAGTTACATTAAAAAGCCCCCTTTTAAGTCACTGCTGTTATAGTGATAACAGTTGGATTCGCAATTACTAATTCAAGGTAACAAATGTAAAATATTTGTGGGGTTTTTTTTTGGTGCTTGATTTTACTTAAGTATTAAGAGAGTGTTATATCCTGACTTAACATAGAATGATCATAGAATGGCTTGGGTTGGAAGGGACCTTAAAGACCATCCAGTTCCAACCCCCCTGCCATGGGCAGGGATGCCACCTGCTAGACCAGGTTGCCCAAAGCCCCATCCAGCCTGGCCTTGAACATTTCCAGAGATGGGGCATCCACAACTTCTCTGGGCAACATGTTCTAGTGCCTCACCATCCTCTGAGTGAAAAATTTCCTCCAAAATGTATGCTTTAAATGTATGTATCCTCCTAAATGTATCCATTAAATGTACGTATCCTCCTAAATGTATGCTTATCTTCTCAGAAAGAGCAGTCAGGCATTGGAACAGGTTGCCGAGGGAGGTGGTGGCATCACCATCCCTGGGGGTGTTTAAGGAAAGGTTGGATGTGGTGCTTAGGGACATGTTTTAATGGGTGATGTTGGTAATAAGGGGATGGTTGGACCAGATGATCTTGGAAATTATTTCTAACCTTAATGATTCTATGATTTAAAAAAAAGCATAGATATACAATCTATTCCTCACCAAACACATTTAAATTTCAATAGTTTTTTTGAAGTTGAAATAGTGTTCCAATTAACGCTTTGTTTTCAAAATAATTTTTGATTTTAAAATGTATAAAGTATTTGTAAGTTCACATGAATGCTATTTTTATTCACAGATAATGCACCTCAGGTAGCAATTACCGCACCAGGATCTGGTAACCATAGAAACAGCTCTACAGGCCCAACACCTGACTGCTCTCCTCCGTCACCAGACACTGCACTTAAGAACATAGTAAAAGTTATACGTCCTCAGGTAGGTGATCACCAAAAGCATCCTCTTCTTAGTTGTACTTTTCATGTGAAAAGCAGGATCTGCTGCATGTATTCTAAGAAAATGTTGTTGCTAAACACATATATAGATCAAAGACAGATAAACAGAATCTAAAATATTTTCTGTGCTTAGGAAGCAGTCTTGATAACAGGAGGACATAGAATATTTTATGAATGAGCCCAACAAGGCACAAAGATATCAGTACATTTTTATTGCAGCATTAATAATGAATGAAATCTTTATGCAACTTTTTTTGTATTTTTATATACTATTGGATTTCTTCCACATTTTTTTTTTTTTTCTGCATTAGTGGTGCATTACCTTTGCAGGTTTTCTTCCCTTTTTATTTATCTCTATTTACATAGTCCCCTAATATTTTATACCTTCACGAGGTTCCATACATTCTTTTATAGGATATGAAAATTGAGAAACAGTACTAGCTATATACATATTCATGTATTGGTAAACAACATGCTTTAGCACATTGAAATCTAGGTGCCCTCTTGTAGTTCTTCAAGGAGTACAACAATTTATGAACAGGTCAGTGGGACACACTTGCATTTGAAGCAGAAGGGTAGAAATATTTCTTATAGCTCTTGGTCCCTAGCGAGATCATGCTGTAAAAAAATTCTTCCTAGTGCACTATGATAGCAATTTCTTTCATGCTAAAGGAAAAAAGAAGCTATTTGTCTTAATTTGGAAGTTTTAACATATTTCTTGATGTCCTTGGCCTCATCTCCGAGATGTCTTTAAAATGGATAAAACTTAGAACTTGATTCAGCAGTGTAGCAGTAACCAGGCTAGAAGAGGCTATTTTAGAATCACAAGATTGTATAATAATATAGGTCAGAAGAGACCTCAGGGTTACCTAGCACCCTAATTAAATAGGTCTGCCAAAGTAAGCTGTCACAACTAGATACTGAATTGACTAATTGTGAAACTTCATTGGCGTGAATCTTTAACCAGAATAACTTCTATTCTTCTCCTACCCATTACTGGGTTCAAATGCAACCATCTGTTCTTCATTGCTGATCTGATCTCTGCCACTAAGCCACTGATGCGAGTGGATCCAGGCTTTGCATCATCAGTATGGTGCTGGCATGTTGCTGGCACTTGTGTTATCTGAGAAGTAAGCTGATGGATGCATGGTATTTTGGTAAGAATTATATAAGGCAGATTGTTTGGGTGCTGCATAAGTGAAAACGTTACTGTGATGGAAGTGGGCCTTCTTTTCAGTATTCGTTGGAGCATGCAATTCAGAAGGTCTTAGAAAATTAAAGTTAATTGCTAGGTGCACCTGCCATTCCTCTCTGAGGAGCTGTTAACATCCTATGGCTGAAACTGTCGATGCACAATAATTCTAGCCACTGACTGGTGCAGAGCATCCCTCTGTGACATTGCAGTAGTTCGGGTTCCCCATCCTGGTTTAAATCTAGATTGCGGGGGGTCTAAAATAACGGCTTCTTCTTTTCTCTGTTTATAGTTCTTTCTAGTTTTGCTTGTTCCTGTAGTCTGTCTGTACCTCCCACCATACATCAGTATAGTACTAAAATGCCTCCTTTCCTCTAAACAATTTTTTTTGTAGTAGGCGGCAAGCAAACAGAAAGGTATTGGAATATTGTTGGAACAATCTGTTGTGTGATAGCTTATTGAAAATAGCATTTAAAAAGCTGTTTTCATCATGATATTGCCAACAGATGGACCCAGAACACTGAATGGTGATGTTCTCCTGCTAGTTAACTCTGAATGGATTCAGCAGATTCTGGGGAGCTATTTTCAAATTTAAATCATACCATTTACTGACTCCCAGTATTCTCATCATTCTGCAGAACAAAAGCTAGCTGTGCAGTATAGCTGATCAGAACTCCACCACATCCGATAATCTCTGTCTTGTGTGGGCCTATTACCTGTGCTGACAACAGTAGAAAGGCACATGTAGGCAGGTACTTAATGTACATTGTAAATCTATACGCTAATATATAGAGAAGCTGAATGCACTACAGCATTCACATCCCATTATGTTTCTCATTTCTCTGTGTGTTTTATGGACATGCTTTCAGTATTCCTTTTCTTTTTCTTTTACTTTCTTTTTTTTTTTTAACCTATTTACTTAATCTCCTCCCCCAAAATATCAACCCAAGAATTTAGACAAAGAAGTTGTAGATTTGCAATGTGATGTTTGCAAACCATTAGTGTTAATTCTGCCAGAGTATTTAATTCCTTTATTCCATGCCTTTTGCATTAATTTACACTGCAAGCTCTTTGAAGGTTAATACAATGGGTTTCTATTCTTGACTGACCTCTCACCACTCACGTAAAATTAATGGACAGCGACACATAATGCATACAAAATAATTTTCTGTTGTCTGCCAGGGCCTCTTTGCACATTTTTAGCAAAATAAACAGACTTTAAATAGTTGCATAGCAAGGAGCACATACATTTCCAAACCAGCTTTCACTCTTTTTCCCTTCTCATACATCTTGTGCATCCAGCACAGGAAAAGGCCGGTGAGTTGTCCAATGAAAGGTAGAACTGGGAACTAGCAGCAACTAGCTTTGCATTGGGCAGGCTTTGGTAGCTTCGATGAAACTGCCAGTGGAATCTGGTGCTTCAACATATATTGTCATTTTCACTTATAGCATCACATTATTTTCCTGGAGGGTTGTGCATATAATATTACCCCCAGTAACAAGGAACACCATGTTAACTACTCTCTGTGATATGTATAAGCAGCAGCAGAAGAGACCAAAGATTCCTGCCTCCCAGAAGGCTGGTGAGGACAGGTGGTGGCAGAGAGTAGAAAAGAGAAACCTGGCAAGCTGGGCTTGGAGGCACCTAAGACTGTGTGCCAGGTCACATGGTGGCAGTGTATATACATGCTTCAGCACATGAGAGATTCTGAATATATTCCTATATATGTGAAGTTCAGCACAGCACAGTGGCTTCTCTGCTCTCCTCTTCTAGAAATTCACAGACCAAACACAGCTGGGCTGGGGGCCCTGACAGCTACATCTGCTACGTGGGGTCCCTGAAAAAGGAGGGAGGCTGTGATGCTGCACTGCCAGCCCATGGGGTGAAAGTACCATGTCTAGGAAGTATAAGACAGGAACAATCTTGTACATAAAAAGTGAATCCTGAGAGGTCTGGATCATGGAAAGTTAAGGGATTCCTCAGACTACACAGAAAATTTGATTTTTCCTTCCAGTTTTCCCTTAACCTGGCCTTCAATTCACCCCTTATATTAAAAACATATCCTCACAAAACCTGGCTGGAAATTTCTCTTTTCTTCCCATCTTTCACTACATTTTTGGCAATTAATCCTTTCTTCATTTAGTTATGATGAATTTTGAGCTGAGAAGCCTGCAATTTTTTGTGACCCTACCACTTGTCCCTTATGAGATCCCACTGCTCTCTAAAATCTATCCAAAACTCTCTTTGGGTATGTCTCAACTATTCAGTTCAGTGTGCTATTACTGAAACTGTAGCCCAGTTTCACTGAACTGGTGTTTCTCCCTGGCACAGTGCAGCACCCTGGAGAGAGATTAACTCAGATCTCAGAAGCAGCATTAAGTTCACTGCCACAGTGCCACCCACCTCTACTGCTCCAGTCCTAAAGCTAGCTCATGTAACAGTAATTCGGGATCTGTGCTATGTTGTCTGTGCACCTCAGCTATGGCCTCTACCTGTGATCTAGCATTTTGCAAACATGTTTTTTGTTTTCAGATTTTCACAGGGTCTGTAAGCGTCTGCCACATAGTGCATAGGTCAAAAAAACTCTGAAAGAGGTTTTGCTGAAAATTTATATGCATGCAGATAAGTATATGCAGCTAAGAAACAAACAGAATTTAGTGTAGTGTTTTGAATCACTTGATACCTTTTTCCAGATTGTCCAGATAAATCTTAGTAAGTTTTTAACTCATGAATTGCTGTTTAATGAAGACTTAGATAAAGTAATACAGTTGCAAATTAAAGGCCCATGCCTCTGTGAGGTATACTAACAGGACGTGGGAGAAAAAATAATAGATGTGGTAGGAGACCAAGCAGGTTAATGCACTAAATAGAGTCCTCTGAAATTTTAGGCTCTCTTCTGATTTTTAATGTAGATACATTAGCACATATAGTAAAATATAACATCTTATCAGAACTGGAATTTTAGAAAGTGATAGTAAAACTGAGTATTCTAACATAATTCCTATAGTTTTCTGTCTGGATGAAGCCTGAACAAAGCTGGGTTGCATATGAAGCTTCATATATTTTTAGTATTAATCATAGAAAAGAATAAGACTGTCCTTATTTTTACTTATTTATATCTATTATTTATTTATATCTATTACTTATTTCAGCTCCATTTGAACAAATAAGCTATATACATAGAGCACCTTTTTTCCTAAGAGACTGTTTCTTTTGCCGGTGCTGTTCACTTGGGAGTCATTGGCTAGTTGTCGTAAAATTTAATTCTAACTTTTCACCTTTTAAATCCTAAATTTATTAAATGTGATCCAGCATTTGCATATTCTCTTGTCTTTATAAGGTACGCTTCAAATGGTTAACTGTAGGTGCAGCTTTTGATGATGTGTGGATTTCACATTTTTGTGTTGAAATGTGGATTATATAGAAGTGACCTGTATTTTATCCATCATAAATTACTGCTGTCCCCATTTTATGTGAGGCAAGCTTCCTAAGAGTGTTGTTTCAGTAATGTAAGGAGGACTTCTGATGGAATGACAAAGGAACAGAGATTTTCTTCATCTCATTCTTGCCTTTTTAATTCAAAGATCTGCAACTATCTAAGTAAATTTTTTTTTGGGGGGGGGAGGGGGTTGTATGTGCTGTCTTTACATATATATATATTTTCTATTCAGCTTTTTAAACCTCTTAAAAAACCTCTTTAAACAAAGTTACAATTCCATCTATGGTTCAATGTGTCCCTCTGGCTAAGATGTCTAAGAGTATAATAGAAGATAATAGTTTAAATGTTAGAGAACAGAATAAATTGCCTCATTTCTGAAAGCAGTCATAGAAACCTTCAGGACATCTGTAGTCTCTGATAGGCCTATCCCACCTGTTTGAGCTATAAGGTGTGCCTTGTCTACAGTACAACAATTTTGTGCATGTATAAGTAAGCCCGGTATACTTATTTACGTGTAGTACATCTAGGCATACGGAAAGATAGGGACTGTGATGTTCCACCCCCAGTGGCCTGGGCATGAATAGACAGATCATTCACAGGACGTACTCCAGAGCCTCTCCAGTTGACCTAAAAATTGGCAGTCACTTATATTTAAGGAAATTATGTCTCATCCTTTTTGCAGTTAGCTGCAGGAAGTCCTTTGAACTACTACTACTAATAATAAATTATACATGTATATAATTTCAGCCAGCTCTTTAAAACCACTGTTCCAGAAAATCACTTTTCCCTATGGTGAAATAATCTTGTTTCCTCTCCCATGACCCTGGCGAACTGCAGTACCCCTAGCTCTTCCCAAACCATCTACTGGCCACTATTGCAGCGTTTCAGGTTCTGCTACCAATGTTCTACTTTGCCCCATTTATTCTGTACTTCTGACACCTTCCTATGTCACCTATCCATTTGTCTGACCATCTGAGCATGTAGCTGCTCTGAATACATGCACATACACGTGGCAGCTCTAATGGCTTTTGCTGATGGAAATCTCAAGGCACAATTTAATTTTTTTAGTGGAATTTGATAAGTGTGTGCAACAAAGATTGGACAGATCAAGAATAGAGTATGTTATTCATTACGAAGATAATATTAACAAAGTGGGAATATTTCATTATTATATTTGAAAAAGAGTGTTTGAATGTTCATTACCTTGTAGAACCTTTTAACTTTCTGCTTTGTGACCCTCGTCACAGTTAGCTTGCAAGATTAGACAATATCAGTGAAATGCCCACTGAAGGCTATTGCATCCGTGCACAAATGAATGAGAACCCTATTATGCATTTACTAAACGTGTTTTGCAACACAAAAAGTTTGCTTTGCTAGATTTGATCACAAAAAGAGAGTTGGACAACACTGTTACACAGTAAGTTCTCAACACTCACCTTCTGAATGAGATCACAGGACAGATGGGGGACCTTCTTTTCTCCTACGAGCTGCTTTCTGTGCTCAGCCTAAGCTACCATGCACTCAGCCAGCCAGGGAATAAGCATGAATATCTCCTTGGAGAAGTACTGCTCATGACACGGTATGTTCCCAGTTCAGTTGCACACTCCATGTTTTCGTGTTTTGCTGCTGGAATTCATACAACCATATGCACTGTCCATGCTTAGCAGAAAAGGGAAAGATGACTAAAATATTTTATTGAGAGTTAGGATTTTGTGGGGGATAAACCCCATATGTCAAAGCTAAAAACCACCCCTGTGTACATGATATTATGAAGTTTGGACTATCTTTGAAAGGTGCTGAGCATTCCCTAAACCCACTAAAATCTGAATGTATTCTATTGTCCACAGATGGACAGATTCATACTTCATCTCTGTCTGGTCTGGAAATTTTTCCTGCAATATATAGTGTTTTCAAGGTTATATAGATCCATTAAGGCTGCAGGCACTTAAAGGTAGTTGACAGCAGTCAATAAGGTTAAGTCTAGGTATGTAGATTTTTCAGAAAATTATCTCTAAATATGCTTTTTTTTATAAACCTTTAAAGTGTCTATGCAAATCCACTGCAAATAATTTGATATCTTCTCATTCTAATGATATTGAAATGAATAAACAAAGAAGCAAATAGATAAATAAAGCTCCTAAGCAGTCCTAAAAAAGAAAACAAAGATGGAAAAGATTTACTGTCAATGCCATTAAGATGTGATTAGTAATTCATATATGCATGACTGAAAATAGGACAGACATGATAAAATTCTGTTATTTCAGAATACTGAGTACAAAATACAAAAGAGGATATGGTTAGAGTTGCCTTACAGGATGGATTTTTTATTTTATTTTATTTTTCTGTATTGCTGCACAGTTAATGGGTGGAAGATGTAACAGCTCCAGAGGAGGATATTTTCAAAAAATTTCCTTAGAGGATAATGGGTACTTTGTGATCACTTATTAACAACTTTAGCCAAAATATTATTACAGAGATGCAGTGTAAAATATCCCCTTTGTCACGTAACTATAAAACATAATTCTATTTGGACTATTTTAATTAGAGCTGAGATAATATGAAAATACAAATAAATCTACCCAAGACACAGTACTAATGAAAACAGCAAGCAGTATGTGTGAGTGCATTAAATCACAGTTCAACAACATACTGAAGCACAAGACTAACAACACAGAAAAACACTCTTTATTTTAAGGAGTGTTGTGCTTTAAGAATATTACTTCATTTTCCTGGTGAAATTGGTCGTTTACCTCAAGAACTTCTCTTGGCTTAGTTTCCTGGTTCAATATAAACATAAATGATACGGAACAATTGAAAATTTTTCATATCTGAATTTGTAACAGTCCAAGTTGGTGAAATACTGAGCGTAAAGATTGGATACTGAATGGTAGGTATGTACTTTGACACTAGTGAATTAAGCAGTGTCAGAGAATGTCTCTGAGCTCTCTAAGGTAGTCATCCATACTATATGTTGCATTCTTAACACAGTCTTTGCACAGTTATGGTCCTGTACAATTCCCTCTCTCCAAAATTGTCCATTGTTGGGCCTAATTTGGAATTTTAATGGGCCAAGGTCCATTCCAAGGAGGCAGATTTTTTTTGCAGAACCTTCTCTGAAAGTTTAATAGTTTTAATAGCAAGAGTGTGAACTAATCTATACCAGTTGCCCTACCCTACTATATATATGTTTGGAGATGGTAATACGTTCAAAATTATGAAGTTGAAAGCCTTATCTACAGTGCTATAATGGATAGCCACCAGATTTGTAGCATTTTCCTTTGTTTCTATGTAGTATGTAGTACCGGGCAGTTTTGAGCACCTTACTTACTGAATAATCTTTTATCATCATCAGAAAATGCACCACATTTTCACACATGCATGCTATCTGTAGCATGCAACTTAAAAAACAGCTATCACCTTGACCCTTCAAAATTTTTAATATGCAAATGTAATGATATAAGTAATTTTCATAATCTGTGGCTCAAAATGGGATATTGCTAACAGCTGAAAACTGAGCTTTTCTTCCTTTTTTTTTTTTAAAAAAAAGAAAAGGGCCTTACAGCATCCATTTTCCAGGTGTTTCACTGAAGATAACATTTTCTTATCTTTAAAAGCTAGAAATTTATATAAATGAGGAACAAGACATCCTTCTTATTTATCAAAATTATTTTTCACCATTTGGAGCTCATTTCAAGCAATGTTTTCTAGGATAGGAATAATGGAGTATCTTCAAATTTTAGTCAGAGAGGGAAACCACTGCAAAAGTGTTATGGTTTTTAGTGTTAAAACTACTACACCTCACAACCCACAGCTGTGATATGGTTGCAATTAAATGGAAAGTAAAAGCCAAGGGAAAAGGAAACTGGGAGAAGAACCATTCTTCCCCTTATTCATTCCCAGTCTCACTTGTCATATGAGACAAGACCAGAGGTAAGATGGAAGGCGGCATCAACCCCCCGATGTTCAGTAACGTACTCCAGTGGAGGACATCTAAAGGAGGAGCTAGTAAAACATGCACAGAGAACAGAAACACAGAAACAGAAAACACTGTGCATATATGGTACCTAGTCACATTGCATGACTTTCTAGCCACAGAGAAAAGAGCTGTGTATGTGCCTTGAATGTGCCTTGATGGTGAGATGATCAAAGTGTGCTGATAGGTCATGGAGATCATTGTGAAGAAGTATGCACTTTCTGCTCATGTTGGATGGAAGAGGTGTCTTTCCCTAAACAGAAAATCAAACAATTTTCTAGTACTTTCATAGTGCCATTAAAAATTAACTTAGTTTTAAAATGTGTTATACTATTAGTAAGGGATTTACAGTTCACAGAAAAAAAAAAAGGCAAGAAAAAAAAAACTACAGTGAAACCATTTTATTTTTATATCTGTGTGTGTGTTTTTCTAAATTCTCATGATCTTGTAAGCTCCCTGTTGTGGCTGCTTGGGATATATATGTTCCAGCCACTGTGTAATTTCTGCCTTCTGCTCTTAAACTAAATTAAGATGTTAAGAAATAAAAACAAGAATGTCAAGATGGGTGTTGAAAATGCCTATATTTTATTTTTAATTGTAGTTGTACGTGTAATTTAAGATAAAATTATATGAAATGAAGTAACAGAAGACTAGATTACCTTGTTAAAAAGACAATGCATCTTCAGCTTGTTTAACATAGTATTTTGAGACTTGACAGAATAATTGATTCAGGAGTACAGTAGCAATTCAGTGCATTCTGTCACTTTTAGGTGACATACATTACTCAAAACCAGATCCATCATAATCTCCAGATTTTGCAATTTCAAAGCTACTTGATCATTGGTGATGGATGGTGTCCCTTAGGGGACTGTCTTGGGACAAGCGCTGTTGAATATCTTTATGAACAACATAGACAAAGGGATCAAGTGTACTGTCAGCAAGTTTGCAGCTGAGTGGTGCAGTTGATACAACTGAAAGAAGGCATGCCATCGAAGGGGACCTGGACAAGCTAGAAAAGTTGGCCCATGTGAACCTAATGAGGTTCAGCAAGTCTAAGGGCAAGGTGCTGCACCTGGGTCGGGGAAATCCCAGACATGAGTACAGACTGGGAAAAGAACGCACTGAGAGTAGCCCAGCAGAGGACTTGGGGGTTCTGGTGGACAAAAAGCTCAACATGAGCCAGCAGCGTGCACTTGCAGCCCAGAAGGCCAACTGAATCCTGGGCTGTATCAACAGAGGAGTGGCCAGCAGGTCAAGGGAGATGATTGTCCCCCTCTCTCTGCCCTTGTGAGGCCCCACCCAGAGTGCTGCATCCAGATCTGAGGCCCCCAGCACAAGAAGGATGTCGATCTCTTAGAACGAGTCCAGAGAAGGGCTGTGAAGTTGGTCAGAGGGCTGGAGCAGCTGTCCTATGAAGAAAGGCTGAGAGAGCTGGGGATGTTCAGCCTGAAGAGGAGAAGGCTCCTGGGAGACCTCATTGCACCTTTTCAGTACTTAAAGGGGATTTATAAAAGAAGTTGGAGAGAAACTTTTTGCTCAGGCAAACAATGAGAGGACAAGAGGGAATGGTTTTAAACTAAAAGAGGGGAGATTTAGATTGGGTGTTAGGAGGAAGTTCATCACTCAGACGGTGGTAAGGCACTGGAACAGGTTGCCCAGAGAAGCTGTGGACGCACCGTCCCTGGAGGTGTTCAAGACCCTCGGCAACCTGATCTAGTGGGTGGCATCACTGCCCATGGCAGGGGGGTTGGAACTAGATGGGCTTTAAGGTCCCTTCCAACCCAAGACATTCTATGATCTTAGTTCAGATCCTATAAACCAAGTAACTTTTGGCAGCATGCTTGACTGATGAGAATTAATCAGGCCTGCTGATTTCTGCAGATTAAAACTGAGTGACCATCCGCCAGCCTGATGCAACCCCATTTACAACCGTTTGAGCCCTGCCCATCAGTCAATTGCTCACCCATCGTATGATGTTTTTGTTTAGCTGTATGCTGGACTTGTGTCCACTAGGATCCTATGGGAAACTGTGTCAAAAGCTTTGCTGAAATCCAAAAAGATCGCATCAGCTGGTTTCCCTTGATCGACTAGATGGGTGATCTTATCATAAAAGGAAATCAAGTAAGTCAAACAGGACCTACCCCTCGTGAACCTACGTTGGCTGGGACCAATGACTGCATTGTCCCCCAGATGCGCTTTAGTAACTTCAAGGATAATCTTCTCCATAATTTTACCAGGCACTGACGTGAGACTGACAGGCCTGTAGTGCCAGGGTCTTTTTTCTTACCCTTCTTGAAAATTGGTACAACATTTGCCAGCTTCCAGTCTACTGGGACCTCTCCAGATTCCCAAGACCATTGAAAAATAATTGAGAGGGGTCCTGCAATGACATCAGCCAGCTCTCTAAGCACAATGGAATGAAACCCAGTTTATTCCTCATACTGCAAGCGTTTGTGTAGAAGCACTTCAAATGCACCTCACTGTATGCAATACCTCGTGGAGCAGACCAAAGGACCTCACTAGCACACGGTTCCTCTGATTCTAGCACGCCATCCTTTAGCTTATCACCGGCAGGCCTGGTTTTATCCATTTCCCCCTCCAACTCTAGTTTAAAGCCCTATCTGTCAGCCCCGCTAACTCCTGGGCAAAAATCCTTTTCCCCTTCTGAGAGAGGTGCATCCCATCTGCTGCAGGCAGGCCTGGTGTTGTGTAGACCTTCCTGTGATCAACAAACCCAAAGTTCTGCTGGTGGCACCAGTCTCGAAGCCATGTATTGATGGGCTGAGTCTGCCTGTCAACACTGATCCCTCCTATCGGAAGGACAGAGGCAGACACAACCTGTGCCCCTGATCCTTTAACCAGTCGCCCCAAATCCCTAAAGTCCCTTTTGATCACTCTCGGACTTCTCCTTGCTACTTCATCATTACCAGACTGAAAAACCAGTATTGGGTAGTAGTCGGTGGGCTCTACATGGCAAATGACTTTCCTGGCAATATCTCTTACCCAAGCCCCAGGGAAGCAGCAGACTTCCCTGTGGGTTGGGTCCGGACAGCATATCAGGCCCTCTGTCCCTTTCAGAAGGGAGTCCCCCATGACGATAACCCTTCTTTCTTTCTTGACAGAAGATGTAGCGATGCTGGGGGGTAGATTGCTTTGCCTTAGGCACCCCTTCCAACCCAGATGGGCTTTCGTCTACATTGTTGTTTTGACTGTCATGTTCTAGAGCCTCATACCTATTATATAAGGGTAGATGGGAGGGTGAGGTGGGCAGGGAGAGGGCTTGCCTACCACCCCGAGCAGCAACCTGCTTCCATTCCCCCTGCTAGCCTAGGTCCCCTCCTGCTGCCTGGCGGGATGGGGTAACTTTTGACTTCTGTGTAGTGGCTGCCTGGTGGGATAGAGGAACCTTTGTTACTTGTGTTGTGGCTTGTGAGTCTGTCTCAGGGAGGGTAGAGTACACTTCCACCAGTCAATTTCCCTCTCTGACTCCCTGATGCTCCTTAGCCTACTCATTTCCTTCCGAAGCTCCACCACCAGGCCGAGCAATTCTTCAACCTGGGCACACCTCCCACAGGCATACCCACCGCTGCTGCTGTCGGATACTGACAGAAGACTCAGGCACACCCTGCAGCCCAAGACCTGGACGGCTGTGTGTTTCCCTGAGACCTCTGTCTGGGTAGCCACATCAGTGACTGTGGCTGGAGAGGCCACATGAGATGTGGAGGCCGTGTTTTCCTGCCTGGTGGATACCATGGCTGGGCTCTTCATGAGCAGGTCACAACCACCATTTGGAAAGTCCGTCGGAAAAGAGGGGTGAGGGCGCCCCCCCATTCTTGCCCTGCCTGCGCGCACTGCCGCGCCCTGCCCTGACTGAAGCGTGTTTGCCCGTCCTGGTCGCCGCGCTCCTGCTCTCTCGCGCTTCCTAGGGACTGCCTTTGTACGGCCAGGGAGGGGGCGCTGCTGGCTCCACCCACGCCTCGTCAGGGCCCTCGCGAGGGCTGCCGAGCTCTGGCGGCTCCCTCGGCTGCTGCGAGTGGCATCGATGCTGGAAAGGCCTGCCCGCCTTGATCCTCTGCTCCGCTGCAGAATGCGTCTGCCCCAGAGCCGATCACCTCGGCGACTGGCTGCAATACCTCCCGTGGCGCAACCTGAGGCCATTTTCTCTAGTCCTGTCACTAGTTATCTGTGAGAAGAGGCTGACCCCCAGCTCCCCACACCTTCCTTTCAGGTAGTTGTAGGGAGCAATAAGGTCTCCACCGAGCCTCCTCTTCTCCAGACTAAACAACCCCAATTCCCTCAGCTGCTCCTCATAGGACTTGTGTTCCAGGCCCTTCACCAGCTTCGTAGCCCTTTTCTGGACATGTTCCAGGGCTTCAATGACGTTATTGTTATGAGGGGCCCAAAACTGAACACAGTACTTGAGGTACGGCCTCACCAGAGCAGAGTGCAGATCTGTACAGAGTACAGATCACCTCCCTGGTCCTGCTGGCTACACTGTTCCTGATACAAGGAATGCCAGGATGCCCTTGGCCTTCATGGCCACCTGGGCACACTGCCGGCTCATATTCAGGCAAGCATCAATCAGCATCCCTAGATACTTTTCCTCTGCACAGCTTTCCAGCCACTCTGCCCCAAGTAGGACATTATGTCGGGCAGCTGGAAGTTATCAGGAACACTGCAGAATTTCTACTGGGTTTTTGTTTCTCAGTGATTGAATGAGTCACACATCTGTCACTTGTGAGAGTTCTGTACCCCTGTTCGGCATCTGTAAAATGGGTCTAATAACTGCCAGAGTGCAGAGAAGTGTTGTGAGAATTAATTCTGTGAAGACTGTGAAGTAGCTCTGTACACAAATTCCAGATAAGAGAAGGTAGAGTCACAAGCTTGTATTGCAGAGTACTTCAAAGTTGTAGAAATATTTTGATGTTTAATTGGGAACGGAATTGGAAATACGGATATTTAATTGGAGTAAAACTCCCTTTCCTGAATGTTGTGAGAAATATTGAATGATCCTTCTCATGCTCACTTACAAGTCATGCTAGCATACAGAATTTGCATGTAGCTTCCATTCATTGGAGCGGTTAAGTAATGTCTTCCTTGTACATTTAGTAGAAAGGCAATTCAATATGTGTACTTTGATGCCTTTCCTGTTTTTCAGTATTCTAAGTGGTATCTTTCATTGATATATATTCACTACTGACTTAGCATGAAAATATTCTTATTAGACCTGATTTGAAAGTTAGTTAAATCTTGTTGTTGCAATATCTTCAAATATTTTTATTGATATATTTTTGCTTTTGCACTGATGATGAATTTCTTTGTTAGGGTGATTTGATATGTTTTAGACTGATCTAGGATTTTCTAGGTCTGTGTTAGGACAATTGAAATAATAGTCATCAAGAAACATTTCAAAGTAAACAAAATCAGTCATTAAAGAAATTTACACATAACAAATTAAATATGTGAATGTAATGAATAAAGAAAACTACTTAAGGACAAATCTGTATGTGGTTATGTAGCATACATATGGGGGTAAAGTTAAGTCATGAGCATGCTATAGATTCACAAGGATTATCTAAGTGCGTACAGACCTTCTCAGTAGTATGAAGCGGATGTGATGACTGACAAAGCCGACTTTGGTACAAAGAATGAAGGAAGCATTCTCTTTGGGACAGAGTTTTGTGTTTGTACAATTTCCACTGTTCTAAAACTTTGACCCCAACTACATTTCCTGGACATTATGGTGTTCTACATAGTAAATAATCTTTTTAGAATTATTCAGTACCTGTCTTGACAGATCTTGGGAAATGTAATCTGGGAGTGGCTTTGGCAGATGCAATCCAGGAGGCCAAGGTGCAAGACTCCAGTAAGTGACTTGTTCATTACTGGCTATAAATTCTGCTAGTAAGACTGGAATTTGGCTCCATATTCTAACAAATGAAGTAAGGTGTCAAGTGTGTCTACATGTGTGCTAGAGGTGGAATTCAACATGGGAGTAAAACAGCTGTGCTTTTCTCTCTGTACATAAAAATCTCTGATTTGGATGTCCAATCTACCATAATGCTCCAGAGAGATGTAGGATTCAACACAGTTGCCTAAAAATAGGCATCTAATGTCATTTGAGATGCCATGAAGTTGTCTTTCACATGCATATGGAGGCTGTCAGATATGATACGAAACGTAGGGGAGACCTGCAGTCTTCTGGATGGCTGCTGGAGGCTCAGGTGGGATGCCCCAGAGAATATCCAGTGATGCTAAATGCCTGTATTAAGACAAGCGAACTAAAATCAAGTTGATTGGGGTGAGGTGAATTATTTTCTGGGCTCTAATGATTGATGCAGAAAAGTGCCTGCCTGCCACAATCCCCCGCTCCACTGCAGAACGCAACTGCCTCAGAACCGATCACCTGTGGCTGTGAAATGGCAGCAATGCCTGATTTAAATGGCCAGCCACCACCGCTGCTGGCTCTGCCTGTGAGGAAACTGAGGCCCTGGAACATGTCCAGAAAAGGGCTACGAAGCTGGTGAAGGGCCTGGAACACAAGTCCTGTGAGGAGCAGCTGAGGGAATTGGGGTTGTTTAGTCTGGAGAAGAGGAGGCTCAGGGGAGACCTTATTGCCCTCTACAACTACCTGAAAGGAAGGTGTGGGGAGCTGGAGGTCAGCCTCTTCTCACAGATAACTAGTGATAGGGCTAGAGGGAATGGCCTCAAGTTGCGCCACGGCAGGCATAGGTTGGGAATTAGGAGACATTTTTTCTCAGAAAGAGCAGTCAGGCATTGGAACTGGTTGCCTAGTGAAGTGGTAGTGTCACCATCCCTGGGAGTGTTTATGGAAAGGTTGGACGTGGTGCTTAGGAACATGATTTAGTGGGTGCTTAGGGACATGGTTTAGTGATGGTAGGGGGATGGTTGGACCAAATGATCTTGGAGGTCTTTTCCAACCTTAATGATTCTGTGATTCTATGACTGTATTGAGTATATCTCAATTGACTGTAATGGGAGCTTAGTTACCTAGTGTAGATGTAAATTGCTATGTTATAAATTTAGTTATCTGAATCTGTAGCTGAATTTAATCTTAACTGTAGAAAAAAAAAAGGTGTGAACTGTAGTTTAGAGAATGAGAAACAGAGGGATGCAATCAACATAAATTGTTTTACTGTGTCTCTATGGCTTATCAACTACACACATATACACAGGCACAAGCAGGTGTTATAAGCAATGAGTTTTTGAGGTTAATTCACTCAGAGAAGTTCTTTACACAGAATCTGTGCTTAATTGAACCATGTTCCTCACTGAACCACTGCTTACTCCAACACTCTGAAGAATAAAATGAAAGAGATGCATGTGCCGTTATATGTATCATAAAGAGAAACTGTTAGCTCTCAATAGCAGAATATCATCCTTTCTTGCCTATCTGATATTTTCAGTGTTCTTCTGTGGCTTAACTTTGCACTTGATGAATTTGGGCTCCCAGATATAGTTAGAATATATTAATGAACCATTAGCATACTTTAACAACAAAATATTTTACACGACCCAGCAATGGAGCAAAAGGCTTCTCTAGTTAGCTACAAAAGCTCGGATGTAAGATGCGTCAGTAATTATGTAGAGAAATTACTGGCACATGTTGGCAGATGAACCTTGTTAACTCCAAACAGTAAATCAGAAGTGTTATGCTGCAGCATGCTAGAGCCTGCCTGAGGTTATGTTCAGAACCCTTACATTGGAAAGACATATTAAGCTGAGATATGTTGAATTAATAATAATAATGTCAAAGCCCAAAATAATATAGGAAGTATTTTGTGTCACCCAGATCAGCAGATGGTCGCATGTTAGCACGAACAAATAGAAAGCATATTTCAGCTTCCATAATTATCTTTTGAAAATCACTATAGACATATTTTAAAATCACTATCCCATGTATCCAGAGAAAATCATGACTACTTATTGATGGACATGTTTTTTAGAAGTTAGGAGCATTTGCATACTAAACTGGTCTGTAAAACAAGCTTCAGAATATTATTTTTGCTCCAGATACTTCTGCAGGTATTTTTGTCAAACTTTTTAATATTACAGTAGTTTGTAATAGTACAGTAAGGAGTAGTGAAACACTTGATCATCCGTAAATTAGCAGAGGGGTATATGATGCATCAGATGCTGTCATTCAGATTCTAACAAAGCGGCACACAGTTGAGGCAGTGGTTGGAAACCTGACTGGACAAAGGCCAGAGCAGTTGTTTATGTACCTGCTTGGGACGATTAAGCTGGACCATCCCAGCTGCCCTTTTGGATAAGAACTGTCTCAGTTTAAGAGTAACCAGGATCCTGCACATCATGTTACTTGAAGTGTCTTTCAGCTCAGAAGCTGAATTCCTGCAAAACCACAAAGACACATTGCTTGGAAAAGGGCCAGCAACATTTTTCTAAATTACCAGAGATCTTTTTTGCTTTTAGAAATAATTAAGTCATTGATGAATTTGTTGTCTAGCAAGTGTGCAGTTTAGGTTTAATTAACACATGTGGGTATTTTTGGCCTGATAAGAGACTTATTTTGGCTTAGGTCCCAAACAATGACTTTTAACCAGACTCTGATGTTGGAAGCTGGCCTTGTTCACTGAACTCTCCCATGAAATTACTGGCCCTAGGAATCAGCTTTTCAAAGCAAAAAGCTATATTTAATTATTAACAAAAGTAAATTCCCTTAATAGACCATAGATGAGTTCCAGATGAATGCCCGAATTTACCCTTCACAATTTTTATCAGTATGAACAGGACACAGTTAATTCATATGGTGCCCAACACAACTTTAAAAAACAATCAGTGTTATCCAAACCCAAGTCTATTAATTATGTATTTATTTTTTGGTCAGACATTCCAATAGAAAGTGTACATTTTTGGTGAAAGCAGTCTAGTCCTGTATTTGTAACACAAACATTGTAGCTCTCATAACCTAAAAATGAAATAGACCACAAACAAAATTGAAAATTGCTCCACTGGGATAGATTGTATTTTAATAGGTAGTTCTAAGTAAGGAGTGGTGAACAGCTTCATGGTCCAAGGAAGATCTCATTGCTCCCGGGACAATAATTTAGTCGTGACACCAGTTAAGTAGCAAATCCTTGACCTTTACAAATGTTCTGTCCTGCTAAGTCTAACATGTTGCAACAAGACAACATGTTTATTCTCTTTCTCTATTAATTTATTTCCAGTTTTAGTTATCTTGGGCAGCAGTTCACAAGATATTTTTCCCTGTCATGCAGGGTAAAATATACAGACAGCTGTACCCCAGGATGCAGGACCTCCTCTGTTTTGGAGAAGCCATTTAATGTTTCAGGTCATTGCATCTAAAGCAGCAAGGAGCATCAAGGCTATTTAGTGTGTGGAGCCATATCAGTGCTGCAGGTTAGCAACAAACTGCTTATCATGATGTTGCAAACCATTATTGGTCTGTGCCTTGTAGTCTATGACTGAGAGCACTATGGTTATGTCTATATTAATAAGAAGTGCAGTGTAATGGGAACAGATCTGTGGAGTGAAAAAATTGTTGCTGACCTGATATTCAAACTATATAGATTTCATGGATTTTACTTTGGACTAGCTTTAGCGTAGTCTTATCATCAAAAGGACATAAGGACCTGGAATTATACAATCCTGGAATGTACATTATGGTGTAGGTCCACCCAAAAGGAATGAGTTTCTAATGCTCTGAGGCTGGTCTGCAGTGCAAAGTACAGTCCATTGAGTGGGGTCAATCCAGAAGTTTACTTCAAAAGTACATGCTTGATAGAAACTAGTATAGATGCATTCCATGAAAACTTATTAAGAAAATCTGATTTCCATATATGTTTTTTTTAAAGCTGACAATTTTCCCCTAAGCTTTCAGACATTTCAATCTTTGAAAACTTAAGGTAGCCCTTCAAAAACTGAATAAACAGTAGAGGGTTGCTTTTGAGTATTGAGTGCTTGGTATTATTTTGTAAATTTCTTTATACAGGCATAAGTAGTCTAATTGTTTTTCAAGATGTATCCAGCAAGGCAGCTGGTGCAGAGCTGCCTGTGTAAAAGATGATTCCAGTTACATATGAGGTTGTAAAGCCTTATTTTGAATTAAATTGATTAGAATTGATATGCGTTTTTTTTCTAATAAAGATTAATCCAAATTTTGAAAGAAATTATCTTTAATTCATAACAGCTTGTTGATTGAAATTATTTTTACTAGTATAACCTTTGGGCCAAATAAAAACAGTAAAAAGAAAGAAACTCTAAGTAAATTTACTAAATGTCAAGTGATAAAAATTATACATGAATATAAATTCTATATTTTTTACTCCAAACTTCTTTTTCTTATAGCCCAAGCAGCGCACATCAATAGTATCTTCTCTGGAATTTCACCGAATGAATCACAGCCATGACTACTTCGAAATCAACTCATCCATTGCCTGTACAAGTTTTATTTCTACTCCTGCAATCAGTCCACCTAATTATTCCTTTGGATCTCTGGAAGACAGCGTTGAAGAGAGAGAACTTACAGGTATAGAAAGAAAGCTTACTTTGCCTATAAACAATAAAACCATAGGTCTGTGGGCTTTTGCTGAAATTGCTGTTGTCTTCAGTAGTGAAATACATTTATTATAAATATGCATAATTATTCCTGAATTTTTAATGTTGCTCAACAAAGGGGTCTCATTTAACATGACCTATAATATTAAAATACACTTGTTCCTGGATGTTGTATTTTGAATAAACCAAACTCTGTTGGTTTGGCAACTTGTTGCTAACTCTTGTTGGCATCTCTCAGATGGCATCTCAAATGCCTAGAATTTAGGTACCATATGTTTGGAAATTACACTGATTCAGATACTCGTCTACTTCCATCATTGTGTGATCAGCATATTTAAAATGAATTTAAATTGGAAAAGTTGAATAAGAAATCATTATGTAGACCTCAATAAATATATATATATATATATAAAGAAAAAAAAAGGAAGCAAAGATTTCTAAGTAGCCTGACATTTTCCTTTTTCTGCATTAGTAATGAGATTAACTAAAGCAAAACTTATGTCTATTGGCTCTGACAGTAAAAATTGCATAGAATTATAGTGTGATTGTAACTGTGAGGGTTTTATCTATATATATAGATTTATATAATGAAAACACTTTAAAAAGGATCAAAATCTTTTCTTCTTCACAGAACAGAACTTCAGGAGCAAGAAAGTGTTAATAAACCATGTATTTAGCTACTTCTGTCCTTTCAAACTTCATATGGAAGTTGCTTTATTTAGGTTAAATCTATAGCAGAAGACTCTAGTATTTGGGAATGCTAGTGTACTGAAACAAATGTCTTTGATAGCTAGTTTACCTGACCTGCAGATAGAGTTATTTCTTTTAAAGGGATACTGTATTTAAGGTATAAATAGATTACTATAAAACAAAAAGCATATGTAAATGTAGAGATTTAGTACAAACTTATTGATAAGCTTCTGTACAATTTTTCTTCAAATGGTGTGAATCCTGTACATTTCTGGTTGGTAGGGTTTGAAAATTCTGAAATCTGTAGAACTTATTGCTTTTAAATGATCATAAAAATTTTAATTTCATAGTTAAAGGAAAATAAAACTTTATTGTTAAAGAACTGTCTTGAAAAAAGCCAAGAATGATCTTTATTATGAAGAAAGAGTTAAAATGTCCAGAAAGTATTCATATTTCTTTTCTTGAACTGGCTGTAACATTATCTTTGAAAGTAAAAGAATGTGCCTGATTTCATGATTATTAGCAAAACTTTTCAAGCCTAACTGGAAATAATTAATTTGAATGGTATCTGGGGCATTTGGTTCTTTCAATTGGGGGGTTCTGTTTCTGCTGTAAATTTTCTTCAGTAATCACAATTTTATTTCAGGTAGTTTAATGGTACTAAATACATCCTGATCCTTAAAAACAAAATTAAGAAAACTGAAAGAAATTTCATTGGAGTCAGATAAGGAACTTCTCCAGATTTCTGCTGTTGCACAATTCTGTTTAATTTCTTCACAATTTCTGGATTTGTTTTCATTTTGTCTCGTTTGGTTATATATACAATGGATTATGTTCAGTAACTTGTAATCACCGCATCTCATACGATCTGAAACTGGAACTGTAATCTTATGCTCATTAGAACTGTATTTTTCTAATTTGTGGATGATTTGATTTATGAATTGAGTGGAAGCTAAATTTCCTTTTCTGTCTCTGCCTAGAAAGCTAAGAAAAAATAACAAAGGGAAAATGATTGAAGTTCTGGCCATCTTTTATAAATTTGTCAAGAGTACAATTTACCATAAATAAATCATTAATTTACCATCAGTAAATGAAATATTATAGTAAAAGTGCAATCCCCCATTCTCAGGTGGCTTACAGCCTAAAATTATTTAAAAAGTAGCATCACAGATTAGACACAGTCTTAGTTTGAATGAAAAGACCAAAGCTTTATTTTGCTCACCATTAAGATCATTTTGATACCTTAACGATAGATGATGCTCTATTTCTGCACGAGATGAAGGATGCTAATTTGTAATGAGAATAGCAAAATCCAGAAAGAACGGAAAAATATTGTCTCTCTTAGAAAGGTTGCTGAGGTTTGTCTCTCACTTGAAAAGCCAAACCTTGAATAATAATGCTCAGCAAGGAGTAGCAGAAACAGTGTTCTCTACTGCTCTCTTTAACTAGCTGCTGTTTCACTGAATGGTTCCTTGTTCCTCTTCCAGATCTACAGTGACAATTAAATTCTTCATATGTCTTGATTATAATCCTCTGAATTGCCAACTTGTTCTGAAAATTCATGGAAGATATGCATCTTGAAAAAAATTATTTAGTTCAATAATTGAGGATTTGTGTGTATTTGAGTGTTTCCTATTGCATTATATTCTTAGGCATTTATGTGTCTTGGGATTTTTTAAAAAGCATCAGTAAAAGGAAAAAAGATATTTTATCGTACTTCTTGAGTTCAAGGTTCTTCTGCCTGAACACAAAAGAAAAACATACAGAAGGAAGCCGTTTTCATAGTAACTGCAGCTAGTAGTTTTCTGTTGCCTTCCTTGAAACAATCAAAATGCTTGTTACAGGATTTCTAAATCAGGAACTACCATCTAAATAAGGCATTAGTATTTCCCTACTCAGTTTCAGGGTTTTTTATGTTTCCTTCAGGATGAGTGCAGGAGATTAATACAATAAAATAACGATTCTGTCTAATTCTTAAATCTTCAGCATTTTACATCTACCTCAACAGTTTGCTGACAAAGAAGAATCAATCTCTTGTACCTTTTGGTGAACTAGAGAAAATTCCATTTTAGATTTGGGGATGGCAGTTTTACTTGATGTTTACTATTCCCTACATCCCCTGAGTTGAAATAGGGATCCTGGTATTCAAGAAGTTTGTTTCTTTCAAGTAGAAAAACACTGAACTCTACAACAGCACTATATTATCCTACTGATAGCATATTGCAACATTTTCTGATTAATTAGCTGGAGAACAGTCCAGGGTAATTATGTGCTTTAGCTGTGGGTCAGGTGGCTTTGTCAACAGCAGTGTAAACAAAAATGCCTATATGTATGTTGCCTGCATGAATGGCAGAAGATACTTTAGTATCAGGTTGCCTGCACTTAAATTGTAAGGGTGAAAAATCTGTTATTTGTTTTGAACGTTTTTAATGGGTGGAAGAACCCACAGCAAGTAGACAGAAACTTTCTTACTCCAGTATGTACAAGGTGGACTTTGAATGCAGCTTTGGCATGGTATATATATACATATTTTTACAGCTCTATTTGTGGTAAGAAGATTGACCATATAGAAGCATTCTAGAATTCAGACTGAATGATCATGATTTTATAGTGTTGCATTTCACCTCAAGTTGAAGGTCAGTCAATGCAAATATTAGCTACTACCATTAAAATTTCTGTAGTAAAAGTGAGTCCATTTCATTGCACGAGGAAGTTATTACTGCATGTACCTCTGTCATGGTGAAATGCTAATAATTTTCTTGATCATCTAAATGCATGTTTGGCAGGCATTTTGTATGACAACACAAATGAAAAAATAAAGACCTGATAATCAGGTGATGATTTTTATTAGTGAGATGGTCCTCACATTGAACAAAAGTGAAGACCACTAGATGTGCAAGATCATTTACTCCAGAAGAGGGCAGTAAGGGCTTTCAGGGAGATGCCTGTCTAATTTATACCTCTATGTTTTATTATAGAGCATCCCCAAAGTCCTTTTGAAACTCTTAAGTCTTAAAGATCAAAGATGGCAAAATTGTGGACATCTTGGTAATATCAGCTTGGTGCAATCAACATTTGCAGCTGAAGTTGTCACTCTGCTTTTCATTTCTGCTTAATCAGTGAGAATAAAGGATCTTTCTCTAAACTCATATTAACTTTCCTACATCTTCACGGAGTTAATGTAGTTGCGTTGTGAAATTGAAAAGACAGCTCTGCATATATTCGTGTTCCATTTCAGATCAGAAAATAGTCTACAAAGTTCATGTATGCAGCAAAAAATGTAAGCTGTTGTCTGTAATCTCATTGCAATCTGTGTTTTCAGTTCATGAAAATCTCTACATTTTCAGTAAATTCTACATACCATTCATCTGTAAAAGAGCATACAGTTTTTCCCTCATCTTATTGTAATATCTAGAGGTCCTTACCGAGTTTATTTCTTAGTTACAAAGTCTGTCTCCACTGTCATACCCTAATGCAATTCTTATTCTTTTTACATCTTGTTTTCTGGCTAGTATTAACATTACTTCATTCATCTAAGAAGTCAACCTTGTTCCTTAGAACAATCCAGAGTGTACAATTCAAGAATGCAGTCTTCGATATGTAGACTATGATTTTTTTTTTGTTCTACAAGGGAAAAATATTATTTGAGTCACACATTAGGTTTCTTCAGAAGTATCTTCAGATCTTTCTTTAAAGTAAATTTCTGATCAAGTTGTTTTGTCTCACAAGCCTGATATTTATGAAGCAAAACCAGCCCTACACTTAAACATAAGCTTGTGGTTCTTTCTTTTTCAAGAGAATCACAATATTCAGCATATTATTGTAGTTATTTAGATATGTTGCAAAGAGACAGAAGTATTAGAAACTTGGTTCAGAGGTCTGGTTTAAAATTCCTGGCTATATTTCGTTCCTAGATGCAGTCAAACTTTATTCTGCTGGAGGAATGATCCTTTCTGTGACATTATCAAAGCTACTATTTAAACTAGGTCACGTATTTATCAATGCTAGTTTTCTACTCAAATATCTCATTTATTATGATCTGATTTAATAAGATCAAACTGTGATGCCTATGTATACTCTTCAAGCATTATTTCTTCAATTATAAGTAGTTGTGGAATTACTAGAAGTGAAATACAAAATGAAGGGAATGCAAAGAAAAAAGAAAATACCTTTCATTGCTAGAGGGGAATTTTAGGTGTCTTTGTCTGTTGACAGTCCCTTAGTAATTACCAAAAGAACCTCATGGTATTCCAGTGACAGAAAAAGGGGAAAATATTGCCATGTAATAAAGTAAACATAGTCAACAAATGCTGGTAAATAAAGCATTCCCCTCTTCTACATACAGACACTTCCAGGTAGAGAGCATCTCAAACAAACAAACAAACAAACAACTCCAGATGAAATGCCTGAGAAGGTCAAATTTAAGGCCTCTTTTCTCTGTGTTTTTTCATTTTCTTCATCATGTTCTTGCTTACAAGATTACAATACACCAAAATCTGCTAAGACATTCTTTAAACCAAGGTAACTTGAGCCTTCATCTTTAAGATTATCCCTTTTCTTCCTGTCAATTTTTAATCAAGTTCAACTGAGTGCAATTAGTGTGAAGTAATAGAGCTATTCCAGGAACTGCTACTTGGAATTGTACTTGGTACTGTCTCAAACCATTTCTTTTATGTCCCCCTAAAGCTGTCCAGCATATGTAGCCTGTTACAGTCTCCTTATGTTGCCCTTCTTTTTGCTGCTTCTAATTCCAGCATCTTCTTTGCACAGTTATACAAGGCAAAGATACAGTCTATTCCATGGGAATAGAGAAATGTAGGGTTAATTAATACTATAAACTTTTATTTGTCAAGTTGTCATAATTTGTCAAAATTTGTCAAGTTTATTTGTCATAATAACTTGCTTTACAAAGTTCATTGCAATTATAGCTCAGTGTTACAAGGAATGTGTTCACCACAGAGTGTATAATGTCCAAAAATCCGATAGCAGTGGTACCTGGAAAGCTGTAGATGAAGCTGACTCCTGTGATTCCATCCAAAAACAACATGTCTTTTTGCAAGAAACTGATCTTTTGTACTAGTGATTGCATGAAAATTTAGATACAATTCTAACTGACCTAAATTCCATCCCACCTGAACTTCAAAATAGTCTTGCTGGAGAAAGTTAAGTTTTTCCAATCTAATTTCATTATTGTGTTATCGAGCTCTTCAGTAATTACAATACACTGTTATCTTTCAGTCTTTTCTCAGGCTTAAATGAATTTTCTAGACTAAACCCTCTTAGCCAATGTTAGTTTGAAGCTGCTTTCCAAACATACTATCTTCTATGTCACTAACTATGTGGATATTCTGATCACTAAGTTGGTACTAAACTAATATGAAAATAAAAGAATTTGAAGAAGGCATATTGAAGGAAAAAAACTGCAGACGGGACCTCTAAGTCCTGCTGTCAGAAATAGCATTGGATGTGTTAATAAAATAAGAAGTGACATGAACTGTTTATCTCTATTCAAATCAACTTCTAAACCATCTGACCTCATGTGGATAAGCATGTATGGAGCAATGTGTATCTGTCTTTTATTCAAATTACTGTTCTTTAGAGGATTTGTTCCTTTCCCCCATATTTGCTTTCTCTGAATAAGGCTAATTAGCAATTAAATGTTGACAATAAGGGAAACAAACACCATATAATAAGTGGAATGCGGTTACTAATTTTGGAAACCTAAGTTCTTGGGCATCAATCTGGCAAACAGGGAGGTAGGAAATACAGCAATGCTGTGATGATGCTGGAAATGAGAATTTCTTAGAGACTGTCTTAAAATGGGGGAATATTTCCCTCAGGATCCCTCGGAACAGGTGGTTTCAGGTCACTTCTTTGACTCTGTTTTTCCCTTAAAGTAAAATCATAAAGTAATATATGCTTGCTTGGCTACATGTCTATTTGCGCTATTAAAAATATGTTACATAGCATTGAGTTGTACACATCCCCTTTTCTTTGTAAGATGATAGAACAGAAATGTAGCAGTGGTTCATCATACTATAATTTATTTTTTTTTCTGAAAGAACATTGAATATTACAACAGTAAACCTATAAAAAAAGTTTTAAAGAGCTCTTTTGGAGCTTCTTCTTCTCCCTTCCAGAATGTTTCTAACTTATAGAAAGTTTTCTGTTCAACAGCTGTATTTCTGAGGCCTATATGAGATGATTAGAATGGAAGGAACCGGAAAAAAAAAAAAAGTGCCTTTAAAAAAAAATAATAATTTTTAGTCCTCTGAGCATACGTAGTGAGTTGCAGTTAAGATAATAATAATAATAATAATAATAACAAAGGTTTATCTGTATTACTGTATTGTATACCAACCAGTAAGGTAAAGCTTTTATTTGTTTTCTCTTCTTCTAAGTCCATTCTGAAGTGAAAGACAATTTCTGTTTCTCTTTCTTACTGTGTGTGTAACTCAATTATACGTTTCTGAATTTAATATTTTGGTATGAAACAGAAACAGCTAAAAGTAAAATGTACAAGTCTCACACAACTCAATTTAATTCAAACATAATCAGAATTTTAAAGTTGATTATCAATATCTATCAAAAGTATTTTTAATGTTAAGACATGTAGATGTCTGCTAGGTGGAAAGTTTGGAGCAAATTTGCATTTTAGTTGTTACTCTTAATCTGGTTTGTTTTTCAGCAGCAACCTATTCATTTGGTTTAGATGATAACAAACTAATTGTTCTAAAAATCTGTAGCACTCTCTATAAATTTTGTTCCTTTTGAGTTTGTTGCATACATGAAATGTAGATAATAGTGAACTTTTCTATGTATTACCTATAAGTGGAGCTGGTTCAGTAATCAGAAAAAGAAGTTAAATTCTAGTCTTTTCATTGGTGTAACTTGATTACGTTCTAGTGCAATTTGAGAGGAATTTCAGGTCTGTATGCAACTGCTTATACGTAATTTTTGATATGATGCAAGAGGGGAGATACATGGTAATAGTTTAATGAATTTAAGATTTTAATCTGAAAAGTATGCTAAAAGCGTTACTTTACATTGTAAATAAAACACGTTCTATTGTGTCTGTTGAGTGCCTTTCAAGGATAAAAAAAGTTAAGCTACTAATTTAAGTACCCTCATTGGTGTCATGCAGATGACACCAAGTTGGGTGGGAGAGTTCATCTTCTTGAGGGTAAGAAGGGTCTACCGAGGGATCCGGATTGGCTGGACCAATGGACCGAGGGCAACTGTATGATGTTCAACAAGGCCAAGTGCTGGGTCTTACAACTGGGACACAACAACCTCATGCAACGCTACAAGCTGGGGGAAGAGTGGCTGGAAAGCTGCCTGGTGGAAAGGCACCTGGGGGTATTGGTCAATAGCTGACTGAATATGAGCCAGCAGTGTGCTCAGGTGGCCAAGAAGGCCAACAGCATCCTGGCTTGTATCAGAAATAGCAAGGCCAGCAGGACTAGGCAGGTGATTGTCCCCCTGTATTCAGCTCTGGTGAGGCTGCACCTTGAATACTGTGTTCAGTTTTCGGCCCCTCACTACAAGAAGGGCATTGAGGTGCTGGAGTGTGTCCAAAGAAAGGCAACAAAACTGCTGAAGGGTCTATAAAACAAGTCTTATGAGGAGAAATTGAGGGAACTGAGGTTATTTAGCCTACAGAAAAGAAGGCTTAGGGGAGATTTCATTGCTCTCTATAACTACCTCAAAGGAGATTGTAGCAGGGTAGTGATCGTTCTCTTCTCCCAAACTACAAGTGATAGAACAAGAGGAAATGGCCTCAAGTTGTGCCAGGGAGGTCTAGGTTTGATATTAGGAAAAAAATGTCACTGAAAGGGTAGTGAAGCATTTGAGCAGACTACCCAGGGAAGTAGCTGAGTCACCATCCATGAAGGTCTTCAAAAGATGGGTATATGCGGAGCTTAGGGACATGGTTTAGTGGTGTACTTGACAGTGCTAGGTTGACGGTTGTACTTGATGATCTTGGAGGTCTTTTCCAACATAAATGATTCTATGATTCTATGCATCATTTTCTGCTTTTCCTTCCTTGCTATCCAGTTGTAATGCTACTATTATTTGCTGTAATAAATCTCACTTTTTATGTTTTTTTACAACAAAAACAATATTGTTGTTTTATTTTAGTGGGAAAACAAGCCTTCTATACCCTTGGTGAATATCCAACAGATAGGGTAGAGACAGTCTCACTCATTAACTAATTAACTATGTATTTTATAACCAGTTCTAGTTGAATATGTAAAAGAGACACATATGAGAGTATTATGCAGTTGGCAGCATCGTTACAGAAAATGAAAGTTTGATGTCATTTAATGAAAGATAAAATTGAATCCAGATTGCCCTCATTCTGGAATAGCTACTATGCTTTTATGTGGAGATGACACCATGCATTCCAGAATTTTGAATGAAGCATCGAAAATCAATTTTTGGCAGAAACTGGTTGATAAATCAGAGCCACTTCTGACTGATTTCAGACTGAATGAATAGATCTTTCTGTAAACCTGGGTGAAATATTTTCATCTAGGTTTTTTTGTTTGTTTGTTTTCAAATTCAAAAACATACTGAAAAATTTGAAAAATTTTAAAAATATGCCTCACTCTCAGGTGAAGTGTAGCTTTCTAAGCTTTGGTAGAAATAAATAATTGCATAAATTCAGGATAAAAATTGTGGCCTGGACGGTAACTTTTTAGAAAAGAATCTGAGGGGTCATAACTTGTAAGCTAATCACATCATGTCTTGCAAATTAAAGTTATCAAGGGGTGTATTTGAAAATACATAAACTACTATAAATTATGGACTTGGTCATGTAAGTTCTGTTTATGAATGTTCATGTTGTATTTCAAGTCATAGTGTAGTTCTAATTGTAGAGTTGTATTAATTCAAAGTGGTTATTTATTTATTTCTAATTGTTACATAGTAAGAGACTTGTTTTCTTCTTAGAAGTACACAGAGGGTGCTGTTCTCTGAGAGTTTTGACTTGTTCAGATGAGGAAGATAGGGATAGATGGTGAAGTCTGGGGAAGATACAAAGCTGTACTCTGAAAAATCTATGAAAACTGCTTGAGACCCAATTGAATAAATTCTCATAAGTTTAATAAAACCAAAAAGACATAAAATAAAAGCATTATAAATATTGGCCTGTGTAACAGTAAAGTTTTATCTATCCTGTATTATGTTTGACAATAACCAAATACGAATGCCTTGGGAAACACGTAATTGAAAAAAAAATTCATAGTGACACTTCTTCACAGTGTTGTTACACCCTTCAACTATTTGCAGACCAATGGCCTCATAAGCAGTAGATGTTTCCTACGTAGTAAGTACCCTTAGCAGATTTATGTTCTGTGGATTTTTCCACTCTCCTTTGAACCAATGCATAATTTTTGCATCCACAAGAAGTTATTGCAAGGAGTTCCACATTTAACTAAGCATCTAGTCCCCATAAGGCATTTGTCCCTTTTAATTCCAATCACTTAAAATCACGAAAGCTGAAAATTTAGTCCACTGCTGATGTTATATAGCTTTCATTTGTGTGTCCTGGAGCTGAAAGACTATGACACCAGCTGATAGCAGTTTTCTGCATGTCAGCTGCACCATTCATAGAACTAAGATTTGTAATTCATAGAATTAAAATTCTTAATTCCTGCAACATAGAATAATTTTCTTCTGGATCATAGCTTTTTTTTTTCTTTTTTTCTTTTTTCTTCTAGTTAGAGATATTTTTCTCATATCGGGAAAAGTCCTTTGTTAAATCATTTGAAAGAAAAGTCTTATTCCCACTTTTGTTGATGTTTGCTTATTAGACTTCTACATTTGTGTAGAGCTTATTAGTGGTTATTTACTGTTTGTAAATTTACAAAAATGAAAGCACTGAGCACATACTCTGTAGAGGCATTATTTATGTATTTTATTTCTTTGTATTTATCATGATGAAGTATGCTATTAAGAAAAACCTCTAGGTCCATCTTGTACAAATCATAAAGAAGAATATTATCCATCTCCCAAGGATGTTATTTTTAAAAGATATTTTAAAAAGAATGTTAGTGACCATATGTATCTCTGGCAGGATTCTCTGTAGTCCTCCCTCCCCAGCATCCATATTGGCACTAGTACACATCTCCAGTGTTATCAAACAAATCAAACACAGAGTTCTGCGTAATCTTACCAAGGAGCTTGTTACTGTTATTGACATTTGTAATGCTAGCTGCAGTATTTATTTATTTTTTTTAAATGCACTTAATGACTTGTAGCTTTGATAATAAGATCCATGATCCTAAGATCAGTCAGGCTTTAAGTGGCTTGACTTTATGTGTAGAGAAGTATGTCTTTGCACAACTGCATTCAGGATCTTAATTTGTGAAGAGAAAAACTCCATGCAGAACCTCAAGCTATATGTGAAAACCCAAACAAGTACAAAAAAAAAAAAAAAATCATTGCAGCATTTATAGTACCACTCTAATTAAAATCTAGTTTAGTTTAAATTCAACTTAGTTGCATTTTCTTGCGCCCACTATGTTTGATTTTTTTATTCAAGTTTTTCTTTTCTTTGCTTTCCCTTCCTAAGTGATGTACTCCCCTTCAGAGCTTACTGTACTCTAATAAATCCCCCAGGTAAATAAATAAATAAATACATAAAACAAAAAAACCAACGATATTATTGCAAGTCTGTGGAACTTAGAGTAGCCCTGATCTGCCTAGATATGCATGTATGTGTTGTGAGGAGAAGCTTACTTTGGACAGTGTGTTATTTACTCAGAAGTACTCACTGAATTTATGCATGAGTTGTGTTTTTGTGGCTTGAGAAGTTAACTAGTCCTAGCCTGATCTGTTGAATCTTCATGCTACAAAAAATGTTAAATTAATCTACTTTACAGTGGGATAGAGCTATCTCCTACTGTTCCTTACCACCCATATAGGAGCGCTAAGAATATACTCATGGCCTATAAGAGTTACTATGGAGTTACTATAAGAGCACTGATGATCAAGTGACTTGTTTCTCAATACCATGTATCTAAACTGTGAAAATGGTGCAGGAATATCACCTAATCTCATTTAAGATAAGGTAAGCAGCACCAAGGGGCTAAGTGCCTTGCATAATTTTTTAAGAAAAATTTTTGAAAAGACCTTTTTTGAGTTCCAATCAAGTGTCATAATCAGACACGCTTATTTCAGGAAATAATCAAACATGATTTCAGGAAATTCTGAACTGTTACATATTCTTTCCCTCAAAAACATTCTTCCACAGTATAGCAGCAACTGGTACATCCCTATAGCAACTGTAGCCATGGGGAATTTTTTTTTTCTCTAGCAGTGAAAGCAAACCACTATCAAAAAATGTAGTATATACAATATCCAAGCAAGAATATCATATGACAGTGGTTACCTGAAATCTTGATCAAGTATACATACTTAATGCATATTTTAGATTTTTAGTTTTTTAAATGACATCTCTTTAAGTTTTATAATGTCATGTATTCTGGTCTAGACTACACTTCCTTTATTACTCCATGGGTGACATTGGGTTGCACTACATAAGTAATCAACACAATTAGAAAGTATAATATAGTTGTTTCCTTTATTCACTTTCTGTTATTTAAATAATCACAGGTGATTAGTCCTTGAATCATATTATAACTTCTCATTATAGATACATATTGTGTTATGTTTTCCTAATGGGAGTTTATTTCCTTTTCTGGGAGCTATATGCACTCTTGTTAGGACTTATAAGCAAACTTGCTTATTTTATGAGCTTTCCTTCCTATCTTTTCTTTTGTGTCACAACCACGAAGACCCCTTTTGCTGCTGAAAACCATATTCACATATTGATACTCAACTACAGTAATTTCAACCAATGAAAATACATCCATCAATCTGTATATAAATAAGCTCCACTTCATCAACACAGAAAACATCTTGTACATTTAGCATCTTATCTGTAAGCAAATTAAACTGAAAAAAATAATTGCCAAGTACTGTAATTAAAAAATAGTATTAAGAAAAAATATGGAAAACAGTAAAAGAACATTAACTATATTGTACATCTATTAGTCTTTCTAGTCCTACATCTGATAATCCAAGGATAATGACAGTGTTGATACAGAAAAAAAAATATTTTTGTGTTTCTGATCAAATAAATGTTCATCTAAGAGAAATTTGTTCCTTAGCAGTCATTATACCCGTCATTTAGTCCATGAAAACTTGTGATGTAAGCCTGAAATAAACTAAACATATGGCAGTAGGTCCAGTGGTTGTCTTAAGTAAATGTCAGTGATATGATTATACTAACATCTGGTGCGAAATTTAAAAGTATTTTTTATTCCCACTCAGGAATACTGTTGCCTGTCAAAACCATGTGAGAAAAGAAGAAGAATGAAGTAGGTCAAAATAAGAGAAGAGAAGAAAGATAAAGCAAATAATCAGCAGCTCAGTAGTTAGGATATTTATCTATGGTATAAAATCCTACTTTCAAGTACACAGGCCGAGCAGAAATTTAAGCCTCTGTTTTCCACATCACCAGTTGAATACCCCATGCTCCTGGTCTTGTAGTTTCATATGTTCTCTAGTTTAATCCATTCTTTTCAGAAGCACAGAATCACAGAACTGGACATGGTAGTTCAGGTGTGGAGCCTCACCAATGCTGAGTAGATCGCCTCTCTTGACCTGCTGGCAATACTTTGCCTAATGTAGCCAAGAATACCATTAGCCTTACTAGTTGCAGGGGCACATTGCTGACTCCTGTTCTACTTGGTGTCCACCAGGACTCTTAGGTCCTTTTCTCCAGAGTTGCTTTCCATCTGGGTGACCCCCACCATATCCCGGTGCCTGGGGTTGTTCCTCCCCATCGCTTCTCCTTGCTGAACTTCATGAGATTCTTGTCAGCCCACTTCTCCTGTCTGTTGAGGTCCCTGTAGATGGCAGCACAGCCCTCTGGCGAGGCCTCCACTCCCCCCAGTTTCATGTGGTCTGTGAATTTACTGAGGGTGCACTCTACTCTATTGTCCAGATCGTTAATGAATGTGTTAAATGGGTCTAGATTCAGTATTGACCCCTGAGGTATTCCATTCATTACTGGCCTCCAAATAGACATTGCACCACTGACCACTACCCTTTGGGCCTGCCATCCAGACAGTTCTTGATCCACCTCACTGTCTGCTCATCCAGCCCATACCTGAACAGCTTCTCTATGAGAATCTTTTCGGGAACAGTGTCAAAGGCCTTACTGAGTCCAGGAAGACAACATCTACTGCTCTCCCCTCATCCATCTGGCTGGTGATTTCATTATAGATGCTTATTGGGTTGGTTGGCATGACTTACACTGGCGAATCCATGCTAACTATTGAGAAACCTTTCAGTAGTTACCTAGACTATGTAATTCTTTGAATTCACTGTGTAGACCCAAATTTGCAAATATATTTTGAAAAATAAAATATTTGGTAAGATGTCTATGGTTATAATTATCTTCAGAAGATGTAATAGAATACTTGATAGTGAAAATCTTTCTTTTCAATTCAGTAAGAAATGTGTTCAGAAAGCAGATTACCAGTTAAAATTCTCTAGGGGCCTGATCTAAAGCTTATTGGTAATAGTGGAAATATTCATACCAAGTTTAGCAGATTTTAGATATAATCAGACTCCAACACATTAAAAATTACCAGCATGGAAGACCTTTTTCTTTCTAATAACACCAGAGGCAAATACATTAGTTCAAAACCAGTGGGATATCATTCTGAACTAAATCTATAATTCTAAACTAGAATATGTGCATGATAGGTCAGAACAGTGATTTAAAACAGATTTGAATTGCATTGGCACACTTAACTGACAGTACTTGGGATTATTCTGTGCTTTAAAAAAGCATTTAAATCTGCATGCTTCCTGTGTTTTTAGGGCTAAAGATCAAATTGGGGCATTTTAGCACAGTACATCACTTATTTCTGTTTCAGATTCTAAAAATTGCTTTGAAGTGTATGCCAGAAGCAAAATTATTTCTACCCATAGATGAAATAACTCATTCTCTGTGGTTTCCTCGTGAAGTCAATCTCTGCTTGGGAAAAATACACGTTTAAAACCAGAATAATATGAAATTCCTAATTTTAAGTTTAGCACTTAGGACTCAGAAAACATTATGGGCTAAATTGGGGCAGAGAGTCACAATCTCTTCTGAACGAGGTGCATTAAAGATGATCTGTGTCGGTTGGGTAGAATCTACTCTAGGAAAGAAGAAAAAGAGGGTCTGTTGTTCATTGCACATTATGCCAATGAAGAAGTTTCTGTGAATCCTGCTGGATAAGTGGTTATTAGATAAGCATGAAGGTGCTGGAAAAACGTACTCTATTTCCTTTGAGACTTAATAGAGGCTATTATCTCCTTGCCTGGTATTCTCATATATATAATGTATAATGTGCCAAAAGAAAACAGGATTGGTTTATTTCTTCAGTCCCTAGCATGAAAATTTTTCAGGGAGAGTTGCTGTCTGCTGTTCTTGAACAGCTGTCTTGCTAGCTGGTGCAAGGTCTTATGGCAGGCTTTCACACATGCACAGAAGATCAGGAACAGTATGCAGTCTGCCCTGTGTAGATTCAGAGCAGTATATAAATAGAAAATGAAAAATTATGTTGTGTTTGAAAGAGACATTTAGTTTAGACCATCACAGCTAGTCACATTGCCACTATCTAGTTTTCAGAATATTTTATTACCCATTTTCTGTAAAATTATGATTTTTGAAATATTATAAGATCATTGCATTGAATTATCTTCTCTACTGCGGAGGCCTTCAGGATCAATTATGTCTTCCTATATTAGTAAGGATTATAAGGAGATTTATAAGGAGATTTCATAAAAAGTGAAGGCAGGACATGGTATCACTAAGGAGGGGACCTCTGGATCATACTGGAGACAGTTCTAGTATTGTCCAGGATACCAAAAGGGTTTCATCAGTAGCCAAAGTGTATCTTTGAAGCTATTTATTTTGCCACCTTTCTATTCTCAGACTTCCCAGATTTAGTATAAATATCACAGTACCTTCCTAGTTTGAGGTTGGGAAGATGCATTTCCTTTTAATGACCTATCACTGGAATTTTTGTCTGCATAAACTAGCAATGATTTTTGACTGACGGTATAAAAGCTAAAGTGCAACTGAAAATAAACATCTTAAACATAGGAAAATTAATCTAACATGCTTTTCTGAGCATCCAGGTTTCTGGAATGAATAAAATGGATGTGTTGCTACATACTTTAGAATACCATGTTTGGGAAAGAGTAATAGGATAGAAGATGCTTATCCAAAATGTGAAAGGTGTTTGCAATATTTAATGGTATTTGCCGTAATATTTGGGAAATGAAAGTATGTAGGATAGTTTCTTATGGGATTATCTTTTAGTGAGTTTGAACTTCTGTCTGGAACCAGATTGGAACTGGAAATGCACAGTAAATGTGCAGGCTGCCTTGAAAAGTGTTGTTAACAATAGAAGTGTACCTTTCAGATGAGGTATTTACTAAAGCTGTTGTAAGCTTCAAAACCTGAATAAGCAAAACAGACACAAAAGTTATACCAATTATGGTTTAAGCGTGATTCTGCATTTTTTTAATTAGATAGCATATTGGAATTATAGATTTGTTATAAAGAAAGATTTGGTGAAAACTGTGCTGCTCTGATATTTTGCAAAGAGTTACTGAAAATAAGTTAAGTGTGAAGCATTTCCCAGATGGCAAAAATTCACTCCAAGGAATTTAAATTGATACTCAAAATGTTGCTGTGTTCATGAAGCTTTTTTTTGCATCTTTAAAAAGAAAATTGCAATGTACTGTAATCACTGCCAATTGTACTGTAATTTATTACAGGGAAGATTAAATGAACACAAAAATTGCAGGTGGAAATTTGATCTTTCCCTGCATTAAAAACTTGAATATTATATCCTCATCTTTCAAGTTTTGACCTATTTTTGCTACATTATCATGAAACTGAGCTTTCTTCAGGGAACTATCAGTAAAACATCATGCCCTTATGAAACAACTGTCATTGTTAATTTAATTTCAGAGACATTTCCTTCAGTGTAAGCAGTTCTTGTAGTCTATTGATGTAAGTATTAGTTTCCAAAAAAATATTCTTAATCAAAGGATTTATTATTGGGTTTGAAATATCTGAGTCAGTTTGAGATAACAATTTAATATAAACCTTCTTCAAATTCCTTAACATTGCAATAGACTCATCAGTGTAAATTGTTTTGCTGTCTAAAGTACACAATTGTGGGTTACCACTGGACTTTTTTTTCCTTCATAATTTGCGTAATATTTTGTTATCTAACATTTGAAATGTGTTTTATGCCAACTGTGAGTCAATTCAAGTAATGCTTAGTTGATTAAACAGCAGAAACATACTGATTTAGTTTGGTGTTATCAGTGAAATAATCAAAACTAATTCGTATAATAAATGGCACACTTTGTCAAATGTGACTTACATTGAAAAAAAAATTAACTATTTTCATAATTAAAGTATCTATAAACTCTATGCAGAGGAAGATTCTTCTAAGTTAAGCAAATGCTTGTGCATGCCTCTACATAGACATGCTCTGTTTTCCTAGGATTTCCAACATAGAACTTTAATGTTTGATGAAAAATAAACAAGAGTGAAAGGACTTCAGCTGTGACTGATCCTATTTTTCTCCTTGCTCATGCATCATTCAGAAGCTGATTACAGTTTCACCCATATAGATCATAATAGTTTGTCTATTTAAAATAGTAAGCAAGGGAAGTAAATTGTTTAATTTCTATGGAAAAAAAAAAACACAACAAAAACACAAACAAACAAAAAAACACGTAATGTTGCTCATAGTCTGATGAATAGTTTCCATTGTGTTCTTCAGAGGTAGCTGCCTGATAGGGGTAGTTAAAATGTGTTCATGATATTTGGATCAAAGCAGTTGAATGAATGTCTGTGCTTCTAATTATTAATTTCTGTGCATTTCGAAAGGTGTATTATTGCATCCTTTTCTGTGTACAGCACTGTGAAAGCAAGCAATGTAAGACTTTAAGTTTGATTTTGGGAAACAAAGGTGCTGTTATGAGAAGATAGTTCCTGGGTTCCTGTTTTTTTTTGTTGTTGTTTTGTTGTTTGTTTGTTTTAGGTTTTTTTTTCTTTCTTTTTTTCTTTTTTTTTTTTTTTTAGAGCATGCAGTGAAAGACTGGAGGAAAACCTAAACTAAAAAAAAAATATGGAGATGACTAGAATTCATTCTGTAAGGCAGCCAAAGCTGATGTTCTCACAGCATCAATATTTTTAAATAAATAAATAAGTAAATACATAAATACATAGTAATTTTTATTTCTCTTAAAAGCTGAAATATGGATCCAGAATTCGTGAGCATTTACATCAAATGAAGATAGTTGGAAGGGCATGTATTCAACGGTACAGGAATGTTTGACTGTGTGCTAACCTATGACACAGCAGAAAACTAAAAATTGTTTTCTATTTGCAGAGACATAAACTCACGTCTACGTTAAGTATAAAAATATATAGCCCCTGTAATAGATGACATATTTATTGTCAGATTTATTAGTAGAAATTATACAGAAAAACAGTATTGTAGGCATATCACTGAGTTAAATGCCAAGTCCTACAATTTTACATTTAAACTAAACTACGTAAAGAAGAACGTTTAGCAGCTTCAGTATTTACTTTCATATTTGCCTCATTGCTATGATTAAGTTTATTTTTCTATATCTGATGTACTGAAAGTAACTTATTCTAAGATTTAGTTGCTGGACATTAATCACTGTTGTCCTAACATTTTTATCACTGGTCTTCTGTTGTTTAAATGGAGGCCATCACTTTGTAAAAGACAAGGAATGACCACTCATCTGCTATTTTTCAAATTCAATGGAATATGCTTAATATTGAGCTCTTGGCTATGAACTAACCCATTTCAACTCTTTATTTGTTTGTGTTGTCCTTCTAACTTAGAATATCCCAATTACCTTGATTTCTTTGTCAAATGATATTCATTTGTTTAAATGAAAACCAGATTATCTAGGAAGACTATGGTGGAGGATGACTGCTAAAATTAAAACTAACTTTACTGTAAATAGTATTCTTAAATTACTATGGGGGAGGTAATATTAATGCTACAATTTATATTCTTTATTCCATTATTATTACATATTTAGAAAGTATAGATTACTGGATTTTTTTTCTGAGATGTCACCAGAACCCCATCAGCAAAATCAAAGGTGGTGCCAGGGGTGTACTATGACCACCTTGATTTGTTACAACTGTACTAGTGTTTAGATTGCAATGATTTTACAAAACATATGCTCTGTTCTTTGGGACATCAGCTGGGTCATTCAGCTCAAGAAGCTCAAAAACTTATCCATTACATCTTACCGATGTAAAACTTCCTGCGAAGTTGGTAAGAATCATAGAATCACAGAATCATTTAGGTTGGAGAAGACCTCTAAGATCATCTGGTCCAGCCTTTAAGAGAATGGCTTCCATAATTTTTGCATGTATCGATTACAGAAATTAATCCAAAACATTTTAATGCTTCACTTATTATGAAGCTGATATCAGTGAGTGTGTTTGGTTGAATGAGTTTAAAATTCAGCTTTCCTAATCATTCAATGCATTTTGGAAAGAATGTAAGTTGTTGATATCAGTTCTTTTCCAGTTTTGTTGGTGTAAAATACTCAACAAAACAAAACAAAAAAAAGTTTCTCACCTTATGTAAAAAATGTACTACTGCAGAAACTGGATATTTCTGATTCCAAATTGGGTGGATTCCCATTCAGTGTGATTACTTTTCCATGTTATCAGTTTCCTTGTAGTGGAGCTGGGTTGCCTAAGCAACCAGTAAAATACCAGGACTGGAACACGGCTGCTGCTTTCTTGCTCACTTTTATCCTGAACACAGTCACTGCTGTGCAGAGCTTGCAGTATCGAGTGCCTGCAGAAGGAAGGTGCCCATTGCACCTCACAAAGCACAAAGTTCATGTTGAGGGGTCTTCTAGAAAATACAGGAAAGAGGTGGAGCTGCAGAGCTCCTTGTGTCCCTGAGCAGCGTACTTCTCAGGAGTCCTGTTAGTGGATTTCATGTTTCCACTTTTGCTAGGTAAAGAGGTGCTTAACTGCTCCTCCTCTTGGATTAAATAGAAAGTGGACAGTAAACCCAAAACTTCCACAAAATGTATCAATCTAATCAGTTTTTTTACAAATCGAATATATGAAATTCTTTGAAGTCTCCTACCTCTGTGTTAAATCTACAGCAAATTTCATTGGTACATTATATTGAAATTTGTGGTAGATCAGAAATAACCATTTTATGTTCTTAACTTGCTCTTAAATGTATTAATTAGATTAAGTACCCTTCAGATCATATGCTGTAATATGAAAAACAGAGAAATGACATATTAAAAAGATGTGGGATTGTTGGAGTTGGTACAATGAGAAAGGTTGAAATTCTAACACTGCCATTGCCTTTCCTGGCTTTAAATACTTGATATCACACATTCATTTTTGAAGCAATGTTTGTCATGCAATTTTATTTTTATTATTTATTTCTGAATATTCTCTACAGGGCTGTAGAAGTAAATGTTATTTACCTTATTTTGGGTAAAAACTGAGGCAATAAGGAGGCATTTTAATAAGATGCTTAGATGCAATGAAAGGAAAAATTAAAACATTTCTTCCTTTTAGTGGTGAAGAAAATAAAACACAAATTTAGCATAAACTAACGGAGTGTAACTTTTCTGCATATACAGATAAGGAACTCTGATGCTTTTATCTCACTTCCTTGAGTGTACCGTTCTTGTACCCGGAGGGGGAAATGATAGGTTTTAAAGTTGTATTTTTCCTCTTCTCATCTTTGATCAGCTAAGAATCACAACTGACCATAGTTAAAACAGGAGCATTTTGCAGTCCCCAAAACATGAAAATACTGAGATGGGGTCTACGCAACAAATTTTTCTTGTATAGCCAGGCTGGGTAAAAGTATGAAAAAGTCATGTACCTATTCATATCTCTGCTACCAAAGAGCTGTGTACTAAGGCAATTTATTCTATAAAAACAGCGCTTTTGCTGAAGTACCTGCTGGTTTTGCCTTTTGCTTGTATAAACTGTCTCTTCTCTGCAGGGTGCTTGTGTCTTCTAAAACACTTAAACTGAAAATCCAGACCTGTGGCTATTTTAGTATCAGGAGAAGACAGTTTTACAGACTCCAGTCCATGCAACAGTTCCACATATGGATAGCTTTGCTCACGCACTGGAATTTGAAGTTAACTGGCCAATTCAAATGAATAATGAAGCTTCTTTTTTTTTTCTAGAAAAAAAAAAAGGGAGGGGTTTCAAAATTTATTGCTTTTTCTTGAAAAAAAAAAAAGTTTTTCCACAATTTAAGTCTTTTGAAACACCACTAATTAACATAAGAAAAGTGCAGACTATATAAGAGGTAATTGCCAGGATATAGAATTGACAGCAAAATTAGTGCTCTTAGTTTTTTATCATATTATTAGCCTTCTACATACAGACTGAACAAATCTGTTTTATGTTCCTGGTAGCTAATTAGAAATATTAATACACTTACTGCAGGGAAAAACACTAACTGATCGCTTGGAGACCATGTTGATAAAAAGATCTATGCTCATATGTAAATACCAAACAAAACATGGCTGTATTTAGTTTTCAATATTTGAAAACTTAAACTGCATTTAAACTTTTGACTAGTATGTATTCTATTTCTTAACAGTTTCATTATAAGATTTGTTTTTTAAAGGTTTGTATGTCTTACAATGTGACATAGGTAGATGTAATAAATAAATAGAAGGCTTGCATTTTAAAACTTTACATATTAGTAGTGTGAACAGAATAGGAAAATGTAGCTTAATATAATACTAGGCTTCCAAAATAAAGATTTAAACTACTGCATATCTGTTCCTGAAAAATGATGCCAGAGGATTTTGACAGTTATAATTACACATTGCTAGCAAAAAGTAAGTTGCTTCTAAAAATACTTTGACAATCTATTTTATTTTCTAGCAATTCATTAAAGACACGATTTTTATTGTAATAAAATTAGCACTAAAACTCATAAACATTAAGCAAATGGTCATGTTAAGAAATATATTCCTTAAATTGGTTCTGAGGCAGTATCATATATTCATTCATTGACTTCAGTAGGCTTTGTACAAGGCTTCACATACCAAACTTAATGGCAGTCTATCACCATTTTATGTTTTCTTGGAAGCAGAATTATTACAAAATCATTATTTTGTAGTCATTCATGCTATCTGTGAGAAATGTGGTACTGCAAATGAATATTATATTGAAAAGTAGCAGATGTTACACCATATGGATTACTCAGGAACTATTGTATCAGTTTCATGAATGTTAGTTTTATCAGAGGATCTTCTGGGTATTTTCACCCAAAGAACTTTATGGAGATGAAAAAACAAAGGACAACTGAAGTATTCTTAATCTCTCCTGCCAATTTACTGTAACATAGAGTCTTTTTTTTTTTTTTTTAATTTTAATTTTAATTTCTTTTTTGTATGTCTTAAAATGCTAGGAAGAGCTGTTTTGGAACCTGTACTTCATGCCATGCCCATCAATGGTCTCTCAACTCTTTAGTACTGAAGTTCTGCAGCACCAATGCCTGTTCTTATGAAGAACTAGATTTGGTGACCCAGTCCTACATTCCTGTGTATCTTTGTGAATGCTTTAGTGATTGTATTTTGCCATCAGAGTCACAGTTTTCTCTTGGAACTGGTTTATGGATAGTAGTTAATATAAATAGTATGTTTTGGCACAGTGCAAGTATCTTGTCTGTGAAGTTTTCGCCACTATTGGAATAAGAAAAAATGAGTCCAAGAAAGCTGGAAGACACAGAAATAAAAAGTAAATGTTCTGAGTTAATGTAAACATCCTTTTTCCCTCAATCCAGAGATGAACAGATGATGCTCAGTAAAGAAAAGACTTGCAAGATAGTTTGATAATCTTTAACAATAGTAATTGTAGTAGTAATAACATAATAATACCTAGTTCTTAAATATGGATTCATATTAATTATTTCTTATACCATCAAAAGTCAGTATTGTCTCCATTTTACAATGTTTCTGAATTGTACAGCAAGGTAGGCAAAAACCTTATTCTTCCTTGACAACTCCAGTATTTTACCTTAACAGAGAATATGCCTACAAAACTGGCAAGTATGAAATCTTTAAACTGCCTCTAGCTTGAGAATTGGTATTAAAATACAACATAGAATAGACTAATTTGCTCTGGTTTTAGGGGCAAGTTTCACAACCTATTCTACATACTGTAATGATACTGTATGTGTATAAGTAGGTAGGCTTTTTTTTAAGCTACCTTGGTCAGTACTGTGTATCCTTTGGTGCACTTTAGTTATTTTTGTGACTGCGGTGTGGTCACATCTGATGTCCCTTTGAGTAGTTTTGTTTTTATTTCTTCCTGCTCACTTTTTATATCACCTATTCCTTTTCTCCTCTTACTATGATTCAGCCACATTAAATAGTGATGGAACTTGATGCAAAGGTGTTCATTTTAACTTACAATAAAAAGATTTCTATAAATTTTCTGTAGGCATCTAGATAGGCAAGCATTAAACAAGACAATGTTGAAGTATTTATATCTGCAGAGTTTATTTCTAGTATACACCTGTATTAATATGTAGAGGAGAAGGATATTTTACACAATTTCAATACATACTCCTATTTTCAGTCAAATTACTTTTAATCTCATATGCTTTTTCCATCATCTAGAAAGTCTTTTGGACAAGAAGCAAATTTGCCATTAAAGTTGGTAACTAAAACATTGACTGTTTCATAAGCAAGGTCTATACATTCTCTTTTGTATCTAGCTGAGTTGTATAAAATCTTATTTTCCCTTACTGCAAGGAAAATTATCACTTCAGGTAGTTCAGATTTTTTCACTAAAATCAGTGCTGATTCAACTGGTTACCACAACTTATTTTGGGAAGGGGCAGTCTCTTAACAGAGTACTCTCAGTGAACAGCTGGTACACAGTAACATTTTATATCATTACAGCTGCCTTCAAAGTGATTTTATGACTCAGCCTTCAGTTTGATACCAAGACTAGAAGCTTAAATTATGTTCAACTTTCTCTTCTCATACTTCAAAAAAGAAGTTTTCTTCAGAAATAAATGACCTATATCTTTATCACTTGATTTATGGAATTCTTGACAGTTTGCAAATTTCTAATAAATAATTGCTCTTTTAAACAATTTGATTAATTTCCAGTGGAATATGTAAAAAACATTTTTTTTTCTAAACATGTTAAATCTTTACTCAGGTCTTTATTTGGTAGGTTTTGAATATTCTACTGTGAAAAAAAAATCAGTGGAACTATATTTTTCTTCCATCACCAAGTGGCTTCATATTTGTGAATTTAATGTAATCATTATTATTATTCAGCTAGTTTGTGTCACATCTGCAAAGATGTCTTCCAGGAAAGCACCTATGCATCCCCAATTCTCAAGCAAAAGCAGTTGGTATTGTGAAAACTATTAGAACAGTAGAAATTTGGCATGATGACAGATTTATGAGAGAAACTTACCAACAGAGTTGGAAAATTCCCACTGAAATTGTGGAAAGGGTGTTTTTTATAAGAAGACATAAAGCTTCAAGCTGGAGGTAACTGCTTGGAAACCATGGCAGAGAGTGGTGCCTGTTTTGCCAGACATGCAATTGGAGTGGGATATGAGAGAAGATGAACTGCATCTAAAAGATGGTGGTTGGTTTCTTGTAAGATCCAGTTGCTGTTGATACTTTTGTGAGTGCTATAGAGCCATATCCCAGTCCCCGTATTGTTTAGCTGCATGAGAATGTGCAAGGGATGATAGAAACATCTAGTGCTGAGGGCCGATGCTTTCAAATTGATCATAGTATTTATACCTGAAATTAAGAAACAAGTCTGCCTAGTTCACCAGCTTATATTAAGAGTAGGTGTTGAAGTTGAGGAGGAAGCAGGACAGTAACCATCTCAAACCTAATACTTCTAAACGTTCCTTGTGCTATGTTGCAAACAGTGGACCTGCACATTGTCAGTGTTTCCATTTTCTGCAGAATGCAGCAGGTATGGTGTGCAAATTATTAGCTCGTCAAATAACTGTTTTGTCAAAAGGCTGAAAGGCATTATGAAAAGGCTAAAAAGCATCCTTAGATTTTGTAATACTCTTCAGAGTGATACAACCTGATGACTCCTTTACCTAATTATTTTCCACTCTTCCCTCCACCTCCATCTTTTTCTTTGATACAACCTCCATGAATGGTTTTGTAGTCACATAAGGATACAGGATAAAACTTTACCGTTTAAGGCTGAAGTCTCTCTGTAAAGTTAGCATAAGCAAAAGTAGATTCTGTATATGTACACATGAATATCTTCCTCCTTGTATCATCTGTGATTCTAAAAATAAGTCTATGTATTACTGGGGATGTTTGTTTGGGATTTTTTCCAGCATAGGACACCTTCTTACAAGAAAGGAATGTGTTCATGAAAGAGGTCAAAAAAAGACTGTGGTGTTCTGTTCCTTCATTTTGACCCCTTCTGCCTTTACAAACTGTTACTTGGTTGAGCTTGTCCTCATTTGCCCTCCTTTGTGCAGATATTATTGGAATTCTTGAAGATATTCTTCAAGGTCTTGAAGTGTTGATTTTTTCTTGTGCTGCTCCAGAGATCAGCTGTGATCTTGGTATCCACTACCAGCCATGCCTGAAGCTTGGCTTCCAGCTTTTTACTATTTGAGCTTTTCTCCATTTATTTTGGTTTGGGATGATGTTTGTTTGTTTGTTTGTTTGTTCTCATATGGTTCTGGAGACTTACAACAACTGAAGGAGAAGAAGTCACTTGGGATGGAGGATTTTGAGCTGAGGGCTATGAATATATTTTGAATTTGAATTGTTGTTCAGGAGTAAAAACACAGGCCATATGTAAGATTGCACATAAAAGTGTATAAGGATTGACAAGCTGTCTAAAAAAATTTTGGCTCATGGCCGTTGGAAGTTTATCTTGGCATAAAAATAAATTGTATTTACAACCTGGCAAAATCAAATATAATACCAAAACTAACTCCATTGTTATTTGCCTAAGAAAAGTCATATTTAAACATGATTGACCTCAGACAAGGTGCACAGTAAAACTAACAATTTTATACAATAGAGGGACATCAAACTGAGAGCTGTCCATAGAACAAGTGTTTGAAAACCTAAGCTTATACTCAGGCAGTAATTTAACTTTGCAGTTACTGTGTTAATATGGGAGAGGAACATGGCAGAAATGAAAAGAGAGGCATCTAATTTTGATTTCTTGATCAAGCGAGCTGCCTGGCAGGAGATACAGATGTAGCAAGAAGACTGAAAGTTCTTACAGGGAAGTACAGTTTTGGTAACATGCAATAGTTCCCTGGATTTGGAATTCATACTCTTCCAATATCCCCTGTTAGCTTCTGCTTCTATTTTCTATTTTACCACTTTCCTTTTCTAATTCATTATTCTTGAATATTTTTACTTTTTATGCATTTTAAATCTTGAAAATGTCCTTTTCTGCTTCCCTTCCCTTCCCTTCCCTTCCCTTCCCTTCCCTTCCCTTCCCTTCCCTTCCCTTCCCTTCCCTTCCCTTCCCTTCCCTTCCCTTCCCTTCCCTTCCCTTCCCTTCCCTTCCCTTCCCTTCCTTCCCTTCCCTTCCCTTCCCTTCCCTTCCCTTCCCTTCCCTTCCCTTCCCTTCCCTTCCCTTCCCTTCCCTTCCCTTCCCTTCCCTTCCCTTCCCTTCCCTTCCCTTCCCTTCCCTTCCCTTCCCTTCCCTTCCCTTCCCTTCCCTTCCCTTCCCTTCCCTTCCCTTCCCTTCCCTTCCCTTCCCTTCCCTTCCCTTCCCTTCCCTTCCCTTCCCTTCCCTTCCCTTCCCTTCCCTTCCCCCTTCCCTTCCCTTCCCTTCCCTTCCCTTCCCTTCCCTTCCCTTCCCTTCCCTTCCCTTCCCTTCCCTTCCCTTCCCTTCCCTTTCCATTTAAGCTGTTTTATGCATTATATTTAGCATGAAGTGTAAAATAGAGATTAAATTAAATCGGAGGGGCTTTGCCTTTTACAATTATTTCAATAAACCTTAAATTGTGAAGAAATGATTCCATAATTAAAACTAAAAACTGATTTCATAGTTAGTACCTAAGAACGGGGATCATCTTTTTTTCCTCTTTTGGGTCTGCTATTGTATGTTCATACTGTTCAGGGAGACAAATCTCCTAATTATGTGCTATTATACGCAGGACAGATACAAATGGGACTTCCTGAGCTTAAGTTTATGAATTTGAGTAGCCAACAGCTGTGTGGATATTCTTTTTTGAAACATTTTACCATTCATATAAGCTTTAGGAGAAAACAGACTAGCACTGCCTTAAACTCAGGTCCACTTTAACAATCCGAGAACCCTTGTCTGTTGCCTACCTTTAGCATTTTCACATCTCGATATATGGTGATACTTCCACATCCAGAGTGAAGTTATGATGAAATATTTGTGTTTGATCTGAGTCAGTTTACAGTTCTTACATTTCAACATGAATTCTTAGAGGTTTAGCTATGCAGAGAAATAATATTATTGCTCTGCCATTCTACTTGAGAATTGCAAAGTAGTTGTACAAGTGTGATTGTGTTCTCTACTTAATGTTCTATATCAATGATCTGGCTTCCAAAACTGGCAAAAAGTACCTTGGAACTTATCAGTGTATGCTGAGTCTTTGTCTTTCATGTAGTAAATATATCACAATGTTGGCTTTAGAATAAAGTATAGTTTAACTGAAGCAGATGAAAGATGCTGACTTTAAGAAGCACACAGTAACTTTTACTCAGACTTATGTACTTCTCTACTGATATTACTGCATGCCTTGGGCTTCTGTAAAACAGTGAAAGATTGATTACAGATATTCTTAAGCCACTTACAAATTATAGACTTTTAGTCTATGTTGGCGGTCAGACTGTGAAATTAAGTGAATGTAAATCAAATTTCATATAAAAGTTACTTTTAAACTTCACTGATCAGTTGGAAACACACAGCATATTTCCCCTTATATTTTTAGATTGTTATTATTTTTTTTAAGATTGATCAAGGTGTTGTTACACATATCAACAGAGGGTTGGAAGAAAGGAAGCTCAAAAGAAAAAGTGTATATGCCTATTATGTCTCAACAAATTCATTCTCTGCTTAACAGTACTGCAGCTATTCCAATTACTTTAAAATTTAGTTCATTCTTTATTCTCTGAGTAGAAGGTTTTAATAGCTTAATGCATTTTTTTCTGTCTAAAGACTAGAAAAACACAGTTGCCTGTTAACTAGTCTAGAAAGAAGAAAGCAAATGTCACAACTGGTAGTTCACTCCTTGTTCATTTAAGAACTGGCATTCTCCCTTGAAATTTCTAATGCATGTCACTTCTTTCCAACACCCCCAACAGCCTTCTTTCATTTAGGTCGGTACAGACAGAATAATTAAAGAACATAAGCTGAAGTGTTAATAATCTCATAATGTTCAAGGTAACCTAATCCAGGAGTGAACATTTCTACTTTTTTAGTAGTTTTCCTTCCCATTATGTGTTTACATAACAGTATTATGCTCTTAAGGTGCAAGTACCAGCTAAACACTTGTCATTTCATCTTCGTATTTTCATGGGACTTTTGAAAGGTATTAAAAACATCATTAAACATATTAAAAACACTTTGCACATTTAAAAAATCCTTTTTAGGACCAATTGCAAACAAAATTCTAATGAAAGTTTTCTGGGTTTAAAACATTTGGTCTTCAGAATGCTTCCTTTCTTTTTCTTTTATTCTTACATTCTTCCCGCTTCCTTTCTCCGTCTTTTTTTTTTTTTTTTTCTTTCCCGTTAGATACAAAAGGAGACCAACAAGGTGTTTGCCCACATTTAATCAGAAACATGATTAGAATGTTTTCATTATCATTTCTGATTATCTAACATTAAAAGCTTTTTTTCTGAAAAAAAAAAAATCTGCAAGATTTAGTCCTGTACTGGTATCTGTTACAGTGCTATGTGATAAAATGAGCTGCTTGTGATACTTCATTTTTTTTCTTTTTCCTTTTTTTTTTTTTTTTTAAGAGAGGGAAAAATGATTAGTGTAAATTACTCAGGAGACTGCGATCATTTGATTTCCAATTTATTCCAAGTGAGAAATATGCTAATTAAAACAATTGTAATATTGTTTCTGTGATTATTTGTTAATTATGATTGATTTAATGAACTACTTCTGCATACTCAGTTCTCCTGAGTGTGTCGGGTAGGTTAGATAGTTTGTTGGATCAACTTCAAGTCTGCACCAAAGAAATCACTGCAAGATTCACTGTTATTTCAAAGTAAGTTGATCATGAATCTCCACAGAGCTTCATAGGAACAACAGTGGATTTGAGGCAAGCAAGGAATTGTCTTTTTCAGCAACATAATTAACTAAAGTTAATTCTTCTACAGCTCTCAATTTAATTGAAATATGAAGTTTTACAACTGTTTTGCAATCCCTTTGACTCGTGAAGTATTGTAGCGATCCAATTCTGCTACGTGATTTCTTAGCAGAAATAAAAATAGCAAAACAATAATAATGGGTCAGCACATGGAAAACAGGAATTAATTATTTGATGACTTTTGAAGGTTTATATTAATAATGTGCATGCCACAAATTGCCTTAAAAGTAACAGTGAGAACTGAAGAGTTGCAAAGTACCAAGAAGGTGATTTTTGTAGAAGAGTTCTTGAATGGGTCGAAATCAAGGAACCTGAAGTTTAATAGATACAAGACAGTGGTTTGGGCAGCAATTTTTAGCTGGGCAGATAGCGGCTACAATTTAGAAATACTCTGCAGAAAGACGTGCTGAAGCTTAAGCGTGGTACAAATGCATTAATCTGTGGAAGTAAGAGACAAATTATCAGCTAAGTTACAGAAGAACGCATGTGAGAAAATAGTAGGTCTGTTGTTTCCTGCTGTGTTTGTATGTCTGACTGATGAAGAAATTAGCCACTCTGTCAGTTTTCATAATTTTCCTTTTCTTTTGGGGTAACAGTGGAAAAGGAGGGGGTGGGGGAAAGGAGAGTGTGCATGAAAACTGAGTCCAGTACCTTTCTGTAGGGACTGAAAACAAGTGTCCCAGAAAGGACAATTTGAAGCAAGCCACTCTCACCCAAAAATATAATATGTATCTGGTGAGAATCCCTTAGGTACTCTAAAAGCTCCAAGGATAAATGTGAACACTTTTACTTCTGATTCTACCATCCAATCCCAAAGAAGTGTTTGAAATCTGGGAAGTACTTCTGTAATGAAAAATACCAAGGTTTGAAAGTTTGTTTTCATATGAAATGGAAGAGCAGCCTTTGTAAGTTTTCAGTGAGAAATGCTGAGAGCAATATAGCAGGTTCTTTCACTGTAACCACACAAACCTTACAGTTAGAAACCATACCACAAATGTGAACCATCTACCTCCTGACTGACCACAGTAACTAGAACCTGAATTGAGGGGAACTGTTATACCTAAAGGGCAAATAGTAGCTCAGATACCTTCACAGGCAATATTCAATACACCCAAGACTATATTGTGGCCAGTAGAAAAGTGAGTGGATTGCCATGTACAGAGCTTCATTGTCTTTTGTTTTCAGTACAAATTTTTCAGTTATCACCTATGGACATCCCACTGAAGAAAGGTCCTAATGATCCACTGGTTTATGAGCAAAATGATAGGTCCAAGAAGGTCCAACAGATTAACGAAATCCTATCCAATGAAAAAATAAAAAATAAAAATTCACCTCTGTCATTTACATTCTCAGCTTCCCTCATCTTTGAAGGAGTCAGGTGATCTGTTCTAACTGTTGTTTCATTCTACAAAGATTTTGAAGAGATTTTTCTAAAGATGAATAAAATAAATGATGGAGATCCTATAATTCTTTCTCTGCATTCATAAAAACGTTGAGTTCACAGAAGCCTGTCTGAATAGCAGTCATGACTGTACAAACCTTTTAGGAAACCTGTACTATCTTTTTCCATCTCCTCTATCCATTCTATCTTAGAAATACATCTGTCCTTTAAAATGCTATCACTTTAGACTGTTGAATATTGGTGTTTATAAATATGGATTATTCTGTGCAGTTTTGGAGCTTTTCTAGTTACAATTCACTGTCCTTTGTCCTAGTCCTCTCTTGAGAATCTGTTACAGCAAGAAGTAAAAACTATTCTAAAGGTCTTTCTCAGTTTCGTCTGTTGTTTCCATTTGAAAATGATAACCCCTAGCTATGAGATTGGTGAACCAAGATAGAATTCACAGCTCTGTCTGCAAGAGGTATATGTTCAAAAATCACTTGACATTCACAAGGGACCTCCCCCTGTATATTCTGCCCATCTAAGTATTTACAAAACATGATCATAGTGGTGTGATTTCCTCTTTATCAAGCTGCAGGCAGAAACTTTTCCAAGTACAGGAGGAGTATGATATTCTTTGCTGTTTCCTACATGTAAATAGTGGTTGCTAGTGCTTCAGTACTACGGTGATGGCAAACTAGGTCAATGAAAGTTCCTTGAACACCAGAAATGGCACATTAATGATGGAGCTCTACCAAAAGTGTTTCTCAGGTGAAATGTAGACACATTTGCTTAAAGAGCAGAAATACACAGTATGAAAGGAACAATCAGATCTGGCTTGACTGAGCCCTCAGGTCACAGATGACTAATTATTTATGTCTGTTAATTAGTCTTCCTCATACTGAGTGACATATTAGTAAATCAGAGCAGAATGAAGGAATAGTAACATTCTTGGCCTGTCCTGCTTGAGATATTTCCGGTTTAGGGACCTGGTGAACTTGTAGCCTATATTGAAGCATTTATTTCTTCCAGCACCATGGATAAGAACTAGTTAACTACCTAATTTGATGCAGTTGATTTGCCTTAAGATTAGGGACCATTCTTACTAATTTCTCTGGCAAGGGCACTGTTGGAGTTATACCTTTTGACTGAAGAATGAGTGGCAATGTTTTCTGTTGCCACAGCTATTCCCTAATGTTCTGTGCTCTAACTTTCACATGCTCCTGAAAGAAGATTAATCATTCAGATTTCTATGAGTAGCACTTGCATTGCATGTCTTTTCAACCAGTTATGTAAGTGGGGGTTTAATTGGATTAAATTGTGCCCCTCTGCATCAAACTCTGTAGATCAGAAACATGGATGGCAGTCCCTCTGTTTCTAACCAAGAGAACTGACCTATATTTGGAAATACCAAGAAAATGTCTCTGAGGGAGCTTGTGACCAGCAACTAGTTAGAATGATTCATGCAGTTTTTAATAATCATATTTGTTGTTAATGTAAGTACACCAAGGAGAAAAAAAAGTATTCAAATAAATTTTTCTTACCTGTATCTGTTATTTTAAGACAAGGAGGAAACTTCTGTATGTTTTGGTAATATACAGTTAACCCAAATACTCATGCAAATAGTCTGAAACAGGCTGTTTTGGAAACTTTGCCTAAAACAGCTGCAGATTAATAATTTCTCTTTCCTATTTTCAACTGGCCCTTTTAGCTCCTTAGGTGCTTTTTGTTCTGTGCTAGTAAGAAAACTTAATAAAGTGAGATTTATGATGGAGCCTGAAAGTTGCTGTCTTTCAGGTTTATTCATTGCTCTTCTGTGTTTCAACTACTGTCTAATGCTTGCTTTTCCTATAACTAAATCTGGAATTGATCTAGTGCTTTTCTGCATTCCAGCAGCTTAATAAAACTACACATTGACTCTCCTAAGAGTGATAGACAATTCATAGCAGGTTAATTCCATGTTCCAAGTGCACGTATGTTTCCAAAATGTCCGGAGCTGAGTAGTTATTTGTGAAAATTAAACATATTTTAGAGATTCTCACAGTGTCTAGAAAACAAATATTCTTAGCTAAAATTATTTTGCACATAATTGTACAGGTTCACAGAATCACAGAATGGTTTAGGTTGGAAGGGCCCTCTGAAGGCCATCTGGTCCAACCTCCACTCAAGCAGGACCATCTAGAGCAGTTGCCCAGCACCAAGTCAAGGTTATTTGCTTGTTGTGGTTGTTGTTTGTTTGTTGTTTTTTTTTAATTTTTTAAGATGTTTATATTTTGTAAATACATCTCAAGAGAATTTATATTACACCAAGAATTGGAAAACTTTGCAGTTTTGGATGTAATCTTCTATGATTATGCATGTATGCACATCTAGGACTGTGCGATAATTCTACAGTCTATATTCTAGGCATTTTTAAGACTTAGACACTTTGTGTCATTACAGCTTTATTTATACTACCTAACAGAAAAAAAATTGTACAGGAGAGGAGAGGACAGCAGAGGAGAGGAGAAGCAAACTATCTTGTATCCCATGCTAAGTATCTTAAAAATACTGCTCAGATCAGAAATAGATGCTTTATCTAGGTTAGGAATGACAGAAGTGTATCATCAGTGCAAAGGCCAGAACATATATTTTCTATTCTTTCTGATTTTTTTCTTATGTTTGGGGAAATTGTAAAGTTACTTAGGATAATCCTTCCGTCCAAGTAGAAGTGTTGAAATTGTTAAGCAAAATCTCCTTTTAGGAACAGTACTTTAAAAATCCATTTTTTTTTTCCATTTTCTTTGCCTTGACAATTACTAAGTTTTGTTCCTAGTTGGCGGAGGATTTACTTTGTCATTCATTCCTTCTTTGTACATGATGTGTGAAATATCAGGAGTGGAACAATTAACTAGATTTCATAGAGTATTCAAGACAGGGATTTGGTTTCAGGAGCTCATCTGTCATACTCATATTGGTTTGCACAGATTTTGGTTATTAGGTGTCACCAAATTTTCCTCTTCTACTGCTGTACTACATTGCCAGATTAACATGTACTTTATGAGCACTGCCACATCCCACTCAACTGCTAGCTTTCTCCTGCAAGAAGAAAAGATTACCACAGAATTTCTCAATGCAATTATATGTGAGCTTTCTGCAAAATTACATTTTGCACCAATTTCCATTCATTTTGCAGAATTCCTTATGAAAGATTGCTTGAGTATTACCAAGAATTACCGATGTATTTTTTATTATATATATATATACACTTTTGTATATATATTATATATATATATTTTATTTTTTTTTCTGTATGGCAGAGTTGAGATATTCTAATAGAATTTTAGCTTGAACCTGGGTGTTGAAATAGTCCGCTGTATTACCTGGGGTATGTTGAACATTAGTTCATCTGCATGAAATTTTTAATCCATAAACCTGTTAACATATGTTAGTTTTCTGTATAATTCTTATTTTAAGGAGCAGGTATAAGGCAGATTCTTGTGCTGTAAAATGTAACGGTTCATGAACAGCTGTCATTAAAACGTCTAGGAACCATGCCTTATATAGTCACATAGAAAGAAATTCTCATGGAAACAGCATTATGGAGGTGGCAGTTGTAGCTCTGCATTTTTTGTCTAGGCTGAATTTTGCAGTTAAAGATTAACCCTGTGTGATCTATGTAAAAATTACACTTCTGCCCCCCTCAAATACAGAATGAGTACATATGAGTATCAAAAATAAATCCTGAAAATGTACAACAGAGTGAATACGTCTCTACAAAAGTAAAAATTAACTCTATTTGCACCAGATTACACTCCTGTTTCTGATATTTTTTGCAAGAACTTTATTTGGATATTATAATGTGCTTAGAATTAGCAGTAATTACCACCTAATATCCTTCCTTACTGAGAGCATTTTTCTTCATTAGGGGCTGGCAAGCAGTGTTCAGAAAACTCCTTATGGAACTGTCTTTCCCCAAAAATCTTTCTTTCCCCCTGTAGTTCCTGATGGGTCACTGTGAAATAAATTAGTAAAACATGGACAGTGAAACTATAGAAAATGTAGGAAGCAATACGCCGTAGAATCCTTCAGTGCACAGTCAAGACAGGGGTGGGTGTGTGTGTGTGTGTGTGTCTGTGTGTGTGTGTGTGTGTGTGTGATTTCTAAGCGACTACATGGCTTTGAGTGTGTGTGTGTGTGTGTGTGTGTGTGTGTGTGTGTGTGATATTTCTAAGTGACTACATGGCTTTGAAAGGCTGGTAGTATTGGAACCTGGGCACAGAGCCTGGAAACCACTGACACTAACCTTGCAAACCACCTCCTGGTGGTATCATTACATTTAGAAGGAAGCAGAAGGAGAAGCAGCAGTCTGGCTGGACAGTGTTGCTCCTTTTCTGTGCTGTTGCTGTTGACAGTAGAAGCCAACATTCTTCATTAGTTGTTTAGTAATCATGTTGTTATATCTCCCACACAGGTCCATGGTACCTTGCTATAACATTTCCTAGAGTGAGAAAACATTGCACTTCCTCATCAAAGATATCTGCAGACAACATACTGACATCAAAGATCTGGATCTTGGTCAGAGCACCATGTTGTTTGCTGGGTGAACTAATGACGTACTGAATATTGCTACTTCAATTTTTAAATACTTTGAATCTTCAATCTTACACGTTTTCTTGTTGATAATCCCATTATTATGATCATTTTGACAATACAACCAATATCACTAGTGAAGGTATTCTAGTGTGTCCAAAGCGATCTTTACCATGAAAATATGACTTCGCTTGCCATCGTTCTGTTTCAAATGGTTCCAGCTTACCTAAGTGGTAGGAATTGATGAGAGGGTACTCTCCAAATATTATTCAGGTGTGACTGTTAGTTTTATCAATCAACTCTGTGGAAAAAAGAGTTGAGAGTAAATTTTTGGACTGACATTACACATGTGCAGAGTATGCTGGTAAAAACATCTTTCTGGATCAAATGAAAATAGAATATGAATATATTAGTAGTACAGGTGTCACAATACAGTTGTTACCATAGCTATAGAACAAATTTTTAATGGATTTTTATTTTACATTAGAAACTTGTGCCATGGCAACAGCAGTGCCTGTTAAAGATGTAACTCTGTCGTTATAATTTATCTATTACAGCTCTTTTCATTACTCTTATTAATAACTATTATTCTGCTGAATGTATTTCCATTTTAAACATGGAATCTCTTGAGATACAAATGTGAATAAGCTGACTTCTAAGTTTACATGAATGCAAATTTTCTAAAAAATAAAGTGAGAAATGGTATTCCACAGAGATCTATGTATGTACCACAAACAACTGTGCTGGGGTGCACCAGTGTGTAAATAAATAGCTGATTGAATTGCAATCTGCTGCCTAAATGCCAGTTGGGTTGTATATAAACTGGTGATAATAGCAATGCTTATCTGTGGCTTTGAGATTATGACAGAACTGAATTATTTGTTCCAAATGTAAATGTATTCCATGCAACACAGATATGGCAGTATCACAGTGATTTTCATAACAAATGGGAAAGCTGTGGGTGCACTTGTAATGACACTAGGAATCTATTTATATATTGGTATTTAGGATAATATTTACAAGTAAAAAGATAAGGAGGGAAGACAAGCAGCATCTGATGAGGAAGCAAGATCTTACAAAAATAAACATCCATACAAAAAGAAAGAAAAGAGTTTATAATAGAAAACTTCTCTTGATCAGGATTTGATCCAAGAGCTTTACCTTCTACATCTATTCTCTCTCCATGGTATCCCCATGCTGTTTCTTAAAGTCCATTCTCAGATGATTTATGCAAGAGACTATGAGAAAACAAAACTATTATCATAACTCACATACATCTATACTCAGTGAACTCAGTAATATAAGTTTGTACAATATTCTTAGTGCCAGCTAAGTTGGTTAAAAAAAAAAAATCTAATGAAAAGGTTCAAAAACATATGATAAATTAGGAGATAGATAGAACACCTTAGGAATGGACAGTCCTGATTTCTGAGATGTATCAGCAGATTTAAGATTAATTCTAACCACAAAGGACATGGATCATCAGTATAGACAACTTACTGAAAGGATCTTTTCAATGCATAGTTCAAAAGAAAAAAATAATTTTAATATGTTTGAAAAAAAAGACAGGAAAAAATACACAAAACATCACATTTTATACATCACTAAGAAGTCTCAGAAGAAATACTGGTTTTGGTATCAGTTTGGTGTCTTAAAGTTTATGGCATAAATATTCAGCAGTAAAAAGATACCTGTAAGTATTAGGAATTGGTAATCATTAAAAGCTAAGTAAAGATTTTATTTTATTTAAGTACAGTTGCCTATTGTAGCAAAGTTATAGAAAAAGCATTATGTTATCCTGTTTAGTGTTTTTCATACTTTAAGTTCTTGAGACTGAGATCTTAGTAGGACATTCACATGGGCAATGAAGACAGGTAGTTGCAGTTTTAGATATAGCAGTTTGAAGAGGATTTTTCATATCTCGTGTTTCAGGTATTAAAACAATAAATATTTCCTTGTAGAAAAAAAAAAAACTAACAAATTATTTTACGATTATCTATTGCAGGGATTTTTTTTCCTCCTATGATTTATTTAGAACATTACAATGACTGATATGCTACTATACTGTTTAGAGCAGTGGTATAGTTCAGCTCTGTATTCTTACTCGTAATAATCATTAGCTGTGGTAGGAAACTAAAATAATAATACCAAACTGTATTGGTAAAAAAAAAAAAAAAAAAAAGCCTAACAGTTACGAATTTAAAAGTCAGAATATTTAGAATTACTATTGGTCATGGAAGTGTTGGTTGGAAGGGACCTCTGAGGTCCTCTAGTCCAGCACTCTGTTTTGATGATCAGACCATACATGATCTTTCCTAGCCTAGTCTTGAAAACCTCCACAGATGGAGACACCACCTGTCTGGATAATCTGTTCTAGGACTGTGGTGCTGCATGCATGCAGCATGCTTCTTAACCTTTATCATAACTGCATACTATATTTTCTTGACAACCCCAGTCTTTTTTATTGCCCAATATAGATTTGGTCTGCATTGCTCAAAATCAGTGTGAAGCAGGCATACCTATGACATCTTTGCTTCCTTTGTAATATAATTTAAAAAATTCTTAGTTAAATCAAAAGGTATCAAAGAAAATAAATGACAGTTGAGGCAGCTGAATACTGCCCAGAGAAAATGCTATCTCTGACAGAGCTTTTGTTTTGCTCATCAAGACAGACCAAACTTTATCCAAGTAGTTATTAACAGCATTCCTTATTTTTTGAATGCTGAATTTGAGACTTTAGGGCTTTGACTTACGGAACTACTAAGTCAATAACAACCGTGCTTTGAAAATATTCTGTGTTATATGTTAAATACTCTGAACAAAGCAAATCTCAAAGAATATCAAATTGGATGCCCAAAATTTCTGGACTCCCTGTGCCTTTGTCACATTTATCAGATTAGGATGTTATCACATTATAGACTCACCTTGTAAAGATAATGTGTGAACCACAGAGATAATGGGCATCATACAAAAGTCTTAGGAGGTGCTGACTTACTTGGCATTCAAAGAAGGATTTCTATACTATGGTATATAGGTAATAGTACTACTCTTTCTGAACAAGGAGAATATAATATATTGAAAAATTCTCCACTAAGCAAACTTAATTCTGAACAGTAAAAGAAACAGGCAAGGTTTTTTTGGAACAATAGTAGGTGATCATATAAAAAGTGAAATACAATGTTAACACAGAAAACTACATGTTGTACTGGCAACCTTTGTTTTCATCTTCCCTATCTTCCTTAAAGTGTTTGTGTTTACATCTTTATGTCTTGTTTAAAAGGTGAAAATTACAGGTAGGATAGAATGCATATGTATACAATACAATAACTGTACTAACAGATCAAGTTGAAAAGATGCATACAATATACTTAGAATCCTTCCATCCATTGCAAAATTCTGCCACTTCAACTAACAAAATAACTGAAAATAATGTTTTGGTATGGTGTCACAGCATCACGGCTAAATAGAAGTGAGATACGCTTTTTAGTTGTGACTACATAAAGTTAATGACCATAGAAGAATGGGAGTTCTCAGAAACAATAGTTTTTGTCTATAGTAGCAAAGTGAACAAAATCATGGTATGAGATGGTGCTTGGAGTCTGTACTGTTAAACTGTTATGTGGATTTTGGCAAGGTTTACCCAATGACCAATGGATACCAAGCAGTACCTAACTAAGACAGTGCCCAGACATTGCTCAAGTTTTAGCCGAGGCCAGAGACCATTCCCAGTAACTGGATGTGCCAGCTGTCTTGGGAAGAAGGAGAGTATGTAGGATATGAGGCAAGTAATTCCTTTAGATCCTAAGAATATTGCTTGGCCATTTTTATTTGCTAGTATAGATGTAGCAAAAATCACATAGGTATTAGTGAAAGCCTTGCAATCCAGGTGTCTGTAATCTTTTCTTTTTCCTGATTTACTCTTCTTTCTTTATCTTGACAAACACCTTTATCTTTTAAGTGAATTCAACAGAAAGTTGTAAGACTTGTCTCTGGAAGAGTGGGATAGGATTCAGTTTGTGATTATGTAGGTATCCGAATGCAGACTGGATGCCATCTCCCATTATAGTCATTGGCAGTCTAGTCAATACAGATAATGGAGTACGGAGAGAAATTCAACTGACTAGCCACAACATACGGTGTGTGGCATCACTCTCTAGCATCCATTGACTTTATCAAACTGATCTCTAACTATGGTGGGACATACTTGTTACCCTTTCAGATACCTAAAAAGAAGTGTCTTAATCTGGATCTGAATCCCATCTACTGAAAATTTTATAGAAGTGAAGAACACCAAGGTCAATCATTATTTACATCATTTATTTTTCATGCTAAGTTCACCTTCAAGATGTCAGACTTACAATTAATTCAGCCACTTTCAGAAATCAAAGAAAGTAAGAATATTCCATGTCCTCTCTTTCTCATGCTTTTTGCCCCCACATCAACATTTCTGGAGTTATTAATTCCTTAAACTCTGTCGTGTTCCATATTCAACCTTTCAATATAACAGTCATTATCTTTTTAGTTGCAAAATGTCTAAAGTATGTATTTTAGTCTCTCTTTTTTTTTTCCCAATGAGAAAAGTAGATTTTCTTAGGTTGCACTCCTAATCTTGATTAGAATTTTATAATGATAGTTTAACAAATGCCAGAAACATGTAATTTTAAATTTTCAAGCTGCTGACTAGTAGAAGAATTGATGGGGATTTGAAATGCACACCAAAATATTTTTCCTACTATATATGTATATCAAATACTGTCTTATTTTAGAAGTGATATTTTGAGATTTTATTTTATTTTGTTTTACAAGAGATATTTTAGCCAATAGCAGGAAACTGCTCAATTTCTTTGCAAATAATGACGTATACCATGTTTGATTCCTTCTGGTGGCTCTTGGTGTCCATACAGTCCTACAGTTAAGAGTTTACATATGTACATAGGCTTCTAGCAGGAATGAGATATATGTCTTTATCTTTCATGAAGTAGTTATTGAGATGCAACTGTTTGTGGGGTCACAGTTATTCTGAATAGAATACGCTAACTTAATGCCGTGTGGATAGAGTGATGTGATCAATAGGATGACTTTAAATGATAAGTTAGAAGAAGTTAGAAAAAGATACAGATAGAAAAAAGGTCTTTTTTTTTTTTCCTGATCCTTACAGAAACAGGCATAAAAAAGAGCTATACATTTTTAATAATCCGCTATGAATTGTGTCAAGAAATACATTTTTCTGCAGTTCCTTTTTTTTTTTTTTTATGCTAAATTGCCTATAAAACTTGTTTCAGTTCTTAAGAAAAGACTTGATTTCATATTATTTTACAAAGGTTACTATAACTCTGAAACTATTCTTGCAAGTTCCCAGAAATAAAAACAACACTCAGATCTATTCCTTAGAGACTGTCAGTTAAAAGGCATAATAGTGTAAATTCACTATTATTATAATGACTATAAAAAGAAATATTATTAACAATACTCCTGATAATACAGGTTCTTCATGTATTTTAATACCTATAAAGTAACTAGCTAATTCATTTTACAAAGTTGTATAATTTGTACACAATTCAACTCAGTAACAAATTAAAAGAGACACCATCAAATTAATAGAACAGCAACAACCTATTTTATTTTATAAATTTTCTTTTTCCTGGAATTTACGTGTAGTATTGAGTGGTTTGGGCTTTTTTTTCAACCACTCAGGATAAATCTGTCAAGTTCAAGGAGAGAATTGTTTTTAAGAGAATAATAAATCAATTCATATCATAAGTATCTTTTCTTTCTGTACATAAAAAAGAACCAAGCAGCATACAAAAACCATTTTGCAGAGAGTAAGGTTTTTGTTGTTTACAGTATTTTATCACCCAGTTTTTTTTACAAGTTACTCTCTCTCATTTCAGAGCGTCTTTGCCATGGAGAGACATCTACTGAAAGTGAGCTTCCTGAAGGACACCCCGCTGAGCAGTTTGCAGGTTTACTTCATGGATCATCACCTGCATGTGACCCACCTGATAACCCACTCCAGCTGTACAGCAAAACAAACCAGTGCAGTAGTCCACTGGAGAAAAACATTTTGAGCAAGAGCACAGTGCAGCAGATACAGCTACGGAAAGAAAACAACCCTGATCCTCCTGTTAAGAAAAAAAAGCCACAGGTTGTAAACAGAACCATATTTCATACTAAAACTAAACCAGTGGAAAACCATACACTGGTTGGCACATCAACAAGGATAAGTGAACAGTGGGTTATTACTACTGGAGGATTTGTTGAGCGAGCATGCACACTTGGGAGAATACGATCTTTACCAAAGACTTTGCTTGAAATGCATTTGTACAAAAATGTTTCAAAATCTGATTCTAATCTTATCACCCATCCTCCAAGTGACAAAAAAGCAAGAAGCAACTGGAGTGAACCCACACCAAATCAACAGTGCTCTAAAGGAAATTCTGAAAGAACACCTTCCTTCACATCAGAATGGGAAGAAGTAAGTTTTGATCATTTTTAAGAACAAGCAAATATACGGTATTGTGAAAATACTGTTATTTTTTCCATATCAAAGATGAAATAAAAAATGAACTTCCACATTACAAATCCTGAGAGTGTATCATAGTCTAATGCATGGTAGTTCGACAGCTGGCACAAAATGCAATGCATTTTTATTCAAAGTGCTATACGTTTAATGAAATCTATTGTTTCCATAGCGAATGAGGTAATGCTATAATTTGTTGTGACATTTAAATTATTTTCTACTAAACCCCTCACCACTTACACTATTAAAATTCATAAAAGTATTGTGGCTATTCCCATTATTTATATGTTTGCTAATTATTTCCCATCACAGCAATGCCCCCCAAGAGACAAAAGATGATGGCAGAAATGGAGAGTCTAAGATTTTAGGTTGATTATGCATTCCCAAACCCTCTACATATAATGTTCCTCTAACTGGTGTATAGCCTGTGTACCCAATACTTGGCACATATCTTGTGCCTTGGTTCATGTGTGAAATGGGAATACCCTTGTAGCTACAATGAATTCAGAACTATAAAAAGAAATTTCCGTGCTGAATTGATAGTACACATGCTTTCTCATACAAAATTCTTTATTTTAGTTTTAGAGCTTGATTTAAATTAACTTTTATACCTCTTTCTTCTAATTTATTTTTTTCTTTCTACTATACTACATTAAAAGAATGTAAGCAATTCTTCATAGACATGAAAGTTGCCATCTTACTGAGGTAAATTAAGAATGCAAAATGTTTATATCTTTACTGCTGATATAGAGAAGCAAGCATTTCTCTTTAAAATGACTGTCATGGGGCTCTATATACATCTCCAGAGTGCCATTTTATTTCAGAAAAGCAGAGAGTTTGTTTGTGTGATTGTTTACTTTTCTGGGAAAAGGTTTCCAGCTCATTTAAATGTCTGGTTCGATAGGACATATGAAGGTAGTTTTTGCTGTAAAGGAGATACTTTCTCAGTGGAAAGGTACTTAGGATCAGGTTTTGATCCATTAACCTAGATATATTGAAATCCTGAAACTAGTCAGTTTGTCTTTTCAGAAGGTTTGATTGTTCTTAAGGGTAAGAAAAATGTAGTTTATCAAAAAAGTATGTATGAATTCTAAGTTGTCTAGATTTTCTCCTGTCACCAGTGACAAATACATAGTATTAAAAAAGGAGTCAGCTTTCAGAGTAGTCCTAATATTAAGCTCTGTAAAAATTGGTTCCCTGTGTCTGCCTTAGCAACACCAGTCTTTTCATTCACTTTTTGTATGTGTGTGTGTATGCCGTTCTTATGGAAAAAATAGTAGGTATAAAAGTTCTGACATAGTAAGTACAATGTAATTTGCAAATGAACTTTGGCATGAATGTAGCTCTGTTTCACAAGTGGTATATGTGGGCACAGCTATGTTTCATACCTATCCAGGGTCCTTGGAGCAGACAGAAAAAAAGGGAGCTAGGAAGTTCTCTGGAAATCTTAAATGAATAATTGATTTACTACTTTATAACACAAAAAAGTATATATAATAATAATAAAAAATATTCTTATGCATTAATATTACTGCTTAAATCATGTTCTTGTGGTTCACGGCTATCACCAAATAAAATTATCCTATATAATTAAAATCCATTCTGTCGTATACTTTAATACATGCACTTTTCTCCTTTGTATCCATATACAGAAATGTCATGAAGTAGTTTCAAAGACTGAGATATAGCTAGATGACCATAATCATTGGTATGACAGGAGCTATACAGTAGGAAAAGAAAAGAAACATTAGTTTCAAGGTTTAGCTTTTGATGTGTACAAATATGTTGCAAAATAAAAACCAAAGTGGAGAAGTTAGTTGTCACCATTTGATTTTTGCCTTTTGCAGTCTTGATTATACTGTTGTTTTCTTAACGAAAGTAATTATTCCAGAATTTCATGCATGAAAAACTAAATATAACAATCATCAATTGTTTTCACTGTTCTCTTTTTTATAGATTGATAAAATCATGAGTTCCATAGATGCTGGAATTAATACTGGTCTGGGGGAAATGAACGATCACGCTACAAGTAAGGAAAACCAGCTTAAACTCTTGTTTAATTGTGCTTTAGCTGGCTATAGGGAAATCATAGATATATATTGCAAAGTAAACCATTGTTTTGAAATCATTTGTAAGTATTTGAATAACCATGAACAGAATCAATCTTGTTTACTTTTAGAGAAGCATTAGGCTCAGTATCCTGGAGCTGTTACTTTAAATAGCAATTTGGAATCATTAATGTTGCTTTGAAATCTTAACAGAAAAATACTTCGTAACGAAGCCCTTCTACTAGGGCTATTTTCCAATCTTTTTCAGCTGAATTTTCGTTCGAAATGGTAGGACACTCAATGTATATATAGTCCAATAGCTGCCGACACTTTTTAAAGCATTATATTATCTAATGCAGTTTTGAGCAAATATTTGGCACAGTACGGAAAATGTTGCTGACAGCCAGTGAATGGTGTTAACAATGATGGGAAAATTTGCAAACCTTCTCTACCATGGTGAATTCTAAGAACTTTAGTCATGACTAGCTTGTTGGTGTGTTAGCATAAATCTGTGGAACTGTACTGATAAGAATTTTGGAAGTATTTTACTATGTCTTTTTCCTAGCTGGTGGAAAGAAAACTGACTTGCATGACTGAATAATTTGGTCTGGAGGCATATTTATTTAAGCTCACCTCTACTAGCACATTCCTGCTAGCGATTCCATACAATTATATGTGTTTATGTGTCAGGCAGGACACTATGTACCTTATCACTTAAGATTTTTTTCAAAAAAGTATTTTAACAACCATTAATTTCATAGAGAATTATATCTATATGGCATGAAACTCTTATCAATTAAATAGAGTTGACACAGCTATTTTAACTGGACAATAACAAGGGAATCTAGGAAAATGAGAAAATGATTGATTTGAATGCAAATATGATTGCAGATCAAACAAGCAGATTCAGATTTTGTTTTGGAAAAAAGTAGGGAGTAATACAATGAAAACTGCTAGGCATGTTATTGTGGCAGGCTTTTTTTTTTTTCTTTCTGCAACTTGCAGTGTCAGTATAGAGAATTATTCACAGAGAAACTTTAGGTTATGAGATAGTAATTTCTGAAGATATAAGAAATTCAGTATTTGCTTCTTATTATTTTTATCATGATAGTGCACAGGCACCACACAAAATCAGGCCTCTATTAAATTGTGCAGCAAGTAAGAGCTATGAAAAGGAGACAAAAGCTACAGTATGAGTATTCAAGTTTGCATAACTTAGTGAGTCACCAACCCTGGAGGTCTTCAAGAAACATGTAGCTGTAGAACTTAGTAGCATGATTTAGTGGTAGACTTGTCAGTACTAGGTTAAAGGTTGGACCAGATAATCTTAAAATGTTTTTTCCAACCTGAATGATTCTATGATTCTGTAATTCTATGATATCCAAGCACTACTCCAACCCTTCCTTTGACTGACCACAGTTGTTTTTGTTTTGTTTTGTTTTGTTTTTTTTCATGTAAGATCAAAAAGAATCTCTCAGAAACACTTGTCATTAGGCATTTTGTGACTTCTTCTGTACACATTATTTTTCTTGTCATTCAAACATTACATTTGATTCTTCAGTTCTTTCAACTGGCAGGAGATCTACTCTTTTCATCGCTCTTCTTTTTCCAGAAGGGACTCTTAAGTCACAACTTTTCTATTCAGTGTGCAGCTGCCTGCAAACTAACATTTTTTCCTTTCTGTCATCTAATGGTCTTCAGCTTGTTTAGAATGATAATCTGATTTTGCTCTTAATGAAGGAATCAAGCTATGTACTATGAATCAAAACAAAACTACATTTCTGTAAATATAATCAATTTTGCTGTACATGCAAACTGTAATAAAAACATTTATTTCTGTTACAGAGCTAGCTATATTAAGCTTTGCATATATGATTTCCAGTTTTCATTCCTTTATGCCTTTCCAGCTTCAGTCAAACCCAGTTCAGGCAGCAAGCAATAGAAAGTGTTATAATATTATGATATCAAATATTTGATTTATAATAATGTCAATACATTTGATATAACACAACATTAAACGCATTATAAAATATAAAATCATAAATTATAATTTATTAACTTGTAAATTATTAATTATAAAATGCATTATATCTAAGATTCTATACTTAAAGAACATTCTTATTTTGTATTAACAAAGTAGTATGGTTATCTAGCAGAAAATAAGGAGTGTTTATTTCACACAGCAGACTGGGTTCTGCTCCCACTCAAATTGAGCCTTAATACAGCGATATGTGTATATCTAATAACATATTTTACTTGACTAATGTTTTTAGCTTGTATTAATTACTACTTGCTAACTAGCACAAGACAATAAATGTCTTTCTTACTGATAAAGTAGCAAAAGAGATTTTTAGATAGGTCTTTGGCCCTAATGAATGAGTTAGTTTGAAGTGTTCTGCAGTAATTCATCTCATGCTCCTCCTATTTAAAATATATTTTATTGGCAAAAAGTGTCTCAGGTGCCTCATTGTTTCTCATGGGTGCTGCCTCTGCCAATATTCAGATGTTGGCATTGTCTGGATCCCAGTGCACTTTACTTAGGGTTTTATCTGCCCAAGTGTTGTAGTGCTAAGAACCTAAATTCCATCTCAGAACTTGCCATTCACATTTTCTCTTCTTCCTAGCTCTGTGCTAAGCATAACACAGCCAAACATAAAGAACTGGCCTATGCTTAGGAAGAAAAATTAAGTAACATATGATCACATAATCAGAAATAACGTTATCCATTTATATATAAATATAGGGGTTTTGTTAGTTTTATTTTACTATATGAGTAAAAAAAAAATTAGCTAGTAGAAATTAAAAATAGTGAATTATTTAATATTCAGACTGTATAAGTCAAAAAGATTTCACATAGAGCTGAAATCGGCTAAATTATTGAGCATTATATAAAGCTTCACTTTTCTTGCTAGCTTTTTAAACAGTAAAATTTCTGATAATACTGAAAAGCAAATGTAGCTTGATATGCAGTTCTTCGTTTTAGTATTTAATTAGTCCTGTGTTTTGGTGTTATTATGAACCATTAATGAAAAAAAAAAAGAAATTAAATTTAAGCACAAATAATCTAGTATGCATTAAGAGCTTTTTCTGTTGCATAGTATCACACTCAGCAAAATATATATATGTATATATTTGAGAGGAAATACATCACAAACTGATAAATCAATAGCTATATTTTAAATTAAACAATGATGACATCTTGTGATGAAATCCTTGAATGGATTTACAGGAACTTTGGGCTGTATTTTCCTAATGGTGAAATCTAGGAAAACTTCATTTAAGTTTTCAGAGGAATCTCTTAAGAAGCAATTAGAGAGGCAGGGAAAGAAGAGAATCTAAACTGAGTATATCATGAGAACTTCATCCACAGCATGTATCTGGAAGCAAAAAATATTAATCAGCGCTTTCAGTTTGTTGGCAGTACAGGTACTCGAAAAATAACTTGACACTAGAGAGGCTGCTCACTGCAGGTTTCTTCTGAGGGCAGGTAGCATTCCACATCTGAGTAGCTCGCAACTGAAATCAAAGCCAGGAGTGCTGACCAGGGAGCAAGTAATAACTAATCTTAAGTAGAGATTTAACACATGAAAAAAACATTTCTCCATAGCCTATAAAACTTTCCTTGCTGAGAGGAAATAAAAGATGGTGTTGGCTAGTGACCTTCTACTATAAGTGATATGGAGACATCTACACCACTTGGAACTTAGGTTATGGCTGGTGTGTTTCTTCACAGGAGCCCAGATTTACCAAGTTGTAAAGTATCCTATTGATCACTATCATATGATAAACATTTACCTGGATCCTAATAATACTGCCAAGAATTATTCTAAGTAAATCAAAAGTGCTTCATAGGTCTCTGTGACAATGGATGAAATGGTTGAAGATTCAAGATATATCATTGTCTGTCCTCTTCATTCTTAGTCAAGTTACACCTTATTCTACACCCTAAATATAACTGCATGAATTCTATTCTGAGAGAAAGGAAATTAAGAAATGTGGTGAGGACAAAAATCTTCATCCTAAAATAAAACAAATTGGACATTGCTCTAACCCCTGAGAAAGATAGGATTACTGAAAACAGGATTAAAGAAGTGACTAGACAAAAAGTCATGGGTCAGTTTGCTGTCTATCTTAGCTGTTAGTATACTAACAGAAGAAGAATGAGGAATGGATAAGAATTAATGGAAGAATTAATGAGGAATAGACAAGAATTAATTGAAGATTATGACAAAGCTAGCATTGCAGAGAATCTATCATATATACTACGTTAAAAGTCCAGTCATTTAGAGGGTATAAATTCTTCAGGAAGATGAGGAAGGGGAAGGAGAGAGGAAACGTTGGCTTGTGTTTTAAAAATATGTTTGCTTTGAGATCTTTAACATAGGATTAGTTTAGAGCTGTTGAATGTCTGTTGGTATGCATGAAAACAGAGAAGAATATGGTGGTTCTTGGTACATATCTGAAACAATAGAACTTGATAGTAATTGCAGATTTAGTTATCATGGCAGTTGTTGGGAAAGAAATTACATTGGCAGGCTACCCAGGAAAACATGTCTCAAGGAGGTAAATGTCAATAAATTTAGATAATTTATTTAAAAAAAAAAATCTCTAGGATGCAAGTTAAAGGGAACTTTGCCTGGAAATGTTCAAGGCAAGGCTGGATGGGGCTTTGGGCAACCTGGTCTAGTGGAAAGTGCCCCCACCCATGGCAGGGGTGTTGGAACTGGATGATCTTTAAGGTCCCTTGGAACCCAAACCACACAGGTGTTGGACTCAATGATCCTTGTGCGTCCCTTTCAACTTGGGATATTCTATGATTTGAAAACATTACAAAAGAAAATAGACGCAAAGTTTTAGGCTGCATTTTGCTGTAGCTAATCATATGAAATCCTATGTAGGAGATATGTTGTGGGGATTTCTTTTTCTTCTTTGTTTTTTACCTACTGTTATGAACACTTCATAGTGGCTTGCCATGCTTTCTGCTCAGCTGACAATATTTGCACTCTCAGCAAATTAGTAATAGCTGATGCTATTTTGCCTGGTTTTGCTACTAGACGCTGACCGTTCCTAGCTCCAATTCAAGCAAAATCAGGAAAGGTCAAGGAAACCAGCATTTGTACACGTGAAACCAACACTTGAGCAGTCGTTTTCCTTGACACCCATCTGGATTGCAGCTGCAAGAGCTGCAGCTATGGCTGTAACTGGGAAAGGTCCTCAGCCTCCACCGGGCCTCAGACCCTTTGCACAAGGCAGAACCACCTTTTTGCCTTTTAAAGCTGGTAGTAGTTTATAATCAAGGGAATTGTTGGGCAACATCAGGGCTAAATGGGTGCATGCAAATAGAAATATGCTTTTGCCACCTTATGTGGCTGTCATACTAGAAGACTCCAGCTGAGCCCTTACCCTCATGCCTCTAATAGCAGACTTTGTCTCTGATGGTGAGTCTGAAGACTTGTCTAATTCTTTAAAGTTTCTTGGCGGCACCTGTAAGAAAGTGGAGCTTAGCAAGTAACCCATTTAGGACAATGGCCCAGATTGCACATCAGACAAGACTACTGCTACTCTGTATTTCTCTGAAATTTGTGGGTTCTTCAAAAGAGCACTACTAGAGGCATAAATATAAGCTGCACCAATGTGAAGAAAAAAAGTCTCAATGACCAGCTTGGTTAAATTGTCATCCTTTCCTTCACCTTAGAAATAATGAGGAAGATTTCTCTATTTATTAAGTATAGTAGAATAATGCAAGCATGAACAGACAAGTCAGAATTGCCAAAGCACTCTGTCAGATGCAACTAGCAAGAGAAATAGAGATGTAATATAATTATATTGGTATATTAATAACGAGAAGAGAAACAAAGAAATCTTTGGCACCATAAGAGGTACCATAAGAAGGGATAAGCTGCTCATAGTGGGTGCAGAGAAGGCAAAATATGTAATAACCTTTTATCACACATTTCCTGAAAAGGTCATTGGTGAGCATATGGCATGCACAGCTAATCCTAGGGCTAGAACCTTAATGGTAGATAAAGAAAGAACAGGTTTTATAGGTTAGGTATCTTTAAATTGATTTTATGAACTTCATTTTGTGTTTCATAACAGTGTGAAATAATTTTAGACCCATTTGTTGTTTCCTGAGATAATTCTTGGGGAATGGATGAGTTACCAACAGACTAAACGACAATGATGTAAAGTTTATCTTTAAAAGAGGAGAGGAAGGAGAATGTAAGGAATTATTTTCAATTCATGGAAGAGTTGCTGAACAGATAACTATTAAAGTATCTAGAAAATAACAGCGAAATAAGTAACAAACATGAATTTGTCAAGAGCAAAACTATTAAAGCAGTCTAATGCCCTGTTATGAGCAGATATCAGATTTTGTAGGTGAGGAAAGAGCAGTAGATGCCCAGTATTCTAACTTCAGCTAAGCTTTTGACATTGTCTCATATGTTCTTCCTGTAAGCGAATTAAGTAACCATGTGTTTTATGAAAATAATGTTAGGTTAAACAGATTAATCTTATCCTTAATGTCTAAATTTAGACTTCCATCATGCAGACTACATTGAATACAACTGAGCTAGTTATACGGAGTTAGATAAGCGAGCATTTCTTCAGTATCGTATTCATCATCTAAATGTCTGTAGCATAGAAAATGGCACTAGACGTATCTAAAAAGGGAGCCTAGAGGACCTCCTCAGATGTAGATATCTAAACTATTTGAAATGAATCTCCATCTCCTCTATAGAACAATATTATAAGGGGAAATATAAGGTGGGGTTTAATAAATGGAACAGCTGTGTGTTTTTTCTATTTTTTTTTCTTTTTCCAACACAGTAGATACTTCCACTGATCAGTAACACACATTTCGCAAAGGATTTAGAAAAGCTAATATGTTTAAATATCAGCCATCTGCACTTCTCTGGTAAAAAAGAAGAAACACTTCAATTTCATATTTGCTTTGCCTAATTATAAACATTTTTTCTGGAATAAAGAAAGCCATGGTTAGCAGTATTTCTGTGTTAGCTAGAGCCCAGCAGCTTTTCACAGATATGTGATTCGGTTTACTCTTGCAAGTCACTTGAAAGGGAATGATCAAGGAATTTTCTACTGTGGAGGTAAGCTTTTTAAACATGGGTAATGGCTATCATATCATCATCATGATTAAAGTAATAATTGTTTCAAGTCAGAGCAATTAAAATAAAGACAAGGAAAATAATAAAGGTCATTCCACATTGAGTTAATCTACAAACAATTTAGGACTGAGCTAGGCTTTTGAGAGAACCACTTCTGTCAAACGTATTCTAGCATGTGGAGGCTGATAGGCAAATTTATAATTTTGCTAATCATTAGTTCTTATTTGGATGCTGTCCATAAATGCAATACAAGTCCACTCTAGTCAGGTTTTCTTTGTTTAGATGAGCATGTACCTTGAGTGCCCTTGTTGTTCTAATTAGAGGAATACAGGGTGTATTTTCCTGAATTATCCTTCAGTCACTTGATCTGCATGGCCTGGAGTGTAATATACTGGAAAGCTTTTTTCTTACAACTGAAGGAAGTAAATTTCTTAGTACAGTTAGCAAGTTTGGTTTTCACAAAGTGTATTTTCTGCCCCCCTCCCCCCCCCCCCCCCCCTTTTTTTTTGGTGCTTGGTGATAATCCTAGCATCTCATTCAACATCTGTGTCTAAATATCAATATGAAGACTCCAGACTTTACTCACTGAGACTACCTGAGGAAGTGCCTTTCAAAGATTAATGCTGATTGTTTCTGGGTGTATACAACAACTGTAACATATATAAGATCATTGTCAAGGAAGCTAGCATAACTTCTCAAATATTTACTCTAGCAGTGTGTAATATCATGTCTATGACTTCGGAGAGACCAATGAGTTGGCTATTCTAGGGCTACTTTGACACCAGAAGGACTCTGGAACAGACAGGTATGCCTGAGCTGACTACATATGAGCCCTATCTCATTTGAAACTAGCAGAGTTGTAGTGGGCTGTGCTGTGTTCAGAATAAACCCTACAACTCCAATTTACATCAAGTTTTTCCACAGACAAGACCTTACTGCTTCTGCATGCTATGTATGCGTGTTTCTATGTCATGCAGTATAGATTTAATGCCGCACATTGACAGTAGATCATGGAGAACTGTATTAGAATGCATTTTGTGGTGTACTTCCTCTGATAGTTCATATTGGAACTGAAGTTGTAAGCATTCATCGTTTAAACATTATTTTCTTTGTTTGTTTTGCCTTGTCTACTGATATGACCAAGGCTACTGCTATCAATTGACTCCTCCTTCTCAATATAGGGAAAATTGCAAGAAATTTTCCTCTTTAGATTTATGAGGGATGTGAGTTTGAGCATGAAGGCTGTGAAAGTAAAGCAGATATTACTTCAGCAGACTAGGAAAAGGTGGAATCATGTGGGGCCATAGTCAGAAAAGCTGAGTAAGAGGAATAAGAGTTTACGTTACACACTGTACAATTGTAATGTAATTGAAATTGCACAGACCTTTGACTGCCAGAAGCAACATGCTCAGCTTCCTCTCTTTCTTCTGTCTGTTCTGCTGCCACTACTCAGACATGAAGCCTTCATCTTCCCTAGTAAGGTTCTGCCTATGAAAGCTAACATTTCACTCCAAAGAAGTACAACTTTCTTTTAACAAACGAAGCCTTGTTAGGCTGGCCCTTTTCTGTTTGCTGCCATATGGTTGCAGTTTTGGCAAAGTGGTCTTCCTCCAAAGCTGTTAATATCCTCCCTCCTCAAGGGCAGAAAACAGATAAAATATAAGTACTTAATTAAGGCAGAATTTTAATTAGATATGTGTAGGCATGTTGGCATAAGGCAATTTTCACAGCGGTAAGTAATATATTTGAAAGTATGTACTTTAATTGTAATTTAGTGTCTCTTTTGCTGTAGTTCTTTCTCCTTTTTAAATCTTCATGTGGTTAAACTAAGCACTTTGATAAAGTGAGTTTAATTCATGGATTTTAATAAAATGAGACATGCACCCTCTCACAAAGTGGGAGACCTCTTAAAGTTTGAACCCACAACTCTTAACTTTGCAATAGCCAATGATAACAACCAGACTATAAAACAAGGATAATATCACTTCCCTCCCAAATTCTGCCTTCTTATTGAAGTTGATATGCAGTGTAAAAAGACCAAAATATCTGTAGCATCATAAAGAGGAAAAAAAGAATAGGCAGAGGGATCCTGACTGGGTAGCTGAGAGAAAAGGGGGTTGATAAGAGCGGACAGCTCAGCAACTGGTCTCTGCTCCCAGTGCTGTTTGATGCTTCATCAGTAGCAAATGCAGTTTAAATTTCTTAAACTGCAAGCCTCTGAACTCTTTATCACCATTTATAGGACTGCACTGTAGGGAATAGGCCCATACCTTTGGGTCCGATTCTGTAATTCCTTATATCTGTTTAAAACTCCAAAGTCAACATGAAATTTTAAGTCAGAATGGCAGACTTGCTGGGGGGAATTCAAGTAACTAAAGTCAATATGAGATGTTATGGAAGGTGAAGGTGATGCTTTTTTTAGACAAAACTATTTTCAGTCACTCTCATTCTCTTACAAATATCACTCACTTTCACATTCAGTGCCCAAAGGTGCCATGGCTTGTGTGTGTGTGTGTGTGTGTGTGTGTGCGCGCGCGCGTGTGTGTGTGTGTCCATCCAACTTGCATCCATGGTCAATTGTGTGTGATATAAAAGGCAAGAGTTGCTTACTATTGTATCATCATCACATCTGTTGGGTTGCTTTGATTAGCAGTAGCTAATAACTCTTTTTGATAGGTGTTAAGGGGTCAGCAGTTACTATGCTGTGATTGTTTTGATTTAGAATTTTTCTAACTTCAATGGTGCTCATTGTTTTTGCTTCCTTATCTCGCATATTTTAGGGCTAGAGTCTTGTCTTCCTTTTGGAATAACAAGGAGATACATATCACATACAATGCGCTGTAAAGTTGTTGCTTTTCTCTTGTGTGAGTGTAGGGTCTTTTGCTGGCAAATCATCTGTGCTCTTGTTTTATCAGAGTGTCTTGATAAAAACATTCCTTAGTATTTTATAACTGTCAGCTATGTCCTTTGTTACCAATGCAGACCACACCTGTAACCCTTTGTACCACTGTCTTCTGGTGGTTTCACACATGCGTTTGTATTAATGCATCATTCATACCAATCTTCATATTTATTTTACAAATCTCTGCATTTCAAATGATTTCAATGGTCATTTAGGTGCATGTGATTGCCTAGATTATAACATAATGGAGGACAGACGGCATAACGCTATAATTATCTAGAAGAAGTATTTTTGACATTTATTTACTGAGATCATGATAGTCATAATGCATTACATGCCACTGAGCTTACCCAAAGATCATATAAATTCTCCAGAAGAAATTGTAAATAATTGGATTAATGTTCTGTTGACTACTACATTGTAAAAGCCTAACAAGAGATAAAGATGCATCTGTTTTAATGATCCGTTGAGTACCAAAACAAACCTTACAGACGACTGGGCAAACTGCAGGATAATTGTAGAGCTTTTAGCTATGTTTTATAATAAACACAATGGGAGTTGGATGCAAAAAGCTGCAAGCATTTCTTTCATTTTCCATTATTCATGTATTCCTACTATATTGGCAATTTTACCCTGTAGTATCGTAAATGTAATATTCAGCTATATGCTCTTCATATACCAATTAATTAAAGTTGTTTTTGTAACAGCCTACTACAAATGAAGACAGACTAAACTGAAAGTAGAATAAAAATGTATAAATCAGATCATATTTACCCATGTAGGTGCTCTCATGAATTATCTTTTTGCATTTCCACTGAGCTGTACATACTGTATCTTTTTGCATTGCCTGGTTAAACATTGCCAGTCTATGTCTATCTAGATAGGAGATAAAAGGAACAACATAGATAGATTGTTTGGAGACGTCAGAACTTAAAAAAATGGCTTAAAACATTTTTGAGGTTATTTGCAGTAGGACTGAAGTCTTGCTGTTTCTCATTTGAACCACGACAGTCCAGGTGGAGTATTCAGAATCTGTGTGGTCTCCACAAGGGTTGTTTGGTTGGGTTTCACAAAGGTAATGTCAGAATGTTTGTTGGTGTACTTAAAAAGTGACAGGCTAATGGTGCCTTCATTCTACAATCCTCTCATAATCATTCTACTGTAATTCCAGAGGTTGAGACATTTATTTCAAGCTGTGATAAATGATAGAAAAAGAAAATTATCAGATTACTTGAGATTTTGAGAAGTCCTGCTTAAATTCAATTTTTTCCTTGCAGTTTAATTTGAACCTTGTAGTCATTTACACCCATGTATATTAATACTGAATTCAACTGATGTCACTGAATTGAACAGCATTTACTCCTTAAGATGAAGTTTAATATCAGGTTCAAAATGTATGCAAAATAGGATTTAGCACCTCAGTGGAGTTGAAAGCATCTGTTGAAAAATGAGGCTTTCACAGTCTGTGGCTAGGAAATACTTTAAAGAGAACAGAATATTCCTAACTTCTAAAACAGACTTTATGAAAACCATAAAGTGATTACCAAGGATAAATCTCTAAAAGTTTGTTCACTATCTTTGTTTTTCTTTTGTCTGAGTTGAAATAGATACTGCTCTTGTACTTGACCACCAAACATATGAGGGTTAGGGATTTCGTGGCTACTGAGACTATGATGGAGTTTATCTTTCATAAAATATATAAAGATCTAAGTCTGCTAAAACTGAATTAATAACAGATTCTTGAAAGTTCAGTTGATTCACTCATCTTTCCTTCTTAATCTAGTAGCCCTTAGACTTAAATAGATATGAATCCTTGGAAGCTCACATTTCTAGTAATCACAAGAACATCACATGCTAGTTAAAAATGTTTGGCTTATTATAGAATTTACAGCACAGAATTGTTTCTAGTTTTAGTTCCACCTACAGAAAATGAATTAATTTAAAATATTAAACTAACTAAAGTGTATTCGTTTGCTTTCTAACCCAGACTGTTAACCAAGTTCGTGATCATAACACTAGAATCAATTTTCCTGTTTCCTTGTCATTTATTCAGAAATATACTGTGTTTGAACGCCTTAAAATCCTTCAAGAATTATTTGCTTTACTACATAGCACCTCTGCTTCTAACCCATGATGTAAGAAACTTCCCAGAACTTTGTTTTTCTAGTTTTTATCCACTGCTGACTTCAGCTCTTTATTTTAGTTTATTGCATTACTACAAATCTTAGATGTCTGAGGTTAAATTATTGATTGCTAATATGAATTAGTATTAAATGCTAAGAATAGCATTTATTGTAAAATTGTGAATTGTTCTGATATCTACTTCTAAAGTATATTTATTATTCATGAACATGCATAAGTTTGGATAAATATATCTTATGAATTCTGCAGTTTGATTGTTTTTTCTATTTATGAGATGTGATGGACCACCTCAGTTACTTAGTGCTATTTCTGTTTTCTGGTAGACTATTTGAAATGTTTTAGAGAACATAATTACAAAGAATAAATCTTAGTACACAGATCCCCCTATTTGCAGATCAATATAGCGTTCATATAGAGACCAGCCATTCCTCTCAAATTTATACAAGCAAAAATCCATGTTCATGAAAGTTTTCAAACAGTGAATAGCAGGGAATGTAGCTAAACAGCTCTAGACCTGAATTTAAGAATGACTGTAGGTGTTATTTTTGATTATTAAAACAGATCTAGTTTTGATCTTGGTTTAGTATATTGATTATTGTTAACATCTTATGAAATGTTAGTGAAACCAATCTGACTACTACCTTTTCAGGTGACCTACAGCCTGTAGGACCACTTGAGCTTTTGCTGAGATCCATTAGCCTTGAGAAAGGAAAGATGGAAAAAATGATGCCTGGAGTACAGTTAATTAAACTTGTCCAGGAATTTGCATTTCTATCATTCCAATTTCTAAAACAAAACATTGTGCTGGAGCAAGTACAATGCCATGAGAAGTGTTCACAGTGTCTGTAGGCATCAGTGCAGATTCCTGAAGCAGGATCCTAGGCTCCATCTGCGGGTAGGGGAGGCCAATTCAGAGTTCCTACTCCAGAGGCGGTAGAGTGAGAGTTGAGAAGTCAGGCGTGAAGGAGCTTGCAGACAGGAAGAGCAGGGTTTATGTAACCTCATGCATATGCAAACAGTCCAGTGAATTGCCAGAACTGCGGCAGCATGCCCACCCACTGAAGTAATGTCTTTATCGTTCATTGAAAGATACTGCAGTTTTCCTTTGGTGTTGCACAGCCTGTATTAGCAGGGATAAACATTACAGAAGGTGGTCAGATTTAGATTTTTTTGTACAATGAGGCAAGTTTCTGTTGATATCCTGACTTTTTGTGAAGGAGCAGAGAGGACCAGCTGTTCCCTAGTGGTGGCAAGCTGTACCCTCACCCACTAAGTGCAGTCCCAAAGAGCTATGTGGTGGAAACAGGCTCCATTGACAGGTGCAGACAAGGGAAGTGATGAGCCATGTCCAGGGTCTGTCCAGGGAGCCAGCCTGGAGCAAAAGGGGACAGGTTCAGGGACAGGAATGCTGACAAGGTTAAAACATGAGTTTCAAAAAATATGTAGTGTATGTCTGAGGGGTCCACCCAGGACACGAACTACCCACAATGTAGGTCCAGTGTCCATCCAGGAGGTAGGGCCAGAGACAGCATCACAAGGGAAGGGACTGATGGCCTCAGACTGAGCCAAAATGGGATCCCACACCATGGACAGGGACAGCCCATTGGTGCCCTAAGGGCCCTGACACTTCTGCTTTTTATTCATTTTTATAACTTTTTCCTATCATATCAGTGAATTGTGTTCAGTTTTATCTCATTTATATATTATTATTTTCTGAGATTTTAAATATTCTGGGAAGGAAATGGCTGAGGGATAGTTTGGTGTTATTTATAACAAAGAGCTTCAAGTTACCTTAGCTCCCATCTAAGCATATTTTTCTAATATAGATTTAGATTCTCACCTTTACACTTAGCTGCTGGTTGCGTTGAAAAGAAAATGTTCTCCTGTATGTAATCTTTATAAATGTTGAATCGTAGAATCAGAATATCTTGAGTTGGAAGAGACCTACAAGGATCATTGAGTCCAACACCTGGCTCCACACAAGACTACCTAAAAATTTAATTGTATGTCTGAGAGCATTGTCCAAATACTACTTAAACTCCACGAGGTGTAGTGCTGTGACCACTTCCCTGGAGAGCCTGCTCCAGTTAAGTCAGGACTAACCTAATGCCTAAACCTCACATAGTCTCAACTCTAGACAAATCTCAGGAGATAAGCTATCAGAATAAATAATTTAATTTTAAAATGAATTACTTTCCCCTATTTTAAAAAGGCTGGAAAGGGGAAGTGGAATAAAAAGTAAGTAAAACAAAAAAAGGCAGATGTGAAGCAAAATAACAGATTGTTGTAGCTGCAGATGAAGGATGAAAAGAGAGCAAATGATCATAATATATTAGGTGAATAAGTAAAAGTGAAGGTAAATAGGGACTGTTGAAAAGGAATTATAAAATGAAGCTAGAAGGACCAGGAAGGAGAGAGGGAATTTACTGATTAGTTATTGAAAAGAGATCACAGTAAAATCAGGTGCGTTTGGGGCAGGGGAGCCTCTCAGCCCAACTAGGCAAAAGAAAACAAATGACAAAGTGCCTCAGGTTGAATCTGATTTGTAAAAGGACCCCAGGAGAAATTCTTAAGCCTACATCTTGTATACTTTCAAGTTTCATCATTTCAAGGATCTGACAGTTTACTACAGTGTTAGTACAGGCCTCTGTGTTTCCATTGCTCTCCACAGGACCTTGTAGCACTTCCCAAATCTATGAAATGACAGCTGCCATTGATTTCATAGCTATATTTAACTTCTTGTGATATCTCTGTCTAGTGGGTGTTATTTCTTTTTTTTTTTCCTTTTTTTTTTGAACATTTTCTTCAAATATTTCTCTGTTCTTCTTGTTTGCTAGTCCAGTATTGCTTAGCACAGAGCTGTACAAAGGTTTCCTCAAATTTGAAATTACATGAATTTATTTTTATGGTGCCAGGAATTATAGCCTAAAGGGTTGGGCCTGCATAGCATTTTTAGAAACGCTATACATTCATATATATATATGCATGTAGTGTACTAGTTTTTAACAGTAGTCTAAAGTCCTTACTGAATTAAATACAACATTTTGATTGGTCATGGTGTCATGTAAATCTTCAAGCTATTTTTTCATTCTAGATGAATGCAGTGAAAATGATTACTCATAGGTGGTAAGTGTAGTGTTACTATTATCCTGTAAGAGTTCCTGAAACAAATGCAGAAATTGTTCTAAGAAACTAACTCCTCTTTTTCAGAAAATGTTATTAGCTTGTATTGAAGCCAGAATTAGGATGTATACTTTTACCCTTTGGTTGTGAATAGGATTCCTGAAAAAATGACAGGCAACTGAAATATCCTTGTCCTACCAGAGGAAATCGTATTAGAGTAATATAGTGTAGCAGGGACCCACTGAGATTTGGCGTCATGTCACTTGCTTGACACTCCCTCCATCAGTAGCAGCTCCTTCCATGCTTATGAAAAAAACAGCTGGGTTTTAATTGCATCCTAAATGTAGCTTTCCTGAGTGAACTACAAGATCACAATAACATATTACCTTTGGGTGGCATCCAGAAGGCACAGAGTCACATTCCATCCATTTCCCATTGAACAGAGTTACAGAAGGAGGGTGGATGAATCTAGCTTTCCCTGCAACCCTCTGTCTCTTGGTATATCTTGTAAACCACCAAACTGTCTAGTTTTTCTTTAAAATTAGATGAAATTCTGGCAGAAAAAAACATAAAATACTATTAAACATGAAGACATGATTGCTCTTTCAGGAAAACATTGAGCTGCATACTGCTGGAAAGTGGGAGAATGATAGTAAAGGATCACTGTATGCCTTTTTTTATTCTTATGCTCTTCTGCAAGCATATAATACTAGCCACTATGAATGAAGCTAGTGAATGGCTGAAGCTAGATGAAGCTGTGGTGTGAACCAGTGCCTTTGATCATGTGCTCTCTCAGTGAAACATCCATCTGTTCTTAAGTAATTTTTGCAATTTAGCAGGTTGCATTTTGTATTGTTGTTCTGTCAGCCAAGGATATAAATATCACTGATGTCATTACAATGCTATCACAATAATATATAATATAGTTTGGTTTTCCTGTTGTCTTTAGAAAAGAAAAATTCATTTAAATTACAAAATCAGAATCTAGAAACTATATCTAAGTACATCTCAAGCAACCTTGCTGTGTGGTGATATATGTTACTGTATACCCTGTGTATACTGTTCAGCATCACAAAGCTGCATCAGGGGAGGTTCAGTCTGGATATAATGAAAATTTTCTTTACCATGCCGGTGGTCAAACACTGGAACAGACTTCCTAGAGTAGTGGATGATGCCCCATGCTTGTCAGTGTTTAAGATGCATTTGGATAATGCCCTCAATAAGATGCTTTAACTTTCATTTAACCCTGAAGTGGTCAGGCAGTTGGACTTTATGATCTTTGTAGGTGCCTTCCAAGTAAACTATTATATTGTGTTGTGTTATGTTGTGTCCTGTCCTGCTCTATTCTGTAGTAATGACAGGGTATTGAACAGAATCAAGTTCCCCCAGTCTTAGTCCCATGGCTGTGCTCTCAAGAACAAATCTAATTTTCCTATATTATCTATCCCTCATTCACTGAATGTGAAGGATTCTGAAGAAGGCTAAACTGAAGTTGCCAAACCAGTCAATTGAACACAAAAATATGTTAACTTTGGAGTGTCTGTAATAAATACATGTTACATGATGGAATACTTCGACTGAGCTGTTACTGGGTAAATAATACATCAAAAGTCAGAAACACAAACTCAGAGAAAGACCAGTGGAGTTCAGAAAGTACAATTCACCATTGACAGTGCTTTAATAGTTATTATAGAAACAATTATTGTACTTACATAATGATAATGTAGGACTATAATAAATATTGGTATGAAAATTAGAAAATAACTTTGAGGATGATTTTCCTAGTCAGTGAGGGTTGCTCCACTAGCTTGCATTAGTTGTGGTCCAGAATTATTTTTGTGTTCTGACCCATACATAAGCAATGGAATGTAACCTTTAGAATATAGATACTAGATAATGTTATTTAAATTCAAGCTGTTTCTATTCATTTTGTTTTGTTTCTGTACGTACCATGAAAAATGTCTCTAAGAGAAGTTTCAGGAAAATATTCAGCATCACCAAACATGATATCATCATCCAAAGAGCTGGGCTTATCACAGAAGTTACAGTTTTTCTGTAAGGTACCCAGGTTTTTCTGTTTTCTGGGGAAAATAATTTAAAACCTAAGCACTTGAGTTGCTAATAATATAAATAACTGAAATGTGCAAGGCAAAGCAGAACCTTGCAGACACCTCTTGGAACCCCTATACTTCTCCTGTAATACATGTATTTAACTATATTGGTCTGCTGGATGTTAGGCACAGTTTTCCTTATACAACGTCCTTTTCCTAGTTATTCTTATCATCTCTCCAAGAATATACATTGTTTGATTAGTTTATTCACTAGAATACCCAGTCACACTAACTCTCCTTTAGCACTGTTGAGATACAGTTGAGAACTTTTTTCTCCAGCTGAAATCATAAATACAAGAGTAAAATCAATGTAGCCAGCAGGACCAGGGGTGTGACTGTCCCCCTGTACTCTGCTCTGGTGAGGCCACACCTCGAGTACTGTGTTCAGCTTTGGGCCCCTCAGTACAAGAAGGACATCAAGGCCCTGGAACATGTCCAGAGAAGGGCTACGAGGCTGGTGAAGGGCTTGGAACACAAGTCCTGTGGGGAGCGGCGGTGTTTAGTCAGGAGAAGAGGAGGCTCAGGGGAGACCTCATTGCTCTCTACAGGTACCTGAAAAGAAGGTGTGGGGAGCTGGGAGTCAGCCTCTTCTCACAGATAACTGGTGATAGGGCTAGAGGGAATGGCCTCAAGTTGCACCGGGGAGGTTTAGTTTGGAAATAGGAGACATTTCTTCTCAGAAAGAGCACTCAGGCATTGGAACAGATTGCCCAGGGAAGTGGTGGTGTCACCATCCCTGGGAGTGTTTAAGGAAAGGTTGGACGTGGTGCTTAGGGACATGGTTTAGTGGGTGACATTGGTAGTAAGAGGATGGTTGGACCAGCTGATCTTGAAGGTCTTTTCCAACCTAATGATTCTATGATTCTATTCTGTGATTCTATACCCCATTTAGCGTTAAGGCAAAAAGCCGTAATTCACCAAAAAAAAAAGTTTACAATACTTAGTATGGATTTCTTCTACAGAACTGCTAAACTGATTGTCAACTGAAATATTAATTCTTTTATATTATGATATCATCATACAGTCTCCATTCAGAAATTTCTTGATTAGTAGCTACTAAAATTTTCCCAGTTTTGATTCTCTAACACTGGAAGCATTTAGCCATTTTCAAAAGGTATTGACCTACCTAAGAAAATAGATTGCAATAATCTATTCATGTTAACTGGGGCAGCACCTCCTCCGCAAGTAAATTATGATAATCATTGTATTTATTTCTTTTTCTCAATCAAAAAAAAAATTAAGAAAGAAAAATGTATGTTGGTAACAGTAGAAACAACAGAATAGAGGGGACCATAAATTCCTTAGCATTTAGAGAAAATCTGCCTTCCAGCGTATGAAATCATGTGCGCTCTGATATCACAGATTCAATCAATTCCAACACCACAATACAGATATTCTGAGTCTCACTGGGAACAAGACATCTTGTAGAAATTATCGTATAGCATACCAGATGGCATCTTTCTTGCAGACATCACTTGAATGTGCTTCTTCTATTGCTGTGGAGAAAGAACCAAGTATTTCTATTCCTGTAAGAGATTTATGCGTCAGTTTTCCCATGCAGGAATAGGTACATTGTTTTTGGTTGTGGTGCCACAGAATTATCACAGGATTTTTGTTCTTTGAAATCACAGGAAAGCACAATGATATGTAAATATGTTGCAGGGGAGACCATGTCTTGCAGTTTGCACCAAGTTTTTCAATATTGGGACCAGCTTTAGGCATAGGCAAAGTAGGCACTGCTTGCTGCAGCTCACACCCATGGGGCTGGCACTGAATCATAGATTTCAGCAAAATGAAGAGATAGGCTTTTGGTCCCAAAGCAACAGCAGCTGTTCCAGGTTCCACTTGTACTAGCTCAGAAAAACTGTCCAAGCAGACCCCCTAAAATGTCTCCTTGACTGGTAAAGGACAAGGAGATCAAGTGAGCTGCAAGTTCCTGTAATGGCAGATTTAATCCTAATTCCTGTTATTGCTCTTTGCCTTCCGTTGCCTTTGCCTTACTACTACCTTTGGTGGAAGAAGGAGGGGAAAAAAAAGTGTTAGAGATAACAGGATACTCTCTGCAATGAGATGATAGTCAGGGATAAGGACAAGGCTGCAAGCTGGCCATGTTTCTCCTTATGTACTCTCCCCTTGCTGAGCAACCTTATGTTGTGTTGTCAATGGGCTCAGCCGGAGTTATTACTGGCAGGGGACAGAACTGGAGGAGAGCGCACAGTGCTATAAGCATCCAGTGCTGGGGCCATGGAGATAGACACAATACCAACAGCTACATGAAGAAATGTATCTGAGGAGCCACTCAAAAGTGGAATTTTGTCTACATTTTTGCTAGGCATTGAGCCAAGCATTTCTCATATAGTCACTGGCAGCATAACTTCCATGCTGTTTATAGTAAGGTCAGGAAGAAGCAGTTTGGCAGTGTAACTGGTATATTGATTATTGGCTGTGCCTTATTGTGGGCAGGACATTTTCGTTGGTGGAGGACACTAGTTACAGAGACATTTGTGTCTGTAAATGTACGAGAAATAAAGGACTCAGTCAAACAATTCTTTGAAATGGTAGGATTATGCTTCACTAGGTCTCCTTCCAAAATAATTTTTTCTGCGTAGGGGGAGAGGGGACAACAAAGTCAGGAATCCTTTACAAAGGACTTCATGATTTCTCAGTCAACTAAGAAAAAATGAGCAAGGTCTTAATTCTCATTGTGTTTGAGATAATTCTGTTCTCTGAAGAGCTTACCCACCCTTTCAAATTTACTTATCCTCTTGACTGGACACAACCAGTGTGGATTATGTACAAAGATACTGATTCAAGTAGAAAAAAACTTTACAAAAAAGGGAAGATTTACAGACAAGTGTGAAGAAATGTATTTGTATCTCCATGAGACCTAGATTCCTGTCATTTTGGAACATCTACTTTCTCTGAGGAAAAAAAATGGATTACCTGTTAATCTGTTTGAGGTGCATTTAGGTGCACACTGTACTCATCAAAAATATATGCTCTGTATTGGAGATATTCACATGCTGTTTTTATTAAATTCCTGAGAAAACTCATAAAAGTTTGTTCAGCAATTGCAGGTTGACCATGTCCTGGTGAGGCTTCTGTATTTTTTTTTATTTTTTATTTCTGAGAGGCCCAACGAACCATTTGTTCTTCATGTATTAACATATTAAATCAGTAGACCTGAAGTAATGTGAACTCCCACAACAGACCTGGGCTAGGCAACTTTCCAACCTCATAAAAGATCTTCTATGGCTCAGCTAAAGTTACTCTAAAAAATCATTATGGACTTCAGTTTGCATAAGTTGTTCCACAAATCCAAGCAGCAATATCAGACAGTGAGAGGTCATCCAATTTTAGGCCAAGGACTAGTCAGGTTGCTGTTGAAACTCTTACAGTATTGTTAATTTTAAGTATCTACCTCAGTTTAGAATCCATTCTGCTACTGCTCGGGAAGCCTCCGCATATCACTTGCAAAAAATTTGTATTATAACTTGTTGGTTGAAATGTAGGTTTGGATTTTTATGAAACATTTTCCTGCTTAATGTGATACATTCCAAATGATGCCCTTGACAGATATCTGTAATTTTCTTATGTCTAGATTTAAATTCCTCTTTAGAGCTGGTCAATACTTGAGGTTCACAGTGGGTAAGAAAAACAATGAAAAGTATTAACATTCTATAAACAGAGTTCCACTGGAGTTCTTAGAATTGTATCCTGAATATATTCATTTTCTGCCTCTAACCTTTGAGCCTGTTATGAAAATCAAAAGTTTAGTAAACTTTTCCTCTCAGAAGAAAGGTGTAAAATGTTTCTGTTTGAGAAACCATCTCAAAAATGGAACATCGATGTAAAATCCATCTTGAAATATTCAGTTTCTTGTGCAGAAAATGAATTTTGCTTTTGTTTTAAATTCACTATTTCTTATTTAATTTTTTTCCAGCTATAGTTGCTAAAGTATACAGACTCATTATAAATTATGCATATCTTCTATGTCTGCCTGCTATCATTCATATTTCTGTAAGAAAATGATATAAACTTAAAATTTTATTTAGTAAAAATATTCTTTAATTATTCATTTGAAATGGTGACCTTTTCAAGTTGAATTATTACATGTTGGCATGAAGGTTTTCTTGTGTCTTATAGTATTTTACGGTTGAAGAAATCATGCAGCTAATTTAATTACTTGGACTAAAATTGTTGTGCAGTTTATGTCATTTGCTGTACCACAGGAGAAAAACTGTGAAATGTATTCATTATTGATTTTTTTAAAGGGTTTTGCTCTTATATAAGCAGAAATGCAGACCACTACCTATGTTGCTTTAAAAGGGGAAAAGGGAATAACTGTGCCATAGGCTATGGTTTATGTATTGCCTTTCCTAATGCCTTGTGAAACGTAAAAATCTACAACAAACAGATATGTAAAGCGTAACTGGTATGAAGATTCTATTCAGATTTAAGTGCTCTAGGTTGCTTTTGAATCTTGCTATTTTCTGCATTTGTTTTGACTGCTCTCATCATTCAAGATTGACGCTTGGATGGGTGTGTAGGAGGAAGCAGCAGCAGCAGGCTTACAGCTTGCAGACAAAAAAAAAATCTGCCTTATCTGATGGCTATTATTGAAAATGCGAGGTGTAGCCTAGGCTGGGTAATGAAGGGGAGCGAGCGAGGGGGAGCAAGAAGCATGGAGCTGCATACTGATGAGTGTAGGAGTACTTGATAAAAAGAATTCTTGCTGCTGGCAGTGCATTGCTCATTGTGGAGTATTCCAACAATCACATATAACGGAGAGCAGCTTAGCTGACAGCTTGATATGCTTTTTTTTTTCTTTTTCTTTTTTTTTTTTTTTCCTGTATGACGTACTGGTCTGTAGTAAAGATTAATAACTAAGAAATGTAGAGCTAGGATCAGATCTTACGGTATATGCTGCCCTGTAAACTATGTTTTACTTCTGACTTTTCTGCTTGCTGAAAACATTAATCTGTCAAGCTGGCGGGCTCCTTTGATACCAACTTTCCCAGGAACACAATGTGGCAATGCCACCTCTCAGCCCAGGACTACCGCTATTATCCAGTGGATGGTTATTCGTTGCTTAAACGCCTCCCTCTTCACCCTCCTACAGGACCCCGATGCCCTGTCCAGACAGTGGGACAATGGTTGGAAAATATTGGGCTACCTCAGTATGAAAACCACTTGCTGGCTAATGGATTTGACAATGTGCAATTTATGGTAAGAAATCTTCTGTGCATAGCTGTGTATATACACTGTAGCTGCCTTTTTTGTGTGCGTCTTATGTGATCATAAAAACCTTAGAGCTATTCTGCATTGCACTAAGAAGATCTGTGTAGTGTTTCACTTTTCTGTGTCTAGCTAAATTAATATATAGACTGTCCTAGCATAAACTTCCAAATTATACACGTTACAAAATATTCTAGACAGAAATATGGTAAAAGAAAAGCTGCATATTAAGGTTCTTTCTCTCCCTCATCAATCCTCAGGTTAAAAAAGAAAAATGCACTGTTCTTTTAATCCACTGCAGGAGGCAATTTCACAATATTTAAAGCTGTAAGCACCCCTGTCTGAAATACCTCACATATTATTACTTTTATTTAAACATTAACATCATCATTGCAATAACTAAATAGCATGCAATGCCATTCTTGCATTGAGAGGTATTTTAATAGCAGATAATTACTTAATAATATGCGCTCTCTTTGCAAGTGATTCTGGATGTCTCAGTTAAATGTTTTTGCATCTTAGACAATCAGGCTGTGGGATTCACTTGTTGAAACTTATGCCCTGTGTGGAAAAGTAATGCATTCCTCTTAATAGTTCCATTTTTCTGTTTTAACTCTCAGTATTTATCTGGAACCAATGAATGAAATAAATTTTGCATACTTCAGAATTTACAGTATTAACATGAGGTGTTAAGTAACTAGATCTGTCCGACAAACTTTCCATTGAAATGAATATTCACAGTAAAGAAATAAGCTTGCTTATAAGATTATTCTACAATCACATTCAACCTGCTTTGGTATTCCCATTACTTCTATCTCCTGCAAAAATCCTGAACACATTTCTTTTAAGTATCAGATCTTAAAATATTATTAATCACCCCTTATTTACAATATTTTTAGTAACCGTGTATGTCTTGGAACAGTTCTAACTTTTCACAGCTTACACCTGGCATATAAGAAACAGAAGTGAAACAATATGAATATTATGACTATTGAATTATCTTATGAGTTGCAGTTTTCCTATTTAATTTCTTTTGCCAAATCACTATACAGTTATGAGTTACCAGTTAGAAAATTAAGGCATAGATGTATGTTATCTCCCCATTATAATAGTGTAGAGATTTCTTCCTGTTTTTACATGGCTGCCCTGTGATATTTTGCTTATATCAATAAAAATCCTTAGAATCTTTTCCTTTAAATATTCTTGAAACAAAGTACCAAGGGTGTGCTGTCAGCCCTGCAAAGTTAAATAAAAATAAAAAATGTTCTAAAATGCATTTCAAGACACAGTTTCCCAAAATGTACAAATTCTTGTATATATTGTAGCATTAGTTACATAAGTAGGTGATCATTTAGTCTTAAAGAGACTACGGAAGGAAATTGTTCACAAGAGGCTGTAGGTGGCATAACAAATTCAGAGGGTTACACCTACCACAGGTAAATGATGAACACCCAAGGAGCTAAAAGAAACTGCCTTGGAGGGCTTCCCAGTCATTCCCTGGCTGTGGAGGGACCCCAGCCACATTCTGTGGGAATTTATGACTTGCATTCCCTAAGTCTCTTATTGGTACAGTTTTGTAAATATACAAATTCTATCTGAGAGTCTAATATTCAATACTAAAATCAAACTTTTCAGGTATTGGGCAGATGAAGTTATGTCTGTAAACATGTGTACTAGCTGATGTTTTCCAATCATTTTAAATTAATTATTTTCTTAAGTATACATTGCAGGTAAAATACACAACTACTCTTAATTATAGTTGTGGTAGCATGCATATATGAATGGAAGATTAGACTCGTAAATACAATGATTAGGCAAAAAGCTGGAAAATTGTCTAGTAATACAAATATATAATTTCGATAATTTAATAGTTACTAATGTTTTGATTTCACACTATTTATCATGCTGTTGCATGTTTCAATTTTTGTTTGTATCAGAAATTGAGCATTTCCATTATTATATTGGAAGTAAAATGAACAGAAAATACCAATTTATTTTATATTATTCTTTCGGTTATGTCAGCATTATGTAATGAAAATCTCTCCTGAAAAATTTAAAAGAGAGTTTGTTAAGATATTTTCCATCCTAGACAAAATGTTAATAAAAAAATTAAATTTGGAAGATATATAAGAAAATGAGAGAGGGAAACACCTTCTGTGGCAATACAAAATTCCAGATTTCTCCAAACTTAAATGTGTTATAGTCTTCTTTAATATAAGAGAAATGGTTTGCCTTTATTAAGCTTTATAAGCTTGTTAAATCAAGTGTTTCAGATGGGTTAGCTGCTTCACATCTAACAACTCTAATACTTCAATGCAGTAAAAATCAGTTAGACATATTTGTTCTTCATTCTGTACCATATTCCTGCTTTTGTTTTTCTGGAAGCACATTCTGACCTGCATTTATTCATTCTGTTGCCTAAGCAACAACCATCACACTCCTATTAAGTATGATTTAGTAGTACAGGTCTTTCTAGATGTTCAGAACAGGAAAGGGGATATCACAACAATATAGTTAATGTCCATGTAATAACATACATCTGAGAACAAATATATCTTATTTATACAACTCTCAATGGCAAAATTCTACTAATTAAATTAACATTCTAATATAAAGGTGTTTTTCAGATAAAAGGATTTCATGGTTAATCATTCATTAGATCACAGAAATTAACTCCTTATGTTTACTCGCCCTCAGGCATTTGGAAAGTTATTCCCTAAACTGTGCTTAGAATTAGGAAGATTTGTTAATGCTACCTCAGTGTGTGGACTTTATAGGAAGAAACAGCCTGGTTGCTATTAACCTGAAAGTATGAATAGTTTTGCTTTAGTTCATCAATATTTATGTTTTTAAAATATGTTTAAACATACTATTAAAATCTTAGTTTTGTTTTCCTTAACTACTCTATTTGCATTTACAGAATATTTGCGCACATAGCAAGTTGCAGTTCCTACCTACTATTATTGTTGTGCAGGAATGACACTTGCATAACATTTAGTAGGCCTGAGGCAGATTCAGTTCCAAGTCTTGGTTCATGTATGCTTATAGGAATAGAATCGTACTTGAATATATATATATATGCAATCATTATTAACTTCGACATTTTGTTGTGTAATAGGCTGCAGTGTCCTTCAGATGTAAAAACTTGTCATGACTTTGTGCAGGGATAGGCTATATTTGAAGATGCAGATGATACTGCGGTGTTCATAATGTAAATGTTATTTTGCAGTTAAACTAATTCTAAAGCACAGGAAAACAATTAGATCAGTCTTAAATTGTAGTATATAAGCTAGATATAAACCATGAGGAAACCTAATGAATCACAGAACATCTTTCTGATGCATAAGACCCATGGAAATCCCTGGGGCAAGTTATAATCTCTATGCAGACTTGCAGGCCTACGTAACTTAGTCTGCTGAGAAAAAAATTGAATTGCAGAGGAACAGATGAAAATATACAAATGTGTGATGTCACTAGATCCTTCACTGCAGCTTTCTACAACTTTGGAACTTCATCAAAGACTCCATTCTGGATTCACAGAGATAAAAGCAGTTCAATCAAATCACTGCCCAGTGGGGACTAGTCCTGATTAAAGACTTCATATGACTGTCTATTTATAGGTTGTTCTAATCATTTAAGATATTCTGAAATTTTATCACTTGCTTAATATTGCAATTTGATGAAGATAATCTCTCTTTAAAAATCTTTAAAACACTGTATGAGTGAAAATGGGACCAGAAACCATTTATGATGAGTTAACATAAAAGTATGAAGCACTAGATTATGTTTTTTGTTTGTTTGTTTATTTTTGACATTCCAAAATATTGTTCACTAATAACAGTTAATATGTGAATTGGCATTGTACACTAGACATTCTTTAGCTTTGCTGTGGATTTACAAGCATGCACCTCTACCCCTCCGAGTACTTAAATGGCTTGCATTGCCTGAGGATCTAAATATTGCCTAAATAATTTTAAAATTCTCTCTCTTTCACTGTTAGGAATCTGAGGCATAGAGTGACTGCAGGACAGAATTTAAAACTGCTTAAAAATCTGAGATGAGGATCTACGTCTTGAAATATCTGCTAACATAATGTTTAACAGATCAATTCAGTTGCTTAAACATTGGTATCTAGTACCAGCTGAGATACTGTAGGGAATCCAGGAGTTTCCAGACAGGGCTGACAGATATTACTGTCACGAAAACTGGAGACAGGCCAGCCCTTCATGATTAACAGCTGGAGGCAAGTGCCACACCACTGAGCATCTGAGGCGGTTCTAGAGTCCTGATGCTTATGCAGCTGAAACGAATCATAAATGTTCCAGGCCACACAGAGCTCATGACGTGTATAGGAACTCAAAACAGAAGTCTTGATTTTCCATGTAGTATCTCTGGTGCATATGCATTTCTTTTCCTTCTAATTATTTTCTATTTATATTTATACATATAGTATTGATATTCATCCTGTGAACTAACCTGCACAAGTATTTACCCATTTTTGCAACGCTAGGCATGGACTACCTTTTCAATTCCCCTTGGCTGCCTGTTTTGAATTTAGTTTTGAGTGAAGTTTTGACTTTTCTTCTCTCTCTCTCTCCCTCCCTCTCTCTCTCTCTCTCTCTGTTACTTTTTCTTTATTTTTCTTTTTTTTTTACTGGGTCTAGAGGTTTATTTGTCTGCTGAAGTTTATCTGCAGTCTATCCTCAGGTCTCATTCCTGGGATTTGCTGTCCTGGTATACCTAGTAATTCTTGCCTTTAATCTCTCTAGAGGATTTTAAACTCTGTATCAAGTATCAAGGACAGATGCAATTTTATTTCTTTACAGAGACATGCACTTGAACAAAATTCTCTACGTGCATTGGCCCCGAGTCTTGCACTTGTAGAGACCACTGCAGCTTTTGTCCAAAAATACCCAGTGCAGAGATTGATGATTTGAGCATGAGATGAAAGCTTGAAAGAGTGTCAGTCTGCCAACATCTTTCTTAAATTAACCATGCTGTAGATAATGAAAAAAAGGCCAATGTTTGACATGTTGCTAGTCTGTAGTGATTTTGGTGACTTTCAGCTGACTGACCTTTGCAACAATCAGGCTCTGAGCTCTCCAGGTCCACAATGGCTACTACAGGGACTGATCAGGGCAGTCATGAATCATCTGAAGCACAAGAACATTCAGAGCCTTGTCTATGTGTAATGTAGCCAGAGTTGATGAACTGTTGAAGGCAACCTTAAAACTCACAGTCAGTAATATGCAGCAAGCCATGTTTTTAGCAGAGCAGAAAGAATACAAGTTCCACTGATTCTGGAATAAGCTGTGGTTTTCTGTATATCTGGTACAATCTCAGAGTATATACCCAGAACCATGAATTTCAGCCTAGTCATCTGAACCTCACTTGTAAACCCCAGGACTTGCTTTTAGTTTCATGGTAGATTTACAGAGCTTGGCCCTAACTGTGGAGCTCCTCTCAGTGTCAGTGTGGCCCTGGCTTTTACCCCAAGCCAAGTACCTAGTTGTCAGTCTGTACTCTTCCTAGTCTTCCTCTCCTTCACCTTGGTAACCTTTTATGACTGTGGATCTTGAGGCAGGCCAACTCCTTCCTTAGTTCAACCTGTTAGTTAAATGTAGAGTGGGGCAGAGTTTAGGTTTAGTGAGGCAGTCAGTAGATGTTTAGTACTCAGTTGTCCACATATTGGAATCACTTGAGTCGTTTGAGACATCTGAATAGGCCAGGAATATATGATACAGAATCTATGGGGAACCCGTACCCATCTGGAGCTTCATTTGGATTCCAGTACATTACAGCACTTCAAATGACTAGATTCTTATTTGTGGACTACTACGTGAAGCACCTTGTCATCTATTAAAATGAAGGGAGCATAAAGTGTAATTAGCTGAGTGGCTAACTATCAGGGTACTTATTTTACAACAAGTTAAAGCAGATTCATCTGGTCAGCTGAATCTCTCTCCTGGTTCTATTGATTTAATTAATTTATTTATTAATTTTTCAGTAGCTATCCTGTAGACAGAAAAATTTCAATGGCTCAGTTTGGGCTAGAATCTACCCAGTGTTCACAAAAAAAAGAAAACACAAAATATTTTTATTAGAGTTTCTTTTTTTTTTTCTTCCCTCTGAACATCCATCCCAGAGGCTTGAAGTTCTTTTTTTTCATCCTAGTAGGGATTCTTATTATAAGACCTGCACAGTTGAGCTCAGGTACATGCCAGAGATGAAGACTGTGCATCTCATCCTGCAACAGCAGCAGGTCTAACAAATAATCCAATTCTGTGTGCTCCAGTTAATGCTTCTGTCCTGGCATTCCTCAAGCTAGTCAAGGGGCAGAAAAGCTTGTTAATATACTCCTCAATATCACATGCAAATAATAGCTTGTGCTGTCTTTCTATGTTGAGGGGACCTCAAACCATTCTTCATCATCCTATGTGAGTGCATACAGATAAAAGATCTGGGGCAGCAGTGCTCATTCTGATTTTCCCTACAAGAAAGGGAATTTAGAAGGATCTGCTTCATGTTTATATATATATATTTATGGTGTGTGAGTGTCTATGTAAAAAACACAAGCATTGTAGGTCGGATCCTGCACTTGACAAATGACCTTATGAAAGATTTGGCAATAATGATTGTGCACCAGAAGAAAGAAAAACAAGACAGAATTTTTATTAGTGTCAAATGGAAAATTAATTCATAAGAAGCCCATCTCCAAACAGACTGTTGTCTTCATTAAGACATCCTGGACATGGTGGATTCCTGGAGAGTTAGAAGGAATAGTTTTCATCTAAACCTCTCTCAACAATTGTATCTTAAAGGTATGATCTTGGATGGGTTCATCTACCTCTCTGCTAGGTTCTGCTAAGTTAACCTTTAGATGAGGGTTTGTCTGGCTGTTCTAGAATATTTGGCCATCTATATTTAAATGTTTTTTCACACAAGGTTGTAAATACAAGGCACACAGACTGTACACTGAGTAGGATACCTGGGTCCCAGTGTATGTAGTGGAATATCCTTCCACTCACCTCTGCCATTCAAGTTAGTGACATGCAGTGTCTGTGTGTCTCTTTGGGAAGCTCACTGCAACAGTTTGAGAGACAAGAGCTTGTCCAACGTACATATCAATGCACCGGGCTCAGTCTTACCCACATTAAGAACAGAGGGTCAAACTTTCTATCCAGACTTTGAAAAACATTGCATGTACTTTCACCACTAAAAATGAAATTATTTCATAGTACATGTCTTCAAGTATGGTACTTAAGGGCTGGAATTTGTCCCATCTGCTCTAACAATATGTTAAATGTTAATGTTAAATGTTGTGCTTGAGCTAAAAGCTTGCCTTGTGCAGAAACAGACCTTCATCTCAGTGTGCAAACACTGATGAACCCTAAAAAGAGTATTCTGAGACTTCGCATGTAAGGAATTTTCTATTGGCCCTAAACAGAAGTTTATGAGAAACTATTAGAATATATTTAATCTGAAAATTACGTTGATAAAACAGCTGAAAATTCTGAACATGTTATAATGAAGCATGATATTTTAATAACTCATAAAGTAAGAGATATCATGCTGATACAATGTTCTTGCTATGTATTTATTTAAGGCCAAAACCTTTCCAGATGATTTTGCTACCAAAAAAGACAATGGTAAAACTTCAAGAATTAGCAATGTTTGTATAACAATTATATGTATAATGCTATTCTTAATAAATTATGAAAGATATGGAAAACATGTCAATATGAAAAGGTCATTAAAAGAAAAAGAAAGTTTAAAGGTTAAAATAGGAGAAAGTCTAAGATCTTTTACTCTTCAGGCTAAAAAACTGAAGATTCGAAGGATAATTGGTTTATTTACATTTGCATGTTTACATAATAATATTTACATTATAAATAATGGAAATCTTTACCATCCAGGACAATGGTAGACTTAAAATCAGTAGCCCATATGTAAAATAAAGTTACAGTTTGCTCTTAGTTATTTTATTTGGAAATACTTCATAATACTAAAATAAATTATGCAATGAGAGATATTAAATAAGGAACAAAATATACAGTATTTTATGATGCCACTTAAGAAAAATAGTCCGACAAGAAACAAATAAATGGAGTCTGGACCAATAGGTAAACTAATCTCAAACAATGACAGACTTCCCTGACGAAGTTAAATGTTTGAAGGAGACAGCAGTACAGAGGAGCTTGATTACAGATAATTACATTGTGTGATTCTGAAGGAGTTATCAGGGAAAGATTAATGGGTACTAACAGGTAACTGGAAATCGGTATAAAATTCTTGGACATGTTATTCTTTATGAAAGAATACTGGGTGATGTAAAAAAAGCTCAGGCATTTATGCAGATGAAAAAATAAACAAACAAAACAGAAACTGTATCTAAAATAAAGACAAGACAGAACACATCATGAAGTAATAGGTAAATAATGAAAATACAATAAGGAGACAAATTAGTAGAGAGAAAATGACATTACGTTAGCTATGTTAGTAAAATGCATTCTGAAAAAACTGTGATAAATATACTATAGCTAAAATGAATATTTAAAAAGTTATGACCACTGCTAGAACTCAGATAAGAGTCATTTTTGTCTTAGGCTAAAGAAAAAAGTGCAATATTAGTGAAATACAGTATTAATGAAAGCCACTGAGATATTTGGGGTGGGGGGGTGGGGGAGGGGGGAAGGAGAGAGAGTGATCATACTACAAGCTAAAACAGTACTCTGTTGATTAATATATGTGAATCATCTAGGTTAGTGAAGTTTGATTAAGAGTCTTAAGAAACTAAAGAAGAAATATGAGATCCTTTAATAATCACATTTGAGAACTGGACAATGAATGAATTAGTAGAGGATGAATAAAATACAAATATAGTTGCAATATGTATTTCAGGTCACAGGATTCATCTTAAATATAGATTTCCAGTCTCTTGACCTGTGTCTTCATCCTTTCACCATACAACTAATTCCCTATTCAAGAAGGAAATGGTAGCAACAGATAGCTACTGTCATCAGTAGTGAGTCTGGTGAGAACAGGAGGAATTGAATAGAATGTGGTGATGGGATGAAGAAGGGCGAAAATAAGTTCAAATGAATTAACTCTGCTCTTAACAGGTAATCAAAATATTTAAGAGAAACCAGTAAAGGAAACAATTTATTGTACCTCTCAGCAAGTAGATGAGAATTTTTCCTTACATCAAAAACAATTAAGATTTCAACAAAGGCAGGCTTAATTTTGCTAGTAAAACTATGGTCACCTTTTAAAAGCTGTTCTAAAGTGATGTACCAGAATTGCCATGCAAGCAACACCCTGGTATAGAGTTCGCCTGACCACTTTAAATTTCTTGGGCAACCAAAATTTCCTTCAGTTTAGAGATCTTCCATTTTCCCACACATTGGTGAAAATGATTCCTTCTCCCATATCCCATGCCCATATATTTTTAATGGTACCAACTCCTCAGCATCAGTTTTAATCTTTATACTGACAAATGCAATGAAGCCTGTGAAGCCCTTATTAGCATGCTGCTACCTGTTCTGACTGCTTTTCACAGTCCATGCTGTCCATTCTGCTTGATCTCACACACACGTGCACACACACATGCACACACATTACACAAAAAGAGCCCTAAGGTGAAAAATTACGTATATTCAGATATACAGAACCAGGGAGTTACATGTGCAACCTCAGTTAGTCCTTCACATTCATGTGCCTTACGATACAGTCTTCAATTACAGGGTTATTTACTTGTTGTTTTTTTTTCCTCAGAACTGCTGCTGCTCATTGTACTGAGACATGAGCATGCACAAGCACACATTTCAAAGAACTAACTTTTAACAGTAAAACATATATTTATTTTTCTGCTGTTGCATGGCTTAATGACTTTACAACCTTAGCCCAATGTTTTTTTAAAACTATGAAACCCCAAAGTGCCTTCCTTTCTCATTCAGCAGTGATATACATGTGGCTAGTATTGATCATCTGGAACATCGGAATTGTGTTATCACTTTTAAGTGTTTCTACATCTAAATACACATCTTGTTTTTGGAAGTAATGGTTGCATTTTAGTAAATGGGTTATGAAGAGTTAGCAAAGATAAAAGGGTAACACTTCCAAAGATAACTTGTTTCAGACAAATAAAAATGAATGTCTTCAGTTAGAAACACTTTTGTCACAATTCTTTGGAAACTAAGCGCTGTTTGTCAGAGGCCACCTCCAAAAATGTTGTCCAAGTGTTTTATGTGGGTCTAAACACAGATTCAGTTCTAAGGAAATTTGGTGTTTTTGATTTTTAAAGGGAAAAAAAGTTATATTGTTCAGCTGCTGAAAGTCAGGTAAAGGTGTACTGCTGACAAAGCATACTGCCTTTCCTTTTCTATGATTGTATGCTACAGAAGCATAATTGATTAGCAACAGACTTAAACTCATCATAAGTACAATATTACACAATGAAATCCATATCTGCTGTCTGATCTTTTCCTTAGTCCACTTCTGACTGAAATATATTTTCAGGAAACAAGTAATACAAATGCTATTTTCTTCCCCAAATAATTTACTTCTGTAGACTTTCAAACACTACATTAAACATTTCAAACATCTTATTCACTGTGGAACATAATCATATTCTGTATCTTTTGCATTCTCATTAAGCTTCAATTACTGTGCATATGGGATAAAATCTCCGTGCAACAATAAACTGTGTTTGTTTTAGACTGGCTGCCCTGAAACTGATGGTAAATACACTTGTACATACAACCCATGATTTACTTGAAATCTCGTTTCAGGCTTTTGTTAGTATTATCTTATGAAGTACTATATTAAATTACTGGAAACTGAATGATTTAACAACATTACTGATGTGAACACCAATGGGCTAAATTTGCAAAATCTACTGTGCCCGCTCTAGGTTTGTGTTGCAAGTCTTTGACTGATTATTAGAAAAATTTTGATCCAAAGACCAGATCGAGATGCAAGTTTTGAAGTATCAAAGCCAAAGTATTTACCCGGGTGGCAGATGTGGAGGGATAAGGTTATTGAGGATATGAGTGCTAATGATCACTTGAAATATTAAAAACTGGAATACCATGAGTAAGAGTATACTGGATAAGCACCTATCAAATGATCTTTCTGGTATGAAGCCAAAAAAGTATTTTCACTGACTCCCTACATAGCAGCCAGGAACTGGTTAAGAGTGGCCCTCTCTGTGCACAATCCTCCTTTGCAATTAGGAAGAGGGGGAAAAAATCTGCATCTTACTCACTAGAATCTTATATCTCACACTAAAAACAAATATCTGTGCAGATGGTTACAGCTCTTAAAATTTCTTAAATGATTAATAGCTTCCATTCTTCAGCAGCCACACTATTTAACAGCTTTTTCACTGCTTCAGGTATGCTCTCGCAAAACAACAGCTCCCCTTTCAAACACATAGAAAGCCTACATCTTTAAGATGGCGTTTATAAAAAATAATAGTTCTTAGCTGCTATGCTGCATTAAGATAAAAGATTGCACAATACTGAGTTGTTTTTTAGCCTTGATCCATTTTTAAATATAGTATGAATATTATAGTTGTTAGCTTCTCTGAACTCCCTAGGCATCCCTCTTGTTGCCAGAAAGGAATTATAAATTGACAATGCAAGTGATTTTATTTCATTTTCCTTCTCTCTTGGAATTTGGAAATGTGTCTATTCTGTCCATGATGTTTTTTATTTCCTGATGTTCAGATTTTTTAACTTACTTGTTTCATTGCCTGTAGATATAGTAAGTCTTCATTTTCTACCCAGAAAAATAACTTTATACAGCAAGAGTGAAGTATTATGCCAAAGAACCCAGATACAAACAAATCTTTACTTCCCTGCAATTACAGGCTTTTTGACTGCAAATTCTGCTATTCCTGTTGTAAGTTCTGATTTCTCTCTGTCTCTAACTGTGCTATGTATTTAATAGCATCTTGCTTCATGTATATATTTATTTAAGATGCCTGCTGATTTTCTTTCTTCTTGAACCATAAGAAATGGAGACTCAAGGGAAAAGGGAATAAAGAAAACACTTTATGGCACGAGCAGAAGAAACGTGGTCTATAGAGAATGTACAGGACAATATGTCTGAGGATCTTTTTTGATTCGGATTATGAGTTTGTGGAAGCTGCTTCTCCATTCCCTTAATTATCTGCCTATGAAATTATGTAATATTGATGGCCTACAAATATGAAATCAAGAGAGGATCCTGGCATAGAATTATCTGTATATTAAGAGCTATCTTGTCATCAACTGCTTGTGTCTGTCCTTAGACAATAAAGGTTTCTAAGTATCTGTAGTTAGAAAGCATAGTTTCTTAGGAGGGTCCCAGAGTTAACCAGATCACCTGAGGAATCTCACTGAGTACTGTCAGTTAAGTTCTTAATAAATTCAGTGACAATGATTGGACTCATGCTAAAAATATTGCATGAAAACAAAATGAGTATTTAATACTTATTAATATTTTTATGCCCCAAACAAAATGAATCAGGAACATTTTCAGTGCATGAGCTAACTATATGTAATTTATAATTACTTTAATCTTGAATTCACACATTTTATTGCTTCTGTAAGCCAAACTCATGGCAGAAACTATCTCAGTATTCCTCATCTCTCCTGTAGATACCTGGGTACCATTCTTCCAATTTATTTCCAAGATAGTCAGATCTGTATCTTACTTCCAAAAAATGCATGTGTATGTGAGCTCTCTCCCTGCCATGCTATTCCTTCAGGATGGACTCTTCTTGTGCTCCCCGTCTCTCCCTTTCCCCCATTTCTTCTTTACTCAGTAGAAATTCCTGTGTGCCTTTTTTGTCTCCAAATCCAAGAAGGAAAGAAAGAAGGAAGAAAGGAAAGGAGTGGGGAGAAAGGGAGGAGAGGAGAGGAGAGGAGAGGAGAGGAGAGGAGAGGAGAGGAGAGGAGAGGAGAGGAGAAGAGAGGAGAGGAGAGGAGAGGAGAGGAGAGGAGAGGAGAGGAGAGGAGAGGAGAGGAGAGGAGAGGAGAGGAGAGGAGAGGAGAGGAGAGGAGAGGAGAGGAGAGGAGAGGAGAGGAGAGGAGAGGAGAGGAGAGGAGAGGAGAGGAGAGGAGAGGAGAGGAGAGGAGAGGAGAGGAGAGGAGAGGAGAGGAGAGGAGAGGAGAGGAGAGGAGAGGAGAGGAGAGGAGAGGAGAGGAGAGGAGAGAGAGAGGAGAGGAGAGGAGAGGAGAGGAGAGGAGAGGAGAGAATATGAAGAGGAGAGGAGAGAAAAGAAAATGAAGAGGGAAAGAGAGGAAATCTGACTCTAAGTCTTTTTACTGATTTAACAAATTTTAGAAAGTCCTGAACAGAAGCAGAAGGACATTAAACTGAATGGTTGTCACAGAAACATTCTTGTCACTCTGAGAGATAGCTGTGGCCTAATAGAGCTGAAGCTGAGTGAGAGCTAGTTTGCTTGGCTGGACGTCCGCTGACTCCTTGAAGAAAGCTGGATATGTTATCCAGAATGCTTTGCAATACCATATTATTCAGATTTTTCTATTTTCTAAGGCGACTCAGTCTTCTGACTTACTTGGACAGTTACCTACAAATTGAGACAACCTCTCCTGACAAAACTTGTGTCGAAAATGCTTTGATACACACGTACAAAAGAAGCAGCAAAATTCGGATTTGCAAAAGTGTGAGTGCTCACAGCTAGAACTGAATTTGACTTTAGTTCTCCTTTGAATACATATGTAGATAGGTCCTAAGTACTCATTGGACTGGAAGAAAACAATCCCTACACTTAGGCAGTGAGAACTAATAGAATTCATTTTTTTCAAATTCAGGCCCTAATTAGTCCTATTCCAATTCTTTATCTGTATAATGGGCATAAAAAGGCACCTTGCAGGAGTCTTATAAAATATATTAATTGCTGTTTGGAACTGTCTATTATTATTTCAATGAATGTCTAAAAAAAGTCAGAAGAAAGTGAGTCATTCTTACTGGTGAAGCTTTCAATGGAGAACTATATATAAGACATGGACCCACACAGAGAGTGATAAAGGCTAAAAAGAGAAATATCAGCTATCTTGTTTCGTAAGTACCATCCGTCCTCCTGCATTGAATTCATGGATTGTTCAGAAATACAATTATACTGTATGTATGGTACCATATAGAATATGTATCCTGTGGTGAAGGGTGGTAAGCCAGTGGTGAATAGTCTTCATTCTGGTAGTTTGAAGCTTTGTGACTTTGCAACATTCCTCTAATGTGTAGTGGAGATCAGCAGTTCTTATTTTGTCTGTTTTATTCAATGCAGTAATCTTCCCTTTTAAGAATGCGTACTAAAGTACCGAAATTATATCAAGTGAAGTTACATGGTCTCTCACTATTTTGTCTTGCTCAGTCAAGAGCATGCATTTTGATTATCTGATTTGTTGGTTTAATGGTCTGTTTTGGACCTGCTATTTGAGGCAGAAAGGAGCAGTGAGACTCCTAAGTGTTCATCATGACCATTAGGAACATTTTTTATTATTACAAAGAAAAGTTAAATTAGAAAAAGCTTGCTTACAAAAAATCTGCAAAGCATCAGTAAATAAGCTACTTGAATTTGGATAGAATGGAGGCCCCAAAAAACTCCGTAAATGTTGATTGTCAAATGCAGTATCCTTGTGTAGGAAATGGATTGGTGAAAAGGCTTATTGCAGTGGATACTACACAAGATGGACTGACTTGCATGAAAGTGTTCTTATGACTGAGGGAAATGAAGTATTAGAGTGTCGGATTACAGGTCTCTTGCAATAGGTGTCCCGCCATGTGTACTTGGAAAATCAGCTGTAACAACATTGCAGAGTTCTTCTGCAGTGTCTTGGGACTGGGTCAGTCTGCATATGGGTAATACTATCCTAAGAATATATCAAACTGTTCTCTCATTCATTTTGAACATGTTAACTCAGAGTTTTAAGAAAATACAACAGGTCTATGGGAAGAATAATCACTCCCTCAGTTAAATAACAGTATACATTTACCTTTATATAAGGTTCTTGAAACGAAATAATATTTGCAAGGCAGGTGGAAGAGTTGAAAGGAATATATCAAGATGCTAGAACTGTACATAAAATATGTAAAACCAATCTGTGACTTTAAGTTTTGCAGACAGTAGTTTCTTTGGCTGGAGACAAGTTACATAGTTCAGTTTCCAAGAACAGACTTCTTGAAATGCATGAATTTTATTTTTTTTTATATTCACTGGTAATAAAATATTATATCTGTCTGTAAATAGTTACTAATGGATTGGTATAAAAATGTCATGTCCTGTAAGTAATTTCCTAAGTATTTGTAGTTCCTAACTACTTAGCTATGGGTAGAAAATGGAACCAGAGTAGTTGAATTAGTTACTGCTTTTGTGTTGTATCTGAGATAAACAATACAAGAATATTTGCAAAAGAGTAAAAAATGTGTAAATAAAGAGGAGAATGTGAACAGAAAGGAAGGTCACAGTATTTGAACGACATCTGAATACGTGTATTGAGAATGAATTACACAGGAAGTAAAAGTATATATGTAGGAAGAAAGGGAATAGAAAGTACCAAGTTTAGGGTCTGCCTCACACAGACAGAAAACTGATTTCACATTTGTTTGTTTATTTATTGAATTTGGATGGTTATTTTACATTTCAGATTTATAAAGGTTGTTTTTCAATGGCAAGATACTTCAAAATCGTTGGCAAACTCTTTAAATGCCTGTGATAATTAATATAGTATATGGGATCCACTCTATAGCTACACAGCTTGTCATAGGTTCTGGGTGACAGATATTGTATTACTGGTGACATCCAGATCACACCACATTTTTATGGTTCAATTTAATATATATATATGTTGTCATGGGTTGACAAAATATATATATATATATATATATTAAGAAATGCAGTGTTCTGTGAATCATTCCAGAGTGCACTGCTTTCTTTATCAGTGGCTACCCAGTTGTTTTCCAAAATTGAAACTTTAGTTTTTAAAGAAACTTAGTGCAAACAGAACAGCTTTCCATTATTCTTTGGACTCATTCCCCAATTATACCATGTTTAAGTTTTAGGAATCAGTACAGGACAGAGTGAAATACCCCCTTAGGAATGAAGATATATCCTTTCTTCCATGCAGTCTACAATTTTGGGCCTATTAACTTAACACCGTTTTTGAAGGGATAGCTCTTATTTTGTTTTATGTGGAATATATCATCCCAAAGTTAATTTGTAAGCAGGGTAGTCCAGAGCCTCTGCCACCTCTGCGACACATAAAAAGAAATCAGCTTTGTGGTGCAAGGATGATTTGCTGCAAGCTGGAACAGGGATGGTAAATCAGCTTCCCCCAAACACTAAAGAGCAACTGAGCCTTATGTATCACTCAAAATCTATGTTGGATTTCTGTTGAGTAAAATCAGGTGTTTTGCCTGCTATATATTCAGCATTCAGTCTCTAATGTAGCTAAATACTGGTGCACTTCACTTTAACTTAACCCATTAATAACAGCACGAAAGCATTATATAAGACAAATTATTTATATATTTTGCTTTTCCGGGCATTCAGTTTTGGCTACTGGCAGAGACGCCAAACCAATGAGGTAGACCTTTGATCTCACCTAGCACGGTCATGCTAGTGATTCTCAAGAGCTGAAGCCGTGGCTGTCCAGCACGTTTCCAAGGAGCAGTGCCTGCTTGGCACTGGGCACAGGCTTCGTGGCACGAACCCTTCGTGGAGTCGCTGTGTGTGAAGCACTTCCTTACACGACACTGCAGTCCACGCGTGACACGCGGGACGGCCATGCGGTGGAACACTAATTAATCTTTCTTTACGAGAATATGGAAATGCATTTCCCAAATTGTTCTCTGGGAACAATAACCCCATGTAGTGACATCAAGCACATGGGATCGTATTACAGCAATCTGCTGGTTGCCATGGTGACAAGAGTGGGCCCGTGAAGCAAGCCACCCAGCTGCTGAATTGGAAGGAATAAGAAAAACACAGCCCACTTCCCATGTGAAATGAATTACAAGAACAAGGAAAGGAAGAAAAGAAAATTGTCAACCCTTAATCAAATGTTCTCATATTTTTAGAAAGAGTATGAAGAAAATGGAGACAATCTCCATTTACCTCTTAGGCCTCAGGGACCTGAAGAGTAATATCTCTGCATATACCGTGGCAATAAATCACAACTGTTTGTATAAGAAAAACCACACATAACAGAAATCTCTTCTGTGTGCAATGGGAAACAATACCTTGTTCAATCATGCTATGCATTGTGTCTGCCTTAACAAACAAAATCTGTAGGAATATATCAAAATACTTCTCAGCGTAATGGTTGCACTTAGCCAGCAAGCCTGATTCTGTATTTTCCCTGCACCCTTTTAATTTTAAGCTAGAGACAGTTAGTATATTCCAGTTTGTTTTACAGCAGCCTTCTTCACTTATAAGCTCTCTTTTACCCTTGCTGCACCACAACAGATCAAAAGAGGCATGGAAGAACGTGAAACTCATTTAAACACAGCAATCAATCAGCAATGCATAGAAAACACAATTAATTTTCCAGTAGTTTTTGGAAGCTGCTTCATAATTCATTCTATTTTGTAATAAAATTTTAAAACAGCAAGTTCAGTTGACCTAATAGCCTCCAGTTACTAAGATGTATGTCCGAAAAAGGGTTTGGGTATGTGAAAATTAGACTGTGGCTTCATTTTGCAGTGTAGAGAGTGGGCCCCAAACAGCCTGGTGAGGCTTCCACAAGATCACATTACAAATACAGCTAGCGGCAGCTATGGTGGACATGACCACATATGACTTTACAGTTCGTGTGTCTGGGAGCAGGATCCCTGCAATTGAGTTTGGCACACAAGACCCTGCATAACTTAATAGGAAGAGCAAGGCACTTAATAAAGAGATTTGCAGTGATAAGCAGAGGAAGCCAGTAAGATAATCCAAGGCAAGAGTTATATTGAAAAGTTTTGCCTCCCTTTGAAGCTCTGGTTTAGAAACCATTTGGAGGCTGGATTTTCCATCTTGCTCCCTAGATCCCGACATCAAAGTTGTCCCTCTGAATGAGGACAGCTGGCTCACTCTTTCAAATTACAGTACTATCTAGAGGCTCAAATGACTCTTTAGCTCAGAAGTTACGATACTCAGTTGCAAGAGATAGTCCTGAATTTGTAGCTTTCTCTCTGCTTTTTATAGCTAGCTGTTATTGGATGTAAACCAGAAACATTTCTAGCAACAGCAGTGGAAGATTGATTTACCACACCTATCTCTCACTGGTCTAAAGGATAATGTTCCTTTCTGGTTTACTGGCTGAATTTCATGGTAATTTAGTTTCAGCAGGACTGTAGAACAATTCCTCCTCAATCCCAGAATGCCCTTCCCTGTCAGTTATTGCATAGCTTGTTCTCCTTTTTAGGAAATCCAAAATTCGAGTTTGAGAAAGACATATAAACCTGATCTCCCTTCTGCACGAATCCTCTCATAACGGTGCTGTGATATGAACAAGAAAGATAAAGCAATTCTTCCTCTTTCAGTCACATTTTTAGGAAAGAACAGCTTACAGTTCATGCCATGCTCCTGTGGCTCTGCCCTAGGCATTCTCTAAGACTTCCCATCAGATCAAGCTCCCATGGTACCTATGAGAAGCAGGGCCTCATTTCTAGACTCTTTGCAAATGCAAAATTGGATGTAGTTTCCAAGCTGCTCCATCTACTCAGAACAGAAAACCAGGGAGCCCAGAGGTAAAAATGCAAAAAGATATGAGTGGAGTTCAGCTGCAGGCAGGAGATGAGCAAAGGCTTGCAAGACCACAACCATAACTTTAGGGCATAATCTTTTGAAGGCTTAAGTATTTTTCTGAGCATATGTTTTTCTTGCTGCTGTTTCACAGACCTTCTCTGTGAATAAGCTATTTTTAAGATATGGATTCCGCTCAGAATTTTAAAGTCTAAGTCTATACTCTTTGGGCTGATTTGTGTGGCTCAACATGGCTAGGGTTGATAAAAATGTGAGCAAAAAAATACCTGACAGACAGAAATGTGGTTTGAAACATACACATTTACTCAGTGAGACTTTCTGGGAGGTAAGCAGAGTTTCTACATTTATTACAAAAACACCAGCATTAATGTCAAGTTTGAACAGAATTCCATGTTACATGCAGAGCAGGTATTCAGCATTTTTGTTATTTCTGAAAATACCATTTGCCCCTTCTTGCACTCCCCAAACTTATATATTCACTGGAGAAAGGAGTGTTTTCCCAAGAATTTAGAAGTTTGTTAATTAGCTCACAGTAATATTGATTTTAAATTGGGTCCTTTGAGAAATTTAACATCTAGGATAACTAGCATTTATCTCAAGTAATCTGAATAATGGTACAATATAGACTCCTCAGAATTTTCATTACTCAAATGAAGTGAAATTATCTTTGCAATATACATTCAAGACATTAAGATGTAATTTAGGTAAGTATTAATAATTATTTTATTGAATTGTTATGACTAAATAGGCAGACAGAGTTGGGTCAACAGTGTTCATAATTAAGTGGGCCAAGTGCAACATCAGAGGTAATTTTTTCAATTGCCACCTTATCTGTGCAGCTAATTTGCATGTGACAATTGTGTTGGTTGTAATGAATCAGTGCTACAAGGAAGAGGGGATAAAAATAGCAGAAATTCTTCCTACAAGAATCCTTGTCCCAGCTATCAGTATTGTTTAATTATCACTATACTTTAATTAACTATTACTGTTGTGTGAAGGGGCTGTGACTATATGTTCATTTGAATCTCAATATTTGAAGGTCTTTCAATGGTACTGGTTACTTCAGGTTCATTTTAGGGAGAGCTGACTATGAACCAGATCTTTAAAACATGGGTAGAGTGGGACTCAGGGTCTGCTGGGTCTCCACTTCTTTTGAAAGAAGTGCACACCACTGCATAGTTTGCAGATTAGGGGTCAAATTCCCTGAGTTGTGCCTTAACTGCTTTGAATTGCTGTCCATTTCTCTTGTCTGTGACTAAATTTACCTTTTTTTTTTAGTTAACATTTCAATAGTAGTTTATTATTACTTTCTGAAGAAATGACAGTAACATGGAAAACCATCTTCAATTTTCTTCTTTATTTTTGTGGGGTTTTTAATTGCTAAGGAAGTCATAAATATAAAGACTGATAATAGAGGAGGGTGAGGATTGAGAATTAGTTTCAGTATCAGTAGTTTAAAGGCAATATAATTTTAGAAGAATGTTATCAAATGATTCGCAATATGCTCAGTCCATTCTTCCTAACATATTTTACAATCAATATTTTTTCCCCAAGGCAGAATTTCAGGCTTCTGCAAGAGATTTTTCTAACATGGTCTTGTCAGGCTTGCAGGTGAAATAACAATTTCTGCAGTATCTCCAGGAATCTGATAAATCTTTCTGACCTTAAAGTACAAGTTAAACATTTCACTCAATAATCATTCTTACAGATCTTGTTTTCATGTTAACAGTGGCAGTACTAGTGAGAGGCAACCCTTCACTCATACTGAAGCTTGCTAAATTCTGATCACTCGCCAGTTCTCATTTGGAAAAGAAATGTGTGACACATGCCTGAAATTTTTGCACTAATAAAAAGCAGTTTACATTATTGAAAACTGCATTTCTCTGGTCATTTCTTGCAAGCCTTCAAGGAATAACCTCTTTTACCTTGTGGAAAAGCTATGTTGTGATGAAAATGTATAAACCTTGTGGCATATGATTGAGACAATGAAAAGTCCTGATTATTCAATGTGTCCTTACCATCTTGCGCAACCATCTCGTGAGATGCCTTTAATTGGTTCCCAGCCAGAGGACAGTTTAAATGTCACCTACTTTGGGGGGTGCAGTTTGAAAAAATATTAGCATTAGGTGGGTGAGAAGCAAAGTGATTTGGAATGAAGATTGTCAAAGCTATGCTTCACAACAGGACTCTTTCTCATTGATGTCAGGTGGCTGCAGCTCTTTGGTGCTATTGGTGTCAGTTTTCTATCTCCATGCATGTATAATGGAAGAACAATCCCATCTGCCCCTGTCCTGCTCCCCCCTCTTTTCCCTGAGTGGCAGGAACACAAGTACTCTCACATACCCCAGCTAAGTGTACTGCATTGTATATTATCCTTTTTTCTGTCTCTGCCAATCCGTATTTCCAGCAATCCTGCAAACCCAAGTGCAAGATCTGTTCTTCAAACTCAAATATCCCCAGTTGAGCTCCTGCAGTGACAACTCTCAGGAAGCCAGTGATTTGCTGCAATACAAATTGGAAGAAATAGTGACAAGGTCCTTCAAACACACACCAAACCTTGTCTGTGACACACATACACCATGATCTTACCCAATGCTATGTATTACATCCGACTGATACTGGCTTTTCAGAGTCCCTGCTGATAATATGTTGAAGGTGCAGCTGATTGCTACATGGGTAGCTGCAAGAGGAAAAGGGAGAGTGTATATCTCTGCCCAAGGAAAAACAGTGAGGCATCTATTAGTGCTACCCCATCAACATTATACTCGGCACAGGAGTCATCCTTCCCTCACCCACACCAATCCTGTTGCTGGGCAAACCAACTCCAGTGACACTTGGCACCTGCAGTTGAATTTGGTCTCACTAATGGCTGCACAGCAAGTCAATTCCATCTCATGAGTAGTTCTTACACAGCTTTAGGAACCAGATTCACTGCTTTTCCTCTTCTAGCTGACATAGATGAGCATAGAAAAGCTGGTCTAATTGGTGCTGCCAGTCTATAAAGAGAACTCTTCCAAATCTTCCATTTCTTACATAAGGATATTTTCTTTCATATAGGAGAAAAATAGCCTCAAATGCACAATTAATTTGTTCTTTCTCTCTTTCTTCCAACTAGTTTTTACTCAGTTTACACAAAGTGATGCATAGATGATTTTAGAATTTCAGCAGCATACACTACTGGACATGAGGCTCACAGCCACAGCTTGGTAGCCTCACATATGAGGATTGCTAGTACAATCACACGCAAGTAGTTATCCTTGTGTTTAAGATAGGATGTTATTTCAGCCTCCAAAGGCTGTGAGGGATTACCGTGCAGGGGTCATGTACAGAAGAGTTAACTGGAAAGCATGAAAGAAAACTGTTTTGTTAAAAGTACATTGGGGGATGGAAGGGAAGGTGGGAAGCTCTTACAGGACATGTTTATATAGACATCATCTATTCATTAAAGAGAATAAGGTTGGATGGGGCTTTGAGAAATCTGGTCTAGTAGAAGTTGTCCTTGCCCATGGCAGGGGGGGTTGGAATTAGATGGTCTTTAAGGTCTCTTCCAACCCAAACCATTTTATTATTCTATAGGTGTTTATCTCCTCATTGAGTTGTGTTTTGTTGTTGTTGTTGTTGTTTGTTTGTTTGTTTTTCCAGAACTTTGAGTGCAATGAAGATCTAAGGAACTTCTTTCTAACCTTTATCAGATTGTCAATCTATTAGTCAAGGTGAAGTGCAAGAATAAGACCAAAATGCATATTCCCAATACCCCTTCACTTCCAGCTTCAATGGCTGAGTTTTCAGATAAGTCTAGTGATGTGTCTGGCATCTGTTTTAAAGTTTCTTTACCATTTTTACTTTACTTAGATGCCAGAACCAGACACTGGATTTTTTTGCCGTAGGTTTCCACTACAGAAAATATATGAAGGAAGATTAAAAACATAGGTACAAAAGGGGAACAATGAGAAACATGCACTTATGTCTGCCATTGTAATATGTTCTAATCAACATATTTTAATATCTTTAGGGACAAATCTTAAAGAGTTTTTGTTCCTACAGGATGCAGAATGTGTATTGGTCTTTAAAATATATATATATATAAATATAATATTGAAAAATGTCCTGTTTTGATAGTAAATGAAGTCTACAAGTTTATGAATCTTTTGCATTGACTGGATTTTAGAGGTTCTTTGAGCTGTTTAATGTATTAAAATTAGGCTGTTTTTAATAGAGGTAGTACTTCTGTTGCTACAAGTCTGACATATTCCAAATTAAATTGTTTTATAAAGATTCTGTATACATATGTATGTTCTTAGATGCATTTGGAATCTAGTATAAAAATCTAACCCAGCATTTTTTGGAAAGGCTGTATTAACCTTAGGTGGAGGATTCTGGAGATGGTTTTGTGTGGGACACCCCAAATAAATGCCAGTGAAATCTTTATCTTATACTATACCATCATGTCTTTTGTTCTTAACTTATTTATAGGAACTATCTGAGATTTTGGCAGAGTTTCTGAGTTTTCTCAATTATATTGTTTTTCATATGCCTCCAGTCTCCCACATGCAGAGTC